>NC_141694.1:774743725-776001725 GCF_964263255.1 Lissotriton vulgaris
CTTTGGGGAAAATTGCTAAGAAGTAGCTAACATTATATTCCCAATTCCTTCAGGATCTGTCTCTCCTAGCTGCAATATTGTTAATGTGGTTGTTTTCGTATAATAAATGTGTTTTGGCATTAAAGTAAGCTTTGAGCTATTTTAATTGACTTCAATTAGTCAACTTAGTCAGCTATGTTTTGGAATGCAATGTTTCATGAGGAGCCGACCACTGAAAAAAGTTCAGGGGGGCGAAAAAGGCTGTTGTTTCCAATTTTAGGTCAGTTTAGTTTATTCAAGTGCTCAGTCTTTTAACGCCTTAACCGCAGCGGTTTTTCCGCCGCGGTGCGGACGTTCCGCAGAGTGGGCGGGGCTGCCTCGGCCTTGGGCCGACGGCAGCACTAGGGAGGTAGTGCTGCAGACGGCCGACGGCAGCACGTAAGGGGTTAAAACCATTACACCAGACAACATACATACATACATACATAAAATATCATAGTAAAATCAATTTATAAATATATTAAGAAAATATAAAACAATGGATCAATATTGGACGTTTGATAAAGATGAATTCAACTCTATTGTCCACGAAGTACTTTGACCTTGATATCAAACATCATTATAAAATCCATTGGTGAACCTGATATCAAAAATATAAAAGAGTGAATCTTTTTTGATCGTTAATAGACAGATTCCATTCATTGTCCATAAAGTGCTTTGTCCTTAAAAAAAGTGCTTCTGCTTTGTACTGACTGTTACATTTTCGCAACTTATTGTACTTTCCCGAAGTAATAAAGATCTCTTTAGGGTTCCAGAGAGATTTGTCCTATTTCTTTTAAATTCAGGTGCAAAAATATTACCCCCCTGGAGACTAGGGGATTGAAGAACTGCCAAACCAAGAAGTTACCACTTCTCTACAGGTTAGAATGCTCATTAATATTTCGTTCAGTAATTTTATCCTTTCTGTCATGATCTTTGGGCATAAGCAGAGAATATGTGTTAAAGATTCTTGTTTATTATTTACACAATAGACAATGTTGGTTTTGATACTTTTCTTTCCAGGAAGGGATAACATTGTTTGTTTCCCACATGCCGAAGCGAAATTTCATGAACTGATGTTTTATGGCCATTGAACAGTGAGCTGATAAGTATTTCTGATGCTTTCAGTTAATATATAAATGAATCACTGTCCAAGCATGGCGTTTTCGCAATAGAGTGTTCATATCTGTGGTAAAGGACAGCTGTTTAGTAGTTAACTTAATTGCTTCATTAAAGGCCTCTTTCCCAATGCTGTCTTTCCAAATGTCTTGCAAGCAAAGATCCTCAATAACCTAGTTTAGATGGAAACCCCAGGAGCCTTTTATGTTGTTATGTTTTTGTACTCAATTTCTTTCTACCACAGGTTATCGATAGAGCATCTTTCAGATGCATATAGCCTCCAGATTAGTTTGATGAATGCGACTTTGTTCAGGAATATTTGGTTGGTCAGGCCAAATTCTCGACAAACTTGTGCTGGAGATGCTGATTTTGGGATGTGAAAGACAAATTTGTAAACTTTTGTTTGGATTTTATTTAAGACTGATAATTCATGACCTCTCAGTGTTTCGGTCTTTTACGAAATTTTGCCAAAAGAGATAGCAAAAATCTCTGAATGGTTTCACACCATACTATATATGAAAGTAAACCATTGATCAGATGGCATGCTTTTTTGGTTTGGTGTTAATCCATCCAGTACTTTTTGAGATATTAGCATGTTAAAAAGGTTGCCCAGCAGCATTTGAAGGATTAGCATTCCTAAATCATGACAATAAAATTGTAGCATTTTTTACAAACTGTGATTGGTTGCATAAGGGCTTAAAAGCTAGTTTTTTTGCATTTAAAAACTTGTGAGTCAGCTTCGATTCACGACTTTCATTCTGAGAAAAAAAATTGCAGAGTCATGGAACCATTAAAAACGGCACACATCTCACAAGTTGGGGCCAAATCACCAGCTTGAAACTCGTCAGTTTGAGGCAACGTAAGGAAAAAAGCAAAAGCAAAGTCAAACATTAAAATTAATGTCTTACATTGCCTGGAAAACACGAGGCCAGGCTCTGCGCCCATGTGCCACTGAACAGATCTTGCTGCAGGAGCCAAGGACCTCGCCTGTGGTCAGACCCTGCGCCAATCCTCTGCTGCACAAGGCTGAAGGTGGGATGTTGCAAGGTAGGTAGCCAAAGGTAGTTTGGGAAAAGCGCCTGGATGTAGGCCAGGCTATGTAGCTGTGGGAGGGGTAGGCGGAACGCAAATCTAGGAGTTCTGAGGTGTTTATCTATTTTGGCGTTTATTTCGTGGTAGTAGCACAAAATGGAAAAGCACAAAATTGGTATCACTAATAACAGGTCTCAGGCTTGTCGTTTTGGGTCGCTGTGTTCTTCTTTTTTTGGCAGTCTTCTTATCTGTTTCTCTTTTGTTTTAGGTGTGACTTCTGAGGTTGGCCCTCCCCGGTTGCTCAAGAAAGGATACAAGGAGTGGATTGTAAGTAAAAGTGCGGAGGGTTTTATTGAGAAGCGACAGAAACCATCACCACACCCATGGGTGTAGACAATCTATCTATCCTTTAGTGTGGGGTCTACGCCTCTCTTCCCCTACCTCTTTTCTAGCTATTTTTCTATTTCTGGTAGGTGAGGATGGGGAGGTGCTCAGGAAAAATGAGTAGACGTGTAACTTGCTCCAAACGCTCCTGTTGCTATATGCCCTCTTGTCGGGGTCCTTGGTGAACTTCTGGTATTCGTTTTAGGGATTGCTCATTGATAGTCCTCTTTTATCTTTACCCCTCCCCCTTTCTCATTCTTCAAAAAAATTACAACAACAAAAAAAAAGAAAGAAACATAAGAAAACGGATGGCAGCAGCTTTGGCAGGGCAAATGAAGTGAGATGGTATCAGCGAGGCATCAGTAACATAACATATTTAGAGATACATCTAACGGTCTCTCCTGAAGATCTAGATGTCAGGTTTCTTTGCTTCTCACCCATATAGCCCCTTCTTTTATGCTTCCCCGACTGTTCCCTCAATTTCCCCCTGCTCCCTCAGTTCCCAGTCCCCATATTTGCACGTACCGTGCAAGCCACAACTCTCCTGAGTTGCGGAGGGGAGTCAGGCTTCCTGGGGTGATCAACACTCCTCTCTCCAGGTTCCTGAGGTGTCGTCGTCTTCCCGGAGTTGTCTCGTTTCTCCATATTCTCCACTCCAGTCAGGTCCGTCTCCACGCCGTCTGGATCCACGTTGCTTTCCTCCGCATCACTTTCTTCTTTATCTGGTCCCTTTGTCTACCACTGGCTTCCCTCTCTCTGCGGTGATTGGTTCTTAGGGTCAGGAGCTCCGCCCTTTCTATCATCAGCATCATCAGCCGCTCCGTGAGGTCACATTCAACCCTTCCTCTATCTTTTCTGCTGCAGTGAAGGAGTTGTTGACGCTGTTCGTCCTGTCTGTCGTGCTGGAGTGAGAAAGGAAGATGAAAGGAAGATGAAGAGCGGTCATTACAGGGCTCTGTTTATTTAGGGGTGTTAAGGCAGCTGCAAGGAGGTTGAGCGGGGTATCGTCTGCCTCACAGTGGCCAATTCCATCAGTGCCAAGCTGAAAGTAATATGCAGTGAGGTAGGCATTCAAAGTGGTTTAGAAAAAAAGCGTGGTCTTTGGTGGTGGCAGTTGGGGTTGAAAATTAAGTATACTATGAAAACCTAGGAAATTCACTGAAAAAGCCACAGTTAAAAACAGAATTATGGTTCTGATTCAAATGCGCTGAAAAGCACTGAAATTCAGTGATGATTATGAATTCACACAACACATGCCATTACTCAGGGCGTCCCCCTTATGTTCTCCTGTTAAATGTTTTTGTAAATCTATGCCATTTTGTGACTGGTGGAGACCAAGAGTTATGGTGTGTTCTATGTGTGTTAATAACCATGTGGGGGTATCCCAAAGGTACCTCCCCTTATGTCAAAACACACAAATATATATAGTAGGTAGTTATAGTTAGGATCTAGTTTCCATAGGAAAAGCATTTATTATTTTCGAATAGCGTTGGCGTCGTTTGCCAAATCTTCACGAAACGTTCAAAATAAATACGACACTCAGTTATACTGCTGTATTGTAAATTTTGAGGTGATTCGTCAAGCAGAGGTGAAGAAAAAGGAGGGTCCTAAAACACTTTTACCCATGCAATTCATCATAGGGATTTTGAACACAACTAAAGCCCGAAGGCTGGATGGAGTTACACCAATTTTGACAGAAAGGTAGGTCTTGGTTCAGACAGTGACCTTTTGGTTAATTGTTGCAAATCCTTTCAGTAGTTTCCGCGATATTAAAGGAAAAAGAAATATAGATACTCAGAGACAATGACCCTCCACAGATCTACCCATGGTGAATCCGGGGTTCCACATGCCACAGTAAGGCCCTGAGATAAAAGTTCTGGATGCCATTTTATGTTTTGATAAACAGTCTTTTGGGCAGAAAAGTAGTGTGTTAAACAGATGAACAGTTAGGATAGAGAGTCCCTGAACCAATATTTCAGTAACAGAGGTAGCAAGATGAGTTATGTTGTGTAGGAAGTGCTGCCTTCTTGAGTGACTCCACAATGGATCTGCAGAGCTCGCCATGACCTAAATAAATATATATACTCCCACTGTCACTGATAGACCCACTCCGAAACTCACATACCCACTCACAGAATCTCACACACACACTCACAGGCACACACAGACACTGACACACCCACTGACAGATCCACTCAGATACTCTTACACCCATTCACACAACCATTCAGAAACTCACACAACCACTCAGATGGTCACATACCCACTCCCAGATCCATACAGACACTTGCACACTCACTCCCAGCCTCACACAGATACTCATAAACCTACTCACTGACCCACTCACTCACACACCCACCTACTCACAGACCTATTCACACTCTAACACACCCACTCATAGACCCACTCCGATATTCACACATGCAGTCATAGATCCTCTGCGGATCAGCAAATCCATCACAAAGTTACACAGGGCTGCACTGATTCTCATGGAGGATTTGCAAATTCATGGATAAAAACAACCCCATTTGGCTTTTTTGCAGAAAACATAGACAGGGTTAAAGAAATACTGACAATTTAGAAGTGGTATAACATAAACGAAAGATGGAAGGAAGTCTGAGATTTGGTAACTAGAGCATCATACATAAGAGCACATAGTGAGGGGTAGTCATTTTAGCTGCTTTTCTACTGAGGAGGTGGTTTGCAAGGGTTCTGATTGGAGATTTCCTATGAAAACAAATGTTACCAGACATAGAATAAGACTGAGAGAATAGCAAAGAGCTTTTACAAGTATGTAAAGTAGGTTGTAGCATGTAAAAGTACATTTAGAAAAAGAATAGTGAGTGTTTGTAAACTGAAAGAAAATGTATAGCTTCTAGACACTATACTAGAAGTGGAAACTAAAAGTTTGTTAGATGAGAACATTAACTAAAAATAGAGTGAGCAGGAAGGAGGAAAAGGAATTGGTATATGTAATGAATATGAATTTTATTATGCCAGTATAAATGAATGTGTTTGAAATTCAATGTGTGTGAATAGCATGTAATTTGTACACACTCATACATTCCGGCAGGCACTTACAGACACAGTTACACTCCCACAAAAGCACTTATGTACCCTTCACTCATATAGACAGACAGTGACTGCCACACTCACTCACACATCTGAGTGTATGTAATCTGAAAGAACATGTGTAGGGTCTAGACACTATACTAGAAGGTAAAATAGAAGGGTGCTCAGATGAGAACTATAACAGAAAATACAGTGAGCAGGAAAGGAGAAAGAGGAATTGATATACTGAATAAATAGCAATGTTATTATGCTAGTATAAATTAATGTGTTTTCGATTAGTTGCGGGTGCTTGCTTATAGTATGCCCTTTAATAGTATGTAATGTGCACAATCTCATACAGTCAGGCAGGCACTTACAGGCCCAGTTACACTTCCCCAAAACACTTATGTACACATCACTCACAAAGCCAGACAGTGACTGCTACACTCACTCACACACCCATAAGACCATTTACACACCCATTTACTTACCTGTACATCCAAGTCTGAGTATTAGTTTGCCCTTACTGCCTGAGAGGATATTCGCAGAATCCAATCTGAACCACACCAAGAGTTTTAAGAGGACAACTTCAGCACTCTTGAGAAGGTAGAACCCTGATTGTAGGTGACCTTAGAACAAGGGCCCTTAAGGATACTGGGTCTGAGAAGGAGGGATATGAGTAGAGAAATGACTGGACAAAAGTTTCAGAACAGAGAGGGGGCCCCCACAGAGAGAGAGTTCCCTATTGGATTCAATATAAGAAGTAGTGTCAATGGAAGTCCATGAATGCAGGCACAATAGATATTTTACAGTGACAAGAATGTGGCATTTTGCACCATGTATAACCATGTCACTCAATTCTTTGCAGGCAGCTGGTATTGCAATGACTGCAGCTGATGATGGTTCTCCCGAGGCTACTGTAGAGGTTTACTGTCCTGCTGCACCTGCCTTCTTAAGCATCAATGGTTGAAAACCATTTCATATATCGTTTTTAGGTGCTTCCACATGGAACTTATCCAATGAGAGTATGTCTTTGCAGTGTCTCTGGATAACTGCTTGCCACAAATGTTGCACTGCACATATTTTGCTGTTAGCTTCCTTCTCCCAGAAGGACTACTGAGTGCTTCCAGGTATCAATATCTTTTCTGTGAGGTGGTGTGTCTTCCTCCTCATCCTCAACAAGTTGTGGTTACTTATCCTGGAGGGAAGATGTACCTTTAGCCATTCTGTAAAAGCAGAGCACCAGTGGCTCTCAATCGTCCTTCTAGAATCTTCACTGGAAAAGTAGCTGGCTTTGGGTGTGGTTTTCCATGGGCATGGGTGGGGTTCTTACATATGTAATCAAAAGACAAGGTTTGGGTGTTGGTTAGAGTGAATTCACAAATCTGACATGTAGATTCACAGATTCAGGATACTTGTTAAATGGGTAACTTTGGTGAAAAACAGATATAAGGTGGTTTATATATACTTGTAAATATGTTCACACATGCCAACAATGAAATTTGAGGGGTGTACATATTTAAAATAATTTAAAGATATTTCATTGAATCTGCTGATTCAGACTCCCGGATTCATTCCAATCATGTGATCGGGATTAAAAACCATGGAGTTGCGGTCCGTCTATCTTTATGAAGCCGTAAAGGTACCACGATACCCCAAAAGCTTTTTGAAAAAATGTAATTTGTTTGATTAAATTTAAAAAACGTCATATACTTTACATTAGGTACATATTTGATTTTTATGCTTTCAAAAATATATAAACTATATTTATAAAAAAAGATATCTACAAGGAAATTGCAAATCAAAATAATGATAACACACTTAGTATTAAAAATAAACTTTACACATTAACTAAACAAATTAAACATTAGAAGTACATAACACTTTAGAAATGGAATTTGAAAAACCTTTTGAAATCCACTGAAAAAAACAAAGGCTAAGTTGAAAATATAGTTAGGAAATAGAATTTTAAAAACACCTAAGACATTCACTAACAAAACTAAAGCTACAGGGATGTTTTAGTTAGGCTCAGATTTCAAACGCACAAAACTATAGAAACTCAGCAGTTATAGTTACCTTACCTAACTATAACTTATGTCCCTGCAGTGCAGTGCTTATGACCTCACATATCACATCACCCATGACATGGTCAGTGGCATCACTGATTAAATCGCTGATGATATCTCTGATGACATCATCCATAGAACCACCCACCCACCCACTCACTGACCACAAAGCCACTCACACACACATACAACCACTCACACACCAAGTCATAGATCCATACAACCACTCATATACCCAGTCACACACCCATACAACCACTCCCACACCCACTTACTTGACCATACAACTAGTCACACTGCCATTCACACACTTGCACAACCACTCACATACCTACAAACCAACTCACAAATGCAGACATGCATGCACACACCCACTCACACACAGGCACAACCACTCACACACCCACTCAAAGATTATAAAACCCCTCACACACCCATACAAGCATGCACACACCAACACATCCACTCAGACGCCTACTTACACACCCATATAACCTCTCACACAGCCATACAACCACTCATATACCCATTCACATACCCATACAACCACCACTTACAACCCCACTCACACACAAATACAACCACTCACACACTCAGAACACCTCTCACAAACACATTCACATACCTATACAGCCACTCACACACCTACTAATAGATCTATACAGCCAGTCCCACCCCCCTGACAAATCCATACAGACACTCACACACCCACTCGCTCACCCATTCAGCCACTCAGACATTCACTAACACACTGATACAGACAGTGACAAAGCTACTTGGGTGACATGTTAGAAATAGTATTACTCATACTAGTACAGAAAGAATAATAATTTAACAAATGCAGTAGCCTAGTGTATATAGTTAAGTCTCAGAAATGTTTACGAAACACTTGCACTTACTGGATGAGGTTATCAGTGATTTAATTGTGTTTGCATTTATATAGTGCTTACTACCTCTGGAGAGGCGTTAAAGCCTTTTACGCCAAGAAGCACACTTAGGGCCTCATTAGCAAAGCCCGCCCGCCACCCTAGCGGTAAACAGGACCGTCCGCCTTAAGGGCGGGGGTCCCGGGGTGGCATTAGGATGTGCCCGCCACAGTGGTGGGCACATCCTGTACTTTTAGCATTGTGGCGGGCGGTGCTCTCTGCACCGCCTGCCACAATGCTAAAAATGCATTGCAGCATTTGCATAATGAAAGCGGCAGGCACCGCGCGGTGCTTGCCGCTTTCATTATGCAAATGCAGGGGGGTACCATAGGTACCCCCCGTGTGCACCCCCCTACTCTGCTTCACTCTGGGGGCCCGCAGGGGGCCCCCAGAGTGAAGTCCGACTGCCTTTCCGTGGCGGCATTGCCGCCACGGAAAGGCATTGTAAAATGCCCATAATAATATGGCTGGCGGTGTCTGATAGACACCGCCACCATATTATTCCTTTTCCGCCCTGGCCGCAAGGCGACCGGGCGGAAAAGTGGCGGGCGGTGTTTTGCTCCGCCGTGGTCTCCCCCGCCATTCTAATATGCCGGGGGGGAATACAGGGAAGGATGGCAGGCAGATTGCCCCCGCCAGGCAATCTGCCCGCCATCCTAATGGACCCCTTAATGTACCCCAAAAAAGGATTATTGTTAAAATGGTATAGGGAAATATGACATTATTTTGACATGAAAATCTATTAGTTGAATTGAATAGGATAGGTGAGGGATAGAAAAAAAGTGTCTAGAAAGTGTTCATTTGGAGATCATAGCAGACAGAGGAGGTTTGGGATGAGTAAAGGAGAGATGGATAGGGGTAGAGTCTCTAGAAATGGATTAAGGAGGAAGATGATGTATTGCATAAGTCTAAAATGGATGCATGAGGGTCGAGTTTAGAAAGGCTTGTTTGGGAGATCTGAATAGTAAAAGAGGATTGAGATGATGCAAGGAGAAGTTGATGTGGGAAGAAGTCTAGAAAGGGTTATTTTGGGGATCATGGTAGGTTTGGGATGAGTCAGAGAGTGAAGGTAGCGGATATATTGAGAGATGTATAAGGAAGACAAAGGGGTAGTGCACTGGAAAGAGGAGTAGAATGAAGCTTGGGATGAGTCAGAGAGTGGAGGTGGAGGATAGTTTGAGAGAGGTATACGGTGAGATATAGAGTATTGCATTGGAGGTGCTGAATAGTAAAATAATAAATGTAAACATACATAAGTACATGGAAGGTACATATGTAGAAGATATATTAAGAGAGGTATAGGTTGAGCTACCAGGTAGTTCATTGGAGATGCTGAATTAGGAGTAAAGTAATTAAAATAAAGATACATAGGTGCATTGAAGTTATATATGTATAAGCAAGGTAATATAGCTAGATTTCAATTGTATTTAATAAACTCAGACTGTCTCGTGTTGCTGAACTTTAAGCCAATGTATTTGATTTTTTATATATTTTTTCCTTTTAATAATTTAATAGTGAAGCAATAGTAGATAAATAATGTAAAAATGTACCTATTTATGTAGTAACCAATATACAAGTTAAACACAGAATAATATAACTGTAGGTAATATGTACATTTGTTAAGCAGACCTAACAAATATCTATATATTTATAAACATAATTTTTAAGCAAATGTATTCAAAGGAATACACATATCTTGTTACTTACAACCAATTCAAATAAAGGCTTATATACACAGGGATATGCTGTACATTTATGTTCGAGTATGGTGTTTATGTCTGGAAGAGCCAACTCTTGAGTAGTCTTCTGAAGATAAGATAGCTATCAGTAGATCTTGTGCCGATTTGTCAAATGGCGCCACAGTTATTAGTGAAGAAAAAAACACTCTTCCTATGGAAGGGAGTAGCAAGCGCTATTGTGAAAATAATTTTACTAAAATGAAGAGGTCTTGGCTAACGCCAGAACAAAATATTAAAGCTGTGGAACTGAGTGAGATTGTTAGGGGGTTCTTATTTAGTGGGTTATTTGGAAGAGGTGAATAATTTTGGTGACAAACAGGAACCCTGGGGAACATTCTCTTGACTTCTAGAATGTCTACTTCCAGTACTGTTTAACCCCTCCTGCTGCAGCAAAATCAAACAACATCACCTTTCATGTGTGATAAGTAACCATGATTACAGATAGTCCACTCACTAGACACGTTGCCAATCTAAACCATAGCGTGACACTTAAGTAAAAATGAAACCAAACTAACATATTTTAACTAGATTTCAACTCTTTCAATAGTCTTAACTTGCCATCGTATGCAGATGTTTTTGTTTTCGATAACTTTTATTGGTTTTACAAAAGCAATACAAATAAAGAGGCCAGGCAAATGAAATAAAACGGCAGTAGTATATCAAAGGTCAGAGTGGATAGAGGAATTAGATCTGATAGTGCCCTTGGGCGCTAGTTTTTACAAATGGTACAGTAGTGATGGCAGAAATAACAATCCAAACAGATAAGAGTACATATGTTTAGGTGACTGTCGTAGTCAGGTTACAAATATCGCAGTTGAGACGGCAGTGATAGTTTCCCAAAACAGATACTGTGTACTCAGGCTGGCTTTTGTGTTGCAGTCTGGTGTCCATCAGGCCCATTGGGAGGGTCTAAGTAGTGACTGAGGAGACCGAAGTATCAAATGTACCAGTTGTACCAGTGGTGAGATCATGTAAAATAGTATTTAACATTCCTGGTAGATATCCTCTATCCTCCTTTAGGCATATTAAGAGGATAAAAGAACGAAGAAAGAGGAAAATAAATAATAACTAGCCAATAAAATAAAATAAAAGAACAAGCTTAGGGGTCATGGGGCACTCCAGTTAACTTTGTATGGGGTGAATTCCCTCTTCCAACAGTGTTTTGATAGATTAACCATAGCTCAATCCTTCGAACGCAATATATATTTCAGTCGATCTGGGGCTTCAATAAATCCACTAAACATTTCACAAACACCACTTTGCTAAATCAGCACCCAAAAGTGAAAAATTAAAGGCAGATTATACGTTATTCCCAGATGTTATACATTAACGGACTTGACTGTCTAAATACAGTATTTTTGATTGCTTGATTGATTCGCAGATCGTATACATTTCTGAAGACTAGGGGACATATTATCAAGCCTGTGCGCTAAAATTATCGCCGCTTTATCGGCCGAAAACGGCCGATAAAGCGGCGATAATGGGCTTGATAATATGCTCTGTGGAATTCCAATCGAAGCCCATGTTAGATGTCTTCACATGTAACATGTGCTTCGATTGGAATTCCATAGAGCATATTATCAAGCCCATTATCGCCGCTTTATCGGCCGTTTTCGGCCGATAAAGCGGCGATAATTTTAGCGCACAGGCTTGATAATATGCCCCTAAGAGCGCCATCATGTGAACGGGTTCGCCCTCATAATAAAATGAAAAATTACGTTGCTGAAACAGAACGATTTTGTAGCAGACTTCGACACTGCAGGAAAAGCTTTCAGCCTTCACATGCACTTCGACTGTTTTCTTAGCGTACTCTTCATGGAGTACATACAATAAAATTCTTCAAGGAGTACATAACAAAATATAAGTGTTATTTCATTTTCTAAGGGTACACTCCACATACAAGAGGCGAAACGATGTACATTCAATTTAACCGTATAGACATAGGTTTTCCCTTGAGAAAAATACATAACCTTTCAGAAAACAAGCGTTTACTATCTTTATGCAATAGGTCTGGCATTGACCAACCCATTCTCTAAGACCTAGGCATCACCAAGGACGAATTAGTTCTGCATTCTGTAAACTAGGTTGTCAAAGAAACGACATTAATGTACATGGAAGTTAAGCTCACCTGCTCTTACTCTTTTTTTGGGCCCACTTGCACTCTAAGGTGTTCAAAATGAGTTTTATTCTTGCTTTGGCACCACAATATGGACACAATATGCCTAGAATTACCATGGGCAGCATTATGCCAGGATTGGATCCCATCATGTGTTGCATGCCACAGTATGTCAAGAAGTACCTCCATAACGCAGAGGCTAGCATTATATCACCTGTGGGAACCATTGTGTCATGGATATTGAAAGATATGTCAAAAGCCGCCACTGTTGTGCCAGGGTCTTAATGATGCACCAGGTGAGCACTGTAGAATGAATATCCACAACAGATCAAGAATTACCACCAGCCTGCCAGGGCCAGCATTATGCCATAGACAGGCATAATCATTCCATGGATGCCCACGATAGAGGAATTCCTACTACAATCTTGGGATGGGCATTGTCGTGCCACGTATGCCCACAATATTTATACAATTATCACCATAGCAAAGGGCCAGCACAATACTGGGAGGTTATATAGAGGCAAATGGCACTGCGTCATTTAAAAAACACAGTGATGCACCATATTTACAAGAATATGACGCACCCCTGTGTTTTCCCTTGCGCTGGTGCTAAAATACAGACAAGCACCAATACAGACACCCTTGCACTATAGTGCAAGGGAATCATCCCTGCAGCTCAGGCACCCATGAACCGTGTTGCAAGGAATTATTGTTTATGTGCAGGAAGGGACACCTTCCTGCACGTAAACAAACTTTAAAGACAATTTGCTCTTTCTATGTGTGCGGCAGCGTTGCACCAAACTAACACCTGCTGTTCAGTGCCATTAGTTTTTGGGGTGCCCTCAGATTTACAGATCCTTATAAATCTGGGGCAACTTCAAAAGGCAATGAGTGTTGAGTGGAATGCCCAAAGCAAAATCATTGCACGCCTCTATCATGCAAATACTTGTGTGAAATGGAACAATATATCTAAAGTGGCGTTAAGTCATGCAAAGTGGCTTAAAGCCTCTTTGTAAAGGAACAATATTTAAAGTGGCGTTAAGCCACGCAAAGCGGCTTATAGCTACTTTGTAAAAATAGAGCAAGACATTGCACCATCAGAACATTGGAAAAAGTGATGTTCCGGTGGTGCAATGCCCTAGTAAATATGCCCCTAGGTCTGGCCCCCTCTGTGCCATTAATGCCCAAAATGTGCAGGACCATTATGAATAGCCACAATATACCTAAATATTTGCTATTGTGCTAGGATAAGCATTTTACTAGAGATGGTAATAATTTATGGAAGAACACAGCTGACAATAATCACCATCATTACTACAGGTCCAACATTTTACTGTGATAGTCATGGAGCACAACACATATGCGCACATTTTTTTTTTTTACTTACCTGACAATCCCATATATAGTATGCATATGAGGAAGGATTACAAGATCATGGTATATATATAGGGGGATATTTACAAAAAAAGTCGGAGTGCAGTGTTATGCCAAACTTGGTTAAACCACGCTCCAGCATTTTTAAAATGCAAGGATGCACCTTAGTTACAAAAATACAGTGCACCCATGTGTTTTCCCTAGCGCTGGTGCTAATAAAGCTGTCTACTGCTACAGCAGGGACCCTTGTGCTATGTTACAAGGGTGCCTGCACTGCAGGGGAGGTTGTTTAAACAACTTGAAAGGTGATTTCCTTTTGCTATGTGTGCCGCAGAATGCAGCACACTTGGAGAGAGCAAAAAACACGGAGAAAATATTAATTTCTCCTTATATCACCAGTCTAAGGTCAGAGAGCCCCTGGCTTCGATTTTGGCACTGTCCCAGCCCTGAAAATATGAGGCAGCATAAAAAAACAATGGGTGTTGCAGTGGAACGTCCGCTGAAACACTCATTATACGCCTTTTTCTACGTTAAGTGAAGCATGAAAATGAGCTTTATTTATGGGTTATTGTATAGATTCATTCATCCAAGAAGATTGTAAAGCACAGGGCCAGGGCCCACATTGTAGTGTTACGTAATGCCCTGCGCAAGGAATTCTGCAAAGAAATATCACCATTCTTCACCCTCCCTGTGCCCCCCCAGTACAGTTTGTTTACTCCATAAGCTAACGTTTCATCAGGTAACCTACCTGCCCCTTTCTTAGGACTCCTCCACCCACGCACCCGAGCAACCACTGAAAATGTGAAAGGTTTGTCTGCCAGTGCTGAGACAAGTACTGCATATGTTTATGTTTTGAGTGCATGCCTGTCTGAACATGAAGGTGCATGCATATCAGTTACACCTGTGTGAGTGTTTATAAACGTGCATGAAAACAAGTACCTCCATGTCTTGTGCAGTGGCCAGTTCTTGCTTTTTTGCCAATAGTGAGTAGAATTGTGTGACTTGTTAAACATCCAGATAACGTGGGAAGCAGCAAACAATGTAAATATTGCCGTTTCACTGTACATATGTGTATTTGTATAGAGGGGGGTTAATCAAGCAAACAAAACTTTCCAAAGCATCTTGTATATGTATGTATGTATGTATACATTATTTCTATTTTGCTATTTATTTTAACCTTCTCTCCTTCCCATACTACTTCTCTCTGACTTATACCAAACCTTTCTGACTACTAAGAACCTTTTTGACTACTTTGACCAAATATACTATGTACTTCTCAAACATTCACCACTCCTTTTTAGCTATGCCACCCAACTAACAAGCATACATGTCCACTACTTACACCAGCATTGGCAAAGCCAATAGGTCTCGCCTCTGTGAGAGCTATTGGTTTAGTTTATTTTAGAAGTGCTGTACAGCGCTGTGGTTGTGCATAATGTTTGAAGTTTCATTCTTAATAGTTATAATACAGATATTATTATTTTGTTAGTTATTAATGCGAGAGGGATGGTATGAGCTTTGAATTAAAATGGGAAAGGGAAGATAAATAGCAACATGAACAACAGCTGTCCTAAACAAGCATTTACAATGCAATAGGTCTCTCATTTGCTAAAGTATGAGCTATTGGCATTTGTAAATGACACTGTCTTTTATTTATGTGTTGTTTTTTTAAACTGATATATAAAAAGCATTGTCATTTACAATGCCAATAGCTTAAACTTTTGCAAATGCAACACCTACTCCACCACACAGTTTAACTTACAGCAATATTATGCTACAGTTTTTTGCTTCCGCACAAATAGATACATTTTCATTTAACTTGCAAAGCTTCATATAAACGTGTGAGTGCGCGTGCACATCTGTAAATGCACGTTCACCCGAAGGGTATCTTGGCGTTGAATAACATATTTGTTACTCAACTCAATGGAACTTATTTCATCAATCTCAAAAGGATGACAGGCTTAGTGGACCCGTGGGAATTCGAACCTGTGACTATGAGGTCAAACAAAGGCCCAACCAGTGGATGAATTAGTTCACTAAGGGCCAGATGCATCAAGCGAAATGCGCTCGCAAAAGGGCCAGATTCTCAGAATCTGGCCCTTTGCGAGTGCAATTTTTGCATTTGGGATGCATCATCCCAAATGCAAAAATCGCAAATAGAGAATTCGCTAAATTGCGATTGTTTGCATTTAAGAATTCTCAAATTGAGATTCCTTAAATGCAATGCATGAAAGTATCATAAATAGCGAATTCGCTAATAGGGCACGCAAATTACCACGAAGTACAACTTCATGGTAATTTGCAAAAACTTTGAAAAATGCACTTTTGTGCATTTTTCAAAGTTTCATGTTGCGCACACACATGCCCTAAGGGCATGTGTGTGCGCAACATATGTGCACAGATCACATTCAGGGGTGTAACAGGGTGTCCTTTGGACACCCCTGCACCCTTGAACTCGCAATCTCAATTTGCGAATCGCTAATTGCGATTCGCAAATTGAGATTGTCTTCCCGTTCATTCCTATGGGCCTCTAGGCCCATAGGAATTAATGGGGAGGTATTCATTAATTGCGACTCGCAATTTGCGAGTCGCAATTAAGGAATTCTAAGGAATCGCTATTTTTATAGTGATTGCTTGATGCATTCCATTTTGCTATTCCTTATTAGCGATTCCTTATTTTTCGCTAATAAGGAATCGCAAAATGGATGCTTGATGCATCTGGCCCTTTGTCTTCAGACCCAGACAATGCAACATTCTCTTAAACATGCTCGTTTTAGATTGTCTCTTTAGAAATAAACAAAGAGGTTCGCTACAACATGCTAGCAACCATTATTCAAGGATAAAGGATTTGAATAACGAGCGAGTCGAAATGAAAGAGATGTTAGCCTAGAAAATTATAAAGAGGTCTAACTGACGAAGTAGTGTGCGCCCACCTAATTTGTTCATGGCATGTAGTTAAAGTCACAGATTCAATGCTAAGGAACAAACGGAAGCGCTTGCCTGCGTGGTTTTAATCATATAAAAACTCACAAACGTGAGGCTAAAGCCTTTACTGTTCTGATGGAGTTTATTAAACGTTGCATTAGCAAACGTGTGCAAGAATGAAGACCCTCTGTGCTGGACAGCCAGCTTCTGGTTAATAGCTCATACATGACAAGTTCTACATTTTTTCTATCCACCCAACTCGGCCCATTAATCCAGAACCCTGTAGTGTCCTGCGAGACACGTTCTAGTGTCTCGACAGGCACTGGTCTAGCAACCACTCCCCCTATGGGAGTGGACACACTGCACCACACACCCACCCACCACCTGCGTCACGAGTGACATGAGCCAGCTAATAAAGAGGCCCGGGTGCACGTGCTCGAGGCCAGAGTTCCACTTCCCTAGCTGGTGTCCTGTGTGATTTATTCATACCACCATGCGGTCCTAGGGCCCCATTACCCCAAACCCTACCCAGTGAACGAGTAGCATGTGAGGCTCAGGTGAGGTATTATAAACAATTATTGTACAAAGTTCCCCAAGGAGTGATGTTCGGTTAGTTGGAGGGGTCTCTCTCTCTCTAGAAAAATGTGTGGAGATTTGTAAGGGAAACAGTCCCTTATCGGAACTTAGGATGCCTCACACAACTAATTAGCTTGACGACAGCTGTCATCTCGCCAGATGGTTGTCTCGTCTCATCATCGGCTTCCTGCTCCAACGTCAAGCCGGCGCTGCAATGCCTGACGGGTAGCACAGAATGCTACACTTTTATGGAGTTCTTTTGTTCCTGGCCGTTAGTTGAGTGCGTGTGAGGGGCCTAAGTGGTGAAGTAGTGAGCGTGCAAAAGTGTATTTAAAAAAGGTAAGTATGTCTACTAAGAAAACTTTATTAGTGTAGCTAACTGCCCTATTAAAAATTGAGTGAAGGGAGGGGTACCGGGGCTCAACAGCAATGTAGATTGGCCACGTTCAACCCTCACCTATGTTCATACAACGAGGTCAGACATTTTGAATGAGTCGGTGCTGTTGATTCTACCCAATACTTGCATATTTGCCTCTTTGTCAGAAGTATTGCGTAAAAGAGCAGAGATTTTGCAGGGCCCAGAATTTTGTCATCAATGCCAAAGATAATTAGCTGTAAGCTAATAGTCAAGAGCACTCTCTGGATAGATTCCATAGATGTTATAACTTTGTCCCAGAACTCGCTTAGAAGGGGGCAGTCCTTAAACATGTGTATATCAGATGCTTCTGGGAATCCGCATTTATTACATACTTTGCCGGGCTGAAATTTCGATAGTTTAAGAGGGGAGAGGTACGCTCTATGGGCTGTAAAGATATGATTGCGCCTGAGCCAAGCAGGTTTGACCATTCCTAAGAGAGTCTTAAATGAATCCATCCACAACGAATCACACTGTATATTCATCTGTGTTCCCCATAAGTCATCGGCAAGTTTAAATTCGCCATCTGCTTCCTCCGTAATAGCCCAGTACCACATTGAGAC
The DNA here is from genome assembly GCF_964263255.1 of Lissotriton vulgaris. Lineage (NCBI taxonomy): Eukaryota > Metazoa > Chordata > Amphibia > Caudata > Salamandridae > Lissotriton > Lissotriton vulgaris. The sequence goes on from NC_141694.1 coordinate 774,762,030, forward strand.
CTCCCTTCTCCGTCCAGGCTTTGCCACAAGTTGCACTTCTAAATAACTGTCCTCCCCAAGTGGCACTTTACTTTTTACCTGTGACTGGATCCAGCTATTCAGTTGAAGATATTTAAACTTGGACAGGACAGGGCCCACTGCCTCGTGAAGATCTTCCCAAGAAAGCAGAACGGCCCCCACCAACAGGTCTCCCCACGTCAAAAACCCAGAGTCTCTCGAGGCGTGCTCAGAGTATCTCGAATATATATTGGAAAACAATGGTTCCAGTGGCACATCAAATGTATGGCTGATAATCAATATAACATACGTTAATTAATAACATATAATGGGTTTAAAGAGGATGTCCGAGAGAGAAACGACTCTGCTCTAATCTGTAGTTAGACAGAGTTTGTAGAGTGAGGCTGGATGTGCCTAAGAGCTTAAAGAGCTGCACGATGGCAGACAGGGGCGGTACCCAGTAATAGAGGGCACAGTCACTCTTGTCGTTTACTTGATTTCTCTTCCGTAATAGAAATATGAAGGGCGCATGGCATTATCTGCCGAGTTCGGCAATCAAAGCAGGATGTGCCTCAGAGCTTGCAACTCTACACAGTGGCAGGACTGGACGATCCCCGGTAACTCAGAGCACAATCGCTCTTATGGTTTACTCAATTTCTCTTCCGGGATAGGGATTTAGTCTATCATATCTTCCAAGCTAGCCTGGTGGCTCTATGTTTCCATATGAATGAATTTAGTTCACTTTGACATTTCGCTAATTGTTTTGTGTCAAAAGCCAGTGGGATGGAATTAAAGAGAAATGTTATCTTAGGGAGGATGGACATTTTAGCTAGGTCAATCCTTCCCAAGATTGTTAGGGGAATGAACACCCACGAGTTCAGCTGTTTTTGGCACTCTTAAAAGATGCGATCAAGGTTAACTTCCGGGATCTTCTCTACTTTCTGGGGTATTCTAATACCCAAATAACTCATGGTGGTAGCAATATCATGATGTGAATTCTCCATATTCCACACCATTATCTCGGTCTTGTTAGCATTGATTTCATATCCTGATATTGTGCCAAACTCCTCTGCACGTGCAATAATCGTAGAAATAGCTGTATCAAGGTCGGCTGTAAAGATCAAGATATCATCTACATACAGGGCCACCCTCCTCTCCCTCTCTCCAAATTTAAATGGGAAGATGTTATTGTCTTCTCTAAGTACCTGTGCAAATAGTTATTTTATTTTTATTTATAAAGTTCAATATAGCGCGAACAAGATCCTGAAGGTTATCAGAGCACTTTACAAAAGAAGGAGGGATGGACATGAATGACAATGTGTTTAACACTTCTTATGATCAAAAGCATTCCCCTATCATCTATGACATCAGTTAGCCCAAATCATTGGACTTCTGTCGATGTTCCACAATGTTCAAATTTGTTTTGCAGGCATGGACAGCCTTGGGATTAATTTTGCCACATTTAACACACAAAATTGAATCTTCTTGGTACCTAAACACCAGAGGCAAACTTTGTGAAAGTCAGTCACACATCTGTTTGTGGCAGTCCTTTCACAGTTTGAAGACTGCAGTTTTTTTTAGTAAACCTAACCCTTGCATACGGGAAACGATTCCTGAGAAACCCAAATTCACCATTCAGGCCCGTGGGCTGCTGCAGCACTGCTCCCGAGGTGCCGTCTATGACTTTGATACTGCCCCGGCTGGTAACGGCTAGGATGGTGTTAAGCGCTGGGTAGTAGCGCTGTACAGCCCTTCTTCCTCGTAACGTATTATTGTAAAAAAAGAAATGTGATTCGGGTATATAAAGTACCTATATACGCTGACTCGGAAAGCAGAATTTCGTTATTAAAGACGGGAACTGGGTGCGACAGGATTCCCAGCAGAGACTGCATCATGGGACAACATGGAAGTAGTCCCTACAGAAATAGATAAGGCCGAGCAGCGGAACCTAACTGTAGTTGGTCGGTGCTGCTTCCGGCCAAAGGGATGCAAAACAGAAGTGCCGCATTTGACCACAAGCCAACCATAAGCCCGCTAACATATCAAAAGCCACAGTTAACGAATGGAAAGCGGCAGGAGAAACTACCGGCAAGAGGCGGGGTTTCACCAAAGTATAGAGATTACGTAATGCCTTGCAGAGGCAGCGCATGCACGCTGCCTATGCAAGAACTAAAAAGTACTATGATATAGTAAACACTGCACTTTTTATGGTGGTTGGAGAGCTTAATATAGAGAATGGGATGGATAGTGGTAGGTTATTGTTAGTGTGATACTTAATACGTACCATGTTTAGTCGAAAGGACTGTTTAATATAAGAAATCATTTATTTCAAATTGTTGGAAGTGATTGCAATTATGGTGCAATTTGATTACGGTGCACATGTACAAAAGATATAATTTCCACCAAAACATTGCAAGTGAAGAGAGGTGGTAAGCAAAACCACTTATTTCTTTCTTTCTTTTCCCTTTTTTTTGTCCTCATTTGCCTTGACTCCACTTGACGAGAGAAAAAAAAAAAAAAGGAAGAGTAACCTCCATCTTTCATTTTGTGTCCTGGTGTTCTCGTTACTTACTAACATCAACCAGAGACATTTAATTACTCAAAGGAGGATCGTGGGAAAGAGATTTATACTTCATCTAGGTTTTCACATAACCTGCCGGACAAAAAATGCCTGGAAGACCCTTTTTGGAAGTCCGAGGAGCATTAAAGGCATAATCATAGGACCGGGGGAGAGAAAAAAAAAAACCCGGAGTCCTACCTCCATGACTTCAATAAATCCCAAAATGTCAATTTATTCTTATTACAGGATCTGGCCAAATCAACCTTAGACACTTCATACAACGAGGTCAGACATTCTGAATGAGTCGGTGCTGTTGATTCTACCCAATACTTGCATATTTGCCTCTTTGCCAGAAGTATTGCGTAAAAGAGCAGAGATTTTGCAGGGCCCAGAATTTTGTCATCAAGGCCAAAGATAATTAGCTGTAAGCTAATAGTCAGGAGCACTCTCAGGATAGATTCCATAGATGTTATAACTTTGTCCCAGAACTCGCTTAGAAGGGGGCAGTCCTTAAACATGTGTATATCAGATGCTTCTGGGAATCCGCATTTATTACATACTTTGCCGGGCTGAAATTTCGAAAGTTTAAGCGGGGAGAGGTACGCCCTATGGGCTGTAAAGATATGATTGCGCCTGAGCCAAGCAGGTTTGACCATTCCTAAGAGAGTCTTAAATGAATCCATCCACAACGAATCGCACTGTATATTCATCTGTGCTCCCCATAAGTCATCGGCAAGTTTAAATTCGCCATCTGCTTCCTCCATAATAGCCCAGTACCACATTGAGACCTCCCTTCTCCGTCCAGGCTTTGCCACAAGTTGGACTTCTAAATAACTGTCCTTCCCAAGTGGCACTTTACTTTTTACCTGTGACTGGATCCAGCTATTCAGTTGAAGATATTTAAACTTGGACAGGACAGGCCCCACTGCCTCGTGAAGATCTTCCCAAGAATGCAGAACGGCCCCCACCAACAGGTCTCCCCACGTCAAAAACCCAGAGTCTCTCGAGGCGTGCCCAGAGTATCTTAAATATATATTGGAAAACAATGGTTCCAGTGGCACATCAAATGTATGGCTGATAATCAATATAACATACGTTAATTAATAACATATAAAGGGTTTAAATAGGATGTCCGAAAGAGAAACGACTCTGCTCTAATCTGTAGTTAGACAGAGTTTGTCGAGTGAGGCTGGATGTGCCTAAGAGCTTAAAGAGCTGCACGATGGCAGACCGGGGCGGTATCCAGTAACAGAGGGCACAGTCACTCTTGTCGTTTACTTGATTTCTCTTCCGTAATAGAAATATGAAGGCGCATGGCAATTATCTGCCGAGTTCAGCAATCAAAGCAGAATGTGCCTCAGAGCTTGCAACGCTACACAGTGGCAGGACGGGACGATCCCCGGTACCTCAGAGCACAATCGCTCTTATGGTTGACTCGATTTCTCTTCCGGGATAGGGATTTAGTCTATCATATCTTCCAAGCTAGCCTGGTGGTTCTATGTTTCCATATGAATAAATTTAGTTCACTTTGACATTTCGCTAATTGTTTTGTGTCAAAAGCCAGTGGGATGGAATTAAAGAGAAATGTTATCTTAGGGAGGATGGACATTTTAGCTAGGTCAATTCCTCCCAAGATTGTTAGGGGAAGGAGCACCCACAAGTTCAGCTGTTTTTGGCACTCTTAAAAGATGCGATCAAGGTTAACTTCCGGGTTCTTCTCTACTTTCTGGGTTATTCTAATACCCAAATAACTCATGGTGGTAGCAATATCATGATGTGAATTCTCCATATTCCACACCATTATCTCGGTCTTGTTAGCATTGATTTCATATCCCAATATTGTGCCAAACTCCTCTGCACGTGCAATAATCGTAGAAAAAGCTGTATCAAGGTCGGCTGTAAAGAGCAAGATATCATCTACATACAGGGCCACCCTCCTCTCCCTCTCTCCAAATTTAAATGGGACGATGTTATTGTCTTCTCTAAGTACCTGTGCAAATGGTTCTATGTAGAGGTCAAACAGGAGAGGGGAGAGGGGGCAGCCTGTTGCGTACCCCGAGTGATCGTAAAGTGGTCAGTCAAAGCTCCATTAACCAGTAGTCTAGCTATAGGGGCTTTATACAGCAGTTCTATGACCCAACAAAAGCCTCTTCCTATGTTAAACTTATTCAACACCTCAGAGAGGTATGGCCAGTTAACCCTATCAAAGGCTTTAGTCGCGTCTAACGTTAGAACTGCAAGATGGGGCGTAAAGGCAGAAGCAATATCAATAGCACCTATTAGATCGTATGTGAGGTATGCTAATTGACGCCCTTGAATAAAGCCCTTTTGATCTTCATGAATGATATTACCCACAACTCCCCCCAAACTTTTTGACAAGATGGAGGCAAATTTTTTATAATCGCAGTTAAGGAGTGAAATTGAGCAATATGAGCCACAGTCAGTCGAAGGTTTTCCAGATTTTAATATTAGGACGACTGTGGCTTCACTCCAAGACCCGGGGGGATCTTCTCCCTTCAAGAGTATGCTATTAAAAAGCTTCACCAACACTGGGGTTATAGACTCTATAAGTATCCGATATACCTCTCCTGGTAGGCCATCTGGCCCTGTCGCCTTTCCTGTTTTCGAAAGATTGATCGCCTCTCTAACTTCCTTTTCAGAAATGTCCTTATCTAAACCAGCTTGTTGTTTATTAGTGAGACTTGGTAGGCAGATAATATCAAGCCATTTCTTCCTTTTCTCAAGATCCTCAATGGTGTCATTAGTATAAATAGCTTGAAAAAACTCGCAAAAAGCTATCCCTATATCTAAATTAGATGACCGAGGCAATGTCTCTCCTTCCACCCTAATCTGTTTAATATGGTTTCGTGCCAGGTCAGATTTTACTTTCCACGCGAGTAGCTTACCGGCGCTTTCACCAAATTCAAAGTGGGAATTTTTACTCGCTTCCCATCTACAAGCAATCCTCTCCTGGAGAATGCTCTCTAGTTGTTTTTTTTAAGTGAATCTAGTTCTTGCGGGTCCACCTTCGCGATTATTCCTGGTTGAGTGCTCAATTTTAATTGTACTCTAGCCATACGTTCTTCCAACCCCTTGATAGCATTGTCACGCTTTCCCTTCCTTTTTCCGCCTCTTTTGTGTGTAAAGGGCTTGGACGAAATTTCAGAAACTTTAGAGTCCAGGATCGGGAGAGAAATGTGTGTGGAAGGGCTCTCTAACACAGAAGAGAAAGAAGAACAATTACTCTTACCGTCGAGAACCGGTTCATCTCCACATCTGCCTTCGGCATCCCCACTCACAACAGAACAAGCAGAGACTCTCCCGACCCCGGCTGCCCCTTCCTGCAGGAGGAAAGCCCTGATACTGCTTGTTCTGACACTGCTCAGGCAGCCTCGGAGGAGACCGCGAGCAGCCGCTTTGCGACCGTGTCTCAACTCCAGGGCGGCAGAATCCCAATGCGGCAGGAACAAGGGGGCTGGGAAGGCGTGGAGAGCTTTGCCCAACCCAGGACACATCCAGAGAAGCCTTTTTTATCTATGGAGGCTTTCTGAAAATTCTAATCATTGCCCTGAAGAAGTCCTATACTAGGACGAAACGCGTTGGTTGTACTGTGTTTTTTTCTGCGCACCAAGAAAATGGGATAAAGAAACCGAACTGAGGAACTTTTCTCCTGTTATCTATTGGATTTGACTTTTATTATTGTTCCTATTTGAACTATATGTTGTGGAGTGGTGCATCTGTGCTTTTTGTTTCAATATGTCACAAAGAGGTTGTGCTACAAGATGTGTGTAGGGATGTTAGGAAAGGTAATCAGAGAGTGCTAACTGTTGCTATAAGGGTGTCTGTGACATTTTTCCTAATGAGTCCAGGATTGCCAAGGGTGACCACCTGTTAAAGGTCCACAATAGTAAACATCCCTTGTAAAACACAAGAAAGGGAATCAACATATGTTGTCTTTAATACATAGCAATGTAAAAGCAATTTCACTGGTCTTTTAAGTAGTGTGAAATGTTTTATTATTATTTAGGCAAATGAAACTTCATTTTTGTGTAAGGCTGCAATTTCACATTCAGCCATCTTTGTGTGAGCTAAGGGGACACATATCCATTCATAGAGTGCTATCCAACTGCAGTAGGGGTGAGAGTGTTCTCATCACAATGCATGTAACACTGTAAAGGTAAATATAGAAGACATGCATAGGTCCTCCAAGGAGCTTATGCACAATGCTAGGGAGGAGAAGGGCTCTGTGATGAAAGATGTGAGTAAGGGCCTTACACATTACCTTGCGAGTGAAGATAATGTGCCTAGCAGGTTTTGGTTACTCACAGTCATGACCATCAATCACAGATAAAACATTCTGTCACCTATTGCATACTGACAAGGACTTGTGAGGATGTTGTGTGACAGTATAGACATAAGTAAGCAATGATCATGCTGCTAACATCATGTACGTCTTTTAACCTTTTTTGCTAAAAACATCCCTAGTACGTATCCATGATTGTTAAGCGCCTTGGCACACCCTCATTTCATATGGTTATAACGGTACTGGGGTATTGAGAACTACCTTCGTCATTAGGATTGGTGAAAGTAAATATTTCCACATCATCTTAAGGTTTGTGACCACCTGAAATATATGATAAGATGATTTGTTACATTTAGCCACATGACATATTGTACAGCATTTATTTATTTATTTTTATTTTGAGAGCTTTATATAGCACGAACAAGAACCTTGCGGGAATCAGAGCGCTGTAAAAGCAAGCTGTCAGGAGCAGATAAAAATATATAGTCGAAAGTATATGATTGAGTCTAGTACAGAGAAGTAGCTACCAATAGAAAAACATATGTAATACAAGGATATATACAAACCTTTTAGAAACATAGTATCCCAGAGAATATCGTTCAAATCTTGTTGCGAGAGATCCAATACAAAGTAGTCACTAAAAATCCGGATATAAAATATTTCACGTAAATGTAGACATGAGATTTGATTTCACTTCTTTTTTGAAAAAGGCAGTAGAAAAAGGCAGTAGAGGGGTTCTGTTTCATTTCTGGGGGTAGGGCATTTCAGATCCTAGGGGCCATTCCTGAGAAGGATCGGTTATATGTTTTTTTCTTGGCGAATCTTTGCAGCTCCAAAAGAAGATTCTTGGAGCTTCTGGTGGATTTGTTACTGTAATGAGAGTGACAGTTTATGTGTTAGATAACTTGGGGTATTGTGGTGTAGGGCCTTGTGCGTCATACAAGCGATTTTTAGATGAATTCTCCCCTCAAATGGTAGCCAATTGAGAGATCTAACGTCCGGGGAGATATGAGAGTTTCTTTTGGAGCCTGTGATTAGTCTAGCTGCTATGTATATTGTGACTCTTAGCGGGGCTGTCGTTGATCTGGGAAGACCGTAAAGGGAGACACACCCATATTCGACTCTTGGGATTACTAAGGCTTGCAAAGCCTGTTTGAAGTCATTTGCGGTCAAAAAGGGTTTCAATTTTTTCAAGGTGTTTGTTTGAAAATGTGCTAGAGGCACAATGTTTCTGCATGTTAAGTTACAGTCTTGTGTTATTCCCAGTGATTTTTCTGAATAGACAATGAGTGGTTGACATTTGAGTGGTGTTAGGTAATTCAGCCAGTCCTGAATGTTGGGAGTAGCGATTAGGAGGAATTCAGTTTTGAGGGTGTTTAGTTCCAGATGGTTTTCAGACAGCCAGGATTGATTTTTTTCCAGCGTTGAATTGAAGGAATTGATGTCCTCAGGTGAATGAATCTTTATGTAGAGTTGCGTATCATCTGCGTACATGTGATAGTGGACCTTAGATGCGCTGAGGAGTTAGGTGAGTGGTTCCATATAGAGGTTGAAAAGAGTGGGTGAGAGGCATGATCCTTGCGGTACTCCTAGAGTTACTGGCACAGGATTGGATAAGGAATTGTTGAACTTGAATCTTTGAGATCTGTTTTGGAGGAAGGAAGTGAATAAGTAAGTACAAAGCCGGATAAACCCATTCTGTGTTTCAGGAGGTCTAGCAAGTTGTCGTGTTTGACTGTGTCAAAGGCCGAAGATAGGTCAAGCAAGATTAGTAAACAAGTTTTGTTTTGGTCAAAGATTTTTAGTGCGTCCTCTATTATGAGTGTCATGGCTAATTCTGTACTGTGACCTGCTTGGAAGCTAGATTGGTATTGGTTGAGCTGGTTGAAATGGACTATATGGTTGCCCAACTGTATATGAACACATTTTTCTAGGAGTTTGGCCAGAGTGGGGATGTTGGATATTGGGCGATAGTTGTTTAGGTCCGATAGGTCAGCCGATGGCTTCTTTAACATAGGGGATACCTGTCCTACTTTAAGGATATCTTGGATGGTTGGCATTGGAATGGCATTGATTGGATAACAAAGAATATTGAAAAACAAATGAAGGAGTATCACCCGATGTATAGGCTGAAGGTTTTCCAAAATTGGAATAATTATTCCTTTCCTTTTCTAAAAACCTCTCACTCACCACCTAGTGGTGACATGCTTCATCATCAGGGGTCCACCCTGGTGGCCTAGCGTCACCAGGGTGTGCTTCGACACCTGTAATACAGTGGAGCAGGTTGTGGGGTGTAAGTGCAAAAAAAGTGTTAAAAATTCTCCTGGTTTACTTTGTAGGAATACATTTTATTGAAAACCAGCTGGACAATAGTAAAATAATAAAAGTGAGATACTGGAAGGGGAGTTACGGCCTACGTATCTCAATATGTGTTCATAGTGCACTATGACAATATTTAACTTCAGTTTCCTGGTGAACTTAAAAAGATCTACCCTAGTGTCAGAGTAATTGAAAAGTTCGGTGGGGCAGAAAGTAAGACCCAAGCATAGAGTTTGTTTCTCAGACTGAGACAGAGTTCTAGAAGAGAGATTTATGATTGTTTTGTTTACCGTTTGTGCATTCATGGTTATTTTCATTTTCTGTAACCACCTCTTTTGGTTCCCACTGGTTTTTGTTTGTTTGAGATAGACCTCTTATCACATATAGACGAGGAAGGAATCTAAGGGACATGCTTATCAAAGGTGACATAACTGTTAACAAACGCCATATACAAGGTCTAAAAGGATTCTACCCCTGTGGGCATTGTAGAGCCTGTACTTACAGCACTATGGTCAAACATATTGATATACCAGGCAGGCAAGAGCCAAAAATGATCAAACAGTTTTTGACATGTACTACCACGTTTTTCATCTATGTATTAGTGTGCCCGTGCAAAAAGAAATATGTAGGAAGCCCCACATGTATGGTCAAGAAGAGGGTACAAGAACACCTCAGAGCCATCACACACGTGAACAGCCATTATATCATCGCTAGATACCACAATTCTGACAACTCCCTTCTCAGAAACTTTGTAATCGAACAGATCAATATTGGGAGAAGAGGGGGAACCGGGAACTAGCGTTGAGGAAGAAGGAATCACGCTGGATCATGGAACTCGAGACAAAGTATCCTGGGGGACATAATTGGGATAAAGAGCTCGCAACTCACCTTCATGATGGTTAGATTTATGAGGTTCAGAGGTTTAAGATCACGGGGTTCATTAGAAAACCTTTAAAAAAATTCCTGAAAATTTATGATTATGTAAAACAGACCAGATATGTAACTTTAAATTCTGTGTGTTTGAAAAAAGTTAAAATGTTCAAATGATTTTATGTATATTTTAACTGTATGTTTTTTTATGTGTTTTTGTAGGAGGATGGAAGATCCTTATTCACTCCTGTCACGTCCATATCACGGTCCCAGGACCTCCTTGAATTCTGGATGAAAGACACTTTTGCACCTGAATGAAAGTAGAATTTTCACTATATATTTTTTCTTTGCACCGTTCCCTGTAGCACATAAGTATTACACACCTACCTATGGGTTCCATGCATGGAGGGCTGTCCCTGGGTACCGGCTACTTCCCTTGATGCGGGTATAAATCGGGCACTAGACCGGATGCAATTATATAAATCCCGCTCAGAGTATTATCTAGAAATTAATAATCTCTATAACCTGTATGATAGAAACGGGCACTGGACACTGTTCACTATGCCTCCACTGGGTGTAACTGTGGCACTTGTCCGATAACAAACACAAATAGACACCGATAACATGTATACTAAAAGGTATACCAAATGTAAATACAAAATCATATGCAATAGGAAATGTTAAAATAATTTTCTGTTGTTTAACACCCGATGTAACTACAGGTTCCAGTCATGATATGTAGCCAGCATTAGATGGCGGCTATTTTGTACTGTGTAACTAAAAGTGGTGGTGACACATCTTATATGTTTATGACCCTCATGGTGATGTGTATATTATAGTTTGACCTACAGGGGTTAATCACCTGTGATCAAGACAAGATTCATTGTCGAAACGCGTAGCGTGTTGCCTGGGCAATAAACTCGTTATGCTGCAGTATTCCTGAGTGCGTCTTCTTGCCTTTAAGCAAACTGTATTAAATAAAAAAATAAGAACTGAAAATTAAGTAAATGCAGCAAAAACATTTTTGCACATTGAAAATATTAATAATAAAACATATTATAATTTTAAATAATCAAAAACATAATAATATAAATGATCACAGCATAAAATAAATGATGAAATATAAAATGTAATACATATACGGTTCCCATTACAATTTATACCAAACTATGCAAACTATAAAAATGACTAAATAAAAAATTTCCTACTCACACGTCACAGAATGCAAAAATAAGAACACTGTGATCAAAATTTACAAATCTCCTTCCAATAACTGCAACAGTAGTAAAAGCATTGAACTACGGATAAGTAGTATTTACTGTACCCATTCCCAGCCAGAACAACATTAGCAAAACTGTTGGAGTGCGAGGGAATAAATTAACTATTCCCACTCCAATCACTACCATAGTAGGGAAAGTGTTAAATTGCAGAGGGGTAAAATTTGCTATTCCCAACCAATGAAAGTAAGAGTAGGGAAAGTGTTGGATAGCAGAGGGGTACATTTTACTATTCCCACTCCAATAAGTGCAACAGTAGGGAAAATGTTGGATAGCAGAGGGGTATAATGCACTTTTCCCACTCCAGTCAGTAAGTCAGTACAACAGTAGGGAAAGTATTGGATTGCGGAGGAGTAACATTTACTAATCCCACTCCAATAAGTGCAACAGTAGTGAAAGTAGTGGAAAGTGGAGGGGTAAAATTTACAATTCCCACTCCAGCCAGTACAATAGTTGGGAAAAGGTTGGATTGTGGAGGGGTAAAATGTAATTTTCCCACCCCAAAAAGTGCAGCAGTAAAATACCAAAATAATTTTCTTAAAATTAAATATTTTTATTTAGAAATTACTCATTAACAAAAACATTTATTATTACAAACATTTTGTTTAATTACTTCCCACCTTACAACACCATAAATCTAACAACCTGAACCTAATACAGTCTTTACACTTTTAATATAAATATTCATCAACAAACTAATTTTCATTAAATAAATATTAAATAATAATTAATTATTATTTATATACTTGCCAGAATAAATCCCCACAAAGCACACAACAAACTTATAGCATGAAAATCTTTTTTTTCACAATTAACATAATTAATTCTTACATTGAACATTAATATTAATTAAAAAATAATTATTAATTACTTAAATTCATTTACTTCCTACCCACACCCACATCTAAAACGTAAAAAAAAAAAAATTTGCACACTTAATTATCAATGAAACAAATATTATTGATTAGAAACCAAATTATAATCATTAAAGTTAATTAGTGTCCCACCCTTTATCCCCATAATCCTCACATCCCGCACCTAAAATTTAAACGTTTAAAAATAGTTACATAATTAAAATTCATTTTCATATAAATAACTAATAGTATTTAGCAACTAATTGTACAGTAATTACAAATTATTTATTCCCCACCCTTTACATCTTGAAACCCAAAACCTTCACCTGAAAAAAGTGAATAAACAATTAACTAATTATTAATATATTACAAATAAATTACATCCCACACATTACCTCTATAACCCCACAACCCGCACCTAAAGAAAATGCACAATTAATTACTATTCATTAACAACTAATTCTTAATAATCAAAAATATATAACTTCCGACCCTTCACTTCTATGAACCCCACAACCCACACATAAAATTTACCCAAAATATTTTTAAAGCACAATGAACGCAATTAAATACCAATGAAATAAACATTATTGATTAAAAAATAAGAATTAATTTATTATAATTAAATTACTTCCCACCCTATTCCCCTATTAACCCACAACCTGCTACGGAACTAAAAAACAAAAAATGTATTTAAATTAGATTTAATATATAGTAAAAATATAACATCAAGATTATAAAACATAAACAACTCTTTTACAAATAAATCATATCACATACATTTAAAATAAATACTAAAATACATAACACTAATTAAAAAACTATATTTTAAACACCTATATTTTTGCAAAAGATAATAATGACTTCTATATTTTTAAAATCGATATTACTTACCTTCAAATCGATATTCTTGACAACGATAATCTTGACATTGATAATTCCATGTCACAATACTTTCAACTCGAAATATTGTCTAAACACTGTATTTGACAAGGTGGTAGATGCCTTAATGAGGTTACTATTGGATTAACACCATCAAATATTTTGTAATGCTTTGCATTTCAATCATGCCCATCCACTTAGGTAGCAATCAGTGCAGTGTAATACAATAGACACGCATCTGCTCACAGTGCGCATGGCGGACCATTCCATGCGCAAACTTCTACTCAACTGGTTCAGAAGTGAAAGTAATGCAGGTGTCGCCAGACACTGAGGTCATACTAGCAGGCTACCCTAACTGCGGGGTGGGTGGTGCATTGGCTTGTTCTCCACCCCAATTGGAATCCAGGCCACATACAATGGCAGCTCTAATAAAGGCACACAGGAGTCTTCTGATAATTGATGTCTGGCGCTATCCCCACCACAATACAAAAAAAATTCCGGTTATGCCCCAGCTATAGCCACGCACAGCCGCCTTGATAACTTTTTTGTTCAGAGGACTGCTGCTCATAGAGTAGAGGATGTACAAATTTTGGCCAGGTACATATTGGTTGAATGAATGAATGAATAAATGAAAGGGCATTAGTATAGTGCACTGTTAATCCAGAGAGTGTACTGGCGGTCTGCACTTCTATAATTACTATAGTGGAGCAATTATAATGCCATGTCTTTAGTGGAGGTAGCTAAGATGGTCTGAAGTTCAGGAGGTAGTTTTTCTCAGGTTGATGGTCCAAAAAAGAGAAAGATCTGCCTCCAGCTCTAGATCGTCGGACCCTTGGAATTTTGGTCAAAAAAGCATTTGTAGAGCAAAGACATCTGGTAGGAGAATAGAAACTATTCTTTTCCCTAAGATATCCGGTACCAGTCTGGTCAAGGCCTCTATGGACCAGAATAAGGTTTTTAAATAGAGGCCTCTTTTTTGAAGGATGCCAGTGCAAATCCCACAAGGGAGCAGATACAGAAAATCTCAAAGGCAGTCCCAAGAGAGTAGTTTGTGACTGAGATAATCTGGAAGGCCCAGATACAAGACATTGCAGTAATCAAGCCTTGAAGTTATAAGCGCTTCTATCAACTGTTTACTGGCAGTGAACGATAGAAAGGGAACAAGTTTTCCTAGGACATGCAGGGGACCAAAGCAAGATCCTACTACATCATTCACCTGAGGTGCAAAAGAGAGACAATCATCAAATTTGATGCCTACATTTTTCACAGAATTCACATGGCGCTCAGGGGGAGGAGTGTCTGCAGGACCAGTAAAACTGCAATGTTTCCGGGGCCTTTACTGCAAGAAAGAGAAGCTCCATTTTCTTCTCATTGCATTTAAGCTGATGGTAAAATAGCCACTGGAAGACAGCTGACAAACAGGTTTTAATGTTTTCACCAGGGAAATCTACATCATGCTCCCAAAAACAGAAGTTTGGTGTCAGAGGTAAGTTTTTGCTCCAAGGGCCTCAGCGAGTAAGGCAAGGGGTTAAGGTATATTTGAAATAAAGTAGTGCTTACAGTGGAGACCTGAGGTACTCCTGCACACAGTTTGCATGACCCAGACAAAAAAAGAGGAATCCAGACCTATTGACCTCGATCTTCAAGAAATGAGGCAAGCCAATCTAAAGTCTTACCACCAATTCCGATAGATAGGAGAAGGGCTAGGAGAGTGGCATAGGGTGCCATATTGAAAGCCACTGTAAGATATAACATTGCCAGCAATGCCTTACCACCACCAGTGAATGGACTCTTGATGTAATCAGCCACATCCACTAGCGCTGTTTCCATGATGAAACAGGGTACGAAGCCTGACTGGTTCATATGTAAAAGGATATTGCTTCCCAGATACTGAAAGAGTTGTAGGTTAACATTTTCTCCAGTACCTTAGAGAAGGCTGGGGACAAAGAAATGGGTCTATAGTTAAAGTACTCTCCTGGGTTGGCCTGGGGCTTTTTCAGCAAGGGTAAGATTTTGGCTTGCTTCCGGAACCCCTTCACAATTGCTAAAGCCAGAGACTCAGTCAAGAGTGCCAACACATTAGTGGGGCAGGGGTCTGCCGGCGATCCAAATTTAAGGCCACACATAGCAATGTGGGAGTCATCCAGGGAAATGGTGTCGAATCTGGAGAGGATCACTGCAGAGAAATTTGCTCAAGGCCATAAGATATATTGTCCCACACAGCCCCCTCAGTCCTCAGAGTGCAGGAAGCAAAGCTGTCCTAAATATTCAGGATATATCATGAAAATAGAATACCAGCTGCATACATCACTCACTATGGGTTACTTAGCATGCAGTGGTAGCCTTTTACGGCTTATAAAATGTTACACAATTTTGAACATCTCTCACGATTTATTACTAGGCCTTTCAGTTCCACCTTCCAGGTAGGCTTTTGCCACTTTTTTAAACCTCTCTTTAAAATTCTTTTAGAGCAAACCTGTATTGATCCTCATAGTTAGGATTATAAGATTACCTCTACTGTCTTTCAAGGAACTTACACTGATTTTCCACACTTTGATAGCATCTCTTAACCAGGGGCAAAATGGCTTTTCTCTGCGTGTAATCTGTGGGATTTCAGGTGCCAGTCCCTAGGCAACGTCAGTAATCCAACTACCTAATAGATCAGCATAGGTGTTTACATCACTCACAAAAGTAATTCCCTGAGGAGGTCTGCTGTCTTGATTTTATGAAAAGCTTCCAAAACATAAGAGGCTGCTAAAGCCCGTGGTTGATTTCTCCCTTCCATCGCCCAATCAAATTTGATCAGAAAATGATCGGACCAGACTTGTAGAATGGGTGTGTCAACTTTCAAAGTTTTATTAGTAAAACTTTATGTCTAGCACATGTCCTGCTTGATGTGTAGGGCTAAACACACATTGAACTATTTCCATATAAAATAATGTCACTTAAAATAAAGACCACTTCATTATCATATTACTGATATTTGAATGCTCAGGGAGAACTTGTTAAATTCACTTCATTATCATCCTGTTTATCCATATGGAGGTTAAAGTCTCCTAGCAATATAAAATGGGCATAGTGCACAGCCATATGGGCCACAGTGTTAAACAGAGAGTTGAGCAAGGGACTGGCATGGCCCAGGGGTACGTAAATTAAGGCTCCCAGTAGAGAATGATGGGGAGATATAGCAAGAGTCAGAAACAAGTGCCTCTGTAAGGGGATAGCTAAGCAGTCAAAAGTATCTCTATATATCAGAGCAACACCCCATTGGTGCTTACTTATTCCATAGATAGGCAGCTATCACAGGTCCCGCTGTGGTGGATTGATGCCGAAACCTTGACAGATATGATTTTCAGAGATACGCTCTCCAGTACATTGACCCACCCAGTATTTTGATGAAAATTGGGAATCAGCAGGTCGCAGAGGAGTGGGATGGGATGCCATGAAAGTGGTAATAGTAGGAGTGTGTCTGGCCACAACAGTGGGGGTGTGCTGCACATTAGAAACTGACCTTACCCGCCAGGAGTAGGAACTGATAAGATTGGGGTACATACGGCTTTCACACCCCTCGGCACAGAATGTCTGGAATAGCTAGAAGCAGAATGTATATGAGCTATGGAATCAATTGGAGAAATATTCCAGAAAAACAGCAAGATGGAGATGTTATCTAGAGGGAGATAAGGCAGGGCAGACGCCGTGCCATGTCCTATAATAACCATTAGAGACGCGTCCGGTAGTGAACGCCATACACAGCACACAATTAATACCGCCTCTGCAGGACACTTTCAGAGGGTGTATGTGGCTTCCCAGAGGTTGCCGATGCCACAGGATCTCTCTCTATATTCTGTCTCCAGTCAGGAATTGCTCAGAACTATAACAGCCTTGAAGCCTAAAAAATCACCAGGCAGCAACCGCTTACTGACAGAATTTTATAAATGTTTCCCCTAGACTCTGCAAGATAAATCGCTTGCAGTATATGTTGAAACCATTTATAAGCAAGAGCATCCACAATCGATAAAGGAAGCATTGATCACAGTGATTCCGAAGCCACGTAAGGAACTTTCAGAAAAAGGGTCCAACAGACCCATTTGCAGGGTAAATGTAGATCTAAAAATCATGAGTCATCTCCTGGCATGGGGCCTGCCTTGGCTGATCCATGAAGATCAGTCTGGATTCATCCCACAGAGAAATACCTTATGTAAATTACGTTCCCTGGCACACATACTGCATTGGCAGAGGCTGTGGGAGGATCCCTATTCAATTGTCTTTTTAGATATTGAACAAGCATTTGATTCAGTTATGTGAGACTATGTATGGCAGGTGATGATGAAGACGGAACTTGGCTGCTGCTTTATGAGATGGTTTAGATATTCTACACAATTCTACACAATTCCTATAGCGAGGGTGCATACCACGCGGTATGTGTTAGCAGAGATCCTATTTGAAGTGGGCATGTCTCCACTGATTTTTCCCATGCCTATGGAGCCTTTAGCATACACACTTCGGCACACACTTGGGGCGGGGCATAAAAGTGGGATATACAGAGCATATTGTTTTGTTGTATGCTGATGATGCCATGCTGCATCTGCGACAGCCGGACATCTCGGTCCTCGATTTTATTAAAAGTAATGACTGAATTCTGGGAAATGTCAGGGCCACAGCCCAGCCTGAACAAATTGGTCCTGTTTCCATTGGGACAGTCGGTAGGTTGACCCTTGCCCACCTCCCAAGCTCTGCTTACCCTGGTCAATTGATAGGATGAAATATCTGGGCATTATTATTACACATGACCAGACCCAGTTCAATACCCACAACATGGGATGGGTGTTGGATAATTTGCGTCCCACTATTAGAGTTTGGATCACGTTACACCTCTCACTGATGGGAAATATAGCTCTTATAAAGATGGTGGTGCTGCTGAGGTGTCTCTAAGCTATGCAGAATGCTTCCTGTGAACTTCCCCAGATAGTGTTAAAGGAGCGTGACAAGTTTTGTTGAAACTCCTATGGCAGGGCAAGCATTGCAGAGTAGGGTTGTCGACCCTGAAATGAAAATGGGATATGGGGGGCGTGGAGGTTCCAGATCTTGAGTTGTATTACTTTGCGAAGCAGTTGCATCATGCAATTCTTTGATTGGACGGGGAGCCTAATTGGGAACAATTCCTGTTGGTCATCACTCCTATGGGAACATTTAAATACAAAAGAATGCCCTTTGGTCTCGTTTCGGCAGCTTCTGTATTTCAAAGAATCATGGCTAAGATTTTGAAAGGTTTGTGTGGTGTGAAGTGTTATCAGGATGATTTGTTGATATTTGGAAATATTTTGCGTGAACATAATGAACGTGTGTGTCTTGTTCTTAGACTTTTGGGTGAAGCTGGTATGTCCCTGAAGAAAAGTAAGTGCAAATTCAGTGTATAAGAAGTAAATTATCTTGGACATAGAATTACTGGTGAGGGTGTTTTCCCAAAAAAAGAACTAGTAGAGACAATTTCGAAGATAAAGGAACCTCTAAATAAGGATGAGTTACTTTCCTTTTTGGGGATGGTTGAGTTCTATGGAAAGTTTATTACTAATTTTGCGGAAAAGACATATAGCCTGAGGAAGTTGACTGCTAAGAATGTTGTTTTTGATTGGTCTGATGACTGCAGAAAAGAATTTGAAGGTATAAAAATGGAATTAAACAAGGCTCCATCTCTGCATGCTTTTGTTCCTGGACTTCCGACTTTTATGTTCACTGATGCCAGTGATAAAGGCCTCGGAGCTATTTTGTTACAAAGGAAAGATGGGTGAGATTTATTGATTTGCTGTTCATCGAGGTGCCTTATGGGTGCGGAAATGAATTACTCGGTAATAGAGAAGGAGTCTCTTGCCATTTTTTGGGCTTTGAGAAAATTCAGGAATTTGATCTGGGGCTCAAAGGTGTGTATTTTATCGGATCATACGCCCTTAAGAGAGGTATTTTCAAAGAAGGGTTTGGATGCCATTTCTTCAAGAATTAGAAAATGGGTGATCTCATTACAGGAGTTTGATTTTGAGGTGGATTACATTCCTGGTGTGGCTAACAAGTCAGCAGATTGTTTATCAAGACTAGTTGGTGTTGAGAATTTTCAAGAAGAAGATACTTATGAAACAGATGACAATATCGGTGTTTGTGAAGTTACTGAAGGAGCTGTTGAGGAATGTGAATGGAGGACTGAGTTGGAGAAAGATGAAGAGATTTCGAAGGTTATTTGTTCCTTGAAGAACCATAGTCGTTTAGAAAAACCATGGTTATTGGTTTCAGATGAACTATCTATTACTGATGATGGTCTTCTCACTAGTGGGACGAAGTTAATTCCACCAGTTGGTATTAGAAAAAAATTGTTATCTCATGCTCATTGTGGACACCTAGGCATTGTCAAGACTAAGGAAATTCTCCGTTTGCAATTTTGGTGGCCTGGCATGGATCTAGAAATAGAGAGAATGGTGAGAGATTGTCCTGAATGTTGTCCAAGTGATAAAATTGTAAAGACTAGACAGATGCCCATGGTAAAAAGGACTTTACCCAATCATCCTTAGGATGAGGTTGCTATCGACATTGTTGGTCCTTTGACTGGAGTTTCTGATACTCTATATTTAATTGTTTTGATAGGTTTATATTCGAGATGGATTGAGGTTTCTGCTGTAAGAGACATAACTTCAGATGCTGTTATTACATTTTTGGATGGTGTTTTTTTAAAAGAAAGTTTTCCCAATAGTTTACTTTTGGATAATGGGCCTCAGTTTTGCTCGAAGTTGTTTGAGGATTATTTAAAGAAGTGTGGTGTGGCCCATAAGAAATGTTCTTTGTATCATCCTGAGTCGAATGGTGCTGTCGAGAGAGTTAACAAGACTCTTAAAGAAGCTATTCAGTTGGCAAGGTCATCTGGTTTGGACTGGAAGGTGTCTCTTAAGGACAGAATTATTAGTTATCGCATGGCTCCTCATTCCACTACTGGAGGATCTCCTTTTGAGTTGTTCAAGGGAAGAGTTCCAAATACTTTGTGGTGTCCAGGATGGATGAAGTTGAACAAAGGTTTGGTTGATAATATCGTTGGGGAATGGAGAGGTAAGGAATTAGACAAACAAATTGCTAGGAAAGAATATTTTGATAGTAGAAAGTCTGTATTGTTTCAAAAGTTCAAACTTGGTGATCTTGTTCGCATCAGAGCCCCTGTCTGGTGTAGGCCTTGATCAAAGTTCACTGAAGTTCGCTCTGTGGTGAAAATCTTCAGGAATGCTGTCAAGACGGATGATGGGAGGATATGGAATAACAGTCGTGTGGTTTTGGTTGGTTCAAGGTTGCCTGTTGTTGAAAGTGCTCACGGTGTTGGGGGTAGTTCAGGCAATTTCCGTTACTGTTCTCCTGGGTCTCCGAGTTTGTCGCTTTCTTCTAGAATGGGTCAAAGAGTGCGTAGACATCCTTCTTACTTAAAAGATTATGTTTAAGTTTTCTTTTTTTTTTTTTTTTTCTTTCTTTCTTTCTTTTGTTTTGTTAGAAAGGGAGATGTGTGATAATATGCTTTGTACCTTTAATTCTTGGAATCCTGTTAAGGAATCCTGTTAGGGGTTCTTGTCTAGAATGTAGACTTCCCTGGAAGTCAGTTGATCGTTTGACTTCGTGGATGAGGTCATTAAATACCCACTTACCTGAATCTGATGTCTCCTGCTTCCTTATTTTAATGTGGTAAACACCACAGTAGGCACTCATGGTGATCACCAGCTTGGGGCCCTCCTGATGCGAGTAGGTCATATGCTGGTAAACCTTCCTCACTTGATTCACCTGCTGGGAAGGATTTTGGATAGATTTGTGATGCAGGTCCTGAAGAGAGCACCATATGCTCTTGATCTCAACCTATGGATAATCTATATTTCTGAACAGATGACTAATGTGATGTCCCTTGTTAAATGGCAGGAAGATTAATGTATTCTGTTATCTAATTTGTATCCCGAGGAGCGGTTCCCCCCAAGATGCCATTATGTGTGTTTGGCTTTTGTTCAAGGTTAGTTCCTTCAATACGCCAATATGGCAGCAACAGCTTGGCAATTGTGGCCTACCTTTCTGGAGGTACCCGAACACTTGCAAACCTTGGTGGCGCTGTTATCCATGGCAGAGAGCTGCAGGCTCTTTATGCATTCATATCGAGCTTCACACTGTAGCAGGCAGCTCTGGCAGTTCAAAACAGAGGAAACATTGTAACAGTAATCTGAGCTGCCTCTTACTCCAAAAGACTGATCAAAAAGTCATGCAGGGGTTTGGAGAGTAGCAGCTCGGTTCAAGCAGGTCCAATATAATGTAGTCCATATGACATACTTATGCCCAAAAAGGTTGCACTCTATTTCCCCCTTCAGAGGGAAGTGATGCCCTAAATGCGGAGTAGGAGGATTTTTTACAGATAGTGTGGCACTATTCTACTTTGGTCTCCGTTGAGGTTCAGGTCTTAGCCCAACTAAAGAGGGTGACGGGCTGGGATATTTCCCACACATTTGATAAACGATTATTGCTGCTCCTACTTGGGAACGCGATAAATAAACTCAGTAGGTGCTATGCCATATTAGACCTAACAGTAGAAAAGAGCTGGATCAGCATCAGATAGGATCAGTATTAGAACAAGTATTGGCAAAACCAATACATGAGTCATTGGCTGCCAGCCTTTAGGCAATTATTTTTTTTTTATTCATGGTTTTTGCAAAACTGTATTGTTGAAGCACTTGCCGGGCCCTCATCAATTTTAAAGAAAATTGTCTAAAGCAAAAATGTTTTGGTCTTAAAAAGGCATGTATTGTCAAATCACTCTTTGGCACTGAATTTAACTACTGTGTGTGTGGATGTGCTCCTTGTAAAAGTACAGCAAACTGTAACTCTTCGTTAAGTCAGAAAATGTCTGAAGTGGGCTAACACACTGCCTGTCCCTTGATGCATGATGGACTGTGCGGAAGAAAAATGTGAATGATATAAGCACAGACTAATGGATGAGGCTTGTTTGAAAACCACTATAGGTCAAAGAAAGAAAGAAAGAAAACAAATTCGGATATAAGGAACAAGAGAAAGAAAGAAAGAAAGAATAACAGTCAGACAAGGTGGCAAAGATAGAGCACCTTCATGATCTTATATTCAGAGTTAAAGTGAGTCGCTAATATGGTATGAAAAATCAGACTCTGATAAACAACAGTCATATCAAAAAAAGGAAGATACAACAGCATTGGCAGGAGACAAGAAGTGATAAAGCTGGAAGGTGCCATGTGATCGCATCTAGTAGAAACAAAGGCAACACTAAATTAATAATAAATTGACAATAGAGTAAAAATTATAATACTGGCACGGACAGGAGCTACCTATTGTGCAGATTTGCTAGATGTGCTCCCTGTGAAAGGGGTAAATGCAGCCACTCAAAGTGAAGTTAGCCAGTGCCTGAAGCCAGCTGACCTATTGCCCCATGCTGCATGCTGCAATTTAAAATATTGATTTCCATAATATCGATTTTTTTTGGGTGTTATGTATGGTAGTATAAGTTTAATTTTTTTAAAGTAAAGAATGTTATGTAATTTAATTTTTGCGTAATTTAATTCCGTAACGGGTTGTGGGTTTATAGAGGAATAGGGTGGGAAGTAATTTAATTATAGTAAATGTAATAAATTAATAATTGGTAAATAATTTTTATGAATTGGTCATTCTTTTTATTAATTGTAATACAATTGTAATAACTGATTAATTGATAATTATGTTAATTGTATTATTTGTTTGGAGCGGGTTGTGGGTTTATAGGGGAAAAGGATGGGAAGTAATTTAATTGTAACAAAGTTGATATTTATTTTTATTTATATGTATTAATAATCAATTGCTTGAAAATTAATTGGTAATACATTTTTATTAATTGGTAATTCTTTTTTTTTAATCAGTAATTCATTTTTATTAGTTGGTAATTATTTTAAATGAATTTATTATTGGTATTGATAATTGATTTAATCTTCTATTAACATTAAATCATCGCTTTCCCTACTGTTGCACTCTCAGGAGTAGGAATAGTAATTTTTACCACTACGCTATCCAATGTTTTCCCTACTGTTGCACTCAATGGAGTGGGAATAGTAATTTTTACCCTCCCGCTATCCAACGCTTTCTCTACTGTTGCACTCACTGGAGTGGGAATAGTAATTTTTACCCTCCCGCTGTCCAACGCTTTCCCTACTGTTGCACTCACTGGAGTGGGAATAGTAATTTTTACCCTCCCGCTATCCAACGCTTTCCCTACTGTTGCACTCTCTGGAGTGGGAATAGTATTTTTTACCCTCCCGCTAACCAACACTTTCCCTACTGTTGCACTCTTTGAAGTGGGAATAGTAATTTTTACTCTACACTATCCAACGTTTTCCCTACTGTTGCACTCACTGGAGTGGGAATAGTAATTTTTACCCCCACTCTATCCATCGCTTTCCCTACTGTTGCACTCACTGGAGTGGGAATAGTAATTTTTACCCTCCCTCTATCTAACGATTTCCCTATTGGTGCACTCTTTGGAGTCGGAATAGTAATTTTTCCCCTACTTTATCCAACGTTTTCCCTACTGTTGTACTCAAGGGAGTGGAAATAGTAATTATTACCCCTACGCTATCCAACGCTTTCCCTACTGTTACATTCATTGGAGTGGGAATAGTAATTTTTACACTCTCACTATCGAACAAAATCTCTACTTTTTTATATTAGATTCATTAGTTTTACATTTTAAGCTTTTTTACATTATTTTAGGTATCTTATATTTAATTGTTTGTAATATTTAATTAAAGTTATAATTTTTTTAATACATTAAAAAATATATATTTTAGTTAACTATATTTTAGCATTCTATATGTTGAATTTTATATTTTAATACCTACCTGTTTGTAGATAGGGATTCTTTGTTTCTGTACTTCGATATTTTGAAGATATTTTGGGCATTCTATATTATGTCCCTCGATATTTAGTCACTGGACCACATAGATGATGTACTTATGTTTTGGCAGGGGATGTTGATGCACTCAAACTGTTTTTCCGGCACCTGAATGAGAACACTTACAACATAATGTGTACAGTACAGACAACATTGATGTCACACTGTATGTAGAGGGCCAACATATAGGTTTTGAAATATTTAGAAAACCTACGGCTTGCAATTTGGTACTACATGCAGCAAGCTCACTACCACCCTCACAAATCAAAGCTATTCCATATGGGGAGATGGTCAGTATCAGACCAAGGATTCCCAGTTTCTAGTAAGACCAGGTCCAGAAGTTGGGGCTACTCAACTGAGAATATGAATGCAGCCAAGAGCAATTTCAAGAAAATCAAGAGGGTGAACTTTCTCACAAATTCAAGATCCTGTAAAAGTAAAAAATACAAAAGGCTCATATTCATTACTCCATTCAGTACACCAAGCACAGAAATATACAAAATCCTTACTATACACTGGCATCTACTGCATATGGACAATACCCTTAGTGGACCGATTTATGCAAACCTTGGGCTCAAGCTTGGCACAGGGAGGACACTGGAATAATTACAATGTCTCAGTTACCTGGCACCACACATAGAGAACACATGGATACCACCACCCCCAAGGGTTTTCACGAATGTGGTTTGTGCAATGCCTGTAGTTTCACCAAAGACAAGACCATGTCTTTTCAATGCAATACTAACAGCATTCAGAAAGTCACTAAATTCATGAATTGCAGCACCAACTTTATTGTGTATTGTATTGTGTGTGAGTGAGGTTTCATTTACATTGGCATCCCTATCCAACCTCTGAAGAAAAAAATCAGGAACACCTCAGGGAAATCAGAAATAAAAACATCAGTTACTCACTTGCGGTACATTACTACACATTGCACAGACAGGATGAAATTATCAACATCAGTTTCCATTGCATAGATACTTCAAGTACCATGCCTCTGGGAGGTGACAGAACACTTCCTAGTACAAGGTTGGAGATCAGAGGAATAATGTAGCTCAGATCAGTTGACATGGGTTTGAACAAAGCATGGGCGGAAAATCCGTTACGCTCGCGGATTTTGCGGATTTGCGGATTTTGCGGATTTTCGGTAAATTCGCAATCCGCGAACGCTCGCTAATTTACCGAAAATCTGCAAATTCGCACGCAGCGGATTTTTTTTTCTTGGTGATACAATTTTGCGGCGTGCGGTGTAAGTTAGCAATTGCAAACATGTAGGTGCGGCGGGCAGCAACAATCTCGCACTCGCAAAATTACAAAAATGGCAATTCTGCACAAGAAATCTACTAGCAAGCAGCATAGACCTTCTGAAAATGATGATTTTTATCAGAATAACTCCTCAGGTTGACATTTGCCTGCACTTTTTTGGATTTGAGGCCTTTTGATTTTCTTTGGATAAATTTTGGATTAGAAATCATCTTTCTCATATAAGCTTGGTGGGGCATTACAGTTGCTGTAATGCTGTTCTGCAGAAAAACGAGTTTTGCAAAAGTGAAAGCAGGTTCGAAAGTTCAAACTCATCATTAGTAACCGTTCCCTGTAGTGCTTCCTGACAAGGGCCCCTCCAGAGTTGCTAGTTGCAGTATGACCCTGCTCTGACCCTCACAGCAGGCTCATAGAATAGCTACAAGTAGGCCACAAAGGTCCTGGAAAAAAAATTGCACTGCAACAGAAAGCAAATTACAGATAAGGAAGCAGGTGCCAGACTGGAATTTTAAAACAGTGAGACATTAATAAATCAACCCCAAATTAATTCATGTCATTTGAAGCAGGCAGGTGTGCTTGCTTTTTTCCCCCATCATCTACAGTGATGATGAACCAGAGGGTGGCATTGATGTACCAGAGGGTGGCATGGGTGAAACAGAGGGTGGCAGGGGTGAAACAGAGGGTGCTGGGAACCTGTGATGATGAACCAGACATAGAAACAACATAATCGTGACCGTTGCGAGCCGACATGTAAGTTCGCAATTGCGAACTGGTACAAAACCCTCGCGAACTGTCAGAAATCCTTGCGAACTGGCAGATGTCCTTGCGAACACAAAAAAAAAATCCGCAAATTCGCGAGAATTCGCGGACTTTGCGGATTGCGAGTTCGCAAATTCGCAAAATTCGCGAACGCCAGATTCGAAAAATTCGCCCATGCTTAGTTTGAACATAGACAAAGAACTGTATGTGTTTTTGACAGATAGATTGCAGTAACAAAAGAAATTCTTTGCATCCGCATTTGATGTGTATATACGTAATTTCTATGCATTACAATGAATGAGATACTGGTCGTGGCATCTAGTAATATTTGACAACATCTGAGAGTACACTTAAAGTAATACACTAATGTAACTATAGTATACTGTTTTTTTAAATTTATCAACCTAAAATGCTAGTGACACATTTGAACATTATAGCAAAATGTATTTGGAGCAACGATAGGTCCAAAATCCATGCACCTGCTTTCTACCTCACTTGTTACTACTTTTTCTACCTCACTAATCTTTGTGGCTTCACCATGGTGCCACTTGTTACAGTGCTACACATGTACTATAGCACAATACGTAATGTGCTGTCCTCACTATCGAACACCTGCACCTCAACGGGTGTCACATAATTACCAAATAGAGACTGTGGACTCAGCCTACACAGAACAGACACAATACATCAATTGGTTCTGAAACATCACCTCTCTGTCTTTACAGTCTTGTGGTCCACACATTCACATTTGACTTACAAACTATCAATTTTTTATATTTAATTATTTTCCAGCCCTCTACAGGGCACTGGGCCACTGGTTGACAATGAACACAAGACTGTTTCTCAACCGTAATGCTCATCTAACATGGCTGTTTTTAGAAGAACAAGGATACCCCATAAAGCGAACCTGGGGTAGGTATGTACTGTTAAAGAGACAATGGTTCAAGGGTGGCCTGGTAAGGTCCTCAAAGGAATAATAATACTACAGCGAGTAATTACTTAACGCTAGGGAGCTTGGGAAGTAGGTTCATATGAAATATTTTTTATTTTCTTTCTTTCTTTGTATATACAATTCTTATAACGTTTTTCAGGTGCTCAAATAAGTGGTAGGGTGCAGAACGTGACATGAGTGAACATAGTGAAAAAACGAACTCTCACACAACAACAAGGCTAAAAAACCACATGAATATATACAATGGAGTGGGGGTATTTCCTTGGGTAGGTCGACGACGTTTCGATCTGTATGAATTTTAGATCATCATCAGGACTGAAGAGCCTCCTGAAACTGTAAGGATTTATTGGAATTAAAATTAACATTTTGACCTACAGATCAATTTACTTAGTTTATTGATATTGGTGCTCCCAGTGACATGACTAAATTGCATGCACATTTTGCTCAAATAAGGGGGGGGTGTTTAGCAATCTCACCAACTGTGTGCTGCACATAGTTATTTATCTAGAAAGGAAGTTGGCATGTAGAATGCATGCAATAGCTTTTAAAACCACATGCGGATGACTCACATAGTATTTTAGTTTAATTGAATACTTCAGGAAAAGAGAGTTGGCTGGTTTTTGAGGCGTTTTCTGCAGGAAAAATATCCCAAGGTCATTGAACAAAAAGACAACCTAGATTTATCGTCATCATAGCTTGGTAAGGTGATTAGGACTAGTGGTGTTACTAACGGCAATGATAGTCCAAGGGGAAATTAATCATGTACAAGGCCAGGACAGTTTCGGTTGGCCCATATAAGCTTAGCTAGGAGTGAATTATAGTAAAAAAATCAATTTATCAGAATTTCGGCAAGTCAAAAGATTTAACTTACAAACTATGTTGAAAACGCAATTATAAGCATGGTCCAAGTAGCGCTCTATCAAGTAGCATTCAGGGAGGGTCCTACAAGAACCTAGGGAATAACGTATCGATTGTCAGCAGATTAAGGATTGACGCTTATGGAGCCTAGGGAGTCAGATAGGATGAAAACTTACTCGTTATTCTTAAAAAACGTAGTTGTTCTATCAATCTGAGTAGCGCTCTATCATTTTGATGAGGGTCCTACTGGAACCTGCGGGGTAACAATGTAATTATTTACAAAGGACTTCGGCTCAAATTTGAAGCCTTGACAAAGAGAGAAGGCAATGGGAACCAACTTACTGAGATTGAGAAAAGGAACTTTCCTAATGTAGTCATTATGTAGACAGATTGTTTTAGTATTGGGGTCGCCTGGAGCTAAGGGCAAGAGTGCGAGAAAGTAATTAATTATTTAGCTGCAGCGAGTGAAATCGTATCGTCCAGGCAAAGGGGAAAGGGGAAACTTACTTAATCTTGGCGTATATGCAGCAGTAGGGGGGCGTCCGAGTGCCTGCTGCTTGGCTGCTCTCACTCCGAATGCCGAGTGGCGATTCTGTTAACAGCACTTCCTGGTTTCGCGCGCAACCTCAGAAGCGTCTCATGTATGCGCATGCACATTACTGACTATGTCCGTGGATGATGTTTTGGACATATCGTGTAGGCAATTACGCTACCAAGAAGGATTAGGATGTCCATCATGGTGCTGGGGCAATTATAATTTGGAGTTTAAATGGCAGAGATCTACGTGAAATTTTTCAGAAGCGATGGAGGGAATGATTATTACAATTGCTTCACGCATCTATTAAACACGCATTTGTACAGTTTGGCAATAGACATGTTTTTTCAGTAGACATTTTGACAATAGACACCTAGAGGGCATCACATTTTGGAACACAGCATGGTAACGTTTCAGTGGGAATCAGGTACACATATTCCATTCATCAAAGGAATTGAGTCCTTTCTCAATAGTTTTGCAATTGTAAATCCATTTACATTCCAGGTGATTCAAAATAGTCTGTTGGTTACCACCTCTTGTGTTTGGCGCAAGTTTGTCAATGACCTGCCATTTGAGGTCATTTTCAGAGTATCCCAATTCCAAAAAGTGCTCAACCAGTGGAGCTGTAGTTACTTTGCATCGGATCCTGCTCCTATGTTGCAATATCCGTGTCTTGACTTGTTGGGTTGTTTGGCCAATGTAGAGCAGTTTGCAGGGACATTCAATGCAGTAAATGACATTTTTCGAGTTACAATTAGTGAAAAAATTGAGAGTGTGCTTACAACTTTCATACTCGAATACTTTGGTGTTTTTTGTGAATTCACATGCCATGCAATTATTACATTTAAAATGTCCTAGGACCGGTGGTAGATTAAAGCTTGTTTCAATAGTATTGCTTTTAGTTGGACAAATTGCTGCTCTCACAAGGTGGTCTCTAAGGTTCCGACCTCTTTTAAAGGAAAAAAGAGGGAGACCCGTATTAAGCTACAAGGGGTCAAGAACAGACCAATGTTTTTTGATTAGTTTGGTTAGGTTATTGCTGACTGTGTTAAAGGTGGTAACGCAGGTAATTTTAGATATGGCGTTTTTGGGGTGGGGTTCAAGTAAATGTTCCCTGTGTGTGTACCATGCTCTTTTCATAGCCCTCCTGACAAGTTTTCTTGGGTAACCTCTGGCTGTTAATTTTTTACACAGAATTTCTGCCTCAGTAAAAAAATCGTTTTCATATTTACAATTTCTTCTGATCCTTAGGAACTGGCCATAGGGGAGGCTGTCCCTCAGTGCCCTTGGGTGTGCGCTGTGATATTGTAGGAGGGTATTTGGTTCCGTTGGTTTGCGTAATAGTGTGGTATACAAAAGTTCATCCTCGCATTTAATAGTCACATCTAGGTAGTCTACTTGCTGTCTATTATATGAGTAGGTGAATCTCAGACCTGTTTGATTCGTATTTAGCCATGTACAGAAGCTGTGTAGTAACTTCTCCTCACAATTCCAGATCATATTAAGGACATCATCGATGTACCTGCGCCATAATTTAATCTGGTTCCGGAACGGGTTGTTTTCAGTAAGGATGATGTTTGACTCTAGGTCATCCACGAAAAGAATGGCAAAGTTGGGGGCAAAAATTTCCCCCATGGAAGTTCCCTTACACTGTCTATAGTATGTGTCTTTAACCCCTTCGACACTCATGACGAGCTCAGCTCGTCATGAGGTACACCTCTCGTACACTCATGACGAGCTGAGCTCGTCATGAATAATGGGATTTACACATTCTTCAGCGCAGGAGGGGAAAACCATAAGCGTTGATGGTGTTAAATAGAAAATAGTTTTTGGTAAGGGCTATTTCAAGGAGACTGATTATGAACTCCGTGGGCACATGGTGTGGTGCAGGACGGTTATCGCGATGTTTCTTGATTACAGTTATACCTTTGTGTTCCGGGATGTTTGTGTAAAGTGACTCTATGTCAAGGGTCACAAGAATTTCACTGTTGGGATGAAATGGCTGTGACTCAATAAGGTTAATAAGATGAGTAGTGTCCTTAATGTAGATGGCAGTGTCCTGAACCAAGTCTCTAATGAAGAAATCAATATACTTACCCAGGGGTTCTACAACAGAGCCACACCCTGAGAGTATAGGTCTTCCAGGTGGCTGTTCTGCATCTTTGTGCACTTTAGGAAGTGTGTAGAGTACTGGGGTACGGGGATCTTTATTGTTCAAGAATAGAAATTCATTTTTACTAATAAAGCCTTGGTCAAGTGCTTCTTGGGTGATCAGGAGAATTGCCTCACTTATACTTTTAACAGGGTTCCCCCTTAGTTGTTCATAGTGGTTCCTGTTACTGATCTGACGTATAATTTCATTCTCATAAGTAGTGCGATCTTGGATGGCGATCCCGCCTCCTTTATCACAAGTTTTTATGATAATGTCACTGTTTTGTTTAAGTATGGACAAACTATTTTTCTCCTCTCTTCTGATGTTATAGGGGGTGAATTTGAAATCTTCTTTGAGCTTCCCCAGGTCCCGTAGTACTAAGTGCTCAAAGGGGAGCACTTCTGGCGGCATAGCTCTGCTAGATGGATTGAATGTGGAGGGAGGGCGTAGGCCTGTGGTATCATTCTTTTTGGGGCCGTCACGGTCTCTAAAAAAGGTTTTAAGCCTTACCTTTCTGAAAATGAATGTTAAACCAATTGGGTTTTTCTGCAATCACAAATGATAGGTCTCTACTCAGAAGTGTTATGTCCGTTGAGCTTAACTGGTGCTGGGATAGGTTGAATATTGGTATGGTCTCCAAATTAGGTACTGACACAGTGTCGAGTACTGGTAATCCCATTGGTATTGCCACAGTGTTTAGTACTGGTAGCCCCATTGGTAGTGCCTGTTCCTGGTCTGTCGTTCGCCCGGGGGAAAGTTGTACGTGGGTCTGGATCATCCTCTCCCTCTCCCTCTCCCTCGCGGGGGATCTGTGTTCCTGGATTGGCCTCTGCCTAAAAAATTAGGGTTTGTATTAGAGGAGGTGCTAGGGCCTTCTGTTCCTTCAGACCCTTCAGACTCAGCTGAAGACTCGGAGAAGGTAACAGGTGCTTTGTTTTTGAATCGGCCACAAGAGCCCGGAGGGAATCTTTGTTGATCTTGCGGACCAACCGTGAGAAAGTCTTCCTGTAGATATGGGTATGTCTTTTCTTTACTGTATTGGTTAATGTCTTTTGTAACTTTTGTGGTTTTCTTGTGGTGTTCGAAACTTTCAAAGTCCTTTATAGTGCGATCTATTTTTTCTAAAGCAGACTTGGCGTCTGCCAGTCTATCTGAGTCACGGATTGCTTGTTCTAGTGCTGCTATCTCTTCAAGTTCTTTTTTGCTATGTTCCAGGGCTGTGTCAATGCCAAGCACCATCCAATGGCGTGAGCAAGTTGTACCTATTTGGGAAAAACCTAGCTTGAATTTAGGGTCCTGAATGAAAATTGCTGGAACGTTGGGTACCTGAAGGCCTATTGGAATAACCTCTGCTCGTAGATAGTCTGTGAGCATACGGGCATGTAGCTCCGTGCGTATATGTTTTTTCTTAAGGCGTACTAGTTCAGCAAGTTTCTTGCTAGCGACATCTGTTGGAGCCCTAGGGTTAGTAATAGGACCCTGGAACAGAGATGGACCAGTAAGTTTACTAGCAATGTATTCTTCCGTGTATGTTGTGCCTATATTTATAGACATTATCTAGAGAGGGAATACGAATAATTCCCAGACTTTTTTATTTTTGAAAACCACTCAGTGAGTGATACCCTTGCAGTGTAGCCACTGCGCATTAAGTGTTTTTAGAAGAACAAGGGTACCCCATAAAGCGAACCTGGGGTAGGTATGTACGGTTAAAGAGACAATGGTTCAAGGGTAGCCTGGTAAGGTCCTCAAAGGAATAATAATACTACAGCGAGTAATTACTTAACGCTGGGGAGCTTGGGAAGTAGGTTCATATGAAATATTTTTTATTTTCTTTCTTTCTTTGTAAATACAATTCTTATAACGTTTTTCAGGTGCTCTAATAAGTGGTAGGGTGCAGAACGTGACATGAGTGAACATAGTGAAAAAACGAACTCTCACACAACAACAAGGCTAAAAAACCACATGAATATATACAATGGAGTGGGGGTATTTCCTTGGGTAGGTCGACGACATTTCGATCTGTATGAATTTCAGATCATCATCAGGACTGAAGAGCCTCCTGAAACTGTAAGGATTTATTGGAATTAAAGTTAACATTTTGACCTACAGATCAATTCACTTAGTTTATTGATATTGGTGCTCCCAGTGACATGACTAAATTGCATGCACATTTTGCTCAAATAAGGGGGGGGCGCTTAGCAATCTCACCAACTGTGTGCTGCGCATAGGTATTTATCTAGAAAGGTGGTTGGCATGTAGAATGCATGCAATAGCTTTTAAAACCACATGCGGATGACTCACATAGTATTTTAGTTTAATTGAATACTTCAGGAAAAGAGAGGTGGCTGGTTTTTGAGGCGTTTTCTGCAGGAAAAATATCCCAAGGTCATTGAAGAAAAAGACAACCTAGATTTATCGTCATCCGAGTAGCGCTCTATCAAAAATAATTACATTGTTACCCCGCAGGTTCCAGTAGAACCCTCATCAAAATGAAAGAGCGCTACTCGGATTGATAGAACAATTACGTTTTTTAAGAATAACAAGTAAGTTTTCTTCCTATCTGACTCCCTAGGCTCCATAAGCGTCCATCCTTAATCTGCTGACAATGGATACGTTATTCCCTAGGTTCTTGTAGGACCCTCCCTGAATCCTACTTGATTGAGCGCTACTTGGACCATGCTTATAACTGCGTTTTCAACATAGTTTGTAAGTTAATTCTTTTGACTTGCCGAAATTCTGATAAATTGATTTTTTTACTATAATTCACTCCTAGCTAAGCTTATATGGGCCAACCGAAACTGTCCTGGCCTTGTACATGATTAATTTCCCCTTGGACTATCAGTGCTGTTAGTAACACCACTAGTCCTAATCACCTTACCAAGCTATGATGATGATAAATCTAGGTTGTCTTTTTGTTCTAGGACCTTGGGATATTTTTCCTGCAGAAAACACCTCAAAAACCAGCCACCTCTCTTTTCCTGAAATATTCAATTAAACTAAAATACTATGTGAGTCATCCGCATGTGGTTTTAAAAGCTATTGCATGCCTTCTACATGCCAACTACCTTTCTAGATAAATAACTATGCGAGGAACACAGTTGGTGAGATTGCTAAGCGCCCCCCTTATTTGAGCAAAATATGCATGCAATTTAGTCATGTCACCGGGAGCACCAATATCAATAAACTAAGTAAATTGATCTGTAGGTCAAAATGTTAACTTTAATTCCAATAAATCCTTACAGTTTCAGGAGGCTCTTCAGTCCTGATGATGATCTGAAATTCATACAGATCGAAACGTCGTCGACCTACCCAAGGAAATACCCCCACTCCATTGTATATATTCATGTGGTTTTTTAGCCTTGTTGTTGTGTGAGAGTCCGTTTTTTCACTATGTTCACTCATGTCACATTCTGCACCCTACCACTTATTTTATGCACCTGAAAAACGTTATAAGAATTGTATATACAAAGAAAGAAAGAAAATAAAAAATATTTCATATGAACCTACTTCCCAAGCTCCCCAGCGTTAAGTAATTACTCGCTGTAGTATTATTATTCCTTTGAGGACCCTACCAGGCCATCCTTGAACCATTGTCCCTTTAACAGTACAACTAACATGGCTCCCATATTTTCATGATACCGGGGACCGCTTTTATAGTCCTTTTTCCATGTTGATACTTGTAGCAATGCCAGGAGTTTCTTTAAACGCACACTAATTCCAGTGTTTGCTCTGGACTGAATACGGCTACGTAGTCCACTAGCGTGGTTAGCTGATACTCGCATTTTGTCTTTTGCAGTGCTTGACCTGGCATGTTTTGCAGCGATAGACATAACGAAACAACAGAAGGAGTTAGGTCCGTAGCGGGACTGAGGGGGGCTGGACCGTAATATAATGAAAAACAATGGAGACTGCCCACTCCTCATTGATTGAGATTATTTAGAAAAATGACAAGTGTAAATCAATGACACCTGTATAGGTAATTTTATTTATACCCATTACTCGTATTTTTTTATATTTCTGAAATTTTAGGAACAGAAAAAAGATACACCAAAATAATCAACACAATGACTGCACAACTTATAAACAATTATAAAGAACAACAATTCATAAAAAACACATAAATACACAAAACAAGGGATATTCACACATTAATTCATTCATGTTTACAAATAAATTCCTATTTTAAGACAACCAAAGCTAAGTGAAAACAAGAGCACATGCTGCGTTCAATCATTTGCATCGGAACACTTAATGTTTTGATTGGCTCTTGCGGAATGCTGACGCGTTTCAGGTTCGAGCAACACGTTTTCGAACCCTCATCAGGGCTTTGTGAGTTGTCTGTGTAAAGAATAAAAATGGAATAATGTTGAAAGTCAAAACTCACATGAATTCCTTAAATCCATGAGATTGATAAAAAAGGTACCTGTAAGTATCAGGCTCCTGGGGTTTGAAAGGTGGAAAGGGGGGGGGGGGGTGACACCTCAATAATTTGATTCTAAAATGAATAAAGCATATGCTGTTTGAGAAATCGAAAATTATGTTCTCATGTATACAAAGGGCGTGGCGTATTATCATTAGATGCCTACCTCTCTATGCACCGTCCGGCGCCTCTTAGAGGGTGGAGATTAAGGTTGCTGGTCTTGAAGTTCTATTTAACAAAAGCACAAGCTAGTATTGTATAATGGTAAGAACCTTTATAAAAATCAGGCAAAATTACAAAGAGACCCCGTACCTTGCGTCTTGCGTCTGCAGAAGGAAATGAAATCCCGTCTATATTGATGATTTGCGGAAAAATTCTCCGACCTGTAAAGCCGAAGTGAGTGTCAACACTTAATATAGCAGTAAGATGTATAAGTGATTTGGTACGGGCGGACAAAAGCCTACCTGGGTTGGCGGCGTGTGTCGTTGTGGCCCAGACGTTGTAGGAGGAGTACTTGAATTCTACTCCAAAATTCGTGGCGCGCTATATTAAAAGACGAAAGGCAGCATGAATACCGGTGCCGTGTACGATTGATTTTGGGACGCGTGGGCGGCCAAGCGGAGCTAGTTCTTACCTGTCAGCAGACAGTCAGTTTCCCCAGTGTGAGGCTTCTGTGCGAATGCCTGACGTAACGTGGGGGCCATCTTGGATTAATTTAAGCCGAGTGAAATTGGCGTCCCAAGGCATTGTGGGATATATAGTCCCATGCTTTATAATATACGCGCCAGAGGCTTTTTTTGAAAAACACTGTATGCCTATTCGAGTTGACAATGGGTGTTTCAGCTGTTATAAAACCACTCGATGATAAGGCGAACAAAGAAAAAGCCATTATTTGAGGCTAAATATAGATAGTGTGTTTATCAAACATGGGAATCCACCTGATTTATGTGAGGGGAACTAAGCGCAAGACTGGTAAGGGGTCAATGTCTCATTCGGAGTGAGCTATTGGCGAAAACATCAGTCAGATTCTTGATAATTCAGACATGCTGTTTAGACCTGTGAGAGTGCTAATAAATTTGAGAATCAGGTATGCATCCTTTTGGAGTAACGCCTTGTCAACATCCGCTGGGCGCTGTGCTGTACCAATTGTAAAAAGTACCGACCATTTAAATTCCAATTCTGAATGGGATTTTTCAATGAAGTGGTCGACCATAGGAGCCGTAAGCACTTTCTTTCTTATCCGGGACCTGTGCTGACTTATTCGTAAATTCACTTGCTGGTTTGTTTTCCCAATATAGATCTTTTGGCATGGGCACTGGATGACATATATGACGTTTTTAGTTTTGCAATTAGAGAAGCCAGAATGCTTCCATTTGATCCCCTGATTTTCAAATTCATTGCCTTCAATTGGGCTGGAACACGCTACACAATTGCCGCATCTGTGATGCCCGTCAATTGGTTTCATGTTCCAGCAAGACAAGATGTCATGTTTTGGTTTTGGCAATGCCACATCTGCTCTGACAATTTGTTGTCCGATGCTTTTGTTCTTTCTATAAGCAAAAACGGGTCGGGGAAAGGAGCATTCCAAACCGCCTAATAGGTGCCAATTTTTTAGAATTGTTTGTCTCATTTTGTGCGTGTCAGGATTAAATGTGGTCACGCACACCAAACGGTCAAGTTTTTTCTTTCCTTTAGTTTGCAACAGGCTCTCTCTCGGCGTGAAACATGTTCGTTTGTAAGAATGCTTGAGGAGTTTCTTTGGGTACCCCCTATGTGTCATCTCTTCACAGAAGGTTTTTGCATGGTGGTCAAAGTCACCAGTCTCCGTGCAATTCCAGCGTATTCGCAGTAGTTGGCCATAGGGAAGATTATTTTTTAAGTTTCTTGGATGGTGGCTACTCTGATGCAAAATGGTATTTTTGTCAGTGGCCTTCCTGTAAAGTGAGGCCTTCAGGGATCCATCGAGGCAAGTGACTTCTACGTCCAGGAAAGTCCTTTTGGTATTACTGGCTTCCATGGAAAATTTTATGTCACTGTGTCTCATATTGATCCATTCGTGGAAGCTGTTTAAATCGGTCTGGCTCCCCTGCCACAGGAGCCAGACGTCATCAATATAGCGCCACCATTGAATGATGTTGCCACTGAATGGGTTGTTGTTATGAACAAACCTCATTTCGTATTGTGCCATGTAGAGCACTGCCATTTCTGGGGCATAAGGACACCCCATGGCAGTGCCCTTCACTTGCATGAAAAATTGGTCATCTAATACAAAATAGTTCTTCTTAAGGGCAATTTCAGCCAACTTCAGGATAAAGCATGTGGGGACCCTATGGGGACGCTCTCGCATCTCAAGATACAACTCGATTACTTCAAGGGCCTCTTCCTGAGGGATTTGTGTGTACAAGGACGTGACGTCCATTGTTACCATCATCTGTGTAAGGGGGTCAAATGGTGTACCTTCTACTTTGATCAGGAAATCAGTGGTGTCTCTCAAAAATGATTTCACACTTTGGATAAAAGGTTTCAAGAAAAAATCTACATATTTAGATATGGGTTCTAGACAAGAGTCCACGCCGGACACTATAGGCCTTCCGGGGGGGGGGGGGCAGCCAAGCTCTTATGGATCTTTGGTAAAAGATACAGTATTGGGATGCGTGGGAACTTTTTATTCAGAAAATCGAATTCTTTGGGACCAAGGAATCCTTGCTCCTTGCCCTCAGTGAGTGTCTGTGAGATGAGACCTTGGATATGTTTTGTGGGATCTTCTTGCAGTTTTCGGTACCAAGTGACATTGTTTAACTGCTTCATGCCTTCATTTATGTATTGGTCCCTGGGCCATAGCACAACTGCACCCCCCTTGTCTGCCTGCTTGATTATTAGGGATGGATCCTCTTTCAGGCTTTGTATTGCTTTGGGTTGGCAGAGACTGATGTTCTGGGGTACATATTTTTTGGTTCTCTCCATTTGATTAATGGATGAAAATAATACCTGTTCAAAGGCCTGGACCTGTTTAGGAATATTTTGGTGAGGGAGGAAACTAGATTTGTTCCTTAGGCCCGTTGCTTCCTTATCTACTGGTGGGGGTTGGTGAAAGAAGAAGGCCCGAAGCCTCAATTTCCTACAGAACTCCAGAGTCTCTATCTTCAGTTTGGTAAAGTCAGTCCTCTGACTGGGGACAAACTTAAGTCCGAGATTTAATACAAACTCCTCGTGTTGTGTTAGGACTCTATCTGATAAGTTCACAATGACATCAGGTTTCCCTAAGATTTGTAAAACCTGTTTCTTGTTCGCATTTCCCATGCTCGTTTGTACCTGGTTTTTAGTAGCTGGCCCCTGTCTAAAAAAGAGACTTGTTTCCTGGGGTTGTTACTTCTGTTGTCTGAATCAGAGGACCCTGATGAAGAGGTTTCTGAAAAAGTGATAAATCGGTTGCGTGATCTGCCTTGGTAGTCGTACAGCGCCCGACGTGAATCGACAAGGGAAAAATAGTCTTCTTTAGGGAAAGGATATACCTGTTCAATTTTGAACGTCTTGGTATCACGTTCGTATTTAGAAGTTTTGTTATTGATAGTAATGTCCTTGAAGACTTGTATGTCTTTCTCGATTTTATCTAGTAATGCTTTGGCATCAGATATGGCTGGGTTTTCGACCATAGCTTTCGTTAACTCCTCAATCTCCTCAACCTCCTTGAGGCACAGACGTTGTGTGGTCTCTATAGTGTGGACCATAAGGTCCCGGCTACATTTCGTATTTATGAAAGTAAACCCTTTCTTATACTCCTCGTCTTTGGTGAAAATTACAGGTATATTTTTCATCTGAGCCCCCAAGGTATACTCCCTCCTTTTAAATGTCTAAGGAGAAAATGACCGTGGAGCTCAGTTCTGACATGCTTTTTACACAATCTTATAAGTTTTTCAGATTCATTTTGTTGCTTCGCAGTGGTACTTAATGTAATCGAAGAAAACGGTGACGTAGCAATAAGTGATTGAATGTGGCTTTCGCTGAAGGAAAGGGTGTCTTTATCTGCCATACTATTTGAAGCGAAAAGAGCCCTTCACCCAATTAAGGTTAAATTGTTTTGTGTCCCTGACACTCTCGCGAGTAAGCACCCACTCTATATTGAAACAACAGAAGGAGTTAGGTCCGTAGCGGGACTGAGGGGGGCTCAACCGTAATATAATGAAAAACAATGGGGACTGCCCACTCCTCATTGATTGAGATTATTTAGAAAAATGACAAGTGTAAATCAATGACACCTGTATAGGTACTTTTATTTATACCCATTACTCGTATTTGTTTATATTTCTGAAATTTTAGGAACAGAAAAAAGATACACCAAAATAATGAACACAATGACTGCACAACTTATAAACAATTATAAAGCACAACAATTCATGAAACACATAAATACACAAAACAAGGGATATTCACACATTAATTCATTCATGTTTACAAATAAATTCCTATTTTAAGACAACCAAAGCTAAGTGAAAACAAGAGCACATGCTGCCTTCAATCATTTGCATCGGAACACTTAATGTTTTTATTGGCTCTTGCGGAATGCCGACGCGTTTCAGGTTCGAACAACACGTTTTCAAACCCTCATCAGGGCTTTGTGAGTTGTCTGTGTAAAGAATAAAAATGGAATAATGTTGAAAGCCAAAACTCAAATGAATTCCTTAAATCCATGAGATTGATAAAAAAGGTACCTGTAAGTATCAGGCTCCTGGGGTTTGAAAGGTAGACGGGGGGGCGACACCTCAATGATTTGATTCTAAAATGAATAAAGCATATGCTGTTTGAGAAATCGAAAATTATGTTCTCATGTATACAAAGGGGGTGGAGTATAATCATTAGATGCCTACCTCTCTATGCACCGTCCGGCGCCTCTTAGAGGGTGGAGCTTAAGGTTGCTGGTCTTGAAGTCCTATTTAACAAAAGGACAAGCTAGTATTGTATAATGGTAAGAACCTTTATAAAAATCAGGCAAAATTACAAATAGACCCCGTACCTTGCGTCTTGCGTCTGCAGAAGGAAATGAAATCCCGTCTATATTGATGATTTGCGGAAAAATTCTCCGACCTGTAAAGCCGAAGTGAGTGTCAAAACTTAATATAGCAGGAAGATGTATAAGTGATTTGGTACAGGCGGACAAAAGCCTACCTGGGTTGGCGGCGTGTGTCGTTGTGGCCCAGGCGTTGTAGGAGGAGTACTAGAATTTTACTCCGAAATTCGTGGCGCGCTATATTAAAAGACGAAAGGCAGCATGAATACCGGGGCCGTGTACGATTGATTTTGGGACGCGTGGGCGGCCAAGCAGAGCTAGTTCTTACCTGTCAGCAGACAGTCAGTTTCCCCAGTGTGAGGCTTCTGTGCGAATGCCTGACGTAACGTGGGGGCCATCTTGGATTAATTTAAGCCGAGTGAAATTGGCGTCCCAAGGCATTGTGGGATATGTAGTCCCATGCTTTATAATATACGCGCCAGAGGCTTTTTTTGAATAACACTGTATGTCTATTCGAGTTGACAATGGGTGTTTCAGCTGTTATAAAACCACTCGATGATAAGGCGAACAAAGAAAAAGCGATTATTTGAGGCTAAATATAGATAGTGTGTTTATCAAACAAGGGAGTCCACCTGATTTATGTGAGGGGAACTAAGCGCAAGACTGGTAAGGGGTCAATGTCTCATTCGGAGTGAGCTATTGGCGAAAACATCAGTCAGATTCTTGATAATTCAGACATGCTGTTTAGACCTGTGAGAGTTCTATTAAATTTGAGTATCAGGTATGCTTCCTTTTGGAGTAATGCCTTGTCAACGTCCGCTAGGTGCTGTGCTGTACCAATTGTAAAAAGTACCGACCATTTAAATTCCAATTCTGAATGGGATTTTTCAATGAAGTGGTCGACCATAGGGGCCATAAGCAGTTTCTTTCTTATCCGGTACCTGTGCTGACTTATTCGTAAATTCACTTGCTGGTTTGTTTTCCCAATATAGATCTTTTGGCATGGGCACTGGATGACATATATGACGTTTTTAGTTTTGAAATTAGAGAAGCCAGAATGCTTCCATTTTTTCAAATTCATTGCCTTCAATTGTGCTTGAACACGCTACACAATTGCCGCATCTGTGATGCTCGTCAATTGGTTTCATGTTCCAGCAAGACAAGATGTCATGTTTTGGTTTTGGCAATGCCACATCTGCCCTGACAATTTGTTGTCCGATGCTATCGTTCTTTCTATAAGCAAAAATGGGTCGGGGAAAGGAGCATTCCAGACCGTCTAATAGGTGCCAATTTTTGAGAATTGTTTGTCTCCTTTTGTGCGTGTCAGGACCGAATGTGGCCACGCACACCAAACGGTCAAGTTCTTTCTTTTCTTTAGTTTGCAACAGGCTCTCTCTCGGCGTGAAATGTGCTAGTTTGTAAGAATGCTTGAGGAGTTTCTTTGGGTACCCCCTATGTGTCATCTCTTCACAGAAGGTTTTTGCATGGTGGTCAAAGTCACCAGTCTCCATGCAATTCCTGTGTATTCGCAGTAGTTGGCCATAGGGAAGATTTGTTTTAAAGTTTCTTGGATGGTGGCTACTGTGATGCAAAATGGTATTTTTGTCAGTGGCCTTCCTGTAAAGTGAGGCCTTCAGGGATCCATCGAGGCAAGTGACTTCTACGTCCAGGAAAGTCATTTTGGTATTACTGGCTTCCATGGAAAATTTTATGTCACTGTGTCTCATATTGATCCATTCGTGGAAGCTGTTTAAATCGGTCTGACTCCCCTGCCACAGGAGCCAGACGTCATCAATATAGCGCCACCATTGAATGATGTTGCCACTGAATGGGTTGTTGTTATGAACAAACCTCATTTCGTATTGTGCCATGTAGAGCACTGCCATTTCTGGGGCATAAGGACACCCCATGGCAGTGCCCTTCACTTGCATGAAAAATTGGTCATCAAATACAAAATAGTTCTTCTTAAGGGCAATTTCAGCCAACTTCAGGATAAAGCATGTAGGGACCCTATGGGGACGCTCTCGCATCTCAAGATACAACTCGATTACTTCAAGGGCCTCTTCCTGAGGGATTTGTGTGTACAAGGACTTGACGTCCATTGTTACCATCATCTGTGTAAGGGGGTCAAATGGTGTACCTTCTACTTTGATCAGGAAATCAGTGGTGTCTCTCAAAAATGATTTCACACTTTGGGTAAAAGGTTTCAAGAAAAAATCTACATATTTAGATATGGGCTCTAGACAAGAGTCCACGCCGGACACTATAGGCCTTCCGGGGGGGTCAGCCAAGCTCTTATGGATCTTTGGTAAAAGATACAGTATTGGGATGCATGGGAACTTTTTATTCAGAAAATCGAATTCTTTGTGACCAAGGAATCCTTGCTCCTTGCCCTCAGTGAGTGTCTGTGAGATGAGACCTTGGATATGTTTTGTGGGATCTTCTTGCAGTTTTCGGTACCAAGTGACATTGTTTACCTGCTTCATGCCTTCATTTATGTATTGGTCCCTGGGCCATAGCACAACTGCACCCCCCTTGTCTGCCTGCTTGATTATTAGGGATGGATCCTCTTTCAGGCTTTGTATTGCTTTGCGTTGGCAGAGACTGATGTTCTGGGGTACATATTTTTTGGTTCTCTCCATTTGATTAATGGATGCCAATAATACCTGTTCAAAGGCCTGGACCTGTCTAGGAATATTTTGGTGAGGGACGAAACTAGATTTGTTCCTTAGGCCCGTTGCTTCCTTATCTACTGGTGGGGGTTGGTAAAAGAAGAAGGCCTGATGCCTCAATTTCCTACAGAACTCCAGAGTCTCTATCTTCAGTTTGGTAAAGTCAGTCCTCCGACTGGGGACAAACTTAAGTCCGAGATTTAATACGGACTCCTCGTGTTCTGTTAGGACTCCATCTGATAAGTTCACAATGACATCAGGTTTCTCTAAGATTTGTAAAACATGTTTCTTGTTCGCATTTCCCATGCTGGTTTGTACCTGGTTTTTGGTTGCTGGCCACTGTCTAAAAAAGAGACTTGTTTCCTGGGGTTGTTACTTCTGTTGTCTGAATCAGAGGACCCTGATGAAGAGGTTTCTGAAAAAGTGATAAATCGGTTGCGTGATCTGCCTTGGTAGTCGTACAGCGCCC
Organism: Lissotriton vulgaris; assembly: GCF_964263255.1. Lineage (NCBI taxonomy): Eukaryota > Metazoa > Chordata > Amphibia > Caudata > Salamandridae > Lissotriton > Lissotriton vulgaris. Next base: position 774,805,122 of record NC_141694.1, read on the forward strand.
GATGTGAATCGACAAGGGAATAATAGTCTTCTTTAAGGAAAGGATATACCTGTTCAATTTTGAACGTCTTGGTATCACGTTCGTATTTAGAAGTTTTGTTATTGATAGTAATGTCCTTGAAGACTTGTATGTCTTTCTCGTTTTTATCTAGTAATGCTTTGGCATCAGTGATGGCAGGGTTTTCGACAATAGCTTTCGGTAACTCCTCAATCTCCTCAACCTCCTTGAGGCATAGACGTTGTGCGGTCTCTATAGTGTGGACCATAAGGTCCCGGCTACATTTCGTATTTATGAAACTAAACCCTTTCTTATACTCCTCGTCTTCGGTGAAAATTACAGGTATATTTTTCACATGTAGCCCCCAAGGTATAGTCCCTCCTTTTAAATGTCTAAGGAGAAAATGACCATGGAGCTCAGTTCTGACATGCTTTTTACACAATCTTATAAGTTTTTCAGATTCATTTTGTTGCTTCGCAGTGGTACTTAATGTAATCGAAGCAAACGGTGACGTAGCAATAAGGGATTGAATGTGGCTTTCGCTGAAGGAAAGTGTGTCTTTTTCTGCCATACTATTTGAAGGGAAAAGAGCCCTTCACCCAATTAAGGGAAAATTATTTTGTGTCCCTGACACTCTTGCCAGTAAGCACCCGCTCTATATTGAAACAACAGAAGGAGTTAGGTCCGTAGCGGGACTGAAGGGGGCTGGACCGTAATATATTGAAAAACAATGGAGACTGCCCACTCCTCATTGATTGAGATTATTTAGAAAAATTACAAGTGTAAATCAATGACACCTGTATAGGTACTTTTATTTATACCCATTACTCGTATTTTTTTATATTTCTGAAATTTTAGGAACAGAAAAAAGATACACCAAAATAATCAACACAATGACTGCACAACTTATAAACAATTATAAAGAACAACAATTCATGAAACACATAAATACACAAAACAAGGGATATCCACACATTAATTCATTCATGTTTACAAATAAATTCCAATTTTATGACAACCAAAGCTAAGTGAAAACAAGAGCACATGCTGCGTTCAATCATTTGCATCGGAACACTTAATGTTTTGATTGGCTCTTGCGGAATGCCGACGCGTTTCAGGTTCGAACAACACGTTTTCGAACCCTCATCAGGGCTTTGTGAGTTGTCTATGTGAAGAATAAAAATGGAATAATGTTGAAAGCCAAAACTCAAATGAATTCCTTAAATCCATGAGATTGATAAAAAAGGTACCTGTAAGTATCAGGCTCCTGGGGTTTGAAAGGTAGACAGGGGGGGGGGGGGGGGGGCGACACCTCAATGATTTGATTCTAAAATGAATAAAGCATATGCTTTTTGAGAAATCGAAAATTATGTTCTCATGTATACAAAGGGGGTGGCGTATTATCATTAGATGCCTACCTCTCTATGCACCGTCCGGCGCCTCCTAGAGGGTGGAGATTAAGGTTGCTGGTCTTGAAGTCCTATTTAACAAAAGGACAAGCTAGTATTGTATAATGGTAAGAACCTTTATAAAAATCAGGCAAAATTACAAAGAGACCCCGTACCTTGCGTCTTGCGTCTGCAGAAGGAAATGAAATCCCGTCTATATTGATGATTTGCGGGAAAAATTCTCCGACCTGTAAAGCCGAAGTGAGTGTCAACACTTAATATAGCAGGAAGATGTATAAGTGATTTGGTATGGGCGGATTAATTATAGTGGGCACCTTACACCAGTCCAAACACCCCTTATGGTGATTTAGAGGTAAAAGATAACCTTAAAAAGCTATCCAAGTGGCAGCTGTGGAGAGCAGCCTTCAGGCTTAGTCTTGAAGGAATGTTAAGCAGCTTGTTTTACAAGAATGCAACCTTATAGTATTGGTTAAATGAAAGGAGTACAACACAGTAGTTATAAAAAATATGTGTTTATATGTGTTCTATGTGTTTATTATTATAGCATTATTATAACACTCTCTAGTACGACACTGTATATTCTAAACAGAAATACTCTCAAAGCACATAATACTGTATGACAGAAACAATAGTAAATAGCACAAATATACAGTAGGCCCCAAGGGGGATCATACCAAATACTAAAATAGTGGTATAAGAACCACAACTCGAGTCAAGACAGTGTCTAGAGGACGTAGAATCACTGGAACCCCAAGGAACCACCAGAGGTGAGTAAGTAGGGACACCACGGAGGACGGGTGCAGTGTGGGAACACGACCCCGTGCTACGTACATTTTTATCGTAAAGCCGCGGTTGAAGTTTTAAAGTTTAACAACCCTTCCCAGTGGATTTCGAAGAAACCCTTTGGAAGTTAAGAGGTTGGAGAGCCACCCCACCCTTGGATACCATAGTACCAGAGTTACGTATCCCAGGGTTGCCAGGTGCATAGGAATGAAGTGGCGTCCAAAACTGCCGTCGATCTCAAACGAGGATTCCGAAGTAGAGCCACTGCTGGAAGGGAGAAAAGTGTCCGTTGGAATCAAAAGGTGGATTCTTGTCAAAGGGTACCTGAAAGCAGAGAGGACAGAGTCTGGGTCACTTGGCAGTGACCAGGGGCTTGGTAAACCTATGCCCACCGATGTCGGGTGCTTCAGGTGCGTTGATGGAGTTCTAGACTCTGCAGCCATGGGGACAAGGAGATGTTGAGGACAACCAGGAGACAGATATGAGCTGTACCATAAAGGATGTCGAGTGCTGAGGGTTTGGTGTCTGGTTAGAGGCGGCAGACCCGAGAGCAGAGGACGGCCCGGGACCAGGGTCCGATTCCCGGCGCGGCAGGTTTCTGGACCAGGGTCAGCGGACTCGATAATTCTCTCGCCTCGGTGCCCACTCTGATCAGCGATCACACTCGGCAACTCTGGGCATTAGCTTGCCTCATCCTCACTAACGGCCCCACCAGACCTCCGGGGATGCCTGGTCTCACCCTGGAGATACCCATTAAGGGACCATCTCTCAGGGAAGCCAGGAAGGGTTTCGCAGCGGTCGAAGCGCCTTGGGACCATCCGGGTAAGTAGTGCGCTATATAAATGCCTATACATACATACATACATACATACATACATACATACACACACAGCGTGAGCACCAACACGCCTTTGCAACGGCAACCCATACAGAAGGTCAAAGTTGGTTATGGTGTGGACCAGCATGGGTCATGAGACTCACTAAAGCAAGGGGAGACAGGGGAGGCTTCTAACAACCAGGGAGCCCAAGAAATGCAAATTTGACCCTCAAATGGACTCACAGGCCAGAGGCACAGGAGTACCGAGGGGACCGCAAGCAATTTCACCAAACAGCAGCCCACGGAGCACTTAGTGTGAGAAGGCCAGAGTTCTTGGTAAAAAATAATGCATAAGTGTTGGAGCTACACGGAGCCCAATGCACTTGCTCGGTAAACGCCAACAAGCATACACACTTGCAAATGAACACGGCGCACAGGGGTACAGGTATTGCAGCCCCCACAAGGGATTTTGACCTCAAACTTAGTGAGAGGACTGCCCAAACCTCGAGGGGTATAGAAACCTACCTCTTGTGTTGCTGGAGCTGTAGGAGCTCAGGAGCAGCCGACTGGTCAGTCATGATGTGGTGCCTGCGGCTGCAGGGGAGTGACTCTTTCACTCCAAGGGAGATATCTTTGGTTGTCCTTGATTGCCTCAGGTCCTGCACAGAGCCTGTATGGTGCACCAGCACAGACAATGCTTCAGACTGTGAGGGAGATGAAGTCGGGCCCAAACAAAGTCCAGAGTGTCAAGGCAGTCAGAGGTAATTTTTTTCGGGTTCAGAATCTTATCCACTTGGAATCTAAGGCCCTAGAGCCAGGTAAGCCCTTTTGTACCCACGGGAGAGGGTTGGACAGATTCAGGGGACCCTCAGAGAGGAGGGTCTGGACAGTGGGGAGGTTACTCCAATCTCCTTTGTCCAATTTCTCACCAGAGCAGGAGCCAACGGCTCCCAGGACTGATACAACTAGGCTATACACAGAGATACCAAATGTGCTCCTCATGCAGACTTTCAGTCTCTGGCAAGCGCACGCACCCAGCCCTAATACACAAAATCTTGTCTGAGAGGTGGTCACACCTCCCTGTGACAGGATGCTTATTGTTCTGACTTCCCTTGCTTGAGCTTGGCTCAGCAGCAGGAGGGCAGAAATGTGTTTCTGGTCGGCAGCAACCATTTTGTGCTGCCTTGGACTAGAAGGCTGGGAATGGGAACACTAGGGACCCCACAAAGCTCGCTTCTGAGAATTTGGAATCAGACCTCCCACCACACTGGTTACCGGTGTGGGAGGTATGATTCCACAATGTTTTACATCAAACGCAATAGGGTCTGTTTCAGCCATTTTAGAGTTGGTCATCACGCGGTCGCATAATGCCCCTCTATATGTCCTAAATGGCTGCTTCACTAACAGCCCAGGAGAATGGACTCCGTAGGCTGCAGGGATGCCCTGATCATGCAGTGGCACTCTCTTACTTAGAACCAAGCACCCTGCCTTCAGGATTGTTAAGGCCTGCTATTGGGGTGACTTGTAGGTTTTAAGTGTAGTGACCCTTAGATACAGTAAACCTATATCTTAAGTAAGTGGTGCATGCACCAAGTTACACAGGCCTGTAGCTCCATTTTGCATGGCCTGTCATTGGGTGGCATAATACATGCTTCAGCCCGTGGGAGGTCTCTGTGGTACCTATGCCCTGGGTGCATGGGTACCATATACTAGGAATTGACAAGTGTACCCCAGCATTCAATGTGGAGTGTACCTAAGTACATAACATAACAGATTAAGGAGAAAGCAGATAGACGGGGGTCCTGATTAACAAGATCCCAGTCAGACTAGTCATAAACAGTATCACATTTAGCAGAAAGTGGGGGTAACCATACAAAGCAGATTCTCCTTTCCTACACTGTGAATTGGGGCAAAGAAGTGTACTCACAAATATTCTTCCAACGCATTCTGTCTAGCGTGATCTGCAGTATTTAGTGTGAACATGGATTCAATGCTCTTTTTCTGCCAGTTTCAGTCTTTTTACTCCTGTCAAGTTGCAGCAGCTACAGATTCAAAGGAGTAATGTGCTCCATAAGAAGGAGTTACGTTGCAGGAGCTACTGTTTGACTACCTTTGTTATTTAGGCAGTGGATTGCTAAATCTTCACAGACCCTGACCACATCTAAGTGTAACAAGAACATAAAGCGGTTCCGCTGCACTCCTAGGTAATCAAATTTCTCAAGTGGGGTTTTGCAAAGAAAATGTAGTCTTTTAGGGTGCTCAGGGTGAAGCTCTTGCTGTCCGGGAAGAGCTGGACATAATAAGTACTCGTGAAAACCTTGTAAGCACAAGGTGGTTGACATGAGCACTCCTATGTGCTTAAATGAGCAACAGGGTAATCCCAATGTAATGTTCAAAAAGTTTTATTCACTTTTTCACATTAAGTTAGTGTTTTCACCATAATATCCAAGCTACACCTCGTATAATGGAGACTGTGGCAAATTTGTCATTGTGTAAACTGTTCCAAGAATTCAAATTCAAATAACATCAAATGCATGTATCTTCACCCCAATGCATTTCGAGCCGGGAGGCTCTTCGTCAGGGGGTATGTAACTGTAAATAAAGTGGAGGAAAGCTATATCAGTCAGGGGCCGGAAGTGTTAGAAAGATAACATTTATGAAAATCTGAAGAGAAAAAGAACGTAAGAACCACTAAACGCGAAGACATTGAGTTACATGCCAGTGACCTAACAAAAAGATTAAAGAGGTATGCCTAAATAGTTATCCGAAGATGTGTCAAAGGAAAAACATGGTGAGTCTAGAGGAATTGTTAATCGTGCGAGCGAATACGAAGTGAAAAGATACAAAGAAGAAAAATACAGTGTAATGGTGTGTTCCGCGAAAAGGTCGCCGTCTGTGCATAAAAAAAAGGATCGCCATCTGTTAATAAAATGACCGCCGTCTGTTAAAGAAATACACCCGCCACCATGCACCAAAGTAGTAAAGTGATACAAGCGTAACGTCCAGTTACCGTGAGCTGTGGAGAAAAACCTTACGGGCGTGTTAAAAATATTATACCCAAGTTTGCTTACCGAAATATACATGCAGAGAAAGCTGTTCTGAGAGTAAACGGGTGACGCACGCCATCCAGTGAACGCGTAGAAATGATTAGAGAAACCGCGGGTGCGTTCAAACGGCACGCCAAAGGAAATGAAAAGCAGACTGAAGGTCTAGTGAATGTAATGAACATGAACAAGAGACCAAAGTAAACAAAAGCCTGAGAGATGTGAAAAAAACTGTGACGAACGGCACAAAATGTAGAAAGTATGAAGGAAGAAGATAGGAAAGTTTGAATGAAAAGAAATTAGGTGAGAGGGAAATAGAAGACGACACTTATATAGGAAAAAACAAAAAATATATATATATAAGAAAAGTGTGTGAAGAACCACTGAAATTTAAAAAAATAGAAATAAATAAAAAATAATAATAAAATGATAAGAAGATGTAAAGTATGTGACGGGAAGGATTGCCAAAAAGACACAGGGTATACACATGTGTTACACGTGGGAAAACTGTATCAACACATTATAATAATGCATGCTCAAAAAGTTGAATAACCAGCTAACAAAAAAAGTCTTTCAAAGTATCAAAGGAAGCTGCTAAATTCCAGACGTTCGTTGAGTCCTTGTGGCACAGTCGTTCCCAGTTTAAAGATCCAAAATAATTCTCTTTGTAGTAGATATTTCTTAGGGTCCATGCCCTCTGGTTTGGTGACAGTTTCAAGGACCAAAAACCGAATTTGACTGTTCATATGGTTTTGTTGCGTAAAGTGCACAGTCACCCAGGATTTCATATTTTTGTTTCTGATATTGCTTCTGTGTTCATTTAAGCGTGTTTTTATTTTGCGCTCTGTTTTACCAACATATCGTAGTCCGCAAGGACATTTTAAAAGGTAAACCACATTTGTGGAGTCGCAGGTGGCATTGGTTCTGAGTGAAATCAATTTTCCTGAACTTGGATGATTGATGTTTGTCCCTGGAATTATGTTATGGCAGTTTTGACAATTGTGACATGGAATTGTTCCTTTGTATATTGTGGGTTCAATGTTGCGTGATTTGATGAGTGACCGCAAGTTTCTGGAACGTTGGTAGGCAAATATGGGCATGTTGTTGAAAATGTTGTTGAAATCTGGTTCTAATTGCAGTATTTGCCAGTGAGTTTTAATGGTTTGTTTGATCAAGTGACTTTTTGTGGAAAATTTGGAAACAAACACGTTGGGTTGAGTGTCCGAAGTTGTTCTCATCTTGGGTTGCAATAATGTGGAACAAGCAATGGATGTCACTCTTTGATACGCAGTAGTGATGATCCTGTGTGGGTAACCTCTTTTTGAGAATTTTTCCATGATGGTAGCACTGTCCTTGGAAAATGAATCTTCCGTGGAGGCGATTCTTTTCGCTCTTAAAAGTTGTGAATATGGTAAATGTGTTTTGAGACTAGATTGATGAAAGCTAGAGTAATGTAGATAATTATTGCGGTCAGTGGGTTTGATGTATATCGATGTTTCAAGTTTATGATCTTTCAAAGTGATATTCACATCCAGGAAGGCGATGTTCGTGTGGTTGAACTTGTGAGTAAACTGAATTCTATCATCTGTGTTGTTCAAATTGGTAATAGCAGAAGTCAGTTGTGCTTCCGTACCTGTCCAAATTAGGAAAATATCATCGATGTATCGATAGTAAATTTGCAAATGGTTTTTCCTGTGAGGCACAGAAAGAATATGTTCATTTTCAAAATCCTGCATGAAAAGATTAGCGTATGCCGGAGCAGCACAGTTGCCCATGGCTACTCCGGATGGTTGACTGTAGAATTTGTTATTGTATCTGAAGTAACTGTGCATCAAGGTGAATTCAATTAGTTCCATCAAAAAGATCTGTAAGTTTTGAGGTTTGTCCGTCTTAAGCAATGCCGCCTCTGCTGCCTATATTCCTAAATTGTAGGGAATGGAGGTGTAAAGTGAATTTACATCTATAGTACAGAGCAGGATTGGTATGCATGGATCAATAGTCACCTGGCTGAGTTTGGCTAAGAAATCTGTGGTGTCTTGTAGGAAACTGGCCATTTGTTTTACGGATGGTTGTAAGTGACGGTCAATGTAGGTACCAACTGGTTCACATCTAAGTGTAATCAGAGATGATCTGACTACATTGAGTTTGAGGACCTCAAGCTTTTATTGTTTCTTGGTGCAGTAACATATCAATGTCTTCCATAATAACTAATAATGTACTGGGATAATTCAGTGAAATTCTGCGACTTTACAACATTATTGATTTATTCGCGTGCCTATAGACTAAATAGCATGTGTCAATATTTCCCTTAGAATCAAACGTACATTGGTAACCATAATTTTAGCTGCTGCTTTTTAAAAATAAAATTCACGTGTGTACTTGTATATTTCACTGCACAACCTAAAGGTAAATCTGAAGGGACCGTCCTGCATATAAATCAAACAAAAGTTATGTATGTAAATACAGAAAGAACGGAAGCTAATAAAAAAGAAAAGAAACCAGGAGCACAATGTTTTGAGAGCTGAGTGAAGCCCCAGGGTTATAGGGCAGTCAGTCAGTGTTCAAAACTATCCCATTTGACAAACTTGGGCCACATTTTTAGCTATCAAATTCACTAATGGAGTCCACAGTTATTTTTTGCCCGAGTCCTATCCTTTGAAGCCTACATGAACATTGAAAGGGTGAGCTGCTGCAAAAAGTGTGCTGCTGCTGGGAAGCAATCTTTGGTTAGGACGACTCGAATGTACCAGATAAACAGGTAAGTCTTCATTCTGTGGTTTGCCATTACATTTTCTAAGACAGTATATTCCAGGCGGGTCTTCTGTCAGATGTCACGCACTAAAACTATTCCCTCCAGGGTGAAAAAACAGTGCTTGCTCTCATGAAAATATCCATCAGTACAGGAGAGTTGAAAAACATCACATTCTTTGCAACCTTCAGGAATGTTTCTGATGCAATTGAGCAGTACTTTATACCACTCCCGCCCTTTGAGAACACATTTTAGTACACGCTCTTTAAACCCACCCCAAATACAAATTTGCTACATGCTCCCTTCTCAAAAGAGCTGTTCTCGACTTTTTCACAGAAACAGCTTTTCATAGCCTAGAAAGACCTGCTTGCAGGTTTTGCTTCTGGGCCTGATTTTCAAGGGTAAACGTATACGTTAGTGTAAGTTTACGATTTTTTTGTAACTCTCGAAATCATTTTATGAGTAGCATCGTCAGGACTGCAGAATTCCCCCACTCATGGTGGTGACTCAGCACATAAAAATATAGGCTTCTCCAGTCTTTCTATGTGCACAGCCTCCTCCACAAGTGGGGAGGATTCCCAGTCAATAAAGATACCACTCGTAAAATTAATTCGTGTTCGTGAATAGCAAAAAAAAATCGTGTTTGTGAATAGCAAAAAAATGTAAGCCTCCACTAAAGTAGTGGACGTTTACATTTGTGAATCAGGCCTTGAGTCTTTACCCTAAATGTGTCTGGCCTTCGCAACTTTCATTTCTGTAATTCATTATTGCATTGGAAGTATCTCGTTACACAAAACCATAAGAAAAAAGCACAGATAATTGACTAACGATTCACTGGACATCACACCACCCTTTTGAATTTGGTGACATCACGGTAATGGCCTATATTATCAACCTTAGCCCACCAATAGCCTCCTGTTTGCTGCTGAGCTGGCAGCGGAGGGCGACAAAGAAAAATACAGAAAATAAACTGCAGATGCAAAGACTTAAGTTCCATACGTTGCCTGGATAACTAATGTTGTGTAAGGGCTGATATAGGACAAGCCGGAAAGAGCAGATTTGAAATACGACTACACCTTATGTTATGGTATGTTATGTTGCAATAGTGAAAGTTATTATTGCGAACAGAAATAAAAAAAACAGACATATTTGAATAAACCAACAATATATAAGGTTTATTTTTTGTAAATGGCTGGATTCTTCCCATCAAGCACGAGGTTCTTCAATGTACTGAGCATGTTACCCTGTGGTAGATACTGACAGTATTAGTTTTACCAAGTGGTATTTGTGCCGTCCTTCCTTCTCATTGTGTCAATGTTAGTTTATTTACTTCACTGAGTTTGGCGGAAAAGGTTCATCTGAATGGCTGAGGGTAGGGTGCCAGTGGACAAACTCTTCTCCTGCCAAAGTCAGTACACAGCAGCATCCACCAGTGAGAAAGGAAGGGAAAAGAATATCTCTCTAAGGCTCTGAATTGTACGATACTAGAGGAGAGATTTACAAAATCTCCACGCAATGCAGCGCAGCCCTTCTGCAAGGCTGCGCTGTGTTGCGTGACAGGGAGGGATCAGGGGCCTCATTTATGAAAAGTGACGCATCGCTGCGTGAAAACAGCGATGCGTCACTTTTCATTGCGCACTCCTTGCGACACCAATGATGCGTCATATTTAATGTATGACGCATCATGTCTCAAGGACTTACAGATACGTCAGTATTTCTGATGCATCTGTAAGCGCAAAAGTGACGCATTGCTGGAGTGTGTCACAAAAGTGACGCAACTCCAGCAATGCGTCCTTTCACATGGAGAAAGCCCCATGTGAAAGGGCTTGAGTCAGTCTTACGCCTGCTGTGAGGCAGGCGCAAGATTTTGACGCAACAGCATCCTAAAAGTGACGCAGTGAAATCTCATAGATTTCACTGCGTCACTATTACGAGGCTTTTTGCGGGGGAACGCCCCCTCTGCATACATTATACCTGACGCAGGTATAATGTGGCGCAGGGGTTTAAAAAGTGACGCATCACTTTTTAAATATGGCGCAACAAGGCGCAAATTTTACGCCGCTGGTACGTCACAAAAAGTGACGCACCGGCGGCGCAAAACTGACGCAAGGCCTCATAAATAAGGGCCCAGATTTCAAACATGTGGCTTTCTCCTCCCCTTTCCCTTGCGCCAGCGCTGATTACAGCTGCCGTGTGCCATGCACACACCTTTGCGCTGTAGCGCTAGGGTGAGTGCATGAGTATAGCATAGGTTTTGTACAGGAAGTGTACCCTTCCTGTACAAAATACTAAGCTAGGCACAATGCAAAGCTTTTCCCATGCTGCATACATGCTGCACAGTGCACCACACATGCAAAGTCAGAAAAGGAAGGAGAAATGACATTGTTTCTCCTTCCTTGCATCTAGTTGAAAAGGGCGCAGTTTTCTCATGTTAAACCCAATCTACTGTTTATAGTAAATTGGGCTTAGCGTGAGAAACCTTGGATGTTTGCATGGGAATGCTCATGCACCACACTTGGTACGCCTCCAAAGCGCAAAGTAACGCGAAGCAAATGCGCTGCTTCGCATCAATTTTATCGCTGGAAAGTTAATTGGGAAAACAAGATTTGGCGCAATTTTGCGTCACTTTTGTGACGCAAGCATGGCGCAAAATTTTTGTAAATCTCGCCATGGGTGCTGGTTGAATAGTTATCCGGTAGCCTTGCCACCGGACCGTGCAAATACAAGCAAAAATCCAAGAAAATACTGTGTGGGAGTAATTTTTCTGATTTTAAAACCATGATAGCTCAACAAATTTCCTAAAGTATTATCTGCAGAATTGGGGTGATGTGCAAATATTGTTGATTGAGAAACAAATCCTAAAATTGAAATACCTCTCACACTAGGAAAATGAATGTATCTATTAGTTAAACCATTCACTTCATGAGGCATTAGGTGCAGTGCTTATATGAAGGATATATTAGGACATCTACATTTTTTCATGTGGTCTCCACAGAACTTTTTTTCATAAACCTGGATTGCTAACAATGTGGACATCCTGGCAGTGGAAGAATTCCAAACAACACTGATTACATACCTATTTGTATGGTATTGTTGCTTTTGATATAATTCCGCTGTAAAGTGCGCAAAAACTATGCAAGCAGCATTTTCAGCAAATTCTTCATCTAGGTCTCAGCAAGTCTTTGCTCCATGGACACGTGGGTCTAACATATAAGAAACAGACTGGAAAGCAACAAGGCCAGCCTCTGGCCTAGCCTCAGCAATGAAATGTTAAATCCGGGGATTTCAGACTTTCCCACGTTGCATGCACATTAGGTAAGTGTTCCTTGAACCTGATGGTCCAGGTCTACCATGTTCTGAATTAAAACATGCAAAGCAGTCACACCGTGTAAGATTAGGAGAAAGCCTAGATTTAAAGCACCATATTCCCTGTAAAACAGCAGTGACTGTAATTAACAGGATGGCTCAATTATTGGTGCTATTTTTGATGACAAATGCAAAGAGTTGCAGGGCACAAGCTTTAATGCCTTAAAAGCTAAATGCGAATTCCACTGGTGCAAAGGTTGAGCAGCATAACTTTGGGCAGTAGCAGCATCTGTTGTCAGTTTATTGATAGTTGATTAAAATCAATACGATTCTATTAATAATCCAATAAAATGCAAATTTTTCCATTAACATGGCACCCTAATCAGGCGTTTTTCACAAAAGCATGCATTTTAGTTCATCATAATTGGGCACAATACATCTCAAAATGCTGTTAATCCATCACTACTTGGACATAAATAGTACAACTTTGCTTCAGTCATAAATTATGATTGCAAGATTAGTCAGTTGCAATTAATTCTGCACAAATAATATATACAAATGTTACTATCACCCCAATAAATGGGAGACAGTCTCCATTCAGACTTCGTGAAAGAGCTTCTTGTTATGCAATCACCCAAATTGCAAGAAAATAACTCTCAAGTAGTTTCTACAGTCGAACTCAAAGTATTTGCAGGGACAAGCCAGATGAGACAGGGATATAGATATACAACCATACATCCTACAGTGCTTCCCTGGTCAACCCTGGTATCGTAGCGCTATACTGGTCACTGCTGATAATTAATTATACATTGCTCGCATTGCTCGTATCATAGCGCTTTACTGGTCACTGCTGCTAATTAATTGTGCATTGCTCGCAATATCGTAGTGCTATACTGCTCACTGCAACTAATTAATTAATTGTGCATCGCTTGCATTGCTTGTTGAATTTATTTGTGCCTGGTTGTGCCGGTGCCACTGCCCATATCATAGCGATATTCCACATTTTGCCCCAATCTCGTCCTGTTTCGCTTTTGTTTTTGCTGCCATCTTGTTGTTGTGCCTCCTAGCCCGTCTCTCCACCCCGCTCCCGCCTCCCAGCTGCTCTTCCCTCGCTCAGCCCCCCCTCCACCATCCACTTATGACAGTTGTACCTGCGGCAGCGTTCACGCGCAGCGTCCGCGCCCTATGCGTGCCGAGAGGTAAGCCCGTCTACGCCCGTCCGCGCCTGGACCCCGCCCAGAGCCAGGCCCCCTGGTCCCCGCAAAGTCCACCCCACCCGCATACCGTACGACGCCGCAACCCTCTCTTCACTCAACCCCGGCCATCTCCCAATCTGCCACCAAGCCGCCCCGGGACACACCCATGGACCCTTCACCTGCCGCTCCTGCAAGTTCGACTGCATCAGGACCCAGACTAAATCCACAAACGTCAAACAGAGCTCCGTAACTAACCACCTGAAGTGCATCCTGCTTAACACCCGCTCGGTCCACAAACACGCCACTGAACTATGGAACCTTCTAGACACCACAACATCAGACGTCACCTTTCTTACAGAACCCTGGATGAACGCCTCATCAGCGCCCGACATCGCCATAGCTATCCCGGACGGTTACAAAATCATCCGAAAGGACCGCATCAACCAAACAGGAGGAGGCATAGCCATCCTCCATAAGAACACCATCCGCATCACAACCAGTTCCGACGACAACCTCGCAACCGCCGAACACTTTCACTTCCAGATTCACACGGACCCTAAGACCACACTCAGAGGCACCCTCATCTACAGACCACCAGGACCCCGCACACAATTCAGCGAAGACATCACAGACTTCATCAGCCCACACACCCTCCCCTCCGAGGACTACATTCTACTAGGGGACCTCAACTTCCACCTGGAAAAGAACAACGACAGCAACACCACCACCCTTCTGGACAACCTCGCCAATCTCGGACTCAAACAACTGGTAAACACCCCCACCCACTACGCCGGACACACGCTCAACCCAATCTTCTCCTCCAGCAAGCACATTTCCTTTAATCACGCCACAGGACTCCATTGGACGGACCACAGCTGCGTCCACTTCATCTTCAGAAAGACCACGACCCACCACCACCCACAACAAATCCCCCATAGAAACTGGAACAAAATTACCACCGACCAGCTCACCACATCGCTATACCAAAACTCTCCCGCCAAATCATTGGACCCAAATCAAGCAGCCATCAACCTCACACAATGGATCACCCACATCGCTGACGATTTAGCACCATTGAAAAACCATCAAAACAAGCCAGGTAGCAAAAAAGCCCCCTGGTTCAATGACGACCTTAAGAAATCCAAAAAGACCTGCCGCACCCTCGAGAAAGCCTGGCAAAAAAACCAACCAAAGACAACATAACCGCCCTCAAGGACGCCACCTGCAAACACCATCAGCTGATCTGATCCACCAAGAAATCAGCATTTAAGGATCGACTCAACAACAACGCCCACAACAGCAAGGAACTCTTCAACATCATCAAAGAGTTTACCAATCCAGCGCCGGCACCAACGACATCACTCCCTCTCAAGACCTCTGCGACTTTCTAGCCTCATTCTACCACAGCAAAATCACTGACATACATAACAGCTTCGGCGACCAGTTCACCCCCCCTACCTTCGAACCGAAGCCCCCCACCACCACACTTTGCTCCTGGAACCCAATCAGCACTGAAGACACCATCCGCTTGATGAACTCCATCCACTCCGGATCGCCAACCGACCCATGCCCCCACCACATCTTCAACAAAGCCGACTCCATCATCGCACCCCATCTCCAAGACATCATCAACTGCTCCCTCAACACCGCCACCTTCCCGGAAAGCTGGAAACATGCCGAACTCAGCGCCCTCCTGAAGAAACCCACAGCAGACCCCACCGAACTTAAGAACTACCGACCCATTTAGCTTCTCCCATTCCCCACCAAAGTCATTGAGAAAACCGTCAACAATCAGCTCGCTGCCTTCCTCGAGTCTAACGGCTCCCTTGACCCCTCACAGTCCGGCTTCCGAGCCAAACACAGCACCGAGACTGCCCTCATCGCAGCCACAGATGACATTAGAACACTACTTGACAACGGAGAAACAGCTGCCCTCATCCTACTGGACCTCTCCGCAGCATTCGACACGGTCTGCCATAGCACCCTCATAAAACGCCTAAGCAACATCGGAATACAAGGAAAAGCATTGGACTGGATCATCTCGTTCCTCACCGGAAGAACCCAGAGAGTCCGTCTCCCCCCTTTCAGATCAGAGGCCACTGAAGTCATCTGCGGCATACCACAAGGATCATCGCTCAGCCCCACTCTCTTCAACGTCTACATAAGCCTCCTCGCATCCATCGCGCGCCAACACAACCTCAACATCATCTCCTATGCTGACGACACACAGCTGATCCTCTCCCTCACCAAAGACCCAAACTAAATTCTGACAAGACGGAAGTCCCCATCCTGGGATCATCCCCCTCTACCTGGGACGACTCCTGGTGGCCCCCGGCCGTAGGCAGCGCACCCAAACCGACGGACCACGCACGCAACCTGGGCTTCATCCTAGAATCCTCCCTCTCGATGACCAGACAAGTCAACGCCATCTCATCATCATGCTTTAACATCCTACGTATGCTCAAAAAGATCTTCCGTTGTATCCCCACCGAAACAAGAAAGACGGTCACCCAAGCACTTGTCACAAGCCGACTGGACTACGGAAACACCCTCTACGCCGGAACCACAGCCAAATTACAGAAAAAACTCCAACGCATTCAGAACGCCTCCGCCAGACTTATCCTTTACATCCCCCGCCACAATCACATATCCGGTCACCTAAGAAACCTCTACTGGCTCCCCGTCAACAAGAGAATTACGTTCCATCTCCTCACCCACGCACACAAAGCCCTCTACGACCTAGGACCCAAATACCTCAACACGCGCCTGACCTTCTACACCCCCACCCGCCAACTACGATCGTCCAATCAAGCCCTCTCCGCGATTCCACGCATCCAAAGATCCACCATGGGAGGAAGATCTTTCTCCTACCTAGCTGCCAAAACATGGAATTCTCTCCCCACCCACCTCCGCCTTACACAGAACCACCTCTCCTTCAGAAAACAACTCAAAACTTGGTTATTTGATAAATAACGTACCCCCCCTCCCTCAAGCGCCTTGAGACCCTCTGGGTGAGTAGTGTGCGCTATACAAATTTTAACTTGACTTGACTTGACTCACTCAGCAACAAGAGCAATAAGAATCTAATGAGGCAAGAGTTGGTCGGCTGACTTCCTCTCACAACTACAGGGCAACATAAGCTGAAGAAGCCTGCCATGGTCAGTTGGTAGCCAGGAACACCTGACCTATGTTGACTGCTAAAGTGACGTCTGGGAGACCAAGACCCAATCCTTGGAAGTTGCGCCCGAGCCTGCTGGGCCTGGGAGAGTCATCTCAGTGCAGTTTGATCACCCAAGACGGAAGTATGGGAAATTGAGTTATTGGTTGACTGGGGTGTGAGCCCTGGTCAAGAAATAGCCACAATCCCTGGCAGGGTGAACACAAAAAGTCACTAAATTAACATGCACTTCACCCTGAGAAGCCTGACACAAAAAGGAATCAGATTTAACTTAGACCCAATGATTTTTTGCAGCACACAAACAGTAATAAAGTGGTAACACAAAACAAGATAAATCCCACATCAATTTAGAAACATAGAGTACATTGTAATACATTATTTGACACCAAAATGAGAACATTCCATTTAGTAGAACTGGAGTTATGAATTTTTAAGTTTTTTTTCCAAAACGAATTTCTAAAAGATCGCAGTGCTGACCACGTTGCTCTAGTTGTGCAACACTGAGTCATAGTCGAAAAATATGACCAACCGCGACGGAGCGCGGGTCGTATAAAAGAAGTTGATTCGGCCCAGTCAGCACTTACCTTAGGACTTAAAAGAATTTTCAAGAAAAATGTTCTGGGAAGGTAAAGTTCAACTGGACAAGCCTGCAGGCGGTGTCCGAGGAGGGAATGTCGTTGTCTTGGAGTCTTGGGTTGAAGCCGCAGTGAAGATTTCTATGTTTGGACTTAGTCTTTTTTTTTCAAAGTCAAGAATTTTCTTTGGGACAAGGGAGAAGGCTGTAGCCGGAGACAGATTCAAGAGCTTGGATACCCCTTGTCCAAGTCCTCAGTTTTGGATATTGGTTATCTGGGCACCTGTAACAATACAACTAAGGATTCAGGATTGGTGAGACTCCAGTTGGGGTTTCAGAACTTAGGGGCTCATTAGGATAGCGGATTTTCCGCATCCTTTGGGCCGGCGGAAGCCACCGCCGGCCCGGAGGATGCGGAAAATCTGCTGAGGACCCACCAAAGACCCACCGCCACATTAGGATGGCTGGTGGGTCCTGGTTTCAGTCCGCTGCTTTTCCGCTGCGGTTGGCTTACAACCGCGGCGGAAAAGCTATAATATGGTGGTGGTGTCTCTCTTAGGATGGGTGTTAAAAAGTGCTTTTCCGCTGCGGGTTTTCCGCCGTGGAAAAGCATGTGGAACTTCACTGCAGGGGCCCGTTGTGGGCCCCCCGGGTGAAGCGGGGGTGGAGGGTGCACATGGGGGGTACCTATGGTACCCCCCTGCATTTGTATGCAGAAATCGGCAGGCACCGCATGGTGCCTGCTGCTTTCTGCATACAAATGCAATGTATGCATTTTTACCATTGCGGCGGGTGCAGCTTGAAGCCGCACCTGCCGCAATGGTAAAAATAGAGGATGTGACCGCCAGGGTGGCGGTCACATCCTAATTTCACAGGAGGGAACTCTGCAGGCCATGCAGAGGTTCCCTCCTACTCTGGGGTCGCAGACGGATGCAAGTCTGTCCGCGATCCTAATGGGCCCCTTACTTGGGCTGGGTCCAGGTGCAGGTTCATGAGAATGGGAGCCTTATGTATACCAGTGGCTCTGATCAGGAGGCCAGCAAACTAGTGCTTTGAGTCACTCTAGTAGACCTCGGTGCAGGTAAAGCTATAGGGCTCAAACAGCAGGGCTGGCCTCTGAGGGTTCAAGGCAGGCTACAGGTAGAAAAGTAATCCTTCTAGATAAAGTAAAGCAGTCTTGCAGAGTGAACAGCAGGTCACAGCAGCAGGCAGTCCTCTGAGAGTCCTTTCTTCAGGTCAATAAGTGTACTGAAGAGTGGGTCTGAAGACCCATTTTATATACTTAGCTCTGTCTTTGAAGTTGGGGGAAGTTTCTAGTGGTTTCTACTTTGAAGTGCATTGAATTTTCTGTTTCTCCTGCCTTGGATCCAAGCTGGCTGCAGTTACAAAGTGGAGTTGATAAGCCTTTTGTTTGAAGGCAGAGTACAGCCCATTCAGTTGCAAGTGGGACTGTGCCCAGCACCAACCTCCCCACATGCCAGTAGATGGCCCATTCAGGCACACAAAAGTATTCCTCTTTGGTGCGACAGTGTGGGAGAAATTCACTAAGTTTAACTGTCAGTTACACCCATTAATGTGACTCAGGAGAGGCTGCAAGCACCAATTGGCTAATGACAGGAAAATCCCACTTTTCTAAAAGCGTCATATTTCAAAATTCTAATGTAAAATCCGACTTTACCATTAAGGGGGGTTTTTCATTACAATTGCACAGATACCAAACATGAAATGCTTACCTGGTTCCATTCACATTTTAGCACTTATTAAATGTAATAAAGCAACCCAATGTTATCCTATGGGGCAGACAGGCCTCAAAGTATTGAAAAATGGAATGAAGGAGTTGTTGACTACCAGGATACGTAAAACTTAAAAATACATGTCCAACCTTTTAACGACAGTGCACCCAATCATATGGGAAACCTAGGACCTAGCTTAAGGGTGACATATGAAATAAAAGGGAAGTTTAAGGAGTTTTAAGGGAGATATGTTGCCAAGTAGAATTAATAGTTTATAGCTGCTTCAGGCTGCAATGGTAGGCCTGGGACATGTTTTAAGGGGCTACTTACGTGGGTGGCACAATAAGTGCTGCAGGCCCATCAGTAACGGTGAATATACCGGTCCTGGGTATATTGTGTATGACTCTACAAGGAACTTATAAGTAAATTATATATGTCAATTATGTGTAAACCAAAGTAAGCAGGTTTAGGGGAGTGAGCACAATCCGCTTAGCACTGGTTAGCAGTGGTAAAGTGCAAAAGGTCCTTGGGGCAACAAAAACAAATTTTGTGCAAAAAGTGGAGAGTAAAAGACAGCAGGGTTGGGGGTTTCCCTGCAGATAGGACCAGGTCCAACAGGAATTACAACAGAGACCTACTGTTTTTGCCGTAACTGGAAACAGTTTTTTGGCTGGACTTCAACCTGACTTCAAGGCACATTGACCCCTATGGTCAAAGTCCCCCGATTCTGTTTGTGAACCTAGGAGCAGGCCCGTGCCATGCCGGGCGTTACACTGGGGCGGTGACATCAGGCAGGGGAGGGTCAGGGTGGGGGGATGTAAAATACGGGATAAGGACCATTAGAGGTAAGTATCGAAAAAGAAAAAAAAATGAATTTCGTTGCCCACCCTGCACCACATTTGGCGATGCAGAGTGGGCAACGAAATTTGTTTTTTTTTTTTTTTTCGATACTTACCTCTAATGGTCCTAATCCCGTATTTTACATCCCCCCACCCTGACCCTCCCCTGCCTGACATCACCGCCCCAGTGTAACACCCGGCACGGCCCGTGCCTGCCTAGGAGTAGCAACAGGAACACCCCCATCATTGGATCCTCACCCTCAGTGCCTTCAGCGTCATGTAATTCTTGCATCAGGATCACTCAATTGAAGTCTATGGTGGTGTGCCCTTGAAGCATGGAACTGGACTTGATATTGCATTGACTGAACAGTAATTGTTACTCAATGTCTATTCAACCTCTGTGACTTGCTCTGTGCTGGAGTTGATCACTTAAAGTAGGCTGGAGTAGTAGTTTACAACTTTATAAAAGTTTTACAAAGTTTGACCATAAGTATGGTCCATTACACTGATTTACTACGCTAAAGGAAAAGACATTGATTTATTGTTCCTTTAAAACTTCATGTCTTCGGAAGCCTCCGATGGATTTTTGTCACTGAAGTGTTACTTTGAATATAAAAATGCAACTAGGTTTTTATATAAATTAGTGTTGGAGTTTTGTTTCTTCCCTAATCTGCTATTTTGGTCCTTATAATGCCTTACACTTGTTCCGTAGAGAAAGCCTGGCTGGTCACAGCCACATCTACGCAGGGCTGAGCTAAGGTTTTTCAAATGAATCTCACTCGAAAATGTACAGGTAGTGAATTTATTACACAACGAGGTTTCACAAGCACACCATATAATAAACCACTTTCCTCACTATAATCAATATGGATTATTGCATGTTAGCCAAAAAAGTTGTATATAATAAATGTGTATTTGTAAAGCGCACAATTGTATTAAACAATGCTTCAAAGTGTGTTGTAGCTGAAAGGGGCATTATGGAATTTGATAGATGGATTTCTAGAGACACTGTCTACATGTGTTTACGGGTGTGTATTATGTCAGATGGTGATTTTTCCTTTTTAATGTCTCAATCAGAATGTGGATAAATATTATGACAATCCATTTTGATAGCATGGAATTTTAATATGTATCTAGTTCTGTGCCCTTTTTCCTGAAAGACAGATAAGCTGAATTGAAATTTGTTTAATTGATTAATTGTAATGTAAAAAGGTCTACAAAAACAATAAGACTCTAACCTTCATTATGAGAAAATGCATCTTTTTGCATGATTGGCACCATTTTTTGTGGACTGATGCTGCTGTTTTTCATTCTGTGCACAGGGACACAGCTAATCATGCCCCAATGCATGTGCTCTGACCCCATAAAACATGTTGAAATTTGCGAACTCCTAACTGACATATTTACATTTTCCTATCACCGTAGTGTATGGTGTCCAAAATGCACCTATGACATGTAAAGTTAAATGTCACATATATTATGGAGTACAGCACCACTGTGCCATCCATTAGTGTGGCCAGGCAAACATCTGCAGCCCAACCTATAAAAATACCCCTTTTTGACAGGAAAAAGCAATCCTTGGCAATATTAATAGGGCTCTCCTATTTAGGCTCTGTAGCCCACACGGTAGGGTGCACAGTATTTAAAAGTAGGGCATGAAAAAATGTAAATGTAACATGTCATTACAGTTTCCAAATGATTGTCAGCAGTGGTGTTTCTGGCCGGCACCAGTCAAGTATCTCAATCATATAGTTCTCTTATACCCACTCCAAGAGTTCTGACTGCCCACAAAACTCAATCCTCAGTAAATGTTTTCACAATATTAGGAGGGCAACCTAATTTCCTTGTTCACATTGAACATTCCAAATCAAATTGCATGTATCTATAATCACTCTTTTGTTTTTAAATAATTTCCTTTTTTTTTTATTGAACTCAATCCAGACAGGTACATAACAAAGGAATGATACAAAAGGAACACACAAAAAACAAGCATGTTAGAAAGAGTACACGTTAAAAATCATAAAGCATCATACTCATAATCATAATAGTTTTCATTTTCAAGAATTTCCATTTGATAAGAAAGAAGAATAACAGAATAAAACAATATTTGATACATATTTTAGTTTGTATGCTATCTTCCATCTCATCAAAGAAAATCTAAATAGATGGGTTTAATCCAGTTTTCCAACTCAAGACTGGAGACCATATTGATTCACCCAATTTTTTCCATTTAATTCCTCTTGTAGAGTATATGGCTCTCTCGGAGCTGAAAACAGCTAAAAAGCGAGCTAGCCACATCTGGAAGCTTGGTGGTTCAGCTTCTTTCCAGCGGGCCGACAAAATAATTCTAAGTACCGCCGTACCTATAAATAATAAATTCTGCTCGCTCTTTGATAGGGCGATCGAAGAATCATATCCTTAAATAAACAGTGAATCTGTCTCTGGAAGGTTATGACTAAACAGCACCTCCCAATAATTAGCAATCATATGTTTAATTTGATTAAGTTTGGGGCAGCTACTTAGCATGTGTATTAAATTAGCTGGTCCTTGTGTACATCTTGGACATAAATCATTCTTCCTTTTACCCCAAGAATATAGTTTAACGGGTGTGTAATAGAGGCCAAAAATAGTTTTATAAGTTTGAGCTTAAGGTTGCTAGCCCTAAAGAGTCGTTGGCTCAGCTCAAGACTTTTATAGATGTCAACATTGGGATTACTAAGTTTGACTGCCCAGCTAGATTCAGTTTTTTCCAAATCATCTTGTATATTTACAAGAAGAAGATTATATATAACACCAATTTGTGTATTAGACCTGTTAATGGCCTCCAGCAAATCTATTTTTTGTAGCCCAAGGGTAGATCCCTTAGCCTTAAGGTTTGTATATATTTGCACATATTTGATGTAATCCCCGTTAGAAAGATGATATTTATCTTTAACATCTGAGAAAGTAGTTTCTAAACCATGTACCAGAAAATCTTTAACACGCAGGATTCCAAGTCACTGCCATTTTCTTGCTATAATATCATTTGAGAATGATATGGTCGCTTTCATATGCCATAAAGAGGTATACCTGTTCAGATTACTAATATGCAGATGTTTGGTAACTTTGCCCCAAACTTTTAATGCACCGTTTATAATTTCATATTTCCGGTCGTAGATGTAATTTCATGCCTCAATCTGTCGTAAGAACAATTCATTGGCCTTGTCTCCTAGTAATAGCTCATATATTGATGGTGGAATATTATAATCAGGGGGTGATGCCCTTAAATTAGAGCTAATCAGTGGGGTCATTTGTTTAAGACGTGCAGCCCAGTGGTACAGACTAATATTGGGTATTGCCATCCCACCTCTTTCGCTAGGCAGAGACATTAATTTATGAGACCTTCGAATTTTACCGTGTTGCCAGACAAACTTAATCATAAGGGATTCGAGAGTTTTTAGGATCTTAGGATCAATAGCCAATGGAATTGCTCGAAACAGGTAGAGGCATTTAGGAAGTATGTTCATTTTAAGAAAATTAGCTCGCCCTATAATAGACAAATGAAGTCCATTTACTCTATCCAAATCTTTTTTTATATTTTGAATCAGTGGGTTAAAATTATAATTAATTGTGGATTTAATAGTGGGAGTAATGACAATTCCTAAATATGTAGCATTTGCAGCTTTTCTTTGGTCATTATAATCAATGTTGTCAGTACATAATACAATTGTCTTCGTTTTGTTTAGAGAATATCCAGAACAAATGCCAAATTCTGTGGTTATGGCCTCAATTTCCCCCATAGCCTCAATCGGGTTTGATGTTACGACCGCGATATCATCAGCATATGCTAATACTTTAGTAGAAAACGGGCCAAGAACAATTGGAGTAATAGTAGGGCTCTCAATAATTTTCAATATCAGGGGATTAATATATACAGCAAATAATAAGGGGGAACAAGGACAACCTTGCCTCGTACCTCTAGTTATGCTAATATCATCAGATTCAGAACCCATCAATTGTATTTTGGCTTTAGGAGATAGGTACATTGATCGTATCACTTTAATAAATTTAGGGCCGAAATTGTTAAGCTTCATAATTGCCCACAGGAATTTCCACGAGACGCGATCAAACGCTTTTTCGGCATCTAATAGTATCATTGACATTGTCCCCCCGTGACCGTCATGGCATCAAACAAAGCTATTGCCCTAGAAGTATGATCTGTTGTTCCTTTACCAGGTACAAAACCATGCTGCCACGGGGAGACGATTTGCTCAATGACACTACTAAGTCTCGTGGCTAACACCTTGGCATATAATTTGGAATCCGCGTTGATTAATGATATGGGGCGATATGACGTTAGCTGTTGAGGTGATTTTCCTTTTTTTGGGAAGACAATTATATTAGTATTATTCCAGGAATCCGGGGTTATCCCGTTCCATTGAATGCCTAAAAAAAGATCATGAAATATTGGACCCAGCTGAGAGCTTAGAATTTTATATAGGTCTATGGGTAATTTATCAGGACATGCTGCTTTACCCGAAGCAAGTGCGGTTAAAGATAATAAAACCTCATCTAAGGTGATTTCGCCTTCCAGATCCTGACGTGTAGTATCGTCTAATTTCTTTAGACCCTCAGTGTTATTTATAAAGTTGTTCAGAAACTCATATTCTGTACTTGATAGAGGGATAGAGTCTTCTGTATAAAGATTCTGATAATACTGCTGGAATAAGGCAGTGATCGCATCTGGTTGCGTATATGATTTACCATTATCAGTTATTGATTTTATCTGATTAGAAACATTCCTTTGTTGGGTGTATAACGCCAACTGCCTCCCCACTTTCTCTCCGTTCTCATAAATATCTCTCCTGTGAGCACTGTAAGTTTGAGCTGCTTTTTGGCTAAGGTTGTTGTTTAGCTCATTTTTTAACAGGGTAACTAAATACATTGACTGTGTAGCATCTACCCCCTGAGAAATAGCTGTGGTATGATCCTCCTCTGCCTTAGCCAAGGCTATTACTTTAGCGTTAAAGTAATTCTTATTTAGCTCTCTTGCTCTAGGTTGGTAGCTAATGGTCTCACCCCTAAGAGCAGATTTATAAGAATCCCATACAGTGTTTCTGGAGGCACTGAAATGGTTGATATCAAAAAACTCCTCCGTCCATTTTTTAATGTAGCTAATGTATTCATTATCGACCAATAGTTTTCGATCGAATGACCATTGTCGAGGTTGCTTTCGATCGCCAACTATTACTGTAAGAACCAAGGCATTATGATCAGATATGATCCTAGGATATTTAGTTATTACTGCATTAGCCACTTGGGGCCCAATGTAGGTAGCCCTTTACCGATCGGAATCGGCCGAAAATACCGATTTTCGGCTGTTTCCGATCGGTAAAGGGGTATCGAGATGTAGGGGCACATTTTCGGTAATTTTACCGAATCGTTATCATTACCGAATCGGTAAATTTACCGAATCGGTAATATTTACCGATTCGGTAATGATAACGATTCGGTAAAATTACCGAAAATGAAATGTAGGTAGCCAATGTTCCATCAGCACATGGCTTACAGAATCGATATTTTACCATGGAATACAAATCCATGGTAAAATACCGATTCCTGTGTACATGCACATCTGTGCATGTACACATGTGCCATGTGACAGACAGACGTGCCCTTAGGGCATGTCTGTGTGCCACATTGCACACATGCCCGTTTTGGGGGTGCTAGAGGGTGTCAAAGTGACACCCCCTGCACCCTTGCCAAATTCGGTATTTACCGATTCGGTAAATACCGATTCGGTATTTGACTTTAATCCTATGGGCTTCAAAGGCCCATAGGATTCAATAGCAAATACCGATTCGGTATTTACCGAATCGGTAAATTCCGAATTTGTAAGGAATCGGTAACGATTCCAGATGTTGGGACCTACATCCCATTTACCGATTTTGAAATACCGAATCGGTAAAATTCGGTATTTCAAATTCGTTAAATGGGATTTACCTACATCGGGCCCTAAATCCCTAGTGGAGAAAAAGTAATCTATCCGGACATGTTTTTGGTGTGGGTGGGAGAAGTATGTACATCCTGAGTCCTGCTGATTTTTAACACCCCATATATCAACTAGTCCCAAACTGTTTGTGAGTCTCCTGATAGCCTTATATACTTTAGGTTTACGTCCTACATAATTCTGCAAATTATAGTTATTTTGATCGTTAAATAGGTGTGTTTTTAGAGAGATGTTAAAATCCCCACAAATTACTAGCGAGCCTTGCCAGGTTGCAAGCTCAGCTTCAAGTAATGAGAATATGGTCGGATCATCCTGATTAGAACCATAAATTGTGGAGATAATCAAGCCATTTGCTAATTTCACTATTGCCCATGTACCATGTGGATCAGAAGCAGCACGTATAGGTTGACCAAGATAAGTTTTTGCGAGTATTGCCACCCCTCTTATATTTGATGTTTGGGTAGAGACGGCTATCAGATTATATCCTCTAAGCCTCAGTTGTGATCTTTTTATCCATGGAACATGTGTCTCTTGTAGACATAAAATGTCTACAGGATTAAGTTTTATTAATTCACTTAATCGGCGTTGTTTTTCCCTATTCAATAAACCCCCAATATTCCAAGTTTGAATTTTCAGTCTAGCCATTAGCTAATGTATCAGAATATATAAAAAACTCTCTAATTCTCTCGTTATACTTATCAGTGATCTTCAGCTTCTTCATCATGCAGTTGCTTCCTTTATTTATACAGTTTTTAGACTTTACAAAAAAAAATTTACCTTTTGGATCAAGTTCTTTTCTTTTTTGTTTTTTTCCCTCAACCCCCCCCCCCCCCCCCAAGCCCCACCCTCCACTACAGGCCCCCTCCCCTCTAGGGACCCCCCCCCACAATTAGTGGGCAATCGGACTCTACCAGAGTCCTGATGATGCTAGCAGTGTAGCACCTGAGCTGCCGTATCCATTTACATAGTATATTATAGGTTTAAATCTCAAGGAATAGAGAGTTATACAATATATCCTAAGGAATATCTCCTTGGAAAAGAGAAGAAAAAAAATAAAGCAAAGAAAGTATAAATATCAAGCAATGTCAAGCAATAATCAATCAATGATATCTACTAAACAAGAGATTCTGAAGAGACTCTGAATTCTATATCACAGCATTACAGGCCCCTATTTTTTAATCTCATCAAGGTAAGCCTTTGCTTTAATTTCAGAGGTAAAAAATTGCGCCTGCCCCGCCTATACGACCTTTAGTTTTGCGGGGTTATTTAAATAAGCCTGGGCCCCTTTTTCTTGAAAGGGTTTAATTAAGGATCTTAGTCGCCACCGCCTCTCCACTGTAGCATGGCAAAAATCAGGCCTAGTTAAAAAAAAAAACCTCATTGCATGTAAGTTTATGATCAGGTCTAGCTTTCTCGGCCACTCATTGTCTCAATAAGAAGTTTCCAAAATAGACTAGGATGGCCCGAGGGTAGGGGCCAGGTTTAGCAGGAGGATTGAATGGCATCCTGTGGGCTCGCTGAATCTCAAGTTCCCAGTTCCAATTTATTAAATCGGGCATAGATTCCTTGAATAGTTTGATCACAAATGCTCGCACATTCTCGCCCTCAATTTTTTCCGGTATTCCGAACAGGCGTAAGTTATTTCGACGCTGTCGATTCTCAAAATCCTCCAACTTCCATTTCATATCCATTAATTCAGCTTCCTAGAGTTTGATCTTCTCTTCATTTGCTTGAGTCTCATTTTCGGTAGTCATCACCCTTGCCTCGATTTCAGTAACCCTTTCGGCAATTGATTTACAGGTTTTAGTCAGATTTTTAACCACCCCTTGTATCTTGGATAGAGCCAACCTTGATCGTTTGCTGTCCTCCTCTGTCTGTTCTCTATGAGCTGCGATAGCCTGTAGAATTGCTTCTACTGCAGTAGAGGGGAGTGTATCTTGATTAGACAAATCCGTATTACATGTGTCCCTTTGGTTAGTCCTGGATAGAGGTTTAGGTTTAGATTTGATTGTGTTTAATTGCCCTTCCTCCTCTATACTCTCTTCTGGTGAGGTCGTAAACAGAAGGGATTCACCATCTTCATCATATTCCATATCATCCTCATCACACTCAATACTAGAGTTAGCTTTATCTGATTCACCGTCCTCGGTCTCTGCCTCTACTCCTGTTTCATCGGAAAAGGAGTAAAATACATTTCCTTCTTTTTCAGCTTCGGGAAGGGAAGACCCCTGAGTTGTCAACTCCACTCTATTCGCCTTATTATTGTCAGTCAATGGTTGAGGGTCAGTATTTACGTGGCCATGAGTTAGAATATGCTCCCCTAGAGGTATTTCTTCCATCGTGTTCATTAAGGAGGAGCCCCCAGCTAAACCATCTTGGGACATAGTATCTTCCACTACCCCCATTATATTTTCACCAGACCCACAGAACGACATTGAAAATTTAGTAATTGTATCGCTTTGTGTATTGGGAGAGACGGTAAAAGATTTGGGAGAGGCAGTTGGGACGGTGTTAGGATCTATGAGGCCATTAGTGTTAATGCCAACACCACCATTGGTGGCTTCTAAAGTACTTACAGTTACATTCTCTCCCAGGCTCATCTCCAGGCTCACCATCGGTGTATCTTGAGCAGGGGCAGGACCATTCTCCTCTAGTTGTTGCAGGAGCGGTGATACCTCCGGGGCTCCCCTCGTGTTGGGTGAATTTAGCGGGTGTACTAGGGTATCCTCTGTACTCCCCAGGTTCACTGAGGCCCCTTGCTTTCTCCTGAGCAGGTCCATAACCGTGTTACCGGGGCTCGCTATCTCATGAGTACTATTAATTCTCCGCTTAGTGGCTAAAACCTCTTGACGTGGTAAACATGTAATTGGTGTCTTCTGAACTTGTTTCCTTGTTTTGACAGCACTTTTAGGAACCGTGGATATATCGCCGCTTTGATTGTCTTTTCCAGACTGCTGCAGCTGTTGTTCCTCCAGCTCCGCCTCACGAAGTGCTCTCGCTGCTTTTGCAAGTCTTGCTCTTGCTGCTGCTGATGAGGCTGACTTAGAAGGCATTTCCACGGCCAATCTTAATTTGAAACAGCAGTCAAGTGGCGTTAGGGATGTCAGCTCCGCTAAGTTCAGTAACTCTGCAACTGCCCCTCCCAGCTGTATACAGAGGCTGTCAATATCGAATTCCTCGTCGAAGTAGTCGAGACTGTCTTTATTCAATTCAGAATACTTGCTGCACAGCGCCGACGTCTTCGATGCACTTTTCCCGTTCTGCTCCGCTTTGAGCTCCGCCCTGAACTCCGCGGAGTCACCATGCCGATGCAGCCGCTCCCACAAACGTAGCCGCAGCTGCCGAGAGACTATCGGCGTAATCCTGGTGGTAGCCCAGCCTAAGAGAATCAACAGCTCTCTGCGAGCCGCTGAGTCGGCTGCCGGTAAATCGCACTCGTAGAAGGAAGATGGTACGGTGGTTTCAAGTGAGCTCATGTTTTTTTTTGTTGTTTTTTTTTTCTTTGTATAACCGGCTCCGACCTCCCACTTCTCCTCAGTTCTTCGGCAGTTCAACTCTGCTCGGTAACATTTCGAGTGAACAAACCTGTACAGGCATGGCTACAATTTCAAAATATCCCGTCTTGAGATTTCGCTTTCTAAACTCACTTTCTAAATTAAACCAACTTTCTCGCTGTAGTCTTGCAATCACTTTTCCATTGCTGAATGCTAAATGCTCTCTATCCCGTGCACTTCACGGAGCTCAGGCAAAACGCTGATGTGCGATCTACGGCCAGATCGCCATTTTGCCCCTCATGGTAGGTAGTTGGCTTTCCGTTTTTAAATATTTTCCATATCTCGTTTTTCAATTAATGCTGCTCAGGATCACTCAATTGAAGTCTATGGTGGTGTGCCCTTGAAGCATGGAAGTGGACTGGATATTGCATTGACTGAACAGTAATTGTTACTCAATGGCAATGTCCCCTCATGGTAGGTAGTTGGCTTTTCGTTTTTAAATAATTTCCATATCTCGTTTTTCAATTAATCCTGTTCAAAGGAAGCACAGACATTTAAATGAGGAATTAATGGAAAAGAAGAACTTTGAGAAGGAAGAGAAAACAAATTGCCCCGATGAAGACCCTATAAGGGATGAAATGCATTGGCTGAGTCTGTTTTAAGAGTGATGGAATTGGATACTTATTAAAAAGAACTTTATGGAAAAGACACCAATGTCTGGAAATTAGTTTAAAAATTAGATATGGAAAGTAATTGAAAACAAAAGAGTGATTACAGATACATGCAATTCGAATTGGAAAGTTCAAAGTGAAAATGAAAATTAGGTAGCCCTCTTAATATTGTGAAAACATGTCATTACAGTGACTAGGACCCAAAAGCTATTTTCACAGTAGGAAGGTTGACTGACTGTGAGAAAGTGGAGCATTCTAGGTTGACTACAAACTTGTGTAGCTGTAGCACAGAGCAGTCAGACTTAAATACAAGAAAAACATGTTTATGTCATCTACCAGTCTCAGACTTGTCAACATACAGGAAATACAAAACAATACATTGCACGCCATTTTTTTTAAATAATATACGCTTTTGCGGTGCAAAATGACAAAAGTCAGTTAAAGAGAACCGAAGTTAATATTTTTGCAACCTTTTCATAAATCACTGTTTATCAATCTAATTAGATTTAAAAGTTTTAAAGTGTTTTGTAAATCACTGCATTTCACTCACAGAAGTAGTCTATGAGCCTCGAGTTTCTGTTCGACTGCAATGGAAGTTGGTGTTGGGCGCCAAGTTGGTCCTGGCCAAGATTTTATCTTTGCACTTCAAAAACGTTTCTGGTTCTTTTTCTCTTTAAGGTTGGCAAAGTCCTGTGCCAATTGATGCCAAATTTGAATTGACATAAACAGACAGGTGAAGTCCAATGATCAGATGAAGTTTAATTTCTCTACAGCACTCGCGGCTACCCACGAACTGGTATTTAAGAATATTCTATGAGCCTCGGACAATGTACCCATAACCAATACTATTTACCTTTGGCTTGCAAGTTACAGTTCTGCGAGGGGAATAACTACACTCTAGCAACAGCCAAGAGTCCAGGACCTGGAAGACACATCTTGGTGACTAGGACTCAATCTCACAGACTACACCAGTGGAGTCCATGTCATGTCCAGTTTATGTTGATCACATGGGCACTTTGAAAGTGAAGGCTTCTTTAGCTTATGTGTCCTTGAGGCTTAACAGGAGGCTAGCAACCTAGCCATTGGCGATCATTCACTGATCCTTGTCATAAGTGGTAGCAGGTCCAACACTGGACATCTCTCACCATGAAGTCAAAAGCAGGTACAGCACTTCTCTTTCTGAAGTCCTGTCTTGGTTCAGCAGATAAAACCTTCCTTGGTGCAGCCTTTCCTTCTGGGGTCCAAAGTTTTATTGGGTCCAGCTACTCTTCGGTCCTTAACACCTTGACTGCTAAGGCACTTCCCGCTGGGTGCTGAGCTTATATGAATATCATTGTTTCATAACGAGCTCAGCTCGTCATAAGCACACGGCCAGTGTACTGCATGACGAGTTGAGCTTGTCATGAGCAGCGAAGGGGTTAATAAATCCGGCAATGTTCGGGGGCTTGAAGCCAGGGTTGCCACGTTCATGCCAATTTTGAGTTTGTGGGTGGTGAGGCCGCCCTAGGCAATGGGCTACAATTCCTGCGTGGCATCTCGACCCATTCTGGCATAATTTCATGTGGGGTTGACACAAAACAATCTCACAGTTCATATTTCTGCCCAAATCCAAGATATCTGGGTCAGAGCTATGGCCACACCCCTGAGGTCTGTCCAGTATAATGACCCGTTCCTCCTGGAAAACCGGTTCTCCAACGGTTTTTCCATCTCTGGTGGAGAGGCCAACCTGTCTACCTGCACAAAGGAGCCATCAAGTTAAAGTGTGACTCATATTTGCCTCTCAGAGCTGGTAGCACCTTTGAAGCAGGGCCACAGTGGCCACTGCTCTGTGGTCATTCTCTCAGAAGGAGGTCACACCTCCTTCCTCCAACAAGACCCTTTGTTATTCTTCTTAGGAGCACTTCAGACCTATTAGGCTGTCTTGGGTGACAACTGCTGTGGTTAATAAGAAACATCTACCAGAATTTTGGGGCAAGAAAGTGGTGATTTTCTAACGTGATATTACTATTAATAGTTACTTTAAATCTGACTTCAGCAGTAAGTCAAGTTTAGTGTGACAATTAATTTGATACTGTTGATACTAAGGGGCTGATTATGATAGCGGATAAGCCACTGCCGGCCCAGAGGATGCGGATTAACCGCTGCAGACTGAGAAAAGACCCCTCGCCAGATTAGGATGGCAGGAGCATCTTTTTTCCGTCCGCTGCTTTTCCGCCGCGGTCACCTTCCGACCGCGGCGGAAAAGCTCTAACATGGCTGGCGGTGTCTATCAGCGTAACGCAATGTTAGCCGATAGGACCATCAGGTTTGCTACAGTGAAAACAACCATTTCAGGTTTTCACTGTCAGGACGTGTCAAACATAAAAGAAGCATGTCCTTTTTTTTAATATTTAGGACTCTGCCTTGTGGGCTACTAAGATTTTCCCTACAGGTGACTTATAAATATTAAAAAAATATGATTTTGATGTGGCAAAAGGGATTATTTAGTCTTATTGAGTTGGCAGTTTAAAAGTTGATGACCAGGCTGTTGTGTGACAGACGTAGAGCCATGTTTCCATCGTGTCACTGTAGTGGTGGCACAGCACGTGCTACATTCCACTATTGACCTTTAACTTACTAGCTGTGGGTACACTCTGTGCTATGTACTAGGTTATTATGGGTATGTTATAGATACCAATCAGGGATTAGCCAGTTGTATATACACTTTCAGCAGTCAAAGCACATGCACTGGGGCCTGGTCAGCAGGGCTTAGTGCATTTAAGAGTGGGAGAAACAGCAACATCAGTCTACATATTTGGGGTGTTGATCATACAAAAAGTGGAACTTTCTGACACTAACCCATAGAGAAACACTGGGAAACAACATTAAATATTAATTCTGCTATCTCTGGCTAGGGGCAGCTGCTAAAAGAATTAAACAACTATTTTGTATATTTTGTATATTTATTAATAGCCCAACTCAATGGTAATAACTATTAGGGAAAAGTAACTTTTGTTCCTCTGGCAGCAAGACCAGATGGGTTGAGCTCAGAAATGTAATTTTCTTCAATGAGGCCTTTCTTGTCACAAGCAAATGTTAAGTGAAACTTAGAAAGGCCCCAGCTTTTGTCCTCCGAGTCAAGCAGGCACCAAACCAAGGAGGAAGGGACTGTTCATTACCCTGGCCGGTCTCCAGGCTGAACACAGAGGCTCTGCATACGGGGGGAAGGGTTTCTCCCTTTTGTATTCAGATGGCAAGAGGCACTCTTCAATTGTTTGCTGTAGGACAGATGGATTCTGCTGAAAAGGTGGGTAGGTTTACATCTGGGAGCTTTTACCTCATTGCTTAGGGAGGGGCTAGGAGTCATCATCACCCACTAGTTAGTGCCAGGCATGCATGTGTCATCCCCCTACAACTTCTTGAGAAACCGCTGGGCCTGTGAAAGAACCGAGGAAGGACTGTACCTACTGTTTGAGGCCTGTGAGACCTCAAGGGCTTGACCTACTCCCACTTGTACCCAGGACAAAGGCCTGGACTCCAAGGGGCAGTTGACTGATCTCCTGTGTAAGCTACTGGTCCAAAAAAACTGCAAGAGGCTTTTCCCCTGAAGTGCCCATCTGTCCAGTACTAACTGGACTTGACCTGGACTGTGTTGGTGGCTTCTACTGGAGTACGTCTTGACCCCCTAGTCCTGTTTCTGATATCCTGGTACCCTTGACTGTGACAAAATGAACTTCTCTTTTCACCTCTGAAAGGCAGAGTGTAGAAACCTTTTGAGCTACAAGACCTTTGCAAAACCAGGATTCACCACCTCAGTCTATCATCCCAAGGTGTGAAATTGCAGGGCTAAGAAACAGGTTTCTCCTGTTCAGAGCCTCTCCACAGCAGAAAAACAGATTCAGTGGGCCCTCAGCGAATGGTATCCAGGAATTAATTGTTAGATACAGCTCTAATGGCTTGCCTCACAGGAGGATTCCGAGATCCAAAAAAGAGACTAAGTCTAAAGGTAAAAATCTTGAAAGTGTAAAAGAGCCACAAGTATCTGGCGTACAAAACGACCTCCCTGGGTGCAAAGTTAGTTTGAATTCACAAGCTCAGAACTATTCATGCTAAAACCAACAGCTTCAGAGAGACCTTGTTCAACACGTATCCAACTTCTTGAGGACTCTAAATTTACAAGAGAATAAAATGTCTAGTTCCCAGGATTGTTTGTCTCGTTTTTATTATAACTTGGGAGCAACATGACATCTCACTATGAGTTTGGAAAAGTGCCGATGAATTTTTTACTGCATGAAGGAATGGTAAAAGTGTGATTTGAACCGATATTTAAAAATAAGCTTTGGCATTATTCTATGATATTGCAGTTTGAAAAGTAGTTTGGCTTATATTCCTCCTGGGAAACAGTCAGTTCTCACAAGTTTGTGAGAATTGTTGCAAATATAAATCTTTGACATGAAATATTTATTGTAATAATGAATGAGATAAACATGGCTTCTAGAAATGTTGCAAGCATTTGACCTTGCTCAAAACCAATTTAAAAACCAGTTTACTAAGTATGATGACATGTTGGGCTGCCTCTTTTAAATTTTAATTAGGTTCCCACATATGTAATGCTCTTCTAAGATCAGTGACCTTCCTGACTATTAGATTCCACAATACCATTTCTATTTGCTATGACTTCATACAAGTAGCCACTTGTTACAGAACCATCAACAGTGAGTGGTAGACAGGCCTGCCTTTCCTTATGCTTAGTAATTATGTGGCAGAGGATGCAAGACTGTTACTGCAGGTCAGATCACATAAAGAACTGTTCGAATTTTGGCATAGCTTTTCCGTTCGAAATGAAAACAAATTTGAGGAATTTCTTTGAAAGAACAAATCCATGTGACACCTTACTTTAAGAGTAGAAAAAATGGGATGAATGTGTTTCTTTTATATGGACCGGACGGCCAAGTTTACCCTGGGCAGATTTTGAAATGGAACCTTGCAGCCCAACATAATATTGGTTAAGCCTCTCCCCAGGCATTTTGGAAAAGAAGGATATGGTGCATTGTGGGATTGATTTTATTGTAAGACAGATGTAGTTCTAAAAGTCATAGTTGTGGAATGTGTGGGAATTGATAGATTTAGCAATTCACCAATCACTTTTGCATTAAAAATGTCACATGCATTTGCTGCCATTAGTTGCAATGCGGAATGCTACTATAACATCATTGAGGTGAAGATTGCTTGTGTAGTAGAATCCCCTACTAGCCTGTGAAGAATTGAAGAGTAAGCAGCATGTGCTCAAGAACTTATTGCCGAGTTAGTAGCACTTTATCGCAGCCAAGTAGCGATAAATATATCGCCTTATTACCAAGCTGGTGCTAACAGCGGATATCACCAGTTTTCCTGCGATAGCAGGCGCAAAAAATATCGCAACAGATAACAACGGCAACTAACACAAATTATATGCAATGTAGGTGTTCCTGTGCAAAAAGCTGTGAAAACACCACTTTGCAACGTTCTCAATGACCAGCCAGATCGGTGATAAGATCCCAAAACAGGCGATTACGAGCGTTAGCAGCAGGGATTTAGCACCTGCTCTTACCTGGTGTAAAGTTGGACGACAACCTGCACCATAAAAGGGAGCCCAGCCCAGAGCCACACCTAAAGAACAACAGATGCCATGGAGCTACTGATCATGCAGCTCTGACACTCAAGAGGGCCACAACACCTACTGACACCACGCCCAGGCCAGCCACCCCCCCCTCCCCCGGGCACCCCCTGGACAAAATATATTCGCCTGATGTCACTCAATTTCAACAATTAACATTCATGTGAGGTCAGAAAAAAAAGAATCATTCATTCATCTTTGAAATTCC
The DNA here is from genome assembly GCF_964263255.1 of Lissotriton vulgaris. Taxonomy (NCBI): domain Eukaryota; kingdom Metazoa; phylum Chordata; class Amphibia; order Caudata; family Salamandridae; genus Lissotriton; species Lissotriton vulgaris. Next base: position 774,840,744 of record NC_141694.1, read on the forward strand.
AAACAAATCATTTTATTCAAATTAAACTCAAAGCAACTATTTGGAAGAGTCATGGCGGGTCACAACACCAGCCTCCATCACCCCCAGGCAAACCCCCCCTCCCAGGGGCACCCCTCCCATACAAAAACAGTTCACCTGATGTCACACAATTACAATAATTAACATTCATGTGTGGTCAGAAAAAGGAGAATCATTCATTCATCCTTGAATTTCCAAACAAATCATTTTATTCAAATTAAACTCAAATAAACTATTTGGAAGAGTCATGGCGGGTCTTCTCTAGAAAATCTGTAAGTCACAGTCTGCAAGAAAAAATTCAAGATATGAAGGTGTGTCATGCGCTCATCAAAGGACAGAGACGGAGAGAAAGAGAGAGAGAAAGAAAGAGAGAGAGTGAAAGCAAGAGCAGGAGAGAGAGAGGGAGAGAGAGAGAGAGAGCGAAAGAGAGAGAAAGAGAGAGTGAAAGGAAGAGAGAGAGAGAGAGAGAAAGAGAGAGAATGAGAGAGAGAAAGAGAGGCAGAGAGACAGCGAAAGGGAGAGAGGGAGTGAGAGTGCCAATACTGCAGACCCAGGCCTCACTGCTCACCACCTGCCACTGGTGTGTCTCCAACCACGTGCCAATATACACTGCAGTCCAAGAGGTCCTTTATCTGAAACAATGTCCAGAATAATAAATGGCAGAGTTCATATTATTGCACACGCCATCATCGCTTGTCGGCCCCTGCGCACATAGGCTGCTGAACCCCAGCCCCTCCCACCCCCAGTGGTGATTGCCCACCCCTGTGCACCCAGGCCTCACTGCTCACTGCCGCCACCGGCGTGTCTCTAAGAGAGCCCACCACATGCCAGTGCAAGCTCAAAGCGCGGTGCCTGCGACCTTGGCAGCCTCCACATAATGCAGCCCCAATCCGCAGTCCACCAGGTCACACACATGATTCTGGGTCTTGATTTCGCAATGGCAGAGATCATATCAGTGCACATGGCATCATCACAGGCTGCACACCCGCTCAGCACTTCAGATGCCCCTACCTCAGCGCACCAAAAGTCACCGTCCCTTGGCGATAGACCAGTGCCGGCCGGAGTGTCTCCTGTGCCACCAACTCTGTGCAACACAAGTCATGGACCATTTATGATTGAGTATCGTGGTGCGGACACCATCATGTCACCTCCGGCAGTGGGGAATGTAATGTGGTACCCTCATGCATAAAAAATAACCACACTGATACACCCAGATAGACAGTGGAAATGGCGTCCAGCATGTGTGCCCGGCCCTTTCAATTGGCAGGGTCACATGTCCTGTGACACCTCTGCTGGATGGGTGTGGTGTGGGTGTAAACCAAGTCAAGTCAAGTCAAGTCAGAGAATTTATATAGCGCACTACATACCCAGAGGGTCCCAAGGCGCTTAGAAAGGGCAGGAGGATTACTTGTCAAATATCCACGTTTTAAGTTGCTTTCTGAATGCTAGGTGGTTCTGGGTAAGGCGAAGGTAGGCGGGGAGTGAGTTCCATGTTTTAGCAGCCAGGTATGAGAAGGATCTGCCTCCCATGGTGGTCTTGTTGATGCGAGGTACGGTGGCGAGGGCTTGGCTGGAAGAACGTAGTTGGCGGGAGGGGGTGTAGAAGGACATGCTGACAACTAGACCTGTAATCAGCAGATCACTACAAAAAAGACTTGGGTCATGTAGTGTTGTCGTCCTCCCCTGTGAGCGTAAGCGGAGTGGGCTGGCTTTGCGTGTGACAGTCCAGCGTAGGGGTGTGAACAATGACCATGGGGCTCTGGGCATGGCTCCGTCTTGGGCTGGACAAGGAAGTAACTAATGCGTGTGTCTCTGTTGTAGTGTCTGCGCCACCCGGACCACAATTGGTAATGTTGCACCCTGTGACTCAAGTTCCACAACATGAGCAATATGGAGGTAAGGGGGAATCGTTGACCCTACATTCATCCATAGATCCAAACTTGAATGATCATAGACACGACACATCTGTGTGAATATGAATGTTTAATGCACATTCAGGGAGTGTTGTAGCTGGAGCAGTACAGGGCCATACAAACCCCACGTTACATTGTAGGCCCGTGGAGGGCTAGCCAGAGTCTTTTAGGGAATGACACATTCATCGGAAGAGGAACAGTTCAGTCCGCAGTCTAAATGCTGTGTCATTGGTAATCAAACAGAATATGGCAGTCCATGTTGAGGTCCAAGGTGAGTGTTGCAGAGTGTATCGGGGGACAGTGAAGGTGATGATGCAGAGGGCGGAACCAAGCAGAAACAAGCTATATGGCGGAGATGAATGCTACTGCTTCCTTCTTACCAATAAGGCAGATTCATCCACATCTTCGTCCTCTGCTGGTTCATGTGCCTCACATGTGGGTGGTGGTGTTCTGTCTCCAGCATTGTGTGGCACTGACACCTCAGGGGTCGGAGGTGAAATGTCTGCCACACTGTGTGGCACTGACACATTAGGAGGCGGAGATGTGGATGGAGTGGTAGAAGCAGCATTCATCTGAACCAGGCCTTGTGGCAGCAATGCCATGAGGAGGGTCTGCAGGGCATGGAAGAACTCAGCTACCTCTCACTTGTGTGCAGCCTTAGCAGCCGCTCTTTCCACCTGGGTTGCGCTCCATTTTCTCCATGATTCTCTGCATGTGTCCCAACTCCCGGGTGACATCGCTGGAGTCACTCAGACTAGACAGTTGTTCTTGTCTCTGAGTCAGGACTCCAGCGATGTCAGCCATGGATCGTTGGAGAGCGTGGAGCGGACTGTGGGTGTACGATAGGGATTGTGAATGGTCCCTGATGGGACTTGGACACCCACATATGGCATCTAGTTTGGCTGCCATGCGGTCGAACCCCACCCGCACCTGTTCAGCCATGTGCTCCCGGCACCCCAACACATGGCGTTGGAAGGCCATGTGTTGTTCGTGGGGGTCCTGGGAGGTAGCTGTGGTGGTGGGTGCTGCCTTCTGTGTGGTCTATGCAGGGGGTGGGGTCTCCTCGTTGCAGCTGAGCTGCCCTGCTTCTAGAAGTGGGTTGCCGTAGGTGTCAATGATCTCTTGGAGTGCGTCGGTGTCGAAGGTGTGGAGGCCTCTTTGTCATCAGTGAAGAGAGGTTCAGTCTGCTCGGCAGAAGGTGTTGTTTTTCCTCTGCAATGTGAAGGGGAGATGCAGTTTAACACTGTGTTCACATGTATGTTGACGCATTGTACATGTTTACATACAGACTGCATGACATGGTACATTGTGACTGTTTGGGAGGAGCTGCCTATTTGATGCAAGACAGTGGACATTTCGACAACATCACGGATGTGTGTTTGTACTTGTACATTATCAAATCACATTTCCCTGCTATGCCAAATGTGATTGACCAGTTTCTACACACAAGCGGCACCAGTTGTGTCCTCTGTTCTGTTGTGGACGTGTTGCGGTTTGTACCACATTGTTGTCATGTTGATGTGCTCTGCATGTTATGTGTGTGTGCTGCATTTTGGGAGAGTCGCCGCTGCAGCTCTGATTTTACTGCCCCTTATCCCTTTCATGCGGTGTGCCTTTGACTTCTGCGCTTATACAGTGCTGAGATGTTGCATATCTGGGTATATTGGGCTCTTGGTGGGAGTTGGGAGCCTGGGGCATGGTTTGTCTGCAGATGTGTTGTTGACGTCAGGGGTTGTTTGTGCACGTGGATGTGTCAGGGTGTGACCTGCTCCTTTACGGATATGGTCCACACTCAGTCACTTCAATGTCGTGGCGTGCAACATTTCATGATATGTTGAATGCATCTATGCTATTCGTCATGCAGTGTCACTTGCATTGTCAGTGTTGCTCACAGACACGTCGATTTGCTGGGTTTAAAACATGTGCATGGGTTGGTTGCGAGATTGGTGGTGTGTGGGCAGCGCCACCTCTGGGCACATAGTCGACGGGGGCCTACTTGCTGTTTCTAGTTGTGCAGCGGTGTGCCAAGGGGATCACAGACATGCTCCAGAGTCATAGTGGGTGTGCACTGTGCTATACTTAATTGTGCATGTGCGCCATTGTGCCCATCTTCCACGTCCCACCAGTCCATGGTCGTTACTCACCCTGTTGCTGTTGTGTCAGGTCATGTTGAGCAGTGTCCGGTCGCCCAACTCCTGCCACTGTCTCCACACTGATAACTGTGGGCACCATTTCCTCCATCTCATCCAGCTCCTCCTGTGGCGCTGGACTCCCACCTCCTGTCTGCATTACTGCCTTCTGGTTGTTGGCGAGTTTCTGCTTGGTTTTGCACTTTACATCATTCCAGCGCCTCTTGACCGCTTCCATTGTCCTCCTCAGCACTCTGACTGCATTCACCTTGTCCACGATGGACTGCCATATTCCATTTTTTGTTGCCAATGACACAGTGAAGGTGACTAACAGTAGTTGATGGTGTTCTATCACCTCCGTTATCAGGATCCTGTTTTCTGTTTTTTTGTGGGGTTCTTGTTGTCCTCTGTACTTGCTCCGGCTACCTCCATTGTGCTTCGCAGTTGTTTTGCCTTTGTTTGTATTTTTCTCTACTTTTATAGTGACTTTTCCCACTTGACGTGTGTGAATTGCAGGCCTGGTGCAGCTTATTGCTAATTTTTTTATCACGGTTGGGCCCATCGAAACATTTTTCACATTGGATTTTGGATTGTTATCACCGTTCTGGTGACTTTATCCCGGACATGACGCGTTATCGGGAAAATATTGCATGTCACTGCTGTGTTGTGAATGGGACGTTAATACAGAGATATTTCCCCGCAATAGACGGCGATAGGAAACATTGCGTTAACTGTTTTTGGTAATGATTATCGCACGTTCTTGAGAATATCCCCCTACGATTTTTAGCCCTTTATGGGTATTCCTAGTTCTGGGATATCTAAGCTCTTTTTACCCCTATTCAAACATCTCTCTGTTTGATAAACATGGGGGTTTTACTATATATTTAGATTACAAAATATGTATTGCGTCCTGTATACTTACAGTCACGTTTTAAAATATTATATATGTATTTTCTGCACATCTTTTCTTTTGACTTTGTCTTTTGTGACTTTTGCTTGGCTGATGCCTTTAGCATGTGGTGATGTGTTTCAGCCTCTGAGACTATTGACAAGGATCTCTTCAGGATAGATACATGACAATCAATAAAATAAAAAACATATATTTACTATGTACTTTCCACAATAAATAATGAGTTATCCATCATGCACTCAACATCCTACTGACCACAATCAACATTACCTGTTCAATCAAAATCAATTATGAAACGTTATTGCACTGTTCTTTAACCTTATAGTTGGCTTCGTAATCTGACAATTATTCGTCATTGCTCCATTACAGTACTTGTTACAAACTATCATGTTGTGAGTTTATAATTATATAGCTTTTAATGATGAATGAGTTCCACCCTTACTGCACTCCCCTTTAACTAGAGCAAATTTAATGGGGCAGCCCTGTCTCTGAACACAGTATTTATAGTGTTAAGTCTTTTGCTTGACATACCCTCCTACAAATGGACCAATGAGCACAAGAGCGCTTGATGAGTAGGAAGTGCCATAATAAGAAAATTGCAATTTATTGCTGAATTTTGGAAGTTTCAACCAACATATTTTAAAAGAAAATCTGTTACAATCGCAGTTTCCCCAGATTATGCAAATTAGCTATAGAAAAAATACTTTTCACAGGTGCAGATTTTCTGAATTAAATTATTCGGATGAGGGTATCCATAGAGATTAGTTATCAATGCCTTTAAACAGGTGTGGTTTAGGCCTAGAGAGATTCTACTAAAGCCAAAAGGAATATATCATGGATTTCTCTCGAAATGTGTGACCACAAACACTCCTATAGCCAATACATTTAAACGTTCAAGCAAGAAATACTGGAAACTCTTACCTACTTCAAAATTGACCAAGCTGCTATTGTTTTTTATTGTTTCATTGACATAATAGTTATTGTTGCTAGTGTTTTTTTCTCACCCTCCCAATTATCACTGGACATGATAGGAGGTGAAGCAGAGGGGTCCCCATCCCTTCAGCACTGCAGGAGTGTCATGGCAAAGACCATTTGTTCTCAGGGGAAGGTGGTGACATTATCTAGAATCATAGCCAACAAAATATTTGTCTTCTTCACGGCAATCTGCTTTCTGGAACCTCCCTTTCAGATTGTCTCCAGTGCCAAGTCTTGGAGGTCGGTTCCAGATGATCTGAAGTGACGCTTGGAGAAGCCAGGACATTCATGTTAATTTTCTTTGGAGGGCAACATATAAAGATGATGCACATGATGAAACAACAAGAAAAAACTTCTGTCTTGCAGCAGTCCTACCTTCCTGTTCTGCTCTCACCTCAAGATGACCAGGTGCAGTGGGCTCTTATTTGTCTTCTGTTTGCTGGAAAGACTCTGTTTGCTGGGACAATTCCAGTTCTGACTCACTGGTCTTAGCCATGAATGTAGCGACAACTACACTGAAAAGACATGGGTATTATTTTTGGTGGTTGTACCGTGGAGACAGGAGTGATTATATCATTGTCCTTCCAAGAGGGGTGTGCAGCAGCTACACAGCATTGCAGACCCTTGGGGAAATGGGAAGAAGGTTTCATACCAGTGCTGTTTGTAGTGGTGACCGACTTCTCTCTTGCCATTTTTTCAGCAGGAACTGAATTTCAAACTGATGAATCCCAAAAAGAGGCAGAACAAGAAATGCCTCGACGTTCCCCAGTAAAGACATGTGGACTTTGGGCTAAAATATTTGCTCGAACAGTGCTTTTGGGTAAATGAATATTCTCAAAATGAAGTTTGTTCAATAATCAGTGTCACTGATCCTGGTAGCCTTTGGGCTTTTTCTAAGTAGGAGAAGGTTCAGAGCCATCCTGAGTGGATAATGGGATCATTACAGGATGAAGTCGGCATCAACTGCGGTAGCTGGGGGCGTGGCTTGGATGCCGAGGAGGTAGGCAGCGTGAGCTCGGAGCTCCGTGCCCGATCCCGGAAAATATCCTGAAAATCTGATCGGACCCCGATGTAACCGATATCATCCGGTACTGGAAAGTACTGCGGAGGGTCAGGGGCCCACGGGGGACGACACCGAGCCATTCCACAGCAGTATTTCGACTTTGAACGTCGGACCTTGGCATGAAGTTGCGGACCCACAAAATGGCGGCGAGGGCATGAGACTCGGAAGCGACGGAGGCGTCTGCCCGGAGACCCACTAAAGACTGCTCCCTGACGAATCAGGGGTGTTGGCGGATGCATCGCGCCTCTCCCCAGGCGCCGAGTAGACCTTGGGCGCGCCCTTGGACGGTGGCTGGAGACCGCCCCCTGGCAGGGGCGACGACAGTGCGGTGGTGACCCGGTGACGAGCACCCCGGGCCCCTGGCACGACTGGCGCCGGCCGGGCTGCGATCCTTCGGTGTTTCCTGCTTCTTGGAGAATACTCCGGACCCGAGAGCCCTGCCGGAGGGCGAAACCTGGTGGCACTCAGGGGGCGACCAGGAACTTATTCGGAGGCCATCGCTCAAGCCAGCCCAGATGGGGAAGCCGAAGGGGAAGGGAGATGGCGCGACCGATACTGAGGCTGCAGAGGGAGCGGAGCGTGACCAAGCGACATTGCAGCGGATGCAGGATCGTATCCTGGAGGCCATCGCCACCACAAAGGACGCCCTGCAGCAAGATATAGCTCAGGTGGCGACGGGTTTGGGCCTCCTGAAGGCCGACCACGACAAACTTAAGGACAGGGTGAAGTCCGTGGAGATCACGGTTCAGGAATTAGCCCCGGGCCAAACAACGTTGAAGGCCCAGATGGCGGAGGTGATGGACCGCCTGAAGGTGCTGGAAAGGAGGGCCGAGGATGCGGAAAACCGAAACAGGCGCAACAACGTACGCCTAGTGGGCCTGCCGGAAAAAATCGAAGGCGACGACATGGTGGGCTACCTCAATAACTGGCTCCGGACGGAGGTGGCGCCGGAAGGATTGTCCCCCTTCTTCTCCCTGGAGTGGGCACATAGAGTTCCAGCCCGCCCGCCAGCCCTGGGCCTTCCTCCTCGCCCAGTGGTGTTCAGGTTGCTCCATTACCGGGACAGAGACTGGCTCTTACAGAGGGCGAGGGAGGCAGGGCCCTTCCAAGTGGATAACAACAGAGTCACCATGTTCCCGGACTATACCTTTGAGACACAGCGACTCCGGGCGAACTTCCTATCACTCAAGCGGGAGCTCCGCCAGGAAGGCATCAAATACTCCCTGTTGTTCCCTGCCAAGCTAAGAGTGGTGGTGGATGAGAAATCATTATTCTTCACGACCTCCGCGGACGCTTGGGACTGGTGGGACACTTATAAAGCGGGAACGGACGGTGCTAAGGCCAGGGAGGAGGAGGCTAAGGTGGCGAAACCGGTCAGGCAATCCCAACGGATCAGGAGGAACCGCAAGAGGACCGGAAAACCGTCGGTGTCGCAGACGGAGGCGGAGAGGCAGGCGGCACTACAGGCGGTAGTGGACTTATCTAGGACCGCCAGGAGTCAGTCCGGGAAGGGCACGGAATCGGAGGACCCGGGCACGGGCTCAGAGACGGGACAATCGGAATTTGGTGGAGCCCGGGGCCCTATTGTGACGCCGCAGACTTCGGGGGAAATTCTGGAGGCGTGTTGAACTGAACTGGTGGAGTGAACTCGTTGGTTGGACACCGGGGCACTGGGCCCGCGGCAGTGGAACGGAATTACTTGAGGTTTTGGGGAGCTGTAATGTGGGGATTGTGGGGTGGAGCGTACGGGGCTGATTTGTTTTGAGACTATATCTCATTGAGCCGCGCCTTACTGGCCCCTAAGGTCACCGCAGTGGGGACTGCGATCATTACCACCTTTCCTTGAGGGGTGGTCGGGAGTGTTGGTTTGGATGGGGGTACTTCCAGTTGCGGGGGGGCCTGTCCTGGGGGGGTGGGAGTTGCGAGCAGTTGGGGTTGCTCGGGGGGTAGTTGTTGTTGATGGGGTTCGGCTTCCTGTTTGGAGAGGGTGGGTGGGTGGACCCGTGGTCACGGGACTTATGCGGACATTGTTCTCGGCTCCTTGGTCCTGTTGTGTAGGGGGGGGTGGCTAGTACCGGGGCGTTGAAATGTGTGACCTGGAATGTGCGGGGTATGCAGTCCATGTCGCGCAGACATAAAGTTCAGGCGTACCTCAAGCGCAGGGGGGTTCATATAGCGTTCCTACAGGAGACACATCTTAATAAGCAGGAAGGGGCCGCTCTGCAAAGGCGCTGGAGGGGGCAGTTATTTTACACGACATTTTCAGCTTTTGCACAGGGGGCACTGATTTGGATAAGGGCGGGGGTCCCCTTCCAGGTTTCAAAGTCGTTGGTGGACCCGGAGGGCAGATATGTGGCGGTGGAGGGGAGGCTGAGAGGCAAGGTGATATCTCTCTGTAATGTGTATGCTCCCAATGTAGAACTGCCCGCCTTCTTATCTACCATCTCGGGCAAATTGGCGGGTTATTTGGCGGGGCCGGTCCTCTTGGGGGGGGACTTCAACTCGGTTGAGGATGTATTACTAGATAGGTCCCATCCCCCGCTGCGCGCGTCCCCAGTGCATAGAGTCGCCAAGCGTAGGTTGGAATGGCAGGAGAGCTGGGCCCTCACGGATGCATGGAGGGCGTTGCACCCCACTACTAGGGACTATTCCTTTCACTCACACCTGCATGATCTGCATGTAAGGCTGGATGCATTTCTTTGTTCGACGTGTGTGCTCCCCACGGTGGGAGGGGCAGAATACTTGGCCAGGACGATATCGTACCACAACCCTTTGTTCTTATCTCTGGAATGGATGGTGACTCTTAACTGCGTCCCAACATGGCGCCTGCAACCTGACACCCTAGATGACTTGTTATTCAGGGAGGCCCTGGGTGAGCGCATTGAGAGGTATTTTGAGGTGAACAGTGGCTCGGCCTCTACGAGAGCGGTTGAATGGGATGCGTTTAAGGTGGTGGTGCGGGGACACTGTATTGGACATACGGCAGGGGCTCGGAAGACTCTGTTGGATGACTTGGATAAGGCTGAGACACGGCTGAGGGACATGGAGAAGAGGCGCCCGAATCACCCTGAGCTGCAGGAGGGGCTTAGCGGGGCACGGGAGGGGTTGGCGGTAGAGCTGGAGCGGCTGCGTAGCTTTGACCACAAGGCGTACATGACAAGGGCGCATGCGGAAGGTGATAAGGCGGGGTCGATGCTGGCTTGGCTTGCTAACCCAGTCCGGAGGGGTGTGCCAATCATGGGGATCCAGGAGCCAGGGGAGGAGCCCTGCCACACTCAACCCGGGATCCTGAATAAGTTTCGTGCTTATTATGAGGGGCTCTATGAGAGTGGTGACACGGGAGGAGCGGAGGAGCTTGAGGGGTTCTTGGACGGGTTACAGTTACCACGAGTGGAGGACTCGGAGGCGGAAGAGCTGGGTCGGCCCATTTCTCTTGGAGAAATAGGTTGCGCTGTAAAGCAAATGGCTAGAAAAAAAACCCCGGGACTCGACGGGCTACCAATAGAATTTTATGGTAAATACCTAGAGCACCTTGCCCCGCGGCTGCGCGAGGTGTACAACGAGGCACAGGCGAGGGGCCGACTCCCGGGCTCCATGTGCGAGGCCCTCATGATCCCGCTCTTGAAACCGGGCAGAGAGGGCGCGGCTCTGTCCTCGTATCGTCCGTTGTCTATGTTGACGACAGACTACAAGATTCTCAGCAAAATTCTGGCCAACAGACTGCTGATACACATGACAAGCCTGGTACACCGTGACCAGTGCGGTTTCATACCGACACGCAACACCACTCATAATATTCGTAGACTCACGAGACTGATGGGTGTGGACTGGCCTGATCGCGTTTCCCCATTTGTCCTCTCTATTGATATTGAAAAGGCGTTTGACAGCCTTGAATGGGGGTACTTGTATGAGGTGATGCGTCGCTTCGGACTGGGGGAAGGGTACATAAAATGGACCAAGGTCCTCTACACCGAGGCGGTAGCGAGGGTCCGGGTGGGCACACTGATCTCTGGACAATACCCGATCAGACGTGGCACTAGACAGGGTTGCTCCCTATCCCCGCTACTATTCGCGTTGGCGATGGAACCCTTCGCGGCGGAAGCCAGACTGGGCCGCCACTACGCAGGCTTATCATTCCGGGGGAGACCGCAATTCATCTCCCTGTACGCGGATGACCTGCTGATGTTCCTGGCCGATGCGGGCCCCGAACTCCGGGGGGCGCGGCAGCTATTGGGGCAGTTCGGTCGGTTGTCGGGCCTGAAGGTCAACTGGCCTAAGTCCTGTCTGTTCCCCCTGAGGCCGGGAGAGCCATGCCCACTCACCGCCCAGGAGCTCCGGTGGGAGCCGCGTTGCCTACATTATTTGGGGGTTTATATTTACCACACCCCATCCGACCTACTGGATGGCAACATCACTCGCTGTATTAACGCCCTGCGAGGGTCCATGGACTTCTGGGCAACTCTGCCGTTGTCCCTGGCTGGTAGAATCTCCTTGCTTAAAATGATAGCCCTGCCCAGGCTTTTGTACTATTTTAGGACGCTCCCGGTGTGGGTCCCGGGCTCGGTCTTCAAACGCCTGAGGTCATTGGTCATAGCTTTCTTGTGGGGCACGGGAAGGAGGCGTATAGCACTCGACACTCTGTTGCGCCCCAAAGATGAAGGGGGTATGGCGGTGCCGGATTTTGAAGGGTATTACTTAGCCGCACAGCTGCAGACTTTTACTCAAGAGGTGGCGAAAGTGTATAGAGGCCCCGAGGACGCGAGAATGGAAGGCACCCCGCGACACGTTCTGGCGTATATTACGCTGCACCAGAAGCTCCGGGTGGGAGACCTGACGATCGAGGAGCAGACGTTCCGGCTTTGCTGGGACCGGGCCCGTAAGCGGGCGGGTGTCCGCCTTATGTATGCCCCAGAAATTCCGCTGGGGATGGTCACCGCCCTCCCACATGGAGGAGACTGGTCGCGCTTGCTAGGTTGGGAGGAGGCGGGAATACAAATGTTGGGTGACCTCTACGAAGATGGGGTGCTGCTGCCGTTCCAGGACCTGCAGGAGCGATTTGACATCCCAAGGGGCGACTACTTGCTGCACGCGGCGGTCACGGGCGCTATGCAAGCGCACTGGGGGGAAGGGCTGCAGGAACCAGGCACCTCGATGGCCTGCCAGTATACCATGATGGCGGCGGGTACCTTCAAGGCTGTCACGTGCTTGTACTCTAGGATGCTGCGGGAGGCCTTGCAGCCTTTGGCAGCCCTGAAGACCAAGTGGGAGCTGGACCTTCAAGTGGAAATACCAGATGCGACCTGAGGCCAGCTGCTGAGACGGGCACGGAAGAGCTCGAGGAATGCAAGGTTTCAATTGATTCATTTTTATGTCCTTCACAGAGCATACCTTACCCCCGGGAAAATCCAACAGTATTTTGGGGCGACCGACGCTGCTTGCCCCAGATGTCACACAATTGGGGCGGATTGATGCCATATGCTATGGGATTGCCCCTCCCTGGGAGACTATTGGCAGGACGTTGGGCGGGCCCTTAACGTTGCAACGGATAGGGATATCCAGTTTACTAAAGCGGTTGGCGTCCTTCATTGGTTCCCGCACACGCCTAGAAACAAGATGACTAGTAAATTTATAGATTTAGGGCTTATTCTGGCCAAGCGGGAGATCACAAGAAACTGGAAGTCCAGAGTGGGGCCCACGTATCAAAGATGGTATGGAGAATGTCTGAGATGGGCCGCGTGTGAAAGTACCCTACGGTACCAGATGGCCTGGAGGTTGAATGACGAACAGGCTCTGGAAAGGGCGACGGCATGGGAAGTGATGGTGCAGGCGCTCCGGGATGTGGACGGTGAGGGGCAGGATGACGAGAGCGAACTGGACGGGGCAGGCCCTGACACTACACAGGAGAACACACCTTAGCGAAAGATTACTTCCTCCTGCAACACACAGGACACTTTTCACACGGTTAGCCCAGCGCAGAGCGACCACGGGGGAGGGTGGGTAGGAAGCTGCTTTGGAGAGATGTTGGGGTACCGAAATTTGGGGAGGGGGAGGGGTGAAAATCGCAAAAGCAACCCAGGATTATTTGCTTAATGAAGCGAGCAGACATTGTAAGAGGCTACGAGCAATGAGCAGAGATGAGGTCGCCCAAGCCGAGGCCGAGGGGAACCCCCCAGATGGAGCTCAACTGGATCGTACTAAGCCTGTACATGTTGTAATATTGCTAATATTTATATTGTCTGTACATTTCTATTGGTGATGCAATAAAAATGATGTTAAAAAAAAAAAAAAATCAACTGCGGTAGCTGACCATTGACAACTAAGTATGGGCGGAAAATCCGTTCCGCTCGCGGATTTTGCGGATTTTCGGTAAATTCGCAATCCGCGAGATTCACGAATTTCCCGCGAAATCCGCAAATCCGCGAGCAGCGGATTTTATGGCTTGCTCGCACTTTTCGCGTGAGTTCGCGGCTTCCCAGTTCAACTTCGCGCCTCGCGAATAAGCGCTAAATTGCAGAAATACGATCTTAGCAAAACTGAAACTACTTACCAGGTTCAAAAGTTCAAGCTCATCATTAGTAGCCATTTCCTGTAGTGCTTCCTGAGGGGCCCCTCCAGAGTTCAGTTGCCTACTTGCAACTATTATGTGACCCTGCTCTGACCCTCAGAATAGTTACACATATGCCACAAAGGTCCTGAATTACAGCTAAGGGAGACAAGCAGGAGCCAGGCTGGAAGTTCAAATCCAACAGTGACACATTAATCAGCCCCTAATTCATTATTGTCAGTTGGGGCAGGGCAGGTGTTGTAACTAATTTTGCAACAATGAAAGCACTTAGCAAGTCCCAAAGATCACTAATCAGGAAGCACTAAGGAAGCAGGTGCCAGCTAAAAAATTATTCTGTGACACATTAATCAGCCCCAAATGAATTCAGGTCACTTGAGGCAGGGAAGGTGTGCTTTGCTTTGCCACAATAATGTACACTGGACAACCAGAGGGTGCTGTGATGAAACAGAGGGTGGCATGGGTGGGCCAGAGGGTGGCATGAGTAGTCAGAGAGTGGCAGTGGTGACAGAGGGTGGCAGTGATGAAGAAGAGTGTCCCAAACAGGCTGGACACGTAGAAACAACAAGTTCGCAAAACTTGCGACCCGACAGGTAAGTTCGCGTTTGCGAAATTGTACAAAACCCTCGCGAACTGGCAGAAACCCGCGCGAACACAAAAAAAAAATCTGCAAATTCGCGAGAATTCGCGGATTTTTGCGGATTGCGAGTTCGCAAATCCGCAAAATTCGCGAACGTGAGATTCGCAAAATTCGCCCATGCTTATTGACAACCCTTTATTCGAGAATCCAGAGATCAAACCTGTGACCTTAAATAAAGCTAAATATTGGTCACTCGATGTCCTAGAGCTTTATTTTTTTATTAAGGAGTTTAATGATGCTCTGAATGCGATCTGGTGGTTACTTCGTTGTGCAGTAGAGAGAGGAATAAAGGCCAATTTCGAAAAGGATCTCTGTATTGGAAGAACCAGTCTGATCAGCAAGAGCTCAGCCCATTGTTTATGCTCTGTGATTTATTGATTAAAGTCAAATGGTCCCTTTCGAAAGCGAATGTCTGCATAGCTCAGTTGTCAATCATTTCCTGAATCACGTGGTTTAATTCTAATTTCAGACAGGGCATTAGGGCTTTACAGAACTGTGAAGTGTTTGGCTGTATCCCACTTTCACTCCTGCTCTTCCAGCCACCAGAGTCATTGGGCTTGCACTGCGCCGCTGTTCTTCTTTGGTTAGCACCTGCATTGTACAGCTTAAGGCATGTGGTAATACTGCCAGCCCTGGTGGTGAAGAAAGAGATGTATGGCAAGCTGTGGCAAGGCTCGGCCATTTTGGAGACAGTTGTTATGGTGAGTGTGGAATACCGGTGGTCAGGAATGTAGGCTCCTCAAACGCCTCACTATTTTAGAATTCTCCACTTGATGTGATGACTTACATTTCTTTAGCATCATAAGGCTGATAATAATTGATTCCACAGCATTGTGAGTAGGCTAATGATGCAGGACAAAAAACTTTATCCTGTAGTGGTGGATAATTTTGATGAACGATTTCTGACTTGAAGTTCTTAAGTGGCATGGAAGCACTTCCTTTTTTGTGTTATTCTTATTATTCAATGTAGGTCTGATTCACTACATTGGAATTAATTTTTTAACTTAAATATTGCGAAACTATGACTTTATTCAGTGTTGCTGCTTCTATGGGTGTCCAACATTTGCTTTCGTGTAATTATGCACAATTTCCAGAAAGATATGCAACATTGAGTGCAATTACATAAAAAGCAAATCTTTCGTTTAGAGTTATATTTTAGCGTGAAATGGCTTGAGTCCTCACTTCAATATTGGATGCGAGGATGCATTTCACATTGAACAATCGCACGAAAAATACAACTGCTGTCATCAGCATCCGCTCGTGTTCTGGTTTCTCACATTATTCCAGCCCCTCCCTTGCACTAAGTTTCCCATAAGTTGCAGCATAATTACATGACAGGGCGTAATGTTTCAGGGAATCTCACATAACAAGCATAACTGGAATTCCTCAAAGTAAGCTAATGATGTCGCCGTCATTGTAATTTCACCCGGGACTAGTTGCTTCGGGTAGCCTGTTTCAAGCAATGAATCCTGAGCTGGGGACTACGAACTATACAGGACTCATTTATGGTATTTTTGCGTAAGGCTGCGGAGAAAGGCACCTTGCTGCATTGCCCTATGCCAAAGTGAAAGGGCAGGATTGCACTGTATTAAGCATACGGGGCACACCTGTTTTTTTCAGCCTGGGCTGGCGTCGTTTCGGCAGTCTAGCGACAACGTAGGCACCATTGCACCATGGTGCAAGGGTGCTTCTGTTGCAGGCAGGATTGTTTTTTTGCAGGAAGGGGCACCTTCCTGCACAAAAACAATGCAACATTGTGTTTTGCTCTTTCTATGCGTGCTGCAGAATGCGGAAAAATAAAGTTATTTCTCCTTGTTACGCCTCACCTCGGAAGGCATAATACACAGTTGGCGCTTCCCCCAGGTTTACATGACTTTGTAAATCTGAAGCAGTGTCAAACTTTATGGATGTTGGGTGGAAAAACCCAAGCAATGCCCATGGAATGGCTCTATGGGCACAGAGTAAGGCAACACTGCGATTTTCGCTGCGTCACCTTACTCATGATTTATGAGGCCACTGAAAGCCACGCAGGGTGGGTTTTCGTGGCCTATAAATCTTTAGGAGAGCACTGTGTCATGCATGTTTCACCTTCAGTGGCGGACGAGGGCGGGCAGGACAAAGGGGAGGTGTTGAGGGGGTGTTCAAAAATAAAAATAAAATACTTACCTTATTGCAGCGTAGATAGGTGTGGTGCAGCGTCCAGGGAAACTGACTTCAGGGCACAGGGTTCAGGGTTCGATCCCCAGCTCTGGCGGCAGCCCAACTCAGTACCATGTAACTCTGGGCAATAGCTCACTTAATTTCCACAAAGGTCCCCAGCGCCTTGAGACCCATAAGGGTGAGTAGTTTGCGCTTTACAAATACAAATACGAAAAAATACGGATACTCAGGCAAGGTACTGGAAGCAGGAAGCACCCAGGCTCCCCAAAGCCAATCACAACATTGCAATGCGACTTTTTGATTGGTCTGAGAGCTGTGGTTCTGCGATCAGATGGAGAATGGAAGCCTGGGCATGTTCTCCACCTAGGCTGTAACGCAGCCTAGGTGGAGAACATGCAAAGTGCTCATGACTGTTTGTCCGGCACGAGAGGGATGGCCAAACAGTCATGTGCACTTAGTGCGCGCACCACTCCCAGTCTCCCTGCTCTGTCAGCAGAGCTGCTCAGTCCTGCAAAGCTGCCACAGCAGGAAGAAATACAATGATAATAACATCAAAGTATTATCATTTTGTTTTTCCTTATTTGACTGCTGCAAAGCAATGAGTGGGGCGTCGCTCCTCCGCCTTATTGGAGGAGCCGCTATTGACCACATTAAGTGGTGGAAATGTAACACAGGGCTCTCAAAAATAAGCCCCTACATTGTACCTTCTCCATACCTTAACAGTCTGGTTTCCTGTACAGTTTAAAAAGAAAATCAATGTTCAATAATTTAAATAATGTTGACCGTTTAAATGTAAATAGAGCAATACTATAGCTGTATCTGAAGGGTTTGCTTATCTAGCTTAGTATTTTGAAGTAGCACGATCTGAGATGTGGATAGTAATTTGAGTTATCTCTATCCTTTAATTAACAGAGATTGATCTATAACTGATTAGTTAAGTCTAGACAATTATCATATTTCTTGTAGCGTGTGTAACACCCCACCCCCCTTCTCCTGCCCTGACATCACAAAGGCCAAGGTCTCGAGACAAGCTCACATTGGGCTACACTTTGCTAACTATATTTTAAGGTTCTACAGAGAATCCGCAATAAATGATATAGGGAAATCCGGTAATTACCAATGAATTTTTTAAAAAGGTGCTTTGCCCTACACCAGGGTTGGACTTGTACAGAAAGTTGGCCCAGGCATCAAATTAAAAGTGGCCTCCATTAGTAAATTAAAAAGCAAAAAATTGGCCTACATTTACTAATCAAGAAATGTTTAAACATGCAAAGACAAACTGCATATGTGTTTTGTAATGTATGGGAGATTCTAGAGATATAAGTTTGCTGCGGGTAATCTGTGGTAATACCAGGTAAATCAAAAGTAAAAATTGATCCACTAGATCATATATAGGCCACAGACAACAAAAACACAACCCATGCACAGATCTGTTCGAGCAGCCTTTCGGGCACTGCCATATTGCCCTATATGTCAGGGCAACCCTGGCCAACATAATGTTATTGAAGGACATACATCCTGATTCGGATTGACCTTAGCAGTTGGTTTTCTTTCATGTAGATCCACCCTATAATCTGTTGTTATATTCCCTTACCAGTGACAATTGAATTCTCAACACATTTGACATTGCACCAGAGTTTAGAATGGAAGTGAATAAACCAGATTACCGTTAAATATTTGCTTCAGTCTCTACTACAAATGTTTCCTGCAGGAAACTGACAGCAAATCAGTACTTGCGTGTGGTGACTTTCCTAAGCTTTGGAAGGAATCCTCTTTGGGCCCCTTTATAAAGGGGAAACGTTTGACGTTGCTTCCAATTCCGCAAACGGGGTTAGGGCTAGCCACTTGTCCCCTATAGGTTCACAAATGTCTATACGTTGGAAACCGCAATTGAAACAATATCAATATTTAGCTTAGGGCTAATTTTGAGTTTTCATGATGATAACATTTCAGTTTTCTTTTACAAGGTCATTTTATGGCATAGGTTGTTCCTGTTCCACCTCCACGTGTTTCACTGTTGGGAGATTAACATCTATGGTGTTAAAAATATTAATCCTTTAATAAGTTTGCATAACAAATGCTTCCCATGGTGCTTCCCGCTGCACCTGGTATATGACTCATTATCACACCCTGTTATTGGCAGCATGTACTTAAGTGTTGTTTGAGGGTACGTTTTGAAAAAGAAAAAATAACTATTTGACAGACAATGTAAATTATAAAAAATATATAATTGTTAACTCCATATCAAAAATGTACTATTAACGTCAGTAGAATTTCCTCTGACACAGGTAGCAAACAATTATTAAACCTTTTAATGTATACAAGCATATTAAATATGGGCATGTGCAGACCACAGTTATTTGAAAGTTTAGTACCAGAAACGTTAACAAAACCAAAAAACTGAATGTCAGTAATCAGTGTTATGACAGTCGGATAGTAACTTTCAGAGACAGATACATTACGTGATCACATAGTCACATACTTGTCAGCTGTCTTGTTACATCAAAGCCAGTGTGCCATTTGGCATCCAGGTCGCATCTCACAGGTGCTTTTTGGTCAAAAGAGCCCCATATCGCAATAAACAGTGAAAAATGATATAAACTGTCATTCATTATAGAGTATGGACGAAATAAAGAGCTGAAAATTCCAATCAGGCTACCATAAACATGACGGGCTGCACTAGCACCTCGGATGTAGAAGACAGATATGGGACAAAAATGGAAATAAATATGGGGCAATATGATCCCTGGTGGAAATCGATGATTAGCAGGATTTCTAGGAATAAACCTGTGGATTTGTGTGAATCTACAGAAAGTCTATAAATCTACTAAGTAGAGGAAATCTACCTCTGCCATCTTTCTAAAATTGGAGGTAATATCTGTGTGGTAATTTTGCACCTGAATTTACCTATTCCACGAGGATCAGTTATTTTGAGATGCCAAAATTACCCTGGGATTATGAGACCCTATATTGGACGGGGAACAACATTTTAAATGGGTGTTGAATCGCTGAATTTTGCATTTAAAGTTCCAACCAATTCTGGACCCTTTTCTTGGGGGTTGGGAGGGGGGCGAGATGGGAGAGGCTCTCAAAGTTTGACTTCCCAGAGTTGTCCCCAGAGTAAGCAGTAATACTTTCACAGGTCCTTGTGCTCGGAGGTAAAGCTGCTAAACTTGAAACGGTATCCCACGGTCCAACGTGTACAGACTCGACTTAATTACATTTTTGAGAATGCCTCAGGGCGTCCGATGACAACGTGACTTAAAATTCTGAATTCCTTTTGAAGGTATTTACAGACACTGTGCACATCCACTTGAAGACTGAGTCAGAGAGGAGAAGATTTGAAAAGAAATCATTGGGGTCGAGTTAGAAAATGGATTCCCAAGAGCTGATTGAAGAGAGTGGAGTACCAGGTAAGCATCTTAATATTGGCGTCACAGAAGAATATATTATTTGGTGGGAGAACTGGACCACTGCTGTGTTTGTAGGTTGTCGCTCTAGTTCGCCTCTCATCTGGGGACGGACGGGTAGCTTGCGCGCCCCAGCACTCAGCAGCAAGCAGAGTCGGCGAAATCACTCCAGTTGTTTCGGAGGAAACAGAAATACAATCAAAGACAAATCAAAGTTTGTATAACCAAGAACACGTCCTGACTTTAATTAAATAAAGTGAGCAGAAAAAAATATGGGTACATGGAACCTTAAAACATTCGTACAGTGACTGGTGATAGTAGATGACAATCATAAAATAGGTAACGACAAGAAAGTTTATCAATGTATCTGATGGCAGGAAACGTCACACGTTTTTTTCTAATAAACTATATGAGAAGTTTATCATAGGTCTCTGCTGTAGATATAAAACTGAGAAAACGTTTTTAACAAGATGAAAAATTGTTATTTGTCATTTTTACAGCAACTAGGTAAGATTCTAGTAGACAGCAGTGCGATTTTTCCAGAAATCATACTGTAGTTTATTTATGTTTTTATTGATTTATTTTTGTACTTTTATACAGTACGATCCAGACTTGTTTGGCAACAAAGCACTTTACTGAGGTACAGAGGCACAGATGAAAATAGTGTCTAATCAATATAAAAATACTAAATATTTGGTTGAGTAAACAGCAAAAACTGGCAGAATAAACAATTGGGATGCAGAGGAAAAAAACCAAGTGAATGATAAAATGACGTTTACATAAATAACAATGCTTGGCTAAAAGATGTACCAGTCAACATAGTTGGTCACTGGATGTAGTGACGGTAAAACATTAGGCTCTTGATAACTCTTTAACCCCTTTTCACCCGCTTTGCTAAGCCTTTTTTTGGGCTATTTGGGGTAGTGTGCGCTTAGGCCTCTGTAACTTTTTCACCACATAAGGTATCCATGCCAAATCTGCGTCCTTTTCTTCCAACATCATGGGGATTCTAAAGGTAACCAGGGTTTGTGGATTCCCCTGGAGGGTCTCAGAAATTGACGAAAATACAGCTAAGGTTTATTTTTTGGGGGACAAATGGGAAAAAAGGGCTGCAAATGAAAGCGCCTGGGTTTTTCCCTGTAAATGGTAGCAAAAAAGAGTTTGTGGGGCTAAAATCACAATTTTCCCAGCATTTAGGGAATGATAGACTTTTGTAAAAAAAACAACATTTTTTACATTGTTTTGGCTTTTTCCTGGGACATAGCCTATTTTTGCTATTTTTTGAGCTTTCAACCTCCTTCCAATTAATGGTAGAAATGGTTATGAAAGCAATAATAGATCCTGATAAGCTATACATTTTAGAAAAGTAGATAAAATTCTGAATTCAACAAGTGGTCATTTGTGTAGATCCATCAAGGTTTCCTTATGGAAACTAACAGTTAAATATAGGAAAACTTGAAAATTCGTTGAAAATAACAGCCTTTTGTGTCAATGTTTTCACCTGTAAATTCTTCTAAGTATGACAACTCTTTAACCCCTTCGCTGCGAGGATTATTCCTCCGCTGTGCTGGGAGGAGGGGGCACGCACAACGCCCCGGTGCTGATGACGAGCTCACCTCGTCATCAGCCACAAGCTCGTCATCAGCCACAGTGCTCGTGTGCTGATGACGAGCTGAGCTCGTCACGGCCACGCCCGTTCCTTAGAATGCTCAGCACAGCAGGGGAATTAGCCCCGCGTGTGAGCGTTCTAACTGCCATGACGAGCTCAGCTCGTCATCAGCACATGAGCACCGTGGTTGATGACGAGCTCAGCTCGTCATCAGCATGGGATGGATTAAAATCAATATACTGTTACATCCGCTGGACATTAGTGGCTGGGATATATAGGACTTGTAGGTTCACCAAGAACCAGACAAACCTAGAGTCAAAAACTGAGCAGCAATTTGCAATGGCTTTTTATTATGTGCCGGTATATAGCAATTATTGTGGGAAAATGTTAACATGGAAAAATCGGTATGAAAGACACCTATGTATTTCTGGAATGGGAACAAAATATAGTTTTTAGAAACAGTAGATATTTGCACATTTCCGAATTTGGGAATACTCATACTAGCATGAGAATTATTGGTCATTTTTAAAAAATGACTTCTTTTTTACACAATGTCTTTTATTTAGAAGGCAGAAATGCATCGAAAGTCAATTGGTAATTACTGTTGCTTTACAAACCTAAATCACTCTGAGTCTCCCGATGAAAATGGTACCTTACTTGTGTACGTAGGCATAGTGCCCACGGCAGGAAACGGCGCAAAACACAGCATGGACACACCCCAATTTCACTGTGAAAAATGACCCTTTTTTGGCAAAACTAAACACCCAGGGAAATCCAGGATGGGGTGACTTGACTAGTACCCACTGGGTTCTGTTACCCAGATTCCCTTGCAAACCTAAAAGATTGTCGAAACAAATCAAATTTTCCCCACATTTCTGTGGTGGAAAGTTCTGGAAGCTGCATGGATCCCCAAATTTCCACTCACCCGGCGTTCCCCAAAGTCTTACAAGAAAAATGGTACCTCACTTGTGTGGGTAGGCCTAGTGCCCGTGACAGGAAGCGGCGCAAAACGCAACATGGACACACCCCAATTTCACAGTGAAAAATGACCCTTTTTTGGCAAAGTACCTTGATGTAGTTTTTTAATCCTAGCTGTGCCGGCACCTAGGGAAACCTAGCAAACCTATACATTTTTTAAAACATGACACCCAGGGAAATAAAGGATGGGTGACTTGACTGCCTCCCACGCGGTTCTGTTATCCAGAAACCCTTGCAAACATAAAAAATTGTCCAAAAAAACCCTATTTGCCCCAAACTTCTGAGGTGGAAAGTTCTAGAATGAGCATTGATCCACAAATTTTCCCCCACCCCGTGTTCTCCAACGTCTTTCGAGAAAAATGGTGCCTCACTTGTGTGGGTTGGTCTAGTGCCCGTGACAGGAAACGGCGCAAAACGCAAAGTGGACACACCTCAATTTTGCAGTGAAAAATTACCCTTTTTTGGCAAAGGGCCTAGCTGTAGTTTTTGAAACCTAAAACATTGTCAAAAAAACAAATTTTCCCCACATTTCTGTGGTGGAAAGTTCTGGAATCTGCATGGATGCACAAATTTCCTCCCACCCAGTGTTCCCCCAGGTTAGTCAAGGACCTGCGACAGGCAAGGGCCAAAAACCTATTGATGCAACATCCAAATCACCTATCACAAACCAACCTGGTTTTGCAAGGGGGCTCCAATAAGTTTTTGGCCCGGGGCTCGGCGGCTATCTAGGAAAACATACCTAACCCACACATTTCTAGAAACTAGACACCCGGGGGAGTCCAGGGACATACGGCTTGCGTGGGTCCTCCATCATTCCCCTACCCAGAATCCCCTGCAAACTTCAAATTTCACTGAAAATTCACTTTTTTCTCAAATTTCTGTGTGGGAAAGTTCCGGAATCTGTGGGATCCACAAATTTCCTGCCACTCAGCTTTCTATCAGGTTTCTCAATAAAAATGGTACCTCACTTGCATGGGTGGACCCAAAACCTATTGAGGCAACATTAAAATTACCTATCGCAAACCAACCTTGTTTTGCAAGGTGGTCCCATGAGTTTTTGGCCCTTGGCTCGGCATCCAATTTAGGGAAACCTACCTAATCCCCACACATCTGGAAACTAGACACCCGGGGGAGTACAGCGAGATATGGCTTGCCTGGGTCCCCCATCATTCTCCTACCCAGAATCCCCTGCAAACCTCAAATTTCGCCCAAAAATTCACTTTTTTTTCAAATTTCTGTGTGGAAAAGTTCTGGAATCTGCGTGGACCCTCACATTTCCTCCCACCC
Source organism: Lissotriton vulgaris (assembly GCF_964263255.1). Taxonomy (NCBI): domain Eukaryota; kingdom Metazoa; phylum Chordata; class Amphibia; order Caudata; family Salamandridae; genus Lissotriton; species Lissotriton vulgaris. The sequence continues at coordinate 774,864,398 of NC_141694.1, forward strand.
AGCTTTCTCCAGGTCTCCCGATAAAAATTGTACCTCACTTGTGTGGGTAAGCATAGTGGCTGCAACAGGAAATGATCCAAATCGTACTGTGGAGACTTCAAAATTACCTATAGCAAAACTACCAGGTTTTGAGGGCGGGGCACCTGAGATTTTGGCCCTGGGCTCGGCGGCCATCTTGGGAAAGTACCAAACCCAAACATTTCTGAAAACTATACACCCGGGGGAGTCCAATGAGATATGGCTTGCGTGGATCCCCCAACATTTTCCTACCCACAATGCCTTGCAAACCTGTTTTTATCGGGTGGCTTGGGGGAATGCTGGGCGGGAGGACATTTGGGGATCCACGTAGATTCCAGAACTTTCCCACACAGAAACTTGAGAAAAAGGTGATTTTTCAGCTAAATTAGAGGATTGCAGGGGATTGTGGGTAGGAAAACGGTAGGGGACCCATGCAAGCCATATCTCGCTGGACTACCCCGGGTGTCTAGTTTTCAGAAATGTGTGGGTTTGGTAGGTTTCCCTAGATAGCCTCCAAGCACGAGGCTAAAAACTCATGGGGCGGCCCTTGCAAAACCAGGTTTTCTTTGATAGGTAATTTTGATGTCGCCTCAATACGTTTTGGGCCCTTGCCTGTCACGGGCACTAGGCCTACCCACACAAGTGAGGTACCATTTTTCTCTGAAGGCTTTGGGAAACATGGGATGGGTGGAATTTTGTGAATCCATCCTAATTCCAGAACTTTCCACCACAGAAACGTGAGGAAAATGTATTTTTTGACAAATATTTAGGTTTGCAAGGGATTCTGGGTAATAGAACCTGGTGCGAGCCAGTCAAGTCAACCCATCCTGGATTTCCCTGGGTAACTAGTTTTTAAAAATGTATAGGTTTGCTAGGTTTCCCTTGGTGCCTGCAGAGGGTTCAAAATATACATCTAGGCACTTTGCAAAAAAAGGGTCCGTTTTCACTGTAAAAATGTGGTGTGCCCACCTTGCGTTTTGGGCTGTTTCCTGTCACGGGCACTAGGCCTACCCATGCAAGTGAGGTACCAATTTTCTTGGAAGACTTTGGAAAACGCGGGATAAGTGGAATTTTGCGGATCCACGCAGATTCCAGAACTTTCCACCAAAGAAATATGAAGAAAATGTGTTTCTTTGGACACATTTTTAGGTTTACAAGGGATTCTGGGTAACAGAACCTGGTGCGAGCCAGTCAAGTTACCCCATCCTTGATTCCCCTGGGTAATTAGTTTGTACAAATGTACAGGTTTGCTAGGTTTCCCTATGTGCCGGCTGTGCTAGGGCCCAAAATTGACAGGTAGGCATATTGCTAAAAACAATTCAGTGCCTAGGTGCCTAGTCAGCTTTCTGCTGCACTGTGGCTATTTTTTGGGGGGGTGGGACATTGGTATGCCCATTCTGGGCAGGCCCCACCCCCACACCTAAAAATCCAGCATATTTGCTGGCGTCTAATGGGCTTTTTGCCCCCCCGGGGGGGCAGATTGGGGGCTACTGCCCCCATTTTCTCCCCCGGAGGGAGCAAAAAGGCTATAATTGTTGCGGGTGGGTGGGTGGGGGCATTGCATTGTCCATTTTGGGCAGCCCCCACCCTAATTAAAATGTGCCCAAAAAATCCCTGGGGTCTACTGGCCTTTTTACCAGTAGACGCCAGGCAGAAAAAGCAAGGGGGTAGAAATAAACACAAGCACGATAGAAAAGGAGTCATTATGGAAGAGTGTTTAATAGGAAAGGGAGAAAATCAAAGGACACACTTGGCAGAAAGCAAATAACAAGCAAACAATGTAATCAGAAGCAAAAAGCAGGAATAGAAAGAGAGCAAACTAGGAACTGAAACCAAGCAAATGGGAAGAAAGGTAGGGACAGGAAAAGGATAAACAGGAGGGTTAGGCCACAATTGTATACCAGAACTGTGCTGTATCAGGAGCCTAGAAAGCACAGTTTCACTCCAGGCTGTGCTGGAGCAGAAACACGAACTGAGCGAAAGCTCAAGAGCCAAGGTAACACTGCAGGGAGTGCTAGTTCAAGGAAACAGAAAACTGCCACAGCTCAGGAAACATGAAGTCAGAAGAGTACTGCAAGCAATGCAATTCAGGAACAAGAAATAGCTGAAGCTCCGGAGCAAAAAATAACGATAGCTCAGGAACTCAGGAAACAAGGTAGCAATACAGACACTCATACAACCAGTTACTCACCCATATAGCAAGTCACATCACCGCACATTCGCCCATATAGCTACTCACACCCCCACTTGTTTACCCACAAAATCACACACCCACTCAATCACTCACAGAATCAGCCTCTCAACACAGCCACTCACCCCCATAGCCCTTATACAGTCAATCACACAACCACTTACATACCTATTCACAAATCCATACAAGCACTCATGTATTCATGTACCCACCCATACAGCCATTCACACAGACACTCAATGTCCAATACAGTCACACACACAAAGTCACGTAATTAAACACCTACTCAAAGAGTCACTCACTCACCCATACAGGCACTTACACATCCAGTCACGTACTCGCACAGCCATTTAGATACCTACTCACTCACCCATACAGTCACTGTACTCCCACTTCCCCACTGATACAGTCACTTACACAGTCACTCACCCACCCATACATCCATTGACATACCCACTCACACATCTCACTCAACCACACAACTACATACACAACCACGTATACACCCATGTAACCACTCACACATCCATATGCACAAGGATACATATAGTCACACAGCCAGTCACATGATAATATATTAAAAGTAGTATCACTCATTAGTAGTACAGCTAGTATACTACTACTAAGTTTGTAGCTACCTAAATGTATATGTATGACAACCATAAACTCTTACAAAGTACTTACACTTACTGGATGGTGTCATCAGTTATGTCATTTGAGATGTCATCAGTGATGTCACTGACCATGTCTTAAGTGATGTAATCTGTGAGGTCAGTAGCAGGGCATTGCAGTGGCGTAAGTTATAGTTAGCTCAGGTAACTATTACTGCTGAATTTCGCTGGTTTTGTACAAGTGAAATATGACCCGAACTATAATGTCCCAGTATCCTTTGTTTTTTTCAGTGAATAAGTATATATATATCCACTGAAAAACTGAAGGTTACAGGGACGTTATAGTTAGGCTCAGATTATACATGCACAAAACCATAGAAATTCGACAGTTATAGTCCCTTGAGCTAACTATAACTCACCCCACTGAAATGCACTGCTGATGACCTCACATATATATATCAGTTAGTTAGTGTTAGTTATACCCTTGGCCTACTGCCTTCTGTAACTATATTGACCATTAAGGGGTATTCTGCCATTGCATATAATGCCTACAACAACCAAGAACCTACTTATCTGCAGTAGAAGTTATTTATTAACTATCATAGCTGGTTCACTTCACTCCATAGTTCTCTTACCTGAATAGATGAAGTGATGGCTGGTACTTGTCACAATTTTCTAAAACCTTACTTCAGGGTTTCCCAATGTGTCTTCTAAATCATGGTGGTAGTAGTAGTAGGCTAGCATGCTAACAGGGAAGACATCACAAATGAGGTCCCACTTTCACCTAGGTGAACTCCAACTGCAGGATTAATCAAAAGGATTATCCATCACAGGCAACTAGATTGAAAGAAAACATAGAATTAGTGGGTTATATTCTCATCATAACTTTTCAAAGACCAATACCAGACTACCACCATGACAAAACAAAGAAGACCTGATATTATACCAAAAACTGGCAATGGGAACTTCTTCTGAGCAAGGGGAACCTAGTATTTATATAAAACAAAACATACAAGTTCCTTACATCAGGAGAAATTGACTCAGATTCACAAGTGGACAAGGTTAAGCGTTAATGCAACACAAGGCCTCAATGATGATGTTGACGAATTATGTTATATATCTAAAATATGGATCCCTTTTATGCTTGGGTGGGTAAGTGGGGCTGGTGTGGGCTATTGCTCATGTAATAGAAGATCCTGTAGTGATTTAGTGTCGCTTTTTGACCGCATCCGTCCCATCAAGTATGTGATCTATTTATAGTGTAAATTAAGTTACACCTCAAGAAACCACGCAGTACAGTGGAAGGGGATTATGGGTTTGATCAATAGATGGGTAAATGGGATTGAAGAATAGTGTGACAGAGACAAGCACTACAAAACAACAAGATTCATCAGGGCAATGAACAGCATATCATCATCAATCTGTTGTGGAAGGAAATGAAGGAATGGCACAGTTCAGTTAAATACATTGTAAAGTCCTTCAGCCCCGGAGACCAAAGTTATATCTAAATGTTCTGTTATCTAGGTTTGAAAAATACAAATTATGGTAGATGTATCAACACAGTTCTAAAAATAAGGATAGTTAAAATGAAATTATACTGTACAAATGCCAAATTGGGTGGCGCATGTGCATTCTTTTCTGAATGTCCATCTAGGGTGCCTGGCTGAATAGGGTCCAGTAAGGGAAGCAGGAGTGTTATGGGGCTTTAGCCTTTTGTGTAGGACAAGGAAAGGCCTGTTCATTGTAAAACAGAAACAATATTGTAGAGTCATGGAGAAGGACAGAGGATACGTTTTATAGGAGTACACCAAGACTAAGAGGCAGAGCATGAGCGTAGGCTGCTGCAATTATGCATTTTATGGCTAATGTGTGATCGATTAACTGAGAAGTGAGAAAAATTTACAACCAATTACAGACAAGTAGCTGCATGTACGGGGATGATCAATATCACAACTTTCATCATAACTGTTAGAACTGGGGGGTTCTAGTTGGCAATGTTATGCTCCTTTGTCCAAATAGGGACCCGTGCTTCTAAGCCAGGGAAAGATGATTACACTCTTGGATAACCCCTGCTCACCCTCTTGGTAGCTTTGCATGAGCAGACAGGCTTATCTCGGAGGCAGTGTGTTAAGCATTTGTGAACACATACAGTAACACAGTGAAAGCACTACAAATGGACACTGCACTGGTTGTATAAAAATAAGTATTCTTTTTATAGACTTAACACTAGACCACAAATGACATAAATCCGCAATACTGTACACAAAATAAACTTAAAGATGGTGAAAGTAACTTAGTTCAAGTTGATGATAAATGCTACACGATTCTCACAAGAGTACCTTGGATGCCTAACGCAAAACAAACAAAAGGTTCGCAGGTAGGGTGATGGGTCAGTTTCTTGCTTTGGGGGAATCGTTGGGTCGCTCCTCCATGTTTGCACGGAGTAGGGGATGAGTCTTGTTCTTTGCCGGAGGGGAGGTGATGTGTTGATCCTTGTTCTGCATTCCAGTTACGATGCAGCAAGATGGCGCCTCGATGTGATGCGACAATCCGGTGCTTGCGATAAGATGGTGCCCTTGATGCGATGCGACGATGTGAAGAAGATGATTGCACGCCCAACGGCAGTGCGGCGACTCTGCAACCTCTGAGCCACGACAGGCCCTACGACACATCTAATAATGCGACGACGACCCTTGCGGTGGCAACACCCTTCTCCGGTGATGCAACGGCAAGCAACTGCGGCGAAGACACGGCCTCTGCAGCGGCGACACACTTCTCGGGCGATGCAACAGCACAGCTACAACAGCGACATGCTTCTTCTCGTTGAGTTGCTCTTCTAGCTTCAAACGACATGCAGGCTTCTGCAGACAGAATTCCCAGCAAGGAAATTCAGAGGGGAGCTGGTGGTGAAGTCTTGTAGCCCTGAGACTTCAGCACGAGGCAAGCACAAGTTCAAGCCCTTGTAGAAATATTCAGCAAGATGATGAAAGTTCCTTCTCATTTGCTTGGCAATAAAGAAACCACTACAGGCCAACCCCAGCAAACAGCACACTGGCAGAGGGGCAGTCCAAACACCTGCAGCTTCCTTGGTTCTTCTCCTTTCAAAGGTTTGTCTTGTTTTCCCAGAAGTGATCTAAAGTCTTGGGGTCTGGGTCCCCATATTAATACTACTATTCTCTTTGTTCTCTGAAGGCAGAGGGTCCTGTACCTAGTTCTAACTAGTTCTGGGTGCACTCTGCCTGTGCACATCTTCTTCTTTTGGCAGTGTGGGCAAGGGTCCTCAGACATACCACAGGAGGTGGAGCCAGCCTTGTGGGAGACAGGCACAGTCTTATTCAGGCCGAGGTGCTACTCCTACAACCACTCTACATGCAGATAGGTCTATTCAGCCCTGTGCTGACTCACCCTGTCTCCTGGAGCCCCCCAGCCCCTGTCACCCACAAAACCAAACATACAATACACAGCCTAGCAGAGGCAGGCTTGGATAGTTGGGCAAGAAAATACATACTTTCTAAAAGTGGTATTTTCAAACACAGAACGTTAAAATCAGCTTCACTAAAAGATGTATTTTATCATCCTGATTTCAGGCATACTAAATTTGTTTTTCCACCATGTTCCCTGGGTCAGTTAAGATTATAAGATGTTATTATCAAACTGCCCATTCTGGCCTATGGGGACAGGTAGCCTTGCAATATTGAAAAACGAAATAGGCTGTAATTCACTATCAGGTCATGCCATACACATCAGGGCCTGACATACCTTTACATACAATGCACCCTGTCCTGGGGCCTACCTTAGGGGTGTCTGCTATGTAGAAAAGGGACATTTTAGGGACTGGCAAGTGGGTGCACTTACCAAGTTGACATGGCAGCACTATACTGCACACAGGCTCTGCAATGGCAGGCCTGAGACATTCTTTACAAGCTGCTTCTGTGGGTTGCACAATCAGTGCTGCAAGCCCACCAGCAGTATTTGATTTACAGGTCCTTGGCACACATGGCACACAATACTAAGGTCTGACAGGTAAATCAAATAATCCAATCATGGAGTCACTAAACAATACATTAATTTACAATAGGGAGCACTTGTACTTTGGCACTGAATAGCGGTGGCACAGTGCCCAAAGCATCTAAACCAGCAAAACATATAAAAAACAGAGAAGGCAATCAGTGAAAAATGGAAGGGAGACTCACGCCAATGGTACCAGGTCTAACAATAACATTTAGCCAAGCACATGCATCTTGTGATGATTATGTGGCATCACAAGTCTGTCTCCAGTAACAAACAATAAGCCCCATCAACCACAACTACATAAGAGGAGTTTCATATTTGCGCCAGCACACACCATCAGCCGCATTTCCAAAATTAACACACCTATCTCCAGTACACTGAGCTGGATAGGCCTCAGTGTCATCATCATGTTGGTTTCCCTTTCAAGTCAATAGCTTCCTTCTTCTGGCTGTTGATGTAGTCCCATCCGCAGTCCTTCCATCCTCTTCCTGAACTGAGTAACAAATCAGTCCAACTCTGTCCCAACCCGAGTGAGATAAACCTGTAGTGCACTACTGTGGAAGAACAAGAAGAGAAACAGAATTTGACTACATTAATTGTTACCTAAAGTTGTCTCTGAAGAACCAGAAAAAAATAGTGGACCCTGCAATAAAATCTCGCTAAGTGTGAAAGAGCCAATCACGTTCTGAAAAAATGATCACCCCTCAGGCCCCAAACATTGTAAATCATTGTAATCAAGAATACAAATTATTTGGACACCCACCACATGAATCATCAAACTTCACATCAATAATATGTCACTCATTGGTGCAGTAGTTACCTGTTCCAATTAAACCAGTGGTGTACAAATGTATCTACTCTTTGATGCAAGCAAGCAACACATTGAAATGAAATTTGGCCGTCTTGTATTCAAATGATATTTACTGGTTCAACCTTGTTAGGGGATGAAAAAAGAAGGATAGGCATAGGACGGAGGCAGGCATTGTCTCTAATGTCCTTGAAAAAATGGGGAGGCTTTTCACTTCACACTGGTCCAACTCTAATCTGGACATACAAGTGTCTATAAATGGTGCAGCTGCATAAGTCCGACACAAACAAAATATATAATGTTCCTCTAGCTATATCCATTTTTGGCAAAGCACTAAGCAGGTCAACGATAAATTATTAAAAAGTTTTATGGTGGCCCATTTAATCAGGGAAGTAGATTTTGCTCTCAAACTCTGGTGGTTCGCCCAGAAGTTGGTCAGCTAACACACTAGAGTCTGATCTATTACCCTCATCATCCTCCTGTGGTATTTCGGAAACAGTGTAATTGTGTGGTATAAAGTCTTGGTTCATGTTGATCATGGTCAATCTCTAAATGTTTTGTGGCAAGAGACTTGTCCTTCCCACTCACTATGACACCTGTGTCACACACAGACAGGCACACTGGCTACCGGACAGGGCAAATACTGCTGAGCTCTGGCTATTGTCGCATCTTCCCATGCCAATAGACCAATTTGTTTTGATTCATGTAGTCGTCTTTATTGGTCATCTGGATAATCCTGGAGCATCCTCTGAATAGTCATTGGTTCTGCCACTTGCTAGACCTCTTTTGACTTCGCATTTGCACGTAACTTAAGCCCTGACACTTAAAACCAAGCCAATGCAGAGGTTGGGTCTGATTCTTCAGTTCCTGCATTTGTTGCTGCCGGGGTTCTTGTTACTAATGTTGAGTGCTCTGAGTTGATATCACCGCCCTCTCTGTATGTTGATGGCTGCATCCCAGAACTTCTACATGGGACTCTGATTTCTAGCCATTCTGCTTCAAAGTCTTCCTCTAGATCAGCAATTTATGACTTGTACGGTGAAACATCCATTTCAGAAAAAGGAATGCACAGATGTACCTTTTGGATGGCACGATGTCTCTTTGCAGCCTTGGATTTACAGCCATGTGAAGATCGGACTCTCAACTAAGTTATGCTTTTTCCGTTGTTGTCCACACTTGCAAACATCTGCAACACCTTTTTTTACTGGTCTTGTAGCAGATGCAACAATGGGATAGCTAGGCTCAAAGTAGTGTCTTCCTTGCTGACTTCCTGGGTGAAAATCTCAAGAGGAAGTAGTAGCATATTTGTCAGGAATTTGACTAGGCTCAATTTGTCTATCTCCATGGTCATGCTATTCTTGGTTGCATCCCTCCACTTTGATTGACATAGACATTGATCATTGGTAATGCTCAAACAGAAGTTGCAAACATGTGATAGGTTTGGTTCCAATGTGTTGGCACCTCTTGTATGAGGGCTTTAACTGGTATTCTATTAGTACACTGAATGATACTCAAGTTTTTACCAGCTTTAAAAGAATGGCTGAAATTAGCTTAGATTATTTTGCAGGTGGACAGTATGTTGCTGACTGTTTCTTCTTTTTTGAGAAAGTCCTGCACAATCAGGTTGATGTAATGCACCAAACACAGGACCCCGAAATAGCAACCTTCTGTCATGGCATTAATTACTGCAATTGTCCATGGCAACAATTCCAATTCTTAGACCCCTGGTTCACAGCCATTCAAACACTTAGCTGTTTAAGACTTTCAAAATGGTTGCAGCTGTATGGGATTTCTTCTTGGTGAACATGGCTACTGTTGCATACCGCTGAACATCCTTCAAGGTTTCTTCAGTGCTGAGACCTGTATATTGCTGTTACCTAACCCCCACAAATGAAATTTTCTGTGCAGTGATACACATGTAATCAGTGGCTTAACAACTGGTCCACATGTCTGTCAGCAGGTGTATAGGGTGAACAGCAATCTGCTGCAAAGCTTGTCCAACCAATTGCAGCACATCATGTAGAGCACTAGAACAGCAACTCTGGCTAAATAGATATGACTGGAAACCTTCCATTTCGAGCATATGGCCACTACAAATTATAAAAGTCCCACTCCTTCCATACAAGAAAAAGGGAGAAGGTCCTGTTTTAACATTTTAACCAGCTTCCCATTGTACAAAGATGTTGTTGAGAGGTTTCATTCATAGGGCCCCTCCCGCATAAACTTGCCTATAATAGAGCCTGCATTTTTTGCCTATTTGGTGACACTGATTCAGGTGTGTTCTAGGAGGTGGTAGACTCAATGTGCGCCTTGGGACAGTCACTGTTTGGGGTGGTGTCTCAATCTGACTCTTGTGCCACTGAGGTTACTGAGGTGGGTTATACTGGAGCACTGCTGGGGACAAGGATGCTTTGCGTAAGCTGTCACCCTCTTCTTCCTCATCACCTTCACCTCCCACCATGATCGGAGCTGATTCCCTTCTCTCATCACCTTCACCACCACAACCTGCAACAATTTTTTTATGATGCGCCTCCCAGTGGATTGTGTGATGTTTTCTCATATAGCTAGTTCAGCCTCTAGTACCATAGTGAGAACCAGGCTTACCTCAAGAAACACTTGTTTGGTAAATGAAACATTTTGCAATGTTATCCTCCAGCTAGCTAATCGTAAAGAAGTCCCAAACTGGGGAGGTGAACTTTTTTAGTGTGCCAATGTTTGAAGAAGAACTGGCCGTAGATGGGTCTGTCATGGGTTGGCTCTCTGCAGTACATACTTCAAATGAGCTAGTTGTGGTTGCAGGTCTCAGTGGGGGCCTAGTTACATATTTGAAAGCTGGCAGTGGAGGTTGTACCAGAGGCACAACCTTGGGAACCAGTTGAATAGGAGGGGTAATGTTGGTATCCTTGAGCCAGCATCCATTACAATGACTGGCTTATCATCCTCATTCTCTTCCCTAATTGTAAGTCTTTCAGGAACTTTCCTTTTCACTTGTCTCTCCTTGCATGTCTCAGACTCAGCCAGGGTCCAAACCATGTCCACATCATCTGAAGCATGCTTGGAGAAGATGATGGAGTACCCTTTGTTTTTCTTTCTGGAGATCTGTAAGCCAATGGTTCAACAACAGGTACTTCCTATTCAGCAGGAAGCTCAACTTCCTGTTTTGCTTCCACTTCAGGAAGATCAACTATTGCTGGCAGTGACTCCTGTTGTCCACTGTGCTAAGTCTCCTGCTATGATTTGGTACTAATATTCTGCTGAAACATATCAAATTCAGGCCCACTGCTCATTGCCAATATAGCAGTGACTACCTCACTGAGACATATGGCCTTGGGCTTTGGTTGAAGTGGTGCCATTACTTTGGGACTGCTGCCCCCAGCTTGTTCCACAGAGGATATAGTGTACCACATACACAAAGTTTCCAAAAAAGGTTTCTGGTGACATGCAAGTGATGGTAATCTGCTCCTTCTTCTCCACCTCACTGGCCACTTTAATGCCGCACCTTTCTTTGAGCTCTTCTTGAAACTGTCTGCTGGTAGTGGCACTTAGCTGCACAAGCAGAAGAGACTGGAAGGCTCACGTCACTTGTTGTGATAACACCACTTTGTACAGGCCTTCTTTCTGGCAGTAATGTGGGTGATGTCTCTTGTGTACCTAAAGGAAAACAAGCAAGTAAAACATTAAGTGAAATGTGTGATTTTTGTAGTTTGAATTATTCATACTAGTACAGAAAATATAATTTAGTGTGGTTACTTATTGCCCTAAATAATTAGCAACACTAGTATATCGATTTTAATGGCAAACCACACTAATAGCATACAGATTTAACTGTTTGCTCGATGTGCATCTAAGCGAGACAACTCTGTAAGTCAGGGAGGTGCATGGGACAATTAATTAATCCTTAAAAAAGTTATGCTGGTGTGCACCTAAGGCAGGCATGGGGGTCCAGGAGGAAATTGAATATTCATTAAAACAAGAACGCTGTTGTGTTACTGTGCCCATATGGCGAGCAGGAGGACAAACGGTCCAGGGGAACATGAGTAATTACTATCCTTAAAAAATTAATGGTGGCATGTGGTAGGCAGATATGGCAGGCAGGGGGTGTAAAAAAAAAGAAAAGAAATTACAAAAATAAATATGTAAAAAAACAAATAATTGCTGGTGCACTAGGGGACAATGAGAAACCCATTAGGAGGCAAGGAGATGCAAGGGAAACATGTAAAAAATGCAAATAGTATGAAACAATATTCAATGCTTCAAGTATCCGGTCTTTCGTTGCACACCATTGGTCACAATTTCAGTGACAGACCTTTCACTGAGGGTTTACTTCTCAAAAAGTGACAAATTTCATTTCTACTTCGGGACTTTGACACTTTTTTGAACTTTTTGATTTCCGGAACTTCACCAGGACCGATCCATATTTTGTATCTGACCAGGACTCCATTGTATTCGGCCTCAAATTGTACCTTGGTCCTGGTGTATAGCTATCATACACTATCATTAGTATTCAACAAGACCATAACTGTGTTGGTATACAACACACGATTATTTTCAGTAGTTGAGGTTACCGATAACCTGAGCTATTCCGAGGTGAGTCTGTCCTCGATTACCATGATCAAGTGATCGGGATCAACAATGTTTACACAGAGCCAATGGCGACCGCCTTTGATAGCAGTGTTTTTGAACTGAAGGAACCCGCCACGCGCGGATCTCTCAAGCTCCACATCAGGTTAGAGAACTTCAGACCAAACACTATACTGTACCACTCAACATTACTGAGATAGTCAGGAATAACGCTATATGTTATCTTCTTATTTTTTCATTTATCTTTAGCATCTAATATCACCCGAGCTAAATCAGACATGTAAGTTCCTTTTCGTTCAAATCTATAAGTGGTATTCACCATTTAACTATTGCATAAACAAATGTGATACTTGACCTATAGTTATATTAATGAACCATTTTATAATGTTTGATTATTTACGATATTGTTTCAAGACATTTTTAAACAGATGATATGTTTACTATCTTTTCGACAGCATTGTTCCCTGATGAAGGGCCACATATCGGCCCAAAATGCATTGGATTCGATATAATATACATGATGTCTCGAATATGAATATATGATTTATGAAATAAGTGAAATGAACTGATTTTCTGAAGAAATTTATGAAAAATAAACAAAGACTTTCAAAACTATATATAACATTGTGTGGAATCCTCTAATATCAGTAGAGGAGATATTGGTGTTCCTGCAGGGATGGTCCCAGTGACCCACTGGCATCACGTGTTTACTAGTTAGCTATCATACACTATCATTAGTGCTTGGTGCATTTTGGAGCTGCTTCAACTTAAAACTTTAAACGTCTCCTTATTGGATTTTTGCCATTTTTGTGTTATTTTGTATATTTAACTGTCGATGTTTTTATAAGTTGTTTTTGGATGTTTATTCCTTGGTGCTTTGACGTTATGACTGCTTTGTTACTGCATAAATACTGTACACATTGCCCTAAGTTAAGCCTGTCCACTGTGTGCCATAACTACTAGGTTGTTGAGCTCCGGTTATCTTAATGACTGAAAAGAGTTGTGAATATTCCTTGTGGTGGGCAGTTGCCCACCACATATAATAATTGTATCCACCTACACTCATTTTTATTCTGTAAAAAAATTTGGATATGAAATATTCTGAGATAGTTGAAAATGCAACAACACTAAATTCCAGTTTGGTTCGAGCTGGAGAAATATGCAGGTTTTTAATTTTATTTCATATTATTTCACCATTAAGAGTCCTCTGATTAGCATGCACCATGTGACAGATCTCTTTTTTTGATAATCAACTTTATTAAGTTTATAAAACAGCAAGAGAAATTCATTGGCAGCAGCTTACAAATCAACATAGACAGCTGGTCAAAATCAACAAGACATATAGGCAGGGTCAGTCCACTCCAGTCCAACATTTCATCCTGTATAACAGTAATATCACATCTTAAAACAATCATTACAACTGGACTCATGGCGAGATCATGTTGAACCATTTCCCCCATATTTTGGGAAACAATTCCGGAGAACCTCGGGATTCAAAGAGGGCCCCCTCTTGGGTGCTGCACCAATCTACCCCCCTCCTACATCGCCCCACAGTGGGTGCAACGGTTCGTGTCCAGTGTCGGGCTATGTCACTCTTGCCCACAGCCACCGCCATTCCCAGCAGGCTCTTAACCATCCTGGAACCGTCCAGGCCATCAAAGATCCCTAGCAGCGTTCGCAGCGAGTCATGAAGAACATCCCAAATCAGGGACTGTGTGAGCTCCAGCTCCACTCCTCTCCAGAACATCTCCAGCACCAGGCATAGCCACACCATGTGGTAAAAATCAGCGGGGGATAGTCCACATCTTGGGCAGTCTGGGGAAGGTCGCAATCGGGCCCGGAAGAGTCTCTCTGGGGGGAGGTAAGCCGCGTGTAGGTAGTATATCTGCACCAGGCACAGCCTGGAGGACGTGGTCAGTGTACGTGGAGCCATTAGGGCATCCCACCCATCCACCTCTTCTAGGGGGCCCACCCATGCCTCCCAACGGGTGCGCAGCCTGTCCAAGGACACGGGGCCATTATTCACAAGGGAGCGATAGATGCGGGATACTCCTGTCCTGCTCATATTCCCCATCATCACTTGAGCTTCTAGCGGGCTGAACTCTGGGAGGGTAACTGGTGAGGGGAGGTGTGCATGGATGGCATGGCGCAGCTGCAGGTATTTAAAGTGCTGGGCATGGGAAAGGGCGTGGCCCTGTTGTAGGTCTGCAAAGGTACAGATATGGTCCCCCACCCATACGTCTCCAAGGACCGAGACGCCGATAAGATCCCATCGACGGAATCCATTCTGAGACGATACCTACCGGAGCCAGGTACCGTGCCAGAGTGGTGTCTGACAAGTAAGTTTACGGTCCCATCCCGTGTGGCGCAGGGCGGCGCGCCAGGCCAGGAGGAACGCTCTAGTGATTGGCGCCATGGTTTGTGGCACTGGGCATCCGTAGAAGAACGCTTGGATCTGTGAGAAATCCGTATCCTCTAGTTCCACGCGGTACGCTGGGTCGGACCAGCAGCCCGCGTACCAGTCGTGGATGACTATCAGTTTGGTGGCAAGGTAGTAGAGGTAGAGGTGAGTCACCCCCAGGCCCCCGTCAAAGGAGGGGATACGGCTGTGTGCTAGGGAGATCCGTGGTCATCCACCACCCCAAAGGAATCGGGAAATGGTCCCGTCAAGCTCACTGAACCAGGTGCAAAAGAGGGGAATGGAGATATTTTGTAGGATGTAGGGAAGCGGGGAAGGACCATCATTTTGAACAGAGCGCTTCGTCCCAGGGGGTTGAGGGGAAGGGTTTGCCATTTTTTAAGATCTAACCTCATCGGGCCACCCGGGGTGTGATGTTCAGTGCCCATTCTAGCTCCGGCAGGAGGGCCACCCATATCCTCAGGTTTTTAACTGAGTGATGTCTGAGGTGAATGGACGACTGGCAGTCGTAGCAGTCCCGTGAGGGATGCAGCGGGACCAGGGTGGATTTGGCTGCGTTGAGCCGGAGGCCGGAGACTCTCTCGAAGTCAATGTCTTTTGCAGGCATTTGGGGCCCGAAGTCGCTGGTTCCGCCAGGTGTAGGAGCACGTCGTCCGAGTAAAGGGCTATTTTGTCTACGTGGCTCTCGTTCCAGGTCCACCCCTGGACGAGGGGGTCCTGTCGGATGAGCTTTGCCAGGGGCTCCATCGCTAGCATGAACAGGAGTGGGGAGTGGGGACACCCCTGGCGCGTGCTTCTACAGATCGGGAATGCTTCTGAGAGTGACCTGTTGACCAACACCTCGGCCCTGGGGTTAGCGTACAGGATCCCAATGTAGCGGCAGAACAGCAGGCCAAAGCCCATCGCCTCCAGCACGTCTTGCAGGTATGCTCAACTCAGCGTGTCAAAGGCCTTCTCAAAGTCAAGAAAGAAGAGGGCCAAATATGGGGTCAGGCGGGCACGATGGGCCAAGGCCAGGTGGAGGCGGCGGATGCACTGACGGGTGCCTCAGGACGGCATAAAACCACATTGGTCCGAGAGGACCAGATCCTGTAGAAGGGGCTTGAGCCTCTGGGCCAATATCGTGGTGAAGAGCTTGATCTTGGTATTGATAAGTGAGATTGGACGGACGTCCGCGCAGTTCGTGGAGGGCTGTTGGGTCTTGGGGATGAACACAATCGTGGTCAAGTCCGATTCAGGGGGAAAGGAGCCATTTTCCACTACGTGTTGATAGAGACCCAGCAGTCGGGGAGCCAGGATATCCCGAAAAGCAGCGTAGTACTCCAGTGAAACCCGTCTGGGCCAGGCGTCTTGCCAGGGTGCAGAAGAGGGATAGCCTCCAGGACTTCGTCTAGGGTGAAGGGCTTCTCCAGGGCCTCTGCAGTTTCAGGTGTAAGAGAGGGGAGCCGAGCATCAGCCTTGCTCAGGAGGGTAGTTAGGGGCGCGTCAGCCGGTCGCGCCGCATAGAGGCAAGCGTAGAAACCTACAAAGGTTCCGGCTATGGCCGCGGAGGTGACCTGAAGGGTGCCATCCAGTGCACGGACCTCCGGAATAATGTGGTGGATCTTGGGGTAGGAGACCAAGTTGTGGAGGAGTTTGCCATTTTTGTCACCTCAGCCATAGACCCGCCCCACCGACGACCACCATAACATTTGGGCCGAGTCCGGGTGGGGTCCTCACGTCCAGCGGAGGCTTGCTCAGCCTCCAGCTGGGCGGCCAGGGACTCCAACTCCGCGAGCTGGGCCAGCTGGCGTGGACAAGCCCCCTCGCCACCCCGCGAATCACCGCCTTGCCGGCCTCCCACAGAGTTCCTGGCGAGGGAACCAAACCCTCGTTGGTAGAGAAGTAGTGGGTTAGCTCCTGGCCTAGCGTGTCCACCAGTGTGTGGTCCTGCAGGAACCACGCGTATAGACGCCATACCGCCCGTGGTCCTGTCGGGGCGGAGCCAAGTCGGAGGGAGATGGGGGAATGGTCGGACAGTCCCCTGGGCATGATAATCGCTCTCGAGACCAGGTGACTGTCAGTGTCCGGGAGCAAGAGAAGGTCAATGCAGCAGTGGGTATGGTGGGAGGCCGATGTGTGGGTGTACTGTGCTGTGCGGGGGTTCCTGACTCACCACACGTCGCAGAGCCCTAGAGCCGAAGCCCAGCTCGATAGGGCTGCTGCGGAGGAGATTCGGGTCACAGACGGGGCACCGGTCTTGTCCTGCTGGGGCTGCATGATGGCGTTAAAGTCACCACCAACCACCGTAAGGCCGTGCTGGAAGGAGGAAAGAACCTGTGTGAGGTACCGAAGCGTTGGGGACAGGAGGGCGTGTGGGATGTAGAGGTTCTGGATATTGCGAGGAGCCCTCCACCATGCCCGATATCGCCACATATCGCCCCTGTGGGTCAGTGTATGCCTTAACCAGGGTAAAGGGGAGACCTCTCCGGAGCAGAATTGCCACCTATCGGGATCCGCGCAGAAACCCGGAATGCCAGACCGTCGCAAATCCGTATCGGGCCAGGAAGTTGCATTGCGATCCTAGGAGGTGGGTCTCTTAGAGAAGGAGGACGTCCGCCGCGTGGCGGTGAGCCGCTCAGATAACGGCTGTGCGCTTAATACGGTCGAGGAGACCATTGACGTTCCAGGAGAGAACGTGAAGGGGTCTAACCAGTGTGTACGCCATTAGAGGAGGGGGGATGTACGGGAGCATGGGACCAACGGGGGAACACCAGGAAGAGAGGGCTCACAGCGCTGTGCCGAGGCAGAGGGATATTATCGAGGCATGTTAGCGGAGCTGGGGCAACTGAGATCCAGGCATGGAGCATGGGAGAGGGGGCGTCCGCCCGCGGCCACCCCCCGTGGCAGCCCGCAGGCGCCCAATTTAATAAGAACATTGGGTAACAGGAGGTATGTGTCAGGAGTGGATCTACCCACTGTAGTTCGTCAAGAGGAGGAGCTGCAACCAGCCACCCGCAGGTAGCATCAACAAAGGCCGAGAAGCGGCTGAACAGAGCTAAACTAAAAAGCGGCCCGTAGGTGGCTAAAAACAACAACAAACCAATAGGAGCCAATGGTATCCCCCCTCCCGGATACCCCCCAACTCCCCCCACCCTACACTTCAAAATAGGAAGCATCTGTCTCCCCAAAGTCCAACCACCCAAAGAAAACCTCCGCTAGGGGAAGGCACTAAACTTAAAACGGTTAGTTTGGAGCAGTAGCTCCAATCAAGAGTTTTGTAAGTAGGACCCCCCTCCATATTGCCGGATAAATGCCAGCAGCTTTAGACAATATAGCTTCAAAGGTAAATGCATTTCAGGATATTAGCAACAGTCTCACAAGTGACAGAAAGGATATGATTACAAGAAGGAGATGGGTGGTGCACTGCCTGGTTGTGTGAAGTTTTTGTAGTTCTTTGAAAGGATGGGTGCACTCATAGGTGGTGTTTCCGTCAAACGCCTATGAAGATATGAAGCAAGTAGTGTGCGCATGAATATGCGTGTACATCCCTAAATAAGGCACTCCGGGGAGGATCAAAAAATTGATTCCAGTGTTCTTAGAAGGATACTTTTATTTTTTGATGATGATCATAAAAAGTTTCTTGGTGATATTAACATCATATCAACAGAGTTTGTAGATTAATCAGCACATTGATGGTAAATGGGAACTCCGATGCATTTCGGGGAAGAAGCCCTTTGTAAAGGAATGCCGAAAAGAAGAGACAAGCCAGTGTCAGGGTTGGGGATTAATAAAGAAAGGCATGTTTAAAAGTGTTGAATTAAATTTAAGTGCCTATCAATAAATGTGAAAAGTTAAGTGCCTGAACGCTAAATAAAGGGTATGAAAAGTGGATCGCATGGTGACCTGGGAAGGTGAAGAAAATTAACAGGATTAAAGGGTAGTGAGGCGGTGTGATGGAAAATTTAACTGAGTGAGCGGGGAGTGAGGGAATTGAAGGGTAAAAGTGACGCTTGGCTAATGGAGCGGTCCCGGGGAGGGGAGCTGCACGGGAAAAGAAGAACTTACTTCGAGAAGAGAGCGTGCGGGTCCGCTAGTTCAATCGGTGTGTGTTGATGTTCCGGCTAGGAGAACGCCGTAGCGTGTAGGAAGGTTAAATGCGAGGGTTTGGCAATAGTGGGAGGACTAACGTGGTGTGAGTAAAGAACGACATAGAAAAGGGGTGATGGAAAGAAAAGAAGAGAGTGGCAATGTTGGACAGGTCGGATGAAAAGATAAAGGGTTGAAAATAAAAGAATATAAGGAAATGAAAGAATATAAAGAATATAGAATATAAAGAATATAAAGAGCAATGAGGAATGCTTGTCAACAGATATAGCTATAAATAACAACTGTATCCAACGCGATAGTTGAGTCCATGGGGTTTGAGTGTCTGTAGACGGTACATCCATTCAAGTTCTCTTTTTAGGACTAATTTGCGATAGTCAGTGCCTTCAGTTTTTGTGGACATTTCCAATACAATAAATTGAAGTTGAGCGATGGTGTGATGAAATTCATGGAAATGCATAGCAACATTGGATTTCTCATGTTTAGTTCGAATGTTAGATTTGTGCTCATTTATGCGCACTTTCTCGGTCTTGCCGACGTACAATTTACCACAGGGACATTTTAGGGCGTAGATCAAGTTCATAGAATCACACGTGGCGTTTACCTGAAGTTTGATGGGGTGGCCTTTCATGGGGTGTCTGATAGTGTTACCCTTGATTATGCAATTGCTGTTATTGCAGTTCAAGCACGGCTGGGTTCCTTTGTCGTCTTTGGGAATGGATTGTTTTTTGGTGAGAATTTCCTTCATGTTGTTACTGCGGGTGTAGGCAAACAATGGAGGGGTTTTCAGCTCTCCTTGACAAAGGGCTTCTTGCCCGAAATGCATCGGAGTTCCCATTTACCATCAATGTGTTGATTAATCTACAAACTCTGTTGATATGATGTTAATATCACCAAGAAACTTTTTATGATCATCATCAAAAAATAAAAGTATCCTTCTAAGAACACTGGAATCAATTTTTTGATCCTCCCCGGAGTGCCTCATTTAGGGATGTACACGCATATTCATGCGCACACTACTTGCTTCAGAAAGGATATGATATCAGGAGGAAGAGGAAGACAGAGCAAGAGCACAAAGTGAAAGAACATGGACAGTTCTGGTTCCTGATCCCAAGGGGAACCTCTCCGGGCATCCAGCTCTCCGAGCGTAGAGTAAGGCCCAGGCGGCGGCCGGGGCAGGCCCGGCTGCTCGGGTTCAGTCAGCAGTGATCAGATATCAAG
This sequence comes from Lissotriton vulgaris, assembly GCF_964263255.1. Lineage (NCBI taxonomy): Eukaryota > Metazoa > Chordata > Amphibia > Caudata > Salamandridae > Lissotriton > Lissotriton vulgaris. The sequence goes on from NC_141694.1 coordinate 774,884,344, forward strand.
TGGCCCTGGTTCAGGACTCCACATCATTTGGGGTTCCCCGGATCACAGGGCTGCCGGACAAGTCCGAGTCCAATATTGTCTTTCTCAGGCTCGCACTCGACTCAGAGGTCCGATCGATGACGACCAAAGTGGAGGACACCGCAGAGGTGCGGGCGCCCGATCCGGGAGCGGAGATGGGGAGCGCCGGGACCCCCCCCAGGTGAATGAGAGGCCTCCTGTCGACGGCGGCCCCACCTGCGGGATCTAGTCAGGCATCGCCGCGGCTTGGGCATCTCGGGATTAGGGTGGGATGTAGGCCCCCGGACAGGAGATGGAGCCCGCACCGGCAGAAGGGGACGCTCCTCTGTGAGCCAGATGCAGGCCGACTGTGGGGTTTCGGAGAAAAAGGACTTGTCTTGAAAAAGGACCTTAAGGCGGGCCAGGAAGAGGAGACCATAGGTCAGCCCCAGTGCCCTGAGCTTTTGCTTGACCTTGTCGTAGGACCGACACTGGGATTGGACCTCTCTGGAGTAGTCCGGTAAGATCATTATTTTAGAGTTCTGGAAGAGCAGGGGGCCCAGGTCTCTGGCAGCCTCCAAGATGGCGTCCCGGTCCGGAAGTTGAAGATACGGAGGATGAAGGGCCGGGCAGGGGCTCCAGGGTGTGGCTTAGGCGCCAGGGAGCGGTGGGCTCGCTCTATCGCAAACCAGGGGGAGAGCTTCTCCGCGGGCATCCAGGAGCGGATACAGGTTTCGAGGAAGACGGCGTTGGAACCCTTCTCTACTCCCACTGGAAATTCCAGTTGGCGTAAGTTGTTCCTGCAAGCCCGGTTTTCAGCGTCCTCCGCCCTGTGGTGGAGATCCGACGTCAGCGTCTGAAGGCGGGCCACCTGGGTCTTTAGGATGGTCAGATCGTCCTCCGCCGTGGAGATACGGGATTCGGCTTCGGTGATGCACACTGTGGGGTTCCGAAGGTCCTCTCGGATGAGGGCCACATCCACCCTCACTGCCCCAATTTTGTTCTCAACTGATGCCTGGGAAGTGCTGATCGCCTGGATGATTGTGAACAAGTTCCCCACTCAGCCCCGGGCGGAGGCGGGGGGGCCGGCGCTGGATTCATGGTCCGATTTGGTGAATTGGTCCATTCACATATGGGACAGGGGGACTGGGATCTGCGTGGTCTTCCCCCTGCCCATGATCGCAGTGAGCCGGATGTCCGTGCATGAGGGATGCTGCAGTTTCAGGAGCTCATCCAGAGGGTTAGACTTCCCGGCCTCTCAGAGGATTCAGATATCCGGATTTTGGTGATGGCGCAGTGGATCTGTCGCTGACCGCAGGCCCCCAGGCCCCTCGTGCGGCAAGGTCAAGGGAGCCGGAAGAGGGGGTTGCGCTCCTCCTGGGGCGGGAGACAGAGTGAGCGATAGACCCCCAGGTGACGGTGCGGAGCGAGGTGCCGGTCAGCAGCGAGTTCAAGCAGTCTTTAGTGAAGTGGAGCAGGGCCTCAGCAATGGGGTCCACGGGCCCCAGTGCCCGCCGCAGACCCCCACGCTGCCAAAGCCCCGAAGGTGGAGCAGTGATGGTTCAAAGGCAACAGTGGTAGGCAGGCAAGGCGTTCTTGGGCCTCCAGGCCAGTGAGGAGCAGATCCGGAAGGCAGGCGTCCGTCGCGGTCCCGAGTGAAGCGGAGCGGGGTATCAGCAGTACATTACCGTCCATGGGCCCCGGTGCCGCCGTAAGTCCTCACACCACCAGGGCCTCGGGGGTGGTTCAATGAGGGCAAGGCGCTCCTGGCCTCCAGGCCCGTAGGCCGCAGGTCCGGGAGGCAGGCGCCCCGCCAATCCATCGCGCCAGTCGGCCCAGCGCCCCCGGGGGTTCCAGTTCGGCGGGGGCAGAAGCCAGGGGCCGATTATTGAGCTGGCGGGTGGGCCGGTCAGTGGTCAGGCAGGGGGGCTGTCTCCGTCCGCGTTTACCCAGGACTCCCAGGCCTCCCAGCCCGGCCAAGCGGCTCGCAGGCGGGACCACTAGGGAGCCCCTCACCCCGCCTCAGCCCTCTCCTCACCTCTACAGGGCCATGGCAGCCCCGGTCGCCTCAGGTCGTTGGTCAGGGTCCACCGATGCGGCGTTGTTGCAGCAGTTGCCGGGTCGGTCTCGCAGGGTCTCACGGGGCCCCAATGGCTCAGACGAGGTGTCCCCAGGGGGGCCGGTACAGCAGGTGGTGCGTTCGGGTCTCCCAGGCCTCCCAGCCCTCTTGTCCAGCACACGGGAGTGGCCGAGGGGAGCCCTGCGCTTCAGGACAGGCTTCCCTCTTCGCCGTCAGGCCCGCAGCGGCCCCGGATCTCAGCAGGCTGCAGGGGCAGGGCCAGACGGCACCGCGACAAATGGATCCAGTGCTATCCTCACCGGGAGTCTCCCTCTGGCTCGACAGCCCAGGCGGGACGTCCGCGGGGCCGTCGCAAGCACCTCAGCTCCCGGGATCCGCGTTGCGCCCCCGGGCCAGGCAGGGTGGTGTAGCGGCTCCGTGAAGACTTTGCATCTGGTGGGGTGGACCTCAGTGGGAAGTGAAGCACCACAGCGGCCCGCCCGCCCGGCGGGGGCGGAGAACCCGCTGGGCAGCCAGGAAGTGCCGATCGCGGCTCACAAGACCAGGCTGCCTGTCGTTTAACTTGGGGCCGTCATTTTACGAACCTCGCGGCCAGGAGGGGTCGAGCCGGCGGATGCGCTGCCAGCCCTCGGGGAGGCCCCCAGCACCGCCGGGGATTGCACGACAGCCAGGGGAGTCCAGGGACACCAGGACTGTCCGTCGATGGGAGCTGCTGTAGGCGGATGCAGGGCGGATGACGGATGGGGGGGCCAGAGCACTCTTAGAGTGCGACCGCCACGCCCCGTGACGGATCTCTTAGGATATTATTTTCTTATTCAGTCTGGTTTATGGTATGTTACAGCACTAGGCGATGGACAAGACCAGCAGCAGATATGTCTTTTGTAAGTGTAAGAGGGTCAATCTACAGTTGGATATGTACTGCTAACTGTTACGGTATAAGTATTACGATGGACCAAATGATTTTAAACACATTGACATTAATATGTAATAACTAGATGTAAGACATTGGATTAATGCCTTTTCTTCTCTTGGACGTAATATCTGATTAACAGAACCAATTCAGGCTCCCCGGCTGACCCATGCCGCCAAGGATCTTACGGATGGCCCTTCCGGCCCTGGACTGTCAGATCCTCACCCTCTTGAAGAACTCCCTGGGGACTGGTCAAGTCAAGTCCAACTTGAAGGAGGCTAGAGTTACCCCTCTACTAAAGAAACCGGGAGCGGATAAGACCGAGCGAAAAAATTATAGACCTATCTCCCAGCTCCCTTTCCTGGTGAAGGTTCTGGAGCAAAATGTCCTGAAGACAACCTTGGCATTCCTCGAGGAACACGAGCTACTCCAACCTCGCCAGGCTGGGTTCAGAGATCACCATAGTACGGAGCTAGTCATGCTATCTGTACTCGACTATCTCAGGAGGAAGGCCGATAACAACAAGCCGAGCGCCCTGATTCTTTATGATCTTTCTGCGGCGTTCAATACGGTCAGGCCCACACACTACTGACACAGCTGATGGACATGGGCTTTCGGGGGCATGCCTACAATTGGCTAGAATCGTTTCTATCAGGACGCTCGCAGAGGGTCCAACTTGGCGATCAGATATCAGAAAAGGACAACATCTCATGCGGGGTCACTCAGGGCTCCGCTCTATCCTGCTTCTCTACAACATATACCTGCAGCCCTTGGTGGCCGTGCTAACCAATATCGAATGCTGGGTTTTCAATTACGCGGATGACACTCAGCTCATCCTGAGGATCGATAATCAATCTGCACCCAAGAGTTAGGCCAGAACATCCTCAGATTTACAATAAACTGGATGACTGAAAACTCCCTAAAACTTAATCCGGATAAAACTGTAGTCCTAGCCATTCCGGCAAAAAACAACCCATGGAGTGGCCTGATCTGGCCCCAAGAGCTAAGGACCTCTCCTAGCCCATCACCAGTTGTAAAGAGTTTAAGAATCAAGAACAATTCCCAACTCTCTAGGACTAACCAAGCCAATTCGGTGGTGGGCACATGTACTGGTCTTCTAAGACAGCTGAGGAAACTGGTTTCCCTGCTCTCAGTTTCATTTCTGAAAACTATTGTATCAGCAACTATCATCTCGCGACTCGACTATTGCAACGTGTTTTTTGTCGGGCTCCCTCAGAAACTCACGAACAAACTTCAGGTGGTACAGAATGACTCAGCTAGGTTGATCTTCAGGTTTCCCAGAAGAACTCACGCCACCCCCCTGATGCGCAAATTGCACTGGCTGCCTGTCAAGCAAAGAACGAAATTTAAGAGACTCTGCATCGTCCAAAAAGATCTTTACGGACACGCCCCAGGGTACATAAAGGCACGCCTAAGCAAATACTTGCCAGGGTGGGCGCTTTGCTCATCAGAAGCTGCCCAGCTGGTATGCCCACGGGGTAACTTTGCTTCCAAAGGAGGGCGAGCTTTCTCGGTCCTTCTGCCACAACTCTGGTACCAGGTACCGAATACCCTTTGTAAAGAACCTGGTCTGCTTCCCTTCCGGAAACAGCTAAAAACCCTCCTTTTTTTAGGGAAGTATTAGATACGACCTAACAGTTCTCAGTACCATGGAGATCTCCCCGCCCAGATGCTGTTTATTCTCTTCCAAAGCGCTAAGAGACCTGTCGGTGTACATGCGCTATACAAGAATACAATAACAATAACATATGAGAGTCTTGAAAATTAATGACTAGAGTATTTGCAAACCTTATGACTCTAATGTAATCTGCTACTTTTATTTTGTGAAGGTTTACAGAATTACATAGAACAATTTTAAAACTTGTATTTACATAGTGGGGCCAAGACAATGGTTACTGCATTGGAATTTTATTTGATAACAGTATGAAACATGCATGTCTGGATAAATCAGTGTAAACCAGTATATGGAACTATTAGAGCACTGAATATGTATTGGTAAGTCTCTTTTCTCTCATTGAATGTCTCTGCTTTAGCAATTTTAACCATGGTAATTGTGTTGTCTCTGTTAATAATAAGGTTTTACTCTCCGTAACTTAGGGCCAGTGAGACATTTTGTTTTTAGATGTTGTAATGGTTCCAATAAAGAAAATGATATACAACACATTGGACAGGGAGGTTCATACTGTTGGAAAAGAGCAAGAGTTCTAATCATATTCTTCAATTTGCTTTATATTTTATCGCAGGATCTCCAATCATGGCAGAAACAGGCGATTCTTCAAACTCCTTTTTAATTCAACACAGGGGACACAACGTGATGAGGCATCTTGCAACACCAGAATACATAGATCCACTGTACGAAGATGAAATTAGGGACACTGATGTATTTCAAGTCACATACCCAAAATCTGGTGAGGGTACTCAGGCTTAATGTGGTCATTTCTCATTTTCCTATTAAAATCCTGATTTTAGTGTTTTTGTAACTAAAGTTGTAAAATGTTTAATTAAGTTTAACACGTCCCCTTCTTAAATTAACTGAAGTAGGCTTTTATGTGGATTTTTCATGTTCTCATTAAAATGGTGAAATCTTTAATATAATATGCCTGGTCATACCTACGTAGCTACTAGTTGGATTTTATAATGATATTCTGATTAAATGTATTAGTGCATGATAAATTGAGTGAGTGGGCCAGTAAATGACAACTAGTGGTGGCTTTTAGAACAGTAATTGGGTATGGATTGCAGAACCTCAATTGCCATTGCTCCATATGGTGGCCTGCAGGTAGGAGGTACGTACAGGAGTGTTACTTCAATATTTCAAGTTTTTACAGTGCACCAGCCTAGTAATCAAGTCTCAGGTCCAAGAGGGGCACCTGTACTGGAATCTGCACTTCCATTGTTGACTCCACCACAATAATAAACACATTTTCTTGAGATAAGTAAATGTATTGTCCCTAATTATCTATACTTGCCCGTTGACTACAACACCTGAACAAAAGCTTGATTTGCCCTTACAAACTCATCACCCCTTAACAATACGGTCGAAATATTTGTTGAATGGAAAACTAACAAACAAAATTCAATAATGGGTGGCATAACACTCCAAAAACGCCAATTCAGAAAACTAGTAAACTGTAGTTTTGTAATAAACTACCATAAATCAAAATTTAAAGAGTATGTCAGTATTACGAAAGTTTGAAACAGTTTCCTTAAGTCACTAAGGGCCCGATTCTGATGCGGGTGGGAAAGCTTCCCAACCGAATTAGTTTGGGAATGGTTTCCAACCGAATCGGATCGGGAGAGTCCAAACCGACAGAGTACGAAACATCTGGATGCTTCCACATATGATTTGGTTGGAATCCCATTGACTTTCAATGTGAGCCTTTGTTTCCGATCGAATGGATAGGCTCCCATTGAAGAAAGGGTTGCTGGGGAAAATCGGGCACCCTGTGTAGGGCACCCCCTGCATGGCTGGAAAGGAAGACCCATGGGTACCCCCATAGACCCGATTGGGAAGGCTACAGTTGCAGGGGGGCCCACTATGGACCCCAAAGTCTGATTCCAACTGCAAATTTGAGTTGGATGGCACGATTCTGAAAGGCTGTACAAATCCAGCATCGTACTTGGTCGTTTGGAAACGTAGCCCGTAGAGACGTACAATTCTGCTTCGTATAGCTTGGTAATTCCAAATGCTGTTGGGTTTGGATTGGGATATTCCTAATGCCTAACTCGCATCATATTCGGTCAGTTGGAAACCTTTTTGAGTCGGTTGGAAAGACAGTCCCGATCCGATGTAGACGGAGCAAATGTTGTTAGGAGGTCTTCCTAACCACATCAGAATCAGCCCCTAAGAATTTATCTGCATCTTTTACCTTTACAAACATGTTATCATGTATATGATGCTTGTGTGTGTATGTCCCTTAGGCCAGAATTATGTTTCAATGATTATTTCAAACAATATATAGCCAAGGTAGTTATTAATGTTGTTCGACTGGTTAGTAAGTAAGTAATAATTCTTTATTTTGATATAAAAACATATCTTTAAAAGATTTCCCAAATCACACTATGTACAGTTTTGTAAATAAGAAAAATTAAAAGAGTGGAAAGAATAAAATTTGACTGTAAGCATGCTTGTTAAAACATTTCAAATTGTGGTTTGGTCCTCGCAGTCGTTACAAGTTCTATTAAAATACATATTCAGTCTAAACAGTGAGCAACGAGGCCTTATCAGTGTCCATTTTATCTAGATTGCAGTATGCTTGCTGGATAAATTTGGCCAATTTTATATTTAAAACAATATTATCCGAAGACAAAGCAGCAATAATGGCATGCCTACAAGTCTGAACTCCCAACCTGTTCCATTCTGGCCTAAGCAAACACCTGCGTTGAAAATTGAAGGAAGGACAGATACAGAGCACATGCAAGACTGTTTCTATTGCTAACCCGCATCCTCTACATGTTGTGTCCTCCTTCTTGCGATGCCAGGTGGGTAGATTTTGAAGAAAGCACCAATCTCCCATTCTTAGGGCAATCAGGCAACGCTTTAAATAAAGTGAAAATGTTGTGGAGAGGTAGGTGACAGGGGATAATCGTTTGTAAGAATTGACTACGGCCCAGGAATGACTGCGTTTCATGAAAAGAGTTTTATCTGAAGCCAGGGATTTCAGTCTTACACATTTTTTAATTGCGTTTTTAAAAACAGTCTGACTGGGGTTAAGAGCCCAAAGGTCGGCAGCTGACATTTGATAGATGTAGTCATTCAAAAGGCAGCCAAATGATCCCCCTGGATTGATCTCATTGATTTCTTTCCAGACTACAGATTCTAGGGTACCTGGTTCAGCCTGTCTTAATTTATGGCAAAGCTTGAGATATGTACCAATACTGGAGGCTTCATAGTTGGTTAATCCCAGCTCTAATGTAATCTGTGCCGGGTATGCGGTACTCGGCAAAGGAAGTACCTTTTTGTAGATTTTAGTTGTGTGTTTATTTAGGACAGTGTTCATTTTGCCTTTAAAGATCTCTATGCCATATGAAAGTGTAGACCGATCTTTGCTCTAAGAACTTCCAATAGAGGGGAAAAGGTTGGACCTGAAAGTTTCTTCGATAGCTTGGCCAAGGATACCACTAGGGCCGTGGCTTTGGCTGTGATCACATTACTCTGCTTTGTAAAACAGCCCCTCGAGTCCAAATGGATACCTAAATATTTATATGATTGGCCAATTGAAAGACTTATTTTATTAATTGACCAGCCACCACCACTGTAACGTCTCTTACCAAATGGAACTATCAAGGTTTTTTCCATGTTAATTTCTAATTGATTGCTGATCGTGTATTGCGATAATGCGTCAAGGAGCCTTTGTAACCCTGCTCTAGTGAGGCTAAACAGGGCCAGGTCATCGGCATATAAAAGATTACATAATGCCATGCCTCCTACTTTGGGCGGATGACTGTTTACCTTGTCTAAGGTGCTTGACAGATCGGCTATGAATAAGGTAAAGAGAAGGGGGGGCAGTACGCATCCCTGATTGACACCACGTGAGGTCATGATTTTTCGCGAGAGATGCGTGCCGGACCCTAACTTCACTCGAACCCATGTGTTAGAATACAGTTGAATGATGGGGTTCAGGATTTTATCTGGAATTCCCCACTGGCTCAGTTTTTTCCAGAGTGCCGCCCTGGGCATTCTATTGAATTCTGCTTTGAAGTCGAAAAAGCAGCAAAAGGCCATCCTAGATGTTGAGAAGGCTTTATCAACGATAGTGGAGACTGCTAGTAAGTTTGTCATAGTTCCTGAATTGGCAACAAACCCTGTTTGATTCAGATGAATCAGATCATTGTCCTTTGCCCATTGTCTGAGGTCCTCCAAGATGAGCCCTGCATAATGTTTCGCCTCTATGTCCAGAAGGGCGATTAATCTGTAGTTATTCGGTACGGCTCGTGATCCAGCTTTGTGAATGGGGTGAATAATTGCACCTCGCCATGAGTCCGGGATTGTCAGCGTCCTCAAAGTGTAGCTGAAGAGATTTAGTAACACCGTGGACCAGAAGGGGATGTCCAATTTAAATAGCCTCTGTGGCAGGCCATTCGGGCCTGGTGCTCAGTCTTGTCTCCCTTTTGTCACTGCTTTGACAACTCGTTCTTCAGTTAGTTCATATACTGAGGTGAACCACTGTGTTGTGTCGGAAGGAGTATTCGGTGATACACCAGCGCCAATGCTGTGTGCCCTGTGCCCTGAATGATCTGGTGCATTCATGGTGATCTTGTGCCTGAAAGTGATCCGTTAAGTATGATGCCCATTCTGCTTCCTGAATATTCGCTGAAAGAAATTTGTTAAGTTCAGGTTGGTGCGGTTGACAAGAGACCAGAATTTACATGAGTTTTTTTGCTTGCTTTCCCACACCAATTTCACCCAGTATTGAGTTTCCTGAGCCGGTTTCTCTTGGGAGACTGCCCTCCTGAATGCTTTTTGGGCGCAGTGATATGTAACAAGAAAAGCACTGTTCCCCGGAAATTTTAAGAGTGACCTCAATGCATTGTTTCTCGTTCTCTTTAATGATTTTATGATGGTAGAAGCTGCAGCCCCTACTGATGGAGTACGGTTTGAGCCCTGCGCAGTCACTGGGTGAGAGCTGATCAGATGAAGACACAGCTGCGACCATTTCGCTGTCGGGGGGCATCTTGATCAAGACTGCCTGTTATATAATCCTTGCTTGCTTTTAAAACACTCTGACTGTTAAACTCAGTCCATTTGAGGCGCTTTAAGTTTTCAGAGTGTATTCCCTTGTAGCTTATAGGAGCCGTTTTATGGAATTCGGGGTTTGTGATGAAGGAAATGACCTGCGGCCTGTGATCGCTTTCAGACCGTGGATAGATGCAAAAACTGTCCAGATTAAACAGTAGTTCTGAGTTACAAATAGTAAAATCTAAGTAGGATTTTTTGCTTCCATTCGACCAGGTCTAGTTTGGAGGTGAATCGCTGGTTGTCTTCCATTCACTACCAGGTAGCCTGCAATATAGAATCTCTTCACGGAGAGCTCACCTAATATGTTTGAGGTTTGCATCGGAGGTTTAGATTGAGTCATAGCCTCAATGATGTTAGTTAAGTCGGGCCCGTCCATGTCTGCTGCATTCCCCTGAAATAAGTTTGTATTAAAATCCCCCGTGACAATACGGTCCGAGTTGGGGTGTTCAGTGGCGATATCTTTCATGATTTCACAAAGTTGGACCAGAAGGTCTTTTTTTATACGGGTACTGGGGTTGATATACACGTTTATGAGGAAGAGCAAACGCTGTCTCATCCACGGGTTAATTTTAACCCCTAGTAGCCAGTCTTCTTTGAAATGGACTTGATTAAGTGCACCTTTTAAGTTATTCGCGATGTATATGGACAAATCGCCTTTGGGATGGCCAAAGCGGCTGTCCCTGAGTGCTGATTTCCAAAATTCGATGTATCCTTCTATGGGGCGTCCCTCTGATGCCCAGGTTTCCTGTAGGGGGATTGCTGTATGTTTACACAAGAAGGCCATAGTGTCAAGGATCCCCCTCGAGAGAGGAGGTAGTTCGTCCACAGGAGCAAAGATGAATGTCCCACACACTTCCAGACAACAACTACCACAGCGAGAGGGTATAACTTCGCTGACATGCAGCTGCTACCTAAAAGTGTGGGGGGAATTTTCCCAGGGAGTATACCACTCTCCCCCAGCAAGGTGGCGTCGCTGCAGTCTTGATGGCAGGAGACTGGAAAATAAATAGACAACACTACTAACCTCACCAGTACTTTACAGGGCTGATACACAAGTGTTCAACATAACATTCCACTTACCACATAGGTGAAAATCAGGGCTTTAAGCTAGAAATCCAGGCAAGAACCAGGAGATACAGCAGAGAACCTGGAGCACAACTAGCAAGGATATCTCCAAGGTAGAATGCACCAATGCCTGTTCTACTCATAAACTGAAGACAGAGTAGGACTGGGCGCCACAAGTGCAGCTGATGACACTAGTATCACTTATAAAGCTAAAGACAAAGTGATACAGAAATGCTCACTCCAGCGCATAAACTTAAGACAGCGTGGAGCGAGTAACAAACATATAACACAAACAATCCCCTCCTCCGACTCATAAGCTTAAGACAAAGTGGAGGAAGGAAGGAAACAACATAAAACGCGGACAATAGACACACCCCGTCTGAATAGGTACTGAAGATCAGAACGGAGTGGGCGTATCAATAACAAGACGTGATAGCCAAGACAAGCTCCACTCGTATCCAAAAGACAGAGTAGAGCGCAAACCACAAACATCCACAAAACCCCTACGATCACAAGAATGACCGCGGAGTCTAAACACTGTGAAGGATTTGCCTGCTAGGAAAATGACACAACAGAGGAGAGAAGGGCAGGCAGGGAATCCAGGCGGAAGGGGACGCAAGGCACCGGGGAAGGGCGTGCCAAGATGAGGAAGGGTAACGGAACAGGGCGGAAGGCAAAACAACAGGCAGGATACAGATCCGAAACAGAAAAATACCGTGACCCAAAGGTGGAAATCTCAGGAGCTGGAACAGAGCACAAAAGGGATCAAGAGAATTCAGCAGGAGCTCAGAACACTACGGGAACCTCACGGAGCAGAACGCTGAGTAGAGGGGGCGTGGTCACTAACCAAACAGCAAGCCAAGCACTGATTTGCGGGTGAGATTCCTCTTTAACCTGCCTAGGGAGCGTCACAAAACACCATACCTTACACAGTAAGAGGCTTTAGGGAAAGGAGCAAAAGTCTCACAGGGACACAAGAGGGTTTTTACACTTGAGCATTCTACACCCTGAGGAATCTATATTGAACACTTATGATTGGGGTCTAATTCGACCACCCCTAACACATAGTGTCATCGTTTGAGGTTTTTTGATGGAGTCCACTGATGTTCCATGAACACAATGAGAAGGGCAACCGCCCTTGCCTGTTATCTGTTTTATGCTGTGAGTCAGCCACTGAGGGAGGTTTTCCAGAGGGATTGTATTTTTCTGCGAGTATTTCAGCCACAGGTGGTCAATTTAAGTGTTTTGAGGACAGGATTGCTGGCAGCCACCCCCAACTATAGATTAGTTCTACATTGTCTCCAACTTTTTCGGGACGTTTAGATTCGACGTCAGACCCTGAGGCATTTTTTAAAACAGAGTAGGGTCTTGCACGTTCTGTTGTTTTAATTGTAGCCAGCTGACTGGGTGAAGTCGATCTGTTTAACAGGGAAATAGGGTACCCTGGCGTGGAGTAGGGGTACACTCTGATTCCCCAGTTCCGCAGAGTGGATTTCTGTTCAACAAAAGCTCCTACCCAGCTGGCCGATGAAAAAGTCGCCACAGTGACCTCAGAAGGTTGGTTGCCTCAGGGGGAGAGGAATTCGATGGATTCTATGTTGTTCGTGGCCAATCCTGCTAGCCCCGGGATGCCTTCCGCTAGTTTTAACAGATTGGATCTATTAAGAATGTTGTGCCGCCCTTTAGATTTGTATTCAGGGGCCAGTAAAATCTGATGACACAATAGGTCATTTTTGCTTGACTCCGGTACACTTATGGACTTGATGTCGGAATTTTGGACTATCCTATCTGGTTTAATTTCGTGTAACTGTTGTGACAGTCGTTGCAAAACCCTCTTCAAATGTGGGTTGTAACTGGTCAGGGTTATCGGATCATTACAGATAGTTTTGGAGTAATTTAGTCTTGACGTTGCAGTTTCCTTTCCAAGGGGAGTTAGAGCCATTGGTGGCCTGGGTTTTCCTGTTACCGTCTTAGGCCCGATTTTGCTTGCCTTCTCGGAACTCATCCTTATGTTTTCTGTGAGAGCACTGCCCTCATCTATTTCAGGGGCTGTAGTTTGTTTGCTTTGATCCTGTGGGCTCCTCACTAGTTCTTGGGTGAGTGTTTCTGGGGGGACTCAGTTGAGGTTTTTCGTTTGCTTTGCTGCACTGATTTTGATAGGGGATTTTTTATTTTCAGCTTTTATAAAAATAGGAAAAAGTTCTTGATTGGCCACGTTGGAGTTAGCCCTAAGTTTGTTTCTGGCTTTACGCTGGTGTTTACACTCTCTCTTACTGCATGGTGGAAAAGGCCCTAGGGGAGCCGCCACTGTTGAAGCGGTCTGAGGAGCAAGGCTATTTATTCGCCCAGGCTCAGGTTGGTCAAGCCTGGTTACAAGCCCAGTTGGTGTCAATGGAGGACCGATTTCGACCATCAGATTTGGTTGTAATAGAACGCTCTGGGGATGTTCATTCAGCTTCGTTGAGCCGGTGATTGTTCCTGTGTTTGGCCCCTCCCCTTCATTTATGTTTGCGTTCTGCTTAACAGGAGCCTCAGTGGGTTTTTGATGTTCTTGCTGTATGGGGGATGGCGGTTTGGTGAAGACGTTTCCTCCCCTCAACAACTTGACTTTCCTTATGACAGTAGTTAGGCATTCGGGGAGCAGAGAAAGAGAATGTATAATTGGGGACCAGCAGCAAGTTGATTGGGCAAGCTTCGTGGAGGCTTGCGCCCTTAGAATTAAAGAGTTTAGTTTATCTAGTTTGCTATCGATCCCAGACGTGAATAGTGCCAAGGCGTTTAGTAGGTCGACCTGCACCTCCAGTTTTACCGAATGATAGTTAAGTGCATTAACAGTTTGTTGAAGGGTCTGTAGGAGTTGGGGCCAAGCACTGGTCGCAGTATTTTCTTCGATGTTTAATTTTTTATTTGGGATAGAACTGGGCCTGGGGGAACTTTAGGAGGTCTTGAAAAAAAGAGAGAGGTCTGACATAAATTGATCATTCAAGACAGGCGGTACTGGCTGATTTTGCAATGGGTCCTTTGTTTTTCCAGGTGGCGAAAATAACATGTACGGGGGACTCAAAGCTGGTGGTGCTGTTGAAGTGATTATTGTTTGTGGGGTTTAGGATAGTTGGCTGCTGTTAAAATGCACAGGGTTGACTTGCCTATGAATTTGCACCGTCGTTGTTTGCTGAGAAGAGGCCGCAGGAGGCTTGGTCGGGGTCGCTAGGCGGATGACGGTGGGTTGTGTCGGCGCTGAGGGGCCCTCTGTTGGGCACATGGTGTCCTCCAGCTGGATTTGCAGTGAGTGAGGGAACCCATTGTCATCTGCTGGAGACTCGAAAAACTTGCCCAATTGGAGGTGGGCAGATTGAGGATTTTTACTGTTGTGGTTAGTATTAGTAGACCCAAAAATGTTGACTTCTGATGGCTCAATTGCTGTCGTGGTTTCCGGTGCCCAATGTTGCACCGGGGCCAAGTGAGTCGACCCTGATTGAGCCTGGGTTGTGGTGATGATTGCCTCCGGAAATTGCGCGTGTGGTTGTGGCAATTCCGCAGTCTTTAATGACGTTTTTCTAAAAAAGTCCCGTAGGCTTAGGGGTTTTTGCGGTTTTGATCTGTAGTTAGCGTCGGCCGGGACCTCAGCAGCATCAGGTTGTTTGGGTTTACTTTGTTTGGGTGCTGTGTACTTCCTTTCCTGATCTCATTGTTCCAGAATGGGCTTGGGCTTGGGCTCTTTTGTTTGCTCTCAAGTCCAACGCCACTGGTGCTTTATTACAGCGGCGAGGTTATTAGGATTCAGGCTTCAGGAGCTGTGTGCAATGACTATGCGCTGTGTAGCTATATTGGTATATAGCAAGTGGCACCCCCCTGCTCACCCAATCCCACCCGCTCGGGGCCCGCCGACCTTGACCCTACCCGCTGACACCACCTCGCCTCTCTAGATCGGACCGAAATCCGAGGACAACTGGGGCTGCGTGCTATGCAAACTCTGGAAGCGAGTGCAAGCACTTCGAGGCCTGGGGGTGGGGTGGAGCCAGTAGGGTCTGGGCGAGATAGTCGGGCCTGGGCTGGTTCAAGGATGGAGAGCAAGGGGAGCAGCCCCAGAGCTGGTGGGTTCCCGTGAGCAAGCCAGGCGACGAGCAGTGGGGAGGGGTGACCAAAGGCCGTGGGTGCTAGAAGGTTGAGGCGCCCGCCGAGAGCCCCCAGTGGGAGCACAGCGAGCCGTGAGGGCTGCAGGAGCTTAACTAATAAAGAGCTCTAAACGCGTGCGGCTGCGAGCGCCAAACAGTCAACGCATTGGGGGGGGGGACAAGAGAGGAAGCCGCCCACTCGCCAGATTGTCTTAGGGGAACGGTGGGAGTGCGAGAATTTGCCTCCCAGTCAACCCCTACACCCCCCTGCGTGTGCACACTGCCGCGCTGCAACCTTACCGCGAATCAACCGGTTTCAGCTGCGGGACATGCGTCCGTCCGTCTCACTGTGCCCTCCCTGGCTCGCTTGTCTCCGACTCTCAGTGCAGCAGCCCTCGTGCACTGCGCACCCACCGCCAACAGCCTCTCCACTCTCCTACGTCGCCACGCCTACCTGACGAGCCTCGGTAATCACACTGGTGGGACGCAGCCAGTCACACGCTCTCTGAAGCAACAGCAAGAAGTGTGAGAGAGAGAGGTTATTTTTCACAGTTTTAACACATGTGTTAAGTTGTGTCTGGTTTTCCAGGTTATTTACTACTTTGAAGCCTTCTTATTCATCATAGTATGTGCTTAGAAGAAAACGTGCTGGCTTAGCATTTGCTTAACATCAACTCACCCCAATACTGTGTGAATGAGAAGTGTTGTATCTCTTTCATTTAAACATTTTTTAAAAGATCATTACTATCTATCAAGCCATATCCACAGATTGAACATTTAATCAGTGAAATTAATGCAAATCCAATAGGTTATTTTTCATATGATTGTAACTTATTAGGTTTTTTTTCTGTTGCTCTTGAGTGAATTTGAGATTTCACCAGCAATAACGTTCATAGTCTCTAAAATGTGTTCTGAATAATCAAAAACTTAACTTGAGTCCTTGCCTTATGAGTTGTCTATAATTCCAATCTTGAATCATTCACAATCAGGTGACATATCTGTAAACTTTCAACTGTTCAAAAAATCATATTCGAATGAAACTTTCACACTAGAGCCACACTAAAGTCTGTATACTTATATAAAACACAGAAAGGCATATAAAGTGTAGATTGGTATACCTACAGAAAGATATAACCAAAGTCAATAAGATAGTTCTTTTGCATCTGGTACAAATAATCTTATATTGCCCCCTAAGTAGTGGAACCTAATTGAAAACGACAAATCTCTACCAGATCTGAATTATGTACATTAGCTCTCATCCCTTTTCAATGTTCTTTTGCTTCCAAACTCAATGTGTGTTATACAAGAAAGATTATTCCAAGAATACACTACATATGTTCATCCCTATGTTTATCAGTATGGGTTATCATAAATTCAATATAATATATCTATACTGAACCTATTGACAGAAACCACTTATCTGTTGCAACAAGTTTCCTTCCACCAATTGCTATTGACACTCTAATGTTAAATCAGTTAATACCCAGTAAAAAGATTATCTCAAACCGTTAAACCTCTTTACTGCAAGACTGCAAGAACAAAATAGTTTGAGAGATTGAGGAATTGGCAGAACATTCTACTACAACGAGAAAACAAATTGCAGACATTCACAGGAGAATCACTTTTGAAACTCAAAGCACTTTAATCTAAGTAATGGGTCACATTCATCCATAAATGCTCAACATTGCTAACCAATAAAAAATGATCATTTTACTATGAGGAAAATTCTCACAGATAGACCACCATTTTTTAAAGACATGGCAACAACTCAGAAATGTACTTATTAGAGCTGAAGAATGTGAGTCCATATGTTACTAGATCCAACAATGAAGGGCACATTCTCCAGCCTTAATTGTTACCCCCGTAGCAATATAATGAAAGAAACATTTTTCACACATATAGATGAAGAATACCAATCAAGCATTTTCCACCTATGAAGTCTCATGTTACCAACAGCAAAGGGACAACAGATAATCCTAAATCTTTGCAAAATTGTGATGGTTATATCAGTTACAATCCTTTAGACTGTTTGGGATGAAAAAACACTCACTGATTAGTTTCCTTTAAAGAAACTATGGGCCTTATTTAGAGTTTGGCAGAGGGAATAATCCATCAAACCTCAGTGGATATCTCTTTTGCTGCATTATAAGTGCCATAGTCCATAATGCACTGGTAATACGGGGGACGAGGCATCCACCATGTTTTTGATGAAGTGTTTTGTCTGCTAAACTCAGAAAATGTCCTACCTGTCATTTATTAGAAGTACTTATTCATTAACACAAAGGTAAGGACAAATAAAGAATACACTTGATTGATTGCAAACTATGAATTGTACTTTGTGATTGAGAAGGTTTTGAAGATAACAAGCAAACAGTACTACAAGTGTCTGACATTTTGGGACAGATTTACTAGATTCTCACAGAGTGCTGTGCAGCAGTCACGAATGCTGCCCTGCGCTGCATAAGAAGGAGCAAGCAGAAGAGCGCCACATTTACAGAAATATGGCATTCACCTCCCCTATCACAGAAATATGCTGCTGTTCAACAAGGACAAACCTTTGCACCACAGTGCAAGTTGTCTCCGTGAGTTTAACATAGGTTTTGTACTGGAAAGAAACCCTTCCAGTACAAAATGCAATGCTTAGACTAACTTTAAACCTTTTTCCACTTTGACTGTACAGTGCAGCACACATACAAAGTTGAAAAAGAAAGGAGAAAGGAAAGTATTTCTGATTCATAGTACCTATTTGAAACAGGGGCTATTTATTTCACGTCAAATCCTGTTTAGGGCTTAGCTTAAGAAATCTTAGGTGGTTGCATGGGAACGCCAATGCACCACCCATGGTACGCCCTATATTTTGCAATACTTTTAAGTTATTCTCCAATGTAAAAAAGGTTTTACGCTGGAAAGTTAATAGGTGAACAAAGATTTAGATTTGTTTTGCGACAATTTTGTGACAGAAACACTGTGCTAAATCTCAGTAAATAGACCCCTTTGGAGCAATATCATCTGCAGAGTGTGCACCGTTATCTACTCATGAGTACATGAAATGAACCATCAAGTTAATTTTCACAGAACAGAATGGAGAACTTCCAGTGACTTTGAATAAGGGGGAACAGCCAAACAGACTTTTATGTCTAGGAGGCTGTGGGGCTCACAGGTGACCCCTGACCCACCTGTAATTCTTTGGCAAGTGCTATAAAGCTCATCATGTTACCCCTCTGCTCAGGATGCTGCCAGACAGAATACTATGCCCAAGAGAGTTCAGGGCTCTCAAGGAGGTCCCTGATACACCAGCAAAGTATTTGGCACGCGCTATAAAGGGCACCATGTTAGGCCACTGTGGTGGATGCTGCCTGACAGAATATTACACCAAGGAGGCTGTGGGGCTCCCAAGGCTGCTCCTGACACTGACAATCCCTTGGCGAGCACTGTAACGCACATCACATTTCCCTGCTGTGCTGGAAACGAACAGGCAGGCTACTACGCCCAGCATGCTGCAAGACTCACAGATGGCCCTTGGCACACCTACAATCCTTTGGCGAGTGCTATAAAGTGCATCATTGTACCCCACTGCGTGGATTGCTGCCAGATGGACTACTACACCCAGGAGGCTGTTGGTCTCACAAGGTGGCCACTAACACATGTGATCTATTAGGGATCACTATACAGTGCATCACGTTATCCCACTGCAAGGGGCGTTGCCAGAGGAACTACCTTGCCCAGGAGGCTGCGAAGCTCACAAGGCGGTCCCTGAAACACCTACAATCCTTTGGCACACCACTTTATCCCACTGCATGAGACACACGCAGGCTCAGCCAGGACAGTCAGAGCACGGAGGAGGCTGGGCAAGTCCACCCCCTTTGATTCTATACCCAGACTGCTATTTGATCCCCCAATAAGATTGGCCTACTCCAGTCAGGTACTGCTGATTTTTATCTGGATCTTTGCACCACTAACTCCACCTAGGTCTGCTTTCACTTGAGTATGGACCCAGAGTCCCTGTTTAAATGTATTCCAGCTGCTACTTAGCTCTATCCTCTACTGGTATCGATATTTGCTTATTTGCTGCAACCTAGCTGGGGTAGGATAGCTAACCCCATTATTGGTATCCTGTGTGATTACATTTTTAAAATCTTTTAAGGGATACTGACTCTGATATTAAGCCCACCTCTCCATTGATTGAGTTTGTATGTATGTTTATTTATCACCTGAGCCTGAACCTTGTATTTAACCCACATTTCTTCATGGGATTGCACATTTCAGATCGGCAAGTTTGCCCTTGGCTGCACCTTAGATGACTTTCCTTGTGGCACTTGCACTTTTCCGGGGGAAGGAACCCTAAGACTGCTATATAGCATTGCTATTTCTATCGTAATTTGGGGTCATACCCCTGGTATCCCTGTGTTCTCTACACTCACACTTGCTCTTTATTATGGGAGTTATCCCAGATATACTATCGTCAAGAAATACTAATAATCCCCAGTTCTGTAGAGTGAGATTTTTCAAAACGGCACCTTCATACTACCTGGGGCCTTCAAGCCAGCCGTCTTTTGCCCTTCTTTTGGACTATCTCTGGGGCATCTGCCTCATATCTGGGACTCCAAACGCAGCTTCATCTATGTCAAGTGGTGCGAATGATTCATAGAGGGTGGAACTTTATAACACTACACAGCATTTTTGGTGCCTTTATCTGCATTTAGTCACTGTTTGGGTCCCTGGGTCACCACCCTAGGAGACATTTAGCTCAGAGGAGCATGACATCAGCAGCTAGGGATGGAGAGTCCCTTTTAGTTTTTGGTTGGGTCACACCCCTTGAGCCTGGCTTTCATGAGGCTCTGTGTGACTTGTTACATGCTTTGAGTTTCTTTTTTAATTCCCTATTTTGATTACCATTTTTGTTTTGTTTCAGCTGCACTGCTTTACTTTATGATAGATGGCTAAACATAAACTAGGCCCTAATACTTAGGGGGTGCTGCTAAGTCTGGCACTCTTGGTGGGCATATATAAAAGGCTCTGGGTGCTCTAGACAAGTATATTCTTCTTACTGATAAAAGGTTTTTCCTAATTTCTTCATTAACTGAATGTGTAGCCACCATATCTGTCAGGATTGTACAGTCAGAATTTCCACATTACACCTGTGTCTCTTGCCCACTGCCCAGACTGCAAGCCAAACCCAGCTATTACCAACAAAATACAATAGAGACTGTTCAGCAAGTCAGCAAACTCCACCAAGGTAGCATCTCTAAAGCATCCAATGCTGCTGGATCATCCTAATTGTAAAGACGATATTATAAGGGTGGGCGGAAAACTCCAATCCACCAATGGAGTAGGCAGAAATTTGCCACTCTGCGGTCTGCTTGGAGCGCGGAGTTCAGCAAAAACTTCACCAGTGTGGTGTTGCAGAGTTTACCGCCCACCCTAAAAAATAAGTTAATGAATTATTTCATGAGCACCTACATAACTCACCTGAATGATAACTGACACATTTTTTAACCAGATAAATGCTCATACAAGTCTGATACTTGCCGCTATTATCAATGTTAACAATGACATATACTCCAAACAGTTCCCAGTGTTACAATCCAGTCCTTCCTAATGAGAGGAATGGAATGCTAACTTGTTTATGAAAAGAGGACTATGTTAGACAAAAGACTGTCAACAAAAACATCGAGTAGGAACTGAAATTCGGTCAATCTTTGGCTTTTTGGCAACGGATTGGCTGCTGATTCTAGAAATCCACCTGTCGGGGAGGACCTGACATGGGAGCTGGTTCTCCTCACACGGACATGCTGCCTGCCAGCCTAAGAAAAAACAAGCAAGTACCAAACACACTTTTTTCACTCCTTTTACTGAAGGAAAAGACAAACTAATATTACTCTTAGGTCTGTTGGGCGTTTTTTACCCTTTTAATTTTCTATTTTTACTTTTCAAGCAAAGATTTTTTATGTGTAAAAAGAAAACAAAACATTTAGAACATTTATACAAAAATACAAGACATTCATCACATATATATACACAAGTATACAAATGGTACAATATTTACCTATTTACAATTAATGTACTCAGATCCTTGTCTAAATTTGACAAAGTGACGCTCGGTATCAAATGACAATATATTCAAATAATATAAACCATATTTCAATTCATTGGTCTCTAGATCAATTGATGTCGTATTTTCTATGCCTACGCGTTTCGAACCAGATGATATGAATTCCTAGGTTCTCTTCAGGGCTCTGTCTTTTAGTAAGTATCTGCAAATATGTACAAAGATAACAGATTTATTATGAGTTCTATATTAATAGTTTCTTCACTCCATAACGTCAAACTTATCACTATTTCTACCTGTTCGTCCAGCAGCCGCCGGTCTACAGGTTTCACGTTTTTCTTTTTATCGATCTTGATCCTACACCCAAGGTAGAGAGTAAATTAATCCCTATTTTTGGAACATACCTACGTCCAACAATGCCAAGCCTTGTCTCCCCAGACATACCTTATTTTTAAGTTTTGAGCAGGTAGTTCAAATTCTCCTGGATTATGATTATTTCTCTTTTTGGGTGTTCTTCCTGCCTTTCTATAGGTGACCTTTAATATATAAAGGTATCTGAATATATATCAGGCCTCTAGTACAAATCGCCTTTACATAACTGTCATTGGGGTGTCAACACTCTGTAAGCATACCCGTTACAGTGTTGCAATCTCGTATCATCAGCGCAATCCGTTTTTATGTCTTAAGTCGGTACTCCAAGATTCATGATCTTCTCACGATCTGTGAATTTTAGGAATATCTCTATCAAATCGGTCCTTTTTGAACTCTCATTGTTTAACCAGCTTTCAGATTATTAAACTGGCTTACACACGAGAGGAGGCATACCTTCAGTCTTTGAGCGGAGCTCCGCGTTTCTTTTCTTTTAACCTTGCACGGGATAGAATTAACGGGGACACTCGTTTCATTCACCTGCGTAAATGAGCGCTAGAGTCAGTCTCTGTTTTTATGTTTCACCTGAAGTTAACATTACCCTGGATTATTCTATCTGCCCCTTACCTCAGCTTGGCGCGATCCGGGAACTGCAGAAACAATCTGTAGACGCCGTCGCCATCTTTAGTTGGGTTCATATAGCCAAAAACGTGCATAACTGTCGGCCATTTCAGAAGAGGTTAGTTTCTCATTACGATTTTACAACATTGTACATGGGTTAAAGCGATTGTAAACTGAGATTTTATTTTTTAATATTAAGCGATTCAATGAGCATTATGTTACAAATATTGATAGCTTTTTAATAATATGCAACCGTTTTGTGAAAAGGGAGAAATTCTCATTCAAATTTTTTGGGGCATGAGTCTAAGATTGTGCACACAATGGCTTTATTTGTGTTATTAGTCGATTAATTATACTTGGAAGCCCGGATGTTTGGAACTTTTAGGTAATGTGATTCATTTCTGGTGGTGTCGGCGGTGGCCATCTTGGAGTGGACTTATTCACCAACTACCAACTTCATTCGTCCTTGTCTAGATCTCCCTGTAATTACAGCCTGGAAATTTCAGATAATGAATTGAGACCTGAGAGGGCACTGTTGAATTTTAATATAAGGTACGCTTCTTTTTGTAGCAGTACTCTCTCAGGGTCTACTGAAGAATTCCTGCCAGCCTAAGCCATCATTAAAGTAAACCTGGCATGAGCAGCAAGATAGAGGTTGGGACTTGAACCCTGACTCTACTGGCAGCTTGTGTGAACTTGCTATTGGAAGCTGCCTGCTCATACTCTTTTGTGGAACCATGCTGCTGTCCCTGCTTTTGCACACTTACTCCTTTCGATATCTACTCTCCACCACCATGATGATGAGCATGGCGTCCACATACCTGCTGGCCTGCTGGGTCTGGCACATCCTATCCTGTATGCTGCCTGCCCGTATGGTCTTCTTCTTCTTCGAGAACTACATCGGCATGCAGGTGAGTGCTGCCACACCAACCCAACACAATCATTGCACACACCCATGGGGCACAGGACAAGCTCTCCCATCTTGGCACAATGCACATCCATTCTAGTGGGATCCCATATATCCCAAGCTACCTGTATTTAGGTTCCTGTCTCCTGCTCCTAAAACTAATTATTGGAAATTGTCAGATCCATCTTTAATTAGGAGATATTATTGTTCTGACTCTAACGGATCCCTCCTAACACAGGCTTTCACAGCAGCTCATGGAGACACAAGCTTCTTCTGTTGCTTATGGCCCATTCTTATTCCCCCACAGTGAAGGTCATGTTGCTATGCAGGAGCTCATTGCGTATTCTGCATGTTCTTTGCAGGGACACCATGCAACTACTGGATGTGGACATTAACTCTCCTCAGCCCTAGCAGCCTTTCAGAGTATTGACCTGTCGGTAAAGCCCAGTGATTCTCTTCCACTTGAACAATACATTATGAACATCCATCTGTGTCAGTCAAAGAATGCTGTGTTTTGTTATTCAGTTAGCTTATGATTTATTCCCTTTGTTATGAAATGCTATGTATGCTATTATGTTATTTCACGCTACGTCATGGCACCTTACTATACTTTGCTCTTATGTTAGCCTTTTTTTCTGATGTTATTTTGTATTATATTGGTTATGCTGTTAGGATATGTTGTATAGGTCGTGGTTTGTCATGCCACATTTCCCCAGGTCACGTTATGTTATGTTATGTTATGTTATGTTATGTTATGTTATGTTATGTTATGTTAAGTTCCGACCTGCCTGCAGACCCCGGTACTATCATAGCTCCTCGGTTCATGACCTAGAGAGCAGGGACCTTCGGCAGACCGTCAGAGCCAAGACGGTTTCTGAGGTGTGAAAAAAGACCCTGTAAAACTATGTATACATTGAGCATGCATTCCATTGCTTCTGGAAAGTACAGACTCACCTGGAGTGTGCTAAACAATAAAAATGGAGTGTATAGTTACAGATTATGCTTAGCTTACTATTTGCAGGTTTCTGTATTGTGAGTCTAGGCGCTATGTTCTTCCCTGTGTCCCTGGTGTGAGACGAGTGTTTCACTGTTCGCAGTACACATCCCAGTGCCTGGTGCACTGTCCATGTTATAAAGAACATCCTTTCAAACTGTCGAAATGTGAGTAATCTCTCTTCAGGGACATTGAGCACATTCATAGAGCTGATAACACATAGTATTGAAGGGGGATGATGTGGAATTTATGAGAATCACGCCGACTTTCAGCATCAGGCTGAAACTTTCTCCCTAACCAAAAGAATGAATTATACAATATATAGGGGGGATGTGGACTGTGGCCTGTTTAGTCAAAGCTTCATGATAAAGATTATTCAATATAAGTGCAGTCACCTCTATTTTTTTATATATCTTTATTGACCATTTTCCAAACAAACTTCACTGATATCGGCATGTGCCAAATCATGGGCATATATTACTGATTGTTCAAATTCCACATACAACAGGCCAGAGCCCAAGTACAACAACAGTTAGATCAGTCTTAAATCTTAAATCTTAAATCTTAAATCGGACTTCTCCCCCACCTGTATCATATGTATGATGCCTCAATCATGGACAATCCAGTGGATCCCTACTATGGCCCATGCCCCCAGGCTTCGTGCTATGGATCAGCCACCCAACCCCCTTCCCCCAACAAAGCTTCCCTCACCCCCGGCCATGTCTGGTGTACAATATCTCATGGTGTCTCTTGGTGCACCGACCTCCCCGGCTCCTCCTGTTCCCTACCCAGTAGAACTATGCTACTCTGTCTACCCCAACTCCTCTGTGTTGTCTGGTTCCCCTCCTGAGTGTATTTTCTCCCTTGCTCCATTATTGTATGCTTTGTCTTCTCTCCAGTTTACCAACTCTGCCAACATTGCCCTCCAGGCGTGTACGTCATCTTCTAGTTTCTCATCGCGTCTGGTCTGCTGCATCACCTCGGCAGTCGCCCATTCCTGCAAATTCAACACCCACTGTGACATACTGGGCAGACGGCAACCCATCAACTAGATGGCTATCCACCGCTTTGCAAGCACCACCCCCAAGAGGACAAGCTTTGTACTAAGGTTCTTGGTATTAGGTTGAGGTAGCAATCCCAATAACACCACGTGGATCTCTCCCGCTATCTCCCACTCTGTCTCCCCCTCAGCGCCGCCAGAACTTCAGTCCAGTACCCTTGAAGTGCAGGGCATGTCCAAGCCATGTGTATGAACGCAGCCACCGACTCTCCGCACCGAGGACATTACCCTAATCGGTCTGGGTAGATCTTGAGTCAGATACGTTTGATGGATATAATTAAATTGTATTAATTTAAACTTTGTGTTTGCACTCACTTGTTTAACCCCTTCATGGATCTTGATCTATTCCCTATCAGTGAAACGGTCCCCCGTCAGTGCCTCCCACTTCACTTGAATTGGTGGTACCCCAGTCACTCCATCATCCCAGATCACCCGGTATAGAAGTGAAATCAGCCTGCGGCCTTTACCCTTCATTACCAAAGTCTGTAGTACCTGGGAAAACCGGGGGTTCATCCGGAAACATGGGCCATAAGTCACTCGCCACCTGTGCAATCTTTCCATACTGTAGGAATTATCCGGGACCCAGCTCAAACATCTCCTATGCCTGCTCTCATGTGATATACCACTCATTATCATATAGGTTGCCCACAGTCAGGCCTCAAGCCATCTCCGCACTGACCTTGATGCTATTCCAAGCATGGGACCTCTAACCCCCCAGCCTGCCACGATCGTTGCAGAGTAGCCAGGCTAATACACTTGTGTTTGGATCCCTATAGCAGGTTGACGATAAGCCTATCGAGTTCAATAACAAAGGATTGGGGATCCGATAGAAGGAGTAATGCATCACATACAAACACCGAGGCAGCACCACCATTTTGATCAGCGCTATCCTCCCCATGAGAGATAGTGGCAACTCCAGCCCGAAATGCACCGAGCATCTCAGACCCTCCACTACCCGGCCAATGTTGTGTGCCAGAAATTGATTAGCAGTGTTCACTAGTCGAACCCCCAAATATCCAGGTTCTTACCGTACCCATGGAAGTCCCACCTCTGGTAATTCCTTGTCTGGGCAGATGGCCAGTCCTTCCAGGTGAATCAACTTGGACTACCACTGATTCATTTGTAAGCCCGACATGCACCCAAACCCCTCCAGGGTGTCCAGCAGCACCGACATTGATTTCGAGTCTCCTGAGGCGAAATAGCCGGGAGTGTGTTGTTTTAAATTGTGATACCTGTGTAATTTGTGCTTTTAAAACCTACCTTGACTCCCATTGCTATCTACATCGCGAGGGCGCCGTGCAGCGGATTTTAGCGCTCACGTGACCCCCTCCCTCGGGCTTCCTCCACGCCTGGCCACGCCCACCTAGAGGCCACGCCCCCTTTTCGCCCTACTTAAGCGCTGAGACACTAGCGCTCGGTTGATTTCGAGTCTCCTGAGGCGAAATAGCCGGGAGTGTGTTGTTTTAAATTGTGATACCTGTGTAATTTGTGCTTTTAAAACCTACCTTGACTCCCATTGCTATCTACATCGCGAGGGCGCCGTGCAGCGGATTTTAGCGCTCACGTGACCCCCTCCCTCGGGCTTCCTCCACGCCTGGCCACGCCCACCTAGAGGCCACGCCCCCTTTTCGCCCTACTTAAGCGCTGAGACACTAGCGCTCGGTTGATTTCGAGTCTCCTGAGGCGAAATAGCCGGGAGTGTGTTGTTTTAAATTGTGATACCTGTGTAATTTGTGCTTTTAAAACCTACCTTGACTCCCATTGCTATCTACATTGCGAGGGCGCCGTGCAGCGGATTTTAGCGCTCACGTGACCCCCTCCCTCGGGCTTCCTCCACGCCTGGCCACGCCCACCTAGAGGCCACGCCCCCTTTTCGCCCTACTTAAGCGCTGAGACACTAGCGCTCGGTTGATTTCGAGTCTCCTGAGGCGAAATAGCCGGGAGTGTGTTGTTTTAAATTGTGATACCTGTGTAATTTGTGCTTTTAAAACCTACCTTGACTCCCATTGCTATCTACATCGCGAGGGCGCCGTGCAGCGGATTTTAGCGCTCACGTGACCCCCTCCCTCGGGCTTCCTCCACGCCTGGCCACGCCCACCTAGAGGCCACGCCCCCTTTTCGCCCTACTTAAGCGCTGAGACACTAGCGCTCGGTTGATTTCGAGTCTCCTGAGGCGAAATAGCCGGGAGTGTGTTGTTTTAAATTGTGATACCTGTGTAATTTGTGCTTTTAAAACCTACCTTGACTCCCATTGCTATCTACATCGCGAGGGCGCCGTGCAGCGGATTTTAGCGCTCACGTGACCCCCTCCCTCGGGCTTCCTCCACGCCTGGCCACGCCCACCTAGAGGCCACGCCCCCTTTTCGCCCTACTTAAGCGCTGAGACACTAGTGCTCGGTTGATTTCGAGTCTCCTGAGGCGAAATAGCCGGGAGTGTGTTGTTTTAAATTGTGATACCTGTGTAATTTGTGCTTTTAAAACCTACCTTGACTCCCATTGCTATCTACATCGCGAGGGCGCCGTGCAGCGGATTTTAGCGCTCACGTGACCCCCTCCCTCGGGCTTCCTCCACGCCTGGCCACGCCCACCTAGAGGCCACGCCCCCTTTTCGCCCTACTTAAGCGCTGAGACACTAGCGCTCGGTTGATTTTGAGTCTCCTGAGGCGAAATAGCCGGGAGTGTGTTGTTTTAAATTGTGATACCTGTGTAATTTGTGCTTTTAAAACCTACCTTGACTCCCATTGCTATCTACATCGCGAGGGCGCCGTGCAGCGGATTTTAGCGCTCACGTGACCCCCTCCCTCGGGCTTCCTCCACGCCTGGCCACGCCCACCTAGAGGCCACGCCCCCTTTTCGCCCTACTTAAGCGCTGAGACACTAGCGCTCGGTTGATTTCGAGTCTCCTGAGGCGAAATAGCCGGGAGTGTGTTGTTTTAAATTGTGATACCTGTGTAATTTGTGCTTTTAAAACCTACCTTGACTCCCATTGCTATCTATATTGCGAGGGCGCCGTGCAGCGGATTTTAGCGCTCACGTGACCCCCTCCCTCGGGCTTCCTCCACGCCTGGCCACGCCCACCTAGAGGCCACGCCCCCTTTTCGCCCTACTTAAGCGCTGAGACACTAGCGCTCGGTTGATTTCGAGTCTCCTGAGGCGAAATAGCCGGGAGTGTGTTGTTTTAAATTGTGATACCTGTGTAATTTGTGCTTTTAAAACCTACCTTGACTCCCATTGCTATCTACATCGCGAGGGCGCCGTGCAGCGGATTTTAGCGCTCACGTGACCCCCTCCCTCGGGCTTCCTCCACGCCTGGCCACGCCCACCTAGAGGCCACGCCCCCTTTTCGCCCTACTTAAGCGCTGAGACACTAGCGCTCGGTTGATTTCGAGTCTCCTGAGGCGAAATAGCCGGGAGTGTGTTGTTTTAAATTGTGATACCTGTGTAATTTGTGCTTTTAAAACCTACCTTGACTCCCATTGCTATCTACATCGCGAGGGCGCCGTGCAGCGGATTTTAGCGCTCACGTGACCCCCTCCCTCGGGCTTCCTCCACGCCTGGCCACGCCCACCTAGAGGCCACGCCCCCTTTTCGCCCTACTTAAGCGCTGAGACACTAGCGCTCGGTTGATTTCGAGTCTCCTGAGGCGAAATAGCCGGGAGTGTGTTGTTTTAAATTGTGATACCTGTGTAATTTGTGCTTTTAAAACCTACCTTGACTCCCATTGCTATCTACATCGCGAGGGCGCCGTGCAGCGGATTTTAGCGCTCACGTGACCCCCTCCCTCGGGCTTCCTCCACGCCTGGCCACGCCCACCTAGAGGCCACGCCCCCTTTTCGCCCCTAAGATTTCCTATATCAATGTGCAATCCCAGAACGCGCAGCGGACGTGCGCAGCGGGCGCGCCGTTTGCGCGCCGAAGGCGCGCCTAAGGCAAGCCCGTCTGCGCCCGTCCGCGGCCGGACGGGGCCAGGGGCACGACCCCATGCCAAACTTATTTCATACTCTTCTGAGGAGCTGACCAGCCTCCAAGGCCACTGGCCCTTCTCAGAAACCACCCTTAGACACATCGCCTCATTAGGACTTGTCTCCTCTTCCACTCCTACATCGCCGCTTTCTAGACTGATCCCTTCACCACATGGTTCTTCCCCGCCTGACCCTCTCCCCCCTACTCCGTCATTATCTGCTTTTTTACTCAACACCAGGTCAGCGGTCAAGCACCATCATGAGCTGTTTGTCCTGCTTGACACTGAGAAGCCTGACTTACTGCTCTTGACTGAAACCTGGTTCTGTGATTCTTCCCTTCCTGTTCTCCTGGCTACCCTCCCCCCCTCCTACGTTGCCCTACGTGCCGATCGTCCGTCAGGCAGGGTTGGTGGTGGTGTGGCATTAATCGCCCGGTCAGAATTAAACTTTCAAACCCTTCCCTCCCCCCCCATTGCCCTTACTGAGTTCCTTCTAGTTCGTTCCCTATCCTTTTCCCCCCCCATCACTTGTCTCCTAATGTATCGCCCACCCCAGTCTTCGTCTTTGTTCCTACCAGCATTTCAAGATCTACTGGCCAATTTGGTGGTTAACTACGCCTCGGTCTTGGTGCTGGGGGATTTTAACTACTGGCCCTCGGATCCCTCCGAGTGCACTGCCTCGAAAGAGTTTACAGAAACTCTTTCTTCTTTGAACTTTGTTCCCCATATAACTGTCCCCACTCATTCCCACGGTCATTTACTTGACCAGGTCTGGTCCCTAAATCTTCAAATATCCTCGGTGATTGTCTCCCCTTGTTCTTGGTCTGACCATGCCCTTATTTCCTTTTCCATTTCCCACAACCGTGCACCTAAAACCCCACACGCCAAAAATACCTGGGCGCGGAATTGGAACAGAGTCGACCTTCTCTCCCTGTCTTCTCTGCTTCGGAACTCCACTCCGACTCTCTCCGGTCTCTCTTCCAACTCTCAAGCCAACGCCATCAATACCTGGCTGACGGGAGGCTGTGACTCAATGGCTCCCTTGCGTCGCATCTCCGTTCGGCGACCAAAGGACTCCAACAGGTGGTTTAACGACCACCTAAAAGAACTAAAACTGTCCACTCGACAGGCCGAGAGACAGTGGAGAAAAAACTATTGCCCCTTATTAAAAACCCTCTATCTTAAATCACTTGCCGACTACAAAACTGCGATTCTCTCCGCCAAAACCACCTATTTCTCTACAAAAATAATGGCAGCTGAAAACAAATCTAGAGAAATATTCGGTATAGTGAATGACCTGGCCTATTCCGACAGAGCTTCACCTCAAATCCCTCCTTCCCAGACACTATGCGACCAACTCAACATTTACTTCTTAGAGAAGATCGCCACCATCAAGGCTAATATCCCCCCCCCTTCATCTGCCTTCGTGGATCCCTCCCCTCCCGCTGTTCGTTGTTATCTCACCTCTATCCCTCCCCTTACTGAGGCTAGATTCCGGGAGATACTCCCCAAAGTAAAGTCGGGTTCTCCGGCAGACATCTGTCCGGCTCGAATTCTGCAACATATCTATTCCTCTTGTCCTGAATCCCCCATTACTTTCCTCAACAACTCCCTTGCACAGGGAGTAGTGACCCCGGCACTCAAATCAGCCACTATAGTGCCCATTTTAAAAAAGCCTGGCGCTGACCCTTCCATCTCAGCCAATTACCGCCCCATTTCCCTGCTGCCCTATTTGGGCAAGGTGCTGGAACGCCATGCCACCGCGGTTTTCAGCGCCCACGTAGAGGCTAATGGGGTACTGGCCCCCCGCCAGGCTGGCTTTCGCCCTAGGCACTCGACCGAATCAGTTGTGGTTTCGGTCTTGGATAACCTCAGGAAGGGTATGGACAATAACAATTATCAGGCGCTGGTACTCCTCGATCTCTCCGCCGCCTTTGACACGGTTGACCACACCATCTTATTGTCCCGTGTCAGGGCGGCTGGAATTGAGGGTTCAGCCCTGATTTGGCTTTCCTCCTTCCTGAGGGACCGCACTCAGGCGGTCCGGCTAGGAGAATTTACGACCACTCCACTTCCTGTCACTTGTGGTGTTCCCCAGGGTTCCTCTCTTTCTCCTTTATTATTCAATCTTTATATTTCTCCTCTTATTTTCGCGCTTCAGCAGCTGGAGGTCACCGTGTTTAATTACGCTGACGACCTCCAGCTCATCTTTGACCTGTCCTCCTCTTCTCTTTCTGTCTCCAATTTTCAGTCTACCATGACCTTCATCAGGGACTGGATGAACCACAACCACCTTAAATTGAACCCGGACAAAACCGAGTTGGTTCTCACCGGTGGTTCGTCCAGTCCCTGGAACTCCCTCTTCTGGCCCTCTTCTCTTGGTCCCTCCCCCATTCCCTCAACCACAGTTAAAACACTGGGGGTTAAAATGAACAACCAGCTCACCCTTCATTCTCAAATCAGTACTGTAGTTTCTTCCTGTTTCCTCACTCTCCGAACCATTCGCACTGTTTCCCGTTTCTTTTCCCCACAAGCACTCAAGTTGATCATGGCCGCACTGGTGATATCGCGGCTGGATTATGCCAATGCCCTTTACCACGGCATTCCAGCATACAGCCTGCGGAGACTCCAGATGGTCCAGAACCAGGCGGCCCGGTTGGTCTATGGTCTCCCACGTTATCATCATTCTACACCTCTCCTCAGGGAGCTTCACTGGCTGCCTGTCAAGGAACGTTCCCTGTTCAAGACCGGCTGCATGGTCTTCCAGGCCCGCCAGGGCACTGCCCCCACCTTCATTTCCTCGCTAATAAATGAGTATGTCCCTTCCAGAGAGCTTCGCTCTTCTTCCAAATCCCTCCTCCTAATCCCACGTTTCAAACGGAAAAAGTGGGGTGGAACTAACTTCTCTACCCTTGCCCCCACGTTCTGGAACTCCCTCCCTGATCACCTCCGCTCCGCCACTCATTATCTTTCCTTTCGTAAAGATCTAAAAACTTTTCTCTTTAAACAGGCCTTTTCCGTGTAATTTCCCCTCTTTTCCACGACAGGTTTCATTTTGCCTCAGTTGCCGAACTCTCCACTAGCGCCAAGAAACCGTATGGTGCACGTTGCGCTTTATAAATGTTTTAAATTTGAAATTTGACATTGCTATGCTTGGGTCCCTGACGTACACCAGGGTATCGTCCGCATGCATGGACACCCTGTGATTAGTCTGGCTAATCGTGATCCCAAATGGCACCATCCTTGTTTGGAGATCCACCATCAGTGGTCCATCGCCACAGCAAAAAGTAAAGAAGAGAGCCGCCCCATTCTGATCCTGCACACGGTGCCGAGTACAGCAGCCACACCCATTGCAGAAACTGGCCTCCCACTTCCCATTGCCCAAAGGACCTCCCAGAGATATGCCCACCCTACTGAGACAAACGCTTGTACGATGTCTAAAAGTGCTGGTGGGCACTCCTCCTGCTGGAGCACGGGCAAGTGCCAAACATGAGACAGACATCTGAGGTTCAGGGCAATGCTACGCTTAGGGATGAAGCCCGCCTGGTCCGAGTGAACGAGGCACTGCATGTACGGATGCAGGTGCGCTGCCAGGATTCTGCTAAGGACCTTCATTTTGATATTTAGAAGGGACTGAAGAAAACAACAAACCTTTTATGGGGTCCCACTGATACTTGGTCCTTTTAAACCAACAAAGAAGAAATTAGCACAGAAGCTGTAATATAAAATACATATTTATTAAACCTCAGATGAGAGAGACTACGTCACACAGAAGCCTTAGCAACTGAATGAGGCAGTCTAAGAAGTACAGAAAACTGAGGCCTTATATATGCTTAGGGTTACAGACTAGAAACAGTTGCAAGGACAGCTACAAGCTCAACTGAGCATGTGCGAATGTGGAAGATGCTGAATATCGTTCGTTTCTAGGCAGATTACAAGAGCAGTCAACACTGAGGGAGGACAGAGCACATGGCGAGCATGTGGCAGCACATGCCTAACTAAAATGGCTGCCAGAAATTCAAAATGGCTTTCAGCTCATGCTAACAAATCCGTCCAATATTTAACAGGGCATGGTCCTATATGACCATGGAAGTTGGTCGTCGCTGTCTGCCTTACGGAGCATTGCCACCACCCCTTCTTTCATGGAGGGTGAGAGTGCCCAGGACTGGAAGGCTTCATTATATACCTCAAGGAGGTAATCAGCCAAGCTATGCACACATTTCTTATAAAATTCTGCCAGGA
The DNA here is from genome assembly GCF_964263255.1 of Lissotriton vulgaris. Lineage (NCBI taxonomy): Eukaryota > Metazoa > Chordata > Amphibia > Caudata > Salamandridae > Lissotriton > Lissotriton vulgaris. The sequence continues at coordinate 774,917,474 of NC_141694.1, forward strand.
GGCTGTCACTACACGGACCCATGGCTGATTTCGATGGAAGAGGTGTGGTGCCGCGGCTAGAGTGACTGACTCTGGAATCTGGGGATCACGGTTCGATCCCCGGAACCGGCGGCAGATTAGCCCAGCACCATGTGACTCTGGTCAATAGCTTGCTTAATCTTCCCGACGACCCCCAGCGCCTAGAGACCTTTACGGGTGATTGTGCGCTTTACAAATGTGGATTAATAATATTATTATTTCAGGGATTTAATTCTTCTCAGTATTTCCTCCGTCAAGAGTGGCTCGTCCAGTATTTGTCTGATCTCAACCTCCAGAGCTGAGAGCTTTAGAGTAGTGAGGAATTCCTCCATCTCCTCCTGCGCTGGGGTGTGGTGCCCCATGTATAATCCGGCCAAATGGTCCGCCAAAATATCCGAAATCCCATGCTGGCTGTATATCGTGTGCCCATCTACAGCCCTTATCTGCAGTAAAGGCGAGGGCTGTATCTCTTAACGGATCAGCCTAGCTGCAGGGCCCCGGAGCGGTGTCCTTCCGCAAGCTGGAACTTCTCCAGGTGGCACAGTACCACCAGAAGTTCCCACTGTGTCTCCTGCCACTCAGTCCAGCAGCCAGGCTCCAACAGCAGCACCCCCTCCAGTTCTGCCAGTCATTGCTCAGTGACCTGAATATCCTGTTCGAGTGGTTTCTGAGCGCCATAGGTCGTGCTGAGGTAAACCGCCACCACCTTCATCGATTCGCACTCCAACCCCCTCAACGAGGCCGAGTCCCAGTTAGTCCTAAAATAAGACGTAAGTTCCTCCTCCAGCTTCCTGAGAAAGGGCGGATCCGTGAGCGCCTCTGATTGGAGCCACCACATAGGGATTGCCACTCTGGGTCTACCCATACATCAGTGTCACAAACCACATGGAGTTGTCTGAGATATGTCTCTGAAGATATTTTTTTTCCTCCACCCTGAGCATCAAAATCTGGGATACTAAAATCTGGTCCAACCTACTGTAAGTATTGGACGAAGGGGTATGACAGGAGAACACCTGCAACTCCGGGTGCCTGATCCACCACGTATCAATCTCCCTCATCACATTCAGCAGGGCCCCAGTCATGCCAGGCTTGGTATTCGTGTGGGGAGGCTCGTGGTCCATAGTCCTATCCAGGACACAATTAACGTCCCCTAAGAGTATAATATCTCCACCCAGGTATGGAGTCTCTACCTTCATAACTTCGTTAAAAAAGGTGGAGCGTCCAAGTTGGAGGCATACACATTTATCAGTCATATTTCCTGGCCATCCAACGTACCATGTAATACTACATAATGTCACTTAGGATCTAGCATGTGATGTAGGTGTTGGAAAGGATGAATATATATATATATACACAATCTCTATATACAAAATCTTAACCAATCACAAAATATATCAATCTGCTGGATGATGATGAAGTCAACACCAATTTTCCAGAAGAAACGTTTCCCAATGCATTTCGGAATCTAACTGATCCCTTCTTCAGGGGCACAGTAAAGAAACTTTAACAGCAAATACCTACGTTTGGAAATCCATGGAAAACCTAAGGAGCAAAACCAGACCTTAGTAATTAATATTTCATATAAAAACACAGCAGTGCAGGTACGGCCAAGTGCACCTTTACACTTGCATTTTCCGCATAGAGCTGTCCGTGCCACCTACGCCTGATGAATGGCAGCGCCTCCCCCCAAACTTGCGTCTCCTACAACCCCGCTATGGCTATTTTATATCTCCTTAAGACTGAAAAAACCCTTTTATGTTTTTTTAGCAAGGCCATTTCCCGTATATTCCACTTGAGTAGCTTTTTCAGCGAAAGAGCCATAAGCCCGTACATCTGGCGGACTGTCGTTTCCATTCCCATCCCTCCAGTACATTATCTAATTGACCATTCTGTGGTGAGTCTTGACCCAGACATGGATCCCCCATCATCCCCAATAACCATAAAAAACAAATAGAACAGGATGAGCACCCTGGTCCGCCCCACCCACTGGGCAGTGCGACAAGACCTTTTCTCAGCCAACATAGCGAGGGAGCAGTGCTATTCCCCACCCAATACCACCCCCCTCAGGCTTTTCCAAGAAAACATTAGGACTCCTTACAACACCCCGCACCCAAAACACAGAGCATGTCCTGTGGGGTCATACTCTGGCTCATGTTGATCATCAGTGCCAGGCAAGAGACTGGCTCCCGAACTGAGTTTGAGGTCTAGGTCTCCAGCTCCCGGAATAGGATCCAGCTACTAGTGAGGGCATATCTCACTCCACCGTGGCACGCACATACAATTGATCCTCACTTATAAACTTGAAACATGCACCATATAACAGTTGGTATCAGAGCAGTAAGATACAGACCCTTATCTGCTTGTCCAGCCGACCAAACCATCATCCTCATTCCCCTCAAAGTATACAGTCAACATTTGTGTCCGGAATAACCTCTGATGAGACTGTTCAGAGTCCAGTGAACCTTCCACCACCTACAATGTTCCATCTTCGCACACCTGAACCCTCCCAGAGTCCCCCATGTCCCGTAGTCTCATTCCTTTGGCGGTGCTGTCCGGTCCGGTCCAGTGAGACTCTGCGCTGGCCCAATTGCGTCTGCGTTTTCTTCCGGAGCTCCCGATTGTGAGAAGGTGGGTTGGTATATGCAGTCCACTAATTAAAGTGGACACCTTGTACCAGGCCACACGATCCTTATGACGTATGAGGTCAAAGATAACCCCATTGAAAGCTATCCTAGTGGTAGCTATGGAGAGCAGCCATCAGGCTTAATCTTGAAGGAATGTAAAGCACCTTGTTTTACAAGAATATCACCACCTGAATGTAAAGAGAACGAATATGTGACGCTTTTCCGCATACAAATACCCCGCACACCATCACTCCGCTAAAATGATTCCGCAAATACTATCACTCCGCAAATTAACACAACACAAACTTTTACAACGAATATGCCTTTACCACGCATGCCTTTACAACGCAAAGGCATGCATGTTAAAGGTATACTCATTGTAAACGTTTTAAAGGTAAGTGAGTACCCTGCAAAAAACACTAACCTACACTACGCAAACACTACCCTACACTACACCAACACCAAAACACTACCCACTACCCTACACTACCTTACAGTACACTAACACTACCCTAAACCCTAAAACACTACCTACACTACACAAAAACATTACCCTACACTACACCAACACTACCCTAAACCCTAAAACACTACCCTACATTACACATACACCACCCTACACTACACAAACACTACCATAAACCCTAAAACACTACCCTTTACTACAAAAAGACTACCCTACACTACACCCACACCACAACACTACCCTAACCCCTAAAAGACTACCCTACACTACACATACACTACACTAACATGACCCTAAACCCTAAAATACTACCCTACACTACACATACACTACCCTACACAAACACAACCCTAAACCCTAAAACACTACCCTACACTATACAAACACGACCCTAAAACCTAAGACACTGCCCCCTGCATGACCCTACACTACACAAACACTACAACACTACCCTAAACCCAAAAACACTACCCCCAGCATGACCCTACACTACACAAACACTACACCACTACACTAAACCCTAAAACACTACCCCCACATTACCCTACACTACACAAACACTAAACACTACCCTAAACCCTAAAACACTACCCCCAGCATGACACTACACTACACAAACACTACAACACTACCCTAAACCCTAAAACACTACCCCCAGCATGACCCTACACTACACAAACACTACAACACTACCCTAAACCCTAAAACACTACCCCCAGCATGACCCTACCCTACACAAACACTACAATAGTACCCTAAACCCTAAAACACTACCCCCAGCATGACCCTACACTACACAAACACTACAACACTTCCCTAAACCCTAAAACACTACCCCCAGCATGACCCTACACAACACAAACACTACAACACTACCCTAAACCCTATAACACTACCCCAGCACGACCCTACACTACACAACCACCACAACTCTACACTACACTAAAACTACACTACACTACACAATCACTACCCCAGCCCTAAAAAATTAACCCAAACCCCCTTACCTCTCTCGTCATCGTGGTTTCACACTCCTCCTGGTTCCATATTCTTGAAGTCTATTTTTTTTCACAACGCATGTGCATTTACAATACATGCCTTTACAACGTAATTCATTGTAAAAGCCTGCGTGGCAAATGCACATGCGTTGTGAAAAAATGCGGAGTGATTGTATGCGAGGTCAAAGACCTCATGGAGTAATGGTATGCGGACTGAAAGTCCGCGGAAAAAAAGATTCTGAATAACCGTGCCGTACCAAAGAGAACACAGTGTTTATGTAAAAATATGTATTTATTAATATAACACTCTCTACTAGTCTCTATATGAGACTAGGGCACCAAGCACGCAATACTGAATCAATAGAACAATCGTAAATAGCAAAATACACAGCAGGTTCCAGGGGAAGACTGAATCATATACTAAAAAAATGGTATAACAACAATGACTTAACTAGACCCAGTGGCTAGAGCACGTAAAATCGCTGGGACCCCAAGGAACCACCCAGAGGAGTGACACAGGGAGACCACGGAGCACGGGTGCAGTGAGGAAACACAGCCGCTTGCTCCGTACAACTCTATGGGAAAGCTGGGGTTGGAAATTTTCAAGTATAGGACACTTCTAAGAGGACTTCGAGCAAACCCTTTGGAACTTAGCAGGTTCTAAGACCAACCCACCAGTAAGTACCAGAGTACCCGTGTTACCTATCCCAAAGGAGCCGGGTGCATGGGCGTCAAGAGGTGTTGAAAACCTTTGTCATTTTGAATGGCGAGCTGCAAACAAGTCCTGCTGGCAGGAGGGCGAAGAATCTTCAGTGGAATCCAAGCCTGGATTCGAGGTGAGAAGAACCTGAAAGTAGAGGGGACATAGTCTGGGTCAATTCAGGTGACCAGGGGCTCAGTACTCGAATACCCACCGATATCCAGTGCTTCAGGAGTGAAGAAGAGTTGCTTCACTCTGCAACCACAGGGACTCGAAGATGTTAAGGACAACCAGATCCCAGACGTGTGCTGCCCCACAAAGAATGTCGAGAGCTAAGGGGTCGATGTCCGGCTGGAGCACCAGCAAGCCTTGGCAAATGCAACCCACACTATCAGAGGAAACAGGTTACGGTCAGGACCAGCAAGGTCCAGGGGACTCCCCAAACAAGGGAGAGTCAGGGCACATCTGGAGCAACCAGGTAATCCCAAGAAATAACAAGGTGACCCACCCCAAGGCCCACAGACCAACAGACCAGGGATTGCAAGGAGACCTCAAGAAAGTTTGCAAAGTACCAGCCCACAGGACACTCGAGGAGTGGAGGCCAGGAATCTTTGGTGCAAATACTGCTTGGGGTCCGGACTACACAGAGTCTAATGCACAAGCTCCGGAATCATCACTAAGCATATGTAACTGCAAATGTATGTTGTGCACAGGAGTTTGGGTTGCACGGTCCCCATGAAGGATACTGGTCTCAGAGTCGCTGAGAGGGCACATCGACCTCAGGGACCTTCGGGAACCCACCTCCTGTGTTGCTGAAATCTTTGGATACTTCAGGAGCTCGGAAGACGCAAACCAATCAGATGTGTTTAGGTGCCCTCTTTTGCAGGGGAGTAACTCCTTTACTTCAAGGGAGATTCTTCAGTCGTCCAGCATTGTGCAGGCAGTCAACATACTTGGTTTCTTCTTAGTAGAATCTTGTCCAGGTAAAATCTCAAGTCCTGCAGTCAGGTAACCTATTTTATACCCATTGGAAGGGGTTGGAAAGATTCTATGGACCCTGGTAGGGGAGGAGTAGGACTGAGGGGTGGCTATACCCATGTCCTTTGTCCAGTTTTGCACCAGAGCAGGAGCAAATGGTTCCCAGAACTGGTTTGAGCTGGACTATGTACAGGGACATCAAATGTGCCCCCAGTGCAGACTTTCTGGCACTCTCAGAGTGTACCCACCCCGCCTATTGTCATGCCTTCCTCTGCTTGAGCTTGGCTCAGCAGCAGGAGAGCAGAATCGTGTATGTGGCTGGCAGAATCCCTTTAGGGCTGCCCAGGTCGAGAAAGCTGGTACAGGGTACACCCACATATGTCCCTGTGGAAGGGTGAAATCATACCTCTCACACCAATTACTGGTGTGGAGGTTTGATACCAAGGTGTTTGACACCAAACACAACATGTTTCTATGCAGCCGTTTTAAAGTTAGCATTTACCACAAGGTTATAATGCACTTAAACATATATGTCTGGCTGCATCACAGACAACCCTAGAGAATGGTCTCTGAATGCTGCAGAGGGGTTCTGCTCATGCAGGGGCACCCTCTCATGTAAAACCCAGCACACTGCCTTCAGGATTGTTAAGGCCTGCCATAGGGGTGACTGATAGGTATTTAAGTGTTGTGATTTAGATAGATACAGTAAACCTATAACTTAAGAAAGTGGTGCAAGCACCAGCTTACACAGTCTGCTGTAGCAGGCTTGTCGTGTCAATTTGAATGGCCTCTCAGGGGTGGCATAACACATGCTTCAGCCCATGGGAGGCCTCTGGGGTAACTATCCCCTGGGTACATGGTGTACATGGTGTACCATATACTAGGGACTGATAAGGGTACCCCCTATTCCAATCTGGGGTGTACCTAAAGTACATACATATCAATTTAAGGCAGAAAGCAGATATACTGGGGTCCTGAACAGCAGGATCCCAGTCAGACTAGTCAAAAACCAGCAAAACACCAGAAAAAAGTGGGGGTATCTATGTAGTCAAATCCTACCTTCCTACACCGATCTCCCATTCTGTACATACAGTCAGAGGCCTCCTCCACATACCTAAAGAACAGAGCCTTGCCCTGATGCTTCAACTGAAGATTGGCTGCATAAAAAAGGCTGTACTTCAACCCTGCTTATCTCATGTGTCTTTTCACTGCCAGAAATGTGCGTCTTTGGTCCTGCACCCTCTGGGTATAGTCAGGGAAAATATCAATATGGTGTGAGTAGACTGTAGGAGCAGGTCTCAGTACCGGTAGTTAAAGAAATAGGCTATAATGGCCTGTGGCTGCGCCCCTTGTTTCGGCGGAGGGGCCAATGCCCTAAGGGCCTTTTCGATATTAAAACATTTGGACGGTTTGCTAGGAGCCAGGATCTTCGTTATCTAGTCCTCCAAGAATAGCTCAGCCAAAATCCCCAGAAACCTCAAGTTGTTCCTTCTGGAGCGCCCCTCTGCAGTCCGGTCTATTGATGGAGTGGGGACACTTTGATGTTCCGGCTGACCCTAGGGTCTCCAAACTCTGCACCCGATAGAGCAGGGGTCCTGAACCACTCAAAAAGTACATATGGGGGAGCGGGGTGGCCACGCCTGGAACAGCAGCACCAGTGCCTTGAAGGCTCAGGCAGTTCAGTGTGATCTGGGCCCTGATGCATTCTTTGCACACACATTTATGCACGGAGCAGAAGTGCCCACCTGAGACACACTGTCCGCAGACAGACATCTCATGAATTGCCACTTATCGGCAAGACATTGTTTTGCATATTCATCTTTAGTGACAGCTTTAGGGAGGGTGGGTGGATCTACAGGGACAAAATAACTATGGGTGGACAGAACTCCCCTGAATCGCTTAGACCTTTTATTCCGCAAAGTACAGCTCCGCCCACCCCTAGGATATTAGGGGGTTTACTCAAACAATTTAGTAAAGAGATTGTTGACCCCTTTTACTCTAAGCTGCCTAGGTTGTTTGATTATTTGGGGCATAATGAGGAGGAGTTAAATTCCTTAGCTATTGGTACTAACCTTAGTAAGCTCAGTTGGGGGGTTAATAATTTGGGACAGAGGCCTTTTAGCCCTGCACAGGAGCAACATCCCCTGGGTGAGCGAAGGGTGGTGAGCACAGTGGGAGGGTTCATAATTTGGGCCAGAGGCCTGTTAGCCCTGCCCAGGAACAACGTCCCTCTGGTGAGTGAAGGGGGCAGGTGCCCACTGGCCTGATTAGCAAGACTCAGCCATTGTTTTTGCCCCGAGCCTGAGGGAATCTGTATCACCTGATACACGAGCTAGGTCCAACATGTAGCAGGAATTTTTCAACCCTTATGGTCAATTCCTGGCTGTACTTCTAGATGTTATCTCCCCCAGCTGCATGTCTATGTTTCTATTATTTCAAACGTACGGATGTTGTCCCCTGGGGCCTGCTAGTCCGCCCAGAAACTGATTAATAAAACTGTCCACTGGATCAAGGGGAACTCCAGGTTCCAGGGCTGCTTCTAATGGCCAGAGGGTGGGTTGGATTGGGAAATTGCATAAGGAATTTGAGGGGGACTGTGTCATCATAACCTTTAGGAACCCCGTGATGTCCAGGGATTTAATCAATGCTTTCCAGGAAGGCTGCCTCAAAAGTGCCAAGATCAAGATACTACCACATTTTTTTACAGAGCACTGGCACACACCTCACGTCCTACCCTATCCCAGTTTCTTCCCCCAACAATTCTCGTTCACAACCAATTTTCTTCCCTGAGTGTTTTGTCTGAAAACGATTGACTTAGACCCTGCAACATGATAAATTGTTCCCCAACTCAGGTGCCCAGTCATAGTCCTGTTACTCATTTTAGCACACCTAGAATGTTGGAACCTTGCCTGAATATAGCTAATTCTATGTGTAAAGCGACACTCAGGCAATTGAATGAGTTCATGTCAACTACTTTGGGAGATCTCGCTCATGATGTCAATGTTCTGTCAAAGTTGTAAGGACTTGGGACATTATACATGTAAGCATAATATTATTTTCTTTTAGGCAACATGGTCTCCTGGAGAGATTTGTGTGGATGGCTTTTATTTTTATGTGAACCCAGCTATCTGTTCCTCATTGGGCAGAGCCAGGTTTGCCTAACCACATGGGTCATAGTCACCTTGGATTGTAATGTTACCCTCATTCCATCTGAAAGCTGTCTTTTTTTCAAGTGCTTTCATCTATTTGGGCTAATGGTCTCTGTATTATTTCAATTATTTTTTACAATAGGTATGTTGATACAGATCATACTTTCAATATCAACATGTTGTCTGATTTTATCCATGCTCTTAATGCACAGTTAGCCTTTTTACCAAAGGATTTCAAATAATTATAGGTGGGATTTCAATGTTAAGTTAGGGCAAACTAAGGTAGAAAATTTGCATGCCATGTTCGATTGCCTCAGCATTGGAAGTGACAATTATCACCGGGATAAGGGCAGTCAGGTTTTTTCTCAACTTCCTGAAACATTTAGCCTTGTTAACATTATTGAACTTCATGACTCACTTTATACTACTACTACTACTACTACTACTAAAGATAACTTTGAGAGGAGGGAGTGCTACTCAGTCCAATACTATCTTTTTGCCAGTCGTGATCTGTGTGATTGGTTATCTAGCACTGCCATTCATGTAAGCCCACATAGCGATCAGACCCCCTGAGCCTTGGTCCATGCAGAGCTACGAGGTGGGGGGGGGGGGGGAGCCTAATCCTTTAACTTCTCAATCTCTAATTGCCAAGTCCCAGGGATTGTGCCTGGCTTGGAGAAATGCTGGCAAGACAATTGCTTTAATGCGTTTTGCAAGACTAGCTTCCCAACTCATGGCGCATGGCTGTCATTTTCCTCATATCTAAAATGGGCAGCACATCAATTCCCAGAGTGCTACCGCCAATATCCTTGCAGGATTCTGTGGTTAATTTGGTAGGGAGAGTTGAACTGGAGTGTGTGCTGGACTAGGTCAGGGAATCCTGCATTCAGTCGGAGGCGTAGTATGGGTTCTGTGAGGGACTGGGCTGATGGAGCAATGTCTCAATCTGTACCTTTTGATCAGTAAATATAACATTACAAGCAGGCTCTATCTACCTATCCTTCAATGTCCTCTCCTGCATCTTCAACAGCCTGGTGAGTTTCTGACTAACCCCCCATTGGCAGGAAGAAGGTTCCTGTCTTATTGTACGCAGATGACGGGGAATTACTGTAAAAATAAAACTTGGGGCCCGAATCACAGAATGAACTTAAGACTAAATCCTAAACTTACAACTATTTGGTATTCACAGAATGCACGTACTACTTCCGGGATTCACAAAGTGAACTTACTACTTTCGGGATTCACAAAGTGAGCTTACTACTTTTGGGATTCACAAAGTGAACTTACTACTTTCGGTATTCACAGAATAGATTTAAGACTAATAACTTTATGTCCGCACTCGGGCCGGAAATTCCGGCCCGGAGGAGGAGTTTCCGGCTTGGGGCGGGAGCTTATGGCCCGGAGGTGGAGCTTCCGGGCCGGAGGCAGAGCTTGCGGCTTGGAGGCGGAGCTTCCGGCTCGGAGGTGGGTATTTAGCCATGGCTGAAATCTCCACCTCTGGGCTGGAAGCTCCGCCTCCAAGCCACAAGCTCCACCTCTGGCCCGGAAGCTCTGCCGCCGGGCCGTAAGCTCCGCCCCTAAGCCGGAAACTCCACCTCCGAAAGTAGTAAGTTCAGTCTGTGAATCCCGAAAGTAGTAAGTTCACTCTGTGAATCCCGAAAGTAGTAAGTGCATTCTGTGAATACCAAATAGTTGTAAGTTTAGGATTTAGTCCTAGCAAACCAAGCTGTGGGGTATCTCATTGCAAGGTCACCCCATTATTCTCACTTAGGACCTCTCCAATTTGAGCATCATCTTTGACACGAAGCGTACTTCCAAAGTCTGCCGAAATTTTTCCGTTCCACTGAATACATTTGCAATTTTGCCAGATACATTGGCAAAAAACTGTTGTCCCACTGTTGGAGATATATAGTAGAAAGTGTCCCCCAATTCTAATGCATGGGTCAGGCATCTGGGAATAAGCTAACCCAATTCCTTCAAGTGTGAACAAAATAGAGTGTTAGGGAGACTTATGGATGTTCCTCCAGCGTGTTCCGCCGTTATTTTGCACCAAAAGCTAAGCGTAGACCATGTAAAAGATTTTATCAGATTATATCCCCCTTCTTCTATGGTGCTCAATGTAAATTAACCCACATGCATCCTTCAATAGGGACATTGTTAATGACTGTTATATCCCCTGGTTTAATTACATTAAGTCCACTCTGACAGATTTAGGTAAGTCACACTTATTCCATGAGCCGTAGACTCTGACTAAGCATGATGTGGCTTGGGTTAAAACCACTTTTAGGCAGAAAAAATATGACTGTTGAGTGGCTCATGAGCTTACCAAAACTTTTGTTAGGGAGAGTGCTTCCCTCTGGAGTGGATTGACCGCTCCTGAGATAGAATGCTGTTAACACGCTTTAGACTAGGTTTTGTTAGATGGCATTTGGGCTTTCCTGTGGCAGGTTGAATCCTCTAAAATCTTGCTGCGCCCAAGTAATGAATCCTCACTCTTGAGTGTGTTTCATTATATATTTTTCAGCAAATTTTATCTTGGTTTTAGCATACATTTTTTATTTCCAATCATTAGGACACCGGACATTCAATGCGTGGAACTCTCCTTGAAATATCTGCAATAGTTGGATTCCTCGTGTAACTGTATTAACATATGATCTTTTTAAAAATACGCGGTTAATAGAAGGAACTCAATGCTGTTTTAAGTCCTGCTGGTTTGTCAAATTTTAAAATCAATTATGCTCTTTTGATTTTTTTTCAGAATTTTGTATATTGTTATTTTGTAATTATTTTGTGTTTATTGTGGCACTGCACTTTATTTGTGTGCATTATTGCTGTGCATAGGATCTTTGAAAATGTGTGGGAAGGCTGAAACTTTGCCTTTTGTGATATTTTGGTGGTCCTTTCATAGTCTAATTTGTGTGTTGCATTTGCATGTTGTTTTTTTCTTCTTCCTTTTTTTATCATATCCCATTTTTTACTGAGAAGTTTTTAAACCGTGCTTCCTTCTTGCGATGTACTTTTAAGGCTATTTTGTTAACCGAAATTAAGTTTGACTTCACTGTGAATGTAAACACAGCTTTGGGGGAAAAACTTACTTTCTTGTCCTGCAGCCTCAGGCTTCCTGCTCCTGGTGCCGGTCTCCCCCTGCCACCACAAGCCTCCAGACATCTCGGCGTAGCCGCAGAGAGGGGGGGACAACACGTCACAGGAGCGTTAGCGAAGCCGCATACGCCCATTCCGCACCCGGAGGTGCTAAAGAGCAGAGAAGAGCCCCGGTGGAGCGGGTGCTCCACAGCTTTGGGGGAAAAACTTACTTTCTTGTCCTGCAGCCTCAGGCTCCATGCTCCTGGTGCCGGTGCCGGTCTCTCCCCGCCGCCGCAAGCCTCCTGACATCTCGGCGCGGCTGCAGAGAGGGGGGGACTACACGTTCCAGGAGCATTAGCGGCAGGAAGCCGCATACGCCCATTCCGCGCCTGGAGGTGCTAAAGAGCAGAGGAGCGCCCCGGTGGAGCGGGTGCTCCACAGCTTTGGGGGAAAAACGTACTTTCTTGTCCTGCAGTCTCAGGCTCCCTGCTCCTGGTGACGGTGCTGGTCTCCCCTCGCTGCCGCAAGCCTCCTGACATCTCGGCGCAGCCGCAGAGAAGGGGGGACTACAGGTCCCAGGAGCGTTAGCGGCAGGAAGCCGCATTTGCCCATTCCGCGCCCGGAGGCGCTAAAGAGCAGTGGAGAGCCCAGCATCGCGGGACACGTGCGGGCGGCGCCGGGCTAAGCCCAGGTTAAGGGCGGGCCGTCTGAGGCCATCCGAGATGGAAAAGACTGGGCTGGGCCACCCCTCCTATGTGTGGAAGGAAGATGGAATGTACACATATGTGACAAACTAAGGTACTGTAGTCTACCGACTTGGGCATCTTTTATTTATTAGCATCCTGAGAACCAGGTTTTAACAGACATCCATTTTTCGTGTAACAAGTGTGGTGCAAGAGACTGGGACCAGTTGGCACACTTGCAATAAGTATGGCAAGACGACGTGCAAAACCCCTATTGGAAAAGACACATTCTACCATAGACACTTATTTGACTGAAGCAGTCAATGTTTTGTCGGTAGATATTCACCGTATGGAAAAAAGCTTAGCAGTGGGTTCTAGTACAATGTTTGGGGACCAAGCTAGTGTACGAGAAGAGCCTACATTTAGTAGCGTAAGATTGAGTTCTCCACAATTGGGTAACACTCCCCCCTAATAGATATTACCCCCTCTGTATTAATAGATGAGTTAGATGTATTACCATCTATCGACATAGAAAATTCACTATTTTCTGTTACGCCGGATCTATCTAACCAGACACCTTCCCCAGCCCCTAATAAACAAACAAAGGGTTGTAAAAGGAAAGCTTCAGGCACAGGGAATACAAGGGCTAAAAGGGATAAAAAAATTATCACACATGGGGATATAGTAACAATGAGAAGCAAGCCAGTCCCCGGGGAAGCAGGGGACAGTTTTAATATAGAGGTACTCATGGTGAAAATAACAGAGTTAATTAGGCCACTGCATAAGGGAATAGACAATCTAGCAAGGGAGGTGCATAAAATAGGCGGGTACCTTGAAAAGGTTAGCCAGAAAGCCCATCTAGGCAAATCGATGAAATCAGCCTTTAGATCAACAATTGACGACCTGTCTAATAGGGATACCAACAGTAGAGGCCCCGGCCAGACCAACGGTATGGCAACCAACAGTGCTCTATGTGAAAAATCGAGTGAGCCCTTAAATCAAAGAACAGATTTAATGGGAGGTATTATGCCACCGTCAGCTAGGGTACCGAATGACAAACTGAACACAAGGAAAGAATCTACAGCAAAGACGAGAGGGCAGATATTAGAATCTCCCAATGTAATATCAGGGGACCGTTTAATAGCTAGTACAAACAAAATTCAAGCAGTTATCAATTTACCACCCGAATGCCGGGCGTATGTGGCTATTCTCACAAATGTACCTAAATTAAGGGGAAACCAGAAAGAAACTCATGATATATTAAAAAATAAAATCTTATATTGGCTGTCTCAAAATTGTGGTTTCCCTACAGTAGGGGCCGACCAGATCATTTTAACCCAAAGAGTGGGATGGATAGGCCCCCTAGCCAAAAAATATGAGGGAGATTGCATTATTATTAATTTCAAGTCCCCCAGATGGGCGGAGAACACTTTACACAATGCCCCATTCCCCTCTTGTATGGACTACAACACAACCCTTTTACCTTTGGGTTATTTCTATAGACATTAATTGAAAAAGAAATGTTGCTGGCTCATATTCATACTACTCAAATGTTGATAAAAGCTCATTGCTAGCGGTCGCCCCTCTGTGTTTCCCCACACCACTTTCCAATAGATATAATGCTTTAAGCCCAATGGAAGATAATAATTGACTTACGGGGCATGAGGTTTTAACAATTGAAAACAAACCGCATGGGAATGGAGAAGGTGGTATAATTAGTGAACAAACTCTTTAACAAGATCATGGGCAGATTGACGGGGAAAATGACTTACACCTTATCTGTGATGGGGAGAATAAACTACAGGATCAATACCCACCGAGGAGCCAATGGACCCAGTTGTTAATAGAAATTATAATATACAGAGTTTGACAACAAATGACATAGGAGATATAGGCTACAGTTTTGTAACCTGGAATATAGCAGGCCTGGGGAAGAAGCTAGATACCCCCTTTTGAAATGATTTTATTACCGCAGGCAATGATATTATCTGCCTACAGGAAACTTGGTGCAAAGAACTAATCTTTGTGGAGGGTTATACCTTGCAATGGCTAAATGCAACCACCTCGAAATCAGGAAGAGCTAAGGGCGGCTCCTGCTACTTGTCTCAAATAAATTAGTAGGGTGTAAAATTCAAAGTTGCACGTCAATTGATTCCTATAGCCAGGTAATGAGGCTTGAGTTCAATAGGGGCAAGGATCTTATTGTAATTAACTACTATAATAATATTTTTAATAGTAGTAGGGGTGTCCAGCTGCATGCCTTAGGAAAAGAAATTGATAGGGTTCTGGCTTTAACTAACAAACTACCAATTATTGTATGGGCGGGTGACTTTAATATTCAAGCTTGTCCCCTGGCCAAAACATGTGGGTTTTTGAGGACAAATTATACTGAAGAGGATAACATACATTTACATTTCCAACATAGCGAATATGGTTTGCTGTTAAATACAATGATGATAGAGTATGATCTAGAATTACTTAACTGAACTATGAGAATAGGTAAAATCAAATTTCCAACCTTCACTGGTCGGAATGCGGATAGTAACATAGATCTTATTCTGGTCTCAAGTAACAGTTTTTATGCAAACTTATAGATCTCTGAACAGGTGGTTAGTGACCATAATAGTATCTCCATCTCATTGTTAAACTGGGGAAACAAAGTATGTAATACTGACAAATGCATTTCAGATATAATCCCAGTTAGAAAATATCAACAGAAGGGAGGTAGAGTAAAGAGTTAGGATTCTTACTCCACGGGCACTGTTACATAAACAAAAAGAATCCTACTCACAGTGGACAGGGGGAATGTCGACCACAAATGTGGGGACACTCAGTGTTTTGTAAATACCCTCACACACCAACAGGCCCCTTGGTGTCATGCTTCATCATTGGGGCATTCGCACCCCTCTAACGGGATGCGGCATGCTGCGACCTACGACTACGCGGGAGCACTGGAAGTATAGACTATGTGTGGTGCGTGTGGTGGAAGTGGTTGGGTATTAAAGAAATGTGAGTGGTGGGATATAGTGAAGATTAAAAAGTACCTGGCTCGTAGGTGTCAAGGAAAAAAACTTTATTCACAACCCCGGGCTGGTACTAATAAAAGAAGTGCAGGTTGAGGTAGTTAGCTATCGTGATTGAGGACAGTACCTCTGGTGTGCGTCGACATGTTTCGGAGCTGGTGCTCCTTCTTCAGGACGGGGGTACAACTTTCCCACCTTATTCACGTTTTTCTAATTGGTGTAATATTAACCAAAAAGTGAAAGACTATTTTACAGTGTTTTTAAAGGAAAACTAAGGCTATAATGTGCCTACTCACTGTTTGGGTAGGAGATGGTGTTTTGTGTACCCAATACTTACAGGCTCGGGATGAAATTACCTCTGTGCTACCCCTTACGCTGCTCCGCTGGTAATGGCTAAAGGAGCTCACCCTCTCATCTTTATGCTCGAGATACTTAATTGCTTAGCCGCTCATTGGCTAATTGTCGGATGCGTTTTAAGCCCTTATAAGGGTAATCCGTTCGCTGACCAGTAGATTGATATTCCTTATTTGGTATGTCCGGTTCGTTTTAGTAATCAGCCGTAGAATAGTAGAGAGAGCTGAAGGAGCGCAAGCGCGAAGCTGTTTTGATGTGTGCATTGCGTATGCGTAGTGTTTGTTGAGGCGTGTGGTTTAGCGGAAAGCGCATGCGTGAAAGAGATGCGTCTACGCCAGCTTGCCAGTACTCCATGGTGCCCATGCTTAAGGTTCCAATTCTTGGTAACGCTACTCATAGTGCAGCGCGAGTGAGCCTGCAGTTGAGTTAGTGTGTTTCTAAAACACTGTTGTCGGACATATGGTTTATATAAACCTTGGAAGGTGCTTAAGTTCCTGGATCCCTAGAGTGTGGAAAGGGACCGGGGGACAAAAAACCTTACAATGCAGCGTAGGTGTACTGTTATTTAAATTACTATATCCGTGGGATGTCCCATCAGTGTGTTTGGTCAATTCTTGTATAAGCATATAGGTAAGGGGGTTAAAGAGGACCTTTAGGTAACATGTTAATAATGAGCCTGCAGGAAAGACTGAATTATTGTGAGTTGGACAGCTGGCTCCAGGGGACATCATCATTGAGACCATAGGTGTTGGTGCCCAAGCGGAACACCCATCGTTGTTCTTTCTGAAAAAGATCCGATTCTGATGGTATGTGTTCGATTACTGTCCATCGCAAATCATTCACACAGTGTTGTTTTACCAAATAGTGAGATGCCATTTTGGTAGTGGATCTTTTGCAGCGTACATTGCTTTTGTGTTCTCCCACTCTTGTTTTCACAGCTATAGTCGTCATGCCTACATATTCTAAACCACATGGGCATGTGATCATGTACACAACATTTTTCGTATTGCAATTTGTGAAACGTCGTTGTTCCCAAGTTGTGCCATTCCTGAATGTTAAGGTGTTACTTTTTTGCGTTAGGTGACAACTGCTGCAGTTGCCACAGGGGAAATGTCCCTGGAGCCCAATTGTGGTTTGTCTCTTTGTGAGATTCTGTTTGGGTCTTGTGTGGACCAGTAAATCCTTGAGGTTCCTACCCCGGCGGTGTGCATGCATTGGTTTCTCTAAGTTCATGCTACCACAGTTTAGTATCCTCCAGTGTTTATTTATGATCCTTGATACCTCATTGGATACTGTGGAATAGGTTGTGACGCATATTTGTCTCTTGTTTTCATCTCTACTCTGTGGTTTTTCTTCCAGCAGTGCATCCCTATGATTGTTTTTGGCTCTTTTCATCGCTTTTTCAATAATCCTTGCGGGAAACTGTCTTTGCATCAATTTCTTTTTTAAGTCACCAGCTTGTGTCTTAAATTCACTCAGTTCTGTGCAGTTGCGTCTCAACCGTAAAAACTGTCCATATGTCAGATTTTCCCTTAGATGTCTGGGATGAAAACTATCATACCTCAGGAGGCAGTTCCTGGCAGTTGGTTTGAAGTGTGTGGTGCTCTTGAGTCTGTTGTCTTCGGCATAGATATTTAAGTCCAGGAACACCATTGAATGACTTGAGATTGTGCTTGTAAATTTCAAATATGCATTCTGGTCGTTCAGCCAGATCACAAAGTTGGATGCTGTTTCTAAGTCGCCGTCCCAGATGATGAAGACGTCATCAATATATCTTTTCCAGGTATTGATGTGGGGTCTATATGGATTGTCCGTGTGCAAAATTTTGTTTTGCTCTAGGTGGTGAACGTATAGTCCAGCTATACTAGGAGCAAATGTACTGCCCATACTGCTCTCTCTACTATTCTACGGCTGATTACTAAAACGAACCGGACATACCAAATAAGGAATATCAATCTACTGGTCAGCGAACGGATTACCCTTATAAGGGCTTAAAACGCATCCGACAATTAGCCAATGACCAGCTAAGCAATTAAGTATCTCGAGCATAAAGATGAGAGGGTGAGCTCCTTTAGCCATTACCAGCGGAGCAGCGTAAGGGGTAGCACGGAGGTAATTTCATCCCGAGCCTGTAAGTATTGGGTACACAAAACACCATCTCCTACCCAAACAGTGAGTACTAAATACTGAAAATCTAATTTCTGTCCATCTAGATTGCGAATTTAGCAACAACACCCCTGACGTTCTTTTTATGCTCATGAAGCAAGAAAACTTTACACAATAGGTATGACCAGAGTGCCTCCTTAACTTAATATGTGTTTTCTATGTTGTGTGTTTTGTGTGTCTTTTTTCCTTTACAGGATCAATGCATCTTTGGTGCTCCAGGTTACTGCACCTGTCTGAACTAGCCTAATCAGGGCAACCAAATTCATTCTTTTTTGGTTTTTGTTTTTTCTTTCTAGGTCATGCAACTGCATGTTCCTATACCACTGTAGGCACATTATTGGCTTAGTTTTCCTTTAAAAACACTGTAAAATAGTCTTTCACTTTTTGGTTAATTATACACCAATTAGAAAAACGTGAGTAAGGTGGGGAAGTTGTGCCCTCGTCCTGAAGAAGGAGCACCAGCTCCGAAACATGTCGACGCACACCAGAGGTACTGTCCATAATCACGACAGCTAACTACCTCAACTTGCACTTCTTTTATTAGTACCAGCCCGGGGATGTGAATAAAGTTTTTTTCATTGACACCTACGAGCCAGGTACTTTTTAATCTTCACTATATCCCACCACTCACATTTCTTTAATACCCAACCACTTCCACCACACGCACCACATATAGGGGGTCATTACGATTGCGTTTTTTCCGCATCCTCTGGGCCGGCGGAAGCCACCGCCGGCCCCGAGGATGCGGAAAAAACGCAGCGGACTGACCAAAGACCCACCGCCACATTAGGATGGCTGGTGGGTCCTGGTTACCGTCCGCAGCTTTTCCGCCGCGGTCGGATTACAACCGCGGCGGAAAAGCTCTAATATGGTGACGGTGTCTTCCAGACACCGTCCACCATATTAGGATGGCCAGTGAGTTATGCTTTTCCGCGGCGGGTTTTCCGCCGTGGAAAAGCATACGGAACTTCACTGCGGGGGCCCGTTGCGGGCCCCCTAGGTGAAGGGGGGGTGGGGGGTGCACATGGGGGGTACCTATGGTACCCCCCTGCATTTGCATGCAGAAAGCGGCAGGCACCGCGCGGTGCCTGCCTCTTTCTGCATGCAAATGCAATGCGTGCATTTTTAACATTGCCGCGGGTGCAGCTTGAAGCTGCACCCGCGGCAATGTTAAAAATAGAGGATGTGACCGCCAGGGTGGCGGTCACATCCTAATTGCACAGGAGGGAACTCCGCATGCCATGCGGAGGTTCCCTCCTACTCTGGGGTCGCGGACGGACGCAAGTCCGTCCGCGATCCTAATCGACCCCATAGTCTATACTTCCAGTGCTCCCGCGTAGTTGTAGGTCGCAGCATGCTGCATCCCGTTAGAGGGGTGCGAAGGCCCCAATGATGAAGCATGACACCAAGGGGCCTGTTGGTGTGTGAGGGGTATTTTACAAAACACTGAGTGTCCCCTCATTTGTGGTCGACATTCCCCCTGTCCACTGTG
The DNA here is from genome assembly GCF_964263255.1 of Lissotriton vulgaris. Lineage (NCBI taxonomy): Eukaryota > Metazoa > Chordata > Amphibia > Caudata > Salamandridae > Lissotriton > Lissotriton vulgaris. Next base: position 774,937,209 of record NC_141694.1, read on the forward strand.
AGTAGGATTCTTTTTGTTTATGTTATAATCCTAGTTAGGCCAAATGGCATGAGAATTAAATGGGATGGAGTGGACCCCGCAAAGATCCAAAGGGAGGTGGTAACCAAATGTTGGAAGGAAATTGATCACTGCCTCAGTGAAGATATATACCCACATTCTTTGCCTAACATGTTTGCAGGGATTAACAAGATCATTAAAAGTATTTTAAATAGGAATACTAAAGGTCCCAAACAAATTACAGCAGGATGGTTTGATCAAAGGTGTGCACATGCACTACGAAATTTGAAATTAGCCTTAAGCAGTAAACCCCGTGATCAATTAAATATCCATGATTCACGATGCATATATAGGGAAGCTATCGTGGCACGGAAAAGGGAGCTTCAAACCAAGGCATGGGATAATCTAGCTTTGGCAGCTGAGACTAAGAATAGCAAAATGTTCTGGGAAACAGTAAATAGTACATTTTTAAAAAATGACTGTATGCTAGAACTGACTTCATATGTAAATTGTACAGCGTGGATTGAGCATTTTTCTAATATTTTTAACTCGGATAGGGAGGTTTTAATATTAAACTTGAATGACAATTTTACGTGGCCTACATTACCCCTACTTATCAGCGTAGATGAAGTACAGGATGGAATAGCTGAAAGTAAAGGGGGTAAGGCGCCAGGGCCTGATGGGGTGCCTATTGATTTATATAAAGATGAAACTGATTTATGGGCCCCAATTTTAACAAGGGTTTTTAATGCCGCTGCAACAGGAGACTTCCCCCTGTCATGGGGACAGTCATTAATTGTCCCCCTCTTTAAAAAGGTATCTCGCTCCGAAACCTGTAATTATAGCCCGATATCCTTGCTAGATTCTTCTTTAAAGGTCATGAGTAGGATCCTACTAAACAGACTGGAAACCTGGGCTTCTGACAATAAGATGTTATCTCCTGTCCAATATGGATTTAGGAAGGGACTAGGTACGTTAGAACAATGCATAAATCTAGATCTAATTGTTAGCAAATATACAATAGTAAAGGAAGGTAACCTGTTTTTATGCTTTGCAGATCTGAGCATCGCTTTTGATCTAGTTGACCATGCACTTTTGTGGGCCACGCTGCTCGAATCTGGGGCCCCAAGAGAGATTGTATATCTACTGGCACGAGTATACGAGAGATTGTCGTGTAGTGTAAGATACGGGCCAACTGGAGAGTGAACCCCTTTTTTAATGTAAGGAGGGGCCCCACTTTTATTTTCACTTTTTATTAATCAAATTAACGAGGTTATAGGACAGATCCCAGCGGATGCCCCGAAGATAGAGATTAGGTCTGTACCAATCCTGTTATATGCCGATGATGCCGTTTTAATTTCAAGCACTCCGGTAGGTCTTCAGCGGCTTAAATAATTTTACTGATTTTATTAATGGCAGGAAACTTTTAATTAATAAATCAAAAACATTTATTATGTCATGCGGCAAGAAAAATAATTTAGTAAGGCCTCTTTTCCTGGACGGAACCAAAATTCAAACGGTCAAGTCATTCTGCTATCTAGGTATCACGTTCGTTGGAAACGGGAAATGGTCTAGTGAACACAATAACGTACAACTAAAGATGACAAGGAGTACAAATGGTATATTTAGATTTGCTACCAAACTTGGGGACCATAGACCAAAAGATATGGTAACCATATATAATGCCAGGTGTGTCTCCTCTGCCCTATATGGGGCTGGTGTATGAGGCAATTGTCACAACAAACTGATACAGCAGGAGGAAAATTATTTCCTTAAACGATTATTGTGTGTACCTGCATCAGCCTCGACTGAATTAGTTCATCAAGAAGTTGGCAAAAATTATATCTCTGACCTGGCAGCTCTACGCCCCTGCTTTTGTGGCGATCCATCTGGTCTAAATACGAAACAGAGTTCACTCAGTCCATCATTAAAGACTGTATAAGGATGGACAATTGTTCCCGAATCCCATGGTTAAATTATATTGACCATTGGTTTACAGCTCTATTTGATTTTAATATTTATCAGGAGCCAGACTATGTGGCCCAAATCCCAAAAAAAAGAGTTAAAGGCTACTTTTCTGGCACACAAAAGGACGGCACATAGAACAATGCTAGAAGCCCAACCAACAGTAGTGTTCTACCAACAATTGGATTTTCATAAAGGATTCCAGGCCTATTTGGCAGTAGTGACCAAACAATCTCACCGTTTCATCTTGACTTGCCTCAGATTGGGGATTGCTCACCATCTTGTAGCTTTTCCCACCATGAAAAATAGATACGATCTGAAATGCCCGTGTGACAAAGGTGCTGCCATTTTTTACTGTTTTGTAAATGTTATACCTTTTTAAGGAAGCATTATTTAAAACCTATCCTATTAAAGTTTAAAGCTTGATCCACTATCAATGCTATGAAGTTAATTTGTTCCTTGGAAAGCCCGGACATTTGCTATCATGTTACAATATATATATATATATATATATATATATATATATATATATATTACAATGTATAGCTGCCAGAAAATCAATAATATTATTAATTATTTCGCATTAATTATTATAGTATTTTAGGAATCTAACCCCTTATTGCACTATAGACAGAGCCTGTTTTCTAGAGTATGTACTAGATATTGTGTTTTAATTTTATTTTATGAACTATTATTGCTGACACTTTATTGCATATTTGCCCACTTTTGCTAAGAACATTTGTTACTTAATGCAGTTCGAACTAAATGTACTTTTTATACTAGAGTTGATTAAATGTAACATATACCATCATGTATTGTTGATTATATAAGGTATCTTCCCTGTGTAAATTTGCACATACTATATTGTAGAGAATAAGTCATTTTAAAATTTGTATATGATATTTCTGAAGGAGTAGATGAATTACTTATGATGTTGCGGTTTTATTTTTCTGTCTGCTTATATGGTTGTGCCAAGTACACCGAATAAAGCTTTTGAACTGAACTGAATATACATTACAAGCTACTCCACATCACAGTATTCATTGGTGCAAGAATTATGAGTCATACACTAAAGAGAAATAAATTGCCACCTAAGTTCAAGATAGTCTTCTGTCCTCAATTTTAAATAAAGATTTGACATAATATTATCTCTGCATCATATTTCATTATAGAGTTACACACTGCAGGAAATCTGCCTTTTGTGCATGTTAACCTCATATTTGTTGCCTTTTTATCAACTCTACATTTTTGCTATATTTAGAACTATGTGAATGTAACCCTGTTATCCAGAGTTAAAGTACCTATGGTGCCCCTTACACATAGTTGAACTGGCATATTCTTAACATATTTAACTTACCTATGAGTCCCAATATTATAGTAAAAAACATACCAAGGGCCTGTAAGTTAAATGTCATTAGTGGACTGCCGCACCCATTGTGCCAACCTCTAAAGTGAATGTTTAAAACATGGCTTCAAACCTACCATTATAGCCTTACAATAGCAGTGTAAAATCTGAAACTTGACCTTGCAAAATACACCCTTTTGGCTGGTATAAACTGCACTTTTAACATTTAAATATTAATTGATCTACCCTATTTTGGCCTTGTGCCCATAAGGCAGGATGAATGGTATTTTTAAATTGGGCATGTAGAGATCTAATAGTAACATGTTTTTACAGTGACTTTCACCTAAATGCCAGTTTCACTGTGACTGGTCTATCTGTCCTATACAGAAACCCAGAGAACAGATTTAAACATTAATATTGTATCTCTGGAATGGGACTAATTTTTAAAGTTATTAGAAATCCAATTAATGGTGAAGGCAAATTTCCCTCCAAAATATTCCTGAAACTTTAACTTTTAAGAAATTATTTTTTCCCTGCCTGAAGTTCCGAGTGGCCTAAATGCATTTGCTCTCCATCTTTTCCAAGCCAGCGATAAGCATTTGAATTGGTGTGCAAATTATGTGAAATGCCTCCCAGTATCAAACAATAGGCTGACCTGAATATGTAGAGATGAGTCCTTTGAACCTCACAGAATATGGTGGGTGGAGACTGTGAACATCCTTTTTGAAACTGCAGTGTACAGACCTGGTGGAGTGTCAAATACTGCTTGACAGGTATGCCAGTCTTACACTGGGGGCTCACATGAAAGGTCAGGAACAGGATGGCGAGACAGTTATTGTGCATTCACAGTCTGGTTACTGATGAGCTATGGTTTGTCCAACCATACATCTGTCTCTGAGCTTTCGGGGGTGCATTGGCAGTTACAAAGTGGATTTTTTTGTTAGACTTTAGATGACATTAGGAATTCCATAGTAGACTCCCCACACACACACCCCATCCCTCTGAGCCCAAGTTGAGTGTGGCCAACGACTTGCCATCTTGAAAATGCTTACAGTGGGCATTGCTCACCCCGGGAGCCTTCAGCTCATTGGTTAGGGCATGTGCACAAGTCAGTCCCACTCACTAGCTTGTGCGAGCATAAATGTAGCAACATCAGTCATCTAATTCAGAACATCTTTGGACCTGAAGAAGAACACAAGAGGACTGAACCTTCTCCCTGTTTTACTCAGGACAAAGATGTGGACTCCAGGGGATATATGGCTGACCTCCTGTTCAACCTACAAAGAAACACTAATCTACAATAGGCTTTTCGTACAAATATACAGCTGACCAGTTGTATCTGAACCGGACTGAACCCTACTGTTGGCCTCTGCCTAGCACTCTGTGAATCTCAAAGTGCCTCACCTGAGGTCCTCAGTGCATTAGAAGTGTAGTCCTATGGCCGATGATGAGCAGGAAATTTAATATATGTCCCAGTGTACCACGACCAGTAACTGTCATTGACACTTTGTGCTTTGTGATCTTATTCCTACTTCAAGCTTAAAAAACATATTTCTGCATTCCCTTATTGGATTTTTATCATTGTGGTGTCATTTTAAATGATTACATTTGACTCTACTCTAATTCAGTGTGGAATTTTGATTATTTTCCATTTTGATTTTAATACTGTTTTAGACTGCAAAAATACTTTACACTTTGTAAAGGAAGGTAGAGGATTGTGCCCTCACAATTGTCAATAAAGGTTCATAAGAAAATTCAGGCGTTCTTTGAAAGTTTAACGTGCTTAAGTTTTATTTCATGTTTCATCTGTATAGAACAACTGCCGGCACATGTTTCGCCCAAAGGGCCTAATTAGGCCGTGGGCTTTTTCAAGGCTGATGGGGTCAAGAAGGGGAAAGGTAAGGATGTATGAGAAGGACAGGCTCCCATTGGGACCCAACAGCCTTGAAAAAGCCCACAGCCTAATTAGGCACTTTGGGCGAAACACGTTTTGGCTGTCCTTCTATACAGATGAAACGTAATAAAACTTAAGCATGTTAAACTTTCAAAGAATGCCTGAATTTTCTTATGAACCTTTGTTGACAATTGTGAGGGCACAATCCTCTACCATCCTTTATATTTACCTCCATAATGGCTCTTGGCGATTTATCACTGTCAATAAATTAACTTAATTGGCTGTCCAATATTGCAAATTTAAGGTTAAAGTCCAAGAACTCCATAATCATACATATCAATTTTCGTGGATTTTTTAAACCTAAATAAACTTGAAGTCATTTTTCTTTTAGAAAATTACTTTGCAAGAATTATTATCTTGTTCAGGCATGTGATGAGCAAATAGCTGACATAAATCTACAGTTTTCTAAACCTGGTTACAATGGGCTTCAGCTGAAATTTTGCTCCAAACGTTTCCAATGTTTTTTTTAAATAAAATAGTAGTAGGGTTATGGGGTGCCTGTCTAAACAAATGTTCAAGGAAAACAGAGGATCCATGTTGTGTGCTCATATAGCAGAGAACAAGTTGCATCATTTTTATCCTATTCTACTTTCAAACTATAATTGATGTGGAAATTAATTTGTCATTTGAAAAATAATGTAGACTAGGACTTTTACTATGTCAAAGGCTTGCTTTAGCTATTTGATTACTGTTCTACTTCTTATGCTTTTATTTATTTTCATACAAATCTATGTAGCATTATGTTTTTTGGAGGGCAGTTTTCACTTGTTTTCAGACATGAGCATCTTTAAGAAGAGTAGTGCGGCTCATAGAACTTAGCTTCTCATTTTTCAAGTGTATTCTTCCAAGAAGATGGGAAGGTGAGGTCCTATTTTGTACGCTCATGCTTCAGATCTTTGTTATTTGGTAGCTCAAATTCCCATTTGTTTGTTTTATCCTCGCAAATACATACCTATATATTTTGCTTTCTTTTTTCAGTTAATACATGTTTATTGAAGTTATAAATAAGAGAAATAATGAAGGTAAATGCACTGATTTTTGTGCAACTCGCTCACATAAAATTGGATTTCCTCCCCCGTATCAGGCACCAGAAGCTCATCAAAAGTGTCTGAAAAAAGAGATGTGATTACACTAAAACAACTGTTTCTCATTCCTCAAGGGGGTGCCTGCAGATGTGCTGGCCGGTAAATCTTATCACTGATTCATTTCCAACTTGACTTTATGGCAATTTCAGTGTCTATTTTTTATTTTTACATATTAATTTCATCTTTGTATTTGTTCAGGTTTGCTTTGAATTTTCTGGTCCAGCAGTGGCACAACCCCAGGGCAAACCTTAACCGACCTGATGTGATAGAGCAAGTCAGTAGAGCAGGTGTTACTGGTATTTGTCAAAAAACGGTCTGAGAAAGCGTGAGGTCCAACATTTATGCGGCCAGCCTGGGGGATCATCGAGGCTCGCTTTTCCCTGATTGGGAGCAGGCACTGAAATTGGTGCATTGTAGCACCCATTTGTAATGTATATTCAATGGAAGAATGGCCCTGGGTGTGAATATTGAATGTGGTACACAAACTTCGTATTTTAACATCTCCCTATAGCCGCAGTGGTGGGGACATGGGCTTATAAGAGAGTGGATTGACGACTTTGTGTTCAAAAGTTCCAAAACACCAATCTGTGCCTGGCTCTTACCATCTGTTGCCAGTAGAGGGGAAGCTGCTCAAAACTTTTGTAACTGGGAGGGAAGTAATAGGAATTGGTGTGGCCATGATACTACTTGCAGCAAGTGATGTCTAGGTAGTTGTTCTTGCAGTGGCCTGGGCATCCCAAAAAACAAATAATTGGGAGACTCAATGAAAAGCATTACATCTGGCGCAAGGTGCCTTGCATTGGCAATGAGGGAGGTGTTTGGAAAATTGGTAATTAAATCTAGTCAGAAAGGTGCTGAAAAATCTTTCTATCAAGGATCTTGTATGTTTGTGTGTTACTTTTTTTGTGCTTATATAATACTAGCAGCCCGTCCCGACGTTGTCCGGGAGCAACAGGCAGCTTCCCCGACCCCCGCCCGCCCCGACATGGGTCGGGGAAGCTGCCTGTTGCTCCGGGACAAAGTCGGGACGGGCTGGGCAGTGGGTTGTTTAAAAGGGTTGTATGACGATCCATCAGAAACAAAGACCGCGCTGGAGTTTTCATCGCGGTCATAACATCGCAACGGCAGTCACATCGGCAATTTTCTCATCGCACGTTGTTGCGACGCAAATGCGGGCATTTAATTGGTTAGCCTGTCACATCGGCGACTTTACATCGCGCGACATGACAACGCGATGTTTGAGCCCACACGTTTCAGACTGGACAATGGCTATGATTCTACAGACTGCACTGTCAATGTGTAATATGAAAAGTGCATTGTTATTCAAGAACCCTGACTATAAGGCAACATGTGATACGACCACGATATACAACATCGCATATACCGAAATCAAGTAAGTCAACAAACACGTTCAAATGGTAATTGAGGGAGAAGTGAGTACCTGACCCTCTCTTGCAATCCACAGCCTTCATCCTGAGCCGAATTCACTAATGTGCTTTTCTATCCGAAATCTTAGTTCTAGCAATGCCGTTCTATGCCATACACTGTGCACCGCTGGGAAATCTATATCCCAGGCCTTTGAATAACACTGAGTTTAACAAACCATTGAGCACACACACGAGGAAATAAATACCTGACTGAAATATGCGGGATGTCAAATATTTTGAATGGAAAACCGAGATCAAGAAATGGTTCTTCCTCTTATTTCCCCTTTCTCCCTCAAACATGCACATTTAGTTGATGTTCGTTTTTAGCATCTACGTTTGGCAGATGTTATTCTTCTACCTGTGACTCATGAAAAAAAAATACCAGAGGCGTGTTCACCTTTCACCCGCCACCATTGAAGTTTTGCTCCAAACAGGACTTGCATCTGAAAACAATACTGCTACCTACAGGGAACTCCATTACAGTCACAGAAAATCAATGCTACTTCCAGGGCTACAGTGTATCAGGCCCAAGGGGGGTGCTTTCAAGCAGAAGATACTGAACTCCGTCGTATCTTTACGTCTCCTGTGAAGAGGAGCGATAGAAAATAGCATGCAAAAAAAAGAGGCTGTATGTTTCCCTGCGCACATCGTGCTCTCGAGACTCTTGGACCTCACGAGAAACAAAAACGTAATGTTAACCTGACATAACGCAGTACCTCTAATGTTCTTCACACAGGACGTAAACAAATGCCCAGAATCAAAATGCACCGAAGGCAGACCATTAGTTTAAATACGTGCTAGTTCAGAAACCATTTGTGATGGTGCTGTGATTATTCCGAGAAATACTTTTCTTGGTCAGGCGAAAAAAATGAATCTGTTCAGCATTGCTTTGTCAGTGCGCCTAATGTGCATTCGCCCATGTGCCCAAGGTTCCATTTTTATTGACGCTCAAGAAAATTATATTTCATAGTGTTCAGATGTGCATCACAAAGAGCAATGCTATGTTGCAGCGAGATAGCGCGCTCCGAATTTCCAGGGGGGGGGGTCGTACCTAGCCACAATTTGCAGTGCTTTAGGCGGCAGTGTTCAGCCAACAGAGTGTGCGTCTCCCGCCCGGCCGGTCCCCCGCCTGCCCCGACCCCCGCTGCCTCTTAAACATGTTAAAACTACCCCGCCCGCCCCGACATTGTCCATGAGCCCGACCCCGTCTGCCCCGACCCCTGCTGCCTTACCTCAGCTGCTGCTCCTCATTCCACCGCCCCTCGCAGGTCGTCACCGCTCCTCCCCCGCGCCATGTCCGCCGCTCCTGGATGCCGCGCTCCTGACGTCAGACGCAGGTCGCGGCCGGTGCTACTTCGAGGGGACTACTTTTTTTTAAATGTTAATTTTTTAAATCTAACTTATTTTTTAACGTTATATCACCTATGTCCATCTGCACACCCTGAGGATTACACCAATGTATTGGGTGTGTGGATTGGCGCTGTGGTTCCCGAGTTTACCTTGCCAAAAGGTGAGAGTTCTCTCTTTATAATAGTAGTATAGATTAAAATGTAGATTTTATTCTTTGTATTATTCATGGTATTTTGTGGTGTGATGCACACTGTTGTTAAATGTTTTATGTGATCATGAGGAGGTTTCATCAGTGAAAGCTGGTTCTTTTAGAAAAAGTAATCTAATTTGTTTGAGTACAATGTCCATTGGGAAACTGCTTTTTCAATACCTCCATTGAGTATGTGGGTATGCCATGAACATTCGTGAACTAGCTTTTAGTTCTCCCCTTTTCCGTAGGTCTCTTAGCTATCATTAGGAAGAACTTGCGAATGTATAGTGAATACCCAAAAAATTGCAAAGTTGTCGCTGTTCATTTCAGCTTGCAGAACTGGCCTCACATTCTTACCACAGAGCGATCGCACTCCTACTTTAACACTTAACTTGCGAATGCAGCAAATATGCCAATGTTGGAGACATCTCTACATTATCAAGTGCCAGTTTAAAAAGCATTATTTCAGTATTCTAGAGTCCCTAAATCAGGGTTGAAATGTTATGGGTTTAAAAGTCATGGAACTAAAGTTAAGCAGAAAAACACTTTTGAAAATCAAGAATAATAGTTTGGAGTTCCCAGTAGCTAACACTGTTTTGGAAAAGCTCAATAGATACAAAATTAAATTCAAGACTAATTTAATTTTCCTACATTTTTGCATTGGCAAAATTAGTGAGCTTTCATGTGACGATCATTATATTGACTTCTATAGGCACCGTGTGGATGCAGCAGATCTTGACTCTAATTTATAATGAAGGTTACCGGAATGGAACTGAAGATATTCAATCGATTGACCAAGTTCCATGGATCGAATACAACATCAAACACGTGGATCACATCAAACGTCCATCACCACGACTCATCACCACCCACCTAACATATGATCTTGTTCCAAAGGGGTTAAGAGAAAAAAAAGGAAAGGTAAGTGTTGGCACGCAGAAGCGTGTGTTTTCTCTTCTCATCATAACTACTTTGACTGCACAGGGCACTCCTACTATTAGAGTAATGAATCTGTTTCTGCTCTCTCACACTTTGTCTGTCCAAGAGGGGACAGTCAGCCACTGGATCTTTTTTGGTCGATGGGAGAGGTGATATTTAAAATTCCTAACACATCAGTCAGCTGCTCAGCGAGGACCATCAATTGACAGCCATGTCTTTAAAAAATCGCCACATTAAATCTATCCCAAATGCACAATTTCAAGAGACAATTAATGGGATACAAATGAGAGACTTTTCAATTATTGGTTATGGTATTATAGATTCAAAGTTCATCATAAAAAGCAATTTCTTATCAGTGTAGTTCAAAAGAACACAATTTTAATTGCAGTACCCAGCATCTGGGCAAGATGATTCTAGATCAGCACATAGAGTTACAATGTCCTACTACCCATAAGGGTAGTAGGACATTCCCAACTCCACCAACTCCACCATTTCCCTTAGTGTTTGAAAAATTGCTGAAAAATTGCTGCCCAAAAGGTCTTCATTTTACCACAGTTCAAGGAGAGGTGTGCAAAGTCAGAGTGCAGGGACCCACATTTCAAGCAACAGTGGGGTCTATCCGGGTCAATCCTGTGTATTGCCATGGGGGTATCGTGCATTCGGTGCAGAAATGTAAAATGACTCAGCTTGTGGCAGCTGTTCAGGTAAACCTCCTTGGTCTGACTACAGCAAATAGCCCATTGATCATTTAGGATAGGATGCCCCAGATCTGCCTCCCAGGAAGCCCGAAGTTTGGTGGCATCAATTTGAATTATGTCTGCACATGCCCTGTTCAGCCTGGAGATCAAATGTCCCCCACCAGCACTATCCAACACTGCGGTGAGAGGAGTGAATGGCTCAGGTTCCAAAGGGAATCCTGGCATAATGGCCCTCATCGCGGAACGCATGAGGTTTAGTATGAATTTGTCCATGACTGAAGCTTCACTAAACTTGTCCCCCTCTGAGATGGAAAAGACTTGCCCCCCAGTGTAGATGTCCCCTACTTTACAAATGTCATATTTGTAAAGAGTACATTGTACCATCTTCTCCCCTGTAATGGGGATCCCACAGGTATTGGGGATCGGTAGATCAGCAGAGTATAGCACCGGGGAACCCAAAACTCTAATCAGTTTCAGCTAAGCCCAGCTAGTGGTTGAGACTGTTTGAATGTTATTTGGGTCTCGGGGGAAGCCCTGAGGTAGCACAGTGTTGAGGGCGTCCGGCAGGACCAAGTCCGCCTCTGGCCGCAGATATGGACTCCTGGCCTCTGGGTGAAACCAAAAATTAGAGTAGTTGCACTGTAAGACCAAGTAGTACAGCAAATAATTAGGAATGCCAAGTCCCCCTTTGTGGTAAGGCAATGTCATCACCTCCCAGTGGATCCTGGGCCTCCTGCTCCCCCAAATCAGTCGAATGAGGTGAGTTCATAATGTCGTGAAAAACCGATTCATTAACGGGATGGGGATATTATTAAACAGATAAAGTTATTTGGGGAGAACTATCATCTTGATTAACGCTACTCGTCCTGCAATCGAGAGTGGGAGCCGCAGCCATTTTTTCACCTGCAGTTCAAGCTTGTGCACAGCCTGACCGGAGTTTAATTGAATTATTTGGGAGGCATCTAAGTGAATATGTATTCCCAGGTATTTAATTGAGTATTTAATTGAGTCTGCACACCAGGCAAGTGGGAACTTGCAGTCCCATCTTACTGTGCTTGTGGTGAGGAAAAAAATATCACTTTCTTATGCCAATTAATTCTGAGACCCAAGAATCGGCCAAATTGAATAGTCTCCCTGATCAGCGAGTCCAGGTTAGCCTGCGGGTCCCGAATATAGAGAATGATATCGTCTGCATATAATGAAACCAGAAGGGGCTCTGTGTTAAACTAGAGCCCTCTCTGCAGATGGCGTTCCCCGAACTGCCTGACAAGGGGATCCATTGCAACTATAAATAGTACTGGCGACAAGGAGCAACCCTGTCTGGTGCCTCGCGACAGAGTGAAGGAGCGGGACAGTGTGCCATTTAAGCATATCCTGACCATTGGAACACTGTATAAAAGAGCTGTTAGATCAATGAACCCCCTAGGCATACTTAGCCTGCGCATTACCAATAGAAAAAAAGGCCACTCTAATGAGTCAAATGCTTTCTCAGTGTCTAACAGGACTGCTGCGGTTGTTACTTCCAGATTATTTCTGTGCATTACAGCAAACAGTGTCCGTAAATTTAGGGAGGTAGATCTGTGGGGTACTAATCTAGATTGGACTGGGGAAATAATTTTGTCCAATAATAGAGCGAGCTGCAAGGCGACAATTTTTGCCAAGATTTTGTAATCTAAATAAAACAAAGAAAGTTTTTGGTAAGACTTGCACAGCAAGGGGTCTTTGCAGGGCTTGGGCAGCAGAACAATCATTGCTTCTCTGAGAGTGGGAGGCAACTGTTTCCATTTAATGCCTATAAATAGACCTCGAGAAGATCAGGGGCCAATAGGTCCTGGTATATTTTATAAAAATTGTGAAGCCATCAAGGCCAGGAGCTGTGGAGCCATTCAGCGCTTCATTCACGCTGATGATTTCATCAGAGGAAAAGGGTTTAGCTAGGAACTCTTGCTTGAATTTTTCCATTTAGACCAAGGCTATCTTTGACAAGTAGTCTTCCTGATCCGCAGGATCATGTACAATTTTGGACGCATATAAGGTCTCATAATATGCTAAGAATTCAGCATGGATCTCAAGAGTATCCGTAAGGAGATGCCTCGACTTGGTTCTGAGTTCTGTGATATACGATTTCCCATAGGGTGGTCCCAGTAGTCACAATAGGTTCGTCCCGGTTGCTCGCCTTCACCATCTTGGCGCGCTGCGGCATACTTACTCAGGAAGTGGGTCTCCCTATCTAAAGCTTCCCTAAATTACGCAAGGTTTAGACCCTCTGGGTTCAGAGAATGAAGCAGTGTATTGTCTAGTGCTTCCAGTTGCTGCTCAGGGTGGGCTAAGGTCTTTCTAAAGTCCTTCAACACTCCAGCGTGTTTTGCACTGCTAACTCCTCTGATGTAGGCCTTAAAGGCCTCCCAAAGCACCACCCAAGTATCAACAAACCCAATATTTAGTTCAAAGTATTCTTCTATGGGGAACAGCCTTTACAACGCAGCTGTTACACCGCATGCCGTTACAACGCGGTTTTTAAAACGCAAGTCGTTACCACGACTTGCGCTGGAGGGCACTGCAGGACAAGGAATTTTTCAATTTACTATCCAACACCTTCCCTACTGTACGTAGGCTGGTGTTGGAATAGTGAATTAAAAAATTCCTAAGTCCGCACCCCCTCCAACGCAAGTCGTGGTAACGACTTGCGTTGAAAAAAATGCGTTGTAACGGCACGCGGTGTAATAGCACGCGTTGTAAAGCTGTACATCCTTCTTCTATAGCCTCCCTTATCTTAGAGTGGAATAAGTCATCATTCAGGGCTCAGCCTGGGAATCGCCACTGGTGCTTGTGCCCCTCTGGTCTATGAATGCAGACTCTGATTATCACTGGGGAATGATCTGAATATGTTGTAGGAAGTATTGTGGTGGACTTATACCATGCAGTCAGTCTCTGGGAATTTAGCTAGTAGTCTAACCTGGTCTATATGTCATATTGCGCTGAGTAATGTGTATCCATGGAGGATGTCAGGTTGCGCCTTCTCCAAATATCAGTGGGTTCTGTGAGTCACATATGTCTAACAGGGCTCTTCGGGAGAATGGCTTTGTGTCCGCAGAGGCAGAGGAGCAGTCAGTGATCACATTATTCCCTTCTTCTCTGTTAAGGATAAACCCAAGGGGATAGCGTATTGGCAGGTTGAGGAGGAGGTCTAGTTAAAGACCGCTAATGGTAGGGTAACTTGGAATTCAGCAAATAAATTACCCTAGCTAGTGATCCAAGAAGGGCAGTAGAAGTAATTCCAGCCCAAGTGTGAATCTCAGCAGAATTATTTGTTCAGGATATGCAAACATATTCAAATGTTACCTCAACCCTCTCAGATAAGGCCTGTACTAAACAAAAGAGGCAGGGGAAGATTCTTAACACTGGTTTTACACTCAATAGGTTGATAAATAGACTACAAAGACGCCAATCTACTGTTTATTTCAAGGAGCGTAATAAAATCATAAACTTTCTTAAATGGAGGAGAACGAGATGGCTTAGGACACAAAAGAAGAAGGAGGCTGATAATAAATGGGTAGAGATCACAGAAGCTGTCGAGCAAAAAAAATGTAGGTCCTTTTGAAGTATCAGTGGGGAATACAGTAGTTGAACATGTAAACTCAAAATTTTTAAAAAAATTGTGATGATTGGAGCAAGTATATAGTCTCATTATACTCTCTGGATGTCTCTGGGGATATAGGGATGAGCCGATTCTTCAGTTCCCATCAAAATTACAAATTGAGAATATCATTCAGGCACAAGAAGCACAGGGGCAGGAGGGTCTGATCAGTTTCCTATTACAATGATTAGATTAGAGAGATTTAACTGTGGTAATGCCTAATTTCTGGTAGGACAGCATTATACTCCTACTTCATAAAAATAATCCTAATAATATCCTCTGTAATTATAGGCAAATTGAGCTTTTAGACACAACAGGGAACATTTTAGGGATGTCCATATATTTGCACCTCCCGGACTGGGTAAGGCAAAGCAAATTTTGCCCCTGGAACAGGCCGGATTTTTGACCAAATTGCTCCACACTAGATAACATTTCAATCCTGCACCTGATATTGGAAAAAGTATGTCTAAAAATGGGTTATGCCAGTTTACACAGCTTTTAACGGTTTCTCTTCTGCTTTTAACTGCGTGGACAGGCATACCTTGTGGAAGAAATCAATGGACATGGGTATTCCAGGTGGTGTTTTAAAACTGATAATTGCCTTGCATACAGCCACATGGTGCCAAGTCAAGTTGTGAGACAACCGTGGTTTTACACCTAAGATTGAAACAAAACATGGCTTAAAAAAAGTTTGCCTATCCTCCATTCGCTCTATGTGACTGATCTGCCACAGCTGATGGATAGTGTTAGAGGAGATCCACCAATTATTGAGTCATACCCAATAGAGACTGTCCTTTATGCAGACTATATTATATTTCTGGATTTGACC
Source organism: Lissotriton vulgaris (assembly GCF_964263255.1). Classification (NCBI taxonomy): domain Eukaryota; kingdom Metazoa; phylum Chordata; class Amphibia; order Caudata; family Salamandridae; genus Lissotriton; species Lissotriton vulgaris. The sequence continues at coordinate 774,952,625 of NC_141694.1, forward strand.
TCCAAAGGTTTGCCTACCAGATAGTCTTTACTTGAAAGTTAACGTAAATAAAAGTAATTACATTTTACAGGAAGCATGTTCCATCGAAGTATGAGCTATAGATGGTTCTTGGGTACTATTCTTATAGAAAGAGTTAAGGGGTTGATTACGAGTCCAGCGGTGGTGGTGGTCATGAAAAGGCTGGCAGTGGAGGAACAAAGGGGGCCATACAGGGCCCCCATGACCCCACCATGTGGATACATTCAGGGGGGCACAACATGTCTGTATTCCCCCAAGTTCCAGCATGGCATGGATGTCAATGTCCATGTCATGCTGGAACTTTTTGCCATTCCCATTGTGTTGCCTGTTTTCCAGGCACCGCTATGGGAAAGATGAATTACTATGCATTATACCCCAGTTCAACTTATAATACGGCGGTTGGTCCTTGCACTTGTTTGGCACAGATGTACTGACGGAAAGCTGGTGCAAATGCGCCAATGTCAAAATCAGGCCCTTAATCCTATCTGTATCTAGGATAAAATTGTCACATATATTCTGAGTGACAATGAACACATTGCCCATTTGACAAATATGGCTATTGAGCATGCAAACGCCCTCTCGACATTCTATGGAGCCACTGGCTGAAGCTTTTTAGACAAAAATTCACCCTATATTATACAGAGTGGAATCTATACATATCAAGCACTGGCACTCTATGAATAAAGACCCATCGGACATCATTGAGGCTTTTCAAAGTATGTCTAATGCTATAGTGAACCTACGATGGGTTCTAGGTAGGTGCTCATTATACTTAGGACCGAGATGTTTTGATTCTGAGTGCTCCTGTGCCTCTAGGAAATTGAACGCACGTGGTTGTCAAGAGCCACCCGGAAAGTCTATAAGGCAGCCCTGGCAAAGCGTAAGTCTGCCCTGAAAGAGGAGGCGTGGTCAGAACTAGTTGAGGCTAGCACTTTGAGCAACCGTTCATAGTTCTGGAGTATCATCAACAGCCCCTTATTAGCAGGTGACACTGGTAATCTAATGGATGCCCACATCTCAGAGGATGATTGGGTAAACCATTTTGAGGGTATGTTCCAGTCAGACTTAAAACCCAGAGAAGGACAGGAAAGGGTGGAAGGTAAATCTGAGGCTGTATTTACAGCACAAGAAGTAAGAGCCGGCATCATGGGGCTGTCCAAAAATAAGGCCCCAGGCCCGATGGGATTCTGGCAGACCTCTATACTGCAAATGTGGAAACTTGGGTGCCTGTACTTACAGCAATCATAAATGCTTCAGTTCAGGCTGGCTGCCCAGACTCATGGGCCTTATCGACCATTGTCCCTGTCTTTAAAAAGGGTGATTGGGTAGCACTCTTTGGTATAGACCCATCTCCCTCTTGGATTCCGTGGTGAAGGTGGTAGGCTGTATGGTTTTAGACAGACTTGTAACTTGGGCGGATGAAAACAAATATTCTAGCCAAGTTACAATATGGATTCTGCCCAGGTCGTTCCACAGTGGACCAATGTTTAAACATGTATATTGTTTTGAACAAGTACACTGTGGTCCCACCGGCTCTGTCCACATAGCTTTCATGGACCTGACCTCAGAGTTTGATACAGTCAATAGGTCAAAACTTTGGCAGATGATGCTCTCAACTGGTATCGACAAGGACCTTCACAGTGACTCTAAAGCAGTTGACCATTATTCAAAAGATCTTAAAGTGACCCGCAAGTTTGCTATCAGGAGAGGGGTGCATCAGTGGTGTGTCCTGGCCCCCTTCCTTTGTATTCTGTATATCAACTCCCTGGAGAAGGCCCTTTTGGGTGCAAAATCTGAATGCCCCCAGGTGGATAAGCGTAGACTGCCGGTCCTCCTATATGCAAATGATGTGTCCTCATGGCAAGGATAGCCAGGGGCATACAATCTTTGTTGAACTCCACTGTACATATTGTGGAGGACCTGGACCTGCTGGTTAACTACAGTAAATTGTTTGTCATGCAGGTGGGACCTCGTACAGCTAAGCCTTATGCCCTAAAGCTAGGACCCACGTCAATCCTCAAGACCAATGTCTTCTCATATCTGGGAGTAGTGTTTGATTATGCCCTGACATGGTGCCCCTTGATTAGTCGCAAGAAAGCGGACCTAAAGTAAAGGCTGCAGTTTTAAATTTTGCTTCCAGACTGGGTAGAAAACCAATAGGGGCCCATTTGAAGATGTATAGAGCCAAATGTATTGCAACAGTCGCATACTGGAGCAAGATATGGGGTTATACTTGGGTGGAGGCCTTGCAAATTGCTGAAAACACCTTTTTGAGACGAGTATTTACACTCCTGCAGAGCATCTCATCGTATGTAGTGCATGAAGAGTTGGGGATTTCCTTTCTCTGATGATTTGGCTTTTCGCCCCTTAGCATTGTGGATGAAGATTTGGATTAAGAAAGAAAATGCCCTTAGTAATGATTGTCTCTCCCTCGACCACGTTCATCGTATCCGCTTGGTTAAGCATGTTAGAGAAGGCCTTGACAGCTTGGAAAGGGCAGATCTATTTGATAACCAGATTGCGATATGCAGGAGGGACCTAATTTAGCTAAAAGAGTGTTTTTCAAAAGGCGCTGCTGGGATAGTGAGGGAACAGAGTTGAGAAACACCAGCATGCACAGGTATATCACACTGAAAATTGTGCCAACCACAGCTCCTAGGGGTTAAAAGTAACCATGATCCTACTGACTAGATTTCGGCTTGATCTTTTTCACTACATATTGTTCCAACCATGTGGTAGTCATAGAGTGCAGTGCCTCATACCCTGTGGCTGCAACGGTAAGTCTCTTCAGGATATGATGCTCTTTTTATAGTTTAGTTGTTTTTATGAAGTTTTTAGAAAGTCTATAGACTATCTAAAGGCTTTAGATAGACTGGCCTTCTTTAGAGCTGGACAAAGGAGGAACTCTACGTAACTCAAAGATAATAATCTACAAAGCATAGAGTTGTTTTTTTTAGCTAGCCAATCCAATGCCCTTATATTGTTCTAACCTATTATATTGGTAATTTTCCCTTCAGTTAACAGTGTGTCACATGGTCTTGCAATACACTTTCAACTGTAAAAAAGCACTTCAGGCAGAACTGACAAAATAAAAGGCTTTCAAGGTGGAAAGTAAATGTATCCATGTTTCAAGTTACTATTACTAGCTGGAACTGATAAGTCATAAATCTGGGCCCAAAAATATAATAAACCTTTCTGATTTTCACTGTTGACACATTTGTAGAATTGCATGTTCACAGTGTATATGTTTACTAATATATTGTGGTTATTTTACCAGGTCATTTACATTCACAGGAATCCAAAGGATATTTTGACTTCACTTCATCATTTTAGCAAAGCTCTGGTTGCAATGGAGGCATATGAAACATTTGAAGAAGTTCTGGATCAATTTCTAGCAGGAAACGGTAATTTGCCCTGTTTCTGAAATTGTGCAATGCATTTTTTGTTTGTTTCAACACTGTGAGGCATATTTATAAAGGGTTTTGTGTCGCCCTTGTACCATGCATAGGGGGGCAGAAAGATGCAAAAGCTATAATGAGATTTACCATGCCATGCAAGGCCACTTTGCGTGATCCTACGCTGCTCTGTTCATCTGTAGTAACCCAAGGAAGGGGTGGAGAGTGTGTATTTCCATGCCTCCACCCATGGATTCTGAAGCATTCCCAGATTCACAAATATTGGTAGACCTGGGAATGCGCAACGTCTTCCGAGGGGAGGTATAACGAGGAGAAATATCTTTATCCCTCCTTATTTTTTCCTCATTCTCCGTGTGCTGCATTCTGCATAAAATGTAGAAAGCAGAAAAAGCCTTGGAGAATTGTTTTTAATCAGGAAGGTGTCTCTTTGTGCACAACAATAATACTGTCTATAACTCATGCACCCTTGCACCGTATTACAAGGGTGCCTGCCCAGACGAAAGGCAGCATTTTGTGCGCCACCACAGGTAGAGAGCAGAAATGGACCATATATTCATAGACATGGAATAATCCTGCACTCTGCCTTGTACATAGCACAGCACAGCAAGGTCTCTTTCTGCATTGTGATGTGTGACATAATGATAAACATGGCCCTGCATCTCTAGTTGTATTTGAAGATATTGTATGTGCTAAAGTACCTTCATATCCTTTGGAAATTTCATCTAGCAAGCCAGTCTCAAATCCTTGGTCGGCTAATAACTTGGCTCTTATTTTTTTGTGTTTGGGTTTTTTGATTAAATGTTTGGCATGGCCAGCCTAAGCTTTAGCCAGATATTCGACCTAAAATAGAAACGAGGACTTTTTAAGGCCCTTTGGTTCACGGAGCCTTCCACAAAATATGCCCAGATTCTCTTAGGTCCAGACTCCTGACTTACCCCCTGCCCAAATACTATGCTTTTCAACTGACAACCCACTTGTACCGTTAGGCTTGAATTGCAGTCATATTAGTGGCTGTGGCTTTTTTTATATAGCACCAAAGATATGAATTACTTTCACAAAAAAACGCTGCTCTTTCAAACGTTCCAATTCCAGCTTCATGCATTTTTCCTTTTAGTGCCAGGACGCCCTGTGTAGTAGAACAGCGCTCTAGGCATCTTTACCATTCTTTCGTTTATTTAAATATGATAATGCAAGATTTTCATAAGCATGAGTAACAGCTCCTATCTTTTGTTAAGACATACTCAACACAATGGAAAGAGATGATTGTCTTAGTTTTAATCCCTGAGCAACAGATATTGATTAGACTCTCATTAGGGCTTCCAGTGGCCCACACAACAGCCACAAAGATCTGGTTGGTTGTTAGATTGTTAGGACTGATCTTTTTGTGACTGTATCTGTAGTGTAAATAAATCTGCCATTAGCATGATAAAAATGTTGTCGGTAAAAGAGGTTTCAAATGCACATTGAGGGCCTTATTTATGAGCCCTTTACGCCGCCTTTGCAAACATTTTGAGAGGCTGTGGCAAAGTAAAATTTGCGCCACTCTGCACCCTATTTGCAATTTGAAGCATCTAGGAAGATGCGTAACTTTCTAAACCTCTGTATTATACCTGCATCAGGTATAATGTATGCTGGGTGAGCGTTCCCCTCCAAAAAAAGCTCGTAGTAGTGGTGCAGTGGAATTTATGAGATTTCACGACACCACTTTGTCAAATTATTACGCTTGCTTGAATCAGGTGTAAGGAGTGATGCAGATCCCATCACATGGGGCTTGCCACATGTGAAATGGCACATTGCTGGAGTTGAGTCTGTTTTTAGACACACATCAGCAATACGCCAATTTTGCACCTAGAGATACGTCAGGAGTACTGACATATCTGTAAATCCTTGCGACATGGAGTGCTGTACAGTAAATACGGTGTATTCATGGTGTTGCAAGGATGGCGTTGTCAAAAGTGATGCATCGCTGCTTCCCCTAGCAATGCAATAAATGAGACCATGATTATTTGCAGAATGCATTTGTATTTTGCTAACCGACGTGTGTATTAACATGTCAGTTCACAGAACATGGATTGCAGTGAGTTGTAATTCTGCTTATATCATTAAAATTAATGAAGTAGGTCACAAATTGCACTACTTTTAGCTACAACCACAGATATGGTGGCCTGTTGGAGTCAGCTGGCCACCGTGATTTTAAGGGCTTTTTAATACAGCAATCTTTTTTTTTTAATACAGCCCGTTTTACTAAATGGAAAATGGGCTGCGTATAAAAAGAAAAAAAGAGGGCCTTATTTATGAGTCCTTTATGCAGCAGTTGCGTCACTTTTTGTGATGCTGCAGTGGCGTAAAATATGCGCCACACTGCGCCTTATTTAGAAAGTGACGGATCTCTGTGCTGCATCATACCGGCTTGAGGTATAATGTATGCAGGGTTGGGCGGTTCCCACAAAAAAGACTCCTAGTAGTGACACAGTGAAATCTATAAGATTGCACTACGCCACTTCTAATACGCCACTGTGACAAATCCTTACACCAGCTTCAGGCACGGGTAAGGAGTGATGCAGGGCCTTTCACATAGGACTGGCCCATGTGAAAGGACACCTTGCTGGAGTTGCGTCTGTTTTCATGCACATTCCAGCAATGTGCTAATCATGCACCTACGATACATCAGGAATACCAACATATCTAAAAATACTTGTGACATGTAGCGCCATACAGTAACTACGTTGCATCCATGGTGTCGCAAGGATGGCGCAATGAATAGTGTTGCATCTCTGGTTTCCGGTAAATGGGAAAAATATCGATTCAAAAATATAGACAAACCAAAATATCGAGTCCAAAATATAGAATGGACAAAATATCGAATGGACAGAATATAGACATCAAAAATATCGTTTTGAAGGTAAGTAATGTAATATCGAAGTACATAATATAGTTTATTAAAAATATTGAATTTTTAATAATATCGAATTTTTTAAAGTGTTTTTTATGTTAGTATATGTGTGAAAAGTGTATATAATTTTGTAATTTATTTTAAGTAATTAATTTTATGTTATTTAATTATTGTACAATGTAATTCTGTAGCGGGTTGTGGGTTTATAGGGGAATAGGGTGGTAAGTAATTTAATTATAAATAATTAAATATGTTAATTAATTAATTGGTATTTATTTTGATTAAATTGTTAATTACTTTTTAATTGGTAATTAATTAATTCTTAAATGATTATTTTTTATTGATTGATTAATTGATAATTATGTGAATAATATTAATTTATTTTCTGTAGCGGGTTGTAGGTTTATAGGGGAATAGGGTGGTAAGGAACTCAATTATAAATAATTAAATATGTTAATTAATGTATTGGTATTTATTTAGAACACATTGTTAATTACTTTTTAGTTGATAATGAATTAATTCTTAATTGATAATTAATTTTCATTAATTGAATAATTGATAATTTTGTGAATTATATTAATTTATTTTCACTAGAGTGGGAATAGTGAAATGTACCCCTATGCTATCCAATGCTTTCCCTACTGTTGTACTCTCTGGAGTAGGAATAGTAATTTTTACCCCTACGCTATCCAACGCTTTCCATACTGTTGCACTCTCTGGAGTGGGAATAGTAATTTTTACCCCTACGCTATGCAACGCTTTCCCTACTGTTGCACTCTCTGGAGTGGGAATAGTAAATTTTACCCCTACTCTATACAACGCTTTCCCTACAGTTGAACTCTCTGGAGTGGGAATAGTAATTTTTACCTCTACGCTATCCAACGCTTTCCCTACTGTTGCACTCTCTGTTGTGGGAATAGTAATTTTTACCTCTACGCTATCCAACGCTTTCCCTACTGTTGCACTCTCTGGAGTGGGAATAGTAATTTTTACCCCTACGCTATCCAACGCTTTCCCTACTGTTGCACTCTCTGGAGTGGGAATAGTAATTTTTACCCCTACGCTATCCAACACTTTTCCTACTGTTGCACTCTCTGGAGTGGGAATAGTAATTTTTACTCCTACGCTATCCAACGCTTTCCATACTGTTGCACTCTCTGGAGTGGGAATAGTAATTTTTACCCCTACGCTATCCAACGCTTACCCTACTGTTGCACTCTCTGGAGTGGGAATAGTAATTTTTATCACTACGATTTCCAACGTTTTCCCTACTGTTGCACTCTCTGGAGTGGGAATAGTAATTTTTACCCCTACGCTATCCAACGCTTTCCCTACTGTTGCACTTCCTGGAGTGGGAATAGTAATTTTTACTCCTACGCTATCCAATGCTTTCCCTACTGTTGCACTCTCTGGAGTGGGAATAGTAATTTTTACCCCTACGCTATCCAACGCTTTCCCTACTGTTGCACTCTTTGGAGTGGGAATAGTAATTTTTACCCCTACGCTATCCAAGGCTTGCCCTACTGTTGCACTTCCAGGAGTGGGAATACTAATTTTTACACCTCCGCTATCCTACGGTAATAATATTGTATATTTTTTATTAATATTGTGTTAATATACATATGTTTTAACAGCTATGATTGTATTTTTTTTAAAGTTAAATTAGTTATTTAATAAATTTAAGTATTTTTTAGCTATTTATTTTTAATATTTTTTTAATTTTACATTAATTTTAAGAAATTCGATATTTTTATAATGTATATATATATAAACGATATTTTGCGGCGATATGTTGGTACTTTCCTGTTTGTAGATAGGAATTCGATATTTTGTCTGTCAATATTTTGGAATCTATATTTTGGGTAGGCTATATTTTGTCCCTCGATATTTAGTCAGTGATCCCTGGTTTCCCCCAGCGAGGCAACACTTTTCATACATGAGGCCCAAAATGTTTTACAAACATTTGTTATCAGTAATAGTAGTCCCGTGGACCACCGTCTACTTCTAAAAACTGTATTTTTAAACATTCACCAAGGGAAAGGGTCCCCTGAGGACATTTTCATATTTGTGAATGGTTTACCACCTCCTTGAGGTGGTGTAAAATATTAATGTTTTGCAACCAGAGTTTGATTGCAAACCATGAATACCTACCCTAAACTGGTATTTGAAAGAGAAACCTTCAACATGCTCCAAATACTAATTCGCAATGGTTTGCTAAACCAATTTAATGACACAAAAAACGTTTTCCAAATTGTTAAATGGACACTGTATTTTTTAAAAAGGTTTTAGCGTTTGCAAACCCACTGATTTATGGAATCAGAGAGGTTGTGAACGCTAAAACCATTAGTACACAAGGCATCATGGCTCTGTATTTGCACAACTTCTGTTGTGATGTGCAGCAGTGAGTATCACTATTTCTTATCAAAGTTATGAGCGTTATCCTATCACAAACATGCCTTAGTATGCTTTCAATACTCAAAGGTCCTTTACTATCAAGGATTCTGCAGTTGCATCTGTAATTATATATGTTTTTCTTTTCCTTATGAAAGTGTTGATATCTATTTCCAACATACGAATGGTAATTACAGGGTTTCTTCAATGCATGCTAACTTGCAGCTTCAGAGGAGGTTTCTAGCATTCCCGAGCCTGCATTCCTCCTTTGCCAATTGCATATGATAGCCCCCTTTGCTAAGTAATCCCTCTGCATTTTTTTCTAATATGATATTTGCCTGTGTGAACGCATTGTGGGCCTTTTTTATCAGACGTGTCGCATCACTGCGGCGAAGCAGCGATGCAACACTTTTCTCTGCACCCACCTTATGACACCATCGTTGCGCCATATTTACAGTACAGCGCATCATGTCGCAAGGAGTTATAGATAAGTCAGTATTACTGACGTGTCTGTAGGGCCACAAGTGGCGCATTGCTAGGGTGCATCTAAAAACAGACGGATCTCCAGCAATGTGTCTTTTCACATGGAGCAAGCCCGATGTGAAAGGGCCTGCATTACCTTTACACCTGCCAAGAGGCAGGCCTATGGTTTTGATGCATTAGCGTCCTAGAAGTGGCACAATGAAATCTCACAGATTTCACTGCACCACTCCTGCGACCCTTTCTTGCGGGGGAATGCCTGCATACATTATACCTGATGCAGGTGTAACGTAGTGCAGGGGTTTCCAAATGAAGCATTGACTTGATACGTCACTTTGTAAATATGGCCCAACATTGCACATTATTTTCTCCGCAGCAGCATCACAAGAAGGTCCAACGGCAGCGTAAATGTGTCACAAGGGCTCATAAATAGGGCCTCAAATGTTCTGGTCTCTTGCTGGTTCATGAGATCTAACACAACCCTGCAAAAGTACTTTTGCAAAATAACTCATGCAAAAACTTTCTTTACCAATAACTCTCCATTCACAGTTTTAGTTGTAGTTTTCATTTGCAGAGAACGTTTTGAAAATGTGGCAACAATTATAACTTTCCATAGTAGAGAAGTTGACACATTCGCAAAATTGTGCCTGCAAAATTACTAATTTGAACACCTCCACTCATAATTTTAGAGTGCTTTTGGTGTGTGGGGGGTATTATTGAATATGTTTGGAGCTCTTACAAGAAAGCAGGAACAAAGTAATCAGAGTTTGCTCAATATCAATATTCCCGAAGTCGGGTGTGAAGGGTATACAAGCGCTCATATAGTATTCACACTCTTTTTGGTAAAGACAACAATTTTAAATTCCTTCGGTGCATCCGAAAAGGGTAAGAAACACCCTGCTTACCCTATCAGAGATTGAACAAATTATTCACAAATTTTAGAGCACTCGTATCTTATACAGCATTCAATAAAACAATGTAAAAACGAAAGATAACAATAGGATGGGCTTTTGTTTCTTCTTTAATGTCACAAGATCATCCACTCCCTTATGCCAACACGTTTCGTCTTAATAGGGTGTGACCCTATGACTTCCTCAGGGCTTGTGGCTTTCTTCTAAATGATATCTTAGTATAAGGTAATTTTCCATAATTTAATTATAATTCCAATGTGGGACGTGATTCTCAAAATCCATGAATCAAAATATCAGTATGGACCCTTAGTATAAGGTATTCCTCCAAACTATATGTAAATCTTAAGTATAACGAAGTCACTATTATCCATACATCAAATTTCAGTATAGACTCATAAAATCATTTCTTGTAGTTATCCCAAAGTACAAGGATAAAACACTAACTCAGAGGAGTTCCTCAGAGTAAATAGTTAAGTCCCTGCAGTAAGGGGCACCTGAAAAACCCAGGAGCTGCACCCAGCTACAGGTAGGGTTTGCTCCCAGCTCAATGGGAATGTATCCCCTTTGAAATGTTTTATTTTTTAAATAATGCTTTAGATTGTGTAATCATACTGAGATATACTTTTTGTGATATTTATTAGATCCGCTGTTTCTTCCATAATCTTTTGTAGGTCTAAAATGTTAGCAATATTTTAACACCATGAAACTGAAAGTCATGAGGTATGAATCCAAATACCTGCATGATGTCATGTGAGTAAAATGCAGCAGCGGCTCCTCCACTAAGGAGGAAGAGCATCACCCTACAGATCTCTGAGCAGTTAAAAGAGGAAAAATAAAATGTAAATAACACAAGGGTATTATCATTTTTTTTCCTACTGCAGTAGCTCGATTGGGGCAGAGCTGTGCTCCCTAATTGATAGAGCACTGCAGGGAGAGGAGTGGTGGGTCCACTGTGTGATTGCTCATGACGCTTTGGCCAGCCTTCTGGGGCTGCCTAAGCGGCATGCGCACTTTGCCTGTTCTCCGCCCAGGCCGCATTACAGCCTGGGATAACATGCCCAGGTCCCTAGCCCCTGTCTGAGCCCCAAACCACAATGGCCAGACCAATCACAACACTGCATTGCAGCGTTATGATTGGCTGTGGGAAGCCTGGGGGCCAGGGTGCTTCCTGCTGCCGGACTTGAGGAAGATGAAGAGTACTGGTAGAGGCGGTGGCATGCACGCTTCTAGGTAAGTGTGTTTTGTGTTCTTAAATTGTTTTCATTCCTCCCCTCCTCCCTGAAACCCCACTCCCAATTGGTAGCCGGCGCTACTGGTAAAATACAGAGGCAAATGATCATATGTCCCTCAAACCAGGTCTAAAATCAAAGACGGTTACAAACTCCCTGAAACATTTTCAAGGCAAGCACAATAAACTCGGCTGCGGAAAGGACGACTAGGACAAAGACGCTGGTGTTTTTTTTGATGGAACTTATCATGGCTCCAGTGCAGAAATAAAAATATACCGATCGTGACATTTTGCTGACTTTTGAGAAAATAGAGATACCATAAGACTATAGGATCATTGAATACAAAAGTGCTGACAAGTACAGTGCTGAACTCACTGAGAATCGGCCTTGAGGAAGCCCACAGGGGGCGAAACGCGCGTCGGCTGTGGCCGTGAAGCACTTGATCTTAACTAAATAAAGTTTTAAAATTTGTCTACACTACAAGGCTCCATTGGATTGAAAAGGAGTGGTTGTGCGGAGGAGGAAAAAAAAAGAAGAAAAATAAGGGAATTAAAACAAAGTTTTGTATTGAAATGTTATTGCAAAATGCGCAAGGATTATAGAGACTGAATCAGATGTGCACTGGTGTCTTGTTGTATATTAGAGATTGATACTCTGTTACACCTATGGTGGACAGATTGTCTAAGGTTAATGCTTGAGGCGGATAAGCATTGTACACCAAAGCTGCACTCAATATTTAGGATAAATAGGTATATGTAATTGCTTTGTATATAGGCAAAGAGACGCTTAGTGATGTGCTGATCATATATAGCAAATCCGCCTTTCTTGTGCTGCGCAATAAAATCTCAATGCACTTCATCGTGACGTATTGAAGTATTGAGCCTGCGTCAAGAAAGTACAATGAACTGTGTTATGCCCTCAAACAGCAATAAGCAACAACAGCTAAATTGTGTTGCAAATGCAATAAATCCACTATTTTGTAGAAATTGTTAGTGACACAGAATTACATGAATCATATGCCCTTCACCACTGTTTATTGGTTATCAACTTAATCATGAAAGATGAACAAAACCTAATCATTCTCCTTTCAATTAGTGCCCATTATTAGCTCCCCTCTGAAGGAGCTGTGTATCAGGAAAATACCACTAGTATTAAATACTGTGGTTGGGAACAATGCAATCTCTTTTTTCTGTGCCAGTTAACAGATTGTACATATATGTTTCAGTATTCCTAAAGCGCAAACCTAGCCGTAAGGATACGTAAGGGGCCAGGGACAAAGGGAGGATGTAGAGCTAGAGAGAAGGATGAGAAGTAAGCCTATTGGAAGTATAATTCTTCAGGAGATGAACTTTGAGTTTCTTCTGGAACTACAGAATGCTGGCTGCTCTCTTGATGTCATAGGGGATGTTATTCCAGATCCAATGGGCATATGTTAAAGTCTTCCTGTTGTGCTTAGTCTTTGATCTGGTGATGATAAAGTTCATCATCCTGCACCGATCTCCATATATTGATAGTTTCTTAGCTGGAAAAATATCGGTTTTAGGTATATAGGGCCTTGTAAGTGATGTACCTAATCTTTGCTTGCAATGGGGGCCAGTATAGATCCTTTAAAGCAAGGGCGATGTGGTAAATTTTCTTCAGCTCCTTGATGAGCCAACCAGCTCCGTGAAGGATCCCTAAAGTAGAGTAAGGGTGCTCTCTGTGGTGCCATTGAGCTGGAAACAGCCTCCATCGAAGCAGGAGAGGATAAAGGGTTTAACCGTCATTCCCAAAAAATCAATTTTTTTGTGAAGGAAAAGTTGAAACAAGGCTGCTCTGTTCTTTTTGGAAATGAGTTCCTTAAGTAAGATGTTTGAGTTTTGAGTAAATTAGAGGAATTTGGCCTTTTGTGTCAGGATGACATCCAGGGCGGGATTGTCCATAGGAACCGTGTGTTGCCCCGGTGGACTGCCAGGGTGGGGGCTAGTTTTACACTCCTGGGGTGCTGTTTTTGTTACCGGGGTCAGTTTTGCAGCATAACTGCAATTTCAGCCCCAGCAACAAAAGCGGCACAAAGCATGATGATAGCACCCCATCTCCCCACCCGGGCCGCAATTTGCCAGGATCGGTTGCGGTTCCCACTCCAGCCCTGGTGGCACAGTTGACTAACAGGGGGAATTTGCTTTTGAGGTAGTAAGCATCTGGTAGTTCTTACAGACATATAGGAATTCCACAATCCCTGATCCCATGGAATCAACATCTTCTCGAATGCTGATGACAGCCTGCTCATCCTTTGCCACACCAACAAAACATCTAACACCTTGACCAACTTCACCTCACGCATGTCCGAAATCACCAGCTAATGAATACCAACTGTCTGAAATGCAGCTAAGAAAAAACAGAAGTGGTATGGTTCTGCAAGAACACTTCCCAAAATAATTCTGGTCACCAGAAGATCAAGGACCAACACCATGACGGCCAATCAACCAAAGAACCTGGGCCTAGTGCTGGACAACCAACCAGCCAAGTCATATTGAATATCTCATTCTGTGGAGGCTGGAAATCTTCGGTGGAAATGCTGCTCTGAGTTGGGACTACATGGAGTCCAAAGTACATCCTCAAGGATCGCCAAAAAGCATATGCTTCTGCAAAAGTACACAGTGCACAGGGGTTCAGGTTGCACGGTCCCCATGAGGGATACTGGTCTTAGGATTGCTGAGAGAGCAGATCAACCTCAGGGATGTTTGGGAGCCCACCTCCTGTGTTGCAGAAATCTTCGGAGTCTTTCTGAGCTTGGGAAATGCAAACCAGTTAGATGTTTTCTAGGTGCCTGCTGCTGCAGGGGGGTAACTCCTTTACTCCAAGGGAGATTCTTCTGTCGTCCAGCCCAGTATAGACCATCACAGTACTTAGTTTCTGCTTTCAGTGTTTAGTCTAGGTAAAATCCAAAGTCCTGTAATCAGGCTTCCCACTTTATACCCAGGGAAGGGGTTGGACTGACTCTGGGAACCCTCCTAGGGGATGGGAACGACAAAGCGGTGGCTACACCCATGTTCTTTCTCCAATTTTGCACCAGAGCAGGAGCAAATGGCTCCTGAAACCGGTTTGAGCTGGACTATGCATGGGGACACCAAATGATGAGTAATCTTGGGGGTCACTAGAAATATAAATTACTGTCTAGAAAAACCAAAAGATGTCTCTTTTCTAATCGAAACAGTAATGTGATTTCATTTTTTGTACAAATATGCTTGCTTATATAACTGTATTTAAAAAAAAGTGTGGAAAGAAAAAAACAAATGAATAAAAAATATATTTTTGATAAATAAATAAAACTAAAACCAAAGTTTATTTGTGTGTTGAGACTCTATTCTGTGAGAAAATGTAATGATTAGAGTTATTAGCATGTTGAAAATATGAAAGGCCAGATAAGAGGTTGTTCTATTTGTATTTATTTGCTGTTTCACCCCCTCTTAAGCCTCAAAGTAACAGGGGATACCTTTGTGTCCACATGATGTTAAATATGGTGCATTCTTGCCCTTTCCCTATCACACAGCACAGCACAGTAATATGGCTTGCTGCACTGTGCTGTGTGAATATTTGGTGGATATGCCCCCATGTCGTCATTACTGCTCAACTGACCATTAGACTTCTGTTTATAAAAATAGGGGCTTATTTAAGAGCCCCTGCGTCACTTTTATGCCACCGGTGCGTCACTTTTTTTGACTCACCAGTGGCGTAAAAAATGTACCATGTTGCACCATATGTACGAGGTGACGCATCTAGGTAGATGCGTCACTTCGTAAACACCTGCGCTACATGATACCTGCGCCAGATATAATGTATGCAGGGTGGGCGTTCCCCCGCAAGAAAGGGTCGTAGGAGTGGCGCAGCGAAATCTATGAGATTTCGCTGCGCCACTCCTAGGATGCCTATATGACAAAATCTTACGCCTGCCTCACGGCAGGCGTAAGAATGACGCAAGCCCTTTCACATGGAGCTTGCCCCATGTGAAAGGAACATTGCTGGAGTTGCGTCAGGCTTCCAACACAACTCCAGCAATGCACCAATTTTTGCGCCACCAGACACGTCAGTAATACTGATGTATCTGTCATTCCTTGTGACATGATGCGTCATACTGTAAATATGACACATCATTGGTGTGGCAAGGAGGGCGCACTGAGAAGTGGCGCTTCGCTGCTTTCACGCAGTGATGCGATACTCCTCGTAAATGAGGCCCATAGTGATAAGGCTTGCACTCAAGCACCCTTGCTGCACACACATCCCCTTAAACCTCAAAATGCTCCTGTGGCTCCTAATCCAAATATTTGAACTGTTCAAGTGGTTCGCCCCCACACATACAACACCTTGCACAGGCTGATTGGACACAAAATCTACCTCAAACGGTGCATGTAATAAAACATAGATTCAAATATGTATGGAAACAGGCTTTTTGAAGGTTTTTGCCCCTGTTTGGACTACTAGCTTCTGGTTTTTCGACTTTGAGAGTGCACTGAGGCTTTCTGTCCAGACCCCAGTGCCAGGGTTCTGGTCCATTACCAAAGTTATGTTGAATTGGCTATACCCAATTGGCAAGTGCGGACTTGCTTATAAGTTCCTAGTATGTGGTACCCAGGGTGCTAAGGCATGTAAGGCAGAGTGTCCATTCTGAGTGTGACAAGGTACAAACTCGCTACCAGCCTGCTACTGTAGACTGGAAGAGCAGTGTGCTCACTGCTAGTTTGACTTTGCCGTTAAAACCAATGGAAAAGCCACCCTTCCCATAACAATATATGTAAGTCTACCCTGATGAAGGACTATAGAGCCCAAAGGCATGGAGCTGTACATTGTTAATGTAGACATATAGCTTTAAATATGTCTTAGCAGCAGAACCTCTAGAGTTGTTGTTTTGCTGAGGAAGATTAGTATCGCCATTGGCTAGCACGGGGTAGCAGGCTGTCATCCCAACCTTGACTTTTGAATGGGACTACCTAACTGGGCAGCATAAGGTACCAAATTAATTGTGGCATTAAATCCAACTTGATGGTCAAGTTGAAATTTATGTCACTTTTAACGTTTTTTTTTAAAGATCTGTTTTATCGGCATTTGGAAAAGAGTAACATTACTACATTCAATACAGTTTCATGTCGGCAGCAATGATGTTATTTCAACCATAGTTTCTAACAGTTCTCTTTCTGTCACAATATTTATGTACCTCTGTGTCAAGATATCCACTCTCTACATCATTAAGATCATGGCTATTGTTTCCAACGTGACCAACGCCTCTCGCTTTATGTTAACAATAAATTAACCCCTCGCTATGGCAGCGTGCATGAGAGTGAAAGGTTGGGTTTATTATCAACACTAAACATCCCATATGTAAAGGTTTTTGAGTGCATATGTGACTGCCATTCAATAGTTCAGAAAATAAATAGGAGAAAGAAAAAAATCTAAAGTAAAAAATAAAATAAAAAGGAAAACTAACTCCATAAACTTGATGCACAACTAACACCTGCACGCTTACTAGGGTTCTTCAGTCATTTCCAAAGGTAATGTAGTTATCGCTACTATTGGGTTGGGGGGCCTCCAGAGGGAGGGAGAAAGAAGAGGGGAATGCCAAGAGACCCCCATATAATTAAGGGCAGGGAACAGCAACAGACATATCCAGGGAGGCATCCAAGTAGCGGCCTGATATAGGGGTGCTAACACAGTCAATTCCCCTGGGGCTCAATCACACCCAAGCTCTACGCTAGTCAGCTAGTATTAGGGGTTGTGTGCCTCCCCGGGTCCCTCAGAGTCAGTTGTGCTCATTTGTGACTCTTGATCTGGTGTGATGCTTGTGTTCTGTGCTCGCAGTATGTCCGTACACGGCTCTGCCAAAGGCTTGTGCCTCTTTGTAATCTTATCCTCCCTGATCAAGGCCTTCTCCCCCGCTCTAGCGCAACAGGATACATCAGTTTCCCAATCTATGACCAAGGGACTCAGCTGGGCCTTCCACCAAAGGGCTATTAGGGCTATTAGTCTCTTAGCCAAGAGGTAATTAATGTTTGGGGGTTTGGGTCTCAGGAAGAGACCCAGAAGGCACAACTCTGGGGAGTATACCAAATTGCGCCCCAAGACCCTGTTGACAATGTCTACTACCCTGGTCCAATAATCCTTAAGCCCAGGACAAGACCATACCATATATCAAAGTTGGCGTTGAGTAATGAACATCTTGCGCAGGTCTGATCGCCCCTACCATACACTACATTCAACCTGTGTGGAGTACAATATGTTCTATGGAAGATATTAAATTGTAGGTGCTTAAAAGCTGTATTTCTAGACACTTTTTTTGGGCTTCCCAGGACCTTTTTCCACTCCTTCTTGGCCAGCTGTCTGTTTAGTGTGCCCTCCCATCTCTCCTTCACTCGAGGAAAAGGCCGGGTAGTCATTTCCATTATTGTCAGGTAGAGCCATTTCACCAGGTGTACCACAATACCCAAGTCACTTTTAAAGTTTAAGCAACATTTAGGAAGTTGCCACTCTGTGTCCCAGCTTCTCAGGTGGCCTCGGAAAGGCTTTGGCACACAGACATCTTTTTGCCCATCTAGGGATATGTGTGAATGACTCACAGGCTCAGGATCAAAAGCAGTTGCTGCAGATTGAGGTGTGACTTCCTCTCCCAGGACGGCTAAAAGGTGTTTACTCCCAAAAGGTTAGCTTCCTGTGACAACACACCTAAGCAGACTGCCTTTTAATCCTGTAGATAAGTTGGCGACAAAGCCAGAGGGGGAAAACCTGTCCCTAAAACATTTCTTCTGTGGTCGTGTAGCCCTTAGATAGCCACATCTTTGGAGTGAACTACTAAGCTCCTCATAGTTGAAGAAGAGTCCAGACATCTTGAGAGTGGCAAGAATATTGCACTCGGGGATTGACAAATGCCACACATTGCTTTTGGCCCATTGGTTAGTAACCACGTTGTTCCCTCAGGGCACTTTCCCAGGATATAATGGGCATCCCTGGTACCGTGAACTTCAGTCCACCATGGATTTGGAGAGTAGACCAAGAGAGGAGTGTCCTGCTGCCTTTAAAGTCACATAAAGAGACCCTGCACCGTCAGTAAAGACTACACCTGCTGCACTTTGATCTAGTGAGATTGGACTGTTCCTGTGGCTCTGGCTCAGGGAAAACTTGATACCCAGCTCCAGATCAAAGCATTGACTCCAAGAGGCAGACAGTTGGTCCCCTGTAAAAGCAATAGGTAGATCAAAGTTGTGGAAACCTAAACCGACAAAGCAATATCTACTCCTGAGGGATCACCGCTGGTCGTCAATGAGCACGCCAAAAGACAAATCTGAGATAGCCAAAAATTGCACCAATTTTGGCCAGACCCAAGAGTTCTATCAGAGTCCAGAGTTGTCACCCAAGAGGGACACTATCCCCCATCAAGGATATTTATTGGGACCGCTGTGTTGTGAATTTGGAATCCTTGTCATAGCTGGCCTTCTAATGTTGCAATGAGGACCTCGTGGAACTCCAATTGCCATGGTGAAAGTCACCTCAACCCACTGGTGGCCGGAAGAAATACCCGTAATTCACCCCCATCGACTGCACAGCTGTAGGAGCATTTTTGAGCATCTTTCCTGCCTGAATTGCCAGCATCAGGACCACTCTATTATCGTCTATGGCAGTTGTGTCTTAAATGCTGGAACGTGACTGCAAAAGGCTCTGGTGGCCAGATAACTGTCCAAAATGATCTTACTGGACTCCTAAACTTCGGTCCTGATAGATTTGATCACCCAACCTGGGTAGGAGTGACAGAACTAACTGTTTAAAACTATTCGAAAGTTTGCAGAGTTTTTGTTGACCAATGCTTGTTTGAGGTTGGATTCAAAAGTATTTATTTCTTCTAAAATCTACTTCTCTGAAGCCTTCAGGTGGATTTTGATGAACAAGAACTTTAGCATCTCATAAAAATACACCTTATTTTTTGTTAATTGTAGTTGTGTCTCTTTCTTGCTTTGTGATTTTTTTATCCTATTGTTTGATGCTGTTAAATTGTTCCTTTGTTTAGCCTTGCTGTTTGAGGCAACAGCTACCCAGGGTTGAGCTTAAGGTTTAGAGCCTGATAGTAGCCAAGACAGATTTTGCGAGTTTATTGCATGATAAGGCACCATAACCATAACATATAATACACCCAAATCCACACAAAGTACAAAACAATATGTCCTGATCAATGGTTTGTACTCATGCCAATTTGACTTCTCACCAGGGTTTCTCCCAGCTCTTCTCAGTCACTACCCATTTAAGTTAACTAACACAAGCACCAGTAAGGCCAGAAAACTTAATGACAGAGCTGCATCCGAGGTATTCCTGAGCCAATACTTTTTCTTTGCGTTGCTCTAAGAGTCAGACTATGTAACAGCCACATTCTAAAAATGCCATTTATACGAGGAGCCCAGTAGTAAATAAAGGATGCCACCCATTTATTCTATTTCTATACATAGGAAAATAGTTTTCTCAGTTGCTTTCTTTTGTATCAAATATTATGAAATTTCCTAAAGAAAAAAGCGGGGCTTGTTCTGTCAAATCTTAACCCAAAAAATCGACATTTGCCTTAAGCCATCATTTGCTTGCCCATCTCAATACAACAGTTAAACATTGCTGACAGTCAGTATCTGAGCTAGGTCTAGAGAAAAAGAGAGCAATAGATTGTGCTGTGTATATAGCATGAAAGCTATGAGTACAACGTGTTTCATGCACGCATATCATGATGATTTACCCATCAACCCAGGGTCCACATCTCCTATACCTGGATTCTAGTCCTCTGATGATTGCTCAAAGCATAAATCGCACCCCCACACATAACTAGTTTTACCCACATCACTATTACCATTTCAACTGCAAAACATCTGTCACTTCATTCAGCTCTTCATTTTGCAATAGGGTGCCATCTCACTTTATGTAATTAAGGGTTAGGTGTACACTTCTGAGCCTTTGTGTGACATCCTTAAGGAATTATAACTCCAATGGTCTACCACTGATTAGGTTGTAATGCTTGATAGAAATGATTTGTAGATAAAAAAAACAGGATTGTAAATGATGGCCGTGGATAGTGAGATGGGCGTCCCACAGCTATTAGCAATCACTCTTTATTCAGTCACTTTTCTTTCATATAGCCTTTCGGGATCTTTTGGTTTATATCCCCAGCAAAGGACTTCAAACCGCACATTGTCACATATTATCGGTTAATCCAACGCTGTCAAGTAGGTCCATGTCATATGTGGCACTTTCTACTAGATCTGTATATTTAGCTAGCAGTAATTGGCATATTGGAGTTCCTATATTTCTGGAACCAGACTACACGTTGTTGTGCACATTATTTGTAAATCCCTTCTTTCGTCTCTCTCCAACTGTGTGCACTTTGCAGCTCTCAGCAGTGGGTGCCCATCAGCACGCACATATTTTGCAAACAGTACATAGGTTTTGTATACAATTACCACTCTAATCTATAGAACTTTATAGAAGGTGTTGGTCGGTGAGAGAATACAAATTAATATATTTATCCCAATAAAAATATAGGCCCTTGTTTATGAGGCCTTGCGTCAGTTTTGCGCCGCCGGTGCGTCACTTTTTGTGACGCACCGGCGGCGTACAAAATGCGCCTTGTTGCGCCATATTTAAAAAGTGACGCATCTAGGTAGATGCGTCACTTTTAAAACCCCTGCGCCACATTATACCTGCGTCAGGTATAATGTATGCAGAGGGGGCGTTCCCCCGCAAAAAGCCTCGTAATAGTGACGCAGTGAAATCTATGCGATTTCACTGCGTCACTTTTAGGATGCTGTTGCGTCAAAATCTTGCACCTGCCTCACAGCAGGCGTAAGACTGACGCAAACCCTTTCACATGGGGCTTTCCCCATGTGAAAGGACGCATTGCTGGAGTTGCGTCACTTTTGTGACACACTCCAGCAATGCGTCACTTTTGCGCTTACAGATGCGTCAGAAATACTGACGTATCTGTAAGTCCTTGCGACATGATGCATCATACATTAAATATGACGCATCATTGGTGTCGCAAGGAGTGCGCAGTGAAAAGTGACGCATCGCTGTTTTCACGCAGCGATGCGTCACTTTTCATAAATGAGGCCCATAATGTATATGTAAAATAAACAAAACTGTAGCAAACAGCAAAGCTGACCTAGTAAATATTCATTATTCCATAAAATATGCATCTTGCATTACATAATATATTTCTATAAAATAAAAATAAAATAGAAATATGTATTTTATTAAAAAAGTGTTACTAATAATTATCAGACCATTTAAAAAATATTATCCATTATATGTGTACATTTTTACATAGCAAAATTCAATATTATTCCGAGATATTTATTAAACATAGATTTTAATGCATATTATATATATTTGCAAGTTTACAGTTCAACAAATGAACACATATCTATTACTACACAATAAAAAATATTATTATATATTTTCTACACAAATATTGCAATTGTTTCTTTAAAAAAATTAACACAATTACATTGAATATTGCTTTTTTAATAAATAATTTTACAATTCTATAAACATTTATGTCTTTTCTTTTAAATATAATAAGACTCTTAAGTGAAAAATATAATAAACATTTATAAAAACTATTTAGAAGAAGAACAATTAAAAATGTAATTACAATTCTAAAAATACATCCCCACAATGTAAGGAATATTGTTTTATAGACACACAAATATACACATTTTTGAAAATAAACTGCATAGCATTCTAAATGTTTATAAATAACGTTAAAAAAATGTCAATATGAATACATTTAAACAGCCTAATACAAATAACTTTTACAATTGAAATAAAATGTAACATAAAAATGAATTATTATGAACACTTTTTCTCAATGTCCCCACCCTTTTTCCCAACAAACCCAACATATAAAATAATAAAAGAATTCATGTTTAAATTTTAAATAGAAGAATTTCATTATTTTTAAAAATGAATATGAAAATTAGCTAAACACATTAACATGTACATACAAATATGATAAAACACATTTAAAAACATAAAATAAGCCACACAAATTATACTTTTAACAATGATATTTCCGTAAAGTATATTTTTGACAACTATATTAAAAACAACATTTAAAACTATTTTTTGTTTTCAATATTTTTGTTGACATTTTTTAAGGAACAATAGTCTGGACACAATATTAATGTCATGTCACACAATATGTTTTATTCAATGTTTTGTCCAAACACCATACAGTGCACCACACATGCATTGTGTGCAATGTATCAACAAATGAAAAATTTCACATGGTTTACGCCTCCCAGAAGGAGGTGTTACATTTGAATGGAAAGCCAGGTTAGGCTATCATCGTTGATCTGTCTTTACATCATAACTATTGATCGTAGCTCTGGAATGCCAGAGTCCCACCCATGAAACAGCCCTTTGCTGTAATGCAGCACAAAGTAGCAGTGGCGTAAGGAATCTTCAGGGGGCCCCCAGCAAAGTGACTGGAGGGTGGCCCTCCTGCTCTCGACGAAGTCAGGAACTCTCTGGCCTGCCCATGCACAATGCTGGAGGGGGAACCCTGGAGCTGGGCAACCCCTCCTCCCCCCGCACCACAGCTACTGCGAGGGCTATTGTTACACCACCGCAAAGCAGTGCATAAGGCTATTTGTGCTACAATAAGGGGATGTTTCCAGTGCAAATGTTTCTTCACGACTTTGCAGCCTATTAAATAACTATGTATAACTTTAAGGTGGCACCAATTCTTGATACAATGTCCCTGTTGTGTTATGGCTCTGCATGAGACCGTCCAATCAAGTCAGGTAACAGGAATTGTGTTGAAGTTTTCTTCTGAAGTGCAAACAATTCATTTGAAATATTAGGCACTCAGTGGGCTACTAAAGCAAAGTAAGTGCTTGCATTTCAATTGTAAAATGCAAGCAAATACCCTCAGCATAACGGGCACAAGGCATGGGGTGACTCAGGAACCAAAGAGCAATCCAAGAGGGGCCAGGCCCCTTTTTGCCCCTGTATTACCTTCCTCACTGGTCATTAGATTGATGACTATACCAATTACCATGGCAATGCTAGCAAAACATGCTTTTGTAATTATAAATATTCTAATGAGGACCATTGTCTTCAATTGACACATGTTATCTAGATCAGATATATTTTGTTTAACTACACCGATGTGTTGTGGGCTTGCTTACGGTCCTGGATAGATAATATTATCAAAAATGTGTTGTACCTGCATAATCTCAATTGGTCCCAGCAACTCGACGTTGACCTTAGAGTGGTAGTTATCATCCTGTAATGCACATGTAGGGGCATATTATCAAGATTGGCGTTAAAATTATTGCCGTTTTAGCGGCAAGGAACTGACGCTAAAGCAGCGATAATGCGCTTGATAATATGCCCTTGAGAATTCCAATAGAAGCCCATGTTCACAACAGAACATGGGCCTCTATGGGAATTCACAACGGCATATTATCAAGCCAATTATCCTTGATTTACTGGCAGTTTCCTGCCGCTAAAGCATTCTTGATAATATGCCCCTTAGTGAGTTTCACAGGAGAGGTGCTCTTTAAACAGGGTTAGTGTGCAAGTGCGGGTACAGCTTTACTTTGACTAGAACTGGAGTTTGATGATCCGACAAGTAATGTCCATGCACCATTTACCATTTGAGTAAAAATCTCCAATATTTTTAACCCAAAAAATGAAAGCTGATCCTAATATGTCCATCCTGGCATATGTCCATGGAGGATTCAAATGGTTTTTGAGACAGTTTACGGTAATTTGCTTAAGTTGAAGCATTTTTTTAGACAGGTTCAGGCACACAAGGAACAGATTCTGCTTATTCTTCACATTTTCTGAGTTGATAGCTGGTTCTGAATCTTGATCGGCCCGGCCCCGGCACCGGGGACCCCATCCCCTGGGGCTTGGCCACATTTTAATTTTTTTATTTTTAAAGGAGGGGGGCTGTGATGCAAAGCAGAGCTCACTACCGCCCTGCCATAGCAAACAGAAGTGTCCCAGGGGTGGGCACCCTGGGACACCGCAGGAGCCGGTCCTGGGGGTGGCAGTCCCTAGGGCCATTGAGGGCTCTTGGAGGGGGGCCACGCAGCCCAACCTCCCTTCAGTTTCAAAGCCCCAGGGAGGTGCTGGTCCCTGGGACTTGGGGGGGCCTGCGAGGCCCCACCTCATTATTTAAAGAAGCCCAGAGGAGGTGGTTATCCCCCCTCATTATTGATATCAGCCCCATGGAGCTGGTGGTCCCTGGGGCTGCGGGCTGCAAGACCCCCACATCCAATTAACTATGCCCTGGGGAGGTGGCTGTCCACAGGGCAGCATGGGGGAGGTAGGACCCCACCACACATTGTTTAATAAATAAGCCACAGGTGATGGTCCCTGCGATTGTGGGGTGGACGCGTGCCTCACGCACATAATAAGCATCACCCCAGGGAGGTGGCGGTCCCCGGGGCTGTGGGGAACCCCAGGTCCCCGTATTTTTTGGGGGGGCAAGACCCTGGGACCTGGCCCACATTTTTTTCATAATTTTGGCAGGATTTGTGAGCCCAGCGAGAAGTCTGGCGAAATAATTTTTTGAAAAAATTGGGCACTGGGAGCCCTTGTGGGACCCCCTGAGCAGGCCTAGGGGGTCAGAGGGTTTCTACCCTGCCGCCTTTTCTGTTTTTCATCTTTTTTTCACTGTTTTCTTGTGACTCAGCTGCCAACACTTCCTGGTTTGGAGTGTTGACATCCAATCAGAGTGAAGCTCGTGCCCGGGAGGGTTCGCGAACCCACCGCGGCCATATATATCAAAACTTTTTGTTTTTATAATTTCTAAAGAACTACTGAATGGATGTACACCATTTAAAAAATGGTCGCTTTCTGAACCAAGACCTATAGTTTTGCCAAATTTGGTGTAATTCCGTTCTGCAGTTCGGGCTGTAGCTTTGTCTAAAGTTTCTCATGGAAATTAACATGGGGAAAACGCGTTTTAGGACCCCCCGCTTTTGAAATCCCCACATACATCAATCCATCACAGCATCTCAAGCGGTAAAGAAAAGAGGGTTGCACGAGGTTGTCACCATTAATCTTTTTTAATTTTTAATTTTAATAACGTGCGAAAGACAATGGATGCGCAGTAGGTAGTTATAGTTAGGACCTTGTTTCTATTCAAAAAGCATTTTTTCTTTTGCAAATAACTTTGGCACTCTTTTGATGAATCTTCGCAAAATGTTCAAAACAAATGGTTCACTCAGGTCAGCTCCTGTCTTGAAAGATTCAGGGTGATTTGTCAAGCGGCCGAGAAAAAAGGGGTCCCAAAACGTGTTTTCCCCATGTTGAATTCCATAGGATCTTTAGACACAGCTACAGCCCGAACTGCTGAATGGAATTAAACAAAATTTGGAAAATGGTAGCTCTTGGTCCAGAAAGCAACCTTTTCTTTAATTGGTGTAAATTTGTTCAGAAGTTGCTGAGAAATTAAAAAAAAAATGTATGTATCTGAGCACCAAGGCCAAGCCCACCAGGCACCTCCAGTAAGCGCCATGCAGCAGGATTCCAGAGAGTCAAGTCAAGTCAAGTCAGGATTTATATAGCGCGCTACATACCCAGAGGGTCTCAAGGCGCTTGAGGAGGGGGAGGGGAAGTTACTTGTCGAATATCCAAGTTTTAAGTTGTTTTCTGAATGCTAGGTGGTTCTGAGTAAGACGTAGGTGAGTGGGAAGAGAGTTCCAGGTTTTAGCTGCCAGGTAGGAAAAGGATCTATCTCCCATGGTGGCTTTGTTGATGCGAGGTACATTGGCAAGGGCTTGGTTGGAGGATCGTAGCTGACGGGAGGGGGTGTAGAAGGACAGTCGTGTGTTGAGGCATTCGGGTCCAAGTTCGTAAAGTGCTTTGTGTGCGTGGGTTAAGAGGCGGAAAGTAATCCTCTTATTTATGGGGAGCCAGTGGAGGTTTTTCAGGTGACCAGAGATGTGTTCTTTACGCGGGATGTCTAGAATGAGCCTGGCTGAAGCGTTCTGGATGCGTTGGAGTTTTTTCTGGAGTTTTGCGGAGGTACCGGAGTATAGGGTGTTTCCATAGTCCAGGCGGCTCGTGACCAGTGCGTGAGTGACCGTTTTTCTAGTTTCGGTGGGGATCCAGCGAAAAGTCTTTTTGAGCATGCGAAGAATGTTGAAGCAAGATGATGAGATGGCGTTGACTTGTCTGGTCATTGAGAGTGAGGAGTCCAGGATGACGCCCAAGTTCCGTGCGTGGTCCGTCGGGATGGGTGCTTTTCCAAGGGCCTCTGGCCACCAAGAGTCATCCCAGGCGGAGGGGGAGGTGCCTAAGATGAGGACTTCTGTTTTGTCTGAGTTAAGTTTCAGACGGCTGTGCTTCATCCACTCGGCTACTTCTTTCATTCCTTCGTGTAAGTTGTTTTTGGCGGTGTTCGGATCTTTGGTGAGTGAGAGGATCAGTTGAGTGTCGTCAGCGTAGGAGATGATGTTGAGGTTGTGTTGGTGTGCGATGGCTGCGAGGGGGCTCATGTATACATTGAAGAGGGTGGGGCTGAGTGAGGATCCTTTTGGCACGCCGCAGATGACTTCAGAGGCCTCTGACTTGAATGGAGGGAGTCGGACTCTCTGAGTTCTTCCGGTAAGGAACGAGGTGATCCATTCCAGTGCTTTTCCTTGGATTCCGATGTTTCTGAGGCGCTGTAATAGGGTGCTATGACAGACTGTGTCGAAGGCTGCGGAGAGGTCGAGGAGGATGAGAGCGACTGTATCTCCATTGTCCAATAGAGTTCGGATGTCGTCTGTTGCTGCGCTGAGTGCGGTCTCAGTGCTGTGTTTGGCTCGGAATCCGGACTGTGAGGGGTCGAGGGATTTGTTGCTTTCGAGGAAGGTGGCGAGCTGGTTGTTGACAGCTTTCTCGATGACTTTGGCTGGGAAGGGAAGAAGCGAGATGGGGCGGTAGTTTTTGAGTTCGGTGGGGTCAGCTGTGGGTTTTTTCAGAAGGGCGCTGAGTTCTGCATGTTTCCAGCTTTCCGGGAAGGTGGCGGAGTTGAGGGAGCAGTTGATGATGTCTCGGAGGTGTGGAGCTATGATGGAGTCTGCCTTGTTGAAGATGTGGTGAGGGCATGGGTCAGTTGGGGATCCTGAGTGGATGGAGTTCATCAGGCGGATGGTGTCCTCAGTTGAGATTGGGGTCCATTCATTAAGGATGTTCAAGGGGGGTGAAGGTCCTGCAGTAGGTTGAGTGGGTTGGTCTCCGGGTCGGTTGTCGAAGCTGTTGTGAATGTCTGCGATTTTGTTGTGGAAGAAGGAAGCTAGTGAGTCGCATAGGGCTTGGGAGGGGGTGATGTCGTTGGAGTTGGCTGATGGGTTGGTAAATTCTTTGACGATGTTGAATAATTCCTTGCTGTTGTGGGCGTTGTTATCTAGTCGGTCTTTGAAAGCGGCTTTCTTGGCAGACCGGATTAGTTGGTGGTGTATGCGGGTGACGTTTTTGAAGGCGTCCTTGGTGCTGGTGTTTGGGTCTTTTTTCCTGGCCTTCTCGAGGGAGCGACAGAGTTTCTTGGATTTCTTAAGATCATCGTTGAACCAGGAGGTGTTTTTGCTGCTAAGCTTGATTTGACGTTTTTTCAACGGTGCTAGGCTGTCGGCGCTGTTGGATAGCCATTGGGTGAAGTTAATGGCTGCTTGGTCGGGATTTGAAGAGTGGACAGGAGGGTTTTGAAGGAGCGATGAGGAGATCTGGTCGATGGTGAGTTTCTTCCAGTTTCTACGAAGGGTGGGTTGAGGGTGGTTGTGGATTGTGGTCTTATTGTAGATAAAGTGAACGCAGCTGTGGTCCGTCCAATGAAGAGCTGTGGTGTGGCTGAAAGAGACATGTTTGCTGGAAGTGAAGATAGGGTCGAGTGTGTGACCAGCAATGTGGGTGGGGGAAGTGACAAGTTGTTTGAGTCCGAGGTTGGCGAGGTTGTCCAGAAGGGTGGTGGCGCTGTTGTCATTGCTCTTTTCCAGGTGAAAATTGAGGTCTCCCAATAGGATGTAGTCCTCGGAGGGGCGGGCGTGTGGGGTGATAAAGTCAGCGATGTCGTCATTGAATTGTGCACGGGGTCCCGGGGGCCGGTAGAGGAGGGTGCCTCTGAGTGTGGTCTTGGGGTCGGTGTGGATCTGGAAGTGAAGGTGCTCGGCGCTGGCAAGGTTGACGTCAGAGCTGGTTGAGATGCGGATGGAATTCTTATGGACGATGGCAATGCCTCCTCCTGTGTGCTTGACGCGGTCTTTACGGATGATCTTGTATCCTTCTGGGATGGCAATGGTGATGTCTGGGGCAGAGGAGGCGTTCATCCATGTTTCTGTTAGGAAGGCAACGTCCGGAGAGATGGTGTCAAGTAGATTCCAAAGGTCGATGGCATGTCTGTGGACTGATCGGGTTTTGAGCAGGATGCATTTTAGGTGGTTGGTGTCAGGTCTCTGTATGGCGTTGGTGGATGCGGAGATGGATTTGGTGCCGTCGAACTTGCAGGAGTAGCATGAGAAGGGTCCATGGGTGTGTCCAGGGGCGGCTTGGGCGCAGGTGGGGAGTCGGCCGGGGTTAAGGGCTAGGAGGGTGGTGGCATCGTAAGTAATGCGGGAGGGGTGGGAGGGACGGGGGCCAGGGGGTCTGGCGCTGGGCACGGTCCAGGCGCGGACGGGCATAGACGGGCTTACCTTTGGCGCACCTTCGGCGCGGATTGGGCGCGATCGCTGCGCGTAGGTCCTGCTGACATAAGTTGGGAAGTGGAGGGGGCGGAGCGTGGGAGGGTGAGCTGGGAGGCGTTAGCGAAGGGGGAGGGACGGGCTGCAGGCACAACAAAATGGAGGGTTCCCAAACAACAACACGACGCTATGCGAGGGCAAAGTAAATGCACATCAACAAATGCAAGCACTCAAAACAGCAGCGCTATGCACACAGGTCAGCAAAAAATATTCAAAGCCTGAGATGGTCAACTGCAGTAACAGCGCAATACACGTGGACACAATATCTGCAATAAACTACGCAAATGCTTAGCGCTACGCTGGGGACTGGGCGCTTAATCAGGGATGAATGAAATGCCAATTATAAAAGATACTGCCAGTAAATAGTCAGCGCTACGATACCACAGTGGCGCTTGTAGGTCGGGAGGTGGGCAGGAGCAACCGCTTCACGAGGAGTTCAGTCGTGTTTGCAGAGTAGTGTCAAAAAAGGGTGTGTTGCCTTTGTGCACTCTCAGCAATCTAGCTGTATGGGGCTTACTGGAGGTAACAGGAGGGCTAGTTGGCCCCCAGGGACCCTCAGGAGGAAAGGGGACTTCATCCCTCAACCAAGAGCATGCCAGGAGGTGCTTTTGCAGGGTGGTGGACGAAGGGGGATGGCCTTTGTCCAGCTCTCAGAAATCCCACTGTGTGGGGCTTACTGGAGGTAAGAGGAAGGCTAGTTGGCCACTAAAGGACCCCCAGCAGCGAAGGGGACTTCAATCCCCATCCAAGAGTGCTCCAGGGTGGTGGGCAAAGGGGGCATGGCCTGCTATGAGAATGTTGCAATCCTGCTGTGTGGGACTTACTGGAGGTTTTAAGAGGGGTAATTGGCCCCCAGGGATGTCCTTGGGGGCCAACTACCCCTCTTGCGACCTCCAGTAAGTCCAACACAGAGGGATTGTTCAGACATCTTCAGAGGCCTTGCCCCCTTTCTCCACCACTCTGCAAATGCGCCTCCTGGCAGACTTCTGGATGGGGGATGAAGTCCAATTTACTCCTGAGGGACTTTGGGGGCCAAGAAGCCCTCCTTGTTCCTCCTGTAAGTCCTATGCAGTGGAATTCCTTAGCACTGGTACCAGCACCCTTTCCACACCACTCTGCAAACACAACTACTAGTTTTAGAAGTGTTTGCAATGTAACAGGTTTCACATTTGCAAAAGGTAGAGCTTGCGTTGTAAATGTAAACTTTTTTACTAATGTTTTTTAAAGTGGCGTGGATGTACGTTGTGTGTAGTGGAATTATGTGGTATGTTGTTCAGTGAAATTACGTGGATAGAAAGTATGTGGTATTGAGTGTACAGGAATTATGTAGAGTGGGATTATGTGTTATGAGAGTAATTATGTGGTATGGTAGTCTGTGTTGATGAGTGGTAACCTCAGGTTAAGTCTTCCTCGTTACCATAAAAGCTCAGCTATGAACTCAGTGAGACAAAACAAGAAGGAATCACTGAGGAGCACTTGTGGACCTAGTCAGAGGTATGAGCAGGGCCACTAGGATTATGCAACTGTTTGGCTGCACTAACTTTCACACAATTATACATTTTCAGCATTAGCCACATCATTCATAATCTGGTCACTAATCTGCAGATTTGAACAAAAAAGCCTTGTTTCTAGCTCAAATGGCTCAAATGTTACCAAAAATGCAGTTACAAGTACTAAAGCATGGTGGAAAGCTGTTTGCAATCCTATAAAGGTCATCTGTTATTTATTGCTGAATGTGGGTGTTAAATTGGTACTAAAGGTGTGCAAGCCACTCTTGCTTCCTTCTGCACCTCTCTTGCCTCTTCTGTATTTCTTTTGCTTCTTTCTGCACATTTCTTTCCTTTTGTGCACTTCTCTTGCCACTTTCTGCAAATCAAATCAAATCAAAAAGTCTTTTATTCGATTAATCATTTTGATAATCATAAAAAGTACACAGGTTGTTTAAAAAACATCATCATAAATAAGGCGCATTATTGTTATTACAATACATTAGTACAGTACAGATTAAAATGAGTAAATGAGAAAGAAATACATTCGGGTTCGCAGAACGTGATAAATACAGATATACAGATATTCAAGTAGGGATCAGTTCTATAGCTTTGCGAGTTGATAGGCTTAATTTCAAAAACATAGCTAAGCTTTTTGCCACATATTGAGTATCAAGCTGTTGTAGCGCTAGAAACGCCGGGCGACAGGTCCTCAACCCCAACTGGCGCAGCACTGGTAAAACCCAGCGCCTACGTATTTCAGTGTAATAGTGGCAAAACAATACTGTATGCATGGTTGATTGCGAGGATACTTTATCACAAGGACATTTCCCCAGATCATGAGTCCAAGTTGACATTTTTGGGAAAGAAACCAAACGGAAAAACAAATTAAATCGAAACCTGGTTAATAAATACCTTTCGTGATTAGTTATGTAATATGTAAGGTAAGGCTGTATGCCTGGTGACACTTGAAGCATCAGAATATGTACATTAGATTGCTTGGAAACTTCACCAGACAAGCGCAATTCCCTTAAGTGACTGAGACATAGGTTTTTCAAGGATTTTCTGCTTATCCCACTGATAGAAGATGGCTCGATAATATACTCAGTAAGATCCAGATCTTTCAGAAAGTTAACCACGTACGCCAGCCACGGGATGTTTTTCCAGGCTGACATCTCTAAACATTCAGAGATCAGGGCACGTGTAAGATGACATTGTGGTTTGGACCAAACACGATGCCACAAGAGTACAGGTTGGCATTTGATGTAATCTACCAAATAATCAATCCCGAGCTCGATGTGACAACCATAGGTGGGGGCACTCTGTGGGAGGGCCAGCAGATATTTGGTAAAGACATTTTGGACTTTTTGCAGTTCCATAACATTAGCATAACCCCATACCCCAGCTCCGTATGTGGCGATACTCTGACATTTGGCTTGGAAGATCTTAAGGAGCACTGATGGAGTTGGTTTACCCAATTTTCTGGAAAATGAAACAAGGGCAGAGGTAGCTCGTTGAAAGAGTAATTTTCTGGTTACCAATGCCCTTTTCCATGTCAGGTGGTCATCTATTAAGATACCCAAATAGGGGTATTCCCTCACACGTTCCAGTTTGGTGAGCTCGATACAGAGATGTTTGGAACTTTTTACCTTGGGCCCGGAGTGCATGACAAAGGTCTTGGTCTTGTTCACCTTTAGCCCAAGCGAAAGCATGTAGGTACAATATTTGTCCAGCTGTTTCTGGAGCTGTACTAGGGTCCTAGCAAAGAGTACAGAATCGTCAGCGTAAAGTAACGCTGGAATAGGGCGATGATTAATGGTGGGTAGATCCTGACTCCCTTCTAGCATGGCTTCTTCCAAACCATTAGTGTATAAGTTAAACAAGAAGGGAGCCAGGACACAGCCCTGCCGTACTCCACGAGTTACTGGAAAGGAGGATGTTAACTCTCCACCCCTACCATATCTTACGCAAGCCGAGGCATCTGTATAGAGCTCGCGCAAAAATTTGATGAGGGGAGGATCAACACCCAACTCCTCCAGGATGGACCACAGCTTGACGTGAATTACGCAGTCAAACGCCGCACTAAGGTCGACGTAGACCATGAATAGGTTGCCCCGTTTTACTCCCACATATTTCCCAATAAGAAGGGTGAGATTCAGAGCCTGTTCGACAGTACCCAGTCCCTCCCGGAATCCATATTGGAGGTCAGTAATGATGTTCTTTTCTGCCGCCCAATCCTGTAAACGTTCCAGAATTAGGCGACCCGCGACCTTACCCAATGAATCCAGGAGGGAAATGGGTCTGTAGCAGGCGGGGTTGTTTCTTTCACCCTTCTTAAAAATTGGAAGGAGTATCGAGGAAGACCAAGAATCCAGAAGGCCGATGTTTAAGACTGCGGCCATCAGCTGCGTGATGACTGGGGACCATAGTTCCAAGTTACATATAAATATGTCGAGCGGTGCACCATCCGGGCCCGGCGCTTTACCTGTTTTAGAGGAAGAAAGTGCACTTATAACCTCTCCTAGGGTAAAATGAAGATCAATTGGATAAACCCTTTTTGTTGGGGAGTCGGTTATTGAGGTGGATTGTGCAGAGTGTTCCGGGGGTTGATCACTAAAGATCTTGGAAAAGTGAGACACCCACTCGTCGGCAGTCACGGCCACATCCAGGTGTTGGTGTGAGCTAGCCTCCTGCAGGAATGGGGATTTAACAATCTGCCAGAACTGAATGCTGTCCTTACTCTGGCAGCTCTCATGTAATTGGGCCCACAGATTATTTTTATGATCTTTTTTGCAACTCGTTTGGGCCTGCTTGTATTCTGTTCTTAATTTAGCTACAGTATCTTTATCTCTATTTGGATTGTGTAGCTCTTTTTTTAAAGCGGTTAGGGCTTTCCTACAAGCCGCGTTGAACCATCGAGGCTCAGAGTGGTTACCTGGGTTGGGCTTTCGGGTTAATACCTTCTGGATGGTATTGAGGATTTCTCCGAAGCTAGTAATAATTTGCTCGTGGGAGGAGTCCTCATCGAGACAGGTGGAAATCCAGGGGAGAGCCTTAGCTATGACCTTACTTGAGGTAACTGATGGGTCAACACTTGACCATTTCACAGAGTAACCATTTGTTTTATCCATAGTCAGTGCTTTTTGGGTCAGCAAACTCTTCTTCGATGTATTGGGAGCAGTCGTAGGTAACTTGATCTTAATACTGTTAGGAAAATGATCGCCGGCTATTTCTGAGCCTGTAGTAAATTGGTGAAGCGTACCCATTACAGGATAAGAACATAGTATAAAATCTATGGTACTACAACAACCCCTGCCATGAAAGGTAGGTCTAAATTCCACAGGTGGGTTTACGAGTTCATTTGCGAACATCACTTCTAGGGACATTAGGCTATCATTAAAAGAGTCTCCTACAGGGGTATGGGTAAAGTGGGTCAACGGGGAATCATGTTCATCTAAGAGGCCACAGACAGTTTTCTTATAGTTAGGGCACAGTTGTACGTTAAAATCCCCTCCCCATATTACATTGCTCATAGCTAATGGATACTTAACACGTTGTTCAGTTATATACAAAGAAACATCAGACACAGTCTTTGCACAATCTGCTGGTGTTAAATTGTTGTAAAAGTTTATAAGAGTGTAAGATATACCATTTTTAAAAGTGAGCAAAATAATTTGATAATTTGGTGTAGTACGTAGAGTTATGGTTTTCTTTGCTGCTAAGGTGTTAGAAATATAAACCACAAGGCCCCCCATGGGTATACCATGTGTTGTTGGACTGGCTGGGGAATGAAGTGTTATGAATCCTTGTATATGCAGTGGGTTAATTGTCCAGGTCTCTTGCAGGCAAATTATCTGATGCGTGATGACAAAGTCTAACCAAGGTGCCTGTACGATCTTGGATCGGAGACCTGCAACATTCCAGAATATTATCGAAACTAGGTGGAACGACGGGGTTTCAGTACCATACGCTGGGCATCCTATATGCGAAGGAGTCTTAGTTGTTGCGCATGGATCGAAATTTGGAGAGAGGGACAGGATGTCCCCTTGCGTGTTACATATGATAGCGGGACTGGGCTGAATATCAGCGCCTTGACAGAGGTTTATATCATCTGTGGCAGTTGTAGCAAATGTGGTTAATGGTGACTTTATTTGAGTCAATGGACTTGGGAGTTGGAAGGAACTTACAGGTGACAAGGATAGAGGGCTGGAGGGGGATATATTCCTGTCTTCCAAGACGGTGGAGAGTAGTGGTCAGTCCACCATTTCTAGGCAGTCAAACCTATTATAAGTAGGGACACCCCCCCAATCTAGGTATGGCATGTTATCTCTACCTCCTTGTCCTGCCCAGTTTGACCAATCCGAGTTACCATTCCAATTGCCTACCTGGGTCCAGTTCCACTCAGGGTTTGGTTGCATGGGTTTAGCTGGAGGATAGAAAAAGGCTAGTCTTTTAGTGCCGATTCCCTCAGGGGATGTTTGGGGACCCCAAGAGGAGATCAACTCGACAGTTTGGGGATCCTCAAAATTTATAATTATGCAATCTCCTGGGATCGTTTTTCGCTCCCTCCCGATCCACGGGACTCTGCGTACCGAAACAATTCTGTTATTAGAGTATGGAGGAAGTGGGCGATTCAGTGACAACCAGTGGATTATTTTGTTTTTTAGGGACCATCCTGGTTCTTCAGAATTGGTACGCAAAACTGGGACCCCGGTCATAATGATGATGTACGGGGTCGCTTCTGGGGGAAGGTGAACAGGCCGGGCTCCGTTACGTCTTGTGTTATAAGAGACGTTTTTTAAGGCTGAGGTTTTTGTCGAGGATTTTGCCGGGGTTATTGTGACGGGTTGGGCCTTTGCTACAGAAGGAGCAGGACGTGAAGAAGTGGAAGTGTTTTTAGCTGCGTTATTAGTTGGTATTTGCTGCGCTGGTTTGCTGGGTGATTTGGTGGGATTCTGGTGAACCACCGCTGTGGTGGTCGCCACTTTCTGTGGTTTGGATGTTTGCAGAGAGTTGGTTTTACCTGCATTTTTAG
This sequence comes from Lissotriton vulgaris, assembly GCF_964263255.1. Taxonomy (NCBI): domain Eukaryota; kingdom Metazoa; phylum Chordata; class Amphibia; order Caudata; family Salamandridae; genus Lissotriton; species Lissotriton vulgaris. The sequence continues at coordinate 774,988,220 of NC_141694.1, forward strand.
GTTTTGAATTTTGAGGTTGAGGCACTGGGAGTGAGGGTGTTGGGATTATGGTCAGATTTTTCTGAACATTTAAGTCATTTGTTAATGAGGCTAGGGATTTTAGAATTTTCGAAAGTGTTAGCTCAATGGGTTTCAGATGTAACTTAATTAAAGCCTCTATAGACACCAAAGAGAAAGTCTCATGTGTACTAGGAGCCAGTTCGCTATGTAAATTGCCACTTGGGTTTTGGTTAAGTGTGTCTGACGAAAGATTTATTATTTCAGGCGCTGTGATAAGCGTTGACTGTTGAAACAGTGCTGGGTAAGATGGGGATAAAGCTGAAGGGAGGGGGTGATCTGAGGGGGGTATCAGGGGATCCTGTTGTATGATGACGTTATTGTGGGGGGTTTTTTTAGCACCCTTTTTCACTTTCCTCTTTTTCGGAATAGCCCCCTCCCTCTGACCCCTTGCATTTAAGGAGGGAGAAGAAGGAGAATCCTCCTCGGGAGGGATAGTAAAGAGAAGTGGAGTTCTCTCGAGTGACGGGGGAGTATGTGGTGCAGAAGAGGGTGAAATGTGAGTAGTGGAAAGATCGATGGATACTGATAAATCCACTATTCCAGGGACAGTATGAGTCTCCAGCTGTAAACCAGCGTCTACAGAGCGTTGCGGAGTTTTGGCTGCGGCCAGTAGTCCCAAGGAGGAGCGTCTGGCTGCGGCCAAATCCTGGGAGACTCTCCTTTCAAGTAACAGAACACCTTGATTTATGGCATCGTTTGCTTTAGCAATAAATTGATCTATAGGCCCTTTGACCTGTGCAGCATGGGTAGGCTTGGTGTTTCTAGTAAGCCTAGGTGACATGATACGAAATTAATAAGTATAGCGCTAAGTTAAATGACCGGAAAGTCGGGGTTTACAGTACAAGTACTACAATAACAGCACAGGGGATACGCTATCAAGGGGGTGGCCCAGTCCAGTCTTACCCGGTCTTGAACGGGCTTAAACGGGCCCGCCCTTGGCCCGGGCTTCGCCCGGCGCCCTCCCGCGCGCTCCCGCGCAGCGGCACGTGTAGCTCCTTTTATAATGACGGGGAGAGTTTATGGGCGGGGTGGGCGGGGCCAGCAGGGAGAGCAGCCCAGGTGTTGCGAATAGGGCTCGCAGGGACTCCTGGTAAGGCGAGTCCCTGCTTCCAAGCTCGCAGCCCTGCCGGCAGCTCCTCACGCCCAAGATGACAGCTCCTCTCCCGGGAATGGCACAGACTCCGAGTGCGGCGCTGCGGGACCCGCGCAGCGGGTCCGGCGAGGTCTCTCTCGCACACGACGGGAGTCAAAGGGGCAGCAGGTCAACACAGTTCAGCAGCAGGAATGGGCAGAAAACAACAGGCTTGAGGGTCCCGTGAAGGCAAGTTCCTCTCCCGCTTTTCACTCCGTGGGCGGGTGGGCGGGGCCAGCAGGGAGAGCAGCCCAGGTGTTGCGAATAGGGCTCGCAGGGACTCCTGGTAAGGCGAGTCCCTGCTTCCAAGCTCGCAGCCCTGCCGGCAGCTCCTCACGCCCAAGATGACAGCTCCTCTCCCGGGAATGGCACAGACTCCGAGTGCGGCGCTGCGGGACCCGCGCAGCGGGTCCGGCGAGGTCTCTCTCGCACACGACGGGAGTCAAAGGGGCAGCAGGTCAACACAGTTCAGCAGCAGGAATGGGCAGAAAACAACAGGCTTGAGGGTCCCGTGAAGGCAAGTTCCTCTCCCGCTTTTCACTCCGTGGGCGGGTGGGCGGGGCCAGCAGGGAGAGCAGCCCAGGTGTTGCGAATAGGGCTCGCAGGGACTCCTGGTAAGGCGAGTCCCTGCTTCCAAGCTCGCAGCCCTGCCGGCAGCTCCTCACGCCCAAGATGACAGCTCCTCTCCCGGGAATGGCACAGACTCCGAGTGCGGCGCTGCGGGACCCGCGCAGCGGGTCCGGCGAGGTCTCTCTCGCACACGACGGGAGTCAAAGGGGCAGCAGGTCAACACAGTTCAGCAGCAGGAATGGGCAGAAAACAACAGGCTTGAGGGTCCCGTGAAGGCAAGTTCCTCTCCCGCTTTTCACTCCGTGGGCGGGTGGGCGGGGCCAGCAGGGAGAGCAGCCCAGGTGTTGCGAATAGGGCTCGCAGGGACTCCTGGTAAGGCGAGTCCCTGCTTCCAAGCTCGCAGCCCTGCCGGCAGCTCCTCACGCCCAAGATGACAGCTCCTCTCCCGGGAATGGCACAGACTCCGAGTGCGGCGCTGCGGGACCCGCGCAGCGGGTCCGGCGAGGTCTCTCTCGCACACGACGGGAGTCAAAGGGGCAGCAGGTCAACACAGTTCAGCAGCAGGAATGGGCAGAAAACAACAGGCTTGAGGGTCCCTTTCTGCAAATCTCTTCTACTGTCTGCACCCCTCTTTCCTCTTTGTACAACTCTCTTGCCTCTTTCTACACCTCTCTTCCCTCCCCTCTTCCTGCATCACTCTTGCCTCTTTCTGTACCTCTGCTACTTCTTTCTGTACTTCTCTTTCTCTTTCTGCACCCTTCACACCTCTTTCAGCACCTCTGTTGGTTGTTTCTGCACTGTTCTACTTCTTTCTATACCCTTGTTGCTTCTTTCAACAATTCTCTTGCCTCTTTCTACTCTTTTCTTCCCTTTTCTGTACCCCTTCTGCCTCTTTCTGTACGTCTCTTGCCACCTTTTGCACCTCTTCTACCTCTTTCTGCACTGCTCTTGCCTCTTTTTACACCTCTGTTGGTTTATTTTGCACTGCTCTTTCTTCTTTCTACACCTCACTACCCTCTTTCTGCACTTCGCTTTCTTCTTTCTACACCTATGTTGCTTCTTTCAGCAATTTTCTTGCCTCTTTCTGCACTTCTTTTCCTTCTTCTGCACCCCTCCTGCCTCGTCCTGTACCTCGCTTGCCTCTTTGTGCATCTCTCTTACCTCTTTCTGCACTTCACTTGCTTCTTTCTGCACCTCTCTTGCCTCTTTTGGCACCTCTGTTGCTTCTTTCTGTACTTCTCTTGCCTCTCTCTGCATCTCTGACTTAGAGAGAGTCAAATCCCCGCACCTACTATATACTAGTGCCTTACAGGGGAGGGCATGCCAATCACAGGGGTTTCCCAACCCACAGGGTACACTAGTGTACGCAGGTGTTTTCACTGTAGTCTAAGTGTCTTTCAGAACAGCACTGGCTCCGGGCTTGGTTTGTCAGAGTCAGTTACCACCAGCACCAGTCAGCACAAAGTTGGGGGCACAGGGTGACTGTTAGAACTGGAGGTCTCTAGTTGGCAATGGTATACACCTTTGACCAAATAGGGACCCTTGCTTCTAAGTCAGGGAAAGGGGATTACACTTCTGAATAACCCCTGCTCACCACATTGGTAGCTTGGCACGAGCAGACAGGTTTATCTCAGAGGCAGTGTGTTAAGCATTTGTGAACTCATACAGTAATACAGTGAGAACACTACAGATGGTATAAATGAATACATTTTATTGTCTCAATGGAGATCAAGTAGAGATATACCAGCACTTAATGACTTTAGTTATAATAGGTACGTATTTAACCGTTAAAGTGCACCATTCTAATACATAAATATAATGGATCTAAAATTCTACGTTTGACGATAAAAATGAATAACGCTGTGCAAAAGGTCAACTGTCAAAGTCTTCGATTAGTTCTAATCCCTGATTAAGGCGTTGATATAGAGTTTTTCACTAAAGTGCAGATTTTCACTCATCTGTATGGGTCCAAGAAAGGTTTTGTGGTGACTGTGCAGATACGTGTTCGGTACTTAAGCCACAGAAATTTCAGCAAAGTGCGACGTGCGTCATTTGAGATGTCATCAGTGATGTCATCAGTGATGTCACGGGCCATGTCATGAATGATGTAATATGTGACATCATGAGCAGTGCATTGCGGGTACCCAAATTATAGTAAGCTGAATTACCTATAACTGTGTAATTTCTATGGTTTTGTAAGAGTGAAATGTCCAGCAAACTATAACGTCCCCGAAGCCTATGTTTTTTTCAGTGAATTTATAAGGTTTTTTAAATGGTAATTTCTAACTATAACATACCTGAAACCTGTGGTTTTTTCAGTGAATTTCAACTGATTTTTAAATGCTAATTTCTAACTATAACATCCCTATTAAGTCCCTTTGAATCCTGATGGTCCCTGGTGGCCAAGAAGCCACGAGGTACACCCAGTAACTGCCACTGAGCAGCATTGCAGAGAGGTGTTCTAAGGTCATGCCCCTTTTTACTCCACTCTGCAAATGCAGCTTCTGGCGCACTTCTGCTCAGATGAAGTCCACTTGTGTCTTGAGGTCCTCAGGGCACAAGAGGAGCTCATCGCCCCACCAGCAGTGTACCAGAAGTCACATTTGCAGAGTGGTGTAAAAAAGGGCATTGCCTCTGAGCACCTCTCTGCAAGGCAGCCCTGTGGCGTTTACAGGAGGTACCTGGTGGACTAGGTGGCCCAAGGGAGCCTCAGGATTGAAGGGGAATTAATCCCCAACTCAAAACTCACCACAGGGCTCGTTTTAAGTTGGGGGATTAAGTCCCCTTGAATTCCGAGGGTCCCTGAGGGCCAAGTGGCCCACCAGCTACCTCCAGTAAGCGCAATAGAGCTGCAATGCAGAGTGGTGTAAAAAGGGGACGTGTCCTTGGACCACCACTCTGCAATGCAGCTCCTTGGTGCTTAGTGGAGGTACCTGGTGGGCTAGATGGCCCCCAGGGACCCTTAGGGATGAATGGGACACAATCCCCCAACCTAAAACGCGTCACAAGGCGAGTTTGCAGAGTGTTGCTGGGAGAGAGGGGGCTTCTGTCTCGATACCAATCTTTTTTCATTTTATTTTTTTTAGGAGGGGGGTTTGTGGCCCCCCTTCTTTTTACATTTTTTGAGCCCTAGGGACCCCATCCCCAGGGCCTGACCCCTGTTTTAAAAAAATAAATAATCTAAACAGGAAGGGGGCCATGTGGGCCCCCCTCCTGTGGCCTACTTCATCCCAGGGGACCCCATCCCTGGGGAATGGCCACAGATATATATATTTTTTTAAGGAGGGGGCTACATGGTGTCCCTCCTGAGGCTGGCCTACTGTGTGTGTTTTTTTTACATCATATTCACAAGGGAGGGAGGCCATGTGGCCCCTCTCCCGGGCCGCTTTTGGCCCCGGGGAACCAATCCCCCAGGGCCTGGCCACTCGGTTGGAGACCAAGGGTGAAACCCCAATACCCCCACCGTCCCTGCTGGCTCCCTGCCTCCTGCAGGAGCCAGCATTGCTTTTCCACACAGGGAGCTGCTGACAATCAAAGTTTGCTATGACAGGGTGGACACCCCGGAACACTGCATGAGCCTGCCCTAAGGGGTGGCGTACTCAGAGTCATGAAGGGCTCCAGGAGATCCAGTCACCCAACGTGTTTCAAGCCTTGGGGAGGTAGTGGTCCCTGGGGCTCGGAGGTCCGTAACGGAACCCCACATTTGCATTTTAGTACCCCGGGGAGGTGGTGGTCCTTGGGGCATGTGGGGGGGCTCGAGACCCCCCAAACAGGTTTATTTTATCTAAAATCAAACAGCCCTGGGGGTGGCGTTCCCCGGGGTTGAGGGTGGGCCATGTGCCCCCGCGAATATTTTAGAAAAGCCCTGGGAGGTGGCGGTCCCCGGGGATTGGGGGGCCTTGGGGGCTCCCCACAAATTAAAGAACAAGCTTCGGGGGTGGCAGTCCCCAGGACAGCGGGGTCCATAACACCCAGGGGGTTATAGAAAATGAAGCCGGGAGCCTGCACTTAGTTTTTTTTAAATAATTTCGGCAGGAGTCGCGACCTCTATGAGGTTGCCACCAAATTTAGTAAACAAAAATGCTTTGTTTGGCCCTGAGGGTCCTCGTGGGACCACCTGAGCAGGCCTGGGGGGTCAGAGTGTTTCTACCCTGCCCCCTTTTCTTGTTTTCTACCTTAGTTTTTACTGTTTTCTTGTGACTCAGTTCTACTGAGTCACAAGATGGCTCCCAACATTTTCTGGTTTAGAGTGTTGGTAGCCAATCACAGTGAAGCTACTGCTCGGGAGGGGTCGCGACTCCACCGCGTCCCTATATATGGAAACTTTTTCTTTTGCAAATTTCTCGGGAATTAATGAACGGATTTATAGCATTTAGTGTTCTGTGTTCAGTGAAACTGTGAGGAAATATGACACAGAGGGGGACATTGATTGGGAGGGGTAGTTAATAGGAGGTAGATGAACAAAAGACCATCTTCCATTTTACTAAAATGGTGTTCTACAAAAATGTGGCATAACTGATCTTTGTTAATAAATACACTTCAAAGCTTCTAAACAAAATCATTTAAGTGCAAGTTCATTAATTCATCAGCTATAAGTATATTTATTATAAAAATCATTAGTATTCACAAATTACTTGTCACCTGAAATTGCACATTCAGAAAAACCTTTAACAATTCCTTATGTGAAGATTATGCTGAGAAAGGGGTCATGTATACATTGAACAGAATGAGGCTGAGTTAGGGACCTTGTGGAACTTTGCAGATGAGATTGATGGTCTCAGAAAAGAAGAGGGTGAGGCTGACTTACTGAGTGCAGCCTGTCAGGAAGGAGCAAATCCAGCAAAGTGCAGGACTTTGGATGCCCGCTTTGTGCAGTCATTGGATAAGGGTGGGCCAAAAGGCTGTGGAAAAGTTCCAGTCGGATGAGAATGTGATGCAGTCATAGGAACTGGGTAGGTCGAAGGCTAAGAAATTATCTAGTAGGATGAGGGCTGCAGTTCACCTCCGTCCATGCTCATTGCTATGTCGTCTGTGGAAGCAATGAGAGCAGTCCAGGTTCTGGTATTGGGCCTCAATCCGGATTAAGTGGTGTTGAGGAGGAGGTTATCACCGAGGAAGGTGGCTAGGTATTTGTTCATCATCTTTTCCTGGTAGAGTAGCAGTGAGATAGGCCAGTAGTTGGCTAGATTATTCAGGTCTTCTGAGGGTTTCTTGATGAGGGTGAGTACTGAGGCATGTTATCAGGCATTCAGGTAAGAGTCTCTGATGATTGGGTCTTTCAGGGTCAGGATGAGTGCTGTGTTGATGGGGTCCAGTGATGAAGATGTAGTGAGGGCAGGGGTCCTAGGATGCACCAGAGTATATGGACTGCATTGGTGTTGTGGTTTCTTGAGTGGTGATGGTGGGCTAAGAGGTTTGCCTGCCTAATGCAATATCAAAATAATAAAACAGACATTATAAACATACAAATAATACATAGTGTTTCTGCTGCCATTCTTTACCGTTGGGCAGTTGCAGCCTACAGGAAACCATACTTATATCATTTGTAGACGGGTCAGCCACTTTTACCCTTAGTAGTGTCAATCTTATGTATTTGTGTATGTAGGTACTGCTGGACGCGGACAAGCACAATTGTGTCCTTTTTTTATATTTGATCATAGAAGCACAGATACATTTTAAGGCGTGGCATTGGCATGTATCAAAGTGTTTGCAATTTCTTTTTGCTGTGTACATGGTTTTTCCTTGCGATTCAACATTCTTCAGTATCATAGAGTATTTTACAGTTTTTGTTCTGTGGGGGTCTGCCATATCGCTTGGTTATTTTCGCATTATGTATTATGTGTCGTAGTTGATTTAGAATAATCCCAGCCCACAGATATACCTCTGTCAAAAAATTGTTGTCCAGAGATTTTCATTTTTGCTTGTGCTTTTTGATCATTAGAGAAGTAATTTAGCTTGGGTAGACATTGCTGATCCAGGCCAAAGATTTTTTTTTAAATGATGGCTGTGTTGCAGTGATGATGTAATATTTCAGGAACCACAAGACCTATATACTTCATTTTCGTGTCAAAACATAGGTTTTGGGGCTCAAGCAGTCTTATACAGACAGAGTATAACTCCTCAGAGCAACCGTTCTGCCATTTTCCAAAATGGCAGCTATAAAAGAGGAAGAAGACAACATATATAAAAAGTAAACAAATAATAATGTTTTTCATCCTTTTAAGTAAACACCGAACAATGTTTATGACCTAAATATGAAACAAAATATGTTTATCACTCCTGTTTTAGACACATTTTCATATTTCATTTTATTTATTTGTTTTGGCAGTTGTTCATGATACATTTGCAGAATGTTGAACATTTGAGAAGAGCATATCAACAAGGACATCTTTTTGTAGCACAGGTTTTGCAAGTACATGTACGTGTAAGTTCTGTGGGTAGAGGCTTTAGAAATTTAGTAGCTTTCGTAGCTTTTACCACCCCATCAAAATCTTCCCAACCAAATTCACAAGGATCTTTCTCTATATATACATGATCCAAAACATTTACAAATCTTCTTATCAAGTAGAACACTCTTTTAATTTGTCCATGTGCAGAATATGACATTGGTGAAAGGTCACTTAGCAGGACTGTTCTCATGAACTCACTGTACAGAAGATCGTTAATAGTGTGACATTCAGTACTTGTTTTCTACGCATGCACAATGTATTTTCTACATCTTTAAAGTAACATTATTCTTCTATCTCAGCAAATCAATTTCAAAGGTTCAGCATTTAAAGTTCCGAACTTTGTTCCAACTTTGCTCATAGTGTCAACACCCGTAAGAATCTAAGTAGCACAAGAATAACATCTGTGCCATTTACAGTACAATGACTTGATTAGAACCATTTTGAACAGCCCACTCCACATGTGGCATAACACGAAGGTTAGCTTCCTCCAATTTGTTGTTGAGTTCTTGAACGATATGGCCCATAACTTTAGAATATACATCTGCTCGTACCCAGTCCTCATTGACAATCATTCCTCTTGCAATGATTGGAAATTCAGTGTTCACTGAAGCATCAGCAATGTTTTGGCATCTTGTTCGATGTTGATGACCAGAATCTTTGAAATTGCACAGGTATAGGTGTCAAATTTTTTATATAGGCAAAGCCAATTGTTCAGCTTGTAGACATTCATCTGAGTCTTTCAAGTTCAAGATAACTGTCAAAGAAAATTTGCAGTTCTTGCAAGGTGCACTCTGACTTTGATATCTGTAGAACAGTCTGAACAACCTCGCTGATGTTTTCCATTGATGAAATCTTGACTATTCGTAATTGTGACATGTAGACCACACTGTTGCATTCTTTCATTATGTAGGTTATGTTTTTTCTATGTCTACTCTTTTCTTCTGGTTGCTGGAGCCTAGAATGCATGATGCGTGCCTGCATTTTTCATCCTGGGTTCCAGATTCTTCATTCAACTGATTATTGTCCTGGATCTGCTGTGTAACGGACGTGCTGTGCTTTTCCTGCTAATCTACAAATAAACTCCTTGTTTTATACAAATTGAGCACTTAATATTCTTATATTGACGACGCGGGACCTCCAGTATACTTCTGCCACGTTTTTTTTTAAGCACAGGAGCAGGAATAAGAATCCACGAACTATTGGTTTTAAAACGGCATCACTTACTTGAGAAGAGAAGCGGTTTGTACTGTGTTCATTTCCAACTTGCTCCGGTGAAGTTTCGTAAAGTTTGAAGGCTTTTAAGTATTTCTGTGTGTTTTCAGCGTTTTTGTGGCTGAAGCTGCCGACTATCCTCGCGACAGATTCCACACGTCACTCCTCACACTGATCATGTTGACACTTCATCCAGCGTCATCAAGCCAGACGTTGATTTGCGCATTGTGTCATCACGCTTTACATCAAGCCACCATTTTGTTTCCTTGGTAACCGAAGTTACCGGAGTACACGAAGCTTTTCATTTACAATTCCCGGAGAAAGAAAATCGAATCGAACTGCTCTTTACTTTCCTGTTTTATAAGAAGGTACACTTTTACATGCTGTTGGATTCTTTGCGTGTTCTGTGGTAATTTATTTTTATTTCGAAGAAGTTTTACCAAAACGATTTTATTGCTTCTTCAAGTATTGCTCAGTTCTATTTTAAAGCTAACAGTTATTTTATCCATATTTCATTGTATATTGGAGTACAATACAGTGAAAACTTGAAAAGAAATTTGTTTTATTTAACACAAGACTGCCACCTACTGGATATTTTTTTGGTTGAAATCATTTTTAACCTGCATTTCATTTACTGTTCATTTTAAACTGTCTATGTTGGGATTACTTTTCCTCTTTTCTCAATTTTATTTATTTTGATGTGTACTTTTGGGATTTAATATTTCATTTAAGATGCAATTTGATCCTCCATCAAAATTTTTGCAGTCCAAAGGTGATTCACCTATTCCATGGACAAGATGGAAAGAAGAATTGGACAGTGAAAGAATGTCCGCAGAGAGAAAAAAGAAAGTTTTTTTACACTGTCTTGGTTCAGAAGGACAGTTGGTATTTAGAACTTTGCCTCCTGTTAGGTCGGGTGGTGATAGTAATGTTTTTGATGAAGCGGCTTCAAGGATTGAAGGGAGATTTAAACCTATTGCTAGTGTAGCGCTTAATAGATTCAAATTTTATACTAGGGTTCAGGATGATAAAGAATGTTTTGATGACTTTCTTACAGCTTTACGGGCATTATCATTACATTGTAATTTTGGTCTTATGACGGATGAAATGATCAGGGATCAGATCATTGTGCCCGTAAAGAGTAAGAAAGTTCAGGAACAGTTATGGATTTTAGGTGATCCTAGCTTGGAAACAGCTATCAGTACTGCAAAAGCTCTTGAGCAGTCAGATAAGTGGATAAAATCTTTAGATAAAGCATCTACTTCTACTCCTTCTATTTCTAGTAATGAGGTCAGTGTTGTTAAACCTCATGAGTCAAAAACAAATTATCATTTCAACAAGAATGATACTAAGACTAAACAGTTTTTTTGTTTCAGATGTGGAAGATGGAAGAGTTTGGAATGTTCGAAGAGTTGCCAAATGTCCTGTTTCTTATAAGCCACTTTCCTCTCAAATGTCTGGTCAGGATGATAATCTGGGCTTGTTGATACGCAATGTTAAGAAGTGTCCTCAAGATCCACTTCTTAATGATTTGTCGGTTGCCTCTAGGGTTAAAGCTGATGTTAGACCCAAAAGAATGCCTAGTAGGTACTTGTGTTAACTTCTTTTGTTTAGGGATAAAATGTGTTGCATTCTTTCATTATGTAAGTTATGTTTTTTCTATGTCTACTCTTTTCTTTTGGTTGCTGGAGACTAGAATGCATGATGCGTGCCTGCATTTTTCATCCTGGGTTCCAGATTCTTCATTCAACTGATTATTGTCCTGGATCTGCTGTGTAACGGACGTGCTGTGCTTCTCCTGCTAATCTACAAATAAACTCCTTGTTTTATACAAATTGAGCACTTAATATTTTTATACACACTAACAGCAGTTTTCAATAAGGACACCTTTTCAAACTGAAATTCCTCAGGTGAAAGTTTGTTTTTGAGATTGTGCTTCACTGGTTTGGTTGCAGCATCTCCATCAAATAATGTGCTTGCTGGAAGAAGGTCATGTGGCAGAATGTCCTTCATAAAATCACCTCTTACTTTTGCTACATCCATCTCTCTATGTGTCTGCGAAAGTTGTTTTTTTGTTACCTATTATGTAGTGGCTGGTTGCACGAAACTCTTACTGTAGCAATTAAACATGGAAGTGTAGCTTTAGTAATTATGTCAAATAGCTTTACTCTCTTCCATTTCAAATATCTCCTGCTTCCGTTCCTCTTATAGTTTTGATCCATATTCCAGCACATCTGTGTCTATATTGCATGGTCATGAAATTGTGTAGTCACACAGGCTAAGTAACATCAAAGGGGCTTCCTTGCTGCTGCATGTTTATTAAAATGTTCGCCTCTCTTTCTCACAGGTTTGTGGTGAGGAACTGTTTAATAATGGCCTATTAATTATTAATTTGTTATCTCTCTGTAAACATTGTAAATAGAAAGGACTTCATGGTGAACTAGCTGCCATGCAGAAACATATTCACTTTTATGTCTCTGATCATCAATTCCCTTGGATCTTTCCTGGGATTTCTGGATCATCTGTTCCAGTTTCACATCTGGAGCCACAGCATTGAACCATGCCTCCCCGTCTTTAATCACAAAATGTCTTTGGATGAATTTTCGGTAGACTCTTTCCAAATACCGAGACCTATGTCACAGGTAGTTTATGCAATTGATTTCACAAAACATATTAATCAATAGCTCTACAGTCTCCAATTGCAGCTCCCAATCACCTTCCCGATCAACATGTACCAAGTTTTTCGTAGAGTTATCATGTGTAAAACATTTCCCCAGTACTTGAAATGTTCAGCAGTATGTATCAAGTATTTCGTAGAGCTATCATGTGTAAAACATTTCCCCAGGACTTAAAATGTTCAGATTTGACTTCACTTGCTTTGACAAACTCTAAAATAATCGTTTTTCACATCTTTTGATTTTGAACTGAGTGTACTGCACATGCCTGGCATTGCATTATTTCTTGTGAATGAAGTGTACCCTGTGCCTTGTTCACTTCCGAGATAAGATTAGCAAAACCAAATTTGTAATTCTTGTTACAGAAAGCATTCCAACCCAATGTTGTTTTTTCCTCATATATGATGAGCATACCCTGCAAAAACCAAACATAATGAGAACTGTTCAATACTGACTATACAGTTTTGCTTCCAAAGATTTCAGCCTCAATAAGTGCATCATATATACCACATCCACTGAGATTACATTCTACACACCACAATGCAAATTTTGTCCCACAAAAACTCCCATCATAGGATAAAGATTATCAAATTCTACTGGACTGCTCATAAAAATGTCAGCTACAATACAAAAAGCACCTTCTTTGCAGAAAATTTGCAGAATAGGCTTGTTTTCAAGCTGAGCATGCACATTTTGGCATTTTTTAGAGCTGTGTATACTGTTGCGTAGTTTGTGACAGGAGATGGTATTACTGGTAAAAGCCCGACATTCTTCATTGGGACGTTAGTCTAGGAGATCAGAGCATGAATTTCAACCCATGCAGAAACTGACTTTTCTTCATCCTTGAGTCTGCGCCAATTAAGAGATATGATAAATTCAGTTAAACCAGCTTTGCATAGTGCAGAATCAGGTAGAAGAAGATCCATGTCCTCCCAGTCTCCTTTCTGGTGGACTGGGATATGTTGTTCACTTGTAGTGACTCTGAACACATTGTCAAGGCAGTTGGGTTATAAATTTGCAGCTTTGTTTGTTTATGCCTACAGCTGACACGTCCTGTTTTCCAGCAGCTACTTCATTGTTACAGTGTCGCCTTGGTAGTATCATTTGTGCTGGATGTTCCAGAGAAAAAAGAGCTGTCTTCAAAATAAAAATGATCAAGAGCAGCAGTTTTCTTGTAAAGTGACTTGGAAGGGGTGTGCTGTTGGATTCAAAAGATTTTAAAACATGAGCTGCTAACAAGTTTCTGCTCCTTCTTATTTCATTATAACTTGTTGATACTTCAATCCTATTTGTTGAATTGATTACCTCTCTACTTTTGCACTTGTCATCGATTGCGTGGGAAATCATCATGTGTAGCAGAGTTTTCTTTTTGCAGTGTTGTCATTCATAAAACATGATTTGGAAAAGACAGTAAATTTGCACAGCATAAGCCTGTCGGTTTACCAGATTGTCTTCCACTTTGCTTATATCTACAAAACCATCATCAATGTTGTCTGCTTCTGCTCTGAACTCAAGAAAAATAGTTTGTAACAGTTTTACTCTGCTGATATTAAACAATGAAGCAAAAATTGTTAGACAACATAAGGCATTCTTCTTGAATTCCATGATTTGCGGAGCTCTAGGGTATCACACGATTTGTCAGTAAGTCAAAAATTAAAATCTTTCAGAATGTCGCTTAAAATGGTTCCTGCTGATTTTACTGCATCCTGTGATCCTATTTTGGCAGCAAGAACTTCAGGAGTCAAATAAGCAGAGAACAGCATAAGCATCTCATTCTGTTTGTTGGTCTGACAAAAATGAATTCTGTCATTGTTCATTCTCACCAGAAAAATTCTTAATTTCATTATTATGGATCAATGCAGTTTCATCAAAGTTGACCATTATTTCTCTGATCTCACTGACTGTTAGCCAGTAGCCAGCACTGAAGAGTGGCTTTAAAACTGAATTTGCTTTTTCAAAGAGTGCAAGCTTAACTGATGGATGTCGGTTACGTTGCAGCTTGGAGCTCATTGTACATTCACATTTTCGAAAGCATGCACACATGCAGTTTGGGTGCACATAAAGATCTGCTACAAATACATTTACCTCACTGTTTAGATCAGCTACTTGCCTGAAAACCTCATCATGGAAGAAACTAGCTGCAGATAAAAATGTGTTTACCCTTGATGACTCACATACTCATTACTTTATTCTTTCGTCAATCCCTTTGGCCCTTCTTCTGGCTAAACCAAAGATAACACATTGGAGATTCTCTGCTTTCTGATCAGTTGCTGAAGGTAGACAAGGGGTAGCTATTGATCTTCGAAGTGGATGGGCATTGGGTTTGCTTGTTGTTGTTTTCTCAGAAGACTCTGATTCTTGTTGTGATTCGCTGTTTTCTGCTACTTTTTGACTAATTGTTTCCATTTTACATTGTAAAGTACTAATAGCATTTGTTGTTACAATTATAAAATATTTGATCCTCTTCACTCATCAGTTTCAATCTTTTGTGAAATTCATCGTGCCATATTTCTGAAACATTTCAATCTCTATCTGTCCAGCCACAGTTCATTTTAGATTTTCTTTCAGATTACTTTACCATATGACACATGTTTCTTTGTTGAAGGAGTCCTCAGATTTTGTAGTTAGCAACACTCCGTCAGAAGGTAAAGATCCTCTGCTATCACCTGCTTCACTAATTTTTACGAATTTGAATCAATGGGAAACCTTAAACAAAAATATTATTAAAATAAATTACAATATGATGGCTAAAACACATCATTATAGAGCTGCAATTTTGGAAAATGGCCAAAGGGTTGTTCTAGGGCAGTGGTTCCCAAACTTTTGACTCCTGCGGACCCCCATTGAGTCACCACTGGAAGCTGGGGACCCCCAATCAATTTTTAGGATTTAAAATTCAAACATTAAAACAGTAATTCTAAAAAAATAAACACATGTGTGCACACAAAACAAATACTTGAATTAGTAAGTATTTTAGGGGCATATTTACAAGCCCCTATCACTATGAGAACATCACTTTTTGAGACGTTCCCGTGGCGATAGGGGCTTTGCTTTATGTACAAGGCAGCGTTAAGCCATGGCTTAACGCTGGCTAGTAAATAAGACCCCCAATGCTTAGTGTGAAAGGATGGGCAGTGAGTGTTGCGGTGGACGCTCCATCGCAACACCCATTGATTTTGACACATCCCCTTTTTAACAAGGCCAGCGTAATTGGGAGGTAGCACCAAAATTAAGACCAGGGAAAAAACCTGGTCTTAACTGGGCGAAACAAGGAGAAATGCTTTAATTCTCCTTGCGCATAAACAACCTTTTTAAAAAATTACATTTTGTAACTTTCATGTGTGCTGCATTAGCAGCACATATAGAAGTGACAAAACGGCATTTCAAAATTGTTAATGTGCAGGAAGGGGGACCTTACTGTACATAAACAATCTTCACCTACACGCAGACATCCTTGCACTATGGTGCAAGGGTGCCTGCGTTGGTGCCACAAAGTTGAGTTTAGCGCAAGCGCAGGGGAAACACAAGGCTGCATCATATTCGTGTAAATATAGGTGCAGCCCTGCGTTTTTGAAGTGGCGGAGTGTGTCGTTAAGCTAAGGAGGCTAACAACTCTCTCTGCCACTTCTGTTGTATTTTATATTGAAAGAATTTGGAAAAAAAATAGAAAATGAATGGGAAGGTTGGTGCTGTATCTCCGAGACTAACTTTTAAATGGTTGGGTTTATTTCGCAGTACGAGGCTCCTACCAGGGCCAGACTGGAAACCCTAAGCAGCCCTGGCAAATGTTTTCAGACCAGTCCCCATATGGTGCACACCAAGTGCAGTGAGTCTGACCACTACAAAGGGGGCTTTGGGATGCCCCCCCCCAAAAAAAACATTTAGGAAACAATGGTGCAGTCTACAACACAGTTATCATTACATATTGAATTGTATTAGCTTTTAAAGAAGAGTAAATTAAGCCCTTAATATGCACCAGAATACAACAATCTTTTTTGGGGTTCTTCAATGATTCCCCTACTATTACCCTCCAACAGTACTTCTCATCTCTCCATAGCTCCTCTGTAACATGTATTACATTTTTTGTAGCATTTCTCATACCATTGTATGAGAGAGAGCACTTATATAGACAGTAAATTATACATTTAAATCAGTAAATAGAAAATGTCACATAAGGAAAAGGGGACTACAAGGTGTAGAATTCACGTCATTCATACTGGTAGGCATTTTTAAATAGTGCTTGGTCTGGAAAAGCACAAACTCAGGAATCAGAACATAACACACTGGTTAGCATTGACTTTAACAATAAAAATGCATTTCCACCCAAATAAACCTTTTTAGCAGTATCAGGATAATGAAAGACTGAGAAAAACATGTCACTAACTTGTACCTTGCAGTTGGCAAGCAGCTCTTTAATGACAGTTTATAGGTCACTGTGCTAGATTAAAATTTTCACTTATGAACTTCACAGTACAAAATTAATCTTTTTTTTAATGCATTATACATGTTCTTTGCAGTAGGCATATTAACCCTCGGTGCTACATTAGATAATTCAAAGCTGCCACTGGACAAAACGCTCCTCTCTCCAGCAGGTACATTAATCACTGGTGTTATCTTGACGCTTTTATTGTTGTTTAAAAACTGCTAATTATACAAGATACTTTCATGTGCTTTTAAAACTGCTGCCTGCGACCCCCCTGGGAATGTGTCACGGACCCCTGGGGGTCTGCGGACCACAGTTTGGGAAACACTGTTCTAGGGAGTTATTTTCTGTCTCTACAAGACTAATTGATCCCCAAAATCTATGCTTTAACACCAAAATGATGTATATAGGTCTCATGGTTCCTGAAATATTACCTCATCACTGCAACACAAAAAATAAAACACCCAGAAAAATTTTGCCTGGAATAGCAATGTCTACCCAACTAAAGTACTTCTTTAATGATACAAAAACACAAATGAAAAATTATTATTTTTTACAAGGGGTATCAAGGGGCCTGGACTGCAAGGAGTGTGTAGTGATTCTACATCACTTTTAAAGTGTAACCTAACAAATGTGCTTGTACAGTGCACATGTTCAAGGATTTTCACTAATATCATTCTCAAGTCCTGTTGTTTTATTCATCACTATGTGCCATTGGGTTCCCTTCAAATCCTGCTAGACATTGGTTGCTATAGAGCCTTTCGGTGGCCTATGAACATGTTCTCAATTTTCATGTAATGATTTTAACTGATAACACTTTATAGGCCTGTCACGTACTTTACTGATATTTACCTACAAGCTAGCCTTCGCATGTGAATGAAGCTGACATTAAAGCAGATTTTTGAATGACCTAATAAATGTGTTCTCCCAATCCACATGATTTCTGCTATCAGCACTTTCCAGCCCTGTTACAATCTTTGCTCATATGTACGTCAGGGCTTGCTTTCATAATAAGCATATTCTTAGAGAGCGCACAGTGATTTTATATTAGGTCACTCATCCACCAGTTAGCTTGTTAGCTTCTAAATCATTTGTTGGCTAAAATGTTACCAAGAAAATCACTGACATTTCATTCTCAAAGCTGAATCAACCATTGGATAAGTATGGATAGGCCAACTCAAGAGGACCACAACACCAGCCAACCAGGCCTAATTTAGATTTCAGGCAGCGCTAACAAAAATCACTTACAGAAACATTTGGAATCAGAAGGAACTGTGCTATTGCATGGAAATATGCTGTAATATCATTCTGCGCCACTTGTACATTTAAAATTCAAGGCTGAATTTTGACTTTGATATATAACTTGTTCCTACAGTAACAGCAAACTCCTGGTTTGATCATGTGAAAGGATGGTATGAGCACAGCAATGAGTTCAATATTCTATTTCTTGTGTATGAAGAAATGGTTAAGGTAAGATTTGACAGTCCAGTGCAATACAGCTATCAAAAGTGCAGTCTGATGTTTAAATAGTTGATGATATTGTATGTCATTTCATTAGTGAGCATTGGCAACACACTTACGATTGTCCTTTGTTCACCTTAACTCACCATCTCATTTTTGACACTCTGAATGTGTTGCTCTGGGTAAAAGAAAGATTTCCTTATTACTTTACAATAATGAGCTAAATACAATTGATATTTTTTCTGCAGTGTTTTCTCGAAAGACTCTTATTCTTGTTGTGATTCGCTGTTTTCTGCTACTTTTTGACTAATTGTTTCCATTTTCCATTGTATACTACTATTAGCATTTGTTGAAACAATTATAAAATATTTGATCCTCTTCACCCATCAGTTTCAATCTTTGGTGAAATTCATTGTGCCATATTTCTGCAGCATTTCAATCTCTATTTTTCCTGCCACAGTTCATTTTAGATTTTCTTTTGGATTAGTTTGCCATATAACACATTTTTCTTTGTTGAAGGAGTCCTCAGATTTTGTAGTTAGCAACACTCCGTCAGAAGGTAAAGATCCTCTGCTATCACCTGCGTCACTAAAACACATCATTATAGAGCTGCAATTTTGGAAAATGGCCAAAGCGTTTTTCTAGGGAGTTATTTTCTGTCTCTACAAAACTACTTGTAGTCTTGTAGAGACTGTCATTCCTAAAATTGCTACATCCATCCTAAAATTGTTTCTGCACATTGCTGCCCATTTTCTATAATTCATAGGTAATGTGAAACAATTTGATGGTGTTTGTTGACAAATCATTCCTTACTGATGTTCATTATTACCTATACCTCCATGATCCTCACCACACTCTTACATTTTGCAGGTATAAATGGGCACTCACATGACAACAATTTACTTACAATTACTGAGGTAGAGTGATTGGTGTACTAAAAGTGAGGACTGAAAGGATCTCTTAAGTTAGAGAAGATAGTCAACAGAACAGGGAGGATGGGAGGGTCAGTAAGGAAACTGTGACTAAAGCGTTACCGAAGGTAAGTATCTTATTCATCTGATAAAGATTTCTAGCCACAGATTCCTTAATTTACAATAGATATCAAAACAACATCCCTCCATGGAGGTGGGTCTGCAGATTTGCTCAGGCTGAGAAGTGCTAGAGGATCAAACACATGGTGCCCATCTGCCAGACCTGACTGTTGAGGCAGAGGTGTTTCTCAAACATGTGTAGCAATGACCAAATAGCTGCCTGACAGATGTCCAAGATTGGCACTCCTGGAGCTAAACGCAGCAGTTGTAGCCGTAGTTCTGGTGAGCTTATACGCCCTCAGGGGGCTGTTTCTTGGCCATTGTGCCGCAGATCTTAATGCAGATAATGATTCATCAGGATAAGGTTCTTCTTTGTATTGCCTTCCCTTTCTTTTTCCCTCCAATCCAACAAAGAGTTTATCATCCACCATCAAATCTTTGGCATGGGAAATTCTTAACAATAATGTTTTTTTTGGATCCAGGTGGTGGAGTCTCTCATCTTCCTTAGAAAGATGAGGAAGTGCAAAAAAGGGAAGCAGGGTTATATTTTGCCTAACGTGATTAGGTGTCACTAGCTTTTGATGAAAAGGATGTCTGAGTCCTTGGAACAAGTTTGTCTAGGGAAGAATAAATGTATGTAGGGTTAATGGAAAGTGTGTGTAACTCACTAACCCATCTAGTAGATGTTATACTCACAAGGAAGGCAGTCTTTACTGTTGGGAGCCGAAGGGGGCAGCTGTGCATTGCCTTAAAAGGCGACACATGAGAAAATTGGCATAATAAAGGGTGTGAGAGAAAACATATGTTGAAAGCCTTTAAGGGCCCCAGTCAGAACAGGTGATTCAAAAAGGCAAGGGTACTCCAGCAGCCATAGAAAAGTGGAAATGGCAGACAGATATCTTTTCACAGTGCTCATAGCAAAGTCTTGCCAGGCCAGGGATAAAATAAAGAAGAGGACTTCGGATAAGGGAGCAGGCAGAGGGTCAACAGACTTGAACTCACACCACAGCATAAACTTGTACAATCGGCAGGTGTAGACGATTTTGGTAAAAAAAAAAAGCTTGCTGCCAGAATGCCAACACATATTTTTGGGAGTGAGATCAAAACTCTCAACAAACACCACTCAATCAATCTGAAGCATGAATGTGTTGCGTGGACCGGCTCGGGTGTAGTTGTCTGCCCTGCTGCTGTGATAGAAGTGCTCTCAAATGGAAAACTTAACTCGAGGACAGATATTCAGATGGAGTTTGGGATACCACACTCTATGTGTTCAGTCTGGAGCCACTAGGGTGACCTGGGCCTGGTCATTACTGATCTTATTGAGAACTCTGGACAGGAATGGTCTCTGTGGAAATGTGTACAGAAGACCTGAGCTCCACTCAAGGTGAAATGCGTCTTGGAGTGAAAGCTGCCTTGGTAACTCTAGCTTGCAAAAGTGCAGACACTGCGCATTCTCGGTGGTCACAAATAGATCTATCCAAGGGTTTCCCTAATTTTGGAACAGACCTTGCATCACCTCCAGATGAAGATGGCATTTTTGATCTTCTAGGCATTGACACTTGAGTTTGTCAGCTCTCATGTTCAGAAAACCCTGTAGGTATTTATCCACCAGGGATATGCCCTGACTTTCAAGCCATGTCCACAGATGCAAGGCCTGTTGACAAAGGGTCTATGAACCTACGCCAACCTGTTTGTTGCAGTACCATACGGTGGTGGAGTTGGCTTGGAACACTTGAATTAGCCTCCCTTGATCGAAGGAAGAAAGGCTTTCAAACCAACTAAGATGGCTCTAAATTCCAAAAGATTGATGTAGAGCTGAGACAATGCCGATGACTAGAGTCCTCTGATCTTCACCTCCCATAGGTGGCCACCCCAGTCCAGGATTGACACATCCATCATCACTGTGAGCTCTAGGTGAAGAAGAGAGAACAATGCCTGCCATTGCCTCATTTGTGTTCTGTGAGCCACCATTGTAGGTCTTTTGCAGTTCCCTCTGATATCTTGAAAAGGTCGAAGAGATTTCCCTGATGCTGTACCTTTTGGGTCGTCGAGTCTCACTACAGAGACCGCTTTTGCAAATGGACATGTTTTACCAACAAAATGCGAGGAGAGGAAACCCAGCAGCCTCAGAGTATTTTCCACCAAAATCCAGGATAGCCGCAGAAACATCATAATCATAGTCCGAATATCCTGAACTACCTGTTCTGGGAGATAAGCTCAAAACTGCACTGTATCTAGAACAGCTCCGATGAAAAGGAGCGACTGAGTGGAAGTTAGGTGTGACTTTGGTATAGTGATAGTTAACCCCAGCGAATGCAGGAGGTCCGTGCAGTCTGTAGGTGAGAGTCGACTGCCTGGGGTGAGCCCGCCTTCAATAGACGATCAACTGGAACCCCTGAGGTCCATAGATATGCTGAAAACCCTGCCATCGCCTTGGTGAACAGCCAATGCTCACTGGTAAGGCTGGCTCGCACCGAAGCGGTCGCTCCCATGCTCCCTGACCCCCAGAACTGGAAGCGCCTCACTCCACCTCGCAGCTGCAGCCTGGTATCGTAGCGCTCGGTGTAATCACCAACTCGCATTGCTAAAGATCACTATTGTAGCGCCTGGCATCGTAGCGCTTTGCTGCTGTTAATTAACTCTGTATTTTGCGGACTGGATTTAAATATTAACTGCTAGACTGCCGCCCGCATCGCCTGCAATAACATTTGTGCCTGATTGTACCGCTATCACTGCCCGGATCCTAGCGCTATTCCGGCTGTGCCCCTGTCTCGCTTTAGATTTGCGCTGCCATTTTGTGATTGTAACTATTGGCCAGTCTCTTCCCCGCTCCCGCCTCCCAGCTGACCCCCCTCCCACTGATACAGTAGGCCTGCCCCATCTGAGCTAGCGCTGTGACCATCTTCGCTCGCACCGAAGCGGTCGCTCCCACGCTCCCTGACCCCCAGAACTGGAAGCGCCTCACTCCACCTCGCAGCTGCAGCCTGGTATCGTAGCGCTCGGTGTAATCACCAACTCGCATTGCTAAAGATCACTATTGTAGCGCCTGGCATCGTAGCGCTTTGCTGCTGTTAAATAATTCTGTATTTTGCGGACTGGATTTAAATATTAACTGCTAGACTGCCGCCCGCATCGACTGCAATAACATTTGTGCCTGATTGTACCGCTATCACTGCCCGGATCCTAGCGCTATTCCGGCTGTGCCCCTGTCTCGCTTTAGATTTGCGCTGCCATTTTGTGATTTTAACTATTGGCCAGTCTCTTCCCCGCTCCCGCCTCCCAGCTGACCCCCCTCGCCCCTCCCCTTCCACTATCCACATATGAAAGATGCATTCACGCGCAGCGTCCACGCGCAGCGGTCGCGCCGAAGGTGCGCCAAAGGTAAGCCCGTCTATGCCCGTCCGCGCCTGGACCGCGCCTAGCGCCAGAACCCCTGCTTCTCACAAACCCCTCTCCTCCCGCATTACGTATGACGCCGCTACCCTCTTTGCCCTTAACCCCGGCCGCACACCACAATGCTGCGAAGCTGCCCCAGGACGTAGCCACGGCCCTTTCGCCTGTCACACCTGCAAGTTCACCTGCTTCAGGACCCTCACCAAATCCATTTCCTCCAAACACAGCTCCGACTCTAACCACCTGAAGTGCTTCCTGCTGAACACCCGTTCGGTCCACAGACACGCAACTGAACTCTGGGACCTACTCGACACTGTGTCACCGGACATCGCCTTCCTTACAGAAACCTGGATGAACACATCATCAGCACCCGACATCGCTTTAGCCATACCGGACGGTTACAAGAACATCCGAAAAGACCGCACCAACCAAACAGGAGGAGGCATCGCCATCATCCACAGGAACACCATCAAAATCACGACCAGCTCCGACGATAATCTTGCAACCGGCGAACATCTCCACTTCCGGATCCACACCGACCTCAGGACCACACTTAGAGGCACCCTCATCTACAGGCCTCCAGGAACCCGCACTCAATTCAGTGATGACATCACAGACTTCGTCAGTCAACATGCACTTGCCTCCGAGAACTACATTCTAGAGGAGACCTCAACTTCCACCTTGAAAACAAACACGACTACAAAACCAACTCCCTTCTGGACAACCTGGCCAATCTCGGACTCAAACAACTTGTGGATACCCCCACCCATATAGCCGGGCACACGCTCGACCCTATCTTCACCTCCAGCAAGCACATTTCCTTCGACTGCACCACAGCTCTCCATTGTACAGACCACAGCTGTGTTCACTTCAGCTACAAAACCACCTTGACCCACTACCGCCCACAACCTATTCCTCGGAGAAACTGGAACAAAATCACCTCCGACCAACTCCTCACATCACTCATCCAAAACCCTCCCACCCTCTCATTGGACCCAAACCAAGCGGCCACCAAACTCAAGCAATGGATCACCCACAGCGCTGACGAATTAGCACCCCTGAAAAAGCACCAGATCAATTCATGCAGCAAAAAAGCTTCCTGGTTCAATGATGACCTTAAAAAATCCAAGAAGCTATGCCGCAGCCTAGAGAAAACATGGAGAAAAAACCCAACCACCGACAACATGGCCACCCTCAAGGCGGCCACCCGCAAACACCACCAACTGAATCGATCCACCAAGAAATCAGCTTTCAAGGATCGTCTCGACAACAGCGCCCACTACAGCAAGGAACTCTTCAACATCGTCATAGAATTCACCAACCCCGCCGCAGCATCTAACGACATCACTCCCTCCCAAGACCTCTGCGATGCGTTATCCTCCTTCTTCTACAACAAAATTGCTTACATTCACAACAGCTTCGAGAACACTCCCGGCGAACAACCCTCCCCACCCCCCTCAGATCCTACTCCGCCAACTAACAACCTCAGCGCCTGGAACCCAATCACCACTGAAGACACCATCCGCCTGATGAACTCAATCCACTCTGGATCGCCAATCGACCTATGTCCCCACCACATCTTCAACAAAGCAGACTCCATCATCGCACCCCACCTCTGTGATGTCATCAACTGCTCGTTCAACTCTGCCACCTTCCCAGAAAGCTGGAAACATGCCGAACTCAGCGCCCTCTTGAAGAAACCCACAGCCGACCCCTCCGAACTTAAAAACTACCGACCCATATCCCTCCTCCCCTTCCCCGCCAAAGTCATTGAGAAAGCCGTCAACAGCCAGCTCGCCGCCTTCCTTGAATCCAACAACTACCTCGATCCCTCTCAGTCCAGATTTCGAGCCAAACACAGCACCAAAACCGCTCTCATTGCAGCAACAGACGACATCCGAACACTCCTGGATAACGGAGAAACAGCGGCCCTCATTCTTCTCGACCTCTCGGCCGCTTTCGACACAGTCTGCCACAGCACCCTTATACAACGCCTCAGCAACATCGGCATACAAGGAAAAGCCTTGGACTGGATCATCTCATTCCTCGCCGGGAGAACTCAAAGAGTCCGACTTCCTAAGCATGGGCGAATTTTGCGGATCTCGCGTTCGCGAATTTTGCGGATTTGCGGATTCGCAATCCGCAAAATCCGCGAATTCCCGCGAATTTGCGGATTTTTTTTTTTTGTGTTCGCCCGTGTTTCTGCCAGTTCGCGAGGGTTTTTACAATTTCGCAATTTGCGAACTTACCTGTCGGGTTGCAAGTTTTGCGAACTTGTTGTTTCTACGTGTCCAGCCTGTTTGGGACACTCTTCTTCATCACTGCCACTCTCTGTCACCACTGCCACTCTCTGACTACTCATGCCACCCTCTGGCCCACCCATGCCACCCTCTGTTTCATCACCACACCCTCTGGTTGTCCAGTGTACATTATTTTCGGCAAAGCAAAGCACACCTTCCCTGCCTCAAGTGACCTGAATTAATTTGGGGCTGATTAATGTGTCACAGAATATTTTTTTAGCTGGCACCTGCTTCCTTAGTGCGCCCTGATTAGTGATCTTTTGCACTTGCTAAGTGCTTTCATTGTTGCAAAATTAGTTACAACACCTGCCCTGCCCCAACTGACAATAATGAATTAGGGGCTGGATAATGGATTTTAACTTCCAGCCTGGCTCCTGCTTGTCTCCCTTAGCTGTAATTCAGGACCTTTGTGGCATATGTGTAACTATTCTGAGGTTCAGAGCAGGGTCACATAATAGTTTCAACTGGCAACTGAACTCTGGAGGGGCCCCTCAGGAAGCACTACAGGAAATGGCTACTAATGATGAGCCTGAACTTTTGAACCTGGTAAGTAGTTACTTTCAGTTTTGCTAAAATCGTATTTCTGCAATTTTGCACTTATTCGCGGGGCGCGAACTCACGCGAACAGTGCGAGCAAAATCCGCTGCTCGCGGATTTGCGGATTTTGCGGGAGATTCGCGAATCTCGCGGATTGCGAATTTCCCGAAAATCCGCAAAATCCGCGAGCGGAACGGATTTTCCGCCCATGCTTACGACTTCCCCCATTCATCTCAGAGGCCACTGAAGTCATCTGTGGAGTACCACAAGGTTCATCACTCAGTCCCACCCTCTTCAACGTTTACATGAGTCCACTCACCTCCATCGCGTGTCAACACAACCTCAACATCATCTCTTACGCCGACAACACCCAATTAATCCTTTCCCTCACCAAAGACCCTAACACCGCCAAAACAAATCTTCACGAAGGCATGAAAGAAGTAGCCGAATGGATGAAACAGAGCTGCCTAAAACTCAACTCAGACAAAAAGGTGCTCATCCTATGATCCTCCCTCTCTGCCTAGGACGACTCTTGGTGGCCTTCCGCTCTGGGCACAGCTCCCACACCCACAGACCACGCACACAACCTGGGCTTCATCCTAGACTCCTCTCTCTCGATGTCTTGACAAGTCAACGCAGTCTCATCCTCCTGCTTCAACGTACTTCGTATTCCCAAAAAGATCTTCCGCTGGATCCCCCTCGACACAAGAAAGACTGTCACCCACACACTGGTCACGAGTCGACTGGATTATGGTAACACACTATACGCCGGAATTACAGCAAAATTTCAGAAAAAACTCCAACGCATCCAAAACGCATCAGCGAGACTCATATTAGACATCCCTCGCCAAGATCACATCACCGGACACCTAAAAGACCTCCACTGGCTTCCCATCAACAAGAGAATTACATTCCGTCTTCTCACCCACGCACACAAGGCCCTCTACAAACTAGGACCCGAATGCCTCAACACCCGACTGTCCTTCTACACACCCACCCGCCAACTGAGATCGTCCAATCAAGCCCTCGCAGCAGTCCCGCGCATCCGAAAATCCACTATGGGTGGCAGATCCTTCTCCTTCCTGGCGGCCAAGACCTGGAACTTACTCCCCACTCACCTCCGCCTTACCCAAAACCACATCTCCTTCAGAAAAGAACTCAAAACCTGGCTATTCGAAAAAAATTGAACCCCCTTCCCAAGCGCCTTGAGACCCTCTGGGTGAGCAGTGCGCTATACAAATCCCTGAACTTCAACTCGAACTTGAAGGTAAGCATTGTGATTGATAATGCTCCTGGCTCACCATGAACCGCAGGTAACATCTGTGGGCAGGCAGGACAAAAATGTGGAACAATGCATCCTACAAGCACAACACTCCAGTCCAGTATCCAGTTTCGAGGGCAAATAAGACCTGAGCTGGGGAAAACATCTTGAATTGCTCCTTTTTCAAGAAGTAATTGAGAGGGTGGAGATCTAAGATAGGACTGAGGCCTCCATCCTTCTTTTGCATCAGAAAGTAGAGGGAATCCCAACCATGGCCTGTGTCTGAGGCTGGCACCCTCTCAATGGCTCCTTTGGCTAGAAGGGCTAATATTTCCTGTTGCAAGAGTGCAAAGTGGCCATGTCAGCCGGTCTGGGGATGGAGGGAGTGGTAGCAGGGTTTGTTGGAACGGGAGGCGTAAATCTGTTGGACATACTTAAGGACACATTTTTCCAATGTCATGTCCCTCCACTGGTGCAGATGGTGCTGTATTCTACTGTCAACTGGGTGCCTGGCGTTTTGCTGGTTTTTGACTTAGTCTGGCGGGGATCATGCTATTCAGGACTCCAGCCTAGCTGTTTTCTCCTCTAAATTGATTGTATGTACACTCCAGATTGGATTCTGGGGTACCCTTTTAAGTCACTAGTATATGGTATACTATGGACCTAGGGCATAGATACCCCAGAGGCCTCCTATGTTTAACAACAAGGGGTGGTGATGGACAGAGTTTCTGAATTAAGCAGAATACTCTCACCCATTCAAGAGATCAGGGCTAGATCCAACACCATGTTTTAGCTCACTGCACCATCCCAGCTCAGAACCTGGCTATATGCAAATTAGTCTGTTCCTGTCCCAGTGCATGATGGGAACAGGGCAAACCAAACTACCAAGCCTATTCTTACACTGGGAAGGAAACAAGCTTCCGGGGACCGGTTTCTGGCATTTCAGCCGTCGTCGGCCCGGCTTGCTTGAATACTGATGGTGCAATGAGCGAGGGACTCACATCTGAGTATACCCTTCCACGCTTATGGTGGACAAAATGTTTAACAACAAGGGGTGGTGATGGACAGAGTTTCTGAATTAAGCAGAATACTCTCACCCAGTCAAGAGATCAGGGCTAGATCCAACACCGTTTTTTAGCTCACTGCACCATCCCAGCTCAGAACCTGGCTATATGCAAATTAGTCTGCTCCTGTCCCAGTGCATGATGGGAACAGGGCAAACCAAACTAACAAGCCAATTCTTACACTGGGAAGGAAACAAGCTTCCGGGGACAAGTTTCTGGCATTTCAGCCATCGTCGGCCCGGCTTGCTTGAATCCTGATGGTGCAATGAGCAAGGGACTCACATCTGAGTATAACCTTCCACGCTGGGCTGCAGCATGTATTGTGCCACCCCTGAGAGACCACTCAAATTGACACCACAGGTCTGCTACTGCAACCTGTGTAAGGTGGTGCATGCACCCCTTACTTAGATATAGGTTCATTATATCTACCTTATATCACTGCACATATAAATCTATCAGTCAGCTCTATGGCAGGCCTTATCAATCCTGAAGGCAGAGTGCTGGGTTTTATGTGAGATGGTGCCGATGCATGAGCAGAGCCCCTCTGCACCCTTCTGAATCTATTCCTCTGGGTTGTTCTGTGATGCAGCCAACCATATACTCTTAAATGCAATATAATCTCGTGGTAAATGCTAACTTTTAAATGGCTGCATAGAAACATGTCGTGTTTGGTGTCAAACACCTTGGAATCATACCTCCACACCAGTAACTGGTGTGGGAGGTATGATTCCACCCTCCTGGAGGGAGAAATATTACAACACCAGTACACCTGGTGCCAGCTTTTTCGACCCTGGCATCACAAGATGGATGCTGCCAGCCACAGACACGAGTCTGCCCTCCTGCTGCTGAGCAAAGCTAGAGCAGGGGAAGGCATGACAATAGGCATCTTGTCACAGGGAGGTGTAACCACCTCCCAGACCGGCTTTAGTGTATTGGGACTGGGTGGGTGCACTCTGAGAGTGCTTTGATGTCTGGACTGGGGGCCCATTTGGTGTTCCTGTGCATAGTCCAGCTCAAACCAGTTCCAAGAGCCATTTGCTCCTGCTCTGGAACAAAACTGGACAAAGGACATGGGTGTAGCCACCCCTCTGTCCTAACTCTCCCATTGGTGGGTCTCCAGAGTTTGTCCCACCCCTTCCTTGGGTATAAAGTAGGAACCCCTGACTACAGCACTTTAGATTTACCTTGACACATTTCTGCTACATAAACCAAGTACTTCAACTAACTACACTACGTTGGGTGACTGAAGATTCTCCCTTGGAGTAAAGGAGTTACTTCCCTGCTGAGCAGGCAGTAAAGACGCATCTGAACAGTTTCCATCTCTGAAGCTCCTGAGGACTCGGAAGATTTCTGCAACACAGGAAGTGGGTTTCCAAGTGTCCCAGAGGTTGACTAGTGCTCTCAGCAAACCTGAGACCTGCAGCCCTCGTGGGTACTGTGCAACCTGAACCCCTGGACACCGTGTCTATTTGCAGCAGCATATGCTTTTCGTTTACCCCGAGGCTATGCTTTGGGCTACTTGTAGTTCCGAACCCAAGCAGTGTTTGCACTGAAGATTACCAGCCTACACTCCAAAAGTGTTCCGTGGGCTGGTATTTTATGATTCCTATTGAGGCCCCTTTGTGATCCCTGGTCCTTTGGCCTGTGCATCTCAGTAAAGGCAACTTTAACTTTCAGTGGGCTTTCCTGATTGCTCCAGACATGCCCTGACTCTCCATTGCTTGGAGAGTCCCCAGGACCTTGCTGGTCCTCACCGAAGCATCTTTCCTCTGACCCAGTGGGTTGCAGTTGCAAAGGCTTGTTAGTGTTCAATACGGACACTTACCCCCCAGAACCCGACATCCTTAATGGGACAGCTCGCCTGCAGACTTTGGTCATCCTCAACATCTCCTTGTCCCCGTGGCTGCAGAGTCAAGCTTCACCTCTTTTCCCCTGAAGCACCCGAAATCGGTGGGCTTTCGTCTACCGACCCCTGGTCACCCTAAAGTGACCCAGACTCTGTCTACTCTCCTTTCAGGTTCTTCTCAGCTTTGATCCAAGCTTGGATCACACCTGACACTTTTCCTTTTTTACGCAGCAGCACTTTTCAGCATCACACCATTGAAAACTACGAAGATTCCCGACACCTATGCACCCGGCTTCCGTGGGTTAAGTAACACGAGTATTCCGGTGCTCACATGGGTGCTGGCCTTAGAACCTTCTAAGCTTGAAAGGGTTTGCTCAAAGTCCTCTCCTAAGTGTGCCTAATCTTAAAAAATTCAACCAAGACTATCCCATAGAGTTGTACGGAGCTCGCGCCTGTGTTCTCACACTGCACGCGTCCCCGGTGGGTCCCCTGTGTCACTACCTTGTGAGGTTCCTTGGGCTCCCAACGATTCTACGTGCTCAAGGCACTGTGTCTAGTCAAGTCATGGTCGTTATATCACTTTCTTAGTATATGGTTTGGTCTCCCCCTGGAGCCCACTATGTATTGTGCTATTTACTGTTGTTCTAGTGATTTAATATTGTGTGCTTTGTTCTCTAATCTCATAAAGAGGTCAGTAGAGTGTTTAGTAATAAATGCATATATTTTATATATTCCTTGGTTGGTTCTCCTTTCATTTGGTCATTCAGGAGGTTATAGGCTGGTAAAACAAGCTGCTTTATATTCCTTCGAGACTTGGCCTGAAGTCTGTTCTCCATTGCTACCACTAGGATAGCTTTCAATAAAGGCTGTCTGAAACCTAATCATCAATAAGGTTATTTTGGACTGGTGCAAGGTGTCCACTTTAATTAGTGGACAGCATATACCAGGCCAACTTCTTACAGTGCCCATAGTAGATTGAGGACAAACTAAGGAAACTTTGCCTGTGTGGGAGCAGATTTGTTGGACCGCTGGCTGTGGACCCCATTAGGCTTAGGGTTGCCATGTCCGCAGCCATGAAAGGACTAAGCCTGGTGGCTACGTAGGAAATGAAAGGGTTGACAGCCCTTGCCATAGCCACAGAAGGGGCATAAAGTGGAATATGGCTGCCAGGGGGCTACAGAGAGGCCCACATTTCTTTGAACCATTCCAAAGCAGAATCTGCCTTGTCTCCAAAGACTTGGGTTCCATTGAAGGATATGTCTATAAGTGAGGCTTGGCCTTCCCCTGAAAAGGCAATATTTCTCAGCCAGGCATGACGTCTCACTAAAGAAGCAATGGCTCTGCCTAGTGAGCCGTTGTATCTAATCTGCATCTTATTGTGAACTTTGCTGTATCTCGTTCTTAAGCAATCTCTTGGGAAAGAATGGGCGGGCCTCATCCAAGACCATGGGCAGCTCTTCCATAAATGTATCCCACAGAGTATAGGAATAACTGCCCACTAAGCATGCTGTGTTCATGGACCGCAGAGCCAGGCATGTGGAAGAATAATTTCTCTTTCCAAGTTATCTAGCCTCTTGGATTCCTTATCCGGTGGTGTGGTAGGGAATGCGCCAGGATTATTTTGGGAAGTTGAGGCCTGGACCACCAGTTTCTCATAGGAAAGGTGATGGAAGATATTGATATTAAGATGTTTATAAAGTGATTGAATTATCAAAGGCATCTTGGCACTGGTGTCCGCAAATACAAATACAGATCTATATGTAGAAATGATGGTTTTAAAAATCCAGATTTTGTTAAAAGAGCCATGTTTTAAGTTGTTACCTTAACTGCAAGAGGGCCAAGGATGCTTTATGGTATAAGGGAACTGATTTCCTTAATTTTATAGTGACATCTGAAGGACTTTACCCTCCCCAAGCAGCATTCCTGATTTTTTATTTAGCCATTGATTTAGTACAGCTGGAGGGAAGGGGCCTTCTGGGAGTGTACCAACAAAAAAAATGTTTCTCAAATACAGTGAGCCTGTATCGTAGATCAAATACAGCACTTTAAAAAACACTCTTTTCCCAACTGAAAGCCAATGAAGCTGCTTGATGATTTGAGAAATTGATGGGTGTTTTGGAAATTTCATTAGCAAACAAGCTACAGTAGTTTGAAGTGCCTGTCGTTTACTTAAGTGTCTTTTGTGTATGCCCATGTAAAGGGCATTGCAGTAATCAATTTTAGAGAGCACTGAAGTGGTGATTACCTATTTCTCTAACTCAAATGGGACAAACTGCAGTATCTTTTTCAGTGTTCGTTGAAGATAAAAACAAGCTGAAGTGGTTTGATTCGTCTAGTCTGAGTTGTGAGTTTACTGTCAAAGATGATCCCTAGAATCCTCACCTTAAAGACAGGGGGAAGATAGAGGACCTAGGTCTTGAGGCCACAAAGTGGGATTCCAGAAAGTTATGCCTTAGCCGAAGGGTAGGACCTCTGTCTTTTCCGAGTAAAATTTAAGACAATTATTTTCCATCAAAGTCACCACTTCATATGTAAATGTTCTGTAACGATTGGCAATCGCTAATGAATCAGAGCCAATCTCAGCTGCTGGACCACTGAGAAACACTAGCCCTCATCCTCTTCAACCTCTCAGCAGCCTTCAACACTGTATGCTACTACACAAAAGTCAATAGACACTACCACATTGGAATTTAAGGAGCACCCCTCAAGTGAATCACATCCTAACTCACAGGAAGAACGGAGTAGATCATCCTACCTCCCTACTCTTCGATCCCAAAGAACATTGCCTGTGGGTACCTCAAGGCTCTTCTCTCATTCTAACCCTCTTCAGTGTATACATGACAAACCTAGCTAACATCGTCAGAAGCCAGAGACTCAACATTCTCTCTTATGTTGATAATGCCCAATTCATCCTCTCCCTTACTAATGACCCTACAATTCTCAAACTCAACTCAGACAAGACAGATTTACTCATCTTCAGGAAAGGCAAGGAAACCCTATGGCACAATGAGTGGTGGTCACCCAAGCTGGGCCCTACCCCCAACCCCAGCAAACACGCCCACAACCTCGGCATCATCCTCAACAGCCAGCCATCCATGAAGAAGCATGTAAGTGCCATTTCCTCCATTTGCTTCCTCACCCTCCAAATGCTGAAGAAGTTCTTCAGACGGATCCCGCCCAACAATAGACCATCTATCACACAAGATCTCATCACCAGCAGACTTGACTACTGCAACTCCCTTCACGTAGGAATCATCGCCCATCTTATAAGGAAACTCCAGACCATCCAAAACACAGCTGCCAGACTCATCCTTGACCTTCCCAGCCAGATGCACATCACCCTTTACCTCAGGAAACTCCATTGACTACCAGACGCAAAGGGCCAGATTCACAAACGTAATCTGAGACAAAATCCTAACTTTACGACTTTCAGTATTCACAAAAGGTATTTAAGGGTGGTGAAGTTAGGATTACTAACTTTACTACTCCTAACTGAGACAAAATCCTAACTTTACGATTTTCGGTATTCTCAAAAGGTATTTAGGAGTAGTAAATTTAGGAATTCTAACTTAACTACCCCTAAATGCCTTTTGTGAATACCAAAAGTCCCAAAGTTAGGATTTTGTCTCAGTTTAGGAGTAGTAAAGTAAGGAATCCTAAATTTAGGACTCCTAAATGCCTTTTGCGAATACCAAAAGTCATAAAGTTAGGATTTTGTCTCAGATTACTTTTGTGAATTGGGCCCAAAGAGATGCTCAAGCCACATTAAGAAAGCACTACACAATGAAGGACCGGCTTACCTAAACAAATGAGTGAAGTTCTACCAACACTCCAATGAGCTTCCTTACTAATCCCTCTAGCTAGCAGCCACACAACGCATCCACCGAGCAAACAGCAGAGGCAGCTCCTTCTCCTACCTGGCGGCTAAGCCCTGGAACACCCTACCCCTGTACCTCAGAGCCTCACCATCTCTCCACCAGTTCAGGAATCACCTCAAGACGTGGATGTTCAAACAATAGGTACAGCCAGCATGATCTCACAGCCCCTCGAGAAACTTAGAGTGAAGCAGTTGCACTTTACACATCCTTATTGATTGATCTCCTGAGATTAAAACTACAATATGAGTACCATCTGCATATGATATGGTGGAGAAACCAAATGATCTAATAATTTTGGCCAAGGGTGCCATATATATATTAAAGAGGGGAGGACTCAAGGTAGACCCTGAGAGACCCCACAAAGCAGTTTAGAGGATGTGGATAAAAAAGTCTCCAAATGTGGCCATTTCCTCACGAGCTGCAAGGACAGGTGTCAACGGATCAGGTACTAAACCACCACTACCTATGTAAATGTAAATGTCATGGTACTTATAGAGCGCAATGCCGCCAGACGTCACCTTGCGGTGTCGCCTATACGGCTTCCTGGCGCTGATACTCATACCGCTGCGGAACCCCTCCTGACTTTCCCTGTGAAGTGTCCACTCCTGGGCACCCCGAGGGTGAAGCCAGGCATCCTTAGCGCTGTTGGGGCCGGTGTGGAGGCTAAGCAAGCTATTGCCCAGAGTTGCAGCTGGGGGCCCGTGATTGGAATAGGCACCGAGGAGAGAATTAACAGGTCCGAGGAAACTGAGCCCGAGACCCCGCCGAGGCAGGAATCGAACCCTGGTCCCTGGCCAGAACCCTGCATCAGGGTCTGCCGCTCTAACCATTGAGCCACACTCCTCCTTTCCAGCCATTTGGTAAGCACTTCATGGGAGACAATATCAAAAGCAACAGACAGTTTGAATGAGATCAACGCTTCCTTTCCTCCACTGTCTGGGGCCGATTCACAGAACTAATTTGAGATAAAATACTTAACGTAATACTTTTGGTATTCACAGAAGGCATTTAGTAGTAGTAAAGTTAGGACTCCTAACTTTAGTACTACTAAATACCTTCTGTGAATACCAAAAGTTGTAAGTGTAGGATATTATCTCATTTTAGTAGTAGTAAAGTTAGGAGTCCTAACTTTACTACTACTAAATTTCTTATGTGAATACCAATAGTAGTAAGTTTAGGATTTTATCTCAGATTAGTTCTGTGAATCAGCCCCTTTATGATCATTCCAGTTTCTTCGACAGTGGTAACCAGGGCTGACTCTGAACTGTGGTTATTCCTGAAACCATACAGCGCACCACGTAGGGTTTCATTTATATCCAAAAATGACGACAATTCAAATGTAAGATGTTTTTCCAGTATTTATGCTGGAAAATTAAGTCAAGAGATGGGCTTGAAGCGTTTTACCTCTTTGTGGTCCAGCGAGGGCATTTTCAATAGGGGAAGAATAGACACTTTCTGCAAAAGATTACTGTTTGGATAAATGAATTTAAGAGTATAGTGGGGTGGTCTGAAATGAAGGACAGGGGTCTGACGATGAGCCAGATAATATTGATTCAATAAGCAACTTAACTCTATCCTCCATCAACAAAGGCAACTACTGTAATGTGTCCTAGAATGTCTGTAACTTATCCAGGAAATCACTTCAATTAGTAGTGTTGTAGCTAGGTGTAAAATTACAATATGTTTCCCGAAACCTGTCTCAAAAGAAATTTGCTATTGTGTTACACAAAGTCTGATCCGGTACAAGAGTATTGGGAGTAATTAGGCTAGCAAGTATTTTGACTGTATTTAATAACTTCTTAGCAGAGTAATTAGCCACTTTGATTTGATATGTGAAATGTTTAGATTTATTCTGTTAGTTGTTTGAATATCTTTATTCGGCAATTTTTCACCATAAAAGAATACAAATACATAAACATTTCAATCCCAATAAAAGATTATAAAATACAGTAAAAAACGTGGACACATCATTCATCAATTTACTGACAGTAAAATCGTCCTCAGCTAGTGGGACCTCCAATTTGTAGTTTCAGTAACCGGGAACGTGTCAACCACGCACTTCCTAAAAACTTAGCCACCCCACAGATCATACTGGCAGATGAGGACTCTGTAGAAAGGACGCGTAGTGCCTGACTGTGGCACCTCAGCCCCAATTCCCTGCAGACGGGTTTCAACCAGAATTTCCGTGCCCCTTTGTAAGCTGGGCAGGCAAAGAACAAGTGAGCCACCGATTCCTTAGGGGCCGCACAGCCCGGGCAACCACGCGAGCAGGCATCTGTATTCAGCCATCTCACCGTAAACTCATTCACCGGGAGCGTCCCATATCGCAATTTTAGGTACAGCGCTCGGTCCAATGGTTTGGTTATTAAGTCTAGAAAGGGTTCCAATTTACGCACACACTTAATAGACAAAAACTGGTCAGTGAGTGAGCCCAAATTCATAGACCTCATAGTGTTATTCTGTACCCAGTCCCAGTACAGTTTTTTTATAACATCTTTCGGTGGCGGTGACTGCAACTCCCTTGCCTCTCTAAGACCCAAGCTGAAAACCAATTCTTTCAGTTTATTTAACCATCTTATTTTTTTACAGGTGTCCAATAGTAGCAGTTCATCCAGCCCTTCTGCATACTTTGCGAGCTCCTCAGTTCTTCTTAATCGGGACCAGAATAACAACGGGCGAAGCCTCACCAAGTCCTTTACTGTTTTTCTGCCCAGATCTAATCTTAGAGGGATCATTGGGGTGGAAGTGGGGAGAGCTACCACTTTCCTAAAAAAGTTGTTTTCCGCTCTCATCAAGTCAGAAACCCCTTTAAACCCCCACAATTCAGAGCCATAGAGTGCATTCGGGAAGGATCTGGCCCTCGTAGATGGTCATAGCTGGGGAGACCGGTTTGCTGGTTGACTCCCGGATCTCCTTCAGCGTCACCCCGGATACTCTATGATGGTTTAATAGCATTTTAGACAAATGATCCTTCCAGGTCATGTGACTGTTAATTCGGACACCAAGATAGTCAAAAGACTCGACCAGCTCAAGGGGGGCGTTATTAAGCACAAAATTATTTCTAAATCTTCTTGAGGGTGCAAAAGCCATCAGTTTGGTTTTCGATGTATTGATAGTTAAACCTCGGTTGGTGCAGAAGGAGCTAAACCGATTCAAGAGTTTTTGCAAGCCCACCGGGGATTTAGAAATTAATAGGGTGTCGTCAGCGAAGAGAAGTGTGGGGATTCTCTCCCCCGCCAGGGATGGGGCATCCGACTCCTCCCCCATCAGATGGTCAACCACTCCGTTTACGAATAGGGAGAAGAGAGTCGGAGCCATAACACAGCCCTGACGCACTCCTCTTCGCACAGGGATCCTATCTGTAAGTTGACCCTGGGATCCCCATCTCACCCTCGCATAGTTCCCCTCGTGCAGCTTTACGATTAGGCTCAGAAGACCACTGGGAATACCCATCTCTCCTAGAATTCCCCAAAGTTTTGTACGAGGGACCAGGTCGAAAGCGGTTTTAAGATCAATGAAGGCCATATACAAACTGCCCTTCATGATAGTAACCGCCTTCCAATAGATGGCAAAGAGATGAAAGACCTGGTCCATCGTACCTACCTTCCTTCTGAACCCCGCTTGTAAATGGGAGAGGATACTAGCCTCCTCTATCCAGTCGCCTACTCTTGAAATGATGACCCTGCCGACCACTTTCTGGATTATGTCTATCAGACTGATGGGTCTGTAGTTTGCAGGGTCATCTCTAGCCCCCTTCTTGTACACCGTAACTACCTCAGCCCCTTTCCAGGAGTCTGGAACCTGGTGTCCCCTCGTGATCAGGTTCATTATAATCACGATTAGTTTAGCCCAGGCCTCCGGCTCCGCCAACAATAGATCCCCTGGGATCCCATCCTGCCCAGCGGCTTTTTTTGGGGTTAGATGTCTAATCGCCAATACTACTTCTCCCGTTGAAAACAAAAGCTCGGTATCATCCACAGGGACACCTTCACCCAGGCTATTCACCCCAGGACTAGTTGTTTCTTCCGAGTCTCCATATAGGGATGATTTTCTCTGCCTTGATCTATTAACCAGTTCCCAAAAGAGGTTTGGGTTCCTGCCACTCACTGCATTGGAAAGGTCCTGCCAATGCTGTTCCTCCCACTCCCGTTTGGCCAATGACAGTTCTTTCAGGTAATCCTTCCTGGCCGCTCTAACCAGTGGAGGGTTCCCTGAAAGTAGAGCTTCTGTCAATTTTTTCCTTTTACTTTTACAAAGTTCATTATACCATACTTTGCTAAGAGTAGAGGGTATAGCAGGAGCCCTATTACTTTTCCCCTTCGAGATAAAAAATTTGCCAACTTGGTCTATTGTGGATTTATAGGCAGAGTCAAGGGAGGGGTATTGGGGACTAACGGTCCGATTTTCACCAGCCCATATTTCTAAGGTGGAAGACAAACCCTCAACCATTACTTTGATGCTTCCTATATCGCCCTCATTAAGCTTAGCCTTATCCCATTTCAATCTACGATTGTTATTAAATGGGATAACTTCTTTAGTTGTTTTTAGGGTGACCATCGCACACCTGTCATTCAGAACACCCCAATGGAACTTGCAACACAGGGGATTGTGGTCACTATCCTGGCTTGGGACGACCTCCATATCAATCAGGTCCGGCCAGAATCCAACATCCATTAGGATGTAATCGATTCGGGACGGACCGGAAAGTCTATTAAAGGTCCATGCCCCTGACTGGTCAGATATAGTCCTACCATTGAGGGCTCTTAGTTTATGGTCCCTTGTCAGTGCATTAATTTGTATGGCCCTAGACGACCACTTCCTAACAGGGGACAGGGAAAGAGTTGGAATAGACCATTTTGAATCCTCCTCTTCGATTCCTAAAGGGTCGTCTCCGAGAAGGGGTTCAAATGTACAATTAAAATCACCCCCCACCAGAATTTTAGCTGAGCAGGGGCAATTGGCTAAGGCCAAATCCAGGGATGTTAGGGTCAAAGAGGGGGAGTCACCCTGTGTCCCTCTTGCATAAACATTAAAAAGGTCAAGCCTGACAACATCCTCCCCTCCTTTTGCCGAGAGGTGGAGTATATCATTACACTCCACAATATGTCTTGTAACCACCCAATTCAGATCTATTTTTATCCAGACTATGAGCCCGCCCGATGGTCTGCCCTTTCCCTTACTTACTGCGGGCACACAGTGGGTGGTATACCCCGATTTATGTAATGGAACAAAACTCCATGTCTCCTGAAACAGGCAGACATCAAACTGCTCAATTTGTATATGCCACTCTGGAATATCTAACTTCCTCTTTAGCCCAGCAATATTCCAAGAGAGGAGGTTTATTACCCTCCTTCCTCTGGGCGTGGAAGTATAACCCACCTTTGGCAACCTCTCATTAACCACCCTAGTCAAAGGGCACCCCCCCTCCTGGGCCAATGAAGTTACGGTTGCAAAACAATCAACCGTACTCATCACGGGCCCAGCTGGCCTAGAATCCTCAGTAATGTCAATGGTGGTCACCATGTGGTCTGTAGATAGAATAACTTCTTCAGTAACAATGCTACCCCAGAGTGAACGAGGATCCTCCACCCCTGGAGGTTCATTATCAGTTTCCCCCCCCCCCCTCGCCCCCAACTTCAATCGCAGGCTTCCAGCCCTGACAGCTGAGAAAACCGATTATAGGTGTCCAATGGGGTAAAGGGCATCAGATGGTTCATACTGGGACCCTGGTTCTGCCTATGTCCATGAGGGACCATGGACCAGGCGGAGTGTAGATCAGGCACCCTAGTCAGCTGATGACCATACTGAGGTTGATTATTAATATAGGGCGGAATAAAGGGCGGCCTATAAAATTGTGGTCTGTTTAAATATTTAGAGTTGGTAACTTTTGACCTGGGATAAAAGTATGTTAAAGCCCGTGGGATAACACAGGTTTCCCCACTCCCAGGTGGCCAGTTTAGGATGTAATCAACTGCCCGAGGGTCTCTAAAATTGACCACCACTAGGTCCCCCTCAATATCTTTAGTTCTACTCCCCAGCCAATTGATCCGTCTAACATGAACTATGTCCCCATCTATGTTAGGTGCTATCGGCCTATGCAACCGCAACCAATGGATAATTTTATTTTTAAGGTCGACAAATCCCTCCTTCTTATTTTCAGTTAGCTGCGGGACCCCCGTTAGGATCACCACGTAGGGCACGGCTTCTGGGGGAATCTCTACTTGTGGAACCCTTTTCTGAGGCGTTCTGCTTTTTCCATCATCCCCGTGTGCACTCTGATTGTTACTCGTCGGGGCCTTTAGAGATGGGTTGGAGGGGCCCGCTCCCAACCCAGTAGCTGGTGCTTTAGGTTGTTTAGGCTGCGGTGTATTATGGGTTGGGGGCACAGCTCCCCCCGGCGGCTGGCGAGTTTGCTTAGCCGGAGCAGGAGCAGGAGGAATTCTAGATTTACTTTGAGGTGCAGTAGAAGGGGGTTTGGGATGTACCGCCACACTTCCTTTATTTTTAGTATGAGTAGACATACTAGTTATGGCGGCTTCCAATATGGTTAATCTAATTTCCACCTTTTTGATTGACTCATTAATGGGTAGAAGGAGAGATCTTAACAAAAATTCCAGATTCCCTGATACTGAAGAAGGAAGTACTGGTGAAGTAATAGGTGGGGTGACTCTAGTGTTATTATCGGGAACCTCATCTTGTATGGTTACTGAAGATGGACAATGACCCGGTGAAACAACTACCTGTGGAGTGTGTTCCTGCTCTACTACTGTGGGGGTCTCAGTTGTAATCGGGGTTTTTATCCCTTTACCAAAATCAGTGTGCGATGTTTTTGCTTTGCCTGATACCACCCTTTGTTTCCTTCTTTTTTTACTAGGGGGCGGGCGGTGGATCTGGGCTACAGGATAAATATTAACTTTCTGCTTCCTAGCTTTAGATTTGTCGGCCACACGACTACCACTAGGGGTGGGTGAAACAGTTATAATATTATTATTATCCGCGGGCAAACAAGGAGTGGCTACAAAGTCACGAAACAATAGGGGGACTCCATCTTGACTTACGTTATCCTCACTTAGGCCAATCGAATCACCTTCCCGATTTAATTCAAGTAGGCTATCAGTGAGGGGTCTATGTTTCATATTCTCAACAGAGCGACGCCGCTCTGCCCTACGCTCCGCTAGGATGGAATCCTTTTCTCCCTCGCTCCTCTTGGGAAAATAATTCTCCAGGGATCCATTACGTAATCTAGATTTTTTCCCCGGGGTTTCTTCCTCTGTTGCCATATCCATTATGTAATGAACAATGTCCTCCGGACTGCAAACGAAAGAGGTCAGGCCCAGCCCGGCCTCCTCCGGCCCCGGACGGCCATAGACGGTCCCGCCCTTGTCCCGGGCTTCTCCCGGCGCCCTCCCGCGCGCTCCCGCGCAGCGGGGAAGACTGCTCCTTTTAAGATGTGCTAGGGTGACCTAGGGGGCGTGGCCGGCAGGGAGAGGAGCCCAGCTGACACGGGCGCGCGGGGACTCCTGGAACTTAGAGTCCACCCGCTCTCCTCGCAGCCCTGCCGGTGTCCCAACAGCCCCAGGCAAGTTCCTCGCAGCTGCTAAGTCCGCGAAGCGGGACCCGCGCAGCGGGTCCGGCGAGCAGCAGCGGCTTAGCAGGCAGGTTACAGAGCCCAGAGATCCGTGGCGTGGTAGAGTTCAGATTTGCTTCCCAAGTGCTGGAGGGGCTGAGATGATTAAATCCTGGTGTGGAGGGGGCGTGGCCGGCAGGGAGAGGAGCCCAGCTGACACGGGCGCGCGGGGACTCCTGGAACTTAGAGTCCACCCGCTCTCCTCGCAGCCCTGCCGGTGTCCCAACAGCCCCAGGCAAGTTCCTCGCAGCTGCTAAGTCCGCGAAGCGGGACCCGCGCAGCGGGTCCGGCGAGCAGCAGCGGCTTAGCAGGCAGGTTACAGAGCCCAGAGATCCGTGGCGTGGTAGAGTTCAGATTTGCTTCCCAAGTGCTGGAGGGGCTGAGATGATTAAATCCTGGTGTGGAGGGGGCGTGGCCGGCAGGGAGAGGAGCCCAGCTGACACGGGCGCGCGGGGACTCCTGGAACTTAGAGTCCACCCGCTCTCCTCGCAGCCCTGCCGGTGTCCCAACAGCCCCAGGCAAGTTCCTCGCAGCTGCTAAGTCCGCGAAGCGGGACCCGCGCAGCGGGTCCGGCGAGCAGCAGCGGCTTAGCAGGCAGGTTACAGAGCCCAGAGATCCGTGGCGTGGTAGAGTTCAGATTTGCTTCCCAAGTGCTGGAGGGGCTGAGATGATTAAATCCTGGTGTGGAGGGGGCGTGGCCAGCAGGGAGAGGAGCCCAGCTGACACGGGCGCGCGGGGACTCCTGGAACTTAGAGTCCACCCGCTCTCCTCGCAGCCCTGCCGGTGTCCCAACAGCCCCAGGCAAGTTCCTCGCAGCTGCTAAGTCCACGAAGCGGGACCCGCGCAGCGGGTCCGGCGAGCAGCAGCGGCTTAGCAGGCAGGTTACAGAGCCCAGAGATCCGTGGCGTGGTAGAGTTCAGATTTGCTTCCCAAGTGCTGGAGGGGCTGAGATGATTAAATCCTGGTGTGGAGGGGGCGTGGCCGGCAGGGAGAGGAGCCCAGCTGACACGGGCGCGCGGGGACTCCTGGAACTTAGAGTCCACCCGCTCTCCTCGCAGCCCTGCCGGTGTCCCAACAGCCCCAGGCAAGTTCCTCGCAGCTGCTAAGTCCGCGAAGCGGGACCCGCGCAGCGGGTCCGGCGAGCAGCAGCGGCTTAGCAGGCAGGTTACAGAGCCCAGAGATCCGTGGCGTGGTAGAGTTCAGATTTGCTTCCCAAGTGCTGGAGGGGCTGAGATGATTAAATCCTGGTGTGGAGGGGGCGTGGCCGGCAGGGAGAGGAGCCCAGCTGACACTGGCGCGCGGGGACTCCTGGAACTTAGAGTCCACCCGCTCTCCTCGCAGCCCTGCCGGTGTCCCAACAGCCCCAGGCAAGTTCCTCGCAGCTGCTAAGTCCGCGAAGCGGGACCCGCGCAGCGGGTCCGGCGAGCAGCAGCGGCTTAGCAGGCAGGTTACAGAGCCCAGAGATCCGTGGCGTGGTAGAGTTCAGATTTATTCTCTATGATTAACCACTTATGTTCCAATAAATAAAAGTTGTCTGTATTCTGATTTTTCTATCTCACAATACTTTTACTTCCATGCTCTTTGTTGGCGCTTACACTTTTGCTTAAAAAGTCTCAGGGCCTGATTAAGAGTTTGGCCATGCCAGCTCCAAGACCACCAAACTCGACCTTCGGCTACCCCCCAGATTATGAGTAATCTTGTGGCCTGACCGCCAGTCCTTTGGCATTCCCACAGAGGTGCCTAATAAAAAGGCACTAAATCCGTTCCTGCAAGCCATGCGCTGTAAAGTCCCTGCCTTGCAGTTAAGGGTGCATGCAGATAGGGGGACACACCATGGGTCCCCCCTGCATACATCCCATGTTCCCGAGGCAATAGGGGTCCCTAGAGCCCCATTTTTTCTCCTCATCACCACACTTTTAAAAGCAGACCCACCGCCATTGAAAGTCAGCAGTAAGGATACTCGTAATATGCCTGTCATGCTGCAGCGGCCTCGCCCAGCATATTAAGGCCTTTGACTACCCCGCCATCACCACGGAATCCCTGGTGGTTGTTATGGACCTGTGGCAGTCCCATGGCTGTATACATAATACGGCGGGTAGACCACCCGTCTGTTCAATGGCCTGATGGACCGCCGAACTCGTATTCAGGCCTTTAGTTCTGTTGTAAACCAGAGGACAGTGGGATTACGTCTACATTTTTTTCCAATTTTTTAGGGGCCATTTAAGGATTCTGTAGTGTTAATCCATTCCTTATACTTAGAAGCTGCTGTGTCGGGATACAATCTACAGTAGGCTACAGAGTGTTTGCCAGAGTCTCAATAAAATTAGTAGTGCCAATATTTTTCCAGGCTTTAATTTTGATACAATCCTGAGAGGTCTTAACTAGAGTGGCTTTTTTTAAAGGAAGGCTATGTCCCCAGGAGTGGGTAGATGGCAGCAAGGAATGGTCCTCGGCACAGGAGTACCTGTGCAGGGCTTGGTCCAGCCCCTGATCAGTTAATTAGTGAAGGTTTTTGCTGAAGAGTAGTAAATCCTCTGATGGGGATGCCCCCAGTTGAAGAACATCAGTCAAAACATTGATTCTTGATTTGAACCATATGCAGCTGCAAGAACAAGACCTCAGCCACCCTTTGGACCACCATTGCAAAGCAAGCCCATTCTTCCATAGCCGGTCTGGGAGGAAAGAGGAGGCCAGTGTCTGGTGAGGTGTGAAGACCACTGGCATCAGCCAGGTCCTCCTACTAGTTGTCAACTCTCATGGATTCTGCTAGGGGTTCAGTGTAGTTATAGTGATCCTCATATCACCTCCATTTGTGTTCCTCAATGAGCCCTTCAGTGTAATAAGGCTCTATCCCCAATACAGACTGTGTGGGACTAGTCAGAGCCGGAGCAATGCAAGTCCTGCTCCATATCAAAGTCAGGCATCACAATGGCTTTGGAAGCGATTGGAACCGTGCCACTGTTTCTGTCCCTGAAGAAGGATGTAAAGTTGTGACCAAGGCCAACCTAGATCCACAAACAGATCCTAAGGGGTTGACTAATGCGGAGGTCGATGTCCAGCAAAGCTCCAGTCGAAGACAATCCTGAACCCATGGAACCTGAAGGTGCTCCAAATAGGTTTAACCCCCCCCCCCCCGAAAAATGAGGTTCATGGCCTCCAGAAAATAATAGAGTTGGGTGGGGGGCTCTCCGACCCCAGGAAATTCATGGAAGTGAAGAGCGGAACTAGTATCTTACAACCACTACACAGGACCACCTGCGAGCAAGGTCAGGATTTGTGGCATTGTTCCCTTGTGTTGTTTAAAGAGGTGCAGCAATGCAGAAAAGATGAACAGTGCTTCAACTTCTTGTTCTTCTTTTTGAAGAACTTCACAGAAGAATTCCTGCAGCAGGATAAGGACCAATTTGAGCAATTTCCAGAGCAGTACCAATACCTCCCACACGAACAGGACCTGGAGCACCGTGGAGTCGCACGATGACCATCCAAAAGCTTCATGGCCCCCTCCTATTTGGCCTTCAGGTTCATAGCTCTGCACTCCGCATATAACGTGGAGTCGCTGT
Organism: Lissotriton vulgaris; assembly: GCF_964263255.1. Classification (NCBI taxonomy): domain Eukaryota; kingdom Metazoa; phylum Chordata; class Amphibia; order Caudata; family Salamandridae; genus Lissotriton; species Lissotriton vulgaris. The sequence goes on from NC_141694.1 coordinate 775,032,699, forward strand.
CATTTTCAAGGCACCACAAACAGACTCAATGGGGGTCTGTCAGCGACATCTGTCCATAACAAGCTCCAGAAGGCTTAACATTGTGTTATCTTTCCAGAGGCATTTTTGTCAAAAATAGCAAAAATAGCACAGCAGTCGTTGACAAAAGGGCAGGAGCTAGTCAAAACATTACTGAGGGGAGCTCAATGTGGATCTGCGATGAAGGCATGGAAAAGAACAAAAAGAGATCATCACTCTGGGGTGGTGCATGTGTAGGCACTACGCATGTCACTTCTAGCGCAGATGATGCCAGGCGGAGCCTGACTATGCCATTCAAGGGGAATTGCTCAAATATTTATGGATCCAGCCTGACACCTGTGAATATTCTAAGGTAAGGAATCTGGTGATAGAAGTCTCTATCAGATAATGTAGAACAAAATGGCTTTATATCAGGCAGGCAATTATCTCCTAATATAAACTATCTGATTGAGTCATTCTATTGTTTTTAATAATAAAAAGATTCCAGCTCTTAGTTTTTTTGGTATGCAGAGAAAACTTTTGATCTTGATGTTTGGGCACGTCTTTTCTGCATTTCAAAAGCCATCCCAGTTTATTGAGACAATATCTAATTTGTATAGAGAACAAAGGCTCATTTAGTGGCAAATTCCACTGGTATAGGTCTGTGTAAAGAAAATCGTAGAACAAGATAGGGGTGTCCTTTGTCTCCGATATTATATGTATTTTTACTGAGACCATTACTATTGTTTTAAGAAGTGATATTTTAAATAATGCCCCTGTTGATATGATGTTGATAATCAAGTTGTATGGAGATGATATTATATTCTTTTCAAGAACATACTTGCAGGCCCAGGGCAGGGTTTTTAGTATTTGTTATCAATTTCAGGAGGGGGATATAAGAATTTAATAATTTAAAAACTGAGATTTTATTATGTAACTTTACTACAGACACTTTACTCCTAGAACTGCATCCATTATTTCACCAGAGGCTAGCTAAAGAGATATTTAGGAATATATAATCATACGAATACAGATGACCTTTATGAATTAAAATGGACTAATTTTAGATAAAATCAAGTCCCTATTTATGAAATTAATACCCCTCCCTCTCCCAATTATGGATCGAATATCATTAATACGCCTGTTTGCTTTGCCCTTAATATATTTTGGTTTTATTTACACAGTAAATATTTTTGTAAATTAAGGGAATGTATTCCACGTTAATCTTGGCCAATTGTGCACCAAGATTGGCAATAAATATATTATATAAACCAGCTAGCAAGGGAAGACTTACCATTCTTGATGTGAAACAATATGTTTTAGCAAAGTTTGCTATTTTGTTTTCTTGTTTTTATAATACACACTCTGCTTATAATACATTAGATGATTCATTAGTGGATAAAATTCCTGTGGATCATCACATTGGAGACTTGCTGCACCTAACTAAATCACCCCATAAAAATGATAGAAAACACTCACAGGTTGTAAGCTTTGAAAAGTAAAGCACAAATGTTTAGGCAATATTCTATTCCATATCTTAATGTGTCTACTCTACTAGTAACTATTGTAAAAATCAGAGCACAAGTTTAGAGAATGGATAGTTATACTTATTTAGTACATTTTTTAAAATCAGGACATGTGGAAATGTGGCTAAATGATGAACTGCTTATTAGATTTTCTAAAACAGCTATGCTACAGAGTTTAAATCCAGAAGCAGTAATGGCTAGATCAGAAATATTTAAATATGTTATAGAAACTACTACATATAAGTCTGTACGTTTTCGGAAAAATAGGCTTGCTGTAACCAGTGAGAAATTGTTCTTTTAAAATAATAAAAAAAATGGTAGGCATCTGACCAGTTTAATATTTTGATTGTAACATAAAATACAATAAATAGGTTTAATTCTTCTATTCTTAAATGAGTAAACATTTGTAGAATGCAACTTTATAGTAAATGGTTATTCTACAGAACTCAATCTAAAAATTCCAGCAAATTATTTTAGGTGTTTGTCACAAGAGAAGGGTAATTAGACACATATGATACGTAGATGTCTCGAACAGATGAACTATTGGGTAGCAATATTAGAATATTATCAGACCGTGGAGGATTTCAATCTGTCAAAAGCTTCATAATCAATACTATATGGCTATCCTTCATATTCAGGCTTAAGCCTAAACCATCAAAAAAAGTTGTGTATATCAATGCTTGTAACACAGTCTTTAATATAGCAAAATTGGAGAACAATATTAATACCCTTGTTTGAACAATGGAAAATAAAAATGGCGATATGCATCAGGATCTGACACTTTTGGGAAGTTGTTGACTCTTTGGCATACTTTTGTATAACAGCACAGAATGAATTAGGTTTGGAGTTTTATAGATGTAAAATAAATGTCATGATAATTTAATATGGCCTCGTGCAATTTTGCTTAGGTTAAGATGAAAGGCATGAGTTTTGACTGTTCTTGCATGTTTTTATAGTCTATATGTTTAACTGATGGAATATTATAACTATTTAATGACTGTGATTTGTTCCTCAAAATAAAAATGATATAAAAAAGGAAGGCATCCATAAAATCTTCGTCCTGCAATACCTCTTTGGTACTGTCTAATCATGGGACAGCTCAAACTCCTCCACAGAATTCCCGTCATGTGTATAAAATGATTTAGCTATGCCTCTTCTAGGGTGAGAACTTCAAAGCTTCCTTCAAAAGGAATCTCCCCAATGGCACGGTCTCCTGTGTTTCTCCTTTTTCTTATGTAAAGCTTATGCCATTTCAAATGAACAACTCTCTGTGCAATCACCAGCCACATATATAAGTAATACATCTTTGGGTAAGTTGAGTTTTGACTTCCCCATGAGTGATGTTTCAGTCATCACTAATTGAATAAAGGGAGAGTGATTGTACTGAAACGCTGCTCGTTTTTATTTCCCGAATATGTTTTAAAAGCGGTTCATAGACTTTAAATTACTTTTATTGCACTTTGCACAGTCTTCGGACGGTAATCTTCGTTAAGAACGGGTCGGCCATTTTTTATTGACGTACCAGCCTCTTTCTCTGGGAGGGGCTATAAACGTGCAGGCTGACGTAACTGGACAGCAGATGCCTGCAGCGAAGGCGCCCCTAAGGCAAGCCCATCTGTGTCCTGGAAGCGGCCAGCCATACTGCTGGTGAGCGTTCTAAAGGTAAGAAGCATATCAGGCACAGAAGAGATTTACTTATGAGCCTTGCTCCAGACACCAAATGTCAACTGCAGACGTGTTCCTGTTCTAAGCTAAATGCTAGTTGCTCAGAGAGCATTTTCTACCTTAATTATGTAAGTAAAAAGCAAATCTGTATCCAGGAGGGGCAAAATAGGAAAAGGGTACTATAATTCGTGCAGCAGTTATCAACGCATGATCCATGCAAAAACATGCTAACAACATCTAAGATCTTCTAGTTGAGGGCATCTTGGCTTTGTTATGCATAACTGAAACTTGGCTATCTGAGGCCTCGAACCCCTCTACTTCTAGTGCCATCCCTAATGGCTTTAAGATTCACAAGAATGACCGTCAGGTAGGAGGTCAGGCAGGAGGAGACCTGACAGTTATCCTCAGGGAGGACTGGAATTGTTAAGGCCTAGAGGTGAAAGATCTGCTGTAAGAAAAAGACTTTGGTTTCTGCATCTCTTTGTTGCCCCAGCACTTAGTGGCTGCCGGGATCTGCTGTCTCCTTGAGGTTCTGTAAATTACGAATTCGTTCATGCTCAGCCTCCATTTTGTGATCGCCACCATTTTATGTTGCCCTCACTCAGGCAGCGCGGCGAACGCAATGTTTTTGTCGTTTCTGCATTTACGTGTCAGGTGGCTTCTTTGCCTATGTTTACTAACGGGTGTTAAGGTCTGGCCGAGTACACTAATTCCTGTCTGAGCTGATTGATCCTCGTCCGGACTACATGTTGGTTCACACCATTGTTTCCTTTAAGTTATCTTATCTGCTGTCCTTCTCTACATGTCTCATGCATTCTCCTGTTTCACGACTGTCCTTCTACAACACGCAGCTGTGTTTTCACTACTTGTAAATTGAATTGGTTGGATTCATTTGTAATTTACTTAAGGGGTCGAGTGACAAACAGAACCAGGAACTTGAGTTGCTTTGGTCTTAAAACATTGTCTATAACGTTTGCCTATAGCTCATGCTCTTGTGTGATTGCATTTTGCATTGTATTGTATCGTATATAAACCTGTGCGTCACGGAGTTAAGTGGCAGTCTCTTTTGAACCTCGTTATACCAACGACTTCTAAGACCACTGTACTAGCTGCAGCTAATAAATACCATCTTCTACGCCAGACGAAGAGGCTGTGTCTCTGTTTCTGACAAGGCAGGTGAATCCAGGGAATTTCAGGCGTACCCTGCGCCGCCGGGCCTTAAGGCTGCGGTTCTCCAACTGGCGCCCAACATGGGGCGACTTCAGCGGTAGCGGTTGAGCCCGAGGGTCATGAGGAGCCACGCAACAAAATTCCAGAGGAAGCGCACCAAGTGATCTACCCCTGTATGTCGGAAGTGGACCAAAGGTCTTTCACAGTGCGGCTACTCCTCTCCAACGGCTGCTGACGACTGCTGCCCTGACTGTCGCCCTGCCTTGGACCCTTCTGATGATGTTTGGTAAAGCGAGACGATAGACGGACCTTCGCTGGTGTAGAACGATCCTTAGTTAAGTATTTGGTGGGTCGCTCCCACAGACCTTTGTTTTGTTTTGTTTTTGGGTGTTTATTCAGGTATTGCAATAGCTGAAGCCAAGGGGTAAGTACGTTTGTACTGTTTCATTGATCTACACCACTTGTTGTTTGTGATCAGTCTAGAGAAGTGACAATGCCTGGGCTGAGTAAGTTTAAAAGAATTTGTTGTTTAGGTTGTACGAGGGATTCCCAGTTGGAGGAATCATGTCCGATCCCTCCAGTTGGAACTCCCACTTATGAGCTCTATTCGAAAAACGGTATTGGCCCCATTACCTTTAACGAGACATGGGTCAGATACACGAAAAATAGTGGAGTTTTGAGATGGCCCCAGAATGGTAGCGTTGACCCCGCTATACTAGATAATTTGGAAACGATTCTGTTTAGAAGAAAAGCCCGGCCGGCAATGTTTTACTCTTTTCGCCTTTGGCGTAAGGAAGCCAAAATGAAGGAAAGAAAAATAGCAAAAAAAAAGGATAAGAAAGCACAAGACATATCAATTATACAGGCTGCCCAGCAGTTTAGAAAATAATGAATTAGATGGTGCGAATGCGGTACTAGAGAGACAACATCGCATGGCGATAGATAGATGCTATCCGATGCTGCCTACTCCCTCTTCAGATAAAAATAAGGAATTAGAAGAAGATTCCCAAATGTCTTGTTCATTGAATTCACCTCCGCCCTATGCCGAAAATGCTAATGCACCTCCGTTACCCTCTCCCGTCGCTCAACAAGTGGTTGCTAATTTGCCGATTGTCCAGCAACCGGCTCAGCCTAATAATGCTTCTTTGCCTGCTTCTGCTCCATCCTCACAGTCTGTAATTCAGCCCCCACCTTCTCCCGCTCTTACTCCTCAGTCAGCTACATTTCAGTCTCTGTTGCCTTCTACATCTGTAATGCCTCCTATTCACTTGAGGGATTCTCCTACTTCACAGAGGAGGATAGCGGATGCTGTTTCAAGTTTCTTTTCTCCTCTTCTTGAGTCTTTTAATCTGTCTCCAGCTTTCTCTAAACGACAATCTTGTTGTCAACTTCCTCTTACGGACGAGAAAGTAGTTTTGGGTTTTCTTGCTCGTAAATGGATTGAGCATAGACTAGAATATAGTACCGAAGATATTATGAGTTGCTTCCATCAATGGGTAGAGCCCACGCAGAGATATGTTTAAAATGTTATGTGTCAAACTCATATTAGAGGTTGGAAAGATATGGAGTCAGATACAGTTCCTTCAGAACTACTGAAATTACAAGCTGATTTTGATAGAGGTTTTATTGTAGGACCCCGAGTTGAAGAGGCAGTGAATAGACTTATTGCGTTTCGAACAATGTTCTTGTCCCTGTCATTTTCTGAAGTTGATTCTGCCAATAAACAAGGCAGTAAGATATCCGATGCTTGAAGTTCCTCCAGTATGGAGAGAAGCAGTGCTTGGTCCACCCCCTGTCCCTGCTCATTTCCAACGTATATGGGTCCACGAACCCTGGAAAAGGTCCGAAGTATTGGCGCTTAAACAAACTCTTCCGGATCCCCGTAAAAACCCTGCTGGATATTACAAAGATTTGTCCCAAACAGTTGACGCTTATATTATGAATTTGTTCCGCAAGCAATATGGGCAAGGGTTCGTAGGGAAAATCATGTGGCTGAATTAGGTGGCGATTGGGCCGCTATTAGGACAGCGGATGCGAATCAAGTGGGTGGTGCGAAACCCGAGGATTTGATTACGGCCCTACCAGGTAGAATAATTGCATTGATGAAGACAATGATGCCTGCGGTGCGAGTAAATTGGGATAAGCTGGCTGCATGCAAGCAAGAGAAAGATGAAAGTGTCTCGGATTTCTTCACTCGTTTTGAAGAGACGTTTATTGACCATAGTGGCCAGGATTTGAGTGTAGAGGGTGGCCAGCGGTTGTTTGTGGACAAGTTTGTATATAACTTGCTTCCCGAATTACCGAATAAATTAAAAAGTTCAGAAAGCGCATGGGCTGTCTCTTCCCCTGCTAAAATATTGGCTACTGCACCGTATTATGAGAATATAGATACGGAGGAGAAGGAGAAACAAGAGAAGAAAAATAAAGATTTGAAAACAAAGGTTCTTTTACAGCAGGCTTATCCTCCACGTCCAGCACAGCCTCAGTTTTCTGAACCCCCGCAGTTTCAGAAAGTGTTTCAGAAGCCCGAGTATTTTGCACCGCGACCTTCGTTAGGTCCTAATCAATGTGCATACTGTAGGGAAGAGGGACACTTCAAGAATAGTTGTCCGGTTTTATTACAGCATAATAATGGGATGTCTGCTCCCCGAGGTCGTGGTAATTTTCAGACATGATCTAGAGGTAGAGGACGAGGTGCGTCCTCTCAGGAGCAGTGTTCTTTTCCTCCATCTACCTCGAATTACTTTGACCAACAGGGAGTTCAGTCCACGCAGTATTATAATGATGATTATCACGTTGAAGATAGGGCTGATGATTTTCAGATTGAATAGGACAGCCATGGACGAAGTAAGGGAGTTGTGTTGATTCCAGTAGATCAAAATGGGCCGTATGTCACTGTCAATACTATGGGTGTTTCAGAACCGTTTCTTTTGGATACTGGTGCGATGAGAAGTTCTATCATTCATTCTAAATTCCCTGGGGCACCTTTGTCTGGCTTAATGAATACCTCTGTGGGATTTTCTGTCGCCCCAGTCCGTAATACGGTTTCTTGCCCCTTGCCTGTCTCGATTGGTCCTTATGATCTGGACGCTTCACTTATCCTGACAACTGGTTGTGGTGAGAATTTGCTGGGTCTGGATTTGTTGAAAAGACTGCATGCAACATTGTATTGTTCCCCTTCTGGTGTGCATCTTACGTTGGGGAAGAAATTGACGTCTTCCATGTATTTGTCCCGAGACCAGTTTCCACCTGAGTTGCTTTCTCTTCCTGAAAGTCTTTGGGCCACAGGCCCGAATGACGTGGGTCGTCTTGCGATCCCACCGTATTTTGTTACAGTTAAAGAGAATTATAATGCCACGCATTCCCCAATATCGTATCTCTAGTGATGGAGAGAGAGCACTTTTGGCTATTGTTGATGTTTTTATTCAGAAAGGTGTGGTCGAAGATACGAGTGGCAATGTTTGTAACAGTCCTGTTCTTCCAATCCTTAAGAGAACCGATCCCTCACAGCCTCCTGTCTATCGATTTGTTATTGACCTGAGAGAAGTCAATAAAATAGTGGTGCCACAGTTCCCTGTTGTTCCGGACATTACAGCTTTGTTGACGATGATTCCTGCTTCGGCAGCTTGGTTTTCAGTGATTGATTTGAAAAATGCTTTCTTTAGTATTCCTATAGCTGAAGAAAGTAGGGATATCTTTGGTTTCTCTTTAGGTGGCCAAAGTTTACGACTTAAGAGAGCTCCTCAAGGCTATTGTGAGAGTCCCTCCATCTATAGCAAAGCTCTTAAGTCTCAACTTGATGCTTTCTCTTTGCCTCCAGGTGCTACGCTTTTTCAGTATGTGGATGATTTGCTGGTGGCTGCTGATGCGGAAGATGTGTGCAAGAGTGTGACTGTTGCGTTGCTGCATCATTTGTTTGCTTTAAATCATAAGGTGTCACCCTCTAAGTTGCAATATGCCCACCAAGAAGTGACCTATTTAGGTCATCTCTTGTCGAAGGAGGTAAGGCGATTGACCCCAGAACGTATTCACGCTATCTCACAGATGTCTGTGCCTACCACACAGAGAGAAGTGCGTGCCTTTTTGGGTATCACTTCCTACTGTAGACAATGGATTCCCAATTTTTCACTTTTGGCTAAACCATTTGTGGCACTAACGTTGAAAGATGCGCCCCATCCGCTCCCTTGGACAGATGAATGTCAGAAAAGTTTTGTTGACCTACGTACTGCTCTGTGTTCTGCTCCAGTGTTGGGTACCCTGGATTATAGTAAGTCCTTTACACTGTACGGTCACGAGAGAGAGGGTTGCGCGTTGTCAGTTTTGATGCTACACTAGACACAGTAGCTAAAGCTTTGCCCAGTTGTCTCAGAGCTACGGCAGCTGTGGCGATTTCTATTAGACAGTCTGCCGGATTAGTGTTGGATAACACACTCATTGTTATGGTTCCACATGCAGTGGATACCTTGCTGAATAGAACAAAGACGCAGCACCTCACGAGTGCTCTTTTGTCTAGTTACGAGTTGACACTTCTAGCGAACCATGTACATATCAAAAGATGTAACACGTTAAATCCAGCTACACTGTTGCCACTCCCATGTGAGAAAGACGATCAGGAAAAACATGATTGTTTTCTTTGAATGGAAGAAGAAACGAAGGGTAGGATTGATTTAAAGGACACCCTGCTCAAGGACCCGGATGGGATCCTATGGGTTGACGGTTCTTGTTTCAAGCTTCCAAATAGAGAGACTACTTCTGCCTATGCTGTCACCACCTTATGCACAATTGTTGAGACGGCACGTATTGGACATAATTCAGCCCAAGCAGCTGAATTGATAGCCCTGACTAGAGCGTGTGTGTTGTTAAAGGGAAAGAGAGTGAATGTGTACACAGATAGCCAGTATGCCTTTGGCGTTGCACATAGTTTTGGAAAGTTGTGGAGGGAGAGAGGATTCTTTACCTCCCACGGGACAAAGATTCAGCATGGTCAGTTAGTGACTGACCTTCTTGAGTCACTTACCTTACCTGCACAGATAGCGCTCATAAAGTGCAGCGCACATAAGAAAGTCACAGATGATGTGGGTCGTGGAAATGCGTTTGCAGATGAGGTAGCGAAAACTACAGCTAGAAACACCACTAGTCGAATGTATGTGGCAGGTCCTGCAAACTCGGTTAGGGAAATTGGAATGTGTGAAGACATGATTGAGAGTGTGAAAATGATTCAGGGAGAGGCTACTAAGTAGGAATTGAGTACGTGGAAAGAAAGTACGGGAATGTGAGATTCGATGGGTTGTTGGATGGAGTTGTCGGAACATCAGCGATGGTTGTTACCGGACGCTTATGTGTTACCGGTCGTGACTATGGCTCATGGTCCAGCTCACATTAGTGTGAAAGGCATATGTAAGCTTTTGGCTCCTGTGTGACAGAATGAAGGAATCCCGAAATGTGCAGAAAATGTGGTTAAGCATTGTATTGTTTGTTTAATGCATAACCCAGGAAAGGGTACCCCAACTCCGGCAGGTCATTTTGCTCCCCTGCCATTTCCTTTTGAAGTGTTGCAGATCGATTACATTCATATGGATCGATGCAACAACCTTAAGTATGTTCTGGGGGTGGTATGTGCCTTTTCCCGCTGGATAGAGGCCTACCCCTTGAAAGATAACACTGCTCTGTTGACTGCTAAAGTGTTGATTAAAGAATTCTTCCCCAGATTTAGTTTGCCGCGCATTGTCTGGAGTGACAATGGAAGTGAATTTGTGGGCCAGATTATGCAGAAAGTATGTTCTGGTCTTGGTATTAGACAGAAATTCCATGCGGCAAACCATCCACAGTCAGCGGGTTTAGTTGAGTGTTATAATGGTACACTCAAGCTTAAACTGGCCAAGATTCAAGCCAGTACGGGTCTTGCTTGGCCTGATGCCTTGCCTCTAGCTCTTTTGTCAACCAGAACTACTGTGCACTCTCGTATGGGACTTAGCCCATATAAAGTGCTATTCGGACGCCCAGCTAATGTTTTGGGGTGTCCCTCGCCCCAAAAGATACTCAGACATACCATATCCTTTGTTAAGTGATTATTTGCATGACTTGACTACTAAATTAAGTGTTATTCGTCAACAGGTACAAAGTGCTTTGCCGGAGGCCTCCACAGACCCAGGTCACACCATTTTGCCCGGTGACTGGGTCTGCATCAAAACATTTTAATGGACTAAGAACTTGGAGCCTCGTTGGTCAGCGCCTACACAAGTTTTGCTCGTCACCCGCACGGCCGTGAACGTGGTCGGCAAGCGTAACTGGGTGCATGGCGTGCACTGTAAAAGGTGCCACTGCCATTACCCTTCGACCAGTGGATCCGCAGTGGTGTAAGAGAATCTTAATCTGCAGTGATCCCTTGTTTTGTGCCTTTCAGTAATGCCCAAATTTATGGAACTCAGTCCGAGAAAGTGAATGACGACATTCTTCAAGCTGCTGTGCCTGCGCATCTTCGAATAGACACTACCAACCCAGAAACTCTATTTAAAGACCAGACCGTGCCGAGCAAAATACGCTACAACTTAAGACCGAGAGCTAACCAAGGGAACTGAACACTTTGAACACTTTATTCTTTATTACTTAAAGACATTCTTTTTGGGTCCTTTTTGCCTCCTTGTTTTTGTGTGATATTAGTATTAGATGTGCCATCTGTCTCCGTTGCAGGGTCACGGTAGGAGACTCAGACTGTAACCTGGTTTTTGTTCTTTTAGCAAGTGGCTAGCGCCTCAGGATATACAGAAGTGAGTAGCTGAGTGATTAAGGAAGATTGCCATGAGCGACATTTTTTTTTTAGATAAAGATGGATGGTACAACAATTGTCGGAAGGGATAGGAAGCAGGAAATGAGATCGAAGTATTGTAAATTATTGCGTAGTCGATTTGGCGTAACTTTGTTTGTTTTTATGTTCTTGTGTATTTTATTAGCTTGCACAGGTTGGATCGTACATGTTTTGCAATCAAGAAATATTGTTAATTCTACAACTTCTTTGCCTTCTCGTCTTTCTGTCTTTTCACATAAAATGCATGCTCTACCCCCTCATGAACAGATAAGGAGAGCTGAATATATGAATACTACGTTTATTCAGTTGTTGCACCACATCAGTTGGCTATTAATATGACTGCCTGTTGGGTGTGCGGACTTATGCCACACAATACATAAAAGGGAATGCCATATCTGGTTCTTCCTTTCTCATACGAAGGTTCAGCTTGGGCCTATTTGACTATGTTTTCAGCCGCATACCACAACAGAATTAGAAGCCATGTAAGAACTTCTGGGAATGGATTAGACTTCAGTCATAGCTCTTTGATTAAAGGTATAGTGGTAATGGCAAAGATTATAGAGAAGAACAAGATTCCATTAGATGAGAAGAGAGCTTATAACGGATGTAACGTTACCCACTATGATTCTATACTTGGTGACCAAACTAAGAAGGGTGAGTCTTCTCCAGTATGGACTGTACCCCATCAAGGTAATTTTTGTCTCCAAGTCAACAGAAAGAAAGCTGACATCAAGCAGAAATGTTTGTACATGTACATTTTCTCGTCCCCTGATTTCCCTCTGTTAGTTCCGCTGAAACATCATTTACCATTTTCTCAACTACTTAGAATAAAACGCATAGCGTCCACCAATGAATTATATGCGAAACACAAAAGTGAGACATTACAAAAATTCAAAAAGAGAGGATACCCGGAACCCATTCTGGAATCAGTAGCTGAGAGAGCAGATAAATTACAACGTCACCACCTATTGATGCCCACAAACAAGCAAGAGGAACAAAGAAGTGTATTTGTATCTAAATTCTCAACACGTAGTGCTAAAATCAAGAGAACAATCAGAAATCATTGGCCATTATTGGCCCTAGAAAAAGACTTTAAGGGAATATTCAACAAACCACAAATCTTTGCGTATGAGAGAACAAGAAATTTGAAGGAACTACTCAAACAATCTAACACGCAAGAACAAGCAAAATACAATGGTACATTACCATGTTACAATTGTGGTAACTGTTCAGCCATCATCAGAAGTAACATCATCAATCACCCAACTAAAGGAACGCCAATAAAATTGAAAGTATCAGGCACTTGTGATTCAAGTAACATAATATACATGCTACGGTGCCCGTGTGGCCTATCCTATGTGGGTAAAACTCAAAGAAAAATAAAAATGCGCACTATTGAGCAGAAAAGCAACATCAGACTCAAAAATCAAAAATCAACGGTGGCAGTTCATTTTAATCAAGCTAACCACAATGTAAGTCAGTTGAAATTCTGCATTTTGGAAATGGTGGCAACCCTTCCAGGAAGAGAAAACAATAACTATTTGCTAGGAAGAGAAGTATTCTGGATTAATTATTTGTGCACCATACAGCCAAAGGGTCTTAATGAGCGGATGGATTTAAATTGTTTCCTTTAAATTCAGATACAGACAATTCAGAGGATATCACCAGTAATGATTTATGTACCGATTTTTGATATGTCATATAAATTATAAATGCACTGTTGATAAATGTCAAAAGGTGTTGTATACAAAATATACCCGTTGATGACATTATAGGATGATAATGTTGAGCATTACTAGAAATGGAAGATACTATCCACACATGCAGGAACATAAACGCACCAACAGAATTTTCACATATCGCAAGTCATCGTAATAATTAGCAAACAAAGCACACAACCGACGGGGTCACGTGAGCAGGAGAAAACCCTGGAGCTGGGGAGACAGCGCGTAGGGATATAGCGACACACGCCGAGTCAGCGAGGAGAGGAGAAGAATACCAGCATTGGGTAAGGGCACGGCTCCTAAACATCTAAAATCAGTTAATGTGATACTGATCGAGACTACAGCGGTTTATCGTACTGTTCGTTTCTTCATTTACAGCCTGAAAGAAAAAGTAAATCTTTTAAGGTCAGTACGTAATGCGCGTGCGTAATTAAACAATGGGTTATAAGGTGCAAGAGCAACCACGTTCACATAAGCGGTACAGCGTGGATGTCAGTTCCACTACATGACACACTAAACACAATCATGGTATATAAGAGGCATACACACCGGGGATAAACAACGTATGACAAATACATGCATGGATAAAGTATGAGTAGGAGTTGTTTGTTAATTAAGTACAACATGTTATTGTGGTTTACCGAGTACTCAACAGGATGTACAATGTTTTTAGATAAAGGAAATCCCCTGAGGACGGGCTTTACGCTTGAAATGCATTGGGTCAAAATAACCATGTGAAATGAAATGCATAGAAAATGATAAATGAAGTATGAAGAATGAAAAACGAGCAAATAAGAAACATTTGGAAATGAAAATAAAATTTGCAAACAGCATTTGAAAAAGTGGAGTAATAATTGAGTGAAAGTAAAAATGAGTGCATTTATTTTCAAGATGATGCTCCAGCAGTATACCAAGCCATTTCCAAATTGCACACTGTCTCCGAGTCGATTTATCAGGACGAAGGAGATTGGTCTCTTATGGGATGGTTTTGGGGAATATTGTCAACTTGGGGATGGAAGATCTTAACGTTCCTTGGAGCAATTTTGGCCATCATATTCTCTTGTTGCCTATGCGTCCAATGTGGTCCTGCAGTTTGTGGCCTGTTGGCTACTTTATGTGTTCCACAATCTGCGACTCAGAAGACAGAGAATATTAGGATGATGGTGCAGCAACAGCTTGAGGTTTTCATGAACATCATTGTTGATTCCGACTCAGATTAGCATGAGTTGGTTCGTTTTTGCCTGAGTAATGGCAAAAGGAGGGTCTGACGTTCTGTAAATTACGAATTTGTTCGTGCTCAGCCTCCATTTTGTGATCCGTGCCATTTTTTGTTGCCCTCACTCAGGCAGTGCGGCGAACGCGATGTTTTTGTCGTTTCTGCATTTACGTGTCAGGTGGGTTCTTCGCCCCTATTTTACTAACGAGTGTCAGGGTCTGACCGAGTACACTAATTCCTGTCTGAGCTGATTAATCCCCGTCCGGACTACATGTTGGTTCACACCATTGTTTCCTTTAAGTTATCTTATCTGCTGTCCTTCGCTACATGTCTCATGCATTCTCCTGTTTCACGACTGTCCTTCTACAACACGCAGCTGTGTTTTCTCTATTCTTGTAAATCGAATTGTGTGGATTCATTTGTAATTTACTTAAGGGGTCGAGTGACAAACAGAACCGGGAACTTGAGTTGCTTTGGTCTTAAAACATTGTCTATAACGTTTGCCTATAGCTCATGCTCTTGTGTGATTGCATTTTGCATTGTATTGTATCGTATATAAACCTGTGCGTCACGGAGTTAAGTGGCAGTCTCTTTTGAACCTCGTTATACCAACGACTTCTAAGACCACTGTACTAGCTGCAGCTAATAAATACCATCTTCTACGCCAGACGAAGAGTCCGTGTCTCTGTTACTGACAAGGCAGGTGAATCCAGGCGATTTCAGGCGTACCCTGCGCCGCCGGACCTTAAGGCTGCGGTTCTCCATCCTTCTTAAAGTCTTTAGATAAAGCTATCCCTCACCTTACGCTTCTAAAAGATTTGCATAATGACAAACGGACAGATAGCGAGGCCATTGAATTTACAGAAATGATGCACTCTCTTGGCATAAACGTTTTTTGGGGAAAGCTGACCCATCAGAGTGGACATAGAATTCTCCAATGTTGACATACTAATGGAGGACCAATACCCTGTTCTGATCAGACCATCACATAACTAGATTTACCTCGTAGCTCTCAGTAAAACAAGATCCGCTTCCAGACAGGATGGCGCTTCTGGGAGAGGTTTTAATAAGATAAATCCAGTGGAGTTTATGGGGGCTCTTGATCCACATTTTCCAGCCTTGACTGGCGTGTTGGAGGATTATGTTTTTACGATGTGATAATTGAATTAAAAATGCTACTGAGGAAGTGGTGTCAGCTCTCCCAATTAGAGTAAGCAGAAGGAAGCCCTCTAGCCCATGGTTTTCTGATAAGCATAAAACTGGGGAAAACGGTGTATGATGCTGGAACTGAAATGGAGAAAGGAGTACATTTATTGGAAAAAGAGGCACACAAACTGAAATAAAGCAATATCAAGTCTTAATAATAAAAACCAAACAAGTCTACCATGCAGAGAGGATTGGAAGAGCAGGGAACAGATTGAAGGAGATTTTCACGATTGGGAAGAGTTTTATGACCCCATTAGAATGTGCTAGGTCCTATTCAGTCTCTGTAGAATGGTGTGAACAGCTTGTGTGCTTTTTTTATATAAAGATTATAAGTCTTCATGCGAGCCTGTCAGGGGATTTAAGGCCAGAGAAGAACTCTTGGATAAAACAGCAAGCCAGAATGATTTTCCCTCCTCAGGCAAAGCTGAGTACCCTCAAGCCCACATCTTTAGAGTGCTCTCAGCAGACTTTGAAGGCCATCACATCTGGCTCGCCTTCTGA
Organism: Lissotriton vulgaris; assembly: GCF_964263255.1. Classification (NCBI taxonomy): domain Eukaryota; kingdom Metazoa; phylum Chordata; class Amphibia; order Caudata; family Salamandridae; genus Lissotriton; species Lissotriton vulgaris. The sequence continues at coordinate 775,048,509 of NC_141694.1, forward strand.
TCTCTGTCCTCCTAAATTACATATATCAGTGGCTGACATCAATGAAGACGGCAGAGGTACCCAGTTTGTGGAAGCAGGCAACAATTCTTCAGTTGATAAAAAAGCCTGCGGCAGATCCGATCATCCAGCTAACTATAGGCCGAAATTCCTATTTCTTGCTCTATTAAAAAGTTTAGAGAAACAGGTGGTTAAACAGCTTTCTAGCTATTTAGAAGAAAACGCTTTGCTTCACTCCAGTCAGTCAGGCTTCAGAGCTAAACATAATATGGAGACTGCACTGGTAGAGGTGTCTGAATACATTAGAGGAACTTTGGATGCTGGTGGGACTGGCTGTACTGATCAAGTTAGATGTATCAGCAACATTAAATACAGTCCTTAAGACAATGCTGGTAGACTCTCTCCAGGCGACTGAACTAACAGGACAGTCACTGGACTGGATACCATTCTTAGCTAAGAGAAGCCAACAAGTTTGGATTCCCCCCTGCACTGCCACTCCATGCGATGTACTGGCAGAGTCCCTCGAGACTCTGCTCTGAGTTCTACCCTTTTTAATCGCACCCCTCTGGCTCAACTTGCAGTAACTCTGGGAGCTAAGGTGATCTCCTATGAGGATAATACAAAGATGTTTTTCTCCTGGGATAAGGGAGTCGAATTTGAGCGTGGTCAGATTAAATTCAGCCTGACAGCTATGTTTCAGTTGTTAGCAACTGCCCAAATCCAATGAAGAGAAAACAGAAACTATCTTATTTGGGAATATTCCATCAGGTCTTTGTCAAACCTTTTGGCCAGATGATGCATCTCCCCCTGGACTTAGTCAAAAATCTGAGTATTACATTGGTCAACAGGCTGTCTTTCATGCCTCAAGTAAAGGGGTTGGTAGGCATTTGTTTTGGGATTATGAGGTCCTAAAGACATTTTTGCCTCTCCTATCTTTTTCAGCTAAGAAATTGCCCATCCAGGCATTGATAACATCTATAAATGATTACGGCAATGCACTGTATCTTGGCCTACCAGAGTATCTGATGGACAAACTGCAGGTGTTTCAGAATGCGATGGCTCAACTCCTGCTAAATGATCCCATGAGAACAAATTTCGCCACATCTGCGAGCATTTAATTGGTTGCCCATCAGGGAAAGAGTTAAATGTAAGGCTATTGTATTAGTGACTGATTTATTATATCAATCAGGATCTGCCTATCTTAGAGCCATATTAGGTTTTCACAAACCCACAAGACAGCTAAGATCAGCCAATACATTTTTGGCAGAGATCCCCAGTATCAACAGGTGGATGGTCTGTGGTGTAACTGGGTTCGGCAGCTTGGAATCTGCTCCCTCTGGAACTACGTATTACAAGATATTTGTTATTATTTAAGAAGAAGCTAAAAATGTAGATCTTTGCCTAAGTCTAAAACTCTTTTTATATTTTGATCCAGCAGCTTTTCACACTGGGACACTCCTTGGTGTAGCTGTGCATGCTGTAAAATGTGATCATCATTCTGCAGATGCTAGCACCAGCACTAAGGTCTGATGCCCACATGACCTCCAGTGGCATAACGCAAACTAATAGGGCCCACCGCAGAATGGGCTCAATGGAGCCCCTTTAATAGTTTCCCCCCATACAAGGCAGGGGCTTGCTCTGTAAAGCATAGTGGCTTTACCGAGTGTTCAACTATCTCTTATTGCATGTCTTGCATGCGTTCTGCAAGGCATGCAATGGCAAGGCTTAGAGAGTTGGGGGCCCCCTCCAAAGCCAGAAACCTTGGGGCACCCCTGAACCTCGGGGCTGTGGGGGCCTCCGTTATGCCCCTGATGGCCTCCAGTTCCTGTATCCTCTGGCTACCCTCATGAGCAAGGACTGACTTTTTCATCTCTAGCAGCTGTTTGTATGTCTGCCAGGACAAGGACTATTACCGCCATTATTAATCAGCACATGTTGTTTCGCCTCTACAGCCAGAACATCAACTTTCAGCTTCACTTGCCTCTCAGCTCTTTTCCTCATACTCCAAAGTGTGAATCACACATTACTTTTATACACAGGATTATGTTCAGTGGGCCTTTATTTTATAAATCTGTGTCCTCTATGTTCTACTTATCCTCCTCCTTCTCCTCTTGCACTTGCCCCGGTTCTTCACTTTACTCTGAGGTGATATGTACTTACAGAACTTTATTCGCCATGTCAACCTTTTTGCCTCTAATGCCCATCTATATCTGCTTTTCCTATTACATCACCTGGATCTCTCTGACTACAATTCTGACAATGTAGACAGATATCCTCTGCAGTGCAACCAAAAATTAAGAAACAAACATTTATTCAAAATGGGTCTTAATAAAAAATGATTCAATCAAAGATGAAAAAAATGGGCACTCAAAAAGAAAAAAGATTTTTGCTCCTGAATCTGACAAGGAGCTATTTAATTCTCAGCTGGTAAGATTGTAAGTTAGCTGGTAGACACACATCTCATAACTATCAGCCACCAAAACCACTATGAGATTCTGATTTAATAATTAAGGGAATGACCATAGCAAAATATTAATCTAGTATCTGAGAAATTCAAAACAGTTTCAATGGGAAAACTCAGGCTTACATTCTTGTACATATAGTACAAGGAATCAGGCATTTCCCCAGGATACTATGCATTAAGTTTATAAGCAGCACCAAAACAATCTTCAAGTCAACCAACTGCAATACACTACCCAAACAAATTTAGCAAACAAAAACAATAGATAAAATGGGACACAAATGTGTACATTGGATTATGTTTTTTAATTAAGAAAATGCCCATAAGCACATTGGTGTCTTAAAATGCGATGTATGTGCACTGCCAAAAGTGGGAAATGTAGGTGACCCCTGCACCAAAAATGAGAACTATTTACCAAAACTCTTTCGCCCCATCGAAGCTTGGAGGGCACAGGTCAAGTTACCTTACGGTTGGGTTTCATGAAAATGCTTCAAATCTTCAAGGATTTTTCTGGGAGGACTCCAGCCCCAGATCCATGGTGCAGACAAATCTTATTACCCTAGCTCCCACTATAGGCAAGAATTCTACATTTGTCAGATTTTGGATTACTTTTAGAAGGTCACTCCTAAAGATCACATTCCTCTGGGGTAGCCTTCTAGATCTCCAGCCAACGGATTGCACAGATAGGCTCAACCTGTTTTTCCAGCTAGGATTTCCAGCACAGTTCCCAGTCCCTAATGGATGCTCCTACCTCCAAGATTCCGTTAAACTACGTTTTTGTTTCTGGGACAATAGAAGGCCAGTTTATTATATTCTTGGGAGCACTTCCAAAGCAAGGATAAAAGGAAATTGCGGATACATCTGCCCTTCTCCAGGAAACTAGCAAGCAGATGTCATCTACTGGTTTTTTTGGGTCTCTCCAAGTCCACTTGTATTCATTTAAGCTGTGGTGGGTTTTATCTAGTTCACAATAGGCAATGACCTGCGACAACTCTGGGTCAAATGTTGAGAAATTCTCCATGTCCAAATCTAGCCTTTTTTCTTGGCCGCATTTTCTGTCATTTCTTAGCAAACTGTCTCAGAAACCCCTGCTCTGTAGGTCCTTTGAAATGGCATTAGTAAAAGTCCAGTGTGTTAAGTAAAGAGTTCCCACCCAGGACTGTCCCTTGATAACCATTTATGTCTGGTTGTGCGACTAGGTTTCCTCCCTCGGAGACAGGTTGACTGTGAGGGTAAGTTCCAAGCTGCCTCCATAGTATTTTTTACCATATATAAGTGATCATATCTCAAAGTACTATAAATAACATCACTGATAAGCTCTCATATGACATCACTAAAACCGTCATTGGTAACTGTTAGACTTGGCACCCTTGGCGTGTTTCCCCCTGACTTTTTGCCTCTACCGCCTGCAATTTTTACTGTCCGATGGATTTTGTTTTTGCTGGCTGTGATGCTTTCAACACTTTGCCTTTACTGATCAGTGTCAAAATGCAAGTGCTCCTTGTGTAAATTGCAGCTATGATTGCTTATCCATGATTGCAATATATGATTTGCTGGTAAGCCCTTAGTAAAGCGCACTGTTTGTGCCCAGGGCCTGTAAATCAAATGCTACTAGTGGGTCGGCAGCACTAATAATGCCACCCACACTAGTAGCCTTTGAAATGTGTCTCACACCTGCAACTGCAGCGTCTGTGCAGGCAGTTTTAAACTACCATGGCGCCATGGCAAGAGCACTCACTTGCCAGGGCCTAACCTTCCCTTTCATTCCATGTAAGTCACCCCTAAGGTACGCTTAAGGTACCCTCATTGGCAGGGTGCAGTGTATGTTTAAGGTAGGACGTGTAGTGGTGTGCTTTAGAGGTCCTGAGAGTGAAATACTGTATATTTTGTTGTTCTCTATTACAAGGACTGTCATGATGTGATTAAATGATAAGCTATGTTGGAGGTTCACATTCACAACTATTATACAACTGGTAGAGAGAGAGCTTAAGCTGTTTCCATATGGATAATGGGGCTTAAGGTAGGGTAAATGATCTGGTCATTTGAATCTATATTTTATATTTCACATGTTATGCATTAGCCAATGTTTCCACCCAGAATGACCTAGATGTAGCACAGAACTGTGGCCCTGATTCACAAAGAGCCTCAGCACTCTGAACGGAGGCTCTGCACTCATAATGAGATTTCAGCACTCAGGGCAGGATCTCCACAACGGGGAAACCTCATTGCGGACATCTCACCTAGGTGGGGGGGGCGGGTGGGGGGGGGGGTTAGATTTCAATGTGACTGAGGAGCCTCTGCCCCAAATAAACCGTCTCTTAGGGAATTGTGGCCTATGACTTTAGAAAGGTGTCTGCTATAGAATGGGGTTGATAAGTGGCTTAAATAGTTGAACAGCTTGAGCAGTAAAATAAATGTACCACCTTAGATAGTGGTCAACGGATGTTTCTCATTGGAACTTTAAAAGAATGTGCTGCGTTTTGACTGGAAATGTAGCAGTTGTTTTTGACATCTCCAAAGTTAACAACAGGACAAAACACATAGATACAATACGAAGCAAATTAACAACATAACAAAGACAAAATTAGGCAACAACGCTAAACGTTAAAAATAAATTCAACACAAAAACACATTCCAATATTACAATACAAAAAAACTAACAGAACAAACTGCAACACATCACCCCAACACCGCAATGTCAAATAACAAATGTGTGCAAAATATTTTAGTCACACGATGCCAAATCCTTTTATCTGCTTTTATATGCAATGGTAAAAAGTGTGTGCTCCAGGCAATGGTTTTTTTTACACCGGGGATATGAAACAGTGTTATTCAAAAGCATGTTGGGATCCAGCCCCTGGTGATTAGAGCCTTTCAATGAGTGCATGACCGTCTTGCAGTTTATGGTTAAGTGTAGGTTAAAATAGAAACAATGAGCACCATCAATGTAAATCATGGTTAGGGCTCCAGATTGTATGACATTTATTTTTTAGGCGTTTCCGTCTGTATTTACACATATTTATTTTTTGTTGATTTTATCTGTATTTATCCATATTTATTTTGGGTCTGTGAAAACAGTAAGCTAAAACTAGTGTATTTCCACATTTTTTTAATCAATAAATGTGCACTCTTACTTTAATGCTTTTACAGGAATTGAATATTATGAACATCCCCAGAAGATGAATCAATACACTTATATGAAAACATGCACGTTTTAATATCTACCTTGTTAATATCTATTTCTATATAAGCCTCATTACTAACATGTTTACTTCCAACATTTCTTACCTGTCAATCTGCACAGCTATTGGCCTGGCAGACTCGTGACTGGCAGCTGATTAATCCCCGTCCGGACTACATGTTGGTTCACACCATTGTTTCCTTTAAGTTATCTTATCTGCTGTCCTTCGCTACATGTCTCATGCATTCTCCTGTTTCACGACTGTCCTTCTACAACACGCAGCTGTGTTTTCTCTATTCTTGTAAATCGAATTGTGTGGATTCATTTGTAATTTACTTAAGGGGTCGAGTGACAAACAGAACCGGGAACTTGAGTTGCTTTGGTCTTAAAACATTGTCTATAACGTTTGCCTATAGCTCATGCTCTTGTGTGATTGCATTTTGCATTGTATTGTATCGTATATAAACCTGTGCGTCACGGAGTTAAGTGGCAGTCTCTTTTGAACCTCGTTATACCAACGACTTCTAAGACCACTGTACTAGCTGCAGCTAATAAATACCATCTTCTACGCCAGACGAAGAGTCCGTGTCTCTGTTACTGACAAGGCAGGTGAATCCAGGCGATTTCAGGCGTACCCTGCGCCGCCGGACCTTAAGGCTGCGGTTCTCCATCCTTCTTAAAGTCTTTAGATAAAGCTATCCCTCACCTTACGCTTCTAAAAGATTTGCATAATGACAAACGGACAGATAGCGAGGCCATTGAATTTACAGAAATGATGCACTCTCTTGGCATAAACGTTTTTTGGGGAAAGCTGACCCATCAGAGTGGACATAGAATTCTCCAATGTTGACATACTAATGGAGGACCAATACCCTGTTCTGATCAGACCATCACATAACTAGATTTACCTCGTAGCTCTCAGTAAAACAAGATCCGCTTCCAGACAGGATGGCGCTTCTGGGAGAGGTTTTAATAAGATAAATCCAGTGGAGTTTATGGGGGCTCTTGATCCACATTTTCCAGCCTTGACTGGCGTGTTGGAGGATTATGTTTTTACGATGTGATAATTGAATTAAAAATGCTACTGAGGAAGTGGTGTCAGCTCTCCCAATTAGAGTAAGCAGAAGGAAGCCCTCTAGCCCATGGTTTTCTGATAAGCATAAAACTGGGGAAAACGGTGTATGATGCTGGAACTGAAATGGAGAAAGGAGTACATTTATTGGAAAAAGAGGCACACAAACTGAAATAAAGCAATATCAAGTCTTAATAATAAAAACCAAACAAGTCTACCATGCAGAGAGGATTGGAAGAGCAGGGAACAGATTGAAGGAGATTTTCACGATTGGGAAGAGTTTTATGACCCCATTAGAATGTGCTAGGTCCTATTCAGTCTCTGTAGAATGGTGTGAACAGCTTGTGTGCTTTTTTTATATAAAGATTATAAGTCTTCATGCGAGCCTGTCAGGGGATTTAAGGCCAGAGAAGAACTCTTGGATAAAACAGCAAGCCAGAATGATTTTCCCTCCTCAGACAAAGCTGAGTACCCTCAAGCCCACATCTTTAGAGTGCTCTCAGCAGACTTTGAAGGCCATCACATCTGGCTCGCCTTCTGATCTCTGTCCTCCTAAATTACATATATCAGTGGCTGACATCAATGAAGACGGCAGAGGTACCCAGTTTGTGGAAGCAGGCAAAAATTCTTCAGTTGATAAAAAAGCCTGCGGCAGATCCGATCATCCAGCTAACTATAGGCCGAAATTCCTATTTCTTGCTCTATTAAAAAGTTTAGAGAAACAGGTGGTTAAACAGCTTTCTAGCTATTTAGAAGAAAACGCTTTGCTTCACTCCAGTCAGTCAGGCTTCAGAGCTAAACATAATATGGAGACTGCACTGGTAGAGGTGTCTGAATACATTAGAGGAACTTTGGATGCTGGTGGGACTGGCTGTACTGATCAAGTTAGATGTATCAGCAACATTAAATACAGTCCTTAAGACAATGCTGGTAGACTCTCTCCAGGCGACTGAACTAACAGGACAGTCACTGGACTGGATACCATTCTTAGCTAAGAGAAGCCAACAAGTTTGGATTCCCCCCTGCACTGCCACTCCATGCGATGTACTGGCAGAGTCCCTCGAGACTCTGCTCTGAGTTCTACCCTTTTTAATCGCACCCCTCTGGCTCAACTTGCAGTAACTCTGGGAGCTAAGGTGATCTCCTATGAGGATAATACAAAGATGTTTTTCTCCTGGGATAAGGGAGTCGAATTTGAGCGTGGTCAGATTAAATTCAGCCTGACAGCTATGTTTCAGTTGTTAGCAACTGCCCAAATCCAATGAAGAGAAAACAGAAACTATCTTATTTGGGAATATTCCATCAGGTCTTTGTCAAACCTTTTGGCCAGATGATGCATCTCCCCCTGGACTTAGTCAAAAATCTGAGTATTACATTGGTCAACAGGCTGTCTTTCATGCCTCAAGTAAAGGGGTTGGTAGGCATTTGTTTTGGGATTATGAGGTCCTAAAGACATTTTTGCCTCTCCTATCTTTTTCAGCTAAGAAATTGCCCATCCAGGCATTGATAACATCTATAAATGATTACGGCAATGCACTGTATCTTGGCCTACCAGAGTATCTGATGGACAAACTGCAGGTGTTTCAGAATGCGATGGCTCAACTCCTGCTAAATGATCCCATGAGAACAAATTTCGCCACATCTGCGAGCATTTAATTGGTTGCCCATCAGGGAAAGAGTTAAATGTAAGGCTATTGTATTAGTGACTGATTTATTATATCAATCAGGATCTGCCTATCTTAGAGCCATATTAGGTTTTCACAAACCCACAAGACAGCTAAGATCAGCCAATACATTTTTGGCAGAGATCCCCAGTATCAACAGGTGGATGGTCTGTGGTGTAACTGGGTTCGGCAGCTTGGAATCTGCTCCCTCTGGAACTACGTATTACAAGATATTTGTTATTATTTAAGAAGAAGCTAAAAATGTAGATCTTTGCCTAAGTCTAAAACTCTTTTTATATTTTGATCCAGCAGCTTTTCACACTGGGACACTCCTTGGTGTAGCTGTGCATGCTGTAAAATGTGATCATCATTCTGCAGATGCTAGCACCAGCACTAAGGTCTGATGCCCACATGACCTCCAGTGGCATAACGCAAACTAATAGGGCCCACCGCAGAATGGGCTCAATGGAGCCCCTTTAATAGTTTCCCCCCATACAAGGCAGGGGCTTGCTCTGTAAAGCATAGTGGCTTTACCGAGTGTTCAACTATCTCTTATTGCATGTCTTGCATGCGTTCTGCAAGGCATGCAATGGCAAGGCTTAGAGAGTTGGGGGCCCCCTCCAAAGCCAGAAACCTTGGGGCACCCCTGAACCTCGGGGCTGTGGGGGCCTCCGTTATGCCCCTGATGGCCTCCAGTTCCTGTATCCTCTGGCTACCCTCATGAGCAAGGACTGACTTTTTCATCTCTAGCAGCTGTTTGTATGTCTGCCAGGACAAGGACTATTACCGCCATTATTAATCAGCACATGTTGTTTCGCCTCTACAGCCAGAACATCAACTTTCAGCTTCACTTGCCTCTCAGCTCTTTTCCTCATACTCCAAAGTGTGAATCACACATTACTTTTATACACAGGATTATGTTCAGTGGGCCTTTATTTTATAAATCTGTGTCCTCTATGTTCTACTTATCCTCCTCCTTCTCCTCTTGCACTTGCCCCGGTTCTTCACTTTACTCTGAGGTGATATGTACTTACAGAACTTTATTCGCCATGTCAACCTTTTTGCCTCTAATGCCCATCTATATCTGCTTTTCCTATTACATCACCTGGATCTCTCTGACTACAATTCTGACAATGTAGACAGATATCCTCTGCAGTGCAACCAAAAATTAAGAAACAAACATTTATTCAAAATGGGTCTTAATAAAAAATGATTCAATCAAAGATGAAAAAAATGGGCACTCAAAAAGAAAAAAGATTTTTGCTCCAGAATCTGACAAGGAGCTATTTAATTCTCAGCTGGTAAGATTGTAAGTTAGCTGGTAGACACACATCTCATAACTATCAGCCACCAAAACCACTATGAGATTCTGATTTAATAATTAAGGGAATGACCATAGCAAAATATTAATCTAGTATCTGAGAAATTCAAAACAGTTTCAATGGGAAAACTCAGGCTTACATTCTTGTACATATAGTACAAGGAATCAGGCATTTCCCCAGGATACTATGCATTAAGTTTATAAGCAGCACCAAAACAATCTTCAAGTCAACCAACTGCAATACACTACCCAAACAAATTTAGCAAACAAAAACAATAGATAAAATGGGACACAAATGTGTACATTGGATTATGTTTTTTAATTAAGAAAATGCCCATAAGCACATTGGTGTCTTAAAATGCGATGTATGTGCACTGCCAAAAGTGGGAAATGTAGGTGACCCCTGCACCAAAAATGAGAACTATTTACCAAAACTCTTTCGCCCCATCGAAGCTTGGAGGGCACAGGTCAAGTTACCTTACGGTTGGGTTTCATGAAAATGCTTCAAATCTTCAAGGATTTTTCTGGGAGGACTCCAGCCCCAGATCCATGGTGCAGACAAATCTTATTACCCTAGCTCCCACTATAGGCAAGAATTCTACATTTGTCAGATTTTGGATTACTTTTAGAAGGTCACTCCTAAAGATCACATTCCTCTGGGGTAGCCTTCTAGATCTCCAGCCAACGGATTGCACAGATAGGCTCAACCTGTTTTTCCAGCTAGGATTTCCAGCACAGTTCCCAGTCCCTAATGGATGCTCCTACCTCCAAGATTCCGTTAAACTACGTTTTTGTTTCTGGGACAATAGAAGGCCAGTTTATTATATTCTTGGGAGCACTTCCAAAGCAAGGATAAAAGGAAATTGCGGATACATCTGCCCTTCTCCAGGAAACTAGCAAGCAGATGTCATCTACTGGTTTTTTTGGGTCTCTCCAAGTCCACTTGTATTCATTTAAGCTGTGGTGGGTTTTATCTAGTTCACAATAGGCAATGACCTGCGACAACTCTGGGTCAAATGTTGAGAAATTCTCCATGTCCAAATCTAGCCTTTTTTCTTGGCCGCATTTTCTGTCATTTCTTAGCAAACTGTCTCAGAAACCCCTGCTCTGTAGGTCCTTTGAAATGGCATTAGTAAAAGTCCAGTGTGTTAAGTAAAGAGTTCCCACCCAGGACTGTCCCTTGATAACCATTTATGTCTGGTTGTGCGACTAGGTTTCCTCCCTCGGAGACAGGTTGACTGTGAGGGTAAGTTCCAAGCTGCCTCCATAGTATTTTTTACCATATATAAGTGATCATATCTCAAAGTACTATAAATAACATCACTGATAAGCTCTCATATGACATCACTAAAACCGTCATTGGTAACTGTTAGACTTGGCACCCTTGGCGTGTTTCCCCCTGACTTTTTGCCTCTACCGCCTGCAATTTTTACTGTCCGATGGATTTTGTTTTTGCTGGCTGTGATGCTTTCAACACTTTGCCTTTACTGATCAGTGTCAAAATGCAAGTGCTCCTTGTGTAAATTGCAGCTATGATTGCTTATCCATGATTGCAATATATGATTTGCTGGTAAGCCCTTAGTAAAGCGCACTGTTTGTGCCCAGGGCCTGTAAATCAAATGCTACTAGTGGGTCGGCAGCACTAATAATGCCACCCACACTAGTAGCCTTTGAAATGTGTCTCACACCTGCAACTGCAGCGTCTGTGCAGGCAGTTTTAAACTACCATGGCGCCATGGCAAGAGCACTCACTTGCCAGGGCCTAACCTTCCCTTTCCTTCCATGTAAGTAACCCCTAAGGTATGCTCAAGGTACCCTCATTGGCAGGGTGCAGTGTATGTTTAAGGTAGGACGTGTAGTGGTGTGCTTTAGAGGTCCTGAGAGTGAAATACTGTATATTTTGTTGTTCTCTATTACAAGGACTGTCATGATGTGATTAAATGATAAGCTATGTTGGAGGTTCACATTCACAACTATTATACAACTGGTAGAGAGAGAGCTTAAGCTGTTTCCATATGGATAATGGGGCTTAAGGTAGGGTAAATGATCTGGTCATTTGAATCTATATTTTATATTTCACATGTTATGCATTAGCCAATGTTTCCACCCAGAATGACCTAGATGTAGCACAGAACTGTGGCCCTGATTCACAAAGAGCCTCAGCACTCTGAACGGAGGCTCTGCACTCATAATGAGATTTCAGCACTCAGGGCAGGATCTCCACAACGGGGAAACCTCATTGCGGACATCTCACCTAGGTGGGGGGGGGCGGGTGGGGGGGGGGGTTAGATTTCAATGTGACTGAGGAGCCTCTGCCCCAAATAAACCGTCTCTTAGGGAATTGTGGCCTATGACTTTAGAAAGGTGTCTGCTATAGAATGGGGTTGATAAGTGGCTTAAATAGTTGAACAGCTTGAGCAGTAAAATAAATGTACCACCTTAGATAGTGGTCAACGGATGTTTCTCATTGGAACTTTAAAAGAATGTGCTGCGTTTTGACTGGAAATGTAGCAGTTGTTTTTGACATCTCCAAAGTTAACAACAGGACAAAACACATAGATACAATACGAAGCAAATTAACAACATAACAAAGACAAAATTAGGCAACAACGCTAAACGTTAAAAATAAATTCAACACAAAAACACATTCCAATATTACAATACAAAAAAACTAACAGAACAAACTGCAACACATCACCCCAACACCGCAATGTCAAATAACAAATGTGTGCAAAATATTTTAGTCACACGATGCCAAATCCTTTTATCTGCTTTTATATGCAATGGTAAAAAGTGTGTGCTCCAGGCAATGGTTTTTTTTACACCGGGGATATGAAACAGTGTTATTCAAAAGCATGTTGGGATCCAGCCCCTGGTGATTAGAGCCTTTCAATGAGTGCATGACCGTCTTGCAGTTTATGGTTAAGTGTAGGTTAAAATAGAAACAATGAGCACCATCAATGTAAATCATGGTTAGGGCTCCAGATTGTATGACATTTATTTTTTAGGCGTTTCCGTCTGTATTTACACATATTTATTTTTTGTTGATTTTATCTGTATTTATCCATATTTATTTTGGGTCTGTGAAAACAGTAAGCTAAAACTAGTGTATTTCCACATTTTTTTAATCAATAAATGTGCACTCTTACTTTAATGCTTTTACAGGAATTGAATATTATGAACATCCCCAGAAGATGAATCAATACACTTATATGAAAACATGCACGTTTTAATATCTACCTTGTTAATATCTATTTCTATATAAGCCTCATTACTAACATGTTTACTTCCAACATTTCTTACCTGTCAATCTGCACAGCTATTGGCCTGGCAGACTCGTGACTGGCAGCATTTAGAATCACTTATAACAGCCTATTTTCAGTTTTTACCCACATTTAAAAATAATTACACACAGGAAACTAAATGTTTTTCTGTCTGTATTTATCCGCAGAAATAAGTAAAAGTAAATAATAAATCTGAGCCAATGTGAGTAAAAACTTGAAACTCATTTTTTTCATGATATTTTTATAATTATTAAGTCGATGCTTTGAACACTTGAATTGATATATTGAACCTGTAGTCTTCTGCTGTTTTTTCCTAAAGAAGGCCTTACTACACCTATATTTATGACTATTTCAGGATCTTAAAAGTGCTGTGCTAAAAATATGTGACTTTCTGGGACAACAGCTGGATGAAGAGGCCGTGAATACTGTTGTGGAACGTGCTACATTCAAGAGTATGACAGCGGATAAGGGGGCAAATTATAAATGGTTACCAGAAGAAGTTTTCCTACACAACCAAGGACGATTTCTTCGTAAAGGTATTGATCGAGTAAATTTGCTAATAGAAGAACACGTTTAGCATATGAATATAAATGGCTCTTTAATAATTCATCTCTAGAGGACCATTCTATTCTTGACAGGGATTTTTGCTTAGGTATAAACTTAAGTACAGATAGATTGGACTTGTTAGTCATTGTTTGTAGAGGAGTGCTTTCTTTGCAAATTGTATTGCCTCTTGGCACTGAGAGTTTCCAGGGGTTTGTAGTAGTGGGCATTCCCTTGATACGGCCACACAACCTTTTTCTAAGTCCCTGTCCTTGCCTAACATTTTGTCCTAACTAAAGGTTAAGCAGTCACATCGCCTATATCCAATATTTGTGTCTGTCTCCGAGAAATGTTTGTGTACCCTTGCGCTGTGCCCTGGTGTAGGTGTGCGTCCGTGTACGTTTTTAGCAGTGGTTTGCACATCTTCCCTTTAGTCTTCAACATAAGGCTTGAAGAGTCAATGTCTACAATGCTTCACAGTCTGTGTAAACCAAGGTCCTTGTCCCATGTGTTTCTGTAGATTCTGTTAATGTAATTCATAATTACTGTGGGCAGTCAGAGAGCACAATATTCATTCCCAAACTTTTAAGGCATTTAATCTGAGTTATATTTCATGGGATTATGAAATCTCTGTATAAACCTTTCAGAATAGAGAGGAAACCCTTGGTATAGTCAAGGGAAATGGGGTATTAACCCAGAAATAAACTAGTCCCCTTGAGATGTATACAGAATAAGCTAAAACATAGCTGTTGAAAGATGTAAATATCCAAAGACCAGGATAAAGCGTAAACAGGTCTGTTTATTAATCATCCACTCTCCTCACTGGAGAGTGTCCCAACATTCCATGGCAAGCTCCGGGGCCGGCCACACCAACAGAGAGAAAGGGGAAGGGGTGGATGGAACATACCATTATAGGAATAACTTACAACACATCTCCCTTCCATAGGGTGACACAGAATAAAACAGGGCCCACCGCGGTGGGGTAAAGTATTACCGTAGCATCCCAAAAGGGAAGGAAAGAATACAGAACATACTTATTCACATTTACAAATCTTCTCAAAACTCCACCATTGACCATTCTCAAGTTGAACCACATTCTTAAGTACTTTGGTAATTTTGCATGGCATGTGGTATTTACTCTGGGTGGGTCCCACCTTGATGTTCTTCCTGACTTGTACCCTGTCACCAACCTCCCACTTGGGATCCTTCACCACATGTTTAGAGTCATACCACAGCTTGTACCTGTCTTGGTGGAGTTGGACCTTCTCTGCACTCGTTTCTCGATCCACTACCCTGGGCTCACCCCCACTCAGCCAACTAGGATTAAACTTGGTACAAGGTTCACGACCATGCAGTGCCACAAAGGGTGAGATGCCTGTGACATTATTAGGAGAGGTGAGGTAAGCCCACAGGCATTTTCTAAGGGACTCTTCCACATCATGCCCATTGGTTGCTGCTAATTGGATGTGTTCCTTGATGATCCTGTTTGCCCGCTCAACCAGCCCATTGGCTTTTGGGCAGTATAAAGCGGTGGTTTCATGTTTAATGTCTAAATCTTTGAGGAATGTACGCATTTCTTCAGAGCAAAACTGCACCCCGTTATCTGTGACCAAAGTCGCTGGAATGCCTTCCTCAACGAATACTCCATTCAAGAACTCTACCACTGTCCTTGTGGTGACAGAATGGACAAACTTTTGCTTGATCTAATGGGTCGTGTAATCGATTAAAACAAGCATGAATCTCCTCCTTTCTCCCAATTCTTGCATGGGCCCGATAATATCCATGGCCAGCTTGCTCCAAGGTTTAATTGGCACTTTTACTGGAGATAACGGTGCTTTCTGTACTGTCTTTGACTTGTCGCTTTTTGCGCCCGCTCCACAGTTCTTCACAGCTAGTTCGGCCATGGCATCCATCCTAGGGAACCAGTAACTGGATCTGACTCTAGCTTTGGTAAGGCTGCGCCCTAGGTGGCCTTCGTGCGCCAAGTCTATGACCTTCTTCCTGAGGCCTTTAGGTGGAACCACTCTCAGATTGCGATAGATTCTTCCATTAATGAGGCTTAGTTCATTCCTCACATCCCAATACTCCTCTAAGTTAACTTCAAGATCACTCTTCTTGCTCGGCCATCCTTTCTCCATGTATTCCCTCAGGACATCCATTTCCTTGTCATTCTTGGTCTCCGCTACCCACTCCTCTTCTGTGATAGCAGGCGTCTCCGTCATTAGTACTGGACTGTCGAGTGCTTCCTCCTTTTCCCCCACTTTCGGTAACGGTGACCTTGAGAGGAAATCTGCAATTTTATTCTCCTTCCCTGGCACATACTCCACATTGAAATTATAGTGCTCCAGGCCCAAAATCCATCTGCTAATGCGAGGTGTGCAATTCTCCAGTCCCTTCACAGAAAAAATGAAGGTGAGGGGTTTATGATCTGTCCGGATGGAGAACCTTAAACCCCACAAGAAAAACTTGAAATGTCTAACAGCCCAGAAACAGGCCAGGGCCTCCCTTTCAATTACGGAGTAGTTTTTTTCTGGGTTTGTGAGACTTCGGGAAGCAAACGCGATGATTTTCTCATCTTTTCCATCTTTTTGTATCAGGGTTGCACCCAGGCCCTTGTTTGAAGCATCGGTGGCTAGGATGGTTTTCTTTGAGGCATCAAAAGTTCCTAATGCTGGGGAGGTTAATATTTCCTCTTTCAATGATTTTACCACATCGTCGTGCTCTTTTTTCCAGAGAAAGTCTTTGTTCTTCTTCATTAACTCCCTCATGGGCTCACATTTGGCAGAAAAATTGTCCACGTACTTTGACATGTACTCTAAAAGCCCTAAGAAAGACTTTAGTTCTTCCTTGTTCTTGGGGCTGGGAGCTTCCTTCACCGCTTGGATTAAACTGCCCTTCGGCCTGAATCCATCTTCTGTAATCTTGTGGCCTAAATACTCAACTTCCTTCACTTTTATTTTACATTTTTCCTTCTTCACGGTCAGGCCTGCCTCCATAAGTCTGCTGAACACCTGCCTCACGACTTCATCATGTTCTTCCTCAGTTTGGCCATATACTAGGATGTCATCTTGAAAACACATGGTGGTCCTCACTCCTTCCAATATCTTCTGCATTGCCTTCTGGAATATAGCTGCTGCAGACGCCAAGCCAAATGGCATCCTTTTGAACATGTATGCCCCTGCTGGGGTGATGAATGCTGTGAGGGGCCTAGATTCAGGATGAAGTTCAATTTGGTGATATGCCATGGACAGGTCGATTACACTGAAGTACTTAGCTGGACCCATGGTACACAGCATTTCATTAATTATGGGCAGAGGATATCTTTCCACCCATATATTGTCATTCAGGCTGCGCAAATCCACACAGAGACGAATACCCTCACCATTGGCCTTGGCCGCGATAACAATCGGAGCCAACCACTCTGTGCAAGTTACAGGTTGTATTATATCTAACTCACAAAGTTTGCGCAATTCTTCTTCTAGGGGTGCCTTCAACTTGAGGGGTACTGGGCGTAGTTTGTGTACAACTGGTTTTGCGTTATACTTCAGCTTAATTCTGTGTTGGAACATATGCAAGCAACCTAACTCATCCCTGAATAGTTGCCCAAACTCCTCACAAATGTTTTCACATCCCTGGTACTTGTCAGTGAGCAAAACCTGTTTCGCACTATTTGGATCTAGGATGATACCCAGCTCTTTTTGGTGAACCCAACCCAGCAAATTGGATCCTGATTCTACTACATACACTGGGCCAAAAGTACCTCTATCCTTAAAGCGTAGTTGAACATTTTTCGTGCCCACCACAGGTATTTTCCCCTTGTTATACCCTGTGGGAGAAATGTCAGGCATTTTCAATTGTTTCACATTGCAATTTTTCATGGACACAAAATCATCTCTGTTAAGTAACGTGTAAGGAGAACAAGAATCTGCATACATTTCTACACATTGTCCATCGAGGAAGACATCACATTTTGGATAAATAGCATTTACAGATCCTTCTATGTCTTTCACCTGCAAAATTATTTTCTCGCATCTTTGTCCTATGCACTTCACTTCTGTGGCTGTACTCTTCTCTGTACTCCTACTCTCACTTCTAGTATGTTGTTCACCATCCCTACATACTCTCGCGAAATGCCCTCTCCTATTACATCTTTTGCATGTGACAAACCTGGCAGGGCACTGGTAAAAGGTTGCAAAATGGTTATTGCTCCCACACCTGTAGCATTTAGGTCCCTTCTCTTTTGTTTCACCTCTGACGCTGTAATTATCCTTTGACCTTATCTTATATACCTCACTGCCCTCTTCTTCGTCTTTTACGGTAGCCACTTCCTCCCCATTGGTTTTCATCTCCTTAATACATCTAGCTGTGTGTTCTACAGACTTAGCTATTTCGATGGCTTCTTTTAAACCTGGGTTTTTTGCTAGCAACTTCTCCTGGATGTGTGGGTTATTGGTACATCTTACAAGTTGATACCTTATAAGAGAATCTATTAGACTACCAAACTCACATAGCTGTGTTAAACCCCACAATGCAGCAATAAAATTCTGTACAGACTCCTGTTTCCCTTGACTTCTCTTGAAAAACTTATGGCGTTCCAACACCACATTTACCTTGTCCCCAAAATGTTTCTCTAACTTCTCCATGGTCTGCTCATACTCGTCCACCCCTGTTCCATCCTGTCCCTCCTGATCTAACGTAGGTAGAGACTCATATACCTTGCGCCCTTGCCTACCCAAATTGTGCAATAAAATGTGTTTTTTCCTTTCAGACTTATATTTTTCCCCACCAACAGCTATTAAATAAGACTCAAAAAGTTTCACCCACTCCTTCCACCTGATTTCAGGTTCACCTATCTCATTAAGGAAGGGCGGGGGTTGGCTCATGCTTGCTGCTGCCATAGCTGAACCCTTACACAGCTAACACAAAAAGTATGGGTTATAAGGTCCTCAGGCGGAAAGAAAAAAAACACTATTTAAAAATACACTTTTCAAGCAATGTTTCAAAACTCTCTTTCATATATATAGTCACCGTATTGACCTATTATAATGTAAACTGCCTGGATTCCACAGGGTCTGTGTGAAGTTCCACCTTCCACACGAACTGGTGGCAGCCAATTGAAAGGACGAGTTAATTGGAAGTAACAGCAATTGGAAAGCAGGCTGGATTTGTAGGAGACAAAGAGTTAACTGGGAAAACCCTCCAAACAGCGAACTGGGAAGCACGCAGGATTTGTTGGTTGCAAAGAGTTAATTTTTTTTCAGAGAAATGCCGGCCCTTAGCTACCGGTGCGCCGGGGAACGTCCCAGCTATCCAGTTACCAGGAAGTCCTGACGAGCTGACAGGACTTCCAGACACGCAGCTCTCCTGTTTCCAATGTCTCTGGGGAATAGTCACGTTCAACTCTGAGCACCTTCAAAGCGGCAGGCTGCCGGTGGCTGCACGTCTTCTGACAGACTCCAATGACGGATGCCTTAACGCTGACCTCACACGCACTATGGAAATCAGCACACGGGACACAAGAACAGCGCGCCGGCTTCAGTGGGAACCCCAGCCTGGACGACACCTCAGGCGGACACCCACGCTCCCGGACAGGCACCAGGCACTACACGAAGATAGGTAGGATATTTATTCCTGTTCCCTTTAGCTAAGTTTCCGTTCCTTTCCTCAAGAACCACAGAATATTTTACTGTAATCGCCCAATGCCTTATGCGCTGCAGGTCTTATAAGAACAGTCACAGGGCTAAATTACTCGGCATCGCAAACTACAACCAGCCATGGAATGGGCACGTCCAAGCAGTGACGGAAGGCAGCTGAAAAATGCCTAACAGCCACTCGGAAAATAGGCTCTCACCTCCTCTTTAGTAATCTAGTCAGCAACAGTAAAAGTCGACATCCTGAATAAGCGCGATGATCGCTTCTTCTTTATTTCCATAAGCAGCTGTCCTCAACATACATTATTATCCTCCTTGGTCTTCCTCACACAAGTTTCCCTCTTCCTCCTGTGTGTTTGTGTGGAGAGAGCACTCAAAGAGGAGATGATTAACTACTGCCCCTGCGCAGTTCCGTCGCCAGTGTTAAAAGATGTAAATATCCAAAGACCAGGATAAAGCGTAAACAGGTCTGTTTATTAATCATCCACTCTCCTCACTGGAGAGTGTCCCAACATTCATGGCAAGCTCCGGGGCCGGCCACACCAACAAAGTGAAAGGGCAAGGGGTGGATGGAACATACCATTATAGGAATAACTTACAACAATAGCCTCAAGGCAAAAATATAGAGTCAAAAACGAATGCAATCTCAGAGATAAAATACAACATTTATTAAAGAAGTAAATATTAAAAACAGTTCATGTAGACCTATAGATCACAAAATTCTCTAGACATAATGATTAAAAATTTAAATTACAATTTATAACACAATATATTGTGACCAGCACAATACAAAAGACAGACAGAAATGTTTGTAAAACATAAAGATTGTAAATACAAATGGTACATTCAAAGCTGTTTTGTAATCGCAACCATGTTTCATAACAAACAATTTCTAGATAAACATGGGAGGAAGAGGCTTGAATTGTACGGAAAGTGAGCGTCGACGCGTTTCGGTGGTTCTAGGCGAGAATAGGGTCCACCTTTGTCAAGACTGCTATTGCATGTCTATCGAATTTAGCGGTCTGTACAGATACCCTACAATAAATATGCATACAATTATTCATACAATTATTCATACATTCTTGTTTAACATCTTTACAATATTCATGTTGTTATTCATACAAAATATTTCAATGTCACATTACTCCCTCGCATTTCTTAATCCAAGGTGTTGTTTGGAAGGGAATGGTGGATCTATTAACATCACATCTCACTATCACTGTAAACAGTTGTTGTGAACCAATTGTCTAGAATATCATTGACATTATATCCAGTTGTAATGGGCCTAAGTGCTGGGATTCAAGAAACTAAATACGTTAAGAGTCCTCATCTGTTCTTAATTCCTAATGTGATACAGTTCTAATCCCTCTGTTGTTAGATTATTTGGAGATTTCTAGGTATGGCGTTATCGGATGGTTGAATTGACACACTCACACTATTCTCAGGAGTTTAACCAATTTTTTTCAACTAGAGAGTTATGTCTAAAGGCAGTTCCAGATGGATAAGATGGGAGTTCTATCTACATGAGTACTATCTGCTGAGATATATACTAGTAGAGTTTGGTCTTACCTATTTGGTTTGGTTATGTTGGTTATGTAAAATCCTCAATAGGTGTAGAAAAAAGATCTCCGCCTCATCAGGAGAGTCTTTTACCATGTAGATTTAGCAGATGTTGTTACTTAAAAAGATGTTTGTTCAATGCATCTGCGGGAACAAGGGAATTTTTTAAGCTGTGTGTATTATCTAGTTTCATTATACTGGTTTGAAAAATAACACATTTGTTAAAAAGCGACACGATCCTGGTACAGCTTAATAAAGCCACAACTTGTTTCAGTTAAAACTAAGAGCATGTCTATAGGGTGTACCTGGAAACATACCTGATCTGGATTGGAAATATTCGATGTACCACTGGTAGATATTGTAGGAAAGTACGACAGCCTTGAGTTCCTAGTACGTTAAGGTCGAATTAAATCTAAATGGGAAAAGAGTCATTGTAAAGATGTTAAACAAGAATGTATGAATAATTGTATGAATAATTGTATGCATATTTATTGTAGGGTATCTGTACAGACCCCTAAACTCGACAGACATGCAACAGTAGTCTTGACAAAGGTGGACCCTATTCTCGCCTAGAACCACCGAAACGCGTCGACGCTCACTTTCCGTACAATTCAAGCCTCTTCCTCCCATGTTTATCTAGAAATTGTTTGTTATGAAACATAGTTGCGATTACAAAACAGCTTTGAATGTACCATTTGTATTTACAATCTTTATGTTTTACAAACATTTCTGTCTGTCTTTTGTATTGTGCTGGTCACAATATATTGTGTTATAAATTGTAATTTTAATTTTTAATCATTATGTCTAGAGAATTTTGTGATTTATAGGTCTACATGAACTGTTTTTTTGTTATTTACTTCTTTAATAAATGTTGTTGTATTTTATCTCTGAGATTGCATTAGTTTTTGACTCTATATTTTTAACTTGATGCTATGTTTTAGCTTATTCTGTATACATCTCGAGGGAACTAGTTTATATCTCTGTATAAACGCAAGTCTCTAATTTATTTATATTTGCACACCCAGTCACTGATTATAATCATTAGGTAAAAGACATCCAAACTCTACTGCTATAAGTTATTAGAGTCAGTTGTGATGTCACAATGCTTGCTACTAGAACCAGCGGCCGAGGTGAAAGGCAGCTGTTTAGAGCAACGAAAAACAGAACATTGCTTTTCTTTTTCCCCCCCTCTATTTTTTAGCTTACAGTGACAAGCAGAGAGAAGATGTTTATTTTTGCACTCCTTACATACTGATGCAAAAGTAAGAATGTTTCTGCATGTTTTTAGCCATTCCAAGTGAGTGCAAAATTTGTTTGCAAACTGCCTTGTATTGAACTGTTTATAATATCTGTTCACCAAAATTAACTACCAGGTTTTTTGATGTGTTTAATTTTGCACCAGAGGTTTTATTTTTAAGAGGTTTTATTTTTATTCTTCATGTTTGCTAACAAGCTTGCTCTTTCAAATGAACCAAGGTTTCAACTTGTTTGTGGGAAACGTGATGGTGTGAGCATGTATTAAATGGGATTAAGTACCCCCTGGTGTTCATGATCAAGATATTGCAAGTAACTAGGAGTTCTATACCCTTTAAAGGAACTTAGCCTTCAACCTCGTTCCCCTATATATTTATGGAACTCCTCAGAGACTTGCAATAATCTTATAGTGTACTGCAGGGGGTACTTTATCCCTAACATATTTATTTTACGGTTTACCCACAGTTGTTGCACAGGGTTTCAGACATTTTTAGCATAATCCATTAATTGCATTCTTATCAGCACTAGGTATGTGTGAAATAGCATATGTTATTCAGAATTTCATGTAATTTTGCAAAAACTATGCAAAATGACATGTATGTCACTAAATGTGATTTGCATGCCGCACTTTTATTTTGCAGTTTTATATTGTTCTAACTAAGCCCAAAGGGGCATTGGAGCGCTTTACATGAGCACCAGATTTTATTACATATGTCAGATTATTATTTGTTTATTTTAAAAAGTCTTTGGAAATACTGACCAGAGACTGGTTTAAGTCGTAAATGTTTCTCAGCAAATCATTCCTGCCCCAACCAGTCTCTCACAGGTGGAAATCATGCAAAATTAGGCAATGCAAAATGTCAAGAAATGTTTGCCCTTCACATAATGTAAGATCTGTGAATGTTGTTAACTTCAACTGCGAATTAAAACGTTTACCTGTGACTAGTAAGCACCAGGAGCAAAGGACAATCATTTGCCTGCATGAACTGAAAATAAATTGCTAAAACCGAATTTGTGAGAATAGAGAGAGCCTCTAAAGTCCAATTTTCACAGAGATAGGTCCCAAATAGTGTTTCCCAATTGTGCCCGGGCTATTTGAGACCTGTTTCTATTTTTGTAACAGCTCAGACCCATATCGGCTAGTTTGACCTGCTGCTGGTGTTATCCCCTGTGTACAAAAATCACTGTGACCAGTCTCGCACCTCGGTGCTCAGACCATTATGCGCTGTCCAGCATAGGATTTGTACTGAAAGCATACCCTTCCAGTACAAATTCCTATATATAGACAAAAGAAAAAATAGCCAGATGAATTGCATGTTTTCGGTGCTCTGCAGCACACATGTACTGATAGCGTTCTGGGGAAATCAAAGCAGTTCCCTTTTTATCTGCTGCTTCCAGTAAGAGTTAGATTTTGGAACATAGTTTGGTCCAACAACCTTAATAAATAGGATGTATTTGTAGGGATCCTCCCCAAGAAATGCCAACTTGATGCAATTTGGCACAACATTCATTTGGCGCTATGAAAAGGACACCTTCCACTGGAAAGCACCTGTTGTACTAGAAAGTAAATCCCTGATGCTACTTTACACTGTGCTAGCACTGGTTGGTATTGCATCAACAACACTGGCTAGCTCACTAATTTGTTGGTGCAAACAAAGCAGTGTAGTTTTCAAACTGAAATGAGCAGGTGACAAACGACAAATTATCTTAATGGCAAAAATGTTTTTCCAGGGGTGTAAAACAATTGTGAAGTTATTTTTGGCCACTTTGAAAACAAAATGCAAAAGTTGGATTTTTTTTTTTTTTATTGGACATAAAGCCTAGCAAAAAATGTTTTTGCTTAAGAAAAAATGTCTCACTTGTAAATATTCCTCCCGGAAAAGATTCTGCACAGAAAATACACCTCAAAACTTTTTTGTCATGACAGATTGCCTGTACGTAAAGTTGTTCAGGTTTGCAAAGCTTTAATGCACTAACTACCGTTTCCGCACTCTACTTAGAGTTAGAGAGGAGCTTCATTTCTGAAGCCAGAGCCTTGGCCCCAAGATCGGAAACCTCTGACCTCAGTGTGTGGTTACAGTGATGTCACCCTGCTGTATTCAGGGCAGCTGCCTCTTGCTAGATTTCCCTGCAGGGACCACCCAATTTGAATAATTGCAGTTCCAGACAGGAATGCGCCAAAGGGGGGGTTTGGTGAGCTGCCAAGCATCGCGAGGTCTGCCCCCGGGCAGATTCAGAGGGGGTGGGGCTAGATGAGCGCCGCCATTTTATGGCTTTGGGCTACTTTGGGACTAGCCCAAATTTTGAATAGTAGCCCAAGCTACTTAGGGGGTTTGCGCGCTTGCCCAGCCACGATTTTAGGTTTTGGTGGCTGGGAGCGCAGTAGTGTAAGGTTTTTGTCAGGAGGCCTGTCAGGAGGTGCGAAGCTTAGTTTATAGCCTGGAGTTGAGTTTCTTGTGTTGAAGTGAGCATGTCCAGCGAGGATTTCAGGGTGCTTGAGGCCATCTGCCTTCTCAGTGAGGCTGTCCGCATGGATTTATTGGTGGCTGGCCCTTTGGGCGGTTCGCTCCCCATGAGGCGCACATCGGCAGGTGTGGCGGTCCCTGTAATGGCCTGCTTGCCACCCTGCAAAACCACCAAGAAGCAGGTGAGCGATCAGGGCCGTGCGTATGCCAAAAGCGTGGCCCTGGTTTTGTGTCTGGCGTGGTCCGGGGGTGCTGGGGAGTAAGTGGCCTAGGGGCAGGCGGGAAGAAGGCCCGGCGGGGGACCGCTCCTTGCGCCTCACCCACCGGGGACCGCAAACGAAGCCCGGCCACTCCGGTAGATTGGGAGCGGCTGCCGGGGTGAGGGAGGTGGGGGCTGGGCCCGGGAAGAGCATGCGGAGGCCCGTGCCCTCGGGGAGGGGACTAAATGGGTGAGTCAGAAGGCGCAAAAGGGGAGAGAGGTGAGCCCCCCGACCCATGCGCATGTTGACAGGGGCCGCCCGAGAGTGAAGAGGGCAGCCCCTGCTAAATATGGTGGGGTGAGCGGCAAGTGACAGAATGGTGGAGGTGACCTGGGCGAGGGATTGGATTTTAGCGAGCGTTCGGCCCGGGGGGCTTCGGCCCCGGGGTCTAGGCAGGGGGCCGAGGTGTGGTGTGAGGGATCACAAAGGGGGAGTGCTGGAGGGCTAGAGTGTGAGGAGAGGGAGCGCAAAGGTGGGCCCCAGATAGAGTCAGGGCACAGGAGCTTGACAGGGCTGGGCGGGAGCTGCGGCTGGCAGGCAGGTGTGGGGGGTATGTCCCCGATTCTGTTGGATTCAGATAGCAACGAGAGGGACTGGGAGGGTGTGGACCTCTTTGAGTCATGGGCGGGAGGGGTCAAGAAAACTCGAGGCAAGGGCGGGCGGGCAGGGGCACGCGGAGGGGGCTTCCAACATCACCATGTTTCGGGGGGAGATGGCTTATGGAGAAGGCGGAGAGTGAGGGGGAGATAGGCAGGGGGGTTGGGGTGAAGAGGAGGGGGGATCCTCAGATGAGGGGGGCTGGGACGGGAGGGCTGGTGTGGACAGAGGAGGAGGTTGGTGGGAGGCAGGGGTTGATCTTAGCGTGGTAGGTAGAGGGTGGGCGGCTAGTACTTTGGGGATAAGGGCGAGGCGGAGCGGAATAGGCGGGGAAAGTTAGTGGGGCCCAGCACACCAGACCTTCCATTTTTTTTCAGGAGGCGGCGCGTCGCGGGCACCAGACTTGGCAGGGCTGGGGACAGCCCACTGGCACCAAGGAGAAGGGAGGGTTGAACCTTTGACGGCGTGCCCGGTACTGGCGTGGGATCCCGTCGAGGCCGGCAGAAGTAGGCCCACAGCGGGCTCACTGGCCCCTACACCCAAAGGGCCTCCACGGCCTGGGGACCAACATCGGAGGAGGAGCGACGTGAAAGTTGTTTTTAATGTTGCTAAGAGGGTGCAGTCTGCGCCGCCGGCTGGAGGAGCTGGTTGTTCTAGAGATGTTGATTTACTTTGAGGAAGATAGTATGGAGGAAGGAGTGTTGAGAGAAGGAGAGGGTGAGGAGGGCTGAGTAATGTTGTCAATAGTGTATTCCAGGTGTCACTGCTCCAGGCGGAACCCACGGGTCGGACATCACGCTGGGAGGACAGATCGGCCCCCCCAGAGGGGAGGATAAGAGATTGGCAGCTTCGTTGGTTTCATGTAAAAGGGCAGCTGGTGCGGCCACTTTTATGCTATCCGCGAGGGTAGGGGGAGGGGTGGTGGATATGGGGGCAGGTTAGGTTAAGGTACGTACGTGGCTGAAATTGGGGTAGGAACAGACGAAACGATTGAAGGGGCACTGGGGGACACAGGTAAGGCATCCCGAGGGAAAGTTAGCCCAAGTAAGGGCCCCACGGCTAAGGGAGTTGGCCCGGGTAAGAGGCCAGGGGACGCACAGAATAAGGGGTCTGGGGTGACACGGCAGGACGCGACACAACGGGGGAGTATGGTGTCAAATTGGAGAGTAAGGAGTTGAAGATAAAACGGTTACCTAATATGGGTGTCACAAGGCCGTTGGGGGCGCATTTGATGTTGGCTACTAAGGAGCGTATATGGAAGGGGGAGTATGTGGAGATATTGAAGCTCCTACACAGGGAAGTGAGAGCGAAGGAAGGGTCGAATGAGGAGGAGTATGAGTTATAGAAAAGGCAGAAGGTGCCGCTTACTATAGAGAACTGGATGGCAGCTTTCCTTATTTATGCCTGCGTATATTGCGAGCAATTCCCCAAGAGGTCAGTAGCAATGTTTAAATACATGGACGTTATCAGGAAGGCCCAGATTACTGGAGGGGGTTATGCCTGGGCCCAATACGACGAGGAGTTTAGGGCCCGCATGGAATGGGACCATGAGGCAAAATGGGGTGAGCTGGACACGGACTTGTGACAGCATACAATGGAGTTAGAAGGTTCAGAGAAGACCATATTTATGGCTAGCGGGCTACCCATAGTTTATCAGCCCTTTCAGGGCCACCCCATCCAAGGGGGGGTGGGGGCCATGGCCAGGGGGCAGTAAGGATCCAAAGGGACCTGCTGGGATTATAATAAAGGATTGTGCACTTTGGAATATTGCAGGTTCCGACATGAATGCTCGGGCTGTGGGAAGAGTGGGCAGGCCCTGGTTAAATGCTGGGGAGGTCAAGGTCAGAAGCAGGGGGACCAGCAGGGGCACACAGGGGGGTTTAGGTCTGTGAGGCGGGAAAGAGACCAAGGGGCCAAGGGACCAAAAGGCTCGTACACCGATTTAGAAGGACAAGTTGGTCTCAGCCCTGCGGGGATATCCAGACGCGGGGGCTGCAGAACGTCTGCGGGTGGGGTTTATAGAGGGGTTTAGACTAGGGTACAACGGACCAAGGATGAGACGTTGGGCTGACAATTTGAAGTTGGCGAAGGAGCACCCCGAGGTGGTGCAAGAAAAGCTGGACAAGGAAATCAGTGAGGGCTTCAAGGTCGGACCCTTTGAGGATTGGCCTCTGGACGATTTGATAGTGTCCCTCATTGAGGTAGTGCCAAAAAAGGAGAAGGGGCAGTTTTGGCTCATACAACATCTGTTGTTTTCTGAAGGTGGCTCGGTAAATGATTTTATTGATGAGCGAGAGACCACAGTGTCATATTAATCAGTTAACGCAGCCATGTCACTCGTGGTTACCACGGGCGCAATGCCGATGATGGCAAAGTGCGACATCAAGTCGGCTTTCCAGCTTCTTCCAGTCCACCAAGATGATTGGGGCCTACTGGGGATCCAGTTTAACAGCCGCTGGTACATGGACAAAGCACTGCCGATGGGCTGCTCCATATCTTCTGCACTGTTCGAATGTTTCAGTATGTTCCTACAATGGTTGTTCACAGAACGGACGGGTCACCAAGGAGTAACGCACTACTTGGATGACTTTTTCTTTGTGGGCACCCCAGGCTCCACGGACTGCCAGGATGCACTGGACAGGTTCCAAGAGATCATGGGGGAGTTGGGTGTGCCGTTGGCACCGGAAAAGACGGCACTGTCCTTTCTAGGAATTGAATTGGACTCAGTGGCGATGGAAACACGCTTACCAGCTGATAAACAGCAGCAAATGTTGGGGCTGCTAGCAGCTATGTTGGCATGACATAAAGTCACGGTGACGGAAATACAGGTGCTACTGGGTCATCTGAATGTTCATGCAGAGTTGTGAAAGTAGGGCGGACTTTCTGTAGATGACTGGGCAGGGCATTGGCGGGCCGGAGGCCGCCGCATCATCATGTGAGGCTGTCAGCAGGGGTAAGGGAGGACCTGAAGATGTGGCAGTTCTTTTTACTGAACTTCAATGGCGTTCCAATGATGCGAAGAGATGACATGGTTTGGGACGTGCAGATCTTTTCAGACGCAGCAGGGAGCGCAGGATTGGGACTGTATTGGCGGGGCAATTGGTGCACGTAACGGTGGCCCCCTGAATGGGCGGTGGGGGTCGAAGCATAGCTTTCCTGGAGGTTTTCCTGCTGGTGGTGGTTTATTTCACTTTGGGACTTGCTGGCCCACATGAGGGGGACTTCAGGATAGACAACATGGCAGTGGTTGAGATTGTGGATAGGCAGTCTGCAAGGGATGCACAAGTTTTGAAGTTGCTGAGAGTGTTTGTGCTGGGCTGTTTGCGGCATGATATTGCCTTTTGAGCAGTGCATGTACCAGTGGTGGACAGTGAACGCTGATGCTTTGTCTCAGTCACAGTGGGGGAGATTCCGTGGGCTAGCCAAGGACACGGACAAGACCCCGACCAGCATGCCTCCGCATTTGTGGTACGTAGGCAACACAGGATGTTGCAGCTGGTTCTAGGGTCACTGGCGCAATCGACGAAGGTGGCATACATGACGGCATGAGAGGAGTTTTTAGGTTCGGGGCAGGTCAGCAGGAAGATGTAATACAGTTTAGCCTGCCTTTAATCGAGAAAGGGCTCACGCGAATCACAATACTGGGCAAATTGGCAGCGATCGCTTTCATGGGTAAGCTCCTGTGGGGTTATGCGCCGTTGGCGGGGGAAATCGGTTTGCGCATGTTGGAAGGGGGCCCTGGAGTGTGGGGGGGTGACTCGGGTCAGGAGTCCCCTGTCCTGGGATCTTTTGGGGAGAGTGCTGCAGTCGTTGCTATGGGTCTGCAGGGATGACTCGGAGCTTTGCCTATTATCCACATTGATGTTGTGGATGTTCGTGGGAGCCTTCCGGGTTTCGGAGTTATTGGGTACCAAATGGGGTGAGGGCTTGTTATGGACCTAGTTTTCCCTCCGGGAGCACAGGGTATGTCTGTGGCTGAGGAGATCAAAAACTTATCAGAGGTGCGGGCGTTGGGTCTCTTTACAGGCAGCCGTCGATGGCTTGGCCTGCCCGTATGGGTGGGAGTTGAGATGGAGGGCATTGGCCTCAGACATATCGGGTTTGGCATTCAGGCATGTGGATGGGCGGACGGCAAAAGGGTCGCAGCTCCTAGCTATATTGAGGAAGGCCTTGACCCTCCTGGGCCTGATGGGAAATGTTTTGGTTCTCACTCATTCAGGATCGGTGCTGCATCAGAGGCGAACAATCGGGGTTGGGGAGAGTGGACATTATGAGATTGGGCAGGTGGGCCAGCGTTATGTGTGCAGCGCTTCCAGCTATTTGCTTTTGATTCCCGTATGTGGGACTGGGCTAAGATCCCATACGTTAGCAATCTAATATGATTTATTTACATGAGTTTTTTTTCTTTTTTTGGATAAATTGTAGACTTTACATGTGAAGGGCTCCTTTTATAAAAACTGAGATGCTGATTTGCGAGGTGCATGTTACACCATGAAAAAAGGCATGGGCATTTTTTCTGCATGCCCAACGGGATTCACAATAGAAGACGGGATCCAGACTGGCGTCACAAATGGTTTGCAGATTTATATGGACTGTTTTTCAGAAATGGTATTACTGGTCCTATTCCTTCTCCATGTGGGTCAGGGAACTAATTTTCCCTTCATGAGCCCTAAAGAGTCTTTGCAGGGAAATTTGTATTTCACCTCTGCATCAGGGGTTGACATGACTGGTGGGATCTGGCTGGAATGTGTGGGTTGGAGCTTGTGTGGGCTCATGGGGGTTCCCCTCTAGAATGTGGTGTACTGTTGTAATGTCAGTTTTTGCCCGGTCCTGGAGGATGACAGATTAAATAAACTTGTCTCTTACCTCTTTAACAGAGTCTTCCTTTCAGTGGTGATGAGTTAGTCTGGCACCTCCAGTTACCCTCTAGTGACACACCTGAAGCCGTACCACCCTGTGTCCTGCTGCTTGGATTCCTCCAGCAGTGCCGCCCGGACGTTTCTGAATCTTTGTGCTGCCTGGTGTCTTATTCACTGCGCCCTGCTGTGTTCCCCGGTTGGCGCAGCACCTGAGCGTTGTTTTCCTGCGGCACCATTAGAAATTTTGGAGGGTGCAGCTATTTGTTGATCACCACTGCACGACGGCCATCTCATTTACAGTTGGTGTCCTCGCGGAGCTGTGAAGATCTGTGCACCGTTGCCTGGACACGGATCTCTGTCACCTTGTGGCGTTATCCTGTTCTGGTGCGGCTGTGCTCTTACGCATACGATGTCAGATGTTTGCAATTACGTCTGACGTGCTTCAGCAGCCATTTTTGATTAGGCCATATCATTTCAACGCTGACATTAGTTGGTGTGCACACTATTTTCGTCATTTGGGTCCATTGGAATTCCCGAGCGGTGCCTCCAGTGATGGCGCACCGTTTTACATTCCCAGTTTCTGTATTTGTACCACGTCAGAATTTCAATGCTGCCCATCCGGTGACGCGCACACAGTTTCTCTTCTTTACCTGCATTTGTGCCACATCGGAATGTCAATGCTGCGCTTCCAGTGATACACACACCATTGTTCTTCTCTTTCAGTGTTGTATGTGTTTCCAGTGATGCGCACACTCTCCCAATACATTCTTCAGTGATGCGCTAACCCATGTCTACATTTATCTACATTCCTGAGCAATACTCTAATTGTGCACTTGGTGATGTGCATACCATTTGATAATATAAGTTGTTTGAACTTACTGTCTTGCTTAACATTTTACTTCATCCCTGGTACATTTTTGTTGTTATTTTAGTGGATTTGCCTTTAAGGACTCATTTGGTGGGGTAGGTGTTGGGCAACAACTCTCCCACGTTTGGCCATGGATCGTGTTCTGGCACCTCCACCTTTTCTACAGTCTGCAGGTACTCAACCTCTTCAATGGGAGCAGTGGACAGACACGTTTGATGCATATCTGGAGGTTAATGACAGTGAAACTTTCACTTCTAAGAAGAAAAAAGCTTTATCAATTTACAATTTAGGTTCTGAGGGTAGGAATAGTTGAAAATTTTACCTTTGGAGATTGTAAGCACTCATGTAAGTGGTGGTGACGATGGCGATTCACTCATTGCCAATGATTATGCTTCTATTGTTAAAACTTTAGACAAAAGATTTAGTCTCAAAAGAAATGTTGTTCTTCAACGTCACAAATTTCTTCAACACGCTCAAACTCCTGGTGAGTCCATTGATGACTTTGTTGCTGCTCTTTGAATCCTAGCGGTTACCGGCAACTATAGGGAGTTTAGAGACTTAATTATTTGAGGTCAATTTATTGAAAGGATGTCTAACAAAAAGATCTACAAGAAGTTATTGTCCTTTGATGATCATGATTTAGAGACTGCACTCACATTAGCTACGAGTTTTGAACACTTTCAATTTTGTGTAAAAGAAATGAGTAGTACTGCCTTAACTAGTGAAGTCAAATTGTTGAATTCTAAACGTAACCCTAAACCATTGAAGGGGTCTAACACCAGTGCTGTCCATCCTGCTACACATTACTCGAAACCCTACATTGAGCAAGGCGAAGCCATGTGCCTCCGTTGTAGGAGCAAATCTTATTTAGGATATGCCAAGTTTTGTTTTGCTTTGAACCAAACTTGTTATAAATGTGAAAAAAAGTTCATTATTCTTGAATGTGTAAGGCTGTTATACACAGATGGTAAAGACCATTGCAGAAGACTTAATTGATCCTGTTGATGAGAATTACGAATTGTTGATGTTGTCTCCTTCATTATCTCATGCTGAAGGTGTTGTTAAACTAGTTTCTTTGGGGGTCTCACAAAAGGAAATCTCCTTCATGCAAGATTAGCAGTAATGGGCAATGCCTTGATTTTCTTGCAGATTCTCGTTCTCCTTTTACTCTCATCAATGAGAAGGAATTTGGAAAAATTAGATAGTGACCAATTGCGACAATCCGATATCAAAATCTTTGCTTATGGGGGTACAAGAATTGAAGTCTTGCGACATTTGTTATCGATTCTGGTCATTGGTGCTGATCTGGCTATGGGGTTGGTGTTCATGTTGAAGAATGGGGCAAACCTGTTGGGGTGGGATGAGCAAGGTGCTCTTAACATCATACTAGATCCTAATCATCCTGATATGGTGGTGTCCCACAGTGCACTCAATCAATTTTACAATGTGCTTTCTCCTGATTCCACCAGTGCTCTCACAGTTGCCCAGGTATTGAATGACAAGTGGGTACACATTTATACTGAGGTGTTTAATGTTACGCTTGGTAAACTTAAGGGTTTTCAGCATCTTATTGTGCTCAATAATGGTGCTAAGCCTGTGGCTCCTAAAGTGTGCAAGGTACCCTTGAGCCTCCGCAAAGAACTCAAGTGTGAGTTAGAACGACTGTGTACAGTCGGGTTATTGAACCTATTGAAGGTTCTGAATGGTTGGCCCCCATTGTTTAAGCATACAAATCCAATAAATCCCTTAGTCGTGTGTTGAGACCTTAACGCTAACACCTGGGTTGATCGTCAACCTCTACCAAACATCAATGAGATGTTGGCTACTTTGGAGGGTGCCAGTTTTTTTACTTCCCTAGATATTTCCTCACTTACCAATACATTCAACTGTGCAGAGAATCAAGGCACTCCACATCTTTTGTTACTCCTGAGGGTGCCTATCGTTACATACGTATGGCTTTAGGCTTGCCTCTGATGGGGAAATACTGGCACCCTCCCAGGAGCAAATGAATGAAACTCACTAGACATAACAGGTTTGCTCAAAAACAGAGTTCTTTATTGGTACCAGAAGCATGCATCATTGCTAATTAGCAACAAAGAAGTCAGGTCTCCTGCCTTAGGGGCTCTCAGACCGCTTCTTCCCAGAGTGGCTGGTTTCTGGGTGCTATATAGTTTAGTAATTTCATGTCAGCAGAACTAGAGTAAGGCACCAGCCCAAATATGGCTAACATGGATGTGCAATGTCTGCACAATGCAAATTATAAACAGCCAGATATGGGCAGACCAGAAAGGCTGGCTCGGCACTGTGTAAGCAACTTGCACAACCAGATTAAGAAATATCATATAGTCAGGACAGGCAAAGTGACCTCTAAGGGGGTACAGAATAGCTTGTAGAAGCTTGTCGAATCAAGGTCAGATAGGAAGCCCTTTGGAGCTCCAGACCTCACGTTAATGTGATCTATCTAAGCATGATATATTTTGAAGTGCATACACATGAATTTATATGGGTATTCATATATATTTTGCAACAATCCTCCCTTTTGGATAGACCTATCCAACATTAGTGTAAAACCAAAATGTATATATGTATATATGAAGGAAACATTAGTTACATATCTTTGGATTGCATTACACAGTTTTGCATACATCCTGATGAGATCATTATTATATCAGCAGGCTGTTATGATACCGGCAGCATACTCATAATTAGGTGTCCAGCAAGTATTGTTTGCTCAATGCAAAGCATAAGGCTACAGTGTCACTTAGTCACTCAGTTCCCGGGTACTTTCAGCAAGTGTCAGTAATTTAAAGGCATGCAGTGAGCGGTCATCTGCTTCTCCTCCTGGTCCGCAGTCGTCTTGTTCAGGGGAGGTTTCACGGACCTGCCCTGCGCTGTCCGCTTCAGTCAATTTTTCTTTAGGTGCAGACCATCACTTTTCTTCGAGACTGCTTTGTGTACTTCACTCAACAGTATCAGTTGATGTTGCGTTCATCTGACAATTTACGATGGGCCCACATGGATCGTAGAAATGATCTGGTCTGTCCTCTTCTTGACTGCTGTGTTGCTCAGGTCCTCTGGTGACAGATGGTCATCAATTTCTTGTACCCTGCTCTCAGGCATTGGGGTGCTGTCCTGCATCTTGTCTCCTCAATACATTCATGGCGTTGGTTTACCGTCTGTGGTCCAGTCCACCTAAAACTAAAAGAAACAGCTTTTATTTTTCTCGCCAAGACCATATCTCCATAATCGCTTGAGTAGTCTTTGCCACAATGCAGGCAGTACTAAAGTCAGAGCATCAGGTTATTACAGCCCTGTTCCATCAGCTGGCTTTACTAATAATCTGTTTTTTTGTTTATTTTTATTTTGGAGTTCATTTACTCCTCCTGGCCACAGGAGGGTAGTATGGGGTATGCATGTTATACTTTTGTCCCAAAAACAACCTCTTTATCATTGATAGAGCGCCATGTTATTCGGAAAATTGTAGGGGTGCATTATGATCACCAGAAGTCAGTACCCGCATATTTAGAGGACCATGTTAATGTGTGATTATTAGAAATGTAGTACTAGGCCGAGCATGTTGCAACATGTAATAGCATACTCATATTATTTGGAGAATAATGTAGTGCTTTAACCGAAAATATGCTGTATGTAATACAGAAATTATTGTTTCCTGTCTAAACTGTTGCATTAGGAATAAACGTGCCATATTAGAAGTTGCACGTGTAGGTTGCTTATTAATGAAAACATGTGATGCTCTAACATTAGAAGGAAAATGCCTTAGAAATATAATGAAATGCAATGCTTTGGAATGATTATTGTAATGCTTATGTTGTAGTTTTAGAAATGCATTTAAACGTGTAAAGGCCTGATACATGAAAAAGCCAGCAGAGACCTAACTGTATTTTCTTTGCTTAGCTAACAATGTAGACCTGATATGTGTATTTTTGATTGGGGAAAGGCTCCTGTTCGCAGTTGAATTTCAGCTTGTAACTTAGGAGCACATGCATCAACCTATTTAGGAAGTGCAAACGGTGCGAATCGGTAAATTCGGCCATTTGCGCTTCCTAAATACGTTTTGGGATGCATGAAACACTTTTTCAAAAATCGCTTTTTTTTGCATTTCCTAAAAATGCGAATGCATTTAAGTAATCGCATTTGTGCGATTCCTTAAATGCAATGCATCAATTTTTTTAAAAATGCGAATTTTGAAATAGGAAGTGCAAATTAACACGAGGTTGACCCTCGTGTTAATTTGAAAAATTCTTTAAAAAAGCACAAAAATGCATTTTGGAAAGTGTCATGTTACAGACACACATGTCCTTAGGACATGTGTGTGTGAAACATGCACTTTAAAATACATTTCAGGGGTGCAGGGGGGGTCCTTTGGACCCTCCTCTGCATCCTTGTAATGCATCAACAAAATTGTGAATTCCAAAAAATAGAAATGCAAAACGGCATTGATTCCTATGGGCCTCTAGGCCCATAGGAATCAATGTAATGCCATTCCTTAATTGCGATTCGCAATTAAGGAATCGCAAATTCCGAAAATTAAGAAATCCTAAAAAAAAATAGGATTTCTTGATGCATAGGATTTTGCAATTCCTAAATTGCGATTCCTTAATTTTCGCAATTTAGGAAATGCAAATTCCTACAATGATGCATGTGCCCCTCAGAGTGCATGCAAGGTTGTTCCTCATGCATTTCTGTTGCAGTTGCAACGACACGAAGCTTGTTAGGTAGAATAAGCCATTGTTTAGGAGTTAGGTTGGTAGGAGTGAGAACGAAGGGAGTGGATCAGAATGCAGAGATGCTACATTTGGCAGAGAAGGTACCTGGGGCCCAAGGACACAGCAACGGTTTTTGGATAAAGATGGAGTCTTGCTGGAAAAACCAAGGAAGAAGCACCTGCCCAGAGGGGTGTGTTCAGGGCGTGTTTACTGTCTTTGGGATTTTGTATTAGGGACAGCACCCCGAGGGTGGAGAGCAGACTTTAGAGCAGATCTTGAGGCGTAATGTAGACTTGGAGCAGATTTGGGGAAAACCAGGCAGGGGAGGCGTGTAGGAAGGAGCTTCTTAGAATGAGCTCTGTTGCTTAAGCTACTCCCCTATGGAAAGTGAGTGAACTTCTTAGGAAGTCTTCACTGCTGACACCTTTTTCTATTGCTGGGAGGGATGCTAAGCAGGGATGTCACCTTAGAGTTAGTGTAGGGACAGACAAACCTTTTCTTTCTTTTTGTTAAATGTAGTTGAGACTTCAAGCAGGAACTGTAATTGTATGTCTAATACTTCTTGAGCTTACGCTGATTTTTATCTTGAGTCGTCTGAGACTCTTGCGGAGAATCATGTTTCCATTAGTGCCGGTTTATTTTCTAAAGCTCTTACTGAGGTGCTTGTATGTCCAGTTATTTTTGGCTTTGTAATACATCTTTTACATTTCATTTCGTAGTCAGTGGTCCTTTCAGAATTGGATTGATTCTTTCATTTGGAAATTGTCATAAGTATGAAATTATTGATCTTCCCTTTACACTTCTTAGCAGACAAAAGATTCAGGCGGATTTCAAGGATTGGTAAAATAAAAATCTAATTAAAAATCCCGGCCTTACCAGCATAAATGTAGTCACTAAGTGATCTTCTATTGCTATTTATGCCCTGGTGGGTTCCTAACCTTGGAGAGATGGCTTTCCTGAAGTACTGCGCCTCAGTTGCTGCAATATTCTTCCCTGTTGGATACACCTCCATTCATTTTGAAAACATATCCACCCACGCCAGCAAAAATTTAAATCCATTCACTGGGAAGCAACATGCATCTGTGAGTTCATCCTCCCTTGTGCAACATCAGAGGGTCCTTGCTCCAGTCTTGTAAGGGAAAGGAACATACTGCGTGGGGACACAGGCATCCCATCCTGGTAGGCCAATACTCTCTTCATTATCCGGCTCACATCCATCATCAATCCACCCTCTATGTTCATCTGGTGTTGAAGACCATTATACTTTCTTTACATTAGCTTGGAAGAATTGTCTCAGAATGGGCTGTATTGTTGGTAATGCTTTATTCATTAGTCCCATCTGTACTGGCTGTAACATGCTTTCATTTAATGCTGTGTCAGCGATGGCATCACCTTTGGCTAACTTAGTATTAGCTCCTGTGTTGGCTTCAAATGTATTACCATTATCCTGGTGTATAATAGTATTGCTTTTAACATGATCCTTACTAAAGGACCATTTTTAATAAGGCACCCTGCTTCTGTTATGAATCTGTGATACTTCCACAGCTGGCCACAAATAAGAACTGCAAAGCATAATGTGAGTTAGTTTAAATGTTAACAGTTTTACCCTTGACTAGTATTCATGTTTTGATACATCATACAGCTCATCTTATTGGGTAGATGTTCCAAGTGGCAGAGCTGCACTTCAGCTATTGCTATAGCATACCCTGCTCTGTAATCCTTGTCTAACAGTCGCCTGGAGGATCCATCAGTGTACCACTCCTATAGTCTGCTTTTTCTAATGGTGTCTAATCTTGGCGGGGTGCCGATTTCTACAATCTCAACACCAACTTACCTAGGGGTCTTATCTGTTTCTAAGAGAATGGATCTCATCAGAATCACCTATTGCAGGTAATACTTTTTCCAAATTAACAGGTGGGCCTCTTATTATGACATTACAATTAGACAACATGGTGCCAATATAACCTGTGTGCCTGCCAGCAGAAAAATGTTGTGTCAATCCAGACAACAACAACAACCATACCAAATGCGGCACCTAGATAATACAGGTATAGTCCAACACAATCAGAGCTGTCCTCTCCACCATCACAGCTGATGACCCCTAATCACTGCAGAAAGCAAAGTCACATAGTTGTCTCCCACAGGCCTTTCTTTTCCAGCTGTGTCAGCACACCATTGGCAGCACCACTTCATTTGCAATGTTATTTTGCTCTTGGAATATCACACAACCCAGGTAAGTCACCTCTTTTTTTTCAGAACTGACATTTTGACAATGAGGCTTCTCTTCAGGTGGTAGTTCAGCAGAGCTACAGTGCCTTTTTCACAAGCTTTCATAGGTCTCAAGTGATGGAGATCTCACAAGGAGGTCATCCGCCTACTGCAAGACGATGCTACCAACTTCCAGGTATAGGTGGCCCAAGTCTCTCTTTACTGCCTGCGAATTGACATTGGGACTCAGAGTGAATGAAGTGTACTAGGTATCCCAGCACGACGGCAAAGAGGCTTTCACTCCGTAGATAGACTTTAATGCTAAAACCCACTGAGGATAGAAAAATACTCTGCCTCTACAGGTATAACTAATAATATAGTACTGGTGTCAGGCACAACAGGCTCTAACGGAACCACACGTTAGTAAGCTAATCACTTAATGGGGACAGCGTGTTTTCACCACCCTCTCTTTTTTAAAATTGTATTTATTTTAAATATCAAATCAAATCAGTCTTTTATTATTATTATTATTATTATTTATTAAAAAAGTTTTCTATAGCGCGAACAAGACCCTTAGGTATCAGAGCGCTTAACATGACAGGTCAAGACAATGACAGTAGAAATAAAGAATAGAAATAAAAAGTTATATACATATCTTTCAAATGTTTTCAATACGTATAGTACAATAATCTGAGGTAGGATAGGGGTTATGCGATCTTAATTAGCGGCTTTACAGTTGTCTTCTGAGTAATTCCAGTCTAGAGTCAGTAACGTGACAGCTTCTGATATCGTCAAAGAGTGGAATGAGATCCTACAAACTTCCCCTAGTTATAAAATGTTTGTATCCTTTAAGTCCAGTTGATGTGTTGTCTTGTCTATGAAAGGAATTTACTCATAAGAAAGATCTTAGATTCTCTCTTGAATCTTGCCGTATTTGTAATTTTCCTAATGTTGGGAGGGAGAGAGTTCCAAATGCTGGGGGCCGCTCCAGAAAACGCTCTATCGTAAGTTCTTTTCTTTTTGAAAATTGGTGGTCTCAGCATCAGATAATTGGCACTCCTTGCAGGTCTGTTTCCTCCCGATAATTCAATTTTCTGGGCGAGGTATGTAGGTGTGTTGTGGTGAAAAGCTTTGTGGGTGATACATGCCATTTTTAGTTGTATTCTAGCTTCGTACGGTAGCCAATTTAACGCCTTCAGATGTGGGGAGATACGGTCAAATTTCCTTGTACCAGTGATAAGTCTTGCTGCTGCATTAAGGCATGCTTTCAATGGAGCTATTGAAATTTTCGGTAGACCTGTTAACGTTGTGCATCCGTATTCGATTCTCGAAATGACCAGTGATTGTACTGCTAGTTTTAGATCTGACTCCGTTAAAAACGATTTCATTTTTCTTAAGTAGTTTAGGTGAAAATGAGCGTTTTTTGTCATTGCCTTGATGTTGGCTTTCATGTCTAGGTTCTCGTCCAGTGTGATTCCGAGTGATTTTGCCGAATTCACTAGCGTTGGGGTGCAGTTTAATGCAGTGATCATTTTAGACCATGTCTTCACTTCTGTTTGGTTCTTTAGAGGCGAAATAAGTAAGAATTCAGTTTTATGTGCATTTAGCTTCAGATGATTGGTAGATAACCATTTTAACGTCATTTTGAGGGCTTCATTCATTAGCATGATGTCTTCCAAGGACGCGATCTTCATGTATATCTGTGTGTCATCCACATACATGTGGTAGGATATTTTGGAATTTCGCAGTATTTTTGTAAGGGGTTCGATGTACAGATTGAACAATGCTGGAGATAGTGTCGATCCTTGAGGAACTCCTAGTTTTCATTTGGGCAAGATGGTGAGAGTGATTAGTTGACCAGGAATCTTTGACTTCTGTTGTGTAGGAAGGATTCAAACCATTTTAGTACTGTGCCGGATAATCCCATCCAGTCCTGGAGTCTGTTAAGTAATTTTTCATGGTAGACTGTATCAAATGCCGATGATAGGTCTAGAAGGATGAGTAGGCAAGATCGGTTTTGATCTAGTGCTTGTAGGGCATCATCGACAATGTGAAGGATTGCCGTTTCCGTGCTGTGCCCTGTTCTGAATCCCGATTGGCAGTCATCTAATAGCGAGAAATTGTCGATGTGTTGGTTCAGCTCTTTCTGAACACATTTCTCAATTAATTTGGCAAGGAGTGGAATGTGGGTCACTGGGCGATAGTTATTTGGATCAGCTGGGTCTACTGTAGGTTTTTTGATGATCGGTATTACTTGACCTGTTTTTAGGCATTCTGGGAGGATCCCCTGGGCGAGAGAGGCATTTACTATTTCTCTCCATATTGGAATCAAGATATGCTTGACATCTTTCAGGCATTTTGATGGTAGTGGGTCGTTATAGTGATTGTTAGGTTTGATGTCAGCTAACATTTTAGCAATGTCATACTGGTTCAGTAGTTTAAAGTAGTCCCAGTGTGCATTGTTTTTTAGCAACATCTCCCCTTCTCTTGACGTAGTGTTGAATGATGATGGTGTGTGGTAGTCATTGTTGTCTGCAGCATTCTTGAGTTCTCTGTCTAGTTTGGTGGCTTTGTCGGTGAAAAAGTTTGAGAACTCTTCGAAGCTTGGTGGCATTTTGGTGAATTCTTGGGCAGATTTGGTCTGCTTGTTTGATTGTTGTTTTAAGATCTCAAATAGTTTCCGAGGTCTGTTCTTTGCGTTGTCTAGTTCTGTTCTAATAAATCCCTTTTTAGATTTGAGGATCTTTTAGTTAT
The DNA here is from genome assembly GCF_964263255.1 of Lissotriton vulgaris. Classification (NCBI taxonomy): domain Eukaryota; kingdom Metazoa; phylum Chordata; class Amphibia; order Caudata; family Salamandridae; genus Lissotriton; species Lissotriton vulgaris. The sequence continues at coordinate 775,089,235 of NC_141694.1, forward strand.
ATTCATTTCTGATTTTTCTAAGGAATTTCAGCTCCGGGGATGATGGGTGTTGTCTTTATTTTCTTTCTGCCTGTCTTAACTTTCGCCTGTCTTCATTTAGTGTCTCATTGAACCATTGGTTTTTTTCTTTTTCTGTGATTCTTTTCAATTTAAGCGGTATAGTTGCGTCGGCTGTATTTGTTACTGATGTAGTGTAATGGTTTGTTAAGTCAGTCACATTCTGCATGTTGTGTGCAAGGATTATGTCTTTCTTGATGTTTTCGTATAGTAGTTCCATTGCAGAGTCTCTCGTATCCCGCATCCATCTTTTGGTTTTGATAGGCTGAATGTTTGTGTTTTCCTCCATGTGGGTATCATAAAGGTTATGGCATGATGATCTGACCAGTCGCATGGTTCTATAGTGATGATTGAGATATTATCATTTTTTGAGATTATCCAGTCGAATGTTGCTCCTTTCGAGTGTGTTGGTTGTAAACATGCTTGGGATAAGTTTAGATCAGTTAAAAAGTCTTTCAGCGTGTTGACTTGTTTGTCGTTATTGTTATTCCAGTGTAGATTGAAATCGCCCAAATATATGGTAATAGTGTCAGTGTTAGCGTTGGCTGTGATGATCTCCTTTAGCTGGTCAATGAAGTTCATATTGTTTCCCGGAGGGTGATATAAGGCATGCAGGATGCAACTTTGGGTATTATTCGATCTTATATTGAGACCAAGATATTCGCAGGATTCCTGAGGGTCGGATTGTATTTGTCTTTATTTCGATATTTTCAATTATTAAAGACACAATAAAACAGTACGATGCTAAATATTGATTTTCAATAAAACATGCTATATTAAGAAGTTGAAATAGATGCTCCTAAAAATGTTAAAAAGTTAAAAAAGTATTTGACAGTTAATGATATTACACATATAATCCCTAGTATAAATGTGCTGCCTTGGATATACAGTATTTCATAATCTCAACTGCTAAAGGACACAAACATAGTGTACAAGTGAGATGCGAATTTAGTACAAATCCAAGACTACCCAAATGAGAATATATATAAACACTTAAAACATTCATAAAAAACAGGGTTGGAAATTGTGGCACCTAATTTCTTCATGTCATTCCTTCATATGTCCCACATACTGTTAAAAATGTGGCCATTGCTATTACTATATCTTCATGCAAATTTGTTTTTATTATGCGAAGCGCAGTTTAGCTTGATCTTGTACCAAGATTAGAACAGATCAGCTTTTCCCATTAATCTCTGGGGCACTTGTATGCTGGGCATACAAACAATATGTGCTTAATAAACTCATCCATCGTTAGGAATAAAGAGCATTTGGTATCAATTACATTTTATAAAGGAATCAAGCTGAACAGCCTGACCTCTGCGCACTGTAACTTTTACCCCACTGGGTTAGATTATGCACAATATGCAACGTTTTTCAAAAAAATATTGAGACACCACAAGCTGTCATTTTGTTTACATCCAACTGTATTGTCAAATCGTAGTAAGAGATTACATTTAACTTTCTCATGTAATTCATGCGTTGGAATGAGAAGTTTTTTCTCACGTCAAAAAAATTATAATGATTTGCATCTTACAATTTATCTTACAGTTATCATGCCCAATGCATTTCGGGCCATACGGCCCTTCGTCGGGGGCAGTACCTGAAAAAAACATAGAGCAAAAATTTTTTTGTAGCTTAATGACGTGGTCTCACTACATGCAAGATTGCAGGATGACACAACTGGTTTGTTAGCTAGTATGTTGGCAAATCCACGTATTTACAACTGAATTATAGCGTCATAACTGACATCAAAACAATTAATAGACCTGCATATGGTTGTACATAGTTAAAATGAAATGATACTGTACAGTGTGACACTTAATACAAAAAACATAATACAAAACATGATGCTGAAAAACCTGAAGGTGACCGTGTAAAAAAGACTCACTTATCTGGCCTAAAAAGCTTGCAGGATCTGGAATTTATACAGGATTTGAGAAAATTCAGAGAAGCGTCCTCCCGTGAGCTGAATGGAGAAAGAATGAAAATAAACGGGAATCACTACCCCAGTATAGGGACGAGATGGAACAATGCAACCTATAGGGTTATGCGCCCTGAAAGGAACACACTTACATCCAATATTCTGAAAAACACGAAGAATCGTCAATGGTATCCAAGCGCAACAAATATCAAGCCTGTGAACACAAAGTGAACCTCATTTTTACACGTAATGCATGGTGCGCATCCATCTACAATATGCTACCCTACCGGTCAGGTTACTATAGACTACTCACTCATTTAAATGTAAAGCATTCAAATTACGCTAACAACGTCCCCTGTTGAGTCTTTTACCAAAAGCACCAGTGCCATAACGTTATACTCAGATTTGATGAAAACTAACCTAGGCGATAAGCCGTCACTGTGCTGTACTCCGTTTGACTACCGCTCTACCGGCAGATCTCTGAAACGAGAAAGCGGCAACAATGTGATACTCGAAGCAAGCTGCGACGCAGAGCCCCTTCATACAGAGCACTCCTCCATAAGCCATACCTGCTCGAATTTCCTAGACGCGTTCTCAAACCCGGACCATAACCGCCATGCGATCTGTCTCACACTCGAAGAACCCAGAGCCATTAAGTGGTGCGTTGCATAACATAGAGACTGACGACGGACTGCTGAACAGACAAAGGACTACAAAAACGCCCTAAACAAAAGCTGGAGCACGCTTAAGCGCCATGTTGGAATGAGTTGACTGAGGAGGTATTAACATATCTACAAGATAGTAACAACACGGTCACCCGATCAAAAAAGTAAATGATCAATAAAACATGTGAACCATAATCCGAAAATATAAAGGGGTACATTCACATATGCTGTCTATATTGGCCTTCTGCATACATTAGTGGAGCAGAATCTCATAGAAAACAAGTAAGATCTACTCGATCATTGATCCCTTTGGGATCTTGTGTCTGTAGTCTGCGGATCCAGAAAATTTCTCTTTGTAACAAAGTCTTGGTGATACATTTCCCAGGGGTCGGGGTAACCATTTCGAGAATCTGGAATTTAACCTGCGCTATGGTATGTCTGTGGGTTTCCCAATGTAGAGCTAGACTGCTCTTGGGATTCTTATTTCTGATTGTACTTTTATGTTCCAATATACGGGTTTTGATTTTTCTTTCTGTTTTGCCTATGTACAGCAACCCACACGGGCACTTGATAGCAGACAAGTACACATCCAAGAAATATCCTTCTTTTGTACTTGAAACAGCAAAAGACAAAACGGATAAATCAATGCGTGATTCTTTACTCATTCCCAAAACCAAAAAGCAACAAACTAGACAGGTTTTCGTTTCCAAGTACTCCACCAGCTCAAATGAGATCAAGAAAAGCATCACCACTCATTGGGAGCTATTAAGAGATGAGACTGATTTTAAGGAACTGTTCCGTGACAAGCCTATTTTCGCGTACAAACGCTCAAAAAACATCAAAGAAATGCTGAAACATCATCCCACTACTCCATCCAAGGCACACAAAGGAATGAGGAAATGTTATAATTGCTTTCATTACAATAATGTCTTCGTAACTGATAGTGTGAAACACCCCCACACGGGAGAAACTATCCCCATCAGGATCAGCGCAGACTGCAATACTTCGAATGTTATATATGCTATCAAGTGCCCGTGTGGGTTGCTGTACATAGGCAAAACAGAAAGAAAAATCAAAACCCGTATATCGGAACATAAAAGTACAATCAGAAATAAGAATCCCAAGAGCAGTCTAGCTCTACATTGGGAAACCCACAGACATACCATAGCGCAGGTTAAATTCCAGATTCTCGAAATGGTTACCCCGACCCCTGGGAAATGTATCACCAAGACTTTGTTACAAAGAGAAATTTTCTGGATCCGCAGACTACAGACACAAGATCCCAAAGGGATCAATGATCGAGTAGATCTTACTTGTTTTCTATGAGATTCTGCTCCACTAATGTATGCAGAAGGCCAATATAGACAGCATATGTGAATGTACCCCTTTATATTTTCGGATTATGGTTCACATGTTTTATTGATCATTTACTTTTTTGATCGGGTGACCGTGTTGTTACTATCTTGTAGATATGTTAATACCTCCTCAGTCAACTCATTCCAACATGGCGCTTAAGCGTGCTCCAGCTTTTGTTTAGGGCGTTTTTGTAGTCCTTTGTCTGTTCAGCAGTCCGTCGTCAGTCTCTATGTTATGCAACGCACAACTTAATGGCGCTGGGTTCTTCGAGTGTGAGACAGATCGCATGGCGGTTATGGTCCGGGTTTGAGAACGCGTCTAGGAAATTCGAGCAGGTATGGCTTATGGAGGAGTGCTCTGTATGAAGGGGCTCTGCGTCGCAGCTTGCTTCGAGTATCACATTGTTGCCGCTTTCTCGTTTCAGAGATCTGCCGGTAGAGCGGTATTTAAACGGAGTACAGCACAGTGACGGCTTATCGCCTAGGTTAGTTTTCATCAAATCTGAGTATAACGTTATGGCACTGGTGCTTTTGGTAAAAGACTCAACAGGGGACGTTGTTAGCGTAATTTGAATGCTTTACATTTAAATGAGTGAGTAGTCTATAGTAACCTGACCGGTAGGGTAGCATATTGTAGATGGATGCGCACCATGCATTACGTGTAAAAATGAGGTTCACTTTGTGTTCACAGGCTTGATATTTGTTGCGCTTGGATACCATTGACGATTCTTCGTGTTTTTCAGAATATTGGATGTAAGTGTGTTCCTTTCAGGGCGCATAACCCTATAGGTTGCATTGTTCCATCTCGTCCCTATACTGGGGTAGTGATTCCCGTTTATTTTCATTCTTTCTCCATTCAGCTCACGGGAGGACGCTTCTCTGAATTTTCTCAAATCCTGTATAAATTCCAGATCCTGCAAGCTTTTTAGGCCAGATAAGTGAGTCTTTTTTACACGGTCACCTTCAGGTTTTTCAGCATCATGTTTTGTATTATGTTTTTTGTATTAAGTGTCACACTGTACAGTATCATTTCATTTTAACTATGTACAACCATATGCAGGTCTATTAATTGTTTTGATGTCAGTTATGACGCTATAATTCAGTTGTAAATACGTGGATTTGCCAACATACTAGCTAACAAACCAGTTGTGTCATCCTGCAATCTTGCATGTAGTGAGACCATGTCATTAAGCTACCAAAAAATTTTTGTTCTATGTTTTTTTCAGGTACTGCCCCCGACGAAGGGCCGTATGGCCCGAAATGCATTGGGCATGATAACTGTAAGATAAATTGTAAGATGCAAATCATTATAATTTTTTTGACGTGAGAAAAAACTTCTCATTCCAACGCATGAATTACATGAGAAAGTTAAATGTAATCTCTTACTACGATTTGACAATACAGTTGGATGTAAACAAAATCACAGCTTGTGGTGTCTCAATATTTTTTTGAAAAACGTTGCATATTGTGCATAATCTAACCCAGTGGGGTAAAAGTTACAGTGCGCAGAGGTCAGGCTGTTCAGCTTGATTCCTTTATGTTTGTTCTTCTTGACGCAGTATGGGCATTGCGTCCTCCTCTGCAGCACGCTTAGATTACTAGGAAAAAGTAAAACAAACTTTTGTTTAAACTGGAGTGCCTCTTCCACTACTAACTCTTGATCAATTACATTTTGCCATTTTGACGTATAGGGTGTGAGCCTACTCTAAACTGATGATACAGTTTCCTGTCACATGGTCTGGAAATAAAGTTCAATATGCTTCAAACCTTGTTTCAAACTTGTGCTCCATAAAAATACTAGTAAGGGAAGTATTTTGTGTAAGTGACATGGACTTGATGATTACCATATTCCAGTATGCTTCCTTATTATCTTATTTTGATGGAAACAAACTCCCTACTGGATTCCTCCCACAAATGTCTAAGCCCCATATCAACCAGCGTACACCTGATCTTTTGAAACCATTTGATTTTACATGACAAGTCAATTTCTCTTACATATTGCACATTTGCATAGGGTAACAGCTCCGTCGTAGTCCAGAGCCATCTCCGGTACGCCATACGCCTAACGCGAGCTATCTCATCTGGTGCAGTGCAATCCAAGTCTAAAAAGAAGGGTTTAAGCGAAGTAGATTGTGGGAGACCTGTTAAGGATTTCATGAACTTATTCTGGGCTATGACTAAGGTGTTAAATTTCAAAGCCTAAGAGCTCAGCACCGTATAATATTGAGGCCCTGATCTTAGCATTATAAATCATTTTTGGAGGGCCTACCCGCTTAGTTTGTGAAAGTTGGTGCTCTTTTAATAGGACCTCTGCAAGTTGGGCATGCTTAAGAGCCATTAAGTCTATCTGGAGTTTCCAGTTTAACCTCTTTCCCAGGGTAACTCCAGATATGTGAAAGTGTCAGTTTGTTCTAATAGAGCATTATCCATAACTACTCTCCCTTTCACTGTTTTATGTCAATGTAAGACCATGAATTTAGTTTTGTCTACATTGACTACTAACTCATGGTCATTGCAGAAGACCGTAAATCTATCCAAGGCTCCTTGCAGTCCTATTTGTGTTTTGGATAGAATTAGGGTGTCAGGCTCCGCCTATGTCGCTTCGGAGCTGTGCTGAAAGACCCACACCTTCCCCCGAAGAACTACCCCAATGTCTGGTTGAGAATATAGACCACTAAGGCAGTTTCACCGGGGAGGGAAAGGAAGGGAACAGCGGGGAGGGAGATCTGCAATGACAAAGAATAAGCTATTAGAATAAATCCCCCTCGTACCCGCCTTACTCTAGCACTCCTCCTAGTTAAACACAAGACACTTACTACGTACACTTCCTCATACCTGTAAAGGAAAATAACGAGGACTAGTGCGAGGAGAAGAGACTCGAGGTGGTACCAGGGATTCTGTTCAACTGTATAAGAAACAAAAGAACGTGCATGACACCCTGCTTCAAATAACAACTACGCTATATGGTCATAACGCTCCACACATACCATCTCATGGATGCACACACAGCAGTAACATAATTCCTCGCACTTGGTACCCCTCACTCGTTTCTCCTGCTTGGAAGAGAGATAAACAGGGTTGTGGAGAAAAACATATAAAGCAAACAGGGTTAATTCTTCCTTAATGTTGTCTGAATGCTAGAAGCCTGTGTGCCCCTATTTCAGTGTTAATAGTCAAAATGTCTAGTAAATCCGGCTATCGTTATAGCCACAGGGTAACGCAGCACAACTGCGCCTTGCAATGGAAAAAGAAGCAATCCCCGGTCAGGGTTTTCAATGTTCGTCTGAAGTACTCAGTCTGTAACAACTCTCTCAGCCGAGAGAAACACGGGGAGTTTGTGACACACGCTATCTGCGTGTTCGAGAGTCTGGAGCTCAAGCAGAGCCGTCTGAGAGATCCAGGGCAAAAAGGAACAAAGATCCGAGGGCTTACCGCATCCACAGCTTACCGCCTACACCTCAGGAATATTTCTGAATTATCGGCGCCGCTGACGGTTCTGGCGCGGTCTTTATTTCCGGGTGTACAACGTGATCGGCGTCTCTTGCGTGACGCGATTCTCGGCATGCCGGGAATTGTAGTTGTGTTCCCGAACCTCGGAGGTCTGCTATTGTTCGGCGGTGCTCTGCAAAGGGAGAGGGAGTTGTGGCTACCTGCCTCTTAGGGGCGAGGTTTGACATAGGGTATCATATGTAAACATTAATAGAGGTAACTTCAAGCTGGCAAGTGTAGGTGCATCTGTTGAAGATGTTGAAAAGTAAGTAACAACCCTAATAATAAACAATGAAAAATGAGTGGGAGCCAGGAAGCACCCTTGTGGGGATCCTTTGCTTACTGGGAACCGATCCATTAACTTTCCCTATGATCCCCAGCGGATCTGAGCGTAGTTTGACTCATGCAGTTTTACAATTATATATGGAAGTTCTCTAGGCATCTCTGATTCCTTTAATGATTTCCATAATTCATTGCGGGGGACCAAGTCAAACGCAGTCTTTAAATCTATAAAACTGCGTATATAGTTTCCCAGCTATGATTACGGTACTCCAGAAAATCAGCATAAACCTAAAAACTTGATCAATGGTACTAACAGTGGGGCGGAAACCAGCGTGTAATGTTGATAGAATATAATATTAATCTATCCATGTGTTCATTCTGCTGTGCACGAGCCTGGCCAAGATCTTTTGCATTGTGTCTATTAAGCTTATTGGCCTCTAATTACTTGGGCAAGTGCGATCCCCTTTTTTGTATATTGGTATAATTTCAGTGCCATGCTAACATTCAGGGATAGAAGCCCCTCTGGCCATAGCATTAGCTAATGTGTGAATATATTTAATCTAGTTGGCTCTATCATGTCTGAATAGATTGGCTGGGATGCAATCCAGGCCGGGGGCACGGATTGCATTGGGATCACAGTTTCAATCTCCCCAATCCCAAAGGTCAGCATGGTATCAGGAACTATTTCAAAATGATTCTTAAGGCTGTCTGGTGTGGCAGCGAATTGAGCCTGGAAATAGGAAACCCACTGTTCTGATACTACATTGTTAACCAGAGCTTGACTAGTTTCACCACTGCCCCATTTTACAGTCTGCCAAAATTTCTGCATATGTTTCCCGTTACTTGCTTGCAGAAGTTCATTCCATCTTTCGTCATCAAACTTCTTTTGTAGCTTCATGTTGGGCTTTTTTGTACGCGGCCCCTGCAATTTTGATCTCAGCTATTGTTTTTCCCTAATGGCTTGTGACAGATGCTTATACGCAACTCTTCAATCCTTTTTGTACCAGTTAGCTGACTTTTGACCTTCTTGACTACTGGATTTTTTAGTCTTAGCAAAAAAAAATCAAGCTTTGCAAACAGCTCTTCATGTGCCTTTAGAATCACAGTATCACAGTTATCCGGGATATGTAGGGTTGAAATGGCTGTTAGTGTGTTTTTCCACCGCAATCTTCATCTGCTCCAAGGAGTTATCGTTATCTATTAGTGTTGCCCATTTTACCCTTTGCATATCATTTGTCATAATTACATCTGCAGTTACTATCTCTGTCATTTGCGACTGTATATCAAACCCATTTGTCTGTAAGGCTAGTAATAAGGGGTTATGATCACTCTCTATTCTCTGTTGGATCGTCATATCAGTTAGTCGGGACCACAGCTCCAAATTAATGAGGAAGTAGTTAATTCAACTACTTCTTACCCCATTATTAAAGGTATTTTAAATATCACCTTATGGTGAGGGCATTTTTCCAAACTTCTCAGTTCCCTAGATCTATAACCTTAATGTTAGTTATGTGTACATCCATCCATTTCCTTTTCATATGTAACAAACTGCAGTCTAACAGCATCCTCTCTTAACACATCCACACGTGCTTTACAGGGAGTGCATACAACAGAGAATCCTTAGTGAAGCTGCAAAAAGTACGTGCCCCGTGCTAACCTATCTAGGTATTTGTGGGTATATTACATTTATTCAAAAACAAAATATATATACTGCTGCAAAAATTATATTTATTTATATTAAAAATGTGAAATGTATCCCTTTGTTTCCCACGTTAATGGAAACATCTTTCCCCTTAGTGGAAACATTAGATTCTCCTTAGGCAAGTCTGATATCTTCATCCTGAAACGCTGTGCAACAATAAAACTGATACCATACTCCTATCTACTCTCTGCTATCTATGCTGCACCCCTTGATTATGTTATTCAGTGGGATAAACCCCACCCTGCATATCTCCTACAAAGGTATTATTTCTCAAGAAAACAGTGATTTTCCCATGCAACACACTATGCAATATCTCCTTTAGCTAATGTTACCCAAAACAGATCTGTGGTGTCCAGCCTAGTTCCAGGAAGCCTTAATCAAGGCCATAATTTCATTGAAAATGCTAAGTAAATTCTTCCATTTCTTAAATGTAGGTAAATTATTAATGACAATATCCTAAATATTATTAACATGAATTGAAAATTAATTTAACCCTAATTTTCTTAGGCATATTATAGCCTCAGACATCATTAGAGCAAAGTTTACATTACCTGTAGTGTTTTATCCTACAATGTTAGAATCAGGAAATGTAATGAATACAAACGAACTACGTTGAAGGGTGTCCGTTCTGATATTTGAATGGTATGATCTAACTTCTGCAGTTTTTTATACTTATTTGTATTTGTGTGCAGTGTGCTTTCTAGCAGTTTAGAGGCCAGCTGCTTTTTCTGCACTTGCCTGTGTGCACTGCTGAAGCCTGAGGTCAGTTTAAAAAATGGCCAGGGTGCCAGGACTGCTTTTAAAAAGTAATTGTGCCCAAACTCGACTTTGGTGGTAGGGGCACTTACAAATTGGATAACCTACAATGTTTTGGCATATTAGTGACCCCCAGGGTCTCCCCTAGGTATCCCAGGGGTGGGGGTCAGGTATGTATAAGGTACACCCTTATAAAATTAGTTTTTGTATGCCTGGGTAACACTTAAAAATTCATAAAAAACAGGTTTGGAAATTGTGCCACCTAATTTCTTCATGTTATTCCTTCGTATGTCCCACATACTGTTCAAAAATGTGGCCATTGCTATTACTATATCTTCATGCAAATTTGTTTTTAGTATGCGAAGCACAGTTTTGCTTGATCTTGTACCAAGATTAGAGCAGATCGGCTTTTTCCATTTATCTCTGGGGCACTTGTATGCTGGGCATACAAACAATATGTGCATGATAAACTCATCCATCGGGTGTATGACATTACGACGCGTACTTTGACAACGCGTACCGTTACAACGCTACTTTTACAACGCAAGTCGTTACAACGACTTGCGTTGGGGGCGCTGGATAGTAAATAGTTTTATTTACTATTCCAACTCCAGTCCCCGTGGACTCTAGGAAAGGAGTTGGATAGTAAATTAAACTATTTAATATCCAAGAGCGCCCCCCAGTGCACGTCGTTGTAACGACTTGCGTTTTAAAAGTAGCGCGGTAACAGTACCGCGTTGTTAAAGTTTCGTCGTAAAGGATGTTCCCCTCATCCATCGTTAGGCATAAAGAGCATTTGGTATCAATTACATTTTGCCATTTTGATGTATAGGTTGTGAGGCTACTCTAAACTGATGATACAGTTTCCTGTCACATGGTCTGGAATTAAAGTTTCAGTATGCTTCAAACCTTGTTTCAAACTTGTGCTCCATAAAAATACCAATAAGGGAAGTATTTTGTGTAAGTGACATGGACTTGATGAATACCACACTCCAGTATGCTTTCTTATAATCTTATTTTGATGGAAACAAACTCCCTACTTGATCCTCCCACAAATGTCTAAGCCCCATATCAACCAGTGTGATGATTCTTTGCTTTCCAAATAAAACGTTCACAAAAAATGGGAAAAAGTAGGAAAAAACACATTTCGCTAAACTACTGTAATATTTTAGGTACCATATCTTTGCAGCATTATTTAGAAAACATGTTGATGTATGCTAGTATTTCCCAAAAATATTCACAATGAAAAATCAGTTTAACCAGTTGAAATACAATTATAGGAAAAAAATAGACAAGCATTGACAAAGCCAGTAGGTCTGAAATTGGAGGTCAGTCATTTGTTTTTCTTTTCAATACGTGACTTGTTTAGGCATTGTTTTTGCAAAACCATATCTATGTTGGAGCTGCTGGGTCCTCACCATTCTAACAAGCATTGGCAAAAGCAAAAATTGTTTTTGGTCTCAAAAAGTACACATTACCATAGGAGTTCGGGGCACTGTACAAAACTACTTTGTGTGTCATTATGCTCCTTATGAAAGAGAGAGAGAGAGTGACAGGTGGAATTTTAATATACAGAAAAGGTCATTGTTAACGCCAGGCCTAATTAGATGCCCAATTATTAAAGAAAGTCTCAAAAGTGCATCCATGGTATATACTTGCATATATACAGTTTCCTTGAATTCACAAGAATTTACAGAAGTAGGCCAAGAAATAGGACTCCTAGAACATATTTGTGAACTGCATTTTTCCAAGAGCAAATTTGCATGTGTAGATTTGCTCATGTGAAAATCTGAATGTTTCCATTTTCACTTTTCCTCCAACCACATTTTTCCTAAACCTGGAAGAAGTTTTACGTCTGCCACTGTTCAGAGTAAATGTCCAACCTTTTTCATTATGAGAAAAGATTAGAGAAGAATTGGATAAAACCCTTAAACATGCAAGTTAGTAGGTTTACACAGACTCAAAAGGACCTTCCAACCCTGGAACTTTTACTTACCACTAACTTCAGCCCCAGTATGCAGACCTGCAGAAATGTTGCAAAATAAGGGAATTGCTAAAATTCAAACCCTACTATGGGATGAGCCCTGGCATAATCAGAGATGCTATATCAGAACTTATATAATGAGATTGCTGGCATAATTTGTCGCAGCATTGCATGGCACAAAAAGGACAAGTGGATTTTGTTACAGGACAGTTAAATATATGAAGCAACCTGCCCGATGGACAAGCAGATATTTTATTAAATTCCACATCCCTGTTAATACATCAATTATGTACAGAAACAATCAAACACAAAATATCTTCTATGAAAGACAGGACAATGTATGCAAAGTCCATTCGCTTTATATATGGAATGCTCTGCCTCAATTTTTAATTCTAATTTTTGTCAATGTGGGAATATAATAATTTAATGTTCACACATCTACACTTTCCATAGTAGCGTGCAGCTACTTAACATAGTGTATATAATTTATATTCTTACCTATATTAGAATTTTTATCTCCTTCCAGTTTTTTAAACAGCTTTCTAGTGAGCTTACCATTATTTTCATCTGAGATCCGTTCTTGTGAAAGGTGCTTTTTACTCACAATGTACGCTTACCATGGAAGATAAATACAAAAGGTCTCCTACAAAGGAAAAGTTGTTAGGTAGTGGATAGAATAAGTTAAAAAGTGAAAAATCAAAAGTTATAGGCCAGCCAGGGACATCACATAAACCCCATTTGCTTTTCTAATGCACTAATGCGCTCCATTTTTTATATAAATCAAATAAACATTTCAAGGAAACATAGAGGTCCAGTACTGAAGATCAAACCCTATTCAAATGCAGTCATTCATCCATGACATACCTACGCATAATTCACAATCACTTCTATGTGTTCCGGTGCAACCCGCAAATCAGAAGCTCCACTCACTATATTCTGGGAGGGTTTATTTTTGTGGGTTACATCAATACCCCATCATAGCATAGGGTCTCCTGCAAATGATTTTTATAAAACCCCCGAAGGGTCTAGCCCTTTGTCAATATTTATTGACATAAAGTAACTTAGTTACTTATCAGTCACCTGTTTCACTACTTCTTATATGTGTGGGTACACATAAATTATTCTCTAACCCAGGCTCTCCTGCAGTGAATGCCACATATCAATTAGTGTATTGATACAGAGAATATTTTAACACCTTGGCTGCTGCACGAGTTCCCCCCCTGTGCTGGACATTCCAGAACAGGGTGTGGTCGTGACGGAACTATTCTGTCATCAGCACAGCTCAACTGTGACTGATGACGGAATGGTTGCGTCACAAGCATCGAAGGGGTTAAAAACATTTTCTACAGTCCCCTGTCTATTTTAAATGCCAGTCAATGGCCCTTTTATTAATACTATTTGTTAAATACACATTTGAAAGGCTGAAAGGCCACTTGCAGCAAGGCAAGTTAGTTATTTAGCTTACATCTCACTTACCGACTGGTGACATCACAGTCCTCCAAAGTCCCACTTTCTGACACCATTGTGATGAGGAAATACTGGCACCCTCCCAGGAGCAAATGAATGAAACTCACCAGACATAGCAGGTTTGCTCAAAAACAGAGTGAAATGTATTTATTGGTACCAAAGCATGCATCATTGCTAATTAGCAAGGAAGAAATAAGATCTCCTGCCTTAGGGGCTCTCAGACCGCTTCTTCCCAGAGTGGCTGGTTTCTGGGTGCTATATAGTTTAGCAATGCTATGTCAGCGGAAATAGAATAAGGCACCAAGCCAAATATGGCTAACATGGATGTACAATATCTGCACCATGCAAATTATAAACACCCAGATATGGGCAGACCAGAAAGGCTGGCTCAGCACCATGTAAGCAACTTTCCCAACCAGATTAAAAAATATCATGTAGTCAGGACAGGCAAAGTGACCTCTAAGGGGTTACAGAATAGCATGTAGAAGCTTGTCTAGTCAAGATCAGATAGGAAGCCCTTTGGAGCTCCAGGCCTCATGTTAATGTGAGTTATCTTAGCATGGTATATTTTGAAGTGCATACACATGCATTTATATGGATATTCATATATATTTTGCAAAAACCTTGGCTTCAGCAGTGTTCCAGTGATTGATAAACAATTTGTTCAAAGACATTGCTAGAGTCGTATTTTTTCAGGATGACATTCTGATTTATGGGAAGACTGAGTCAGAACACGATGAGAGGGTTAAGCATGTCTTAATCACTATCAGATCTAATGGTTTAACGTTGAGAATCGAAAAATGCAAATTTCTTCAAGAGGGAGTTGATTAACTTGGTCATCATATTTCGCACAAAGGAGTTGAAGATCGTTGAAGCTATTCAGAATGCACCCACACCTTTGAACAAGGATCAGCTTCGTTCTCATTTGGGGTTGGTGGAATACCATGCCAAATATGTTAGCAATTTTTCCAGCAAAACAGCATCCATGGGGAATTTGTTGATGAACATTTTTAAATATGTGTTGGATGACGACTGTAACAACAATTTGGAGTTGATTAAGCAAGGGATTGTACATGCTTGCCCCTTAAACTTTTCAACATTAATGAAATGTTGGCTTAGAGCACTTCTCATCCAAAAGGGAGGTGATGGTTGTGAAGAGACAATAGCTTTTGCTTCAAGGACGTTAAGGGGTGAAAGCACCTACTAGACCTAACTGGGGGTCTCTAGTTGGCTGAGGTAGGTACCTTAGTCCAAATAGGGACCCTTGCTTCTAGTCAGGGAAAGGATGGACACACTCTTAGATAACCCATGCTCACCCCTTGGTAGATTGGCACAAGCAACCAGGCTTATCTCAAAGGCAATGTGTAAAGTATTTGCAACCACACTCCCAATAACACAGTGATAATCACACCACAAATGGACACCACACTGATTTCAGAAAATAGCAGTATCTTTATCAAGAAGAGATACGATGAGACCAAACAATAAAAATATCCAGCAAATGCGTATTTGTAATATTTCACTGGGACGGTTATTAGGCCAACATTCACTTGTAGGTTCTTGCGGTAATAATGAGCAGTTCACAATGATCTAATGCAGTCCTAATGCAATGCTATGCAGTTCGTAATGCAGTTTATAATGTAGAAATAAGACAGTCCTAAATGCAAGTACAAATGCTGGTCCTAAAGCAAAAAATAATGCAGTTCGTCGTGCACGTACTAATGCGGATCGTAAAAAAAATTAATAAGACAGTTCGTAGTGGAAGTACTAATGCAGATCGTAAAAGCAAGTAATAATGCAGTCTGTAATGCAAGTACTAATGTGGATCGTAAAAGCAAATATTAATGCAGTTTGTAGTGCATGTACTAATGTGGATTGTAAAAACAATTGATAAGGCAGTTCCTAGTGTAAGTACTAATGCAGATCTTAAAAGGAATTCGCCACCGATTGTGGTGCTTGTGAAGGTCTCTATGTCACTCCTGAGTGACTCGCGGTCAGTGATTGCCAAAATATGCCCCAATCCTATTACGAAGGAAGCAAAGTGCAGCTCCCCAATCTGACTGCGCTACTGCCATTCCTCGGTGAGTAGGGGCAAGATGCTGACTTGAGCAGAGGCTCGCGCTGCAAAGATTGTAAAGGTTGAGAGCAGTCTCTTGTAGCACGCACTCTGCCACAGGCGGTGACAAACGCACGCAGGCTGAGCGTTACCTGGGGGGTACAGTCTCTATCTCTTCTCCCCGCGGCTTGGGGGTTCCGCTGTGTGGCTTCGGGTTGGCGGCGGCTGCTCCTCACAGTGAGAGTCGGGCTACCAGGCAACGGCCTCGCAGCTGATCGGCTCCCGGCGCTACTCCATTGATCTTGGGCAAAGGACCTTGGACCCACGATGGTGAAGGTTCACAGGTCTCTCCTTGGCAAAGGCATGTTCGGGCTTGTGCCAGTGATTTCTCACGGCTCCCCCAAGGGACGACAGTCTGGGACGATGGGGAAAACGATCACAGCACTTCTGGTCATGCTGTCGATCGAAGCAGAGAGCAAGATTGCTCTAGGGCACACGGTCACAGGGAAATTCTCATGAAGGTCCAAGGCTGCAAAAATCACACACATACTTTTATGTTCCTGAGTTTCTACTACAGGGAGCCAGCTCCCCTCAGACCCTTGGAGACAAGTTACTTCAGGACACAGCATACAGCAAAGTCCTTTCAAGCAGGAGACCATAGCACACAGAAAAGTGCCTTGTCCTCTCCTTAGTAAAATCAGAAAACTGCAGCCCAGCCCCGGAACACACAGCGAGGGTAGTCCTTCTCTTCAGTCTCTTCAGCTGTTCTTCCTTGGGAGAGGTCCTCTTGATCACAAAGTAGTTTCAATCCTTTTTCAAGTTTGAGTTCAGTCTTCAGTTCAAGGGTTTCAGCTCTCACATTTATACCCCTAAATGGTTTTGAAGTCTTTTTGTTCAGGGGGCTCTGAGCCTGGTCCAAACCAGGCCCGGTTTACTTCCTGTCAGTGCCTACCCTCTTACTTAGATAGTGAGGGTCTGGGCCCCAGACGCTTCGCAGGAGGTGGAGCCATCCTTTGGTGGCAGCAACACAGTCCTCTTCACATCCAGTGGGCTACTCCTCCCTCCACATCAAATGCAGGCCAGCCTGTTTTAATTATTATTTTATTTATTTGAGTTTTATACAGCGCTGGCTAGACTGGGAGGTATCAGAGTGCTTTACATGAGGATCAGAGTTACAGGTTACAAGTTACATTTGTTACAAGACAAAAATCAGTTAGGAGGCTTCCCCTGCTCACCGCTCAATGAGGGGTCCGCTTCACTTGCTGCCTTCCATTGTCCCATAGCATTGCGGCACCAATCGCCAGGCAGCTCACTCTTCAACACTTATAACGCACTCCACCTGCCTCAATTGCGGTGTTGTTGAAGAAGGAATGGGCCCCCTGTGCCACCCAAGCTGTAAGGGAAGGAGACCCCCACTGCTCAGCGTTGTCTGTGCACCTCGCGGGTGGTGGCTGCCATTTTGTTGAGCTCCGCGATCGCGACTCCGGACCCCGACAATCTTAGGCGTGGCACTCTGCTGTCCACACATCACTGCAACGGGAGGCAAGGAGAGGGGATGGGCTTCTCTGCACCCGTCTGGCTGCAACGAGGGGGTTCCCAACGCTTAGCGCGCTCTCCCCAAGTAGCTAGTGGCAGCTGCCATTTTGTGCAAGTCCCTCACCGAGCTCCCAGACTCCGGCTCCTCTCACCAGGTCATCTGCTTGATTCCACGAGACCCCTGCTCCTGCTCTAGAGGGTCCACATCAGGTCGGGAGCCCATAGCTGTGAGTTGAATAGCTGTGGCGGTACGTATGTACTCAGGAATGTGGTGTGGACCGGGAGCCGAGGTAAGACACGTCTACCCCGCCATCTTGCTGTCTCACCCCCTCCTCCCTGGCGTCAGGACACTCTCCAGACCCTGTCACATCCAAACCAAGATAATCAATACACAACCAGGCAGAGGCACACAGGATGGTTTAGGATAAGAAACCAGCCACTTCCAAAAGCGTGGTTTCTAAACATACAATTTAAAAACCATCTTCACAAAGAGATGTGTTATTAAATTCTAAGTTCAGGCACACTAAACTCCATCTCTTGATCTTACACCTATGGGAAAATATGCAGAAAACATGGGACACAGCATTACCCATTCTGTCCTATGGGCAAGATGGCCTTTCAAATGTGAAAAATGAATTTGGCAGTATTTCACTGTCTGGACATGGTACACACTTCAGTATATGTCCTACCTTTCACATACAATGCACCCTGCCCAGGGGGATACCTTGGGCCTACTATAGGGGTGTTTGATGTGCATAAAAAGGAAAGGGTAAGGCCTGGCAAGTCGGTGCACTTGTCAGGACAACAAGGCAGATAACAAACCACGCACAGGCACTGCAGTGGCAGGCCTGAGATCTATGTTTAGGCCTACTTGTGTGGGTTGCACAATTAGTGCTGCAGGCCCACTAGTAGCATTTGCATTACCAGCCCTGGCACACATAGTACCCTTTACTAGGGACTTTCCTAGTAAGACAACCATACCAATTATGGACAACTAATTACCATAACACTTTATACAAGGAGCACTTGCACTTTGACACTGATCAGCAGTGGCAAAGTGCCCAAAACCTCTAAGTCGGCAACATCATGTCAGAAAAAGGTCTAGGAGGAAGGCAAAAAGTTTAAGGAGCTTTAGCCAAAAAGGGCCAAGTCCAACAGATACATACTAAGAATTAAAATAAATTCACAATAAATTAAATTAAATGTAAACTGTTAAATTATTTACTTTTCAGTTAAATATTTAAAAGGTAAAATTATACTTAAATATATATATATGTGAACATGTGTATGTGTGAACATGTGTGTATGTGTGTGGGTGAACATGTGTGTATGTGTGTCTGTGTAGACCGAAGATAAAATGATGCAATTTTAAGGGACAAATTATTTCTGATTCAGTTGAAGACAGATTCATTCAAGCTTCTATCCCACAGAATGGTTGAGGAGATAGTGGCATCTATTGAGCTAAACCTATAAGCTCATCTTAACTCACATTCTGTTAGATCACCCACTGCGTGCTCTCTTTCTACACTCTTATACTCCACAATGCATTTTTAACTGCAACCTGTAGTGACTATAACAGGAAAATTGACACTTTCCGAAACTCCGAATTAAGTGAATACATGTATTAACACATTTGAAGGACTATAGAATGTGGTACCGTTGATTGTGACATATGTGCCACATCTGTCTGTCCTGGGGAAATATATTTATAGGTTTCTTTGACAAGCAGATGTGGACTGCAAAATGACCAATCTGCCAGAAACCCTTTTGTGTGATATTCCTTTAAATCAGTCACTTGGCCACAAAGCTCCAGGAAACATGATGTGTGAACAATGCCACTTATCATGATGGCATTGCAGGCTCTGCTATTGAGAACGTTTTAAGCAACCTGTTTGCACTGAATAAACATTTATCAAACTTATGTGATAACTTTAAAAAAATCAGTTTAGCACGGCAGCTAACAAAAGACTAATGTTTTCACTGAATTTTATATGCCGATGAGTCTACACATTCCAAAAATGAAAGCTGTGTATAGTTCTTAACAGGAGTTATTGATAATTGGTTTTAGGCAAAATGTAAAACCTAAAAACTCTTATTTACACAACATTGTTTTTATACTGTGAAGCTGTGTGAGCTTTAAGCATGCAAGTGGGAGAACATTTTACTTTTCAGATTTCAACACTCTGGGTCTCATTCTCAGAGGGTAATACGTAAATGTGGTAATATTGCCTGGAGCAATTCAGACACCGCACAGTGTAGGTTTTTGCCAGTGTAGTGCTATCCACTATTCTGCATTTTCGTGCTTTGAATAAGTATGAAATTGCAATAGCTGAGTATCGAGTCCCATTAGTCGGATTGTATGTCTTTCTAACAGTTTTCCTCAAAAAAATTCTAAAAACGGATTGCTGGCAATATCTACACTGAGAAAAGTCTCAGATGCCTGGCAGTTATGCAACATTTGCCATACCAAATCAGACACAAACACCGTTTGCACCCATGTAAGTAGTTCTACATACCTTTGTGACACATAAGTATAGCTCTCTTATAAAAGGGCTAAATCTGGTTATTGTATTGCCAAAATTACTTTAATCTCTCTTTTTGAGATACAGGCATATCCTGGAGTGCTACATGTTGCAGCTTTTCTACAGATGTAAGTGGTAGGAAGGTCTTCCACAGCTTTCTCTGTACTGTGACCAGTGTGCAGCCTGCTCAATCACTGGACACATTAGAATGGATTTACCAAAAGGTCAAATATGCCAAATGAATTCCAAAATGTATTTTTGTTTTTTGTGAAGAGAGCATGCACCAGGCAGGTATTTCATGCCTCAGCTCCCTAAAGATAATATGCCAGAAAAACAAGCAGAAGCAAAATCCTGGGGAATCATGTAAAATGTTACCTGTCCAACAAAACAACTGCTATTCAGCAAGAAACATAGAAATGTGCCACTAAACAATTTTGAATGTTAGGACACAGGTAGAAACCAACACAAAAACATCCAACATAGCACAATATACATACTGCCTTGGACACAATCAGTATTAATCATCTAACTTTATAATTGGCTTACTTAATGTTTCCATAATGACTCTCCAAATATTAGTATGCAATAGAATGAGTCTAAGCTTTTTGTCCTAAAATAGTTTTCGATGCCTTTAACGTTCCAGGTGACTATCCTTAACTTAGACATAAAACTGAATACATATGACAGGTATTATTTCTCTCCCAAACATATTGAGGTAAAACAGCTGCAACAGGAAAAAATAAGAAAAGAAGAGAAAAGAGAAAGAACAACCATTCATAACAAATAAGATAGAAAGAAAAAATCCTAAAATTCAAGTATTACGACATGAACAGAAGAAACTAGACAATGTCATCCCTATTGGGAAAATGAGCTGAAACACCAAAGAAGAAGGGCAAAAGGTGGTGCAGTAAAAATAATATTTCTGAAAGATACTACTTAAGTAAGAAAATGTAAAAATAAATCAAAAAAGAAGGAATGAGAAATTAACAATTATCAGCTAAGGAAGAAGAATAAAAAGGCAAAATTAACTGAAAGCAACTTCCCTATAAAAACATATACAGGTACTGAAGTAACAGAAAGCAAAATATCCCGATGAAGAAACATTGGGATATACATACAAACAGCTGAGATTCCACAAGAGGAGTAGAGACATGAAAAACAAATAAAACTAAGTTATATAAAGAAGCATATAAAAAACAAATTATATGTGATTGTAGGAAAAAGTAATAGTTCAAGACACCCATAGGTCTAATGAGGATATTAGTAATCTGAAGAAACAATGAGTAATTTATTCACCTTCCTTACAAAATAAGAATTGAGGGCTCGTTTAACTGAAAGTAGTTAAAAATGTTATGTCTTTTTCAGTGAATGTGATTCCAAATGGATATGGGTTTGATTATATATAGATTCAATGATATCACTTATGCAATGTTTACTGACTTATTCATATTGACACTTCCTTTTGGAGAAATCTTTTTTCTAAATTATTAACGTATCCGGATGATAACCTCATATTAGGTAGGGATTGCAACCAGTTCATGGATCCTTTCTTCAGGAGTAATTTAAAGCTTAGAACTGTCCCTAATTAAATGCAACAAACCTTTAACGGAGTTATTTCTCAGAGTGCTTATAGATTCATGGAGACATATCAACCCTGACTGCAGAGAATACTCAGCTTATTCCCCAGCCCATGGTTCTGAAAGTAAGGAAAAGCTTTGAATAAATAGCGTTTTGGATGAATGTGGGAAGAATATGTATCAGGATACTGACATCGCTAACTGCGCCAGATTTCAGAGACACTGTATTACCCTGAATTTACTCCTAATGAAATGTTGTTAAAATCCTATTTTGATACTTTACCAAGAAACTCTTCAACAATCTGTTAATGGAATAAGATTTACAAAAAAGAGACACTTTTGACAAACTCCCTAGAGGTAAAGTTCCTGGGCAGAGAGCTTTTACAGCAGAATTATTTTCTTACAGCGATGCTTGCTTGGTCCCTTATCTATTTATTTTATTTGATTACTTTATCTCAAGATAAGTCAGAAGGTATCTTCATAGAGGCCATAATTGATCTTATTCTCAAAAACTATAGGGATCATTGCTTAAGTAAGAATTATAGGCCCCTAATTCTAACTATTATAGACGACAAAATAGTTGCAGACATTTTAGCCGTAACTTTATAAAAGGTTCTTCTGCAGTGTGTAGGGCTAGACCATTCTAGATTTGCAATAGATGGGGTCCTACCATATAATTCTACAACATTTTAAAATGTTAATCACAGTTTCTAAAAATCCATAGATCCCATAGCTGCTATAATACAAAATGCAGAAAAAGCATCTGATAAGTTTAACTGGAAATTCCTTCACAGATAATTACATTGAATGGTTTTATTCATACATTTTTAAAACTCCTTTATCTCCTTTACTTTTCACCAATATATTCAATCAATCAATCAACCAATCAAGGTTGGTAAAATGCCGCTACTCACCCTCAAGGGTCTCAAGGCTCTAGGGATAGGGTGGGCTCGTCCTTTGAGTATCTTCAGTTGAATTTCTTCAGTTAATAGTATTCAGTCCAATTATTTTCAATTAAATGGGGGTACTAGACAAGGGTGTTGTCTTTCTATTGTTCTTGCTCTGGAGCCTATTTTAGAAAGCATCAGAAGGTCAACTGCGTACTCTGAAATCACTTTAAAAAAACAAAATATTACATTTACTGCCTACATGCATGATATTTTGCTTTTTATGTCAAAGTCAATCTATTCTTCACCATTATGTACAGTAGTCAGACATTATACCTTTAAGCAAATATTGTGTTAAAGTAACCTTTCAGATATTTTGTTACACAAGGAATACCAGTGAAATATTATGCATTGATATGGGGTATTCTAATTCCATTAAAGATAAACTACATATTAATGTTAAAAAACTAAAGTTGTTAATCTCAAAGATAAGTGGTTGCCACTTGTCCTATCTTTTTGTGGAAGACTAGATATGAGAAAATAATGTTCCTTCCCATTATGGAGTTTTACCTAGTTCAATTGTTGATATTCTTTCTAAATAGTTATGGGATAAAAAGAAGTGTAGGGTAGCTGTAGATAAACAAAATAAACCTAAAGGGACATGTTAATTTTCCAGACTTTACTAAATGCTATGCTGTATTTGTTGTAAAACAAACCCTTATTCTTCTCAAGGACTCAAGGCAGGTTTATGAATGTATTTTTTATTCTCTAGATCAGTTTGCATAAATACATCCCTTCTCTTTTAAATATGCTATTTTTATGTCACAGCCCTCCACGATCTGGCCTTTCTCTATATTCTTTTACTCTAGTAAAGCCTCAGATAATGGACATAGATTCTCCATTGTGTTGCTTTATTAATAGCCCTACATTTAAGTATGGAACTTCATTCTGGAAACATAGGGGGCATATTAGCAAGAACCTCATTAAAATTATCACTGTTTTAGCGGAAGGTAACTGCTCCTAAAACGGCGATATTGGGCTTGCTAATATGCGTTATAGAATTCCAATAGAAGCCCAGGTTAGATGTCCTGCCCATCTAACCTGGGCTTCTATTGGAATTCTATAACGCATATTAGCAAGCCCATTATCGCCGTTTAAGCTGCAGTTTCCTGCCGCTAAAACAGCAATAATTTTAATGAGGTTCTTGCTAATATGCCCCACAGCTTTATAAATGAATGTTGTTAGTTCTCGGATTCTGCAGGGTAGCAATATCATTTACTTTATAGAGATAGTGTATACATATAATCCTTCTAAAATTACATTCACTTAATATGCTAAGTATACTAGTGCTCTTTAAACCGATTTGGAGTGTTTCAACATTTCTGAGATACCAACTCCAGTTCAATGGCCCAATGCTTAATTGATTTATAAATTATGAATCTCTCCTGAGATTAAGAGAATTAAATTCTGTAAGGAGTTGCCTTGGTATCTGAATTACAATTTTCATTGCCTGGCAAAGTCTGGAATAAAAAACAAATAGGATACCTCTCATTCAGCTGGTTGGACTCAATCCTCATACATAATCTAACATAGTTTGCTCTATATGCTGTTCTATTACATACAATGAAATGTGGTTTATGCTATATGCTGGATTTGTGATACAGACAGTGGTACTTACCTTCATATGTTTTTCTATGGTACTAATACACACAGTTTCTGGAAAAGAGAATGTAACAGAATATGATGTATTTGTAACTTTCAGATCCCTTTTTTCGGCTACTAATATGTTTCATGCCTCACAGTTATCTAAATCGCAATAGTTTATTGAGCAAACTGTTTTTAATTGCTGTAGCTCTTCAAGTTATACCTTCAAATTTGGACATTATGTGTTCGAATTACACTTAAGGCTTGGAGTAATAATGTTTGCTATAACCATCAATTGAGTACTTATAAACTTGCTTCCTTGAGATTGTCTATGAAAAAAAATTGGCTTCCATTATCCAATAATTTAAAGAAGTGTGCAGCATTGCATCCTAGCTTTGTATTCTGATTTAATCTCATATGATTCCAGTTAATGTTCTATTTCGTTTCCATTCCAAACTTATTCTGATTACTGCTCATTAGTTTAATATATATCTGTCCATATAATCAGCCTTTAGCAGCACTATGACCACTTTTTCTTTTTCTTTGTTGTCAACTTTATCATTAATTCTTTCCTTACGTTTATCCTTAAAATGTTACTTAGCCTGAATTTGTAATCATATTTAATTGCTGGTTCATATAATATATTCTTTTCCAAAAATATTTTGAGAAATGTTTACAATAATGTTGGTCTTACTGTCAATTTCATTTCTTTTTTTATATTGATGGTCAAAATAATATCAGGCTTTGTTTGTTCAGTACAAATAAAATTCATTTTCCAAACTTAAAAATAGGCAATAAAACACAATGGACAAAACTCAATCATCCGAAGAATCCAAAAGACAAAAAGGGGCACATTAGTCCGCCCGCCATACCAGTGGGAAATGGGACCGCAAGCAATGCTAGCGGCGGTCCCGCACATCCCATTAGGATGCACCCGCCACACTGGCGGGCGCATCCCGCATTTTTAACATTGGGGGCGGGCGATGCTGAAAGCACCACCCGCCCCTATGCTGAAAATGCATGTTGTGCTTTTCAATGCATAACATGACAGGCACCACGTGGTGCCTGGCACATTGTTCATTGAAAGGCAGGGGGTACAATAGGTGCACCCCCTACCCCCGGGGACCATGGGGGCCCGCAACGGGCCCCCCAAGCAGACTCCGCATGCCTTTCCATGGCAGCAATGCCACCACGGACAGGCATGTGAAAGGCCACATTGTAATATGGATAGCAGTGTCTTTCAGACACCGCTACCATATTAAACCCTTTTCCGCCCGGTTGCCTTCTCGACCGGGCAGCAAAGCAGCGGACGGTCTTTCCGTCCGCCGCGGACCCCCCGCCATGATAATATGGCGGAGGTCTTTTACGGGAGGATGGCGGGTGGATCGCCATTGCCGGGCCAGCGGTGGCTACCGCCGGCCAGGCGGGGGCGATCCGCCCACCATTCTAATGGGGCCCATAGAGTCATCGATACCGGTAGCCAGCAACACTTATCATAAGGAAATAATACACACATCGACATGCACTCAGAAATGGGCAGGTCTATCTACCTAGACTGTGCCTAAGAATGTTATTAAACCCTAAGACCATAATGCTGAAATACCAAAACTATATAACTGTAGTTCAATGAATAAGAGATAGCTAATTAACTGAGCAATAGGCCTGAACACAATAGTTGTAACAGATAATCACAAATTGGATCAGTCTACATCCTTTATTCATTACCTTAGATTCATGTGAAAAGCCCTTGGACTGCTGAAATTGCTTTGAAGACATCATAATGGCAGACTTTGTGTTGCACAAATGCCAATAACATAACTTTGTCTACCTAACAGCATTTCCCCTAGAAAGTCAATCTCATTGAATATCATTCTCAAATATGTGTATCCTTCATAATCCTCATTTTGGGGTATTTTATAAAGCATCCTATCATATTACTTGTTTAGTTAATTTGTTTTGAGAAAAATCAGAAAACAATGCAAGCCCGTAGTCTCCATGTGCACTCAGCCACTTCCTTTCTGTTCTTTTCTGGTTACGCTTTCTTTGATGACGTTTACTATCTAACATGCTGTATCTTGTTTTTATAGGTAAAGTTGGAGACTGGAAAAATATAATGACCGTAGCTCAGAATGAAAAATTTGACACCGTGTTTCAGGAGAAAATGAAGGCTCTGCAACATCTTCCAATCAAGCTCATCTGGGATTATAAGAATTGAATTTGTAGCCACAAGGGCAATGTGCTTGACCACTTTAACGATGATGCATCAGAATAAGACAGTTTCCATTATGAATTAAGTGGCGTTCGCCATTTATGCTTTTTGGCATGATAGTACCTCTTCCTATTATGGGATAACTTTCTTGTGGCCTGATTTAAATGTCCTTGTTGATCATCCATACCTCTCCTGATTATAAAGATTACTACTCAGTGTTCACTATGAAGTCAATATCATTTTTCACCTGGTTTGATTTGCAGTGACGCCCCATGACTTTTGTGTACATAGTTTAGCTACAATGTGCACTGTGTTAGAATTATGTGCCCTCCTGAGTAACGCATTTACAATTTATAAAAAACTGCAGTACCAGTATCTAATTCACAGTTAGTTGATAATTCGATATTTAGGTCAGCACATTTGTTGCACACTGAAGTTCAGCAAAAGGGACTAGGACCCTATTCATGAGACGTTACACCTTGTTTTCTAATCAACAGAACACGCTTTTGAATTTGCATTTTGAGCAGCATTAAATATTTCTTTAGTGTGAGAAGTTGGCCTGGTATATAATGCTCACTAATTCTTAGTGATCACTTTGTACCATGCCAAGCAACCCTTATGATGATGGTTGTAATTCAACCTTGTAGACCAGTTATCCTATTGGTAACGTGGACAAAGCAGTCTTAGGCTAAACTCTGAAAGGCATGTGAAGCCAGCTGTAATACCATACACAACCCCCTTGAATACCAAATGAAAGGGACACCACACAGATATATATTGAAAATATATATTGATTTATTAACTATAAAATCCCCTGGACTCTTTATGAGCACAGAAGCACAAGCGTTAAATCACAAGACAGTTTAAAATACACAAAAGTTGCACAATATGGATGAGCCCTAGGGGCCACCTAAACCATATACTAAGAAAGTGGTATAAGAGATATCAAACGGAAAGGGAACAGGCCTAGGGCCTTGGGAATCGCTGGAGCTATTCGAGACTAGCAGTGACTAAGTCGGGAAAGGCCTGCGGGACTCGGGTGCAGTGTTCAAAGTGCACGCACTTTCCAATGTAAAGTCTATTGTGCGTAAAAAGTACAAAGTTAGAAAGTTAGGAACCTTCCGAGTGACCTATGGAGCTGAAACTTAAGACACAGGCCCTTGAGATGTGTACCAGTGTAGGAACACCGGCGGAGCTGAGTTACCTTACCCACAGGAAGCGGGTGCACAGGGTCGAAGTAGTGTCGGGTTTCGTCACGCTGGTCGATGGTGCTTGGAGCTGAAGATGCTGCAGGCGGCTCGATGTGAAGAGTTCCGGTGGATCCAAGGGTGAATCTGAAGATGTAAAGAAGACCTGAAAGCAGAGGGGACAATGTTCAAAGTCACTAGCCAGTGACTACCGTGGAACCAGACTGGAACCAGGCGATGTCAGGTGCAAACAGGCGTTGTCGGGTAGCTTCTCTCTGCAGCCACGTGGACACCGGGGGTTGAGGACGTCCAGGAGTCGGTCACGAGCTGTCCCACGCAGGCTTCTCGCTGTTGGCGGTGTCGGCGACCTGATCGGAGCAAACCGGCCTTGGCTAATGCAAGCCACGCAGGAATTGAAAGATGCTTAACACTCGGACCAGCAAGGTCAGAGTGAGTGCTCCTTTTTACAGGAGCTTGGGTAGGTCTGGAGCAACCAGACCTGCTGTGTAAATCGTCGGTTTCGTCGCCAAGATGGCCGCTGACCACGTGGCTCATGGCCGGGATGGCGCGTCGAGTGGCACAATGCAAAAGGGCCCCACGCAGATCGTGGAGATGCTGGAGGGCTGATCTTCGGTGCAAGGGCTGCTCGGTGGTGAGGGTTCTCAGTCCTCAAAGCACAACGTCGAGGATACCTCAGAAGCTGCGCAGTCAGCTTTTCGAGTGTCTTCTAAGAGGTCCGGTCCCACGTCACTCGGTGCCTCCACGGGTCCCTTCCTTGCAGGGATTGTGGATCGGGCTCTGAGAGGTCTGGGAGTCTGGTTCTTGTTGGGCTCTGGGCTCGGGCTCCGGCGGGAGGTGGCGGCAAAGCAGACGTCGAGTTGCTGGTTGCTGCCTGTATTCACAGGGTGGCCACTCCTAGGCCACAAGGGAGATTCTCTTCAGTCTTCTGTGCAGCAGAATGTCGAAGTCCAGTCTTCTTCTTTGTTTAAAGTTGATTCAGGATGATCTGCTGTGCAATGGCACTGCTCCCACTCTTATTCCCAATCTGAGGGGTGGATCACCTACTAGGTCCCTCCTCTGGGAGGAACCAGGAAGGGGGGCGGTTACACCCCCTTTCCTTTGTCCAGCTCCTCGCCAGCCCTGGGTCTGGAAAGTCCCAGGACCGGTTTGGACTGGCCTATGCACGGGGACACCTTGTGTGCCCCGGGCATGTCTGATTCTTTTCAGCCCTGTCCTACCCAATACACAAAACCCTGTCTGGGGTGGTGCTCGCACCTCCCAAGGCAGGAAACCCTTTGTCCAGGCCACCATCTGCCGAGTTTTGGTCAGCAGCAGGAGGCCAGACTCGTGTCTGTGGTGGCAGCATCCATTTTGTGATGCTGAGGCTCTGGTTAACTTTAACCGGGGTTAAGGCTACACACATGTTGTGTCCCTCTAGAAGGGTGGAATGCTATCCCCGTCGACAGAACTGTCGAGGGGATAGTATTCCAATTCGTATGACACCTTACTCGACATGTTTTGATAAAGCCAAACCAAAGATAGCATATAACCGCGAGGATTATAATGCACTAAGAGTATATGGTATGGCAATATCCCAGAACAGCTTAGGGAGTGGTTCCCGACAGCTGCAGACAGGCTCAGCTCATGCTAGAGCACCATCTCACATGTAACCACGCACTCTGCCCCCAGGATTGCAGGGGCCTTCCATAGGAATGGCTTACAGGTTAACATGTGTCCAGTTTAAGGTTAGATATAGGGATACTATATCTAAGTAAGAGGTGATTACACCAACTTACCCCAGCTGAGTGATCAGCCAGTTGTGTCAAATCTGGAGGCCAGGCCAGGCCAGGGGTGGCACAATACGTGCTGCAGCCCCTGGTAGGCCTTGGATGCACCTATGCCCTGGGTACCTAGGGTACACTGTTACAGGGGCCTATAAGGTGAACCAGTTCCAATTATGTTATGCACCTAGGGTACATGGAGTCCATTTTAAGGAGAGAGCAATCAGCCTGGGGCCCTGAATAGCAGGATCCCAGGCCAACTATGTCACAAACCAGCTAAACACCAGGCAAAATGTTTTGGGGTAACCATAGTCAGGTATCCACCTTCCTACATAACCCATCCTCAAACGAAAGGAGATAAGGCTATCCTTGTCCAGGTAAGCCTATATTGCCTAAGTGGCCATATAAGGAAGTACCAGCTCTGGCTTGGTTACCCCCTGTCTCATGGTCCACTAAGCCATCCCTCACCCTAAGGGTATCTGAGGGTCTCCACCATAGGGAATCTCTATCTGTGGTGTGTCTTTGCAAAGTTAAAGGCTGGTGTTGGGATGGAGTACTGAAGTGAGATTCTTCTATAGGACTCAGCTTCCTCCAATCACTCTCCACCATGTGTGCCTTTCTTTCTTTGACTGAGTTGCACTGTGCTCTCAGGGTCAACCTCTGGCTACCTAAAGCTGGAGGCTGGGTCCCTCTGTTTGGCTTACTGGAGGGACAGTTCAGGTTTGGGCCCTTAGGGTCCCAGGTTTGGCTGTGCCCAACAATATCCATCTGGGGGAGGTCCCTAACTTCTTTTAAGGGGGCTCCCTCAGGAGTTTTTAAAGTTTTCACCTTACTAGGGCTACTAGTTTTGGTGCCCCTAATCTGCTGATGGGGGTGCTTTATTTGACAGGGGGCCCTTTGGGGCTCACTGTCCTTCTTGTCCTCTGTAGCCCTGGGCTGACTAAGGCAAGGTAGAGAGGGGCAGGTTACCTGCTCCAGACTGGATCCCACCTGAGAAGGGTCCACTGTCATCAGAGGCTCTGTCAGGCCAGGCCTAACAATCTCTGGGACAGTTCCTTCATCAGGGGTAAGATCAGTTCCCTGAGGAGGCTGATCCTTTCCTAAAGTCTGGTGAGGGGGAGATTTCTCTTCCTCCTCCATGCTCTCAGTTTGGGTGGAGTGATCCATCATTTCAGGCTTCACTACCCATGTATCTGTTTGAGTTTGGGCTGTGGCCATCACAGCCCCACCAACCTTTTCAGGAGGAGACTCAGTTTGGGTATGAGCTGTTATCATAACAGCTCTGCTAATCTTTTCAGGAGGGAAGTTAGCTAAAGATGGGGGTGAGGTTTGCTCAGCCCTACCAACCTTTTCAGGAAGGACATCTTGAATTGGGGCTGTAGCCATTACAGCCCCACTAACCTTTCCATGGAGATTTACCATTCTAGAATGGGTTTGCTATTCAACCTCTGCCCAGGCTGAGATTTCCAAATCATTACCCAGTAGGCAATCTACAGGCAAGTTGGCTGACACTGCCACTCTCTTTGGGCCAGTGACACCTCCCCAGCTAAGACTGACTACTGTCATGGGATGATTGGTTTTCATGCCATCAATGTTTGTCACCTGATATTTGGCATCAGGTAAAAGTTGCCTTGAGGGGACTAGACATTCAGCCACCATGGTGATGCTAGCCCCTGTGTCTCTGAAGGCCTCAACTTTCAAACCATTGATGAGGGGCTCCTGTCTATACTTGCTCAAAGTGTTTGGGCAAGCAGTGAAATTGGCAAACCCCATGCCAGTCTCATAGAAAAGAGTATCTGAGTTAGGGGACCTGGATAGGCCAGAGTCCACCTGTCCTCCAAAAGTAAACCCACCCAAATTCTTGGGGGTGCTCCCACCACCTGGGGGACCACTGCTAACAGTGACAGGAGGTGTTGGAGCCTTACCTGGAGGTATATTCTCTTTATTGCCATTCTTGGGACAACAGCTATCTGTTTTGTAATGCCCAACCTGTTTACAGGTATGACAATAAGGCTTTTTCTGGGTTGTAGAAGTGTCTTGGGACCCACCCCCATTCTTGGAGTTTTGGGGCCCTGGGGAAGTCTTTTCCTTACTTTTATCCCCACCCTTCTCTTGAGGCTTGGTAGTCTCTTTCTTTTGGTCACCACCCTGGTTCTTAGGCCTGATCCTGGTTCTGACCCATTTGTCTGCCCTCCTACCCAATTCTTGTGGGGAGGTCAGATCAGAGTCAACCAGGTGCTGATGTAGAAGCTGATTTTGACAATTACTTAAGATTTGCTCTCTCATAATTAAATTATACAATCCTGTATAGTCAGTAACCTTACTTCCCAGCAACCAGCCCTCCAGAGCCTTAGTGGCACACTCAACAAATTCAGACCAGTCCTGAGTCTGTGTCTTCTGGGTATCTCTGAACATTAACCTGTACTGTTCAGTGGTTAAGCCTAACCCATCAATCAGAGCACTCTTCAGGACCATGTAGTTTCTAGAATCCTCATCACTAACTGTGAGGAGTCTGTCTCTGCCTCTACCTTCAAAGGAGAGCCACAAGATTGCTGCCCACTGCTCCTGAGGGATCTGCTGTACCATGCAGGCTCTCTCAAGTGCAGTCATCCATTTGTGGATATCATCCCCAGCTTTGTAGGGGGGCACAATCTTACTCAGGTTTCTTGTATCAAAGGACCTGTCTTTATCCTTCTGGATAGTGCTGCCACCAGTGGATCCTAATCCACTCTCTCTAAGCTGTCTTGCTCTAGCAAGTTTCTCTTGGGCCAGGGCAACCTCTAACTCTTGTCTCTGGATCCTCAATTCAGCCTCTCTCATTTTGGCCTCATGTTCCCTTCTCTGAGGGCTAGTCATCTCCTTCCTGGAGTGACCATGAGAGCCTCTAGAAGCATGGGAGTTGTTTGAGTCACCTGAGTGAGTCCTTCTCCTCCTAGGCTTCTGGTTAGGTCCACCTGGGGGTCTGAATGGGTTGTTACCTGATTCAGTCCCAAATAGACCTAAGTTAGCCTGGTTCAGTCTACTGACCAGCACCTGACTATTTCTGTCATCATCTGACTCACTGCTTCCCCCCTCTGTCTCTTCTTCCTCTTCCTCTTCCTCCTCATCTACCTGAGGAGCTCCAGTGATGGGGGCTTCCTCATCTACTAGGATGATAGGGGCATGGGTGTCTACAGTGTCATCCTCTGAAGGATGGCCTCCTTCAGCATCCCCTGTGGGGTTTGCCCTAGAGGTCTTTAGAGCCTCAGACTGATCCAAGATCTCTCTAAGGTGGTCTGTGGTAGGGGTAGGCCCTGTCCTCAGACCCCTTAAGGCACAAAGCTGCCTTAGTTCCTTAAAGGAAAAAATAGCAAATTTTGATGGTGCCCTTGGAGGGTCACTCTCAACAGGGATGTTCCCAGTGGAACCCTCTGCTCCAGACATTGCTCTAGTGTGGGTGGATGTGTTGCAATCTACCTACACTGGTGTTTACCTACTAAACCTATCTAGTAGTTGTAGTCAGGGTGTGCTACTCCCTTTGCTCTACAACAACTAAGTTCAGTAGAACTTAAGTATACTAGTCTTGTTTTATATGTACCTAGCAGGTACCTGTGTGATCTTTCAAATGATAATCTCAAAGATTGTAATGGTAAAACAACAGCAAGCTCAGATCCCAATCCGCTGCTCACCAATGTGAGAAGTTGGCCTGGTATATAATGCTCACTAATTCTTAGTGATCACTTTGTACCATGCCAAGCAACTCTTATGATGATGGTTGTAATTCAACCTTGTAGACCAGTTATCCTAGTGGTAACGTGGACAAAGCAGTCTTAGGCTAAACTCTGAAAGGCATGTGAAGCCAGCTGTAATACCATACACAGCCCCCTTGAATACCAAATGAAAGGGACACCACACAGATATATATTGAAAATATATATTGATTTATTAACTATAAAATCCCCTGGACTCTTTATGAGCACAGAAGCACAAGCGTTAAATCACAAGACAGTTTAAAATACACAAAAGTTGCACAATATGGATGAGCCCTAGGGGCCACCTAAATCATATACTAAGAAAGTGGTATAAGAGATACCAAACGGAAAGGGAACAGGCCTAGGGCCTTGGGAATCGCTGGAGCTATTCGAGACTAGCAGTGACTAAGTCGGGAAAGGCCCGCGGGACTCGGGTGCAGTGTTCAAAGTGCACGCACTTTCCAATGTAAAGTCTATGATGCGTAAAAAGTACAAAGTTAGAAAGTTAGGAACCTTCCGAGTGACCTATGGAGCTGAAACTTAAGACACAGGCCCTTGAGATGTGTACCAGTGTAGGAACACCGGCGGAGCTGAGTTACCTCACCCACAGGAAGCGGGTGCACAGGGTCGAAGTAGTGTCGGGTTTCGTCACGCTGGTCGATGGTGCTTGGAGCTGAAGATGCTGCAGGCGGCTCGATGTGAAGAGTTCCGGTGGATCCAAGGGTGGATCTGAAGATGTGAAGACCTGAAAGCAGAGGGGACAATGTTCAAAGTCACTAGCCAGTGACTACCGTGGAACCAGACTGGAACCAGGCGATGTCGGGTGCAAACAGGCGTTGTTGGGTAGCTTCTCTCTGCAGCCACGTGGACACCGGGGGTCGAGGAGGTCCAGGAGTCGGTCACGAGCTGTCCCACGCAGGCTTCTCGCTGTTGGCGGTGTCAACGACCTGATCAGAGCAAACAGGCCTTGGCTAATGCAAGCCACGCAGTAATTGAAAGATGCTTAACACTCGGACCAGCAAGGTCAGAGTGAGTGCTCCTTTTTACAGGTGCTTGGGTAGGTCTGGAGCAACCAGACCTGCTGTGTAAATCGTCGGTTTCGTCGCCAAGATGGCCGCTGACCACGTGGCTAGTGGCCGGGATCGCGCGTCGAGTGGCACAATGCAAAAGGGCCCCACGCAGATCGTGGAGATGCTGGAGGGCTGATCTTCGGTGCAAGGGCTGCTCGGTGGTGAGGGTTCTCAGTCCTCAAAGCACAACGTCGAGGATACCTCAGAAGCTGCGCAGTCAGCTTTTCGAGTGTCTTCTAAGAGGTCCGGTCCCACGTCACTCGGTGCCTCCACGGGTCCCTTCTTTGCAGGGACTGTGGATCGGGCTCTGAGAGGTCTGGGAGTCTGGTTCTTGTTGTGCTCTGGGCTCGGGCTCCGGCGGGAGGCGGCGGCAAAGCAGACATCGAGTTGCTGGTTGGTGCCTGTATTCACAGGGTGGCCACTCCTAGGCCACAAGGGAGATTCTCTTCAGTCTTCTGTGCAGCAGAATGTCGAAGTCCAGTCTTCTTCTTTGTTTAAAGTTGATTCAGGATGATCTGCTGTGCAATGGCACTGCTCCCACTCTTATTCCCAATCTGAGGGGTGGATCACCTACTAGGTCCCTCCTCTGGGAGGAACCAGGAAGGGGGGCGGTTACACCCCCTTTCCTTTGTCCAGCTCCTCGCCAGCCCTGGGTCTGGAAAGTCCCAGGACCGGTTTGGACTGGCCTATGCACGGGGACACCTTGTGTGCCCCGGGCATGTCTGATTCTATTCAGCCCTGTCCTACCCAATACACAAAACCCTGTCTGGGGTGGTGCTCACACCTCCCAAGGCAGGAAACCCTTTGTCCAGGCCACCATCTGCCGAGTTTCGGTCAGCAGCAGGAGGCCAGACTCGTGTCTGTGGTGGCAGCATCCATTTTGTGATGCTGAGGCTCTGGTTAACTTTAACCGGGGTCAAGGCTACACACATGTCGTGTCCCTCTAGAAGGGTGGAATGCTATCCCCGTCGACAGAACTGTCGAGGGGATAGTATTCCAATTCGTATGACACCTTACTCGACATGTTTTGATAAAGCCAAACCAAAGATAGCATATAACCGCGAGGATTATAATGCACTAAGAGTATATGGTATGGCAATATCCCAGAACAGCTTAGGGAGTGGTTCCCGACAGCTGCAGACAGGCTCAGCTCATGCTAGAGCACCATCTCACATGTAACCACGCACTCTGCCCCAGGATTGCAGGGGCCTTCCATAGGAATGGCTTACAGGTTAACATGTGTCCAGTTTAAGGTTAGATATAGGGATACTATATCTAAGTAAGAGGTGATTACACCAACTTACCCCAGCTGAGTGATCAGCCAGTTGTGTCAAATCTGGAGGCCAGGCCAGGGGTGGCACAATACGTGCTGCAGCCCCTGGTAGGCCTTGGATGCACCTATGCCCTGGGTACCTAGGGTACACTGTTACAGGGGCCTATAAGGTGAACCAGTTCAAATTATGTTATGCACCTAGGGTACATGGAGTCCATTTTAAGGAGAGAGCAATCAGCCTGGGGCCCTGAATAGCAGGATCCCAGGCCAACTATGTCAAAAACCAGCTAAACACCAGGCAAAAAGTTTGGGGGTAACCATAGTCAGATATCCACCTTCCTACATTTAGCACCTAGCAGCGGATACTAATGAATTGTGTTTTTTATTTCTACAGTAAATTTTTAAATCTATTTGTCATAATAATGAAGAATTGCATTAGTTATTATCTATTCATTTACATTACAGGGTGCAAGACACCATGTTTTGAAGGGGATTAAAATACATACCATACAACAATGCAACAATAAAGGAAGACACCTGTATGTAAACTTTTAAATTAGTGCTTACACACAGAGATAGCAATTCCCACATATATTTTGACACTGATCACACATCACTGCACATACATTATGACAGAAACACATCTGCAACATCCATGCGCACATTTACAGGCACCCATCCATACAGGTCATTCGAAATACAGGTAATCAATACACACAGACCATCAGACTTCCAAGTTCATGTATATACAGTCTACCAGACGTATCACCTGCCCAAATAAACAACACACATTCAATCCCTGACCTTTCCTTGGAGAGCTAGCTTCCACATATATCAGTTTTCATTCCCATCAGTAATTTATGTGTAAAAAGGTCGTGCAGCCATCAGCAGATGAAATCACCGGGACATGATAGGGCTACCTCACAGCTATTGTGTCTGGTACTTAGCCCCAATTCCTCCTTGTGCACTAGAGACTCTCCCACTAGCAGGGAGTTCTAAGTAACAGCAGGTAAATATCAACATGCTCTGAATATTATACAGAGATGGATGACACATCTAACTATGCCCTTGGAATTAGTGAGTGACAACTAGCAACATTTATCATATCATAAGAAATGCAAAGTGATGAGTTAGCATGACCTGGTTATTACTAAGCCATGGGTAGTAGATTTAAGCAGTGATCACGTAAGCGTAATTTACTCCTAGATTTAGATTGCATTATATGGAACATCAGAAGGGAGTTTTGCAATGACATTAATGTGATCATTTAGACCTGGTTGTTCTAAAGAAAGAACACTTTACCCAGAGGGCTCTTATTATTAAACATAGGAGCAACATGTTTTGTGTCATAAACAAGCAGGACCAACAGTACTTATATCAATAAACGTGAAAAGTGACCTGTATAAAGAATTTGGAAACAACACTACAGAGGTAGCAAAAGTAAAGTTAAGGAATTGTTGGACCATATGACATGGTATTTTAAGTTTAGGAACATTTATAAAGCATCCATACACCCTCAGGTCTCTTGAATAAGGATTGAACTGGGAAGTGTCAATATTGAGAGAATAGCATAGTGTTGAGCTTTTCCTGAAGATAATGTGAGATGGCATTTATTACAGAGTAGTAATGTATTTCAAAGAGAAGGTGCAAGAATAGAGAAAGATCTGCCATTGTAGGACAATTTAAAGTACAAGCGTACATTCAGGAGTTGTAAGTAGGATGTGCATAGTGGACGTGGCTAGGAGCATTTCATCATTTTGTAGCAAGAAAGAATGGGGCTGCTCCAAAAAGGCATATGTGCATCATACAAAGGATTTTAAAGAGTACCCTGCAAGAATAGTAAACCTGTTGAGCTTGGCAAGTATCAGTTAAGCTTTAGCAAAGTGTTGAGCTGAGATGATGTGCCTGGCAGCTTGATTTTGGATCAATTGCTGACACGGTGGAAGGGTTCTGTTAATAAATAAATATTAGGAATTTTAATAGTCTAGTACGGTTTGAAAAAAGGTTGAAATAGTTGCTCTACTGCCCCTAAGAAGCGAGCAAAGGAAGGATGCCTCTGAGGTTATGCAGATAGAAGATGCATGAAGAGCTGACTGCAGAGACTTGGGAGCCGACCCTGAACTTAGTATCAACCTGGATTCTTAGAATTTTGATGCCACTACTTGGAGGCTGAAAAGGTATGAAAGAGTTTGGCCAAAACTGAAAGGAAGATAAAGAAGGGCAGTCGCCGACAACCAGGACTTCTGTCATGCCAAGTTGATTTTTAGCCAATTCCTGCCATCCACTTTCACTATGTAAGCAATCTTTCAAAGCCAAAGTATTTGACATGGATCCCTTTGAGTGGAAAATCAGTAAGACATCAAGGGGCATATTTACAAAGAATTGGCGTACAGCAGCTCCACAAGCCATTTTGCTGTGCTGCCCTTCAACAGTTCGAAAGGGCAAGAATGCCGGTGCACAATTTGCAGCAGAGTGCCAATGCAGGCACCTTTGCACCATGGTGCAAGGGTGTCTGTGTTGTAGAAAGGATGGTTTTTTGTGCAGGAAGGAAAACCTTCCTGCACAAAAACAATCAAAAGATGTGTTTACCTTGTTCCATGTGTGCTGCAAAATGCAGCACAGGTGGAAAGAGGAAAGAACAGGTGGAAATGTAAACATTTTCCTTGTTACGCCTGCTTTAGGGAGCCGCATGGTTTGGCGCTGCCCCTGGTTTATGAGTTATTATACATTTGGGGCTGCATCAAAGTCTAAGTGTGTTGTGTGGGAAAACCAACAGCAACCCCCATGGAACGTCTCTATGATGCAGAGTAAGGCTAGGCAGCGACTTGCGCTGCTTTGCTTACTCCATATATACAAAGCCATGAAAAGCCATGCAGGAAGACTTTACATGGCCTTGATGATATGGCTAAGCTAACCATAGACCTCTATGCAGAATGGAGGGGTGTAGAGTGCATAATTCACTCACGCCACCACCAACCGAGGGTATCTTCTCATCTTTTTTTTACTCATGACAAGGGAATCAAGGAATACTGGGGCATATTACCAGCAACTAGCGATAATTATCGCTATGTTGGCTTAGCGGCAATATTTTTATCGCCGAGCTGCGGCGATTTTTATCGCTTAGGAACCTTGCTATTATCAAGGTTTATCTCCTAAGCGATAAAAATCGGCCGAAATGCATAAATATCGCTGAAAAGTGAGCGATATTCATGCATTACCGAGCTAATGCTCTTAGCCATGATATCCACCTACCATTGGATAACATGGCTAAGAACTGCTCAGGGGCAGGTGTTAGCTTTTGGAGATAATCGCGCTTAGCGCGAATATCTCCAAAAGTTGGTAATAGGAGATAGCGATGTTAGCGACTGTTTCCAGTCACTAACATCTTGGCACGCCCACTTTGCATGTCATTAGTGATAAATATCACTGACATGCAAAGCGGAGCCCAAGATGGTCGCTATCTCCTACTAGCTGTCGCTAACTGGTGTTAGCGACAGCTAGGTAATAGGGAGATGCTTTTATCTCCGCTGTTTTGGCTTTTAAAGCCAAAAAAGCGGAGATAAACCCCCTTGATAATATGCCCCACAATTGTTATGACGATATCTCTTAGTCAGTTTTAACACTAATTGTCTGCACCCTTTTAGGATCCTTTTCTTTTCCTGTCTCTATTTGTTTGTATTGTCTACCCCTCCCTATTGCTCCGCCTCTAGCATTGGTCTGCGCTGAGGCGTTTAGCAGCAGCCCTATGATGAAGCATGCCACAACGTTTTGTGGGTGGGGAAAGTTTTTACAAAGTGAATGTGCTCCAGGCATAACTTTATATATACTTAAAACTTGTGACTTGTATGCACCTTACTTCCTGTTGTGTGCATATAAGCTAACCACCAGAACATCACAAAAAGTGACATTCCTGTGGTGCACAGGGCTTGTAAATATGGCCCCATATGTTTAGGTGTAGAATTTGAATTCAAGACTCAATCAATCAATAGATGTCTTTCGATTATTGTTAAATAATCATGAAAGCTCAGATAAAATGGAGGAAAAAAAGGGGGTGGGCTAGCGATTGTTCATAGGAACCATATGAAAGCCTCCTTTTATGAGATTTTTATTGGAGTTAATTGTGAAGTGCTTTCCTTTCATATAGCTCTCAATCACTCATACTCCTTTAACGGAATGTTGATCTATCACCCCCCTAGACCCAGGGTTAACTTTCTACAATCCTGGGGCAGTTACTCAAACACAAAGTCAGTTTCCAGGACTATACCATTCTGGGGGACCTAAATTTTAATTTTGATAACCAACAGAATAGTTGTAAGTAGGATGTGCATAGTGGACATGGCTAAGAGCATTTCATCATTTTGTATCAAGAAAGAAGGGGGCTCCTCCAAAAAGGCATATGTGCATCATACAAAGGATTTTAAAGAGTACCTTGCAAGAATAGTAAACCTGTTGAGCTTGGCAAGTATCAGTTAAGCTTTAGCAAAGTGTTGAGCTGAGATGATGTGCCTGGCAGCTTGATTTTGGATCAATTGCTGACACGGTGGAATGGTTCTGTTAATAAATAAATATTAGGCATTTTAATAGTCTAGTACAGTTTGGACAAAGGCTGAAATAGTTGCTCTACTGCCCCTAAGAAGAGAGCGAAGGAAGGATGCCTCTGAGGTTATGCAGATAGAAGATGCATGAAGAGCTGACTGCAGAGACTTGGGAGCCGACCCTGAACTTAGTATCAACCTTGATTCCTAGAATTTTAATGACACTACTAGGAGGCGGAAAAGGTATGAAAGAGTTTGGCCAAAAAAATCTTCACCCGCCCAGACTTCTGCCATGCTACCATGGAGAGGAGATGGTGGCTAAGACAGCTGATACCCTCATTCCAGGGCCTGATCTGCGACGCCTATTTATTGTACCCATCTCGTCTTGAAGTACGGGTTATTGTGCAAGTTAGGATGTTTTTTCCCGAAATTAAGGCCCAATTGTACTTAACAGAACTGAGGGAAAAGAAGGAGAAAAGAATATCTAGCTCTGCGATGTAATTAAGAAATGAGGGACAGATGTCTCGTGGGTTTGGTGCATTGAGCTCATCAAGAAAAATCTGAAAAAAAGATTTAGGAGGTGCAAATGATAGCACAAGCACAGGGTTGGATGCATGAGGGGGGGACCTGCGACTTGCTACGGGCTCGAGCTGTCACATATAGGTCATGACTGACATATTTGCCTGTAAGGGGGAGGGAGGGTTCGGGGGTGGGACCTGACAGGGGCAGGGCTTGGCTGGGGTGGACACAGGGCAGAGCACAGTTGGGCACTCAGGAAACACGAGTGACCACAGGAGGTGTAGCATACTAAATAAACTGATTGAAAACAAGAAAGCTGGGAACTTAGAAGGTACTAAGAGGAATATGAGCAGTGACTTGACGGATATCAGGTTGGGACAGGCACCTGATGTGTTTTAATGAGTATACGATTAGTCACGCTGAATGTATGTGGGCTAAATGATCATTTCAAAAGGCAACATTTCTCAGTAATCTTAAGGGCAATGCGGGTAGATTTTATATGCTTGCAAGAGACGCATATTAAGAAGATAAAGGGTTATTTATTAGAGCAGTTGGGGTTTAATCTAATAGCCTGTTCAAGGCAGGGGGCTAAAACTAGAGAGGTGGCTATACTCTCCAGGATGAAGGACGTGGTAGTTAGAAAAAAACTTGAAGATTGATAGGGTAGATGGGTATTGGCAGAATGTATGATCAATGGCGCCTCGGGTTCAATTTATGGATCAACTGAGGATGACCCAGAGGTATTCGAATTTTTGGACTCAGAATTAGCTTCTTGGTCTGCACCTGTTATTCTCTGCGGTGACTTCAAAATAAATGGGGTTGGAGGTTTGGATATGGAACCAGCAGATCAATACCCGGCCAGAAAAAAAACTTGTCGAGCAATCGTAAGCCTGGCAAGGAATAATTCTTTAGTCGATGTTTGGGCAAACCTGAAGCCTGATGACCCTGATAGCACCTACTATTCCGCCCCACATAAGATCTGTATCAGGCTTGATTATTTCTTCATTTCTAACTGTTTTTTGTCATAAAGTCAGATTGAGAAGATGACTCGGATTATCTCTGACCATAACCCGATAATCTTAACCCTAGACATTGCAAAGGTAGTAAGGTATGAAGGTATATGGACTTTTGAGCAGGGATTATTAAAAGATGGAAACTATGTTCGGCATATGAAGGAGTGGATTAAAGGGTATTGGGAAGTTCATAGAGGTAGCACTTCTTCAGGGTTCTCCTGGGATGCTTTTAAGGCAGGTATCCGTGGTGAGACATTTAGTTTTAGCTTGTATAGACAAAGGCGGGAACAATTAAGATCTAGAAAACTGGCCAAAGCAGTTACAGAAGCAGAGGAGCCTATATCTAGTAAAGTGGCATACCTTAGCAGTTCGCTCAAGGCAGAAAGCAGCTTTAGGCAAAATCAAAGGTATCTCGGATGGGAGCGGGGGAATGCTCACAGATCCAGATGGGATCCGAGAGGTATTCAGGC
This sequence comes from Lissotriton vulgaris, assembly GCF_964263255.1. Classification (NCBI taxonomy): domain Eukaryota; kingdom Metazoa; phylum Chordata; class Amphibia; order Caudata; family Salamandridae; genus Lissotriton; species Lissotriton vulgaris. The sequence continues at coordinate 775,130,923 of NC_141694.1, forward strand.
AGTTTTATGCAGAGTTAAATGATGAGGATCAAACAAGAGATCTCTTGGAAATTCAGGATTATTTTAAGGACATTTCTGCTCCACTTCTCTCTGAAGAAGATAGGGAAGTGCTAGATGCGCCTTTGGCTGCTGAAGAACTTCTCACCGCTTTGGCAAGCCTCCCATCTGGTAAGGCGGGGGGCCTGATCAGATCCCGATTGAATTTTATAAAACTTTTAGGGATGTAATTTCCCCAGACATGATAGACACAGTGCAACAAGCTCAGTTAGAGATTTTGGTTTCAAGCTCCTGGACAGGTGGATATAATAGTTATTCTGAAAAAGGGGAAACTATCTAAAGAACCAGGGTCTTACAGACCGATAACCCTGATGAACTCTGACACGAAAATCTTTTCTAAGGCTATGGCACTCAGGCTATGTAAGGTTATTGGTGCGCTTGTTAGCCCAACTCAGCATGGATTTCTCCCTGGGAGAGACACCACATGTGCAGGGTCATTACTCTCTTTGATGCCACGGAAGTCCCAGGAAACCCTATGGCAGTGATGTTACTGGAGCCGAAAAGGCATTTGATCGGATCTCCTGGGACTATCTTTGGTCAACTCTAGAATGGTGTGGCATCCGAGAGGGCTTCATTAGGGCTATCCAAGCTTTGTATTTAACTCCCACAGCTCGAAATTGAGTGAATGGTGGATATACAGCACCTCTAAAAATCAAGCAGGGCACAAGGCAGGGATGCCCGTGCTCACCATTGCTATTTGCATCATATGTTGATCCTTTACTTCGCAAGCTGGAGGCAAATAATAGGATTCCTCCTATTAAGACCCATGGCGCGGAATGTAAAATATTGGCTTACGCCGACGACGTTGCCATCGTTACCCCAGGGCCTGCAGACGCCATTGTAGAGGTGGAGTTGGAAGCTTTGGCATTTGGCCGGGTGTCAGGGTACGCCTTAAATGGGCCTAAGACACAGATAATAAAGAATAACGGGGTGGTGTGCTTTGATACGCTAGTGGTGGACTCTGGTGTCTACTTGGGGATAATTATCTCAGCAGATCTGGATAGAGTGGTGGATAGGAACATTGAACCTATAATAACCAAGGCTAAAAAGGACTAGGATAGATTGCATAACCTTTATCTCTCTATAGCAGGGTGATGTAACATAATTAAAATGATTCTTCTGCCAAAGTTTCTTTACCTCTTTAGAGCAATCCCACTTACATTTAAGGCAAAATGGTTCACATTATTGGAGCAAATGATGAATAGATTAATATGGGCACAGGGAAAAACTAGAAAGGCTTTAAGCTTTATGGCATTGCCTAGGGAAAGCGGAGGCTGGGCTGTCCCTGACTTGAAAATATATTATTGGGCGGCATCCCTTCAATATATGTCTGGCTTACTAGGGGGAGCAGCATCTGACCCAGAGATCAGTTCACGGTCTATAAGTATATACTCGGTATAGCTCGGTGGAGAGGCAGATAACTGTTTTCTGAGGTATACAGATCCCAGTTACTTTAAAAGAACTAAATTTAAGACCCTGATGGCTGCATACAAGATCTGGACTTCATTTAGGAAAAAAAGTGGACTGGGCAGGATTAATGCCTACACTCGATTGTGCAAGAACTGTTCTCTCCCGAGAGAAATATTTGCAGACTCTGTTTTCTCAGAATGGGGGTGACGCAGAGTAATGAAACTGGGGGTTTTGAAGGGCCCGAATGGAATTTATCAGTTCTCTGTTATTCAGGGTTTTTTTTGGTATTGATAAAAGGAATTTTTTTAAGCACTTACAAGTTAGGAGCTTTCTAGCTAATAAAAAGGGTGGACCTGCAGTGTTTGGGAAAAATAAGATAATGGATGTTATCGAGGGCAGTATAGATTGCACTATAAGAAGGTTCTATGCTGAGCTGATTGCGATTAGAGAGGACGATCTTGGAAAATACGAAAGAAAATGAGCTGAGAAACTGGGGGTAGGACAGGAATGCTTTCATCTCTCGTCATAGCTAGGGCGAACTATCCTATGCTCAGCGGCATTACAGGCCCAACACTACAAAACAATTTACTCATTGTATTATACACCAGCAAGGATTGCACAGTGGGGAGGAACAGCGGGCATTAGATGCCCCCACTGCGATAGCTCAGATGCTGAGATAGTTCACGTTTTCGCTTCTTGTCCGCGCTTGCAGCCACTGCACAGTGCTATAGTATCTTTTCTAGAGATATCATTTGGAATTAAGATTTTCCTTACACCATCGATAATACTGCTAGGGGTAAATAGCGCTGATCTACAATGCCCGCAATTCCATTTTATATTTTTGGCTATGGCAGTCCTTCGAATTTGTGTCACAACGGCACGGCTTGAAAAAATCCCACTAACATTCCAGCAATGGTTGGCTAGATTGCTCTCTGTTTATAATCTTGAGAAGGAGATATATGCAAGGAAGGGTAAAAGGGGGAGAAGATTAGGGCTAGGTATATAGGAGCCTATTTCTCCCTGGAAAGAAAATCGATAAGTTCATTTTTTGTCTGCTTTTCTATATCGTCACGATGCAGCGCGCACAACGAAATTCGATTTTTTTTCCGGTACTTACCTGAAATCATCAGTTTCCTGCATTTAACAACGTCCACCCTGACCCTCCCCCACCCCACATCACCGCCCAGTGGCATGCCGTACACATGCCATGGCTGGCTATAGGTAATTACTAACCCAATACAAAGGAATGATCCACACTGCAAAAAGTAAGCACTTTTCAGAAAAAATTGAAAATGCCAGGAATAATTCTAAAAAACTGTTTGCTACAGTCCAAAAACTCAGCCAGGTGCAAGTTCAAAAAGATAATACAGTGGATCGAACCTTTTGCGATACCTTGGCTTCCATCTTTTGCAGTGAGGTTCTATGTTTTTACGACAAGTTTACATCGGAATCTGGAGCGGATACTTTCACACAGTCTATACTCTGTGATGTGGGTATAAGGGAGGTACAGGACGCTAGTGTTTCATTTATCTTTCACCCTCTCGTTTCAACTTATGATGCAGGAAGTTTGGATCTTTATGTTCCTAATAACTCCAGCAGCCTTGACTCTGCACATCTTTCTGAGTTTCCACCTACAGCACATGAGCAGATCATCAAACTTCTTTCTGCTGCCAAATCAGGTTCACCGTTAGACCCATGTCCTCCTAAGATTATACTATTTGCGATTGAGCCAGTAGCCTGCCATCTTACAGAGATATTTAATCTTGTTCTTAAAACTGGTATTTTCCCTAAAAAATGGAAAAGACTTATTTTAATAAAAAACTTGGATAAAGCAGACCCAGGAAATTGTCCCATTGCCCGTCTGCCACTATCGTCAAAATTCATTGAAAAATATATAAACCAAAAATTAACTTCATTTATTCTTAGTAATGACATTCTGGATCCATCTCAATATGGTTTTCGAAGTTGACATAGCATGAGCTTGCACTGAACACGGCGATAGAAGAAATCAGGCGCTCTGTAGATAAGGGAGGCATGGCGGCACTGATCCTACTGGATCTTTCAACAGCGTTCGGAGACGGTATATCATAGCCTCTCATTACAGCGAGGATGCCATCCTATCGATGTTTAATTCCTTCCTCTGAGACCGGGAATAATTGGTGGAGATGGATGGCCTTAGCTCTCAGAGTTTCAATCTTCCATGTGGGGTTGCACAGGGCTCGTCCGTGAGCCCGACTCTTTTTAATCTTTATGTAGTCCTCTTTGCCAAGCTTATCAAATCCTATAGATTTGCTATGGTGTCATATGCTGATGACACTCAGATTATAGTGCCCATTTCAAGTCACTCCTGACCACAGTCCATAACTTCCACGCCTGTATGAGACAGGTAAGTAGATTGATGTCAGAGAACTGAGGGGGGCCGCCAATGTCAGCACACACCACCGGCACCTGAGATGAGGGGGAGTGCATAGGGACTGCAAGCCGGAGCATCCTCAGTGCCAGGAGGCGCCGGCGCTGTTTTTCCACACCCAAGGGCGCGTAAATTCATCCTGTGGCTCCCGCAGCGCAGGGCTGTCTTGCCCGGGCCATGCCCGGGCAAAACCTGGGCCAAGGGCGGGCCCGTCTGCGGACAGACTAGGCTGGGCCCCCCTTTTTGGTCTTGTAGCCAGGATTCCCTCTAGGATCTGACCATGGCAACTACGGAGATTTAACTACCAGCCAAAGTAAGTGGTGAATTGTCCCACTACACACCCTCCTCCATGTTACAAGCAGCAGTAAGGAGGTGGGACTGTTTCTTGTTGGTGACTGGCCATAGTTTCTGACTGATTGGACCCGATTAATACCTTGGTAGCATTGCTTGCGGTTGATCTCTTGTTTGGAGGGATAGGAGGACCTGTTTGCTTTGCTCTCATCTTTATTACCTTTATTCAATCGTACAGTTTTTTGTTAAAGTTTCCGTCTCTTGATCATTCAGTCATGGTCACGCACAAAGTTGCATCGCTTTCAGCCTTGCTGAAGGGAAAGACCGTCTCCACTGCTTCAGTAACTACTATGCATTCTTTTTTGCAGCGGGTAGCAGCAGTGTTAGATAAGGAGATCGAGTAGGTTAACAGGCTTCTCTCAAGGTCTCCAATCAGCACTTCCATTCCTCCTCTCATACATATTATTGCACCCCAGATAGAGGGCAATGAAAACTCTCTAGTTTATCCAGTAACTGTGGGTTTATTGAGGTCTCACAGGTCGGCGATGGGGCAACTAGTGTATTAACAGCCCCCACCAAGCAAACGCCAATGCCTCTTCTGCCTGTCACTACAATATGCAACAAGGGGGGTAGTGACCCTATATTTCCACAGGGAAATGGTTTTAATCTGACCAGCAAGCCGACTGATTTATTCCCAGCTTCTAGAAGTGAAGATGTAAACCTGGTCCCAAAAGGGAATCTGTGGTCAGGCATTGGCTCTAAACGAAAATCTCAATCTTTTTTTTTTTTTTTCAAAATGAGGTCGCACACTGCTCGTCCCATCAGCGTGTGACCCCGGAGCATGATGGTCTATGTAGTAGGTATTAGCGGGTGCGCTTCTACCCGAGTCTTGAGTCTTGAGGGTGTTCACTGATGTGCTTGCCATCCCTGGACACGTGTTTCGAGGTTATTACCTCTCGTCAGCAGGGATTAGACGAGTGCACGGGGTTGCTGCGTGGGCTGCCGAAAATATTCATAGGTCCAGATACCTCTTATGGTGCGCAGGTGCGTTGTCTCGAGGTCGTCACCTCCACTGGCTCAAGGGAGCCTGTATAAATAGTATTTCCAAATGAGGTCGCACACTACTCGTCCCATCAGCGTATGACCCCAGAGCATGATGGTCAATGTAGTAGGTTATAGCGGGTGCGCTCCTACCCGGGTCTTGAGTCTTGCGGGTGTTCACTGATGTGCTTGCCATCCCTGGACACGTGTTTCGAGGTTATTACCTCTCGTCAGCAGGGATTAGGCAAGTGCACGGGGTTGCTGCGTGGCCTGCCGAAAATATTCATAGGTCCAGATACCTCTTATGGCGCGCAGGTGCGTTGTCTCGAGGTCGTCACCTCCATTGGCTCAAGGGAGCCTGTATAAATAGTACTTCCAAATGAGGTCGCACACTGCTCGTCCCATCAGCGTGTGACCCCGGAGCATGATGGTCGATGTAGTAGGTATTAGCGGGTGCGCTTCTACCCGAGTCTTGAGTATTGAGGGTGTTCACTGATGTGCTTGCCAATCTATTGGGGGTAAAGCGTAGAAATCAAAACGCAACATGGTCTCTAAACCCCTGTTGCTGGCCCCAGTACCCCCTACTCCTAATAAACCACAGATGCAGTCTGTAGCACAGGGGGTCTTGGAGCAAGGAGTAATGGCATAAGCGAGAGAAGGGATACCCCTGTACAGGCTAATGTCACGTTATTGCTCAAGGTCCCAGATGATTGGTAGCAGAGAGGGTCAGTTACTGAGATTTCCAGTAACTGACTTACCGCCCAAATCCACCCGCATGTAGTAGTTCTGGGGAATGTTCCATCTCTCCCCTGTGGGATTAACGAGGATTATGGCCAGTTAAAAAACAAAGAATTTCACTGGCTATCTAATAAGACATTTTTGGGTACACGGGTGGCTAAAAATATCATCATGGTGTTTCGAGTCAGTTGGATTGGTAGCTCGTGTAAACTGGGTACAGGCGATTATGTTATTATTAATTCTGATAGTCCACATCTTGCAGGTAGGATTTTGTCTAGGGACATATACGCCGCTTTTCCAAAGGTTGAATCTGTTGTGAGGGCCTTACCATTGGGCTTTTTCTATAAACCTGTATCCCCTGGGGATATTCCTAGGAATGTTTCCATGGAAGTTCCCGAAGATGGGTGGTCACAAAGAATTCCACCTGCATTTGCGCAATTGCCTATACCATTAGCTCATGCAACATCGTTGCCAGGCTGCCAGTTTATCGCCCCTCCCAATTTGGAGTTAAGTAATATATTCTCCTCATTTGCTGGGTTGGAGGAGTGTGATTAACTCAGGAGCCTCACATTTTCTGGTAATGAGTTTGATTCTAATAAACAGCATTCCCCAGTGGTAACAGAGGGGACCCATGCTTATCTGCTAATACATCATATGGTGGAACATTTCGGGCTTAGATAACAAGTTTCATGATCCATTTTAGTTGCAATTTGTGAACCAATTTTCTGTGATTTGTTTACAAGAAACATGGTTGGTGGACTGTGATTTATTCTTGGAGGGATACAAGCTTTTTTTTGTGCCAGCCTCCCCCTCTGTGGGTGGAAGATCTAAGTGTGGCCTTGTTACTTATATATCCCTGGCGGTTGACTGCCAGATCCAGGTTGTGACATCTCCAAGTCCAGGGATTCAGGTGCTGATATTAAAAAGGGATACTACAGGATTGGGTCTCATGCATTTTTTATAACTCTGTGGCATGCCCTTCAGGTGTCTGTTACATTACTATCCTGGGTTCATTCATAATGCAGTCCTATGGTTCTAATCTACACAACCTAGTGCTTTTGGGTGATTTTAACATCCATCCTTGTGGAGACCCAAGGACAACTTGTATTTCTGATTCAGGCTGCCCCCAGATGAGGGGGATTCCCTTTGTACATCTCGCCCAGGGGGAATTATTAAATTATTTATTAAAGGAATTCGATTTGCTGTCCCTGATGTCGTTATCCAACCTGCATAGTATAGCTCCCGTTCCTATCTTTAAAGGGAGAGGTTGTGGTTCTTTTATAGATTATATTTAAATTTCATCCTTTTTGCAAGCTTTATTTTGCGCTTTCACTACCTTGGAAAGTGTCTATAGTGACCATAACCCTGTGTGGTCCGCTTTTATCATGAAATAGTAGTGAGGTAATTAAGGGTATGCTAAGACCAACAGACTGTAAACAACAGCTTAAATGGGCCCAGATCTCTTCAAATGAGTTTTATTGTGCAGTAACAGAATCCTGTGCTTCCGAGTTTGCGCTTTGTACCTCTCAGGGTATTCCCCCAGGTGAGGTTATCAGTGCGTATAATTTTATCTCCATTAAACTTGGAGAAGTTTTAAGTGCACCTGCTTGTAGAGTTGCGACGTCTACTCCCAAATGGTTCGATTCTTCATGCTCCCAGGCAGCGAGAAAGTTGAGGGAAGCCTTGACAGCTAACCCGAGAAACCAATCCTTGGTTCATGTGTGTCGCAAAGAGTATAAAACAAAATTAACCACACGGAAGGGAGATCTGAAGGAGGAGGCTTGGATGGAGTTGGTTGAGTCGAGTACCCTTAGGAACAGCTCTAGGTTTTGGAGCATTCTTAATAGGCCACTCTTTGAGCATGACATGGGGCGGGGGCTTTAGACTCGCATATTACAGACGAGGAATGGGTGCTCCTTTTTAAAACAATACATGAAAACCCAATGGACCAAATCTTTCTGGCAGGCCGTCACATGGACGCCTCTGCAATTATTTTTGAACAGGGAGAGGTCGAGGCTGATATTGTAGGGTTAACCGCCAACAAGGTTCCAGGACCAGACGTATTCCTCCTGATCTTTTTAAGTCTGACTCACTCTTTTGGGCACTGGTCCTTAATGCTGTGTTAACCGCAGCTGCTCGGAGTGGTTGCCCTGAGTCTTGGGCCACCTCTACTATAATCCCCGTCTTCAAGAAGGGTGATCGAAATGGCACTTATTGCTATAAGCCAATCTCACTTCTTGATGCAGTGGTTAGAGGTGGTGGGTCGAGTACTTTTACAAAGACTTTCCACTTGGGCGGAAGAGAATAAGATCTTGTCAGATGTCCAGTTTGGATTTCGCCCTGGGCAGTCTACCATACAAATGCCTTAATTTAACCATGGTTTTAAGTAAATACACTGTTGCGCGTCCAGGCACTGTTTACCTAGCCCTCATGGACCTGTCGTCTGTATTTGATTGTGTGAACAGGGTTAAATTGTGGCAGTTCATGAGGGTTATGGGAGTAGAGAAGAATATCTCCAACTTTTTAGAGGACCTTCATAGGTCAACCAAGGCCAATGTCAGATTTTCCCAGAACCTTCGCGTCTCACTGGACTTTGATATAAATAGGGGAGTACTGCAAGGATGTATCTTGGCCCCATTTCTGTTCAATCTTTACATCAATGGCCTTGACAGAGCCTTAAGAGCTACAGGGGTAGTTTACCCATATGTAGGTTGACCTGGTCTTCCCGTCCTTCTATATGCGGATGACGCAATCCTTTTATCGAGAACCGCTAGAGGTCTGCAATCCTTGTTAGATGCTTTTTCCAACTTTATGGCGAATATCGATCAATAATTCAAAATCTTATGTAATACAGGCAGGGTCTCGTCTCCAAAAAAGTTTTCAATTCAGAGTCGGCCCCCCTAAAATCCCCGGCACTGACGCTTTTTTCTTTTCTCTGGGTCCTAATGGATGACCAGTTAAAATGGGGGTCATTTTTTTTAATTTAAAAGGGGGATTTGGCCCAGGTATTTAATTTTGCTTCTAAACTAGGGAAGAGACCAATTGCAGCTATGCTGAAAATGTATCAAAGCAAAAAGTGTGGCTATAGCTAGTTATGGAAGCAAAATTTGCAGATACTCTTCAGGTGGCTGAGAATACTTTTCTGAAGCGCCTGTTGTGTGTTCCACGTGGTTTGTCTAACCTGGAGGGCCATGAGAAAATGGGGGTCCCCCTTTTAAGTCACACCCTGCCATTACGCCCACTTGTGTTTTGGTAGAGGTGTTGGTTGAATAAGGCATTAACTCTCAACCTCTTCATTTTGAAAGAGTGTATGTGTCTTGACAATGTGGCCCGAATACTGTGGCTTAAATATATCAAAAGTAGCCTTGAAGGTTTAGGGTGTGCTGATTTATACTCTAATCCTGAAACTATCGTAAAGACGGATGTGGAGATAATTAGGTAATCCTTCCTCACTCTAGGAAACTGGAAAGAGATGAGCGGGAACTATGGAAACCAAGTGTTTGTATTTTTTTAACTCTCAAAACAACTCCATCAACTGAACCTTATCTCTTGGGGTCTTTATCCACACATGAGAAGTTTTTATTGACTAGGTTTCGGATGAATCTTTTTCACCTCCTGCTTGCAAGGCCGAGAAGGTGCAGTAGAGGACAATTGTTGGCTCCCTGTGGCTGCGACGGACAGTCTCCACAGGATCTGCAACATTTTATGCTTTTTTGTACTAAATGATGGATTAAACCCAGATCAGTTGACTGAGTGTGAGGGCTTGCAATGTTCAACACTCCGTCCATCATCCCCTTTGGTTTTGCTTTGTTTGCCTTAAGTTGGCAGGGTATGCCCAGACATTGGTCCCTTGCTCACTTTGCCACTGGAGTCAAGCTAGCCTGGCTGATGTCGGCTGATTAGCCAGAAACCGGTCCCAGGATGCTTGTTTCCAGTCCAGAGAAGATATGGCTTGGCAGTTCGGGCTGTTCTTTTCCCATGAGGCACAGGATCAGACTGATTTGCATATGGCCATGTCTGAACTGGGGTGGCAGAGTGAGCTAAAGAATGATGATGGATTAAACCCAGATCAGTTGACTGTGGGTGAGTGCTTGCAATGTTCAACACTCCGTCCATCATCCCCTTTGGTTTTGCTTTGTTCGTCCTAAGTTGGCAGGGTATGCTCAGATGTGGGTCCCTTGCCCACTTTGCCACTGGATTCAAGCTAGCCTGGCTAATGACGGCTGATTAGCCAGAAACCGGTCCCAGGATGCTTGTTTCCCGTCCATGGAAGATATGGCATGGCAGTTCGGGCTGGACTGTTCCCATGAGGCACATGGTCAGACTGATTTGCATATGGCCATGTCAGAACTGGGGTGGCTGAGTGAGCTAAAGAATGAGGGTGGATTAACCCAGATCAGTTGACTTTGGGTGAGTGCTTGAAATGTTCAATACTCCATCCATCATCCCCTTTGGTTTTGCACCATATTTTAATCCCCAGCACGCATAATTGAAATTATTGATTCAGGCTAATTTACATAATTGCAACCATAACATATCGATCGAGGTAAAACCCCTGTGGGTACCTTTTTGGTTATAAAAGAACCTCTCCTTCACTGGGCAGGCAAAGGAGACACTTCTGCACTGACACAGGGTTCTGCATGCTGAAACTTCAACACACAGCGGTCTGACATCCATTGTGAGGGATCCAACTGGGAACCAGGTGGGGGGGGGGGTCCTTCATTCTCTCCCACCAGGTAATGGGGTTGGCTCTTTCCTAGGGAATTCTTGGCTTTCACACCCACAAACATGTTTTAAACCTACATATAGGTTAGGTATATTTAGGTACACTTAGATAGGGTGTGCATTAGTAGGAGTACGCTGAGATTACAGTTTTAAATATGCCTGCATATATTCATTGCTTTAGCACCATGGTAGAAATATATCTACTGTTTACTCTTCCGGTGCTCGTAATCTTCTATATTTGCTTCTGTCTAATGGTTGTTGCAACACATATGTTACATACTAGAATGAAGATGGTTCTATAAATACTTATTGAAAATGTCCCCAAAGTTATTCTGTGCATCTCTCTAAGACTAAGTGAGCACAAGTGACTGAGTGAAAAGTATTGTACTGTTTCCATGATCCCTGAGGGGTCAGGGTTGTCATGTTCAGTGGTTGCCAGAAAGTATTTGCTCCTTGGTAAGATTCTGGGGCTTATGGTGGCACTGTGAGCTTGCTGGTGTTTTGGCCCACATATCCTGTGGGGGTGTCCGGAATCAGTCATGACACCAAGCCCTTAGTGTGTGTTGTCCAATAAATACTCAGATATATTTTTAGGAACTACAGGACATGATACCACAAACTTTGTTTGGCTCTTCTTTAATGGTCAAATCTGAGTAGTTCAGTCATGCTTTCGTAGAGAACCCTACTCACATTCAACCAGAGACTTCTGGACTGGGAAGGGAAATCTGCCCCAGCTGAGTAGGTACACCCTATGTATTGGCTGTAGGTTAAATCAAGCTTAAAGGATTTTAGTTCCCCACATTGTGCAAACGTTATCTCCTTTTCTTTACTACTTCCTCCTACAATGTCTAACAATGGGGATGCTGATACCGGTGGTCTGTGTACGGAGGATGGTGAGTAGGAAGGTGCTATTAACATTTTATAAAATAAGCACCTTCCTAGAATTATATGACTCTACAGACATCTCTATCACTACACTCTGGGAAACTCTGAAACCCTCATAAGAGGTAAACTGATAGCTATATCAGCTGGAGACAACAAGATTCGTAAAAAAAAGAGAGACCCCTTGTTTCATCAGGTGAAGAAGCTGGAGTGCATCCACTAATGAATGGGGGCTCCAGAGTGTTGCTCCAGTGAAATGCAGTCTTGGGTAGTGGGTATTGACCTAGACAGGGTCAAATGTGCAGCATTGGGATTACGACACTCCTTCCATGTAGAGCGGATAAATATGGGTGTCTCTTGGCCAACAAACTATAAATTCAAAGGCAGGCGACCTGAGTGCACTCTCTAAGAGCACCGGCTGGCAGTGAGATAATGAATGACAAACTTATAGCCTCTGAGTTTTGAGATTTTATAAAGAGCTCTATAAAGGGCAAACCTTAGACCCGGAATGCCCCTTCCATATCTACAAGAGGCAAACACGACATGACTCTCTCCGGTGCAGGAAGCCTCTTCAGACTGCCCACTCCAAATGGAAGAGATAATTTCTGCCATCTCCTGCCAAAAACCTTTGAAATCTCCAGGTGCTGAGGGGTTCCTGGCTATTTTTTAAAAAGAAATTTGCCACGCTTTAGCCTCAATCTAACCCAGGCTTTTTAACTCATCATGGGTCCAGGATCCATCCCTCCCTCGATGTTGACGGTGGCCATAGTGGTCGTCCCGAAGCCTGGGAAGGACAAACAGCAGTGTAGCTCCTACCACCCAAAAGCTTTTCTAAATAGGGATCTAAACTTTTCACTAGTATTCTAGCCACAAGACTGAGCAATTTTGCCGAAAATGATTGATGCTGAACAAAGCAGGAAATATTCTCCAAAGACAGTGCAGCAATAACACTAAATGCATTCTATATTTCATAGAAAATAGCAAAAAGCTCAAACAGGGAGACAATGTAATTAATGATTGATGCTGAGAAGGCTTTCAATCAGGTACACTGGCCATATCTTGAAGCAATACTATCTCATTTTGGCTTTGGGAAGAGATTCTGAGCATGCGCCCAAAGCAGCTGTAGTCATCCCAGCTTGACAGTTAGAGTGAATGGCTAAATATCTGCACCCTTTCTCACAGGCAGAGGCATGCATCAGGGGTGTCCTTTGTCGCCCCTGTTGTTTGCTCTCTATATGGAACCCATAGCCCAGTGGGTTTGGGATAACGCCAACATCACTGGGGTTAATAAAAGTGGAGAACAACACACAATCGGTTTATATGCAGTTGATGTCCTGGTGTCATTAGACACCATAGCATAGCCCTGCTGGCTTTTCTAGCCAGATTGGTCACCTTCACACAAGCTTTAGGTTTTCGTGTTAATGTTAGTAAATCTAAGGCTTAACAAAAAAAGCTTTATCACACTTGCACTCAAGGTAAGTCAATAGTTCAAAGTTGTTGCGTGCTCTAGGGTGTACCCTCCGATTTGGAGTACCAATATATCCAAGAATTGCGTAACCCAATATGGGTGACATCCCCTAGTCACAGCTTGGTCCCATGTAGGGTTGTAAGAGTTCAAAAACAGAAAGTTCAATTTCAATGATCCAAGATTTTCTTTATTTTTCAATCTTATTCAATATTATTTCATGGTTCCAATTTTCATATCTTGCATTTTCAAAGTAAATTATTATGCATCCAGCTATGTGTCCAAGAACATATTCATATCCAATGCATTTCGGCTGTTGAAGCCTTCATCAGGGATTTACAGCCAGATTCATCAATATCCCGATTTGCGAGTCCTTAATAGCGATTATTAAGGAATCGCTATTAATGACTCGCAAAACGGGATTCATGTAGAAATCGCAATATTATTTGAGATTTCTACAGCTTCCTTATTTGTGATTAGCAAATTGCTAATCGCAAATAAGGAATGACTCCCCATTCATTCCTATGGGCCTAAGAGGCCATGTAAATGTATACTGATGTTGCGCACACACATGTCCAAAGGACGTGTGTGTGTAACATACAACTTAGAAAAATGCAATAAAGTGCATTTTTCTAAGTTTTTGCTATTTACCACGAAGTCAGACTTCGCGGTAAATAGCGGCCAAAAATAGCGATTTCGCAATTCAAAAATGGGTCATGATTTGCATTTAAGGAATCTCAAATAGAGATTCCTTAAATGCAATTCCTCGCAATTTAGCGAATTCGAAATTTGCGATTTTTGCATTTGGGGTGATGAATCCCAAATGCAAAAATTGCGCTCGCAAAGGGCCAGATTCTCAGAATGTGGCCATTTGCAAGACGATTTTACAATGATGAATCTGGCTGATAGATTCTACAACCAAAATAGATAAATCATGCATGGGGGTATTTAGGAAAAATACATCATTTCAGTGGTTAAAGCAAAAAGAATAGTAATCATAGTATCAAGTTATATATCTACAACCAATAAATGCGAATGTTCAGATAGTGCCAGAATGAAAGTGAAATGCACAGGTTATATAAAGACACCGCGGGTAATTCAATTGAGTTCTCCAAGTAAAAAACAAGAACAAAAGATACGTCACATTGCAATCACCAAAAATAATAACCAAGTGTGTCAGATGGTGCCAGAATAAAGGTGAAGAGCTCGGGTATGTAAAATTTCAACAGATCTATGCGATTTAATCGTCGTGGTAAGAAGCAAACGAATATCTAATTGTGATCACAAAATCAATAATCAAGTGTGTGCCCAGATAGAGGAAAAAAAACATGTGTGTTCTCAATAAAGGTGCAGTGGAACGAATGTTCCATCTTCCGTTCGGTGCATATACTGCAATTAATTAAAAAACGGTCTTACTCTCCTATGTGTTATGGGAAGGAAAATAACTTACATGCAAGTGAACTTCAATCCTCGCTACGAAACGCCATTCATCCGAGTAAACTGGCAGCCTGCATAGCCGCGTTATCTATTCTAGCGCTAAAATCGAGGTAGGACTTAGCCTAAAATCTCAGAGGGTGAATCAAACCTTTTCTCAGTGGCCATCTTATAATGGGGTCATAGTGAAGATCTACAATATCAATATCAGTAACAGTGAGTTATTCGCACACTAAATGTATATAAAATGGAATAGCGATGATTTAGAATGACTAAGAGAATATCAATGATATTCAAAATGAAACGAAGGTGGATTGCAGATAACGGTGAATTACGGTGGCCATCTTGGAACGGGTCATATCCCTTCCTCTTAATGTGATATCCCTCAAACATAAAGATATATCAAAACGTGTTATGTGTATCATGTACCTACAGTACGACTGTGGAATAATAATTAACAATTAGTATCTAGTGAAAAATAAAGAATGAAAAAGATTGAAATATGCAAAAGTTACACAAGTATACATTGGTGTAGATATGGTCAGGGCGAAAAAAAGAATTAGCAAGCAATATCGATTCATGTGGGTATATCAGAAATCTATAAAAAAAACAGCTGTATTCAGTCCGGTCATTCATTCCAACTGGCTTCACTGTATCTAATTTGTAAGTCCAGAAATTTTCACGTTGTAACAACTTCTTGTTGTTGTCCACACCTTCTCTTTTTGCTAAAACTTCTAAGATTGTGTATCTTAGTTGACTTATGTTGTGTGATACCTCATTGAAATGAGCTGCAATTGTCGATTTCATCTGTTTATTACGGATATTAGATTTATGCTCATTCAATCTTGTTTTTATCTTCCTCTCAGTTTTCCCTACATAGCCTTGAACGCAGGGATATTTCAGTAAATAAATGACATTCATTGTATCACATGTAGCTGATACCTCTCTCTTTAAATCTGTTTTCCATTTCAGTTAATCTGATTTCTGCTTTCTGTTGATGAAACTATTCTTTTCACACGTATCATTTGAGAATATGGGAGATGCTTTTTTAAGGACTCCACATCACACAAGAATAGAGAACAAAGCATAAGACAATTGATTTACCTCTCAAAAAGGGCGATTAACCAGAAATTGCATGCAAGCACTTTAGTGAAATATCACGACGCGCTTGGAATACCTCGAGGATGAAGAACTACACTGAAACCGTCGCTATGTAAAAACTCCTTGAAGTTCAAAGAAAAGTGGTTCGCAATCTTAAACAAATGTTCGTTAGACCTCATCCTTCTGATAATCAAGGAATTATCGAATATTTTAGAGAAACTACAGAAGGAAATCTCGACTCTAACCAATGAAATACCGGAAAATACACTACCGGAAGATTGGACAAAAATATTAGAAGATATCAATATCCAACTCAATAAACACGTACAAGAGATTTATGATAGAAAAATTTGGAAGTTATGAAGAGACACCATGGACTATAAACTTGGGGAGGTGTATACCTGGGCAGAGGTATACGCCCGCCGTAGACAACAAAAGCCATATACCCAAAGCACTGACACAACGTGCACGGATAGTGACCAATCAACTAGACCAAGAATGACTGGTAGACCAAGACAACCTCAATCCACGGGATCGGAGCAAAAACCGGAAACTTCAGGACAGCGATAGATAACTGAACATCAAAAAAGTGCACAGTCTTCTTTTTTAGAGGTGGGCCAACAGGAAACAGAAGGCACAGGAGGAGCAAAAACAAAAGAAAAAGATGCACCGAATACTCGGAGCGTAGCCGCAGAGAAGAAGAAGGACAAAACGAAGAAAAATTTGAATTAAACAACTTAGTCATCAACATCTCAGACCATGATCTAGATAGGATCTCTATGGAAACATTGCAAAAGGGGATGACTTTTGTCCCGACAAAGGAGACAGACAAATTGGAATTGGAAATTAGTTTTTATAAACTAATGAGGAAACTACGATTAAGACACTTCTTCACCAACATTGTTACAGAGAGAAGTGACATGAAAGAAGATCAGCTTTTGGGCTTATCACCACACAGTACCTATACAGCACCATTGTCTCACAAAACATTGGACACCTTCGAAAATTTGGTAAGAATGGAATTATCCAAATTAAATTTCTCTAAAAAAACAAAACACCATAACCTGGCCCAAAAAGAAAATGAGGTTTTACAGAAAATAGCTCGGAATCCAAACATCATTTGCCTAAAGGCAGATAAAGGAGGCGCGATAGTCATAATGAACAACTCACATTATGAAAGAGAAGTTGAACGACACGTAACGGATACAAGCGTATACCTACCCCTGGATGGTAATCCGACAGAGCAATTTTTAAAACATCTTGAAACAATCATCATCAAAGCATACGACAATGGAGTGATCAATGAGAAAACTAAGATTTTTAATCACAAGTCATCCAAAAAGCCCGGTGATCCATATGTTACCTAAAATACATAAAGATCTCACGAATCCGCCATTTCAACCAATTGTGTCAACTATAGGAAGCATTCATCAACCGATAAGACAACTACTAGACAAACATCTACAACCTAGCGTGATGAGGATGAAGACATTTGGGAAGGACACGACCCACTTCTTAGAAATATTAGAGCAAATTCAAATAACTAGCGACAAACACATCATTCTTCGCAGCATGGATGTTAAATCCTTATATACCTCAATACCTCACCACGGGGGAATAGAAGCGATCGAACATGCACTGCTGAGTACGGATTTAGACTTAGATTTCAAAATCTTTTGAATGGAATTGTCACATTTCACGCTCTTCAACACTTATTTCAAATGGAAGACTCAATATTACCTACAACAGACAGGTACTGCGATGGGTAATTCGGCAGCTCCTGTATATGCGAATATCTACATGGAACAATTTGAAGAACAATACATCCTAACTCAGGAACCATGGATATCACAGACTAAACTCATATTGAGATATATAGATGACATGTTTATAATATGGACTGGATCAGAAAGAACACTTGTAAATGCCATCTCAGTATTGAACTCAAGAGATGAAAGAATCCAGTTTACATCTGAAATTCATGAAAACAGGATTACTTTTTTGGATGTAGCATTTCACAGAATGCGAAGTTCATTTCAAACAGACATTTACCGGAAACCCACAGACCGAAATAATTTACTTCACCATAACAGTTTTCACCAAGAGTCCTTAAAAAAGCATCTCCCATATTCTCAAATGATACGTGTAAAAGAATAGTTTCATCACCAGAACAAGCAGAAATCAGATAAACTGAAATGTAAAACAGATTTAAAGAGAGCGGTTACCCACCAGAGGTTCTGAAAGAGGCTCGAACACGTTAAATATTAGGCATTTTAATAGTCTAGTACAGTTTGGACAAAGGCTGAAATAGTTGCTCTACTGCCCCTAAGAAGAGAGCGAAGGAAGGATGCCTCTGAGGTTATGCAGATAGAAGATGCATGAAGAGCTGACTGCAGAGACTTGGGAGCCGACCCTGAACTTAGTATCAACCTTGATTCCTAGAATTTTAATGACACTACTAGGAGGCGGAAAAGGTATGAAAGAGTTTGGCCAAAAAAATCTTCACCCGCCCAGACTTCTGCCATGCTACCATGGAGAGGAGATGGTGGCTAAGACAGCTGATACCCTCATTCCAGGGCCTGATCTGCGACGCCTATTTATTGTACCCATCTCGTCTTGAAGTACGGGTTATTGTGCAAGTTAGGATGTTTTTTCCCGAAATTAAGGCCCAATTGTACTTAACAGAACTGAGGGAAAAGAAGGAGAAAAGAATATCTAGCTCTGCGATGTAATTAAGAAATGAGGGACAGATGTCTCGTGGGTTTGGTGCATTGAGCTCATCAAGAAAAATCTGAAAAAAAGATTTAGGAGGTGCAAATGATAGCACAAGCACAGGGTTGGATGCATGAGGGGGGGACCTGCGACTTGCTACGGGCTCGAGCTGTCACATATAGGTCATGACTGACATATTTGCCTGTAAGGGGGAGGGAGGGTTCGGGGGTGGGCCCTGACAGGGGCAGGGCTTGGCTGGGGTGGACACAGAGCAGAGCACAGTTGGGCACTCAGGAAACACGAGTGACCACAGGAGGTGTAGCATACTAAATAAACTGATTGAAAACAAGAAAGCTGGGAACTTAGAAGGTACTAAGAGGAATATGAGCAGTGACTTGACGGATATCAGGTTGGGACAGGCACCTGATGTGTTTTAATGCGTATACGATTAGTCACGCTGAATGTATGTGGGCTAAATGATCATTTCAAAAGGCAACATTTCTCAGTAATCTTAAGGGCAATGCGGGTAGATTTTATATGCTTGCAAGAGACGCATATTAAGAAGATAAAGGGTTATTTATTAGAGCAGTTGGGGTTTAATCTAATAGCCTGTTCAAGGCAGGGGGCTAAAACTAGTGAGGTGGCTATACTCTCCAGGATGAAGGACGTGGTAGTTAGAAAAAAACTTGAAGATTGATAGGGTAGATGGGTATTGGCAGAATGTATGATCAATGGCGCCTCGGGTTCAATTTATGGATCAACTGAGGATGACCCAGAGGTATTCGAATTTTTGGACTCAGAATTAGCTTCTTGGTCTGCACCTGTTATTCTCTGCGGTGACTTCAAAATAAATGGGGTTGGAGGTTTGGATATGGAACCAGCAGATCAATACCCGGCCAGAAAAAAAACGTGTCGAGCAATCGTAAGCCTGGCAAGGAATAATTCTTTAGTGGATGTTTGGGCAAACCTGAAGCCTGATGACCCTGATAGCACCTACTATTCCACCCCACATAAGATCTGTATCAGGCTAGATTATTTCTTCATTTCTAACTGTTTTTTGTCATAAAGTCAGATTGAGAAGATGACTCGGATTATCTCTGACCATAACCCGATAATCTTAACCCTAGACATTGCAAAGGTAGTAAGGTATGAAGGTATATGGACTTTTGAGCAGGGATTATTAAAAGATAGAAACTATGTTCGGCATATGAAGGAGTGGATTAAAGGGTATTGGGAAGTTCATAGAGGTAGCACTTCTTCAGGGTTCTCCTGGGACGCTTTTAAGGCAGGTATCCGTGGTGAGACATTTAGTTTTAGCTTGTATAGACAAAGGCGGGAACAGTTAAGATCTAGAAAACTGGCCAAAGCAGTTACAGACGCAGAGGAGCCTATATCTAGTAAAGTGGCATACCTTAGCAGTTCGCTCAAGGCAGAAAACTGCTTTAGGCGAAATCAAAGGTATCTCGGATGGGAGCGGGGGAATGCTCACAGATCCAGATGGGATCCGAGAGGTATTCAGGCAGTTTTATGCAGAGTTAAATGATGAGGATCAAACAAGAGATCTCTTGGAAATTCAGGATTATTTTAGGGACATTTCTGCTTCACTTCTCTCTGAAGAAGATAGGGAAGTGCTAGATGCGCCTTTGGCTGCTGAAGAAATTCTCACCGCTTTGGCAAGCCTCCCATCTGGTAAGGCGGGGGGCCTGATCAGATCCCGATTGAATTTTATAAAACTTTTAGGGATGTAATTTCCCCAGACATGATAGACACAGTGCAACAAGCTCAGTTAGAGATTTTGGTTTTAAGCTCCTGGACAGGTGGATATAATAGTTATTCTGAAAAAGGGGAAACTATCTAAAGAACCAGGGTCTTACAGACCGATAACCCTGATGAACTCTGACGCGAAAATCTTTTCTAAGGCTATGGCACTCAGGCTATGTAAGGTTATTGGTGCGCTTGTTAGCCCAACTCAGCATGGATTTCTCCCTGGGAGAGACACCACATGTGCAGGGTCATTACTCTCTTTGATGCCACGGAAGTCCCAGGAAACCCTATGGCAGTGATGTTACTGGAGCCGAAAAGGCATTTGATCGGATCTCCTGGGACTATCTTTGGTCAACTCTAGAATGGTGTGGCATCCGAGAGGGCTTCATTAGGGCTATCCAAGCTTTGTATTTAACTCCCACAGCTCGAAATTGAGTGAATGGTGGATATACAGCACCTCTAAAAATCAAGCAGGGCACAAGGCAGGGATGCCCGTGCTCACCATTGCTATTTGCATCATATGTTGATCCTTTACTTCGCAAGCTGGAGGCAAATAATAGGATTCCTCCTATTAAGACCCATGGCGCGGAATGTAAAATATTGGCTTACGCCGACGACGTTGCCATCGTTACCCCAGGGCCTGCAGACGCCATTGTAGAGGTGGAGTTGGAAGCTTTGGCATTTGGCCGGGTGTCAGGGTACGCCTTAATTGGGCCTAAGACACAGATAATAAAGAATAACGGGGTGGTGTGCTTTGATACGCTAGTGGTGGACTCTGGTGTCTACTTGGGGATAATTATCTCAGCAGATCTGGATAGAGTGGTGGATAGGAACATTGAACCTATAATAACCAAGGCTAAAAAGGACTAGGATAGATTGCATAACCTTCATCTCTCTATAGCAGGGCGATGTAACATAATTAAAATGATTCTTCTGCCAAAGTTTCTTTACCTCTTTAGAGCAATCCCACTTACATTTAAGGCAAAATGGTTCACATTATTGGAGCAAATGATGAATAGATTAATATGGGCACAGGGAAAAACTAGAAAGGCTTTAAGCTTTATGGCATTGCCTAGGGAAAGCGGAGGCTGGGCTGTCCCTGACTTGAAAATATATTATTGGGCGGCATCCCTTCAATATATGTCTGGCTTACTAGGGGGAGCAGCATCTGACCCAGAGATCAGTTCACGGTCTATAAGTATATACTCGGTATAGCTCGGTGGAGAGGCAGATAACTGTTTTCTGAGGTATACAGATCCCAGTTACTTTAAAAGAACTAAATTTAAGACCCTGATGGCTGCATACAAGATCTGGACTTCATTTATGAAAAAAAGTGGACTGGGCAGGATTAATGCCTACACTCGATTGTGCAAGAACTGTTCTCTCCCGAGAGAAATATTTGCAGACTCTGTTTTCTCAGAATGGGGGTGACGCAGAGTAATGAAACTGGGGGTTTTGAAGGGCCCGAATGGAATTTATCAGTTCCCTGTTATTCAGGGTTTTTTTTGGTATTGATAAAAGGAATTTTTTTAAGCACTTACAAGTTAGGAGCTTTCTAGCTAATAAAAAGGGTGGACCTGCAGTGTTTGGGAAAAATAAGATAATGGATGTTATCGAGGGCAGTATAGATTGCACTATAAGAAGGTTCTATGCTGAGCTGATTGCGATTAGAGAGGACGATCTTGGAAAATACGAAAGAAAATGAGCTGAGAAACTGAGGGTAGGACAGGAATGCTTTCATCTCTCGTCATAGCTAGGGCGAACTATCCTATGCTCAGCGGCATTACAGGCCCAACACTACAAAACAATTTACTCATTGTATTATACACCAGCAAGGATTGCACAGTGGGGAGAAACAGCGGGCATTAGATGCCCCCACTGCGATAGCTCAGATGCTGAGATAGTTCACGTTTTCGCTTCTTGTCCGCGCTTGCAGCCACTGCACAGTGCTATAGTATCTTTTCTAGAGATATCATTTGGAATTAAGATTTTCCTTACACCATCGATAATACTGCTAGGGGTAAATAGCGCTGATCTACAATGCCCGCAATGCCATTTTATATTTTTGGCTATGGCAGTCCTTCGAATTTGTGTCACAACGGCACGGCTTGACAAAATCCCACTAACATTCCAGCAATGGTTGGCTAGATTGCTCTCTGTTTATAATCTTGAGAAGGAGATATATGCAAGGAAGGGTAAAAGGGGGAGAAGATTAGGGCTAGGTATATAGGAGCCTATTTCTCCCTGGAAAGAAAATCGATAAGTTCATTTTTTGTCTGCTTTTCTATATCGTCACGATGCAGCGCGCACAACGAAATTCGATTTTTTTTCCGGTACTTACCTGAAATCATCCGTTTCCTGCATTTAACAACGTCCACCCTGACCCTCCCCCACCCCACATCACCGCCCAGTGGCATGCCGTACACATGCCATGGCTGGCTATAGGTAATTACTAACCCAATACAAAGGAATGATCCACACTGCAAAAAGTAAGCACTTTTCAGAAAAAATTGAAAATGCCAGGAATAATTCTAAAAAACTGTTTGCTACAGTCCAAAAACTCAGCCAGGTGCAAGTTCAAAAAGATAATACAGTGGATCGAACCTTTTGCGATACCTTGGCTTCCATCTTTTGCAGTGAGGTTCTATGTATTTACGACAAGTTTACATCGGAATCTGGAGCGGATACTTTCACACAGTCTATACTCTGTGATGTGGGTATAAGGGAGGTACAGGACGCTAGTGTTTCATTTATCTTTCACCCTCTCGTTTCAACTTATGATGCAGGAAGTTTGGATCTTTATGTTCCTAATAACTCCAGCAGCCTTGACTCTGCACATCTTTCTGAGTTTCCACCTACAGCACATGAGCAGATCATCAAACTTCTTTCTGCTGCCAAATCAGGTTCACCGTTAGACCCATGTCCTCCTAAGATTATACTCTTTGCGATTGAGCCAGTAGCCTGCCATCTTACAGAGATATTTAATCTTGTTCTTAAAACTGGTATTTTCCCTAAAAAATGGAAAAGACTTATTTTAATAAAAAACTTGGATAAAGCAGACCCAGGAAATTGTCCCATTGCCCGTCTGCCACTATCGTCAAAATTCATTGAAAAATATATAAACCAAGAATTAACTTCATTTATTCTTAGTAATGACATTCTGGATCCATCTCAATATGGTTTTCGAAGTTGACATAGCATGAGCTTGCACTGAACACGGCGACAGAAGAAATCAGGCGCTCTGTAGATAAGGGAGGCATGGCGGCACTGATCCTACTGGATCTTTCAACAGCGTTCGGAGACGGTATATCATAGCCTCTCATTACAGCGAGGATGCCATCCTATCGATGTTTAATTCCTTCCTCTGAGACCGGGAATAATTGGTGGAGATGGATGGCCTTAGCTCTCAGAGTTTCAATCTTCCGTGTGGGGTTGCACAGGGCTCGTCCGTGAGCCCGACTCTTTTTAATCTTTATGTAGTCCTCTTTGCCAAGCTTATCAAATCCTATAGATTTGCTATGGTGTCATATGCTGATGACACTCAGATTATAGTGCCCATTTTAAATCACTCCTGACCACAGTCCATAACTTCCACGCCTGTATGAGACAGGTAAGTAGATTGATGTCAGAGAACTGAGGGGGGCCGCCAATGTCAGCACACACCACCGGCACCTGAGATGAGGGGGAGTGCATAGGGACTGCAAGCCGGAGCATCCTCAGTGCCAGGAGGCGCCGGCGCTGTTTTTCCACGCCCAAGGGCGCGTAAATTCATCCTGTGGCTCCCGCAGCGCAGGGCTGTCTTGCCCGGGCCATGCCCGGGCAAAACCTGGGCCAAGGGCGGGCCCGTCTGCGGACAGACTAGGCTGGGCCCCCCTTTTTGGTCTTGTAGCCAGGATTCCCTCTAGGATCTGACCATGGCAACTACGGAGATTTAACTACCAGCCAAAGAAAGTGGTGAATTGTCCCACTACACACCCTCCTCCATGTTACAAGCAGGTAGGACTGTTTCTTGTTGGTGACTGGCCATAGTTTCTGACTGATTGGACCCGATTAATACCTTGGTAGCATTGCTTGCGGTTGATCTCTTGTTTGGAGGGATAGGAGGACCTGTTTGCTTTGCTCTCATCTTTATTACCTTTATTCAATCGTACAGTTTTTTTTAAAGTTTCCGTCTCTTGATCATTCAGTCATGGTCACGCACAAAGTTGCATCGCTTTCAGCCTTGCTGAAGGGAAAGACCGTCTCCACTGCTTCAGTAACTACTATGCATTCTTTTTTGCAGCGGGTAGCAGCAGTGTTAGATAAGGAGATCGAGTAGGTTAACAGGCGTCTCTCAAGGTCTCCAATCAGCACTTCCATTCCTCCTCTCATACATATTATTGCACCCCAGATAGAGGGCAATGAAAACTCTCTAGCTTATCCAGTAACTGTGGGTTTATTGAGGTCTCACAGGTCGGCGATGGGGCAACTAGTGTATTAACAGCCCCCACCAAGCAAACGCCAATGCCTCTTCTGCCTGTCACTACAATATGCAACAAGGGGGGTAGTGACCCTATATTTCCACAGGGAAATGGTTTTAATCTGACCAGCAAGCCGACTGATTTATTCCCAGCTTCTAGAAGTGAAGATGTAAACCTGGTCCCAAAAGGGAATCTGCGGTCAGGCATTGGCTCTAAACGAAAATCTCAATCTTTTTTTTTTTTTTTCAAAATGAGGTCGCACACTGCTCGTCCCATCAGCGTGTGACCCCGGAGCATGATGGTCTATGTAGTAGGTATTAGCGGGTGCGCTTCTACCCGAGTCTTGAGTCTTGAGGGTGTTCACTGATGTGCTTGCCATCCCTGGACACGTGTTTCGAGGTTATTACCTCTCGTCAGCAGGGATTAGACGAGTGCACGGGGTTGCTGCGTGGGCTGCCGAAAATATTCATAGGTCCAGATACCTCTTATGGTGCGCAGGTGCGTTGTCTCGAGGTCGTCACCTCCACTGGCTCAAGGGAGCCTGTATAAATAGTATTTCCAAATGAGGTCGCACACTACTCGTCCCATCAGCGTATGACCCCAGAGCATGATGGTCAATGTAGTAGGTTATAGCGGGTGCGCTCCTACCCAGGTCTTGAGTCTTGCGGGTGTTCACTGATGTGCTTGCCATCCCTGGACACGTGTTTCGAGGTTATTACCTCTCGTCAGCAGGGATTAGGCAAGTGCACGGGGTTGCTGCGTGGCCTGCCGAAAATATTCATAGGTCCAGATACCTCTTATGGCGCGCAGGTGCGTTGTCTCGAGGTCGTCACCTCCACTGGCTCAAGGGAGCCTGTATAAATAGTACTTCCAAATGAGGTCGCACACTGCTCGTCCCATCAGCGTGTGACCCCGGAGCATGATGGTCGATGTAGTAGGTATTAGCGGGTGCGCTTCTACCCGAGTCTTGAGTATTGAGGGTGTTCACTGATGTGCTTGCCAATCTATTGGGGGTAAAGCGAAGAAATCAAAACGCAACATGGTCTCTAAACCCCTGTTGCTGGCCCCAGTACCCCCTACTCCTAATAAACCACAGATGCAGTCTGTAGCACAGGGGGTCTTGGAGCAAGGAGTAATGGCATAAGCGAGAGAAGGGATACCCCTGTACAGGCTAATGTCACTTTATTGCTCAAGGTCCCAGATGATGGGCAGCAGAGAGGGTCAGTTACTGAGATTTCCAGTAACTGACTTACCGCCCAAATCCACCCGCATGTAGTAGTTCTGGGGAATGTTCCATCTCTCCCCTGTGGGATTAACGAGGATTATGGCCAGTTAAAAAACAAAGTATTTCACTGGCTATCTAATAACACATTTTTGGGTACACGGGTGGCTAAAAATATCATCATGGTGTTTCGAGTCAGTTGGATTGGTAGCTCGTGTAAACTGGGTACAGGCGATTATGTTATTATTAACTCTGATAGTCCACATCTTGCGGGTAGGATTTTGTCTAGGGACATATACCCCGCTTTTCCAAAGGTTGAATCTGTTGTGAGGGCCTTACCATTGGGCTTTTTCTATAAACCTGTATCCCCTGGGGATATTCCTAGGAATGTTTCCATGGAAGTTCCCCAAGATGGGTGGTCACAAAGATTTCCACCTGCATTTGCGCAATTGCCTATACCATTAGCTCATGCAACATCGCTGCCAGGCTGCCAGTTTATCGCCCCTCCCAATTTGGAGTTAAGTAATATATTCTCCTCATTTGCTGGGTTGGAGGAGTGTGATTAACTCAGGAGCCTCACATTTTCTGGTAATGAGTTTGATTCTAATAAACAGCATTCCCCAGTGGTAACAGAGGGGGACCCATGCTTATCTGCTAATACATCATATGGTGGAACATTTCGGGCTTAGATAACAAGTTTCATGATCCATTTTAGTTGCAATTTGTGAACCAATTTTCTGTGATTTGTTTACAAGAAACATGGTTGGTGGACTGTGATTTATTCTTGGAGGGATACAAGCTTTTTTTTGTGCCAGCCTCCCCCTCTGTGGGTGGAAGATCTAAGTGTGGCCTTGTTACTTATATATCCCTGGCGGTTGACTGCCAGATCCAGGTTGTGCCATCTCCAAGTCCAGGGATTAAGGTGCTGATATTAAAAAGGGATACTACAGGATTGGGTCTCATGCATTTTTTATAACTCTGTGGCATGCCCTTCAGGTGTCTGTTACATTACTATCCTGGGTTCATTCATAATGCAGTCCTATGGTTCTAATCTACACAACCTAGTGCTTTTGGGTGATTTTAACATCCATCCTTGTGGAGACCCAAGGACAACTTGTATTTCTGATTCAGGCTGCCCCCAGATGAGGGGGATTCCCTTTGTACATCTCGCCCAGGGGGAATTATTAAATTATTTATTAAAGGAATTCGATTTGCTGTCCCTGATGTCTTTATCCGACCTGCATAGTATAGCTCCCGTCCTATCTTTAAAGGGAGAGGTTGTCGTTCTTTTATAGATTATATTTACATTTCATCCTTTTTGCAAGCTTTATTTTGCGCGTTCACTACCTTGGAAAGTGTCTATAGTGACCATAACCCTGTGTGGTCCGCTTTTATCATGAAATAGTAGTGAGGAAATTAAGGGTATGCTAAGACCAACAGACTGTAAACAACAGCTTAAATGGGCCCAGATCTCTTCAAATGAGTTTTATTGTGCAGTAACAGAATCCTGTGCTTCCGAGTTTGCGCTTTGTACCTCTCAGGGTATTCCCCCAGGTGAGGTTATCAGTGCGTATAATTTTATCTCCATTAAACTTGGAGAAGTTTTAAGTGCACCTGCTTGTAGAGTTGCGACGTCTACTCCCAAATGGTTCGATTCTTCATGCTCCCAGGCAGCGAGAAAGTTGAGGGAAGCCTTGACAGCTAACCCGAGAAACCAATCCTTGGTTCATGTGTGTCGCAAAGAGTATAAAACAAAATTAACCACACGGAAGGGAGATCTGAAGGAGAAGGCTTGGATGGAGTTGGTTGAGTCGAGTACCCTTAGGAACAGCTCTAGGTTTTGGAGCATTCTTAATAGGCCACTCTTTGAGCATGACATGGGGCGGGGGCTTTAGACTCGCATATTACAGACGAGGAATGGGTGCTCCTTTTTAAAACAATACATGAAAACCCAATGGACCAAATCTTTCTGGCAGGCCGTCACATGGACGCCTCTGCAATTATTTTTGAACAGGGAGAGGTCGAGGCTGATATTGTAGGGTTAACCGCCAACAAGGTTCCAGGACCAGACGTATTCCTCCTGATCTTTTTAAGTCTGACTCACTCTTTTGGGCACTGGTCCTTAATGCTGTGTTAACCGCAGCTGCTCGGAGTGGTTGCCCTGAGTCTTGGGCCACCTCTACTATAATCCCCGTCTTCAAGAAGGGTGATCGAAATGGCACTTATTGCTATAAGCCAATCTCACTTCTTGATGCAGTGGTTAGAGGTGGTGGGTCGAGTACTTTTACAAAGACTTTCCACTTGGGCGGAAGAGCATAAGATCTTGTCAGATGTCCAGTTTGGATTTCGCCCTGGGCAGTCTACCATACAAATGCCTTAATTTAACCATTGTTTTAAGTAAATACACTGTTGCGCGTCCAGGCACTGTTTACCTAGCCCTCATGGACCTGTCGTCTGTATTTGATTGTGTGAACAGGGTTAAATTGTGGCAGTTCATGAGGGTTATGGGAGTAGAGAAGAATATCTCCAACTTTTTAGAGGACCTTCATAGGTCAACCAAGGCCAATGTCAGATTTTCCCAGAACCTTCGCGTCTCACGGGACTTTGATATAAATAGGGGAGTACTGCAAGGATGTATCTTGGCCCCATTTCTGTTCAATCTTTACATCAATGGCCTTGACAGAGCCTTAAGAGCTACAGGGGTAGTTTACCCATATGTAGGTTGACCTGGTCTTCCCGTCCTTCTATATGCGGATGACGCAATCCTTTTATCGAGAACCGCTAGAGGTCTGCAATCCTTGTTAGATGCCTTTTCCAACTTTATGGCGAATATCGATCAATAATTCAAAATCTTATGTAATACAGGCAGGGTCTCGTCTCCAAAAAAGTTTTCAATTCAGAGTCGGCCCCCCTAAAATCCCCGGCACTGACGCTTTTTTCTTTTCTCTGGGTCCTAATGGATGACCAGTTAAAATGGGGGTCATTTTTTTTTATTTAAAAGGGGGATTTGGCCCAGGTATTTAATTTTGCTTCTAAACTAGGGAAGAGACCAATTGCAGCTATGCTGAAAATGTATCAAAGCAAAAAGTGTGGCTATAGCTAGTTATGGAAGCAAAATTTGCAGATACTCTTCAGGTGGCTGAGAATACTTTTCTGAAGCACCTGTTGTGTGTTCCACGTAGTTTGTCTAACCTGGAGGGCCATGAGAAAATGGGGGTCCCCCTTTTAAGTCACACCCTGCCATTACGCCCACTTGTGTTTTGGTAGAGGTGTTGGTTGAATAAGGCATTAACTCTCAACCTCTTCATTTTGAAAGAGTGTATGTGTCTTGACAATGTGGCCCGAATACTGTGGCTTAAATATATCAAAAGTAGCCTTGAAGGTTTAGGGTGTGCTGATTTATACTCTAATCCTGAAACTATCGTAAAGACGGATGTGGAGATAATTAGGTAATCCTTCCTCACTCTAAGGAAACTGGAAAGAGATGAGCGGGAACTATGGAAACCAAGTGTTTGTATTTTTTTAACTCTCAAAACAACTCCATCAACTGAACCTTATCTCTTGGGGTCTTTATCCACACATGAGAAGTTTTTATTGACTAGGTTTCGGATGAATCTTTTTCACCTCCTGCTTGCAAGGCCGAGAAGGTGCAGTAGAGGACAATTGTTGGCTCCCTGTGGCTGCGACGGACAGTCTCCACAGGATCTGCAACATTTTATGCTTTTTTGTACTAAATGATGGATTAAACCCAGATCAGTTGACTGAGTGTGAGGGCTTGCAATGTTCAACACTCCGTCCATCATCCCCTTTGGTTTTGCTTTGTTTGCCTTAAGTTGGCAGGGTATGCCCAGACATTGGTCCCTTGCTCACTTTGCCACTGGAGTCAAGCTAGCCTGGCTGATGTCGGCTGATTAGCCAGAAACCGGTCCCAGGATGCTTGTTTCCAGTCCAGAGAAGATATGGCTTGGCAGTTCGGGCTGTTCTTTTCCCATGAGGCACAGGATCAGACTGATTTGCATATGGCCATGTCTGAACTGGGGTGGCAGAGTGAGCTAAGGAATGATGATGGATTAAACCCAGATCAGTTGACTGGGGGTGAGTGCTTGCAATGTTCAACACTCCGTCCATCATCCCCTTTGGTTTTGCTTTGTTCGTCCTAAGTTGGCAGGGTATGCTCAGATGTGGGTCCCTTGCCCACTTTGCCACTGGATTCAAGCTAGCCTGGCTAATGACGGCTGATTAGCCAGAAACCGGTCCCAGGATGCTTGTTTCCCGTCCATGGAAGATATGGCATGGCAGTTCGGGCTGGACTGTTCCCATGAGGCACATGGTCAGACTGATTTGCATATGGCCATGTCAGAACTGGGGTGGCTGAGTGAGCTAAAGAATGAGGGTGGATTAACCCAGATCAGTTGACTTTGGGTGAGTGCTTGAAATGTTCAACACTCCATCCATCATCCCCTTTGGTTTTGCACCATATTTTAATCCCCAGCACGCATAATTGAAATTATTGATTCAGGCTAATTTACATAATTGCAACCATAACATATCGATCGAGGTAAAACCCCTGTGGGTACCTTTTTGGTTATAAAAGAACCTCTCCTTCACTGGGCAGGCAAAGGAGACACTTCTGCACTGACATAGGGTTCTGCATGCTGAAACTTCAACACACAGCGGTCTGACATCCATTGTGAGGTATCCAACTCGGAACCAGGTGGGGGGGGGGGTCCTTCATTCTCTCCCACCTGGTAATGGGGTTGGCTCTTTCCTAGGGAATTCTTGGCTTTCACATCCACAAACATGTTTTAAACCTACATATAGGTTAGGTATATTTAGGTACACTTAGATAGGGTGTGCATTAGTAGGAGTACGCTGAGATTACAGTTTTAAATATGCCTGCATATATTCATTGCTTTAGCACCATGGTAGAAATATATCTACTGTTTACTCTTCCGGTGCTCGTAATCTTCTATATTTGCTTCTGTCTAATGGTTGTTGCAACACATATGTTACATACTAGAATGAAGATGGTTCTATAAATACTTATTGAAAATGTCCCCAACGTTATTCTGTGCATCTCTCTAAGACTAAGTGAGCACAAGTGACTGAGTGAAAAGTATTGTACTGTTTCCATGATCCCTGAGGGGTCAGGGTTGTCATGTTCAGTGGTTGCCAGAAAGTATTTGCTCCTTGGTAAGATTCTGGGGCTTATGGTGGCACTGTGAGCTTGCTGGTGTTTTGGCCCACATATCCTGCGGGGGTGTCCGGAATCAGTCATGAAACCAAGCCCTTAGTGTGTGTTGTCCAATAAATACTCAGATATATTTTTAGGAACTACAGGACATGATACCACAAACTTTGTTTGGCTCTTCTTTAATGGTCAAATCTGAGTAGTTCAGTCATGCTTTCGTAGAGAACCCTACTCACATTCAACCAGAGACTTCTGGACTGGGAAGGGAAATCTGCCCCAGCTGAGTAGGTACACCCTATGTATTGGCTGTAGGTTAAATCAAGCTTAAAGGATTTTAGTTCCCCACATTGTGCAAACGTTATCTCCTTTTCTTTACTACTTCCTCCTACAATGTCTAACAACGGGGATGCTGATACCGGTGGTCTGTGTACGGAGGATGGTGAGTAGGAAGGTGCTA
Organism: Lissotriton vulgaris; assembly: GCF_964263255.1. Lineage (NCBI taxonomy): Eukaryota > Metazoa > Chordata > Amphibia > Caudata > Salamandridae > Lissotriton > Lissotriton vulgaris. The sequence goes on from NC_141694.1 coordinate 775,162,283, forward strand.
TTAACATTTTATAAAATAAGCACCTTCCTAGAATTATATGACTCTACAGACATCTCTATCACTACACTCTGGGAAACTCTGAAACCCTCATAAGAGGTAAACTGATAGCTATATCAGCTGGAGACAACAAGATTCGTAAAAAAAAGAGAGACCCCTTGTTTCATCAGGTGAAGAAGCTGGAGTGCATCCACTAATGAATGGGGGCTCCAGAGTGTTGCTCCAGTGAAATGCAGTCTTGGGTAGTGGGTATTGACCTAGACAGGGTCAAATGTGCAGCATTGGGATTACGACACTCCTTCCATGTAGAGCGGATAAATGTGGGTGTCTCTTGGCCAACAAACTATAAATTCAAAGGCAGGCGACCTGAGTGCACTCTCTAAGAGCACCGGCTGGCAGTGAGATAATGAATGACAAACTTATAGCCTCTGAGTTTTGAGATTTTATAAAGAGCTCTATAAAGGGCAAACCTTAGACCCGGAAAGCCCCTTCGATATCTACAAGAGGCAAACACGACATGACTCTCTCCGGTGCAGGCAGCCTCTTCGGACTGCCCACTCCAAATGGAAGAGATCATTTCTGCCATCTCCTGCCAAAAACCTTTGAAATCTCCAGGTGATGAGGGGTTCCTGGCTATTTTCTAAAAAGAAATTTGCCACGCTTTAGCCTCAATCTAACCCAGGCTTTTTAACTCATCATGGGTCCAGGATCCATCCCTCCCTCGATGTTGACGGTGGCCATAGTGGTCGTCCCGAAGCCTGGGAAGGACAAACAGCAGTGCAGCTCCTACCACCCAATAGCTTTTCTAAATAGGGATCAAAACTTTTCACTAGTATCCTAGCCACAAGACTGAGCAATTTTTCCGAAAATGATTGATGCTGAACAAAGCAGGATTTATTCTCCATAGACAGTGCAGCAATAACACCAAATGTCTTCTATATTTCATAGAAAAAAGAGAAAAGCTCAAACAGGGAGACAATGTCATTAATGATTGATGCTGAGAAGGCTTTCAATCAGGTACACTGGCCATATCTTGAAGCAATACTATCTCATTTTGGCTTTGGGAAGAGATTCTGAGCATGCGTCCTAAGCAGCTGTAGTCATCCCAGTGTGACAGTTAGAGAGAATGGCTAAACATCTGCACCCTTTCTCATAGGCAGAGGCATGCATCAGGGGTGCCCTTTGTCGCCCCTGTTGTTTGCTCTCTATATGGAACCCATGGCCCAGTGGGTTTGGGATAACGCCAACATCACCGGGGTTACTTAAAGTGGAGAACAACACACAATCGGTTTATATGCAGTTGATGTCCTGGTGTCATTAGATACCCTAGCATGGCCCTGCTGGCTTTTCTAGCCAAATTGGTCACCTTCACACAAGCTTTAGGTTTTCGTGTTAATGTTAGTAAATCTAAGGCTCCCACTCTATCGCACAGCAAAGCACAATATAGAATGGGCACCATACTTGGGGATCCAACTGACTTCCTCAGTTTAAACAATCACCACATTGAGCTATGGGTCTTTACTTCGTCAGCTTAGAGACGACATATCCAACTGGGAAACACCACTGACTCTCCTGGCACGGACGGGTGGTCGCCCTTAAAATGATAGCGTTACCTAGGGTTCTATATCTTTTCCAGCCCCCCCAGGTGACACCCCCTGCAGGGATGATACAGACCTTGTAGTGGGAAATTAATCACTTTGTCTGGATTGACAGAAGACCATGCATGTGAAAAGATCAGAACTATCAACCTTTTAGATGCAGGGGGGCTGGGTTTACCTTACCTCCAGCAATTCTATCAGGCAGCGTAGCTCTGATACCCTGTAGAGTGGAACAGAGACGAGTTAGAGAAACACTGGCTATTCCAGGATAGTGCAATAGAATGGTTACACTTATGGAAGGTCCCCTTCTTAAAAAAGAGACCACATTATCCAAGGAGCCTCTACCTGTCTGCCAACATCATTGCAACATTGGAGGTTTTGGAACATGTGGGGGTCCATCAGTCCTCTCGTCATTCCACTCTCCACTGCACCAATTTTAGATAATACTGACCAAGTAGCGTCTGCCCATGATTATGGGCGGATGCCGCTCTGTGGGTCATATCTTTGACGAGGAAGGAAGAATATTTTTTGCCCTGTTACATTCATACTACACACTACCAGAGTCAGAGAGAATGCATTATAAGCAAGTGCACCATTGGCTGATGCACCCACTAAATTGCTCCGGGATACAAACACCTCAAGCCCTATGAGATTGGCTGGTAACGAAAACATCTGATGAATGGCTCATCATCGAATTGTACAATATCCTATGTCAATCCTCTCAGCCCCTGTCAAACACAAGTCAGAAACTCTTTGGGAGACAGAATTAGACAGGCAATTGACCTTGAAATAATGGGGAGAGGTCTATTATAGAGAAAGGAACACATCACTTAATACTGCCAGCATTGAAATCGCCACCAAGAAAGCCAATTACTGGTACCTCACACCGGTGCATTTCCACAAAGGTAATCCAGAGCGGAGTCCAGATTGTTGGAGGGGTTGTGGTTCCCATGGTACACTGCTACACTTGCTATGATACTGCCCCATAATAGTGGGGTGTTGGACCAAAGGTTTAGACGATATTGATTTACACTTAGATACACAACTCCCCAGGTTACCCGCTTACTCAATTCTGGGATTTCGCAATCCTCTTACTTTTCTATTAAAATCATGATGGGGAAAGGCAGATAGGACTGGCCTTTGGAGAAGCATTCCAGAACATACTCTTTCATTGGAGCACAGGCGGTATACCTGCACATCAAGGATAGCTTCACCACTTATGAGACATATTCGGGATGAAAAAGATCTCTTGTCTCGCTCTCTTACAGCTCAGAGTTCTTCATTTGGGGAGCTTTGGTGACCATTCCTTGCCCTCCAATAGACAGAATTTCGGGAGGTCAGTTGTCTCAAGTACCTGCCATACTCTGATTGAGTGATGTCACTCCCCCTGTCCCACTGATAGATACTACTTTGGCAAATTGTGCAAAGGTCTCTTGTGTTGTAACAATAATCTTTCGCTCCACTGAGTACTAAGAAGATTTTGTTGGGGAATTGGTTTATCTGTTGATGTTGATGACACCATAAACTCCATACGCTGAGCGCTGCGATGCTCTTTCTGTTTCTACACTCAACATGAAATTGTGAATAAAGAGATTGACCATTAAAGTGGCATTATCAAAATTGCAATATAAAATCTGACTTCAACGCCCGTCTACTTTTTGCTGCCACTGCTGTGGGGACCAGAGATGCAAGGACTACATTTGCCAGCCTCCTTTGTGGCTCGCTGCTGCCAAGCCACCCTCTGCGCCCGGAGGCGCTTTATAACCATCTGCATGCTCTCTCAGCACGGGAGGCGCACGGGACGCGCACGGGTGTGCCCTGGCGAAGACCAGGAAGAAGGGTGGGACCGTCTGCGCCCAGAGGTGGCCAACAGAGGCTGGGCTGGGCCATCACCCTAAATTGTGAAACAGGACCTTCAAAACCAAAGTAAGAAGAAACATATTTGCATGTTTGCACAACTGGTATTTTATTGATGCCTCCTTATTTTTTCCTTTTTTTATAATCATGAGAAAGCGTAACTTGCAGCTGTTGCGTCGGGAGCAACAATAAAAATGCCAGACTGAGCGAACCCACAACCAATTATTTAAATACTGCTATGGGCCTAATTCACAGCGAGATCATTAACGTTGAGGAGCGTCTAGCAGCTACCAAAACAGCTCTAACAGTAGTAACTAAAGGAGCAGCATTGATTGAAAAAACATTGGAGCCTGGAACAGACATAAACTTACAACAAAAGGATATAATTGTCGAATTACATAACCCAACACTGTCCTTTTATCAAGGACTGCAAACGGGCTGTAGTCTCTAATTGAGAAATTCGCTGATTATATGCAGGAGAAGGATTTGATATTAAATCTGAAAAAAGCCTTCAAGATGGTGTGTGGGAGGGGAAAAATAAAGACTAGGACCCATCCCATAAATAATTTCCCTATTGTGACAACAAACTCTTTTGTTTGTTTAGGCCTAACATTTACAGCAAACTGACCCAGAGGAGCCCATATTGAACAATGTAAACTAGAATGTAACCGGATCACAAAAGCAATTTTTAGATTTTCTAGGAAAATAGGTAAAAAACCTATTAGGGGAATGATGGCACTGTATAAAAGCAAGTGTCTATCAGGAACATGCTACAACGCTGCACTATGAGGAGCAACAAACCATTTCATTCTTCAGACCCAAGAAAACAATTTCTTTACGGAGATTGTTAGCTGTTCCTAAGTCAACCCCCATTTATACCATGCATAAAGAGTTGGGTGCTTCGTACATTAAGGATTTTACTAGTCTAGCCAGTTTAAACACCTGGCATGGAATATGGAGCAAGGAGGGTCAAAATATACCCAGGATATTATTAAGGATTGCCTTGCACGAGAAAATGGGAACAAGATTCCATGGTTGGTATATATTAACAATCTCTTAAATGAATGTGCTGAAAATGTGGCTCTTAACAATCTCCTCCAAATACTTGAGCATAACAAAAATGATTCCAAAACTGTCAATATTGAATCACGGAGCAGATTAGGAAAAGTTGAGGCTAACTCAAAACAGATGATTATTGCACAAAATGACATGACAATGGGATTCAACATTATTTAATTCAGGTCACAAATACTAGGCACAGATTTTATCTTACTAGATTAAGAATGGAAATAGCCAATTTTTTAATTGCGTTTCCATCTATGGGGAAATGATTAGGAAATCTTCCAAAGTGTCCTTGTGATGGAATGTCAGATCAGACAACCTTGCATTTTATTCTATTTTGTGGCTTTTATAGAGACTTAAGGAAATGAACACTACGCCCACTGTTTTTAAAGGAGAGGCTGTTTGCATACAAAATTGCTTTTGAGTATATCTGTAACCTTGCAAATATTAGAGTTTATAATTCAGTGGCGGTTTGTATCCAGAAGGCAATTAGAATTAGAAAAAACAATTCCTATCTCGAGGCCCTCACATATGAAGAAGATAGGATGCATATTGATATTCTGGATACGAGTTATGCTTCAGATTGTATACTTTGCACATGATACTTTATATAATGTCCATTGCTACCTTGTTATTGACACCCAAATCAAATTAAGTGTCCTCCCTTGTAATGAAACGTGAAAATGCCTCATTTTAGGAAGTTTTAAAATTGCATATCTTGCACATAACACTTTATGTATAATGTCTATTAGATTCGAATGGGAACCTAAATGCACTTTATCGTATTCCCCTATAATGAAATGTGAAAACACTATTGTTCTTAAGATGCTTTTATGGTTTTATTTTCTTTTCAAACAAATAAAGCTTGCTTTTGAAATTGTGACACCAGAGGCACCAAACTTGGTGGTCCAATTTCATCCCAATTGGAAATGACACTTATAAAATGTAATAAGGTAAACTCAATGTTATCTAAAATCAAAGCCGCCAGGATTCCTAAAACAAAGAGAGGCGTCAACTAGCATTAGTACTTCATTTGTTCTTCTCGTATTGCAGCAGAAGCAGTTCAGTTTTAGTGCCCGGGAATACATTAATATTCAGCAGTGGTTGCCTTGTGTTTTAAAAGGTAAAGAAAGCATCTTCCAAGGCAGTCGACTTAGTTTGAGAAGTAGAACGTTGCACAATGGTTGCAAAGCTTCACTCAGCTGGGCGCGGCTGCAGCTGTCCCACTCAATAAGCCCACCTTACCTGTGACTGCGAGCAACCCAGCGCCTTGCACTGCTCCAGAGGAGAGGAAGAGAGTGCACCATGACAGATCCGCTGAAACCCCTTCTGCATAGTAAGTGAGTGCTGCACAATTTTTTCCTCACCTAGCTTTCCACCATGTTCACCCTGCCAGTGTGACAGCAGCTGATGAGGGCAGACCGGGCACCAGCATGAACAATATGTGGCTTATGCGGAACCCTGCCATTTCATAGGTGGGTAGCTGCTACACCAGATCTGCACAATATATAAAACCGCAACCTAGAGCCTCCCAATGACTTCCTCACAAAGAGCGCCACTTCACCACTTCAGAGTAGGCAAGTAGAGCTTCCTGTGCCCTCCACGGCTTTAAGTGGGATGAAAAAACTGGGGGTCTCTAAAAGGGGTGTGGCCAATGTAATTAAGGGCATGGCTTAAAAACATGTCAGCTAAAAATCTGTGTTTAGCATAGTTTGTCACCCGACTTGTAGTAACAACATACCTACAACAAGTCAGGACTATTGGCTTTGTCAATGGTTGTTAATTGCATAAGATAAATAAGCAGCAACTATGGCTTGAATATTATTGAAAAAGCTTCCACTTTAAGCTCTGGTGACCCCACGAAAATGTTGCTGCTCCCGAGTTTCAAAAAGAGGGAAATGGTTCAGTGATTTCTTTTGAAATGAATACTGTTTATCGTTGTAACCTCCAAACATAGCGGGGTAGATTTACAAGCCCCTTGCGCCGCTTTTGTGTAATTTTTAACATGGGAAAAATTACGCAAAAGTGGCGCAAGGGGCTTTTAAATCTGCCAATAAGTGCTTTCAGCCTATATGTCTATGTGAAGTCAGTCAATGTTATGCTACCGCCCAGGAAGATAACCCATTTCAAAAGTGTATATAGCTCGAGTGTAAGAGTCACCAACAAGATTCCACAGCCTCAACAAGATTGAGATGTGTGCGCATGACCAGTAGATAGCGAGTTTGAACACCAATAGTTCATCATTTATTCTACTGTTAACAATGCAGACAAATAGCGTGAATCCTCCACATTTTTTAAAGTGAATTGTTAGCCTCGGTTTAGAAACAATGGAGCTATAATTCTTACTTGTATTACTCTTTTTTACACACCCTCATGAAGAAGTAACTCACTTAGTTCCCACTCCAGTGCCTAATTTGAGCTGGTAGTTTTCGGTGCTCACCACCAACACTTAATCATCAACACTGGTGCTTGAGCACAAGTTAAGGTTAAGGACACATTAATACATGGCCGGCACAGGGAAATTAAACGATTCGCTCAGAATCACAGGATGTTGATCGGATGCTGAGACGCTAACCTGGTTGCTCAGCTCCGAAATTGTCAGCTCTAGCCATTATGCCACATCCCCTCCCTACTTCTAGGGTTTGTTGGTTGTGTGTTAGGCAGCGCAGACAGGAGAAATGGCTGGCAGAAGCTGTCTCCTGACAAGAGCACCGGCACTTATTTTTTAAATATTTTTGACAAATTAACTACTTGCCACCACACACCTAATTGTGGATAAAATAAAGAACACACCACACATTGACACTCTGGCGGAATCAATGCTTAATTCTAGCAGCTAATCTTTGGAATGTTGAACATCCATCTCAGCCAGTCAGAAGTACTGGCCAATGGTGGAGTCTTAACCAGACTTTAATGGTATTTTTAACCAGAACCCCCTTTTTAGGTCTCGCCTAGCATTGCAGCGTACATGCGCTGGCGCGTAGCGAGATTTATTCGGGCGAAGTATTTTCTGTAAAGGGACTTCTGTTACCACCCATGCTTTCAATTGGGCAATGTTGATATTTATGTAAAACTTTCTGTTGTGATTGGTGTGCAGCGGGTTTTCGTTACCGCCCGATATATTTTTTGACATGCCCTTGGAACAGCAAGTCTATGGCATGTCTTGCTCACACTGCCTGCTTGCACCTGTAGGCCCTCTGATTCGTTGGCAACTACCAAATAAGCACTGTGCTTGGTGGACCTTGTCAACCAATCAGAGAGCCGACTGGCGCGTGCAGGCAGCATGAGCAAGACCCGCTGTAGACTCGCTGTCCCAAGGGCGTGTCGATGTTTAGCCTTCGGTTTCACATTGTGCAGTCTTGTTTTAAATAGACACGGACCCCCCCCTCCTGCGCCACTTAAAGTCTCCTTGGAGGGAGCTCTCTGGCTGGCTCTCCTCCATGTCCTATCAATTTTTAATATGAATCAGATGCTGCATCGCTGCAGCAGATTCACTCCATCCTCTCCTCAACAATCGCCCCCAAGAGCTCCCTGGAGGCACTAATAGAGCATGTGAAGGGGCAAATTAATTTGTATTACTCAACATGCGCTAATGATTAACCCGGCCTTGGGCAGCCGTGCATCACTCAGCAATAGGAGGCCCGCTCCCAAAGATCCGGCTGCAGGTGCACGGGCAGGGTCGACGAGCAGCAGGGGGGGCAATGAGCAGAATCCTCTACAAATATGACCGCTTCAGAAATAAAGGCTGCCACGACGCAATAACTTGACGGGGCCGGGGGATTCGCTCTGTACCAGAAGTAATAACGGGCAGTTTGCAAGAGCACTCCCTTGTTGCGCCTGCAGGAGACGCAGCAAAGAAATTAGCTTAGTGAGCTTGAGTGACACATATTAGCTGAATTATGTCTTAGCATTCGATATTAAGTGTTGTTTCCCATTTTAATTAACTAGTTTTATAGATATTTGAAGGATATAAGAGTCGGCCTGCCAGATTCAAGTCAGATGACGTACCGGAAATGCTCAATTTATCACTTGATCATAGCTCTCAATCTCTCAATCTGCAGCGTGGTCGGCTGGTGACAGAACTAATGACCTGGCACTTCCGGCACTTCACATCCCAGATCTTGGCCGAAAGAGAACAATGCCAGGTCCTTAAATCATTATCTGGGCCCATTGATCTCACTGACTGGGTCATTACAGTTCATACGGACAGCGGGACGGAGTGCGAGTGGGTTTGATGTCAGCAGGGGAGGGCTCTTAGGGAACTGGCCGAGGACGGTCTGGAGTGTCAGTGGGAGGCAGGGGAACTAGCTGCAGGCGGGTCTAGGGCCAGGGACGGCAGAAAGGGGGTCTTTGGGGAATGGGGCTTAAGACGAAAAGTAGAATGACATGGAAGAGCAGTTCTGGGTTGAGGATGAGCAGGAAAGGGTCTTTGAGGAGCAGGCGAGGGTCTTTGAGGAGGGCATAGGGGAGCAATGTGGAGGAGGGGTCAAGAGCCAGGTGAAAGAGCATGGAACTATCTGGCAGGCTTGTGGTGGAACAACACAGTGTACACCACCTTGAGGAGGGGAGAAGAATGGGAGGTCACGAATACAAGGTGAAATAACCCACAAGTGAGGCCTGTAATTAATCTCAGCTACCCCCAGTGCGCGGAGAGAGGCCCTCGTCATGACCCGCGGGTGGTGTACACACAGCAGCGAGTCGGTACTGCATGGCCATTCGGGCGGCGTATACCAATCTCGGAAGGTATACAGGAGCAGGGCAATGGGACTTCGAACATGCAACAGGTATCAAAGAGTCCTGGAGGCAGGGTGATTGTGCGGCAGACACACAAATGCGCCCCTCATACCGTCCTAAGGCACCCCTCCGTCTAACAGCCTCTTGCCCCCTCTTTCTTTCCCCTTCTCTCTGTCATCCAGTCTCTTTACTGTTCCTGCCTGTACACCTTATGCCTCTTATGCTCCCTGTCACGGTCTTTCTCTCCATTGTGGTCTCTGCCACACCACCGTCTCCCCTGCCATTCTCCCTAGCTCTGTTTCTCATCTGTTTTCGTTTTGTCGTATTTCCATCCCCGCCCCCGCTCCTCGGCGCTTTGCCCTCCTGCACTCTTCTCCCGTCGCCGCTTCACTCTCTTCCTGTCAAACCTTTCTCTCCCTTTCCTCCTGCTTGTCGCTTCTTCCCAGTCATGTCTCACCCTTCATTCTTCCCTCGCCCTCTCCCTCTCCACCCTCTTCCCTCGCTCTCTCCCTCTTGCCTCGGTCTTTGCTCTCCTTCCTCCCGTAAGAGGGCAGGTGCAGGCGTTGGAGTAAGGGGCAGTCATATTTAGCACATTAACCTTTTCCAGGCTGTGCACAGGGGTCCAGACATATTACAAATGGTCAGCTTTATTCAGGATGTCAGCTCATGAACCCGCAGAGACCCCTCACCGCAAAATTATTTCAGAGCCAGTCCTTCATCGCCAGGCTTGTCCACGCCTACAGCCCTGCCCATCCACACACCTGCCGGTTCAAGTAGGCCTGCTTGGCCCAAGCCCTGCCTGCCCAGCATGCGTCGCAGTCCTGCCTCTGCCTTCAACCCTGTCTATGCCTTCACCTCACCTGCCCATATAGGCCTGTCTCTCACACTCCCACCGCCCTCCTGTCTACCACCGCCATCCTGGCTCTGGTACTGCTTTCTCCACCTGTGTTTTCATACCTGCTGTCCACCCAGAGCTGCCTGTCTCCTGCTATGTCTTTTCACCAGTCCTGCCTGTCCACCAAGACCACCTGTCCTCGGTCTTGGCTGTTTAGCGCCCCCTGCTCGTTCTCTAGTACTGATTAGACATCAGTACAGCCCTTCATGCCCCAGGTCTGTGGTTTCCCGCGCTCTTCCTATCTCCGGGATACAGCCTGTCCCTCTCCTTCACCTGCCCACCTAGACCTTACCTGAGTTCCAGACCCCCAGCACTTCCTGTACCTCAGCATCACATGCCCCACTGACCTACTTCCCCCAGCTCTGTCTGTCCCCTATCCCACGTGGTGGATCTGCCTGACCTCACCGGGCTCCTCGCCGGTGCTTGGGCATATTTAGGGCAGCCCAAACAGCAGCGTGCTCACATGCCAACATATGCACACCTGTTTTTACATTCACAATATTATTTGTGCACATAGTGTAAAAATACAAGCCGCATGCATTGTGAGTAAGTAAGTACACCATCATGGTTTTTTGCACCTGGATTAGAAAAACAGAGGGACAATAAAATGATACAGAAGACACATTTCCTTTGATTCTAAATGGTATTTTGTCCGCTTGGAGAGAATCTGCAAAAGGGAGGAGCTGGTGCAATCGGGAGAGCACACTTTTCACAGATTCTCGTGCAAACACCTTCTTTTGCCCACTGGCTACAGATGGCATCAGCGAGCATGAAAGAATAGACATTGCCTGAGGATCTCAAGTAATGCTCATGTCAAGCTTGTAAAATAGAAGTATTTACACAGAACATAAGTTACCCTAACTAGGATACAGAACATCTATCCATCTTGCAAAGATTCTCACCTCAGAAGCACCCCTGAATACTCAAACTTAATTCATATGGTTTGGAGCTGTGTGGCTGTTGATAACTAGTAAAATGTAGTGGTCTCGAAGACGGAAGTCAGTGGTAGGTAGTCTGATTGAATGTACAATTGGACATTGTCAACGGGGGTAAAAGACATTGTCATATACAACGCCATTACTTGATTTATGCTTCACGAAAGGAAAAAAATAACAATAACATTTTCAATGCCAATAGATCAAAACAATTTCATTGCGAGACCTATTTCATTGTAAATGCTTGTTGCTTATGAAAGGAGTAAAAACTTCAGAGACATTCTATCGAAGACCCCTTCTGTTAAACAACCTGAACGATATAAAGGAACCACGCTGTGTTACAATTGTTGCTAATTGTAACAACATAATTCCGGGCAACTCGGTTACCCATCCCAGAAAAGGACACATGATTAAATTGCGTACATCAGCCACATATGACAGCGTTAACGTTATATATATGTTGAAATGCCCTTGTGGCCTAGTATACGTAGGTAAAACTCAACGCAAAATAAAAGACCTCATGAACAAACATAAGTCCAACATATGTACATGCAACCTGGAATAATGTGTGGCCACACATTTCCAGATGAATCACCACAATGTTAGCCAACTTTGTTTTCTGGTCTTGAAAGTGTTTTACCTAGAGAAGGTTGGGACATTACTAAATTGCTCCTACGTAGAGAACTGTACTGGATCAAATTACTGGACTTGCTACAGCTGAATGGTCTGAATGACCGGCTAGAATATAGTTGCTTTCTATAGAATCTTTAAATTGTTTGTTTTATGTTTTCACTACAGTCTTATTTGCTTATGTGTGAATTCACCACTTCAATATGGCGGGTGCCTTTGGGCATCCAATTTTCACTTTAGTCCCTTATCTAGCTTTACTAACTTTTTCGTATCGACTTCTGTTCACCGCATGTTGACGCATCAGTTTTGACTCCTTGGACCCTTCACTGTTAGAAAACAACACAGAGCTTTATATTAGCATGGGAGAGGTATGAATAGAAACACAGTATTATCTACACGCATATGTCTTTCTATCACTTTATCACGTCTTTTCACCTCTGGGTTATTATGGGATTTAGATAACAACACGTCGCCTTTTTCCATTCACGGACTCCGATTTATACTTGATCTACACTTTTACCAGGTAACACTGTTCTTTTGCCATTGGGTAATTATTTTAAGGAGACAACAACACGCCGACTAATTCTGTTAGCTTATGCCTGTTTACACATGTTTTTTGTTGAGTTGCACTTTCTATTCTAAGCATCGTATTTCCTCTAACACGTATCTATACATCATTATGACATGAATTTATCTCTTTTGGCATGAGACATAATAAGGCACCCTATGCGTAAGCATGCGTCAGTGAACACCACTTCACTTTAGATACTCCTTCACGTTGGTCTGCATTCTCTGATCACCATAGTTCTGTTTCCGCTGTTGGGTATCTAGTTGTTCGACTTTGCCATTTATTTAGCTTCACAGAATTGACCTTTCCCTGATGAAGGGCTAAACCAGCCTGACATGCATTGGGTTATGGAATAAGAAATTGTTTTGCATTTACACTATGATTTGATACATGGAATACATATCTGAAAATTAAGAATTCTAGGGTGACTAAATAAATCCTGCACTGTTTTACCAAAAGGACACCTATTATGGATTTGAAATTTTTTCTAAGAATTATGTTATTTGGTTTCATATACGAATTTAATAAGTCCAATTCATTGGATTAATAGCAGTGCACAAAGGGGATGTCTCCCCGGTAGGGAGACGCTTTTTCTTCAGTATAAACTACACGCCCTGTGGACCAGAGGGTGATACCCTACGTAGCACACATAAACTGAAAACTTTGTTAAACAAATAAATAAACCAGGAGTGCAAGTACCTATTTCATTTTATTTTCATATGGATACTGCTCCTAGTACTTGCCACCCAAACAACATTTGAAAATGCTATATGAGGATATTACTAATTTATCAGATAACAGAGCAAATACTTTTGCCTATTCAGACAATGAGGCACATAGGATATATTCTTTAATTACAGAAGTCGAAACAGCAGGCAGCAGCATTGACAACATACAAAGTAACATCAAACAACTAATATTCCTAACAAAACAGGAAATTAACCAAAGACTCGAAGCAAGCACACTAATAAAGTACCACCAAACACAACGAATACCTTGTGGCTTACGCATTGCTTTTAAACCATTGTTGTGCAAAAACAAACCAAGACTAATTGAAAGATGGTATGCAATTTTAAATAAATGCTCACTGGATCTCATCCTACTCATAGTAGAGGAGTTGGTGTCACTCAATGAGGATCTTAACAATGAAATCACCTAACTTAAACAATACATTTCAACAAAAATGTCTGCAGAAGAATGGTCAGACATTCTAAAGGACATACAAAGCCAATTGGAAAAACCCACAGAGGAAATCAACGCAAGAAAGCTCAGAAAATATAAAAGAGACATTATAGACTACAAATTAGTAGAGGTCTACATGTGGGCGGAAGAGTATGCTAAACAATGACAAAACAAACCCTCATAGAAAATAATAAATACTGAAGCATCGTCTTCAGATACTGATACTAGTCTGGATAGACAGAGAAGAATTCCAAAAAAAACCCGCACAAATTCCATCTACTTCCACTAACTTAGGGGGGCCTTTTTTAGGACAAGGCCCTTTGCAAAGTGACACACCAAGAGGGGCAAACATGGATGAGGGGCACAGAGACAGCCAGCCTATAGAACAGAGAATAACCAGCAGTCAGAAACCATGAACCAGAAACAGCATGGCGTAAACGAGGAGAACTTAGTTATCAACATTTCCTCATACCCATTGTCTCGCATAGAGTAGGAAGTTCTGAACAAAGGCACATCATTTGTTCCAAAATACCAAACCAATTCTCGTGAAACAGAAGTACGTTATTTTAAGTTCATGCGAGTACTACATCTCAAACATCGCCACCAATCAACTTATCATGAAGAAAATACCCTCAAAGGCCTGAGACCCAAAAGTACATTTATGGCTCCAATAAGCCACAAAATGTTAGATTCCCTTGAAACATTGGTGAGACAACACCTTCCAGAAGTCATTAAACACAAGAGAAATCGTAACCTTTTTGATGAAAGAGAGAAATGTCTTAACCAACATAGCTAACAACCTTGACATTAAATACACTGTTGTAGACAAAGGTGGAGCCCTTGTGATAATGGATCCACAGTACTATCGTGAAAGTGTCAGATCATATATCTATGATGACAACAGCTATTTGAGATTACCTTCTAATCCGACAAGAGAATTCACAAGAACTTTGACTAACATTTTAGATACAGCCTTGCAGAATGGTACCATCATGGAAAAGCACAAAAGATACCTCCTTGGAAGTAATCCTAGCTCACCTAAATTCTATATGACACCGAAAATTCACAAAAATCTGAAAAAAACACTTTTCAGGCCCATTTTTTCCACCAGAGGGTCTTTACAGAAACCTATTGGAAAGTACTTAGACAAACACCTGCAATCCATAGTTCAAGAAATGACGACATACATTAAGGATAGTACAGATTTTCATAATAAAAGCAATACAGTACAATGGGAAATATCACAAGACATTTGGCTATGTACCATCGATGTAAAGGCTCCTTATACGTCAATTCTGCATGACATGGGACTAGAAGCACTGGAATTCTTCAGAGCAGGAACAGATTGGAATAACGATTTGAAAGTCTTTTTGATGGAGCTCATGAGTTTCACATTATATCACAGTTACTTTGCCTGGGAGGAGGAATACTTTTTGCAACTCACCGGAACATCTATGTGCAATTGTGCAGCTCTCAGCTACGCAAATCTGTTCATGCACAAATATGAGAGAGAACACATATCAACTAACAACACATGGAATAATAACTTGCTTTTCTTTGTACGCTACATCGATGACATTTTCCTATTGTGGAAAGGTACTGAATTAGAACTAACAGAGGCCATTGATCAACTCAATTCCGTCAATCAACGCATGCAGTTCACTCATAAACTTAGTAGAAATTCAGTTAACTACTTGGATGTCAATATTTCAATTGAGGCAAAAAAATGAATTACCAACATATATAGGAAAAACACTAACTGGAATAATATATTACATTTCACCAGTTTCCACCAGCAACCTTTGAAGCATCATCTACCATACTCTCAACTACTGCGAGTAAATAGAATTGTATCTTAACCTGATTATTTAGAGGAAAATATCGCCACCATGATTAAAAGGTTTGAGGATAGGCAATATCCCAAAGACATACTGATAGATGCAGTACATAGAACAACCTTAAAATCTCGAGAACAACTTCTCAACCAAACAACAAGCCCCAAACAAAGTGATTGTATGGTGATGGTGTCTAAATTCTCAACCTCTAATGCTTCTTTTAAGAAATTGATCTTGAAGTACTGACCAATGCTGGAGTCTGAACTGAACTTTAATGGTATTTTCAACCATAAACCCCGTTTTGCTTATGAAAAGAGTAAAAACATCAGAGACATTCTATCGACAACCCTTCTCTTAAACAACATGATCGATATAAAGGAACCATGCTGTGTTACAATTGTAATAATTGTAACAACATAATTCCAGGCAACTCGGTTAGCCATCCCAGAAAAGGACACATGATTATATTGCGTACATCAACCACATGTGACAGCGTTAACATTATATATATGTTGAAATGCCCTTGTGGCCTAGTATACGTAGGTAAAACTCTTTTTAAAGTATATTTATTAAGGTTTTTTATATTTTTTCCCCCCATGAAAGGTAAAGAGTACAACACTACAAGCAATACATTTAAATTCATACAGCAAGAAAAAAAGAAAGAACTTCAACAATAGAAAAAAAGAGACAAAGAAAAAAAAACATACCAGTATATAATACATCTCAATAAAAATTCATACTGCCCTACTATGATTCAAGTATACACTATTTCTCCTTAGGTCTAACACACCCAAGAAAGAGAAAGAAAACTATGTGCCATTGTTCTCCTCCTTCCACCTAGTTATTGGTTCCCATATTTTTAATCCCTGCTTCCTCCCCTTCTTTCCTTTTCGTGCATAGATTGCTTTTTCCAGATTATATATCCTAAGTATCCTGGCTATCCATTTTTGATATGTCAGTGGCAATGGGTTGAGCCATGCTGTAGCAATCCATAATCTTAAAACGGCCATTGCCTCAAATATAAAATAACCTCCTTCCCTCTGAACGCCATCCTCATTCACACCCAGGATTATTATTGAGGGCGTCAGGTTAATTGATATTCTTAATGCACTTTGTGCAAAAGCCTCAATCCCTTTCAATATCATGGATAGGTGGGGGCATGTTGCACACACATGAATGATATCCGCATGCAAACTTCCACATCTTGGGCAGTTAATCCCTGTTACACCCCCTCATTGCGCAATTTTTGCCGGGGTGTAATATAACCAATAGAGTGTTATATAATGCTGCGCCTGGAGAGCTGCAGAGCAAAGAATGTTCTGGCCCAACTCTAATGATATTTTAAAGCAATCCCTTTCTATCTCCAATTTGTTTGCCCAACTGCCCCCCTATTTCTCCAAATCATCCTGTTTTGTTTCTATTAATTCATAGTGAAACCTCTTAATAGTACAACTAACTCCTTCCTGTATCACCTCCATTATGGCATTTTTTTCAAACCCCGCAGGCCCTCCCATTTTATTTGCTAAGAAACTTCTTACTTGGAGATACTTGAAAAAATGTTTTGTATCTACACCATACTTTGCCTGAATCTCGGAAAACTGCAGCAGACCCTGGGTCCCCATAAGGTCACCAATCTTCGTAATTCCCTTTCCCACCCATACATACGCCGCATCCGAAAAAATATCTCGAAAGAAGGCTGAATTGTTTATCATTCTTGTATATCTATTATTTTTACCTAGTACATATCTCTTGCTGAAAGCCTTCCAGATCTTGTATGCTGCCATAATCGTCTTAAAACGAGTCCTCTTAAAGTAGCTTCAGTCAAAATGTCTAAGCAACACATTTTTTGCCTCTCTGCCCAGCAGCAGACCATATATTGCTATGGTTCTAAATTCGTCCTCCCCCTCTGCTTCTGATCCACCCATCAAACCCACCATATATTGTAAAGCAGCGGCCCAGTAGTAAAGTTTCAAATCTGGTAATGCCCAACCACCTCGTTCTCTTGGGAGTGCCATAAACCGTAATGCTCTCCTAGTCTTTCCTTTGGACCAGATGAACCTGTTAATCATAGCTTCTAGGTTCTTAAACCAAGTGTTATCAAAAAACAACGGGATTGCCCTAAATATATATAAAAATTTTGGTAGGACCAGCATCTTTATAATATTGGTTCGACCGACTATCGATAAGTGCAAGTTATGGAGCCTATCTAAATCCCTTCTAACTTTAGCTATAATGGGGGTTATATTTAATTCCACTACCTTATCTAACTCTGAGATGACGTAATCCCAAGGTATACACCTTCCTGGACCACATGAATATCCTGACGCACTACATATTTATTCTTAATTATTTGCGTCTTAGTGGTATTTAAGGAATACCCTGATACCCTACCAAAGTTTTTTACCTCCAATTCCACATGTCTAATAGCCTCCGTGGGGTTTGATGTGAGAATTGCCACATCATCAGCATATGCGAGTATCTTACACTCCCCCTATGCGTAATTAATGGAGCAATATTCTCGTTCATTGCCATCCTCTGGATCAAAAGATCCAAATACATAGCAAACAGCAGGGATGAACATGGACACCCCTACCTTGTTCCCCTCTTAATTTGGACTGGGAGAGTTACTCCTGCGTTTACCCTAACAGATGCTACCGGGTCCCTATACAATGCTTTATTGCCTTGACGAAACTCTCCCCAAACCCTGCCCTAGTTAAAACACACCACAGATAGTCCCAGGAGACCCGATCGAACGCCTTCTCGGCATCTAAAAGCAATGCCGTCATCGGGCCCCCTGTGACTTCCATGGTGTCAAATAAAGTAATAAGCTTCCGGGTGTGGTGAGTAGTTCCTCGCCCTGGTATAAAACCATGTTGATTACTAGTGACTAGTGCCCCTATAACACTTGCGAATCTTATTGCAAGTGCCTTTGAGTAGATCTTTGTGTCGGCATTCATCAGAGTTATAGGTATGTGAGAACCAGGCTCATTAGTTGGCTTCCACCTTCTTTAATACAATAACGATTTCCAGATGGGAGACTCATGAGGGCCAATTGTATCTCCTCTCAGTCTAAGGGGGTATCTAGTCTCTCTTGCTCTTGCTCTCCTAAACCCACCCTTGAGATATTCTGTAGATAGAGCGCTATTTCCCCTAAATCCTTCCCTTGCTGCTCATCGTATTGATGGAGCAAGGATTTGCACGTGAAGCGCCTTGCCCCGTGCAAGAACCTCGCCAAAATGTATAATATTACTAAAATCATTGTTGTCGTTTATTACACGTTGTTTTCCAAACACGCGGGTGTCCCCGGATGCTTGCCTGTATGTCTTTTTCATATTAACGAAGCTTGCACTAAGGAAAATGGCTGCTTCGCTGAAATTCAGTCTGCGCATGCGTCGGTCATACCCATGTGATATGACGCACTCGCATTCTGGAGGGAGTTCTGGGCACATGCGCACTATTACTAAAATGGCCGCTTGACTCTCACCACGCTCTCTGCTATTGCTGCTGCTTTAGCCTATCTATCTTTTCGCACTAAACCTTAATGCTAGAGTCATTATAAAGTAAGGGTTGGATAAGATTTTTCATGGTATACAGTGTGATCATTCTGGATGTGATATTAATTTGTTTTCGCTTACTTTTCATGTACCGCGTCTTTTGGGGCTGGGAGTTCTTAAGATACACCATATTTGAAGCGCCTCTGGGTTTTGCCATGTGACCTGGGAGAAACTCGACTGCGCAGAAGCTGAACCAAGCCAGCTGGCTCCTGAAGCAAAATGCGCCTGAGAACCCAGCACACAATATGGACAATCACCTTGAATTTAACAGACTTTGTTGCAACCGTCTTATGCGCTCATATTTTCTGTTGTACTCTATGGATGGGAACGTGAACCCGGGGGGCGGGTATGCAAACCTGAATATTAAATCTGGGAAAGCTGAATTTTAGGAGGTGGTAATGATCGCACCACCTCTCCTGACCAATCAAAATATGGGAAACTGTCACTTGCAACATTAGTGGGTGGTCTGAGGGACCCCAAAATGGTATAACTACCCTAGTTTAGCTTAGGAAAATTGTCCGACTTGTCCGAGTAGCAGACCTGTCACTGACCCTACGATCTCAATAGGTGTTCAAACTGAAAGTGCTGCGGAGCACTTTGTCCATACTTTCCACAAGCTCCTAAGGGGTGGAAATTCCTAAAGTGCTGGCGAAGCACTTTGCTGGGAGATTCGAAAATCCAATCGGGGTTTCTGGCGGATTACTTGCAGAAAGGGGTAACGCAGGCGTTGCTGTCCGAAGCTGTGGGTGTTGGTCGTTTCCCTGGGAGGCAGTCCTTTGACCCGAACCTGAGGGGTATCCTGTCCTGATCTGTCCGTGGGTTGTACCTGTTCGCATTCTGGTGTGCCTTTTCTGAGGGTCCTTGTCCCCGTCTTCTCAACTGACCCGTGGCCAGGGTTGGTCTCAAATCTGAATTAGGTAAATATTATCAGTGGGTTTGCGTATTCTTTGTATCTTGTTTTCTCTCTCTCTCTCTCGCTTTTTCGTATAAATCTATAAAAGCATTCAACCTGTGATATTGCTCTATTGCCGTTGAAACATCCAGTCTGATTTAGTTGGGTTCCTTCTCTCCCCCCCTCCTTTAGGAGCTCATTGACTTTGTCATAAATAATAGCATGTTCCCATTTTTCCCTTTCCTTTAGTGGTTTGCAGTGAACTTAGTAAGAATAGTCTTAAGTGATAAGGATAAGTACATGTTTTAGGTCCCTCCACAACTCTTGTCTTAGTATAAAATTGAAGTGATTAGTTCTATGCCAAACCCCACCTCTAGTTTTCCCATATATCTTAATGGTCGTGATTTTCTTCGTGCAAAGTTACCTATTGGTGTTGATATTAATGTTTGATATAGTGTTCTGCATATCGCTTATTGTCTTGGCATCTTCTTTTTGAATTTTCATATAAAGTGTTAAACTTCATCAGGTGTCTGTGGTCATTTTACAGAAAAGTGGATAAAATATATGGACGCAAAAGAAATGTTTTAAGGTCCTGTCTACTATTTTCCCTTTTAGCTCTAGGTCCATCGTAAGTTTGTGCCTGCGGTAAGTCAGGTGCATGGTAAGCAGAGGTAATCCCGAAACCATTGATTACTCATAGTAGCGTGCTAGGATCTCACCCGGTTCACGAGAATCACTGATTTGAAATCAAATGCACGCCGGGGCCCAGTGCGTGTAAGAAATTGGTGACCCGGGTGAACTGCGCGCTCTATCAGTATAACTCTGTGTAGAATTGTCTAAACACTTCTTTAATCCCCTGCGTATCCGTAACTAATTTACCTGAGAAGTCCTTGATCGCCCTTATCTCTCCTATAGCAGACTTTTGCCTAGCCCGTACCGCTAACGTTCGCCCCACCGTTTCGCTAGCCTCATAGCATTTTTCTCTATTTGCCATATATATTTTAGCCGCTCTATTTGCTATATCCTCTTCTGCCCCCATTCTTATCCTCGCTAATTTAATAAGTGCCTGCTCCACTGAAGTGCCAGTTACTGCACATTCACTCAGCTCCCCCTCAGCTTGAAGTATCGCTCTTTTAAGTACCAGATTTCTCTGCTGTTCCTGCTTCCGTTTGTTTACACTGTAGCTCAAAGTCTCGCCCAGTACCCCCGCCTTGAAGCTGTCCAAGACAATACCCGCTGCTGCACTACCCCTATTTATCGCCAAATATCCCTCAATCCACTGCATCATATGCTGGGTATAGTTCTCATCCTAATACCCGCTGCTGCACTACCCCTATTTATCGCCAAATATCCCTCAATCCACTGCATCATATGCTGGGTATAGTTCTCATCCTCCAGAAGCCCTCTCTCAAACGTCCATAGTCTCACCCCACTATTAATTAGTGACAAGGCTAAACTTAAAACTAGTGGGTTGTGATCGGATAATAGACGTGGTAATTTCTCAATTTGAGAGATAGATAAATAAGCATTAGAACCAAAGAAACAATCTAATCGTACACTCACCCTATGAGGAGCAGAGTAATATGTGTATCCCTTTTCTACCGGCTTTAGGCTATCCCACACATCTATTGACGCATTATTCCTAGCCAAGGAGCGAACTGCCTGGGACACTCTTCTCTTCCTCCCTTGATATGGATTACGGGATCCTACCCCCAATCCTAACCCCCCTGCTCCATTAATGTTAAAATCCCCTGCAAGTACAATACAAAGGACCCAGGTAGCTAACTCAACATCTAAAAATTGAAGGATTTCTGGGTCATCCCCCGTTGAACCATAGATTTAGCCAAAGGTTATCCATTCCCCACCAACCAAACACTCTACCAGCACCCACCATCCCTATGTCTTGATAATATTAACACCCCCCTATTTCTACATCCCTGCTTTGAAAAAGCTAAAACTGAGAACCCCAGCTGCTCCAGAAAGTGTATTTCAGATGCCATAATATGAGTCTCCTGTAAAAGTAAAAAATCAACCCTCATATTTTTTAACAAGATGCAGACCTCCTGTCTCTTCTGCCAAGAATTCAAACCACAGACATTCCAAGACATTATCCTAGTACCCAGTAAAATACGTCTGGTGACTGACCCAACCACTTCCACCTACACATTTTGTGCAAAAAATGTACACTCTGAGTTTGCTTGCTGCTAACCATCCATTGTTTTCTTTGTGTTTTTCTGTAGTGATTCCATGTGTTGTGCCCTGTACCTTCCCCTTTACCTCACCCCCTCCCCTGAAAGCCCACCCTGACGTGCCGTCCCCCCTACTGGCAAATAGGTCCATGAAAACCTATATGTGACAGCTGCAACCCCTGGAATTGCCGCCCCCACTCCTCTCTCTTTACCCCTATACCTTCCTCCTTACAAGTGCAAACACACCAAAAATGTATTGTTGCCTAATTCTACCACAGAACGCCCGGTGGACGTTCTGTCTCGCCGCCTACCATTCCAAGAAAGCCATCACATGGCATTCTGCACAAATCCAAAGGCTTTCTAATTCACTCAGGCAAAAGTATTAATAGTAGTCCTGAAGATGATCCCAGTTAATCATTGGAGGTAGGGATCGAAACGTCACGTCGACTGTTTTAACAGTACTGCACTTTTCAATTGTATAATATGTGTTGCAGCAACTGTTGGTTTGAGCTTACACCAGATTACATTGTACTGTAAGCCACCTTTTGCTCCACTCTGTTTGCCTGTCATTTTCTTTCCCCTGTATTGTCCTTTTTTTGACTTGGTACAGGCTTGTGCCCAGTTTTTGATTCCTTGTCGTGTCTCACGTAATTGTAAATCCTTATTCAATCCTGGCATTAAATATTCCTCTGTCCGGCTGGACATTGGACAAAAAGAGACATAGTTCTTATTTTCAGTCTGTGTTTATCAATCAGAATTGTATTGAAAAAGTTTAGGACCTGTGTTCTTTACAAAATCAGTAATCACACGAGGTCCTCAACTACCTAGACGGGTCCCCTTGTTGCTTACATTGCATGTTTTGAGAAAGAGCACAAGCACTTTAGAACTGATTAGCAGAGGTAAAGTGTGCAGTAGAATCCTGAGGTCTGCAAAAACAGGAGGTCTGAAGGCAAAATGTTTGGGTAAGCCATGCCAAGGATTCCACGTCTAACAGTTATGCGTTCAGTTCCAAAAAATGTGTGCAGTGATTGCAGGTACCATTACAAACTAATGGGGTTTCCCCAGAAAGCATCCGAGGACCTGGGAATAAATTAACTTCAAGCAGCAAGTGGTCCCAACATTTCTTATTTTTATACCAACATAGAAGTGAAAATAATAGATTCAATCCAAATGGTAATTCAACAATGTATACTCTACAAGGAGTATTAACACAGAGAGAAGGACACAAGACAACTTTTTATGATATAAAAAATCTTTGTTTATAAAATCTATATAAATATGTCATATTCATATTCAATAAGCAATTTTGACAGTAACAGGTTGTCCGAAAAAGCGTGGAAAGAGAGTGCTCATGTGCAATTGTGAACGAGAAGAGATAAGAAAGAAATCCAGGAAAAATGAGAAACAAAAAATACTCTTATTTGTATGTAAAACACAGGTTGGGATGAGTCATTAAATTACCCTAACCGATGTTAGGCTTGTATGCAGTCTAAATGTTTCATCTCATTGCTTTAATGGCCTAGTTTAAAAATGCTGTAACATATTCAGAATTGCATCACTCTAAGCGTTATATATATGCCACTGAGTTGTATTCCAAACCATAAAAAAGGGAGGGGGTGTCGACTTTTCGACCTGTCTTGTTTCTTAGAGTGTAACTTTTATCTCCGCTTGCAGGTCTTCCTGAGGACAAAAAGACAACTGGAGTATTGCACCGGTTAGTTACTGGTAATCTTCATTACTCCAAGTATAGTCTTCCTCGCCAAATGACTAACAAAGTGAGCTTCAGCTCCACACAAGAACCCTTCAAAGCAAAAAGAGGTTATTGAGGTTATGGGTGAACTGGGTCGGCCACATAGGGAAGGGATGGGAGGCATTAGAGGCTAACATTTTGCTTGGAAGGGTTCTGGTGTGGAGCTAAAGCCCACTTTGTTAGTCATGTGGCAAGGAAGACTAACAAGGAGGTAATAGCCAGGACAATCCATAACGATTATGTTGTCCAAGAAATGAGGAATCAATCCATTTCGCAAAACCCCTGCAAAAGGAGTAATGAGGTGCTCCCTATGTGAGCCTCCAAAATAAATTCCAAGTTTCAAAGAGGAACGCAATATCCAGACTATGTCAAATCACAGGGCATTGCCAGAGATACCTTATTCTGAATCCATGTATAAAGAGGACCTTAATCACCACTATCATCGACAGGAGCGTACTGTGAGGGTAAAAAAAACATATTCTTTCAAGTCTCCTCAGTGCCGTAAATCCAAAAAGGAGAATAACTTGTCTGCGATGAGTAGTTGCAAGTGGCATCAATTTCACATGGACTCAATCCATTGCTCCAAGGTACATGAGGGGAACCCGCACTCTCATAAAATCCTTGTTTGATGGTGAATTGTTGTTGCTAGGTTTTAGAAAACACCAGATGCTGTGCAGTAAGCTGGATAATCACATCCAACAAAAATGGCAGAAAGAAGAAAATGCACCCTGTGATTTTCCTGCCAACAATGCAGAAGTCTTCTGAAAAAAGTCAGAGCCCAACATGTGCAGTGCTGCCATCAGTTTCACATGTGGAGGAATGGTATGGGACCGTCCTGTTGCTGGTTGAAGACTTGATTCAATCTTTGCCAACAACTTCCGGATGCTCTCCTTCTTCCAACAGTATAGCTGAATCACCTCTTCCTCCCTGAGCTTAATGAAGGTGATCCTTTGTCTCAATATCTGCTCCTTCCACTTTCACTGTTGCTGTTGTTGTCTCGCATCGACTCCCAGTTGCAAAATTGTTACCTTCACGGCTTAGATGAGTTTGTCACAGTGCACTAGGTAGGAGATATTCTTATTCTGATGGCCTTGCATCATGAGCTGCCTTGGCCATGAGTAGCATTCGGATGCTTTTCCATTATTGTATCACGCAGTGATGTGTTAGTAAATCCCACTGCATTACTGTTAAGATGGGAGCATGCATGACTTTTTGACAACTTACTACTTACCTGACATCCACACAGTTTGTTTGCTTGTGGCACGTAGTCGCACCAGAGTTGCCTGGCTCCAGTCACCGTTGGGAGCCATCCTAAGGCCAGGCTGCCACTTGTGTGCATTTTAGGTGTTTTCATCATCTGCCACTTCTTTGTTTTGCTTCCTTGTAGCGCGTAGTCACGTCCGAGTTGCCTGGCTCCAGTCATAGTTGGGAGCCATCTTGAGGCAAGCCTGCCCTTCATGTGCATTAAAAGGGCTTTTATTCTGTGCCACTTTTCTGTTACTTTGTTTTTCTTTGCCAGTACTCCCCTCTGGCAGGGAGCCTACCTGGAGTGAGGGGTGCTGCTGTGTTATAGTTCTCTTCCCTTTGCCCACTTTTTCAGCTTTGTACAACTTCCCTCAGCCTCAATCAAAGGTTAAAAACATGGGATTTCTGTTTGACAGCAAACTCATGTTTGATAATCAAATCACAGCCTTAGCTGGCATGTATTTTAGTATCATTAAATCCCTCAAAAGCGTTATTCATCTCTTAGCTGCTCCATGCCCAGAGGACAGTGATTTAAGTCCTTGCGGACTCTCGCCTGGACTATTGCACCGTCCTCAATTTGGGAGCCTCTCAGGCTAGGATTAATAGACTCCAGTGGGTTCAGAACTCGGCAGCCCACCGATAGCTTGACCTTCCTCAACGAGAATGTATGGGCGTGGCACTTCACAAATTGCATTGGTTTCAGGTGGAGAACTACCTTTCTTTCAAAGCCCTATGTTTTTGCTATAGGATCTCCAAGAACACTTGCATTATCTTCTCACCCTTATTCTCCTAGGAGATGTCTCAGGTCCTCAGAAGCACTGTTACGGCAGGTCCCCTGAGTTAAGAAGGCTCCCTCTAGTGGAGGAACTTTTAGCTTTCTTGCAGCCCAGCTCTGGAATTCTTTCTCTGCAGTTGAAGCAATCCTCGTCAGAATCTTTGTTTCGGAAAAAGCTCAAGAGTTGGCATTTTAGATATGTTGCCCTGTGTCTGCTTTGCTTCCTTTTAGCACAGGGACACTCCCTTCAGGAGCAGCTTTACGCTTTAAAAATTGCATTTCATTCATTCATTCATTCATTTGCATAGGAACACCCACCTTGCAAACATTATTTTCTGCATCACACAGACCAATACAGTGCAGCACTTGCACCATGTAAAAATCCAAAAGAAAGATGCAGGAAAGCTCATGCATCACTTGATAATCCTCGCATAATCCCTTGTGTTGCCTTGCATCGCCTGTGCAGTGCAAGAGTTTAGTAAATCTGGGCCCAGGTGTGAATGTGGCATGCGCATCAGCACAACCTCCCAAGATATGTTTACCAAGATTTCTGATCGTGGCTGTGCCAATCTTTTTCGTAAACTAACAAAATGTTAATTGCGATTTACACAGTCACGCAAGCGCTGATTTGTGTCACCTTGCATAGCTTTGTGAAAAAAAAATAGCACAGGGCAGTAAATAGTGCTGTCTTACTTTACCTTGCCTTGGTGAGGCGTTCCATGGGTGGACCATAGGTATTCCCCTACATCACTCCATGGATTTTGATGCAATCCCAGATCTACTAAAGGCAGTAACCGTGGAATGGCGCCGAAATGTTGCACCTCCCAGACCCAGGCGTAAAGAGGAGAAATATATGTATTTCTGCTTGTGGCTTCCTTTTTCTATGTGTGATGCAGAATGCATCACACATAGAATGAAAATGCCTGCATGGATTTTATTGTGTTAGGAGGTACCATTTCCTGTACAATACAATCATGCATGTAGTGCAGACACCCTGACAGTAAGGCGCAAGCGGGCCTGCATTGGCGTTGGGCTGCACACAGCCACCAGCACAAAGCACAAGGAGAGAACACAAGTGCTTCATATCTTAGCAAATATGGAACATTTCAACTCTCTCTATTTCATGCACAGAGGCCAGCAGTTTTCCCTGCTGCCATCCTTGCGTGAAACCTTTGTAAAACAGCCCCATCGCCCTTTTGCAAACGAAGTCGATACAGACATCATCCCTGCAAGTTGGCCGTTTTTCAGTGCTTTAAAATGGTGTGTCTCTAAGGGGTTTTCGATTGGAGAGTAAAATGAATCGAAGAAATTAAGTAAAGAGTATGCCTGTTTTTTTATTTGTTGTTTGGATGCGAAGCAGCAGAAGTCTGGGAGCAATCTCACAGGTGTCTCTAGGGAAAAGGATTTTTTTGAACGTGAGTGCCTTACCACAAGTCATAGAGCACACTGGGGCAAGTTAATTACAAGAAATAAGAGAGCCTGTTGGAGTGTGTCCTGCTCACTCAGGGTCAGCAGGGGATAAGTTGCGAAGGTCATGACCTCGGTCTTCTCTGAGTTTAGTTTGAAACAGTTCATTGACATCCAGGAGCTTATAGCTAGCATACCCTCCTGGAATCTGGACACGACAACTGCCCCATATTTTTGCACAGCTAGGACCAGTTGGGTGTCGTCGGCGTAAGTGGTTAGCCTCAGGCTGTGTGATTTAATTATCCTCGCCAAGTCCGAGATGTATATATTGAATAACGTAGGGCTTAGCGAGGATCCCTGAGGCACCCCGCAAGGAAGAGTAAATATGGGGGAGTGGAAGGTGCCTAGTTTTACGGTTTGAGTGCGGTTAGAGAGGAATGATACAAGGAGGTCCTAAGCAAGATGGTTGATCCCTATGGCTGTGACACGGTCGATCAATATAGAGTGATCGACCGTGTCAAAGGCGGCAGATAGATCCAAGAGTATAAGAACCGCCATCCCACCTTGGTCCAGAATTGCCCTGATTTCATCCGTTGCTTTTATCAAGGCGGTCTCAGTCCCATGCCCTTGCCGAAATCCGAATTGGGTATCATCTAGGAGATGGTTCTGATTGATAAATTCAGACAGCTGTCTGTTCATAAGACTCTCTAAGATCTTGGAAGGGAACGGGAGATAGGCTATCAGTCTACAATCTTTTAAATAAATATTGGAGGTGGACCAATTCAGGCCTTTACTTCCAATATGGCTCACAAACCTTGCCAATAAAGAAATGGCAATTAACCTTGGTTCGTAGTCTTTTTTTCATATTCTCTTTTTGTCATAGTCTTTTTTCAGTTGCGGTAATAACCTCGAAAAATGCTGACAACTTATTATTTACTCATTCCCCAGTTTTACAATGCTACTAATTTAATTAATGCAAAAACAACAGTTGATGGACAGAATGCAGAGCAATATCATACATTCAGCCCAGTACAGAGATCTGGGCCTAAATCCATCGTTTTTTTGCACTCCACACCAGCCCAGTTTAGACATGGCCATATGCAAATCAGCCGTGACCCTGTGCCTTATGGGAACAGTCCAGCCCGAACTGCCAAGCCATTTCTTTCCTGGACCGGAATCAAGCATCCTAGGACCGGTTCCTGGCTATCAGCCGTCTTCAGCCAGGATAGCTTGACTCCAGTGGTGTGGAGAGTATGAGACTCACGTCTGAGCATACCCATCCCACTCGGGGTGGCAAATGCAAAAACAACAGTTGATGGACAGAATGCAGAACAATGTCATACATTCACCACAGTACAGAGATCTGGGCCTAAATCCATTGTTTTTTTGCACTCCACACCACCCCAGTTCAGAGATGGCCATATGCAAATCAGCCTTGACCCTGTGCCTCATGGGAACAGTCCAGCCCGAACTGCCAAACTGGGGTGAATGTATGACATTGTTCTGCATTCTGTCCATCAACTGTTGTTTTTGCACTGATTTAATTAAGAAATTTTTCCAACCCTGAAAATGATCCTCCCAAAATGGTATGGACAAATTTTCAATGCTATTTGTACGAAAAAGCAGCAGCGGACCTTAAAATGCCGCACCTAAACTCCAGTGCCAATGGGTCTATGATCAAGTCAGTTTGATATTGTGCTGCCAACCCCGACACCAGCTGCTGTTTGGCGTCGCTGTGCTCTCCAGATCAGTTAAACAGTTTTTAGATACTCAAGGGGGCGCACCAAAATGAGAGTCCAAATAGAATAAGTAGAGAAATGTTCTTTATTTATCTTTGTTCAGCAAAAAAGGGCACATCAATAAAATATGTAGTGAGATCAGCCAACGCGTTTCACTCCCTACCAAGGAGTTTCTTCAGGGCGCTGCGAGTGTTTTCGGTAAGTTGTCTTTTGTAAGATCCCTCTGTGATCGCACTGGTATTTTTTCGGTCGTTTCTTTATTCCAGCCTATTTCTTTAAAAACCTTTGGAGTATCTCTCTTCCCTTATCTTTTCTTTATATCGTGGACTTTGTAGGTCTTGTCCGAAAAAGTGGTTCTGGTATTTCAAAGAGCTACCCGTCCCTGGTTGTATTTGTTCTAGGTGGGTACAGTGCTGTGGTGACCGTCGTCAGTTTCGGCGTCTCGGCATGGCTGGTTCCATGGCTGGTTCCAGACGGGTAGCTCTTTGAAATACCAGAACCACTTTTTCGGACAAGACCTACAAAGTCCACGATATAAAGAAAAGATAAGGGAAGAGAGATACTCCAAAGGTTTTTAAAGAAATAGGCTGGAATAAAGAAACGACCGAAAAAATACCAGTGCGATCACAGAGGGATCTTACAAAAGACAACTTACCGAAAACACTCGCAGCGCCCTGAAGAAACTCCTTGGTAGGGAGTGAAACGCGTTGGCTGATCTCACTACATATTTTATTGATGTGCCCTTTTTTGCTGAACAAAGATAAATAAAGAACATTTCTCTACTTATTCTATTTGGACTCTCATTTTGGTGCGCCCCCTTGAGTATCTAAAAACAAATTTTCAATGCTAGGCGGCCATTTTCTTACAACCGGGGTCTAGTCTTTACTCGCATATGAGCATGGCCGGGTTTTTTCCTGCCAGTATTTAAACATCTGCTGAAGACACACTAATATATGGTCCTTCTAGGTACGGGTAGGTGTTATTGACGGAGGAGTGCTGAACCAGGTAAGATCTTTTCTTCCTTAACTGGAACCCAGTATCTCTTATAATCGCTATTTTTTTCCTCCATGGCACCCTATTGGGAATAACTAACCAGTATTTAGCAATTCCCCATGGCCCTTCTTTTGACTCAAATACTTTATATAAATTCTTCTAGGGTTAATACAAGCCCCTCCACCCTGGCTGTCCATGAGGCACTGCGTTGCCAAAACAAAAGTATGTTATTACAAATTGTGAACAGTATATTTATATGTTTGTTTTGTCTTGTAATGTTTGCTCACAAGTGTTTCATTCTTTTTACCAATGTTTTTAATGATTAACCATGCTTTCTCACAATAGAGTAGTCTGTTGTGTTCCAAGGTGTCACATTGGATACAAGCACTAATTAAATAATTGTTACTACTAAGGGCACTGACACAAACTATAGAGGCATGCATTGATTTAAGCACTGTACATGGTTTGGACCTGCCCACGTGAGAGGTGGGCAGGCAATATATACTAATCTCTTTGTCACTTTATTTCTTTGAACAGATACTATGAGTCTGATTTTAACCATATGTATTAAATGTGGTGCTCACACATTAGGTGTGCATCTGTTCTTTATTATATTATTTCTTTAGTATAGGATAGTTTTTCTCACGGAGTGGTACGCACAGGGCTGGTCCCTATATGGTCCTGAAGAAGATGTTTAGGGGACACCTCCAAACATGTTGACTAAATACTAGGTGCCAATTGGGTGGAAGCCAATCTGACCATGTTTAAAGGAGAGAGCACAAACACTTTAGCACTGGTTAGCAGTGGTAAAGTGTGTAGAGTCCTAAGGCCATCAAAAACGAGACAGCAAATACAGGTGGACTGAAGGTGAAAGGTTGGGGGAGAGAACCATGCCAAGGATATCAAGTCCAACATATTCTTATGGATCATCAGTATTATTCAACTGTGTATATAATACATAGAAATACAAAGGTGAATAAACCTAACACTGAACTATTGAGGCCTCTTTATGAGGGCCATTCAAAGCCAATAGTCTTTTTCTAGTGTAAGTGTATCCAGGAGACCTGCCAAATTATAAATATATATCACTTTGGAAGAAAGGGTGGGGACTTGGAGGTGGCAAATCCTCATGCCGAAAGCTACCTAAGAGGCACTTTTTTGTTCTACTTCCTTAAAAAAAGAGGTTGTCTGAAGCTGTAGCCGATGTCTTGTGGTTTTTCACACCCCTAATGGACATTGGCTGTGTACAGCTCCAGAGACAAATTGGACAAGCACCAGGTGCAGTGTTCTCCAGCTCATCTTCCCTGCCACTGTGTGATCTCGTGTGACACATGGAGGCACAAGCTGGACCCCGGCAACTAAGACACTGCATTAATCTATCATACAATGTCAATGTCCTTACACAATGAGATGAAAAACCCAAGTTAATCCACTGTTCCCCCTCTGCATACCACTACAATGCTCCACTCTCCCATACACACCCGAGTTAACTGAAACCCAATGGGATCAGTTACATATGCATCATTGCGAAAGTCCCTATTTTACCAGTAGGAATATTCAACTCTTCATCCTTGGGTTCCCCCGTCATGGAATAAACAGCATGGGGTGAAAGACTCATGCCTACCAGGTTTGCTTCTTAAGACCATTACCCACACTGAATAAAAACATTCTCCAGGTCACTGCTTCAGCAATAAATCCCCTTGTACAAATGTAGCAAAAAGATCCCTTTTCACGACGTGTTCCAGATAATATGCCAATCGTGGTTACGGGGGGGGGAAAGAACAAACCCAGAGAAAAAGGAGGAGAAGTACCCGCAGATGGGGTGGGGACAGGAAGAGGGAAGCCACCACCAGCATGGGTAGACCACAACAAGAAGAGGTCCAACAAGCGGTAATGGAAACCACAAACTTAACAGTGGTGAATTTGACAAATCGAGTACTCACTGAAACTGAAACCAAAGTTTTAAGCCTTAGATTAACATTTTGCCCGACAAGCCATTTGGAATATACCCAAACAAGGATTGACCTCTTTAGTTTCACACGAAAACTGAAACTACATAAGTATTTTAAACTGAGGTCACATACGAAAGAGTCTAAGAAAATGTCCAGTAGACTAACCACCACAGATGTATTGATCGGAAAAGATCTATCAACGATCGAACTTTTGGTAGATCTGTGATTAGAGAATGAAGAAAATTTAACTATCATGAGGACTATACCAGAAAGAACAATCACTATAGGTATTGAACAGGATAGGGAAGAGAGCTCGTTCAAACCTGTATCAATCTTCAATCCCCAAATGCCATTAGACGCCATTGATGTCTTCACGGAAGCTATGGCGAATGATTTACTC
Organism: Lissotriton vulgaris; assembly: GCF_964263255.1. NCBI lineage: Eukaryota > Metazoa > Chordata > Amphibia > Caudata > Salamandridae > Lissotriton > Lissotriton vulgaris. The sequence goes on from NC_141694.1 coordinate 775,194,472, forward strand.
AAGTTCAGATCAAACATGGCAGGGCAACGAGGAACAAGAGGAAACATTACTATGGCATTACAGAACCTTATGAAGGATGTGACAATAATAATCAAACCTTCGGATAAAGATGGGAATGTCGTTGTCCAAACCAGGGAACAATATCAGAAGAAAGAATTAAGTCAACTCTCTGAAGAAAAGAACTATGAAAGGGTGTCAAGTAAAACCTATCAAGCAAGTATTCAAGTGTATGATGAACTGATAAGCAAGTGGTATGGAAAATCTATGTTGGGGACAGAGGAACATCTATTTCTTTGTAGCAACAACCCGGTAGTCCCCACCTTCTACCACATTCCAAAATTGAATAAAGATAATGTGCACCCACCGGGGAGACCAATTGTTTCTTCAGTTAACAGCCTAATGGAACATTTATCTATGTTTATAGACCATTTCTCATTTCCCTTTGTGGCACAGTTAGAGTCATATGTCAAAAACACTAAAGATTTTTTAAGCAAGACAGCTAAAGTATCATGGGATCCTAGCTATCTATTAATGTATTGGACATAACAAACTTGTACACCTGTATAGATCATCAGCAGGGTCTAGGAGCTTTTCAAGCTTATTTGGAGAAACGTCAGTTACGTTATGCTTTGCACAACCAGATGTTACTTGAATGTGTTGAATTCTGCCTTAAAAACAATATTTTCTTGTTCGAGGACCAGTCTTTCAAACAACTATCTGGTTCAGCGATGGGCACCTGCTTTGCCCCCAGCTATGTGAACTTGTTCGTTGGCTGGTGGGAGGAGCAGGTGCCCAGAACCGTTGAGGGTGAGGAAAAAGGCAGAGTAGAGCAGTGGTACCGGCATATAGATGATTTATTCATCATATTGCAGGGTACCGTAGACTCAGCTAACGATTACATTGAGGTCCTAAACAATAATGATCTGAATCTGCACCTCTCGGGGACAGTTAGTCCAGTGGCAGTGGACTATCTGGACCTGAGGGTGTTTGTAGAGGACCAGAATATTCACACTGCACTTTATGAGAAGTCCACAGTGGGGAATTCAGTATTGTTTGCTAGCAGCAATTACCCCCCCAAACTCATTCAAAGTATTCCTTATGGGGAGCACCTCAGGATAAGAAGGATTTCGAGGCAGCTGCCTCGGAATGCATAGCGAGATTCATTGTGAGGGGATATGACTCAATGTCACTCACTAAGACAATGCAGAAGGTGAGACCGATTCCTAGAGAAAAATTACTAACAGAGAAAAGGGAAAGGAAACAAGATGATGGTCAGAGTAAGTTCCAGATGATCACGCCCTACTCAGCGGAAGCTAACCATTTTAAAAAAATGATCAGGAAGAACTGGCATATTCTTAAAACAGACAATATCATCAAGGATGATATCCCTAACTTGCCCCTGGTAACATTTGGAAAATCAAGCTCACTTCGAGACATGTTAGTACAAAGTCATTCAGCGAAAACAGCAGGTCAAAACCTTGAGAGAAATGAAAGGTTTCTTTCCTTGCGACAGGTGCAAGGCCTGTGCTCATAGCAAGAGGGTTTTCACATATACTATACCGGGAATAGACAAGATTAGGGAAATCAAGGAATTTCTAACCTGCAGTACTCCCTATTCAGCTGCACTATATACGTAGTACTATTCACCAACTTAAAATTAAAATATTGGAACACTTGAGAGCCATAGACGAAATAGATCCATCTTATCCAGTGGCCCGTCACTTTGTAGAAGCTCATCAAAGTGATAGAAATCAACTTCGGTATTATGGCCTAGATCATGTTCCTGCTAATCCAAGAGGGGGAGACAGGTTACGTAAACTTAGACGTCTTGAGTCAAGGTACATTATAGATCTTTTAACAAAATCTCTGAGAGGAATGAACAGCGGGGAAGAGCTAGCTGTACATTTGGGGCCTTGACTCGTTGGAAATTTGATTCAACAAGTCAGTATGAATACATAATATCAGTAAAGGTAGCAATGAACTGAAGTAGGTGAATAATTTGAGACAAATCTTACTGATTTTATTGATTCTGATTTTGACTGTAATTTTGATTGATTTTGTGATTAGTCTTTGTGATAAAAATGTATAAAAATGCAAATAAATGTGATGAAATGAAACCTCCCAGGGAAATTTTAGATGTGTATAAATAGAGCATAGTTTAGTAAAACATTGGAAACATGATGAAGGGACATTAGCCGATCCACGGCTCTATGAACAAGTTAAGGTATAAAAACATACTGTATGAAATGAAAGGTACTGAGGAAGAATGCCGAATGTTGGTAATTATAATGAATTAAAAGCCATGTGGGATTAATATATTTAAAATTCCCTCAGAACATCATTCATGTAGTATCAGTAGACTATTAGTTTTGGTCTGCACATCACTATAAAATGGCATTCGCTTTTAATATAGAATGTGTGTCCCTTCTTTGTTTCCATGTATAGGAAATGATGCTTTATTTGCATGCTTCCTCTAGTGCGTCATTAACACTGATGAAGACTCACGCCGAAACATTTGTGTCCTTTGAAGCCTGAATAAAGATTTGCGAAAGGTTCCCCTGGAGTGCGGCAATGTCTTCCCGGGACCGGGAAATTTGGAGCTTCAGAATCAGCGGCTGTCCACTACCGCTGCCTGCACCCGCTCACGAGTCCTCCGTAGACAAAGTGGCAAACGGAGCGTGTATATATATATATATATAAATATATATATATATATATATATATATATATATATATATTATATATATATATATACACACACACACACACACATGCACACACACACTGTAGCGTATATACTGCGGATGCTCGGTGGAGCAGAGCGAAGGTGCAGTGAGCAAGCGGTGACTAGGTACCGGACTGTTTTGAGACAGACAGCAGGTGGGGAGGTGTGCTTACAAACAACCCCTGCATGAGACAGGCTTGTCGGTATAGGAAAGGGGATTGTGGTAAAACAATAAATATATATAAAGTTGAAACATCACCATGTCAGGCACAACATTGCGAGACCGCGAGACCGCCGCGGAAGAGATGTTTGCGGACGTTGCATTTGAGCCGCGACTAATAAATGGAAGTACCAGTGATTATAGCAATGCAGGGGGGGGACTTAAAAGAGAAATATAAAATGCTTGAAAAACGAATGCGCCAGGAAACAACAAAATGGTGGGAGTCAAAATCCCTGCAGAAGTATTTGGATGTTGGGCGCATACCTAGGGGCCTGAGAATCATGATTGCGCCCAGTTATGATACGCCCAACCCCAACATGATGGCAGAATTGGCCCAATGTCATTTGGATTCCTCTCGAAAACTAGTAGAGATACTAGTTAAGTATGCTGACAGTGACCGAGAGGGTCGAAACCTAAAATTGAGGCCTTAAAAAGTGAGATGCAAGCACAGAATGACCCACAACAGCAGAAAACAAACTTTAATGTTGAAATGATGCAAAGACTGCAAAATAAAGAAGAAAATATAAAACAACGTAAAACTTTTAAATTCAGAAGGGATAAACAGGGCTATGATAACGGGCAAATATTTACTTTTGCTGCAAGTTTGATACATTCCACAATGCCACGGCAACAAAGCGCCAACAAGAAGGAAGCAATCCAACACAAGTGACGCATGAGCTAGAAGCACCATCCACATCAGATTTAAGCTCAGCAGTCGAGAGTGAGTCGGACATGAAGAACGAGAGGAACAACAGAAGCGCAACAAAATAAGGCTTACTACGGGGTAAGAGCTTGAATATATAAGACGGAATAGAAGGGAAACCCTACGTCCTAGAAGCCAACCGGCAAAAAATGGCACGCAAGGAGGAGGGAAAGAAGGAGGGCAGCAAAACAACATAGGGAGCAAGCGGGGAGGACAGGGTCGAGGGTTATGGAGTAGCAAACAAGTGAAGTAAAGGAAATACCCTCAACCAGCCAACATAATGTCAACACAATCATCAATTTGGCCAAAATAGATCTGACCCCAGCAGAAAAACAATTGCTCTATTTAGGACTGACATACTGTCTGGACTCAAACTTTGACTACACTTAAACCAGGGCAGATGTTTACCAATTTATTCGAAGGCTAAAACTCCAGAAATTCCACAAAGTACAATCACAAGTGAGTGATGAAGTGCGTCAATCATCAGACAGGTCGGGTACTCCAACTTTGGTAGCGGGAGACTACAAATTACTATCAGACTTACAATCTCTGGTTAACTTAACATCGTCATCACAAATCTGCAATCATCCGGAAGATCGGGGGAACAACAGAGAAGGCTTTCCCAAAAAAAACCCTCATGATATAATAGCAATGAGTAATAAGAAACCAGAGACCCCATTCAAAAACAAGTCAAAATTCATGCCAATCACGGAGAAGGACTCAATAGATGTTTCTAATGAGTTGGTAGTGGCACAGGTAAAGAAACGTAATGTGACAACTAACCAGGATAAAATGAAGTTCACCTATCAGGAAAGTAAGTAATGACGACTAATGGACAAACTTAAAAAGGAAAGGAATTTAGTGATCAGAAACAGATAAGGGGGGAACATAGTACTTTGGCCTCTTTCAGATTATATGGTAGAAGCTCATAGCCAATTGAATCATATTGAATGCTACCATAAATGTTCTCCCCTCAAGTATAAAACTATGCAGGATCAACTACATAACAAACTTTTGGCATGGAAGAGTCTGGGTCTCCTGTGTTTGGAAGAATTAAAATAAAAAAATAAAAAAGAGTATCCTAAAACACCCGTCATTTACTTCATACCAAAGATTCATAAGTATATGGAAAGGCCACCCGGCAGGCAAATCATATCAGCCTGCAATGGGCCATTAGAAAATTTGTCTATATACATAGACTTTTTCCTACAGGAACATGTCCAAGGTTTGGAGTCATTCATTCAAGACACTGGTGATTTCAAACGCAAGATCAGAAATGTAGAATGCCAAGAAGGTTATCAATTATTCACCTTGGATGTATCTTTGTTGTAAACCTTTATAAGAAATTTTGACGGGTTAAAGGCAGCAGAACACTTTTTATCCAGGAGACCCATTGAATTCACTCAACGCAACAGAATGTTAAAGGGCATGCTAGCTTTCTGTTTAGAAAATTATTTCTTTCTATTAAAAAAACAAATGTTACGGCAGGTACAAGGGTTTGCAATGGGGGCCAGCTTCTCCCCAAGCTACGCCTGTATGTTTATGGGCTGGTGGGTGGAGCTGGTCCTCAGAAAGAAATACAACTGTCTCTACAAAGAGAAGGTGGTGTCATGGTAAAGATATATTGATGACCTGATGATTGTTTGGAAGGGAACAGTGAAGAAAGCAGAGGAATTAATTGAACGCAATAATGTAAATAATGTCAGCAATCTTAGTGTTTCATTTTTATATGTCAAGGTTACTATAAACAACAATAACATCTCAACATCTTTATATCGAAAAGACACTGCTAGCAATACGTTGCTTCATGCAACAAGTGTGCATTCTCCTCATTTAATTTATAGCATCCCCTATGGAAAGATGCTTAGGCTTCAGAGGATTTGTAGCAGCAGTGTCGATTTGGAAAAACATCAACAAGAAGGTAAGTTACGTTTCTTGGAGCGAGGATACAGTGCAAAAAATGTAGAGAATAGCCATCAAGAAGTCTAGGTGGGTTGCAAGGGAGGATTTGTTACCAGATAGGGACCTGTCTCATAACACTCAAGATACAAACTCACCTGCTCCTTCAGAAATAGCTAGGCATATTCTGACCTTTTGCAGACAGCAAAAGGAATTCGTAAAATTATTCTGTGCAATAGGTATATAGTCAAAGATGATCCCATAATAGACGGTTCTCTCCCTGAATTTCCTTTGATAACATATAGGAAATCTGTATCAATGGCTATGTTCTGGTCAAAAGTAGTCCAGAGTACAAGGAGGTAGCAGGGTGGCTTATGGCCAGAAAGGGGTTTTATAAATGTTCTAGCTGTAGGGCACCTATGGGAGCAATAGAACTACATACTTGACTGCCTTCAGTGAAAAACCTCAAATGATTAAATACCATCTAAGTTGTAGAAGTGAATTTGTAGTATACTTGTTGGAATGCAGCTGCAATTTAGCGTACATTCGGAGTACCAAGCTGGCAGCGCATAAAAGGGTATTACAACACATTAGGGCAATCAACAATAATGACCCGAATTACCCTTTAGCACGTCGCTTCAAGGAACATCATGATGGGAACTTAAAAGTTCTAAAATACTATGTCATTGACACTGTCCCGATCCAAAGAAGAGGGGGTGATAGGGAAGGGAAATTAAGATGCTTAGAAACCCACTATATTTTGCAGCTCGACACAAAGCAACCAAACGGGCTCAATGTGAGTGAGGATATGTATACATATTTAGAGTAGAAGTCCCTTTCCTTACATATTTAGTAACTGAAGAAGATTTGATATCTCAATGAGAAGCTTGCATTCCTATTGAGCATATTTAGTATATGATTGAAATATTTGCACTTTATGATTACATTTGCACTTTAGCAATCATGAAATAGGAAATCAGTAATTTTACAGACAATGGTTGTTTTAGCAGTGTTGGCTTTATAGGAATTTTACGATAAATGGATTATATTTATGTAATTTTAATATATGTATTTATTAACTAGGTACTAGTTAATAAAAACATGCTGTCTTTTGCACATACCCCAGGCCATAGTAGTTATAATATATAAGAATACAGATTTGGAGGGTACTATTTTTAGGCCATTTGGGAATGTTGCCATGTATTAGGTACTATAGCACTTTGTAAGTTTTTATCAGCACATTAAGGAGTATAGCAGGGAAGCTATGCTCTGAACACCTTTTGTACTGCAATTTTCTTTTATAGGGTTTTATATGGGTTCCAAAGGGTCACCTCTGTTTTTTTTTAAACATGGTCAAGAATAACTTGTTGCATTGATCAACAACTTTGCATTTGAGCCAGACATTGTCCATATTAAGAAATTATATGTAGCAGTATTGTAGCGATAGACAACTCATGGAGACTACAATCAGACAAACCATCATTTTAGGATGTTAAGTGTATTTATACATAATATTATGATGTTTGTATGCCGGGTAGCATTTAGGCATTTATTGTTAAAGTATTTCCTCCATGTTTATGAGTCAAATGTGTGCACTGTCACTTTACAAATGGAGGTGGTACACAACAATGTTACCATGATTCAGGTGAGGCGACGAGGGGGGGAATGTGTGTTCACAGTCTGACTACTGCTCTGAGGTAATCAGACAATACTTGACCATGTCAGAGCAAAAGGGCCCCCCATTAAGATTATCAGTAGGAGGGGTCGTGGAAAGTGGCGGAGGAGGCTCAGGATTGGCGAAAAATGTTGTTTCGGCAGGGGTACTATCTGTGGAAAGGCTGATCCTCCGTATATGTACGTGGGAAAGCATCACGTTAAATGTCTGTGGTTCATAAAGCAACTCAATCTTATGTTATGAAGATTAATGAGATGAGATGTATCCAATTCTAAATACAACACTTCTGAACCCAACCAGCACATTCAATGCAAGAAAAGGTGTCCCGGGAAGTGATCTGTCAAAGTGAACACAGACCCCCACTGAGGGGGTTGTCTTAAAGTTGTCCTCTCCTTTACCAGAGATAACTTTTAGGAGGGAGTGAAGAGTGCCTGGGTACCCTTTTGCCCTCCACCACCATGGTTGTTAGGGCATTACTCTGGCGCCTTTTGTCAATGGCACCCATTCTCCGTAGGGTGTTCTAATATAGGATAAGCTGGCTATTAGATATGACAGCCTTTAGGGTGGTCCTCCCCTAACTTCATGCCTGCCTCCCTCCATTTTCTATCTTTGTTTTTGATGGATTTAGGACTCTGCCCACTTTACCACTACTGACCAATGCCAACATGCTTGTGCTCTCTCCCCTAAACATGGTAATAATTGGCTTACCCAAATTGGCCTAAGTCATTTACTTTTAAGTCACTAGCAAAGAGCACTACATGTGCCTAGTGCATGTAAATGAAATGCTACTAGTGGGCCTGCAACATTCTCATTGTGCCACCCACATAAGTAGCCCTCCAACCATGGCTCAGGCTTGTCATTTGAGAGCCTGTATGTGGAGATTTACACTGCCACTTCAACCTGGCAGGATAAACCTCTTGACAGGCCTATATCTTCCAATGTTTTACATATAAGTCACCCCTAAGGTAGGGCCTGTCTAACCCACAGGACAGGGTGTGAAGTATTTGAAAGGCAGGAGATGTACTTTTAAGTTATACATGTGTTGGTAGTAAAAAAAGCTTCCAAATTCATTTTTCACTATGGCAAAATGTAAGTCTCCCATTGAATACAATTGGGATTACCTTATTACATCTTTTAAGTGTAATACCCAATTGTGAAGAGATTGGCTTTTCTAGTTTGGTGTAACTAGACTCACAATTTAAAATCACAAGTTATGGTGAATTTGGATTTTAAATTATAGTTTAGCAAATGCCATTTTTTAGAATTGTGGCCTTTACTTACTTTAGTCATTTGGTGGCTGCTGCCTGTCCTTGTTCATTCTGGGTTGGGTGACAGTTGAGCTTTATGTATTCCCTCTAAATGGCCACACAAAAAGGGAGCTTAGGTTTGTCTTGATGGGCCTTCCTGGGATATGGGAGAGAGGAGCTGGGCACAGCCTCTCACTTACACCTGAATAGGCTGTGTCCTGCCAACACAAAAAGGGCTGCATAACCCCCTGTAGTGAGTCTGGAGCCAGAGCAGGAAGGGATGTCCTTTGTACACTTCAAAGCGTTCTTAGAAGTCCCCCCACTTTAAAGGCACAACTGGGAATAAGTACTGGACCTTGCACACCATGACTTTAGTACACTTCTGGACATGTGAAGGCTCTGCCAGAAAGAAGAATTTCTGTGCTGCTGAAAGGATTGTTCCTCAGCTAGACTGCTGCTTTGCTGCACTCTTACCTTACTGAGCTGCTGTTCTTCTGCCTCTATGAGAAGGACTAGACCTGCATCACTTGAACTGAGTGTGACTCCAAGGGCATGCTGGCTTGCCCAATGCTCTAAGTGTCAGGGACATCAAAAACTTCAGAGAGCAGGCCACTGGTCTCAGATGATAATCCATCAACTTATTCATAAGGAAGTTTTGAGGAGCAGTACAGTTGCAACAGTCTCCTGTATAAATCAGTACCAGGGAAAGTGGAGAGACGGTGAGAGAGAGAAAACACCATATTACCACTACTTGAGGCTCCTTCCGTACGCACTAAGTCAATGGTGTTGTAGAAGATAGTTGCAGGGTCAGGTGACAAGACCCTGTCACTATAGATAGCAGAAAGATGATTAACACATGTGTGCAAGAATTATGGCTGTTTAATTAGAGAAGACTAAGTCAAATAGACTCACCGGATACTGGAGACGAACTAATGGTAACAAGCCCCAAAGGCACCTAGAGATGCTGTGGAGTCCAATACCATCCGGTTGGTGGTAATTAGATAGGCAAGATGCAGAGGTGAAACAAATCAGTCCAATGTAGCAAGAAAAGCCAGGAATAGGGACAAGGAGTACACAAACCAGGAAATGAACAAAGCAACAAACAGGAGAGATGTATTGCATTGACAAAATGAGCAAGAGTGGCTACCATCCAGCAAGTAGTAGGTTGCTAGGCTCCACCTTGCTAATTTACAGCACCTTTAATGGAACCAGCAAGTATTTTCAGAGCACAAGTATCAGTTACCTGGAACTGCCTATTATTTGATATCTTTATATGGGCAAGCCACCAACACAAAAAGAGAAAAAGAAAGGGAACTCTTCCTAGGTTACCAGTTAAATTATAAGGCATTACCAGGCCATAACTAATTTAATAAGGGTCACAGTTCAACTTTTGTGAAATGTTGTGCTGAGTCAGACAACCAGTCCAACTACCAGCTTCAACTTGTGTGGACACACATGTGAACCTGTGTCATCACAAACTGCTTAGAGCCCTTTAGCCCAGTTGTCTACACCATCCATCCTCTTTGGATTTGAAACGGAAGGTAAGGTCAGCTGCAGCTCATATCGATTGGTAACATTAGCTTCCAGTGGGTGAAGTCTGCATTTGGGAGAGGTACAAAAACTAGGGCCATCATTTATAAAAAAATTGAAGTCAGGTAGTGCTGCACGTCTTTTTGCTGTGCTGCTCTACGCCAATTTGAAAGGGCAGGAATGCACTGTATTTATAAGATACAGGGCATTTCTGTCCTTTCTGCCAGTGCAGGCACACAATTTGGGGCCTAGCACCAACGCAGGCTCCCTTGCACCATGGCGTTTTTGGCAGGATTGTTTTTGTGCAGATATGGGCACTTTCCTGCCCAAAAACAATCCAAAGAGGGGTTTTCCGAGTTCTATGTGTGCTGCAGAATTCACACATCTCCAGGTGACCAAAATGCTGTCTGTTGGCCAGGGTTTGTGCAAATCTGCTGGACCAGCTGGGTCCAGCTTTCTAAAAGTTTCATAGCTTTAAAAGTAACATAATTCTTGACTTCGGCATCAAGTCTGATTTAATGTCACAAATAATTTGATACCTTACAGCACCCAGTTAGCCAGTCCCATTCAGAAGTTAGCCAGGCTGAGATGCCAGCTGGTAACCCTGTGTTATCCAATAGAGCTACTAACCTTTCCACAGCAAAAGTACAATTTAGAGGTGTTGCTGTTAAAACATATGAAAATGTAGGGTTTACTTGATAATATATAGCTCCCTGCCATAGGGCTCCACATGCCTTCCATAGGGGAGATTTACACATATTAATAAGAGATGAGTGACTTTGCCATTAATGGTAATGGCAAAGTTGTACTAGCAGTGTACACACTGCTCTTGCAGTCTGCAGTGTCAGACTTTTGGCCAATCTGTTGGCCATTTTGTTGGTTGTCACACTCAGGGTGGAACAAACAGTGCTACAGACCTGGGTGGACACTCTGCTTTACATGCCCTTGGTACCCTTCGTACCATATACTAGGGATTTATATGTAAGTAAGTACTTGCCAATTGGGGACATCCAATTTGACACAACTTTTGTAATGGGTCAGAACCCTGGCACTGAGTTCTGGTTAGCAGGACTCAGTGCATGCTCAGAGTGAACAAATCAGCAGCTAATAGTCCATATGGGGGATAAAGTGTGGGGGAAACCTGTACAAAGGCCTATTTCCTTACAGTTATTATCCCAGTGGTGCAGCAGCTGTACATTGGTAATGGTCACCCCATGACCCCAATCTGGAAAAATCAGTCTTCCCCTCTCCCGGGGGCAGAGAGGAGGGGTGCCCACTGTATGACAGGAATATATATTTTTTAATAAAATATTGTGGTAGGTCTGGCTGTCCTAACATCAGTCCCCATCTTCACTCCTAAAGCCTCAAAAATCTTTCTGCTCAACTGCGGACTAAAACATTCAATCTCAATGGGAAGTGACAAAGCATTTGGTTCTTATGCGTGTTGTTTTTACTTATGGGCCATGAAACTGTGCCTGACTCCCAAAATCGTGAATGGCTGCACTTTTGGGGTTTGGGTAGGCTGCCACCGGGAAAAAACTACCAGACCCAGGCAATTCTGAAAACTAATAATTTGAGGGAGTCCAACATGGGGTGCTTTCCTACACGGAAATATAAGGAATATGCATGATTTCAGGCATAGATTAGGATTTACAGAGCATTGTAAGTAAGAAAACTGTGTGGGATCCATGCAAGGCACACCACCCTTGAATCCCCTGGTTGTCTAGTTGTCAAAAATTTTTGTGGGTTATAAATTTGTATGGGTGGCGCCAGAGCATGGTCCTAAATTCCTCAGCTGCCCCTATTGCTTATCTATCAGCCTAGCACTATAGGGCCTTTTGTGATAGGTTCTTGTGGGCCACCCAAATAAGTTGGGTACAGAACTTATAGGGAGGCATGTAGCAACTCAGTGTGGTAGGAAATATATGGCTCCCCACAGATTCCATAACTTTCCGTCTCAGAAATGTGAGCACAATGTGTTTATTTTCCAAAGTTTGACATTTGCAAGGGCTTCAGAGTAAATTTACATAGGAACAGCTACACAAGCAATGCACTCCTAGACTCCCCTAGGTGTCTACTACTTTAAAAATGTGCAGGGTTGCTTGGTTTCCTCAGGTGCCCACTAAGCTAAAGCCCAAAATTCACAGCTACCCACTTTGCAATAAAACGTCAGTTTTGAGTGGAAAAATGTGATGATAGATAATTTTTTATTTTTTATTTTTTTTTAAATTTATTTTTATTGCAGAATTAGAAACAAGACCTCAGAATAAGCCAACCAGTACACTTGTAGCATCACAAACATGTAAGTGACAGGTGGATCGTACACAGCCATTTAGCCCACATCCCGGAGGCTGGGCGGCGCGCCAGGTCTACCCTTCTCAAGAAGATGCCTCAGTGTACTCATTTCCCAGGTATTCAGTCAGCTTCACCATTCAGTATCTGCTTTTACCCCCCTAAAATCCCCCCCTCCATGCACCAACCAACAGACACAGAATTCTCATAGGGACACCGTCAGCAGCTCTTACCCTTTCGGATGCAGTCCCACCCATATCACTCCAGAGTCCTCCTCCCGGATCCCCCTAATAGTACTGCCAGGGTGCCTGCCTGCTTTCTCGGGAGCCCCCAACATCCTAGGTCAGTCCTAAGTACTATCCTCCGATTCTAATCCGTGTCGCTATGCTGCACTACCTCCCTTAAAACGCCCCTCCCCCCGCCTCAACTGCTGCTAACGCGGGTGCACTAAATCCGTACTAACTCTGGAGCTCGCTACTTATCAGAAGTTGTTTGCAATCACTAAGTGTACATGGAATCCTCTTTGATTATTGCTCCTCCACTTCATCCTCTATCATGTAATCACGCAATGCCTGGACCACCAACTCCCAAGCTCTCGCCATTTCCAAGCAGCTCTCCTTGCCAAGTCTAGTAGCCTGTCGCATTCTGATGATGCGTTCACAGCCTGACCATTTCAACAGCTCATTCATCCATCTCCTCACTGATGGGCCTTCTTTAGATTTCCAGTGCCAAGTTATCTCTCTCTGAGCTAGCATTTACTCGTAATTTTCATTTTACCAGAGCAGTAGACATGCTGCCATATCAAAGTCCACCTCCCTATCTGTTACCGCATTCAAGAGTTCCCCTACTTCCGGCCAGTACGTCCCTAGTTTCGGACACCCCCATAATAGGTGATCCAAATCAACCTCGGGCGCCAAGCATCTTGGGCACATTGCGTCAAGCACTTGGAAGTATCGCTTTATCCTCTCTGGGGTCAGGTATGCCCTATGTACTATAAAGAAATGCACCTGCTGAAATCGTGCGTTTCTTGTACCCTTCCACGTCCGCCTCAGGACATGGTTCCAGACCGTGTCCGGTATGGGCCTGCCTATACTGTCCTCCCATCGCGACTTCACAGCCACCTGTGATACCAGCCCCTCATTCAACATTCTCGTATGGAGGCAAGTTACCGCTTTAGTAGTGCCCGCGGCCATCACCACGTATTGGCATGCCATGGTCACTTCCGGCTCGGCAAGCCCTTCCCTCCAATGCTTTTGAATCGCCGCCACCACCGCCGCGTGCAATAGAAAGGTACCGTCTGGCAAGCCAAACTGCTCCTGCAAAGTCTGATAGGGAACCAACACCCCATCAATGTACAGATCCCCCACCATCTGTAAGCCCAACTCCTCCCATTCCAGCAGCTGGGACCAATCGCCCCCATGCGGCAGCACGGTCAGCATCCCCAGCGGTATCTCCGGTGCATATGGCCGGTCTCTTTTCGCTCTTTTCAGACTCCTTTGCCAGCACAATTTAAGCGTCCTTTCCTCCACCATAAGATCCCTGGAGTCCAATTTCTGTTGCATGATTATATAAGATAGGATACACTTTTGGATACCAGTACCACGGTCGCGTTCAGGGCCCCTGAATTCTCTAGCAACATTCTGCGTTAGGATCTGCAGTTGCGCCGCTAGGTAGTATAGTTCAAAGTCGGGGACTGCCATCCCCCCTTCAAACTTAGGCCTAGTCAGGGTATCCAATGCCACCCTACGCCGGCCATGGCCCCAAAGGAAGCCGGTCACCAGCATCTTCAGTTCCTTAAAGACCCACTGTGGGATCCATACCGGCAGTGTTCGAAAGTAATAAAGCAGCCGCGGAAGCGCCACCATCTTCAACAATGCCACTCGGCCCAATACCGACAGAGGGAGGGATGCCCAAAATTCCATGCAGCCCTTCAGTGCGTGAATGCAACGCCCTACGTTCCCCTCCAAGAGGTCCGCAGCTTCATGGTAAATGCGCACCCCCAGGTAGGTGAAGCCGGAGGGCTCCCACACTACCTCCCTCGCTAGTGGGGGACAAGGCGTGCCCGCCCGCAATGGGAATATACAGGTCTTAGTCCAATTCACCTTAAGGCCTGATAGCCAACCGAATCTAGCTAGCATGTCCACCGCTCCCTCTAGGGACCGTCCAGCGTCTGCTAAGTACAACAGCAGATCATCAGCGTATAATGATATATAATGCGACTCTGGCCCTTGCGCGATCCCACTGTACATGGTGCCTGACCTCGCCTGTGCTGCCAGCGGCTCCATCACCAATGCGAACAGCAGGGGAGACAGTGAGCAACCCTGTCTTGTTCCTCTACAAACAGGGTAAGCCGAAGACACGAGCGTCCCCAGGCGCACCCTTGCCCTTGCAGACGTGTAAAGCACCCTTGTCCATCTCCGGAATCCTTCCCCGACTCCAAATTTCAGCAACACCACATCTAGATACTCCCACTCGAGGCTATCGAAAGCTTTTTCGACATCGACTGCTAACACCACGGAGTCAAGAGCCGAGGTCCCAGCACCATCCAAAATTCGGACCAGACGTCATATATTCATGGAAGTATTTCTAGTCGGGATAAATCCCGCTTGGTCTCTATGCACTAGTGTGGTCTTGTGTGGCAGTAACCTGGTGGCCAGGATGCGACTCAAGATCTTATAATCCACTGTCAGCATAGACAAGGGTCGGTAGGATGTCACATTCAACGCATCTTTGTCTGGCTTCAACAGTGGTACTACTAGCGCCTCCCTCATTGACTCAGGTAGGTATCCCAATTGCTTTGCCTCCGAATACACCACGAATAGTTTTGGTGCTAGGGTGTCAACAAATTTGGCATAGAATTCTATCGGTAAGCCGTCCACCCCTGGGGTTTTATTTCGAGCCATCTGTTTAATAGCCACTCTAACCTCTGCTAGCGTTATGGGACCTCCCAGTACCTTCGCTTCCTCGCTGTCCAGCACCGGTAGTGGGATCAAGGCCAAGTGGTCGCCTATCTCAGACCCCTCCGCTTCCAGGTAGCATTCATATAGACCCTTATATTAGGACTGAAAGCACGCCAGGACTGCTGACTGCGAGTAGACTACCTCCCCCCCTCTGCTCTTATACTCATGATCGGACATCCCCTAGGCTCTGGATCGGCAAGCTTGGCAAGGAGTGTACCCACTTTATCTCGTTCCTCATGCACCTTAATGTTGTACAACTTATAGTCATAGCACCGCAGCCGTTCAGTCTCAGTCTCCACTACTTCCTTAGCTTCCACCAGTCGCTCCTGCAGATCCGGTCGTTCAGGCCTCTGCCGTTCCAGGCCTCTCAACACCTCTTCCGCTTTCGCCAGATCATTCAGAACAGCCGTCCTCGCATTCGAGAATCTACCCATGCACACGCCTCTCACCACCACTTTCATCGCATCCCACTCTACTGATCGTGACGTGGCTGAGCCCTCATTCTCCGCAAAGTAGCGGTCAATATCCTGTTGAACCGTGTCACTGAACACCAGATCTTCTAGTGTTTCAGGTCTCAGCCGCCATGATGGGACCACCGACCTCGTCTGTTGCCACTGCACTGACACCAATAAGGGGTTATGATCCGATATGGTCCTGGTCAGATATTCAGTATGAGACACCACAGCCACCAAGGGGCTACTACACAGCACCGAGTCTAGTCTAACATGCAATTCGTGTATTGCAGAAAAGTAGGAGTAATCCCTTATCTCTGGATGCTGCTCCCTCAACACATCAATCAGTCCCCACTTCTCCTGCCAATCTTTCCTGTGAGCTGCCAGCCTGCGCACTGGGGAGTCGGCTAATGGCGGATGCGACCTATCCAGTACCACATCAGTGATCAAGTTAAAGTCGCCCCCTAATAAAACAGGACCAGCCAGGAAATAGGCCAGCGAACTTGTTAAGCCATCAAAAAAGCGGGCCTGATCGGAAGTGGGGGTATATACACTACACAAGACCACCTCCCTACCGTAAAGTCGTCCCTCGACCGCCACATATCTGCCCTCGGGATCAACCCGATGGTTCGTGACTTGGAATGGCGTCCCCGCTCTTATCCATATTAGGACCCCTCTGACAAATGCTGAGTATGTTGTGCCAAACACCTGACCCCGCCACCTCTTCTGTAAGGCTCCGCATTCTTTCTTAGTCAAATGAGTTTCTTGAAGCATTGCTATCTGCACTCCCCGCCTCACCAAATAAACATGCACCTTGTGGCGTTTCACCATTGTTCGAAGTCCACGGACATTCCATGTGATACATTTCACATTAGGTAAAGACCCCATAATAGACGTTTCTGTACAGTATCGCCATCAAACAGTTGTTCCCCGCATCGCAGCAGTTGTATCTCCCCTTCAAAAACCCCCACAAAACACCCCAAACCCCACTCCCCAGGACAGGACCTAATAACCCAGCTTCAGCTCCGTTCCAAACCATCAAAACCACACACGTTACACTAATCTGTGGTCGTCACCACAGACGGCCTTAAGGGCCACAAGAGGGTGATAGAGCGCCAATCCAGGGTAGGCAGAGCCCCCACCCCGTGCCCTCAGTCCCATGCTGCCTTCACAGCCCCATACCTGCTAGGTTACCAAAAGTCCGGAGAGTCTGTCCCAACAGGTACCCTGGAGTTGCTGGGTTCTCTGAAACGTCACTCGTTAAACAGTCCATCCGAAGTCTGCGGTGTGACCGCTGGTCCCTTGGCACTCCTTGTTTCCGATACATCCCCTCCAGATTACTCTCCCTCCTCCTCTGAGTCCGACCCCCCCGATGCTCTTTCCTGCTGTGACCCTGTGATACTCGCCGTTGCAGCCAACGCCCCTTTCATATCATCCGCCATCTGGGCGTCTCGCATGGCCCTCTTGAGTTTGTTCCGTGTGCGAATACGCTGCGACTTCCTAATCCGGACCGGCTTTAGCCTTTCCCTTCCGCTTGTGTTCGTGCGGTCCGTTCCAGCACGGTACAGTTCAAGCCACGACCACGCCTCATCCGGAGTCTGGAAGAAGTGTGTCCTGTCATCGAGGATCACCCTTAATTTGACAGGAAAGAGCAAGGAGTACTGAATCCCCTCTTCCCTCAGTTCTTTTTTAACTGATAAAAAGGATGCTCTGTTTTTCTGAACTTCCTGCGTGTAGTCCGGAAAGATCGTGACTTTGCTATTGTCCACTTGGAAGGGGCCCTGATATTGTGCCCTTTGTATCAAGAGGTCGTGATCCTTGTAGTGCAGTAGTTTTACCACCATCGGTCGAGGTGGTCGGCCCTCTAGGGGCGGTCTAGCCGGGACCCTATGCGCTCTTTCCAGGGAGAAGAAAGGAGAAAGACCCTCCGGTGCTACAACCGTTTTAAACCAGTTCTCCATGTATGCCACAGCGTCATCTCTTTCAATTTTTTCCGGTAGGCCCACCACCCTCACGTTATTCCTCCGGTTACGACTTTCAGCATCCTCCGCCCGTCACTCCAGAGTCGCCAAGCGACCAAGAATATCCGTCAGTTTGTGTTCCGCCGTCACCACCGCAGGTTTCAGCTCCTGGAGTAATTGTTCATTTTCTTTCACTCTGTCCGAGAGCTTGGCATGGTCTGCTCTCAGTAGGCCCAGCCCCGTTGCAACCTGCGCTATGTCGTGGTGCAGCGATTCCTTCGTCGCGGTGATCGCCTCCAGGATAGTATCGAGACGCAGGGTCAACCTCTGTTCCGGCGTTGACGCCTCCGGTGGGGCTCGTGTTCCGCCATCTTGGACCAAGGTGGTTGGGTCATCCTGTCCTTGTGGTGTGTTCAAAGCACCGCCAGCAGCGCCCATCTTGACCGCGTTAGGTGCTCCACCTAGGCCACCACCTATGGCCACGCAATCCACAGTGCTCTTAGCAAAGTCACACCACCTGTTGCCACTCCCCAGAGGAGATAGTGTCTATAAGTACCAGGGCCCCACACACATCATCAAAGGCTGTCCATGCCCCTTCCTCTTATCTTCTGTACCCCCAGAGCACACTTTCAGGAACTGGTTACTACTGATAGTTCATAGCTGTATGCCACGTGGTTCTTCCAGAGCACCAGCCGGGGCCCGGGTCACCTTCCAAGCCCGCTGGACGAGCCATCTGTACATCCCCAAGCAAGTAGGCGGGCACCTCTCAGAGCCGACCGCGCCGGCTGCCCGAACCAGTTTACTGCGGTTGTCTAATGGTGCTGTCTCGGCCCTCACTCCACGTTGTACCCCTCCTCCACACTACCAGTGGTCCCGGCGGGTGGTATCCGCTGGTACTGCAAGCTCCCTGTGGTCCTCACCGGTGTGCAGGGTGCTCCTCACTCCCAGCCGCTCTCGGAAGTTGCCTTGCCCCTCGGTGGTCAGGGTCCTCAGATATGCGTGCTCCGATTCCGCTTCCGCAACGGCATCGGAGTCCGCTGCCCGCCTGCACCATTCACTCCTCGGGCGGCCGGGTCTGCCCTCTCGAGCGGCCCCCTCCAGAAGACCTAGTCCAGTGCTCCGGGTACGCGGCCGTTGCCGGTTGCAGGCGTCGCCGCCCAAGATCAGTCCGCCATCCACCAGCCACTAGGTCGGGGAGCAGGGGGCGCCGCACTCACCACAACCCGGGGTTACGATGACTTCGCCCCCCTCGTTCGGCGCCGAAGGTGCCCTCAGTCGTGCCCCCGCTCTGCTGGGCAGCCGCCGGATCACCAGCTCTGTTCAGGTGCACTCCGTCTCCGGGCCTCTCCGGAGCTTCACGCCGCCATCTTTTTCTTTGTTCTCGGCCCGGCTCCTCCGAGCTCCGGGACTGGATCTCCGCTCGTCCCCCGAGTTCCCGCTGGCATCCAAACTCTCCTTTCCGCTCAGCAAACACCTCGTGTGTCGATTCCGGACCTTCAGAGGTACTACAGGCAGGAATAGCAGGATAAATATCGGGACTCGGCGCGGAGCCGCACGCTCACACAGCCATCCCGGTCGGCGCTCAAACCACGCCCCAAATGTGATGATAGATAATAATACTTTTATTTGATTTGTTAAAATCATAAAATGTGTGGAACATACCACCATGATGAAAACATATTAATTCAGATTCAGAATAAAAATTGCAATAAAACATTTTTAGTTGTCGTAACCCTAACATGGTATTGTACCAATGTACAACAGATTATTATAACAGCAATGTAAACATGTCTGTGCTTTCCATTGTAAGTAAAGTGCTAATGTCAACAAAAAAAGGGGAAGGAGAAAAGTGCAAAACTGCTATGAATTACCTTCTTTCCGGTTTCTTAAGTCACTATGGCTTGCAAATCTGGAACATTTACTGGTATGAGGGCATTTATGCCGAAAACTTGTTGTAGAAAAGAGCTTTGAAAGAAAGGGAGTACAAAAAAGATCTAAAAAAGACTGAGGTCGGCTACTTTATGGCCTTCTTCCAAGATTCCTGTTTCGGTGTTTCTTTCTTTCCAAGTTCTTGTGCTGTATCTTTCTTTCCTAATTCTTGCTCTGCTAGTGACAAGAATTTGACAGTCTTGCACGACAGCTGGACTGAGGAATCACTGAGGCTTTTTATGATGACCAGATTTGTGTTTCTCTTAAGATTGGCCATAAGAGTGACGTCCTTAAATTAGGTAATGCCGGGCAGATGCATAATAGATGTAGTAGTGACTCTGCTCCGTTACCACAGAGACGGCAGTCCAGGGATGGCTCAGTCTGTAGCCATTTTGGAGTAAGATCCTTCTTTGAAAAAGAACCCAATCTCAGTAAGGTTAATTTCCGCTTGTAATGGTCTCTGAAGCATTCTTGCAGGTAGGGTTGTGGTTTCATTTGCTTGTATGTTGGCATCACCGACCATGCATGACTTTTGCTGGCAAGTAAGGCTTTATCGGTTTGTAACAATATTTTTTTTGTAGATTTATTTGTGATTTTTTTAAAAACAGGGTATGACATAGGTGTTTGCCAAACTTCCTCCAGGTTTAGGGTTAGAAGCGCTTGTTTTAAAATATGGCATATAGAATTTTTGTGCCTTTATTGTATTTCAACCTCCTCCCAGCAATGGCGAGCTAGCGTGTCTTCTTTGGCTGCCCTCATTCGCCAGTAATATTTGGCCAGGACTCCTTGTCTGGCCTGTATCTGGTTCGTTAGTCCACATTCCAGACGTATCTGCACCTGAGAGATATGCCGCAGGATTAAAAACAGTTTTTTAAATAATCTGGACTGGGCTAGATTTAACATTTGGGATTCTTTGGTATCAGCATTGAGCTGTATGTTATCGCTGGCAACAAATTTGCAGCCACTACCTTTAGGAGACGGTTTGTTGAGCTGCTACTTAGGCTTTTCTGTAAAGTTTTGAATGCAAATAATAGTTGTTTGATTTTTGTTTGAGCATGTTCTATGTGTTGTTTGAAACTTTAATGGCAGTCTAAGAGAACCCCCAAGTATTTGTATACTTCCACCTGCAATAAGATGCTTGGATTTATCCTCCAGATGGATTTGGGGCATTTATTATGAGTGCTGGAACAACATAAGACGTTAGGGGGCATATTATCGAGAACAACGTTAACATTATCACCGCTTTAGCGGCAGTAAACTGCCGCTAAAGAGACGATAGTGGGCTTGATAATATGCCCTTGAGAATTCCAATGGAAGCCTATGTTCACGTCAGAACATGGGCTTCTATGGGAATTCACAAGGGCATACTATCAAGCCCATTATCGCCACTTTAGCAGCAGGTTCCTGCCACTAAAGCTGTGATAATGTTAGTACTGTTTCTTGACAATATGCCCCTAGATTTTTTTAGACTGATTATCAGTTGTTCTTTCGAGATGTATGTTGCTAGTTGTGAGATCAGGCGCTGCAGACCAAGAGGAGTTTTGGGAGAGTAACACAATACCGTCCACATACTGCAAACTTACTACTGATGTCTTTCCCAATTTGGGAGGGTCTCCCTGGATGAGACTAAAGTTGCTTTCTAAATCAGCAGTATAGATGTTGAAAAGACAGGGCACCAGAACGCTTCCTTATTTTTGCCATTTTTTTGTTGGAAATTTCTTAGTTCGACTCTGGCCATCCCCTTTTCTTTATCTGAACCCAAGTTTGTGAGTATAGGTTGTTAATTGCTTTCAATAATTTGGGGGGGAATCCCCTTGCTTTCATATTGACCCATAGCTTGGCTATTGGCCCTTTGTCTAATGCTGCTTTGAGATCTACAAAGCATGTGTAGAGGATGTTTGAATTGACGATCACTTTCTTTGCTAAGAGGGTGAGTGCTGAAATATTTGATAAAGACCCTGTGCCGGCCCTGAACCCAGTCTGCGTTTTTAGGAATAGATTTTTAGTGCTTACCCATGTCTCTAGGCTGCCAGTAAATTTGTTGTGTAGATCTTTGCCTCTATCCGACCAAATGATTGGAATTGGAGAGTCAGGGAGAATCAAGATGGCGGACTGACGCCGCCTCGGAGTGGTAGCAGTTACAGAGGCTCCCGGTTCCCTACCATCGGGAGACTATGAGAGAGAGATAGCGCTACGCTAAAGTGACTGCTACTAAGAGAAAAACTTCTGCTGTTCCTTTTGTTGAAAATCGGTGTTTGGAACAAAGTACCTGTCGAAAAGAACGCTGGATGCTGCGCATTGTTGGGGGCTGGAGCCGGCGGTGGCTGCTCGGAGTGCCGAGTGCCCGCCCGCACTGTGGATTGCTGGGCTGCTGGGCGGGTCTTACTTTGCTCGTAGCCCCGCCAAGCCTCGAATTACGAAAAACACCATGGGAAACACCACCGGGGACTCCGTTTCAACTGGGATTTCGTAATACAACTCCAGTGTCGGAGGGGCTAAGGATGGCCCCTAAAGTCAACACGAGAGCCACCCGAACGGAGAAAAATGCGAACCCAGAGACACGGCTCTCAAAATAATGCCTGCCGACACAACTGATCCCTCTATTACAGGCAAAACACTGGCTGTAGCGGGTAAGCAATTCATTTGTGCTCTGCTGTTTGTTATCCCC
Source organism: Lissotriton vulgaris (assembly GCF_964263255.1). Taxonomy (NCBI): domain Eukaryota; kingdom Metazoa; phylum Chordata; class Amphibia; order Caudata; family Salamandridae; genus Lissotriton; species Lissotriton vulgaris. The sequence continues at coordinate 775,216,733 of NC_141694.1, forward strand.
GACTTGAATGACAGCAGTAATGTGGGAAGCAATTATGGCAAAAATTTTCACATTAAGGGAAATTCTGGAAAAAGTGCTACTAAAGTGGGGACTGGCTGCGCAGATAAAGCAGCTATTGGCTCAACGTTTAATGACATTGAGACATCTGTAGGCGTGACAGAGAAGATCAACCCCATTGAGAGTATAGATATAGAAGATGAAACTGGCATAACCTCCGGGGCAACAAAGGAGGATGATACAGCTCTGGGGGTGAATTTAAATAAGGCAAGCTCAGATAGCACTAAGCCAACTACAGCTATTGACTTAGCAGGTAAACTCTACACTCAAGCTGGCGCTGGCAGAGAGGAACAATTGAACGAAGCAATCAATGCATCTGAACCAGGTGGTTTAACTATAGAAGAGTCAGAGGAGAGCCTGAGTGCGGAATATGAGGAAATACCTGATGAAGAGGAGGTGATATGCAGATCTGCTGTAGGTACAGGCACTGATAAGCCTCTTGGACGTAAAAAAGGAAAAATAAAAGCAAAAACTAGACTTAAGAAAGGCAATTGTAATTCCTCTAATCTTGGCATCTCCCCAGCTAGATTGGGTGTAAAGCCCACTAAGGATGAAAGCCTGATAAGAAACTGGATTTGAGCAAAGGGTGGGGTCAAGAATATGGCTCTGCGATTGTCGGGCGTTAGCCCTGTGGAAGACACGAATATTAGAGACGGTGGGAGTGCCTCTTCTATGCTGGATGATGTGTCGTCTCCTATTTCTATTATTGTCCAGGCTAGCATTGAACCGGTGCGCACGGATCAGCCTTGCGGTAATATCGCTGTTGATAACTCAAGCTCGGGTACAGTCGGTAATCTATCTGCCACTTCAGATGCCATATCTGCCACTGCAGTTGCTATACCAGATGCTGTAGGTCCAACTTCTACTCTGGCCCCAACACGTACTAACAGATCACTGGCCTCTGAGAAAATGCTGGATTTAGATCATCCTACCTCTTCTGCTCCGGACTTAATATTGAAGATTCTTACAGACCATCGGCATGAAGGACAACAACATTTCCTTCAGTTAAGGGAGGATAATATTAAATTACATAACTCCCTATTAGAGCTGACTAGCAAATTAGGGGGGATAACTCAGGAAATGGAAGAACTAAAACAAAGAGTTCTTGATGTGGAGAAGGAAGGGCGCGAACAGAACTCTTAGCTAACCAACATACCGAGCGATTAACTGACCTGGAAACTAAACTGGAGGACATGGAAAACCGTGCAAGACGGCAGAATCTTTGATTTTTTGGGGTCCCCGAGGGGTCTGAAGGAGCAGATCCAACGGCCTGTGTCGTCAAACTATTTCAGAAGGATTTGTTAGATCTTTCGGATTGGGACTGGGACTCGCAATTGCAAAGAGTGCATAAACTACCTCTTTTTTTAAAAAAATAGGGAAAGCAAGTTCCCACGTCCTCTCCTGATTTATTTTGGTAATTACCTACTGAGACAGGCTGTCTCATTAAAGGCTAGACCTAATACCCCTGTTACAGTGGAAAATGTCAAATTTTTTGTTCACTCTGATCTGAGCAAAAGCACTATGGATAGGCGATGGAAGCATCGCCAGATAATTGATTCTTTTAAATCAATAGGGTGTGATGTATATCTGCAGGAGCCGGCCTGTCTTAAGGTGATTAAGCATGGCCATGTTTTTTCACAGATTTGAAAGAAGCAGAGCTGGCACTCACTAAATTAAGCTCTTGAATACCAATGGAAGTATAATTGGTAGACTTAGCTCAAGAAATGAGATAGTTTAGCTATATATATATATTGAAATATTCACATAGAAATTAAAACGGGTGATTAAAAAACATAGTTAGCGGGTTTAAATAAATAAATAAACAATTACTTCTACTTTCTCTTTTTCTCTTATTTCTCTTCTCTCTCTGATTTATGGTTTATTACTGGGTTTTTTGGTGGGGGACTGGTGCTCAGAGCCTCCCGGCTGCCACTCAGTAGAGTTGCCTCTTCAACGGCAGTAGGGTATAGAGGGGTGCTCTCCTCGAAGGGACTAAAGGGTGGGGGGGTTGAGAGTGGGCTGTTGGGTGGGTGGGTAAATAGGGTTGAAAATCTCATTGCAAGAGTTAGAATTGTTAAACTGAATCCAGGTACGACATTTACACCTCGTTTTCTTATAATGCAGAGGAAGATTATCTATCTGCTTTTTAAAGATGTTTTTTTTCAGATGTATAGTCTGGAATCTGGCTGGTCTTAACAATAAAAATAAGAGGAGACTGGTTCAGGAGGAGCTTAATATGTATAAACCTCATTTGGTTATGCTCTCAGAAACTTATATAGGATATCAGGATAGAAAACTCTTGGGACAATTAGGATACAACCTTATTACTTGTTCAACTTTGGTTGCCTCAATCCGGGGGATAGCAATATTGAAGCAGAAGCAATCGACTATTAAAATTACCCGTACGGCTGATGATTCAAAAGGGAGAAGGGCAATAATTCAAGCACAAATTGATTATTGCAAATATGTATTCTGTGTGGTCTACGGCCCTAATATTGACGAACCAACTATGTATGATCGATTAAATATTGAATTGTTAGACTGGAAGGGAGAATTGTTGATCATGGGCGATTTCAACTGTGTCATGAACTATGATATAGATACTACTAGATGTGGTGCTCTTTGGCACATATGCAAAGTTAGAGCTGCTAGGAACATCCTTTACAACGCAACTTTTACAACGCACTACCATTACAACGCAAAATTTACAGCGCAAGTGCTTTTAAAACGCATGACTTTACAACGCATCCCATTACAACGCAAGTCTTTACAACGTAAGTATGTATTAAGGTATATTTTTTTAATTTCAATTTAAAATTTGAAAAATATTTATATGAAATTAATACTCAAGTAACAATTAAATAAATGTAATTAATATTTCGATTATTTTACATTAAATTTTATTTTACAATTAATATTCTTTTAATAAAGGATAAATAATACTTAAGGTTAAAATAATATCTGAAGGTTTTTTAATAAATAATTGGATTATTTTTTAATTTAAATTATTAATACAATGAATACTCAAGTTACACTTTTAAAAAATGAAATATGAGTACATTTATTTTAAATTATTTAATATATGTATGTATTTAAATAAAAATACTCAAGTAATTAAAAAATTGAAGGTATATTAAAATTAATACTCCAGTAACAATTTCATAAGATGAAAAGATGCATTTAAAAAAAAGGAAATTCTGTTTCAGTAATATTTGTTACATTATATTTAAGTATAAATTAATAATTGAAGGTATGTAATAAATAATTTGATACATTTTTAATTAAAATTATTAATACAATTAATACTCAAGTTACATTTAAAAAAAATGAAATATGAGTAAATTTATATTAATAGATTTAATATATGTATATATTTAAATAAAAGTACTCAAGTATTAAAAAAAAACTAAAGGTTTATATTAATTAATTTGATTATTATTTTAAAATAGTATAATTTATAAAATTAATAACCAAGTAACTTATTTAATAAATGAAGTATGAGTAAAGTTATGTTATTATATTTTAAAAAAGAATATATAAATATTAATGTAGTAGATTTTTATTTATTTATGTATTTAAAATTTAAAAATATACAAGTATTAATTAAATTCAAATAATCCTGTAGTAATTTTAACAAAAAGTTATATTTAAAGTGTTCAGGATTATTACTTAAAATGAAGTACCAAAAAATGAATGATTCATTATTAATCACTAAGTTATTAAATTAAATAAATAATAGTGAGTATAACATAAATATTATTTTAATTTATTAAAAAATATATTTTATTAAGTAATGGAATGTTTATAATAATTTTAAATTTAAAGGAACTCTTAAATGTATTTTTATTAATATTCAAGTAACATTTAAAATATTAATAAAACATAGATTTATTAAAAGATATTTGAAATATAATTTTTTAATTTGAAAAAAAATGTTATGAAAAAATAAAATCTTTGGAGAACATGAACAAATGTAATAAAAAACATCTATATTGTTAAGAAGTTAAAAAAAATGAAAAACATTTGTTTTAACATTAAAGAATAACATGTTCCCACGCTTTTCTATTGAATTCAATGGAGACTTTTGTCCTTTATTTATTTCCATAGTGTAAGTTATGAATCCCGCGGAACTACTTTGCAAGCTGCTAAAAAGGTACAAGTGTGAAATTTTGGATGGAAATGGAATAAGTATAGAGGTAAGTAATATTTATCATAATTAACTATGATATAACATATATAAATATTTCACATTTAGAATAATGACATTATTAAAAACAGAGACAGGATAGTTTTCATTTATTATTTTTTATTAAAAAAATAGCATAGAATAATAATAATTGTATTCATTTTTGTATTATTTTTTAGAAATTTTAAATGTAAAGAAACTTTAATAAATACATATTTTAATACGTTTAATAAAAAATATAAATAGTCCTTTTTTCATCTTTGTAGCTCCAGATGACGTCGTCGCATAAACGTGCATGTAAGCGGCCATTTTGAACAGCGTCGAAGGAGGAAGCAGCAGGAAGCTGATCTGCGCTCAGGTAGGAAACTCTTTAAACTTTATTTATAAACATAGGAATGTTAATTAGGATATATATATATATTGTAAAGAAAGGATAAGGAGAGGTTGCATATGTTAAATGTAATGTCTACGATGTAATTTCAGCATGCCGACGCTCATGTTACTATAGTATGCCTTTGTCGGGTCGCTATAAATAATAGGTTAATGTTATTTATAGATGAATTTTGTTAAACAAAGGTGTATGCAAATGTTATTTTAGATCGTCAGACTTTTTATTGCTTAAAAAAAGTTATAATGTCAAATGAATTGCAATAAAAAATCTGAAAGTGCATCAAATACATGTAATTGGAAATGAATTCTAGATCCAGTTTGACAGATAGCTGCTTTCGTGGATTTTTGATTACTTTTGTGATTTAGTTGGAATAAAGTTTGTTTACTTGAATTGTGGTTCTTATGGCGTTTAAGAATTCTGAACATATTGGCATTCGGAAAGTTATGAAACCTTGGAAGATGGACATAGTAAAAATTTGGATTTCTCGGAATTAGTATTATTCTTAGGATAGAGTTAGAAAGTTTTTGGATATTGTGCACGTTGTTTTACTTTCAGGATGCATATATAATTTGGAAACCTTTCCAGATTGATTTGGAATGAATATGGATTTTGTGGACTTTGGATTACTATCAAGATGCACATGGACATTTAAAATCTTTCAAGTTGGATTTGGAGAAAAGATGGATTTTGTGGATTTTGGATTACTTTTAGGATGTATATGGACTTTGGAAACCCTTTCAAATGGATTTGGAAAAAAAATGGATTTCATGGACCTTGAATTATTTTCAGGATGGATTTAAGAAGATCATGGATTTCGTGGACTTTGGGTTACTATCAGGATGCACATTGACTTTGGAAAAATTTCATGATATACTTAGGAAAAATGTGGAGTTTGTGGAGTTTGGATGACTTTCAGGATGTGTATGGACTTTGGAAACCTTACTAAATGGACTTGGAAAGAAATGTATTTCGTGGACTTTGAATTTTTTTCAGGATGGAGTTGGAAAGATCATGGATTTTGTGGACTTTGGATTACTATCAGGATGCACATGGACGTTAGAAACCTTTCCAGGTGGAGTTGGGAAAACATGGATTTCGTGGAGTATGGATGACTTTCAGCATGTATATGGACTTTGGAAACCTTACCAAATGGACTTGGAAAGAACATGGATTTTGTTGACTTTTAATTATTTTCTCGATGGAGTTTGAAAGAATATGGATTTTGTGGCCTTTGGATTTTTATCAGGATGCATATGGACGTTGGATGATTTCCTTTTATTGTTTGGGTTATTGGATTTTGCCTCCAAATGGATTAATTTTGGAGAAACAAGATAAAGAAAAAAAAAGAAGACAACTAAAGGTAAGCTGACCCGACGTTAATTTTTTTAAAATAATTTAGAAAAATGTGAGTGCCAATTGAATTGAAACATTTATATAATTTAGGTAAAAGCAGGAAAGTAAGGTGTAAATTATATTTATAAATGTAGAATGTTAGGAACATTATCAAGGTAGTCTAAAGCCACACACAATGAAACTGTTGTAGAATAGCCAATAGTCTCTCAGACATTTCCTTAGATTTTTGGGAAATGCTTGTGTTTAGGCTACCAGCTAATGCTTGAGAGATTCTCATTTCTTGAAAACTTTGCTCCTTCTTCAAAGTTTCCAAAAATGAATAGAAGTTAGGGTGTGGTTTGCCAATTGTATGGTTGAAGGAGTTATACCATCCCTCTATGGCATTGTTTGTTTTGCCTTCTCCTTCTAAGCAGCTCGTGTAGCAGTTCCACCACTCCACATGGAAACGTGGCTTCCTCCTGCGACCCGATCTGCTTAGATGTCCAATCCATGTGTCCTCAAAATAATTTAGTAAGGGTGCCAATTTTTCTTCATTTTCGTTAAAAAAATCTGATTCTGTAATTGCAGTGTAGTACTCGTCTACACTTTCAGGAGGGACAAAACAAAGAGCTGTAAGTTTTTTAAATTCAACTCTAGTTTGCTATCAGTTGAGTACTCTGCAACCAGGGATGTTTTTTGTAGTTTACGCCAGAATGCCTGGGAAAAATGAAAAAAAATCCCTGAATTTGGGTATCCGTGTCTATTTTAGTGATCACATTGATCAAAGCCAATTCAAAATCAATAATTATCTTCCTAGGACTTTTATTACATGTTTTGCTTTTAATCACTGATAAAAGTTCAGTGTAGGTTGCAGATTGCTTATCAGGTAGCAAACTATATAGTAAGGGAATTGTGGTTAATCTTTGTGTGAATAGTGTAAATTTGGGTGAAAGGATGGGGTGTACTTTTAAACATCCCATCCATCATCCAAATTTCACTGTTCTCTAACTTAGCAAGGTTGCGGGGTGTACTAAAGATAAGAATACTTTTATGAGGGTTTTGGTTGTCGTGCAGGAGGAAAGGTTCATTAGAAAAAGAAATAGTGAGTTCTTTAGGAATTTGAATGTCAGAAAAAGTATGAGGAGTTGAACTTTGTGTATTACTTGCCTGTTTTTGTCTTTGTATAATTCTTCGCAAATTGGGAATAATAGGCATACTACTAGCAACAACACTGGGAACATGCTGTGCAACCTCTCCTAAAATAGATCCAGTAGTGTCATTGGAGGTGCATGCAATTTCTTTCATTTCATTTATTGTTTCTCTTACTTCAATCTCCATTGCAGAAGCAGAGTGGTTATGATCTGTTGTTTTAATAATGTTTTCACCAAGGGTATCCGCTCTGCCACTGCAATGGGATGAGTAATATTGCACACACCTCCAATGTCTACGTGGTTCACTTATCCTTCCTTTACAATATATATATCCAGCATGTTTCAACAAGTGGTTTCCCTTTTTAGATTTAATATAGGTTGCAGTTTTTTGTGTTGACATGATCTGTAACAAAAATAATGAAAACAAAATTATTATGTGAATTTTTACATGTTACTCTTACACTACACTATCACATTTTCCCTACTAGTACACTTTCCTTGAGTTAGAATAGTAAATGCCATTCTTCACTATCCCGAACTTTCCTTACTGCTGCACCTTCCTAGAGTTAGAATAGTAAATGGTACCCCTATACTATCTCGCACTTTCCCTACTGCTGCACCTTCCTGGAGTTAGAATAGTTAATGGTAGCCCTATACTATCTCTCACTTTCACTACTGCTGCACCTTCCTGAAGTTAGAGTAGTATTTGGTACCTCTACACTATCTCACACTTTCCCTACTGCTACACCTTCGTGGAGTTAGAATAGTATATTACATCCCTACACTATCATTCACTTTCCTTACTGTTGCACCTAATAGGAATTAGAATAGTAAATTCCACTCTTACACTATCCCTCACTTTCTCTACTGTTGCACCTTTTCGGAGTTTGAATAGTAAATTACACCCCTACACTATCCCTCACTTTCCCTGCTGCTGCGCCTTCTTGGAGATTGAATAGTTAATTACACCCCTTCAGTATCCCTCACTTTCCCTACTTCTTCACGTTCCTTAAGTTACATTATTAAAGTATTGCTCTCTGTTCAGTTTTATACTGTTGTATTTTGATTTGTTTTACCTTTTTAGTCTGGTCTTCCTTTCTTTTTCTGTAAACTGTGTTTTTGGTCTTGGCTTTGCTTTGCTTTTCTTTGTTCAGTAGTTGAGATTCTGCAAAGATTGAAAACAAAAATAATGTTATAGCATGTTTTAATTGTTTAAAAAAGTTAAGATGACTGTATTCCTGTGCTCTATCTATCTTTTTGCCTACTGCTGCTCTATGTTAGATTTAGATTAGGAATTTACACCCCTTCACTATACCTCACTTTACCTACTGCTGCACCTTCCTGGACTTACTATACTAAAATATTGCTTTTTGTTTACTTTTATATTGTTGCATTTTGATCTGTTTTACCTTTTTTGTTTGGTGTATTGCATTTTGCTGAAAACTGTTTTCTTTGTATTGGCTTGGCTTTGGTTTTCTCTGGAAGGTAGTTGTGAATCTGTAAAGATTGAAAAGAAAGATTATGTTATTTGATGGGTTTTTTTTAAGTTTACATGACTGTATTCCTCTGTACTATCTATACCTTTCGAATCAGATTAAACTCACATGAGTTAGTATACTAAATTGCATCCCTACATTATCACTCCTTTTCCCTACTGCTGCACACCTACACTATGCCTCACTTTCCCTACTGCTGCACCTTCATGGAGTTAGAATAGTAAATTGCACCCCTACACTATCCCTCACTTTTCCTACTGCTGCACCTTCCTGGAGTTAGAATAGTAAATTGCACCCATACACTATCCTTCACTTTCACTACTGCTGCACCTTCTTGGAGTTAGAATAGTACATTGTACCCCTACATTATCCCACACTTTCCCTACTGCTGCACCTTCCTGGAGTTACTATAGTGAATTGCACCCCTACACTATCCTTCACTTTCACTACTGCTGCACCTTCTTTGAGTTAGAATAGTAAATTACACCCCTACACTATCCCTCACTTTCCCTAGTGCTACACCTTCCTGGAGTTATAATACTAAAATATTGCTCTTTGTTCACTTTTATATTGTTGCATTTTCATCTGTTTTACCTTTTTAGTTTTGGGTATTGTCTTTTGCTGGAAACTGTTTTCTTGGTATTGGCTTGGATTTGCTATTCTCTGGAAGGTAGTTGTGAATCTGTAAAAAATGAAAAGAAAGATTATGTTATTTGATGTTTTGATTTTTTTTAAAGTTTATATGACTGTATTCCTCTGTGCTATCTATACCTTTTAATACAGAATAAACTCACATGAGTTAGTATACTAAATTGCATCCCTACACTATCACTCATTTTCCCTACTGCTGCACCTTCCTGGAGTTTGAATAGTAAATTGAACACCTACACTATCCCTCACTTTCCCTACTGCTACACCTTCCTGGAGTTAGAATAGCAAATTGCACCCCTACACTATCCCTCACTTTCCATACTGCTGCACCTTCCTGGAGTTAGAATAGTAAATTGCACCCCTACACCATCCCTCACTTTCCCTACTGCTGTACCTTCTTGGAGTTAGAATAGTAAATTGCAACCCTACACTATCACTCACTTTCCCTATGCCGACACCTTTCTTGAGTTTGAATAGTAAATTACATCACTACACTATCCCACACTTTCCCTACTGCTACACCTTCCTGGAGTTAGAATAGTACATAACTCCTCTTCGCTGTCCCTCACTTTCCCTACTGATGCACCTTACCTTAAGTTACAATACTAAAGTATTGTTCTATGTTTAGTTTTATACTGTTGCATTTCGATTTATTTTACCTTTTTAGTCTAGTCTTTTTTCCCTTTTCTGTAAACTGTGTTTTTGGTCTTGGCTTTGCTTTGCTTTTCTTTCTTTGGTAGTTGAGATTCTGCAAACATTGCAAATAAAGAAAATGTTATAGCATTTTTTCATTCTTTTAAAAAGTTGAGATGACTGTATTTCTGTACACTATTTATCCTTTTGCTTACTGCTGCACTATTCTATTGTTTGAATGGGAAATGACACCTCTTCACTATCCCTCAGTTTTCGTACTGCTGCACTTTCAAGGAGTTACAATACAAAAATATTGCTCTATGTTTAGTTTCATATTTTTTATTTTAATCTGTTTTACCTTTTCAGTCTGGTGTTTTGCCTTTTTCAGGAAGCTGTTTTCTTTGAATTGCCTTTGTTTTGCTTTCTTTTGAAGGTAGTTGTGAATCCGTAAACATTGAAAAGAAAAAATATGTTATAGAATGTTTTTTTTCTTAATAAAACTTTACATGACTGTTTTTCTCTGCACTATCTATCTCTTTGACTACAGATTCAACTACTGGATTTAGAATTGTATATTACACCCCTACACTATACCACACATTCCCTACTGCTGCATCTTTCTAGAGTTAGAATAGTAATTGGTACCCTTACACTATCTCACACTTTCCCTACGGCTACACCTTCCTGGAGTTAGAATAGTAGATTACATCCCTACACTATTTCACACTTTCCCTACTGCTACACCTTCCTGGAGTTAGAACAGTATATTACATCCCTACACTATCATTCACTTTCCATACTGTTGTACCTAACAGGAATTAAAATAGTAAATTTTACCTCTACACTATCCCTCACTTTCCCTACTGCTACACCTTCGTGGAGTTAGAATAGTAAATTGCACACCTACACAATCCCTCACTTTCCCTACTGCTGCACCTTCCTGGAGTTAAAATAGTAAATTACACCCCTACACTATCACTCACTTTCCTTACTGCTGCATCTTCTTGGAGTTAGATTAGTAAATGGTACCCCTACACTATCCCTCACTTACCCTACTGCTGCATCTTCCTGGAGTTAGATTAGTAAATTGCACCCCTACACCATCCCTCACTTTCCCTACTGCTAAAACTTCTTGGAGTTACAATAGTAAATTACACCCTTACACTATCCTCTCCTTATCCTACTGCAGCACTTTCCTGGAGTTAACATTGTGAATAGAACCCTACACTATCCCACATTTGCCCTACTGCTGCACCTTCCTGGAGTTACAATAGTAAATAGAACCCCTACACTATTTCACACTTACCCTACTACTGCATCTTCCTGTAGTTTGAATAGTAAATTGTACTCCAACAATATCCCACAGTTACCCTACTGCTGCATCTTTCTAGAGTTAGAATACTAATTGGTACCCTTACACTATCTCACACTTTCCCTACTGCTACACCTTCCTGGAGTTAGAATAGTATATAACATCCCTACACTATCTCACACTTTCCCTACTGCTACACCTTCCTGGAGTTGGAATAGTATATTACATCCCCACACTATCATTCACTTTCCTTACTGTTGTACCTAACAGGAATTAAAATAGTAAATTTTACCTCTACACTAACCCTCACTTTCCCTACTGCTACACCTTCATGGAGTTAGAATAGTAAATTGCATCCCTACACTATCACTCACTTTCCTTACTGCTGCACCTTCTTGGAGTTAGATTTGTAAATGGTACCCCTACACTATCCCTCAGTATCCTACTGCTGCACCTTCCTGGAGTTAGATTAGTAAATTGCACCCCTACACTATCCCTCACTTTCCCTACTGCTAAAACTTTTTGGAGTTACACTATCCTTTCCTTATCCTACTGCAGCACTTTCCTGGAGTTAGAATTGTAAATAGAACCCTACACTATACCACATTTACCCTACTGCTACACCTTCCTGGAGTTAGAACAGTAAATTTTACTCCTACACTTTCCAACACTTACCCTACTGCTGCATCTTCCTGGAGTTAGATTAGTAATTGGTACCCCTATACTATCTCACACTTTCCCTACTGCTGCACCTTTCTGGAGTTAGAATAGGAAATTACATCCCTTTATTATCCCTCACTTTCACTACTGCTGCAACTTTTTTGATTTACACTAGTGAATGTTACCACTACACTTCATTTGTACATTTTACCTTTTTAAATATCCTCCTTGGTATTTTCAATTAATTAACTTCTCGTTATTTTCTTTCGTCACTTATCTGTGTGGAAATGGCAATAATTTTCTTTGCATCAGTAAAGGTTTTTTACGTTTCAGAAATTTATAAATATTTTTAAATATTTGTAAATTAGTACCTTTTAGATATTGTTGATAGGGACTTTGGCTCCTTTGTGAAAACTCTGTTTTCGTGTCTTTTATGGCTTTCACAAATTTAAATATTTGGCTGTTGAAAATTTAAATTGGACATTTGCCTATTTTTAAATATAAGTTAATCGATTATTTATTATCAATTTTTGAAAAACATTTCTAATACTCGAAAACATGTTTAACAATGTGTCTCTTCACATTTAGCAAACTTGTTTTTTTAATTTGATTTAATATGCACTCTGGCTTTTTAGTGTTTTTTAAATGTTACCACTTTTAAAGGAATTGACTTATTCTGCTATTTTACTTAATTTGCATACTTTTGATTAATATTTATAGGTACTTACATATCTGTCTAAATTCGCTGTATTTTCGTAAAATTGCTTTTTTGATTCATCAAATTATTGAAAATCTGTAATTTAATTTATGATATAATTTAGTATTAATCCTTAGTTATTATGGATTAATTCTTGTTATACCTCTTTATCTTTTTAAACTTACTTGTATGTGTCAAAATATCGATTTCTCAATGACTCCGGGTCGTCGCTGTGTAAAAAGGTCAGAGGGTCAGTTTTTGGCGTCTGCTCTCTCTGGTAGTTGATAATCAACTGTTTTCAATATGGTGTTTTGCTCGTATTTATAGGTTTGTGTCAGTGTGCTCTTAATTTTTGAGTAAGCCTGCATTTTAAAAGGCTTTTAAAATCGTTTTATTTGATGTGTAAACATACAATTTAAAACATTGTTTTTTAAAGAGTTGTTTTAATTTCCTAATTCCGTTTTGGCATTCATTTTGTTTTCAGTGTTTTGCTTTTACATTCATGAAAAGAGTTGTAGGACTATTTTTAAATCTTCACTAACTAACATGGCTGATATGTGTTTTTTATTTGTTGGTTATTTCGGATGAATAAATGTATTTCTCGATATTTTTTTAGAAATGATATTTCTAAGTCGTGCTTATTTAATTAAAAAAATTACATTTTAGAATATGGAAGTACTTTTTTTAATACTCAAGTATTAATTTTAATACTCGAGTATTAATCTTGTAAAAATACTTTGCTTTTCCTAATTTTTATTACCACATTTTAACCACTTGGCTGCTAAGGGGTTGAGGCCCTTCTCATGATATTTCCATTGAAATCAATGGAAAGTCCATGACGAGTTACCCTTGTCATTAGCGGCGAAGAGGTTAATACACTTCCCCACCCACCCACCCAAACCCCCTATTTTCCCTGCATCCCGTTTCAGGTTTTATTTCCCCCCCCAAAAAAAAATAATAATAATAATTTTCGTTTATTTTTATTTTTTTCTGCGTTATAACGGTATGCGTTATATGTGTTTTCGTTGTAATGGTACTTTTCCATTACTTTTACTATTTCGCGGTGTAATGGTATGCGTTGTAATGGTATGCGTTGTAAAGTCATGCGTTGTAAAGGTATTTGCATTGTAAAAAATGCGTTGTAAAAGCATGCGTTGTAATAGTATGCGTTGTAACGTCATACATCCAGAGCTGCTATATGGGAACTAAGTCGATTGCATAATTTAAAAGATGTTTGGCGTACAATACACCCAAATATAGGCGGGTACACTTACTACTCAGCGCCTCACAAACTATGTCCCCCGATAGATATGGTTTGGGCCACAGATAAAATTTTGGATAATTGCATCATAGAATTATGCCCAAGAGTTACATCAGACCACAACCCTATTTTGTTAGAATTTAATATTTCTACTAGGAAACAGGGAATTCGGAAATTTACGTTTCCTAGATACCTCTTATCGGATGTAGCTTTTATTTCTCAATTGAAAGGGCATATTACTAAATTTATAGAGATTATTTTGAACACTGCTGCTGTAATATCAGTCTGGGATGCATGTAAAGCTAGTAATAGGGACTTTGCCCAACAATATGTTTTTAGAAAAAACTCAGAATGTCAGAAAGAGATCAAATCTGCAACTTCTAATATGCTATCTTTGGAAACTCAATTAGCAGCAGCTCTTCTGCAAGGAGATCCTAACTCTGCTGAGTTAAGAATGGAATTGGTGAAGCTGCAGTCAGTCACTAAAAAGACATTAAGGGTAACACACAGTGTGAAACTTCATAAATACCATCTGTCGCAGTATGAAAGTGGTAATAGAATTGGGAAGGTGCTAGCCTACAAGGTAGCAGATAAGAAGGCTAAAACTTCTATTAAGGCTATCAAGGATATCAACATGGCAACCTACAGCCAGCCAGAACAGATACTCGACCAATTTGTTAAATACTACAGTAGGTTATACACTCCAGAAATATCTCCTAATAATGATCATATATTCTCATATCTTAATACTTACTTAGCGGATTACCAAGTTAGAGAAGGAATTAGCCAACTTGAATCAAATATTACTCCCACAGAAATACGGCTTGCAATAGCTTCTCTCCCTTCTGGTAAGGCAGCTGGAGAGGACCTGCTCCCCATCGAATTGTATAAAATTTGCACTCGGGAATTACTCCCTCTTTTTAGTTCAGTTATAGACTCAATCAGTGAAACAGGGAAAGCCCCTGCTTCGTCGAACATCGCCAAAATTGTATTCTTTCTTAAAAAGCAAAAGCCTGCAGATGAATGCGGGTCATACAGGCCAATCTCATTAATTAATGCGGATGCTAAGGCTTTTGCGAAAATCCTGGCTACCCGATTAACTCTTCTTATGCCGGAGCTGGTTAATATACAACAACATGCCTTCGTTATGGGGAGAGATACCAATGCCCACGTTAATATGGCTATTACCTCTTTTGACGTCGCACTAACTGAGTCCACCCCACTTGGAATGGTTATGCTGGATGCTGAGAAAGCATTTGACCGAGTGGGGTGGGACTATTTATGGACAGTACTCAAAACTCTTGGTTTCCAGGATAAATATCTTGGTTGGATTCGGTCATTGTATGATTACCCGACTGCTAAAATAAGCTATGCAGGCATGAGTTCACCTGGATTTCCAATAGCAAGGGGTACTCGGCAAGGGTGTCCTTTGTCACCGTTGCTGCTCGCGCTTTCTTTGGAACCATTTTTAAATGCACTTTTGTCTCAAGTAGATATTGTTCCCTTTCAACATGGTAGGAATACTTTAAAAATAACCGCGTACGCGGATGACATTGCGATCTTTACTACTGATGTAGTGAAAGCTATCCCAGTGATAACTAAGGAAGCTAAAAAGTTTGGGGACATTTCTGGTTATAAATTAAATTTAAATAAAACATAGGTTATCACTAATTATAAACCACTGGCTCCTGTTCAAGGTATGTGCACAAACGCTGTATATTTGAGAGTGAAAATCTCTGCAAATATAGATGAAATTTTCACACTTAATTATAATTCTTTATTAAAAGAAGTAACTCTTTCGTTAAAAAAATGGCAGGAGATACCACTCAGTTTAGCTCGACGGATTAATTTAATTAAAATGAAAATCGTTCCTAGATTTTTGTATTTATTTAGATCGATCCCTTTACGCCTTAATAATCCTTTCTTTAAAAAACTCGATGAGATATGCAGTAGCTCACCGGTCGATCCAGCTGTTGAAACTCCAAATTGAAAAAGGAGGACTGACCTTTCCTGTTTTTGATTATAATTCTATGCAACATTTTTTGTTGCATTCAAAGGTTGCTCAAAAAAGAAAACTCTTTATTTTTTCACAAGTTTATGTTAGGCCCTGATTGCATACAATTTTTATCCAGAGTCCACAATCCAAACTACTATAAGCGAGTTAAGTTTAAGACAGCCAGGGATATTATATAAATTTAGAATTCGATCAAGATTTATGGCAGGATTTCTCTTTATTATGCAAAATTACAATTATGGGGCTATCCAGGACCTCCTGGAATCTTCTCGGATGGAGCTGGGGCTCTATGGTCCAGTTGCCGTATCAATACTTTAGGTGATCTTTATGGCCCCGAAGGAATACTTGATTTTGCTTCACTAAAATCTCTCTATAAATTGAATGATGTATGTACTTCAAATACATGCAAATCTAAGATTTCTTAGTTCGGAAAATGAAAATTAACGAAGTTTGTCATTCTGATCTTTTAAATTGTCTATATTCTGATCGGACTAAATCACTTACTAGCGAAAGTTATAGATACTTATTCAGATGAAAGGTGAATATTGCTGTAATTTGGCGGCTAAATGGACCATCAGAATAGGGATAAATGTAACACCAAATCAGTTATCTGCTTCTCTTAGTCAAATTAATCAACTGGTCCAGTCTTCCAATATTAGACTTCAACTGTATAGAACCATCTGTCAATTATACTATACTCCTCAAAGAATTATTAGATGGCCATCAAGAAACCTATTGAGTGATTGTGTTAAATGTCCTAAATGCGATCTGATTGCCGCCAATTTGGAGCAGATGCTTTATTCTTGCTCGCCCTGTCTGAGTTCTGGAAAGGAATAGAAGGTGTTCTCATTAAGAAACAAATCATATTTCCGCCTTTATCTATTCATTTGATTTTGTTAGATTTACAGGAGGTGAATGGTCCTCATAAAGACTTGAACACTATTATATTTGGCTGTGCAAGATTGATAATCGCTAGGGCTTGGATTTCTTTGAAACCCCCGCATGTCATTGAGTGGTGGACTCTTGTCAATGAAATTTATACTATGGAAATGTCATTAGCAAAGATGAGGGGGCCATCTTAACTAAGAAAACAAGAGAAAATCGGGGGAACTTTTATTTGAGTTTTGATTTATTATTTCCATTTTTAGAGTGTTTGGTGCCTGAAAGGAACAACCTGCCTTTTGAATTGAAAAATTGAGAGTATATATTGTTTTTTTCAGGTGAGTTCCTTTTTTTGCTTTGGCAATTTCTGTGGGTGGTGATGAAAACAATAAAGAATATTTTTTGAAATGTTTAGAACATGATTTTATCTTAAATTTTTCACATGTGGTTCTATCTGCTTATACTACATATGTTTTTTGAGATGTTCTCCATTGACAGTTCAAATTATCTTTTAATGAGCTTGGTACATGTGTTCCTTTGCAAGGAGTTCAGATTTAGAAATCATTGGAGTATAATTCTTTCAGGTTTCTTTTAATTAATACTTGTGAAGTGCTCATTATTTTTGAAATCTTGTTGTATTATGTTTGGCAGTGTTCCACCTTTATTTACAGAGAGGATATGGATCTAAATGTAATGCTCATGTTTCCTGCATATCTGTGAATATACTATGTATAGGCACTTTTTTACATATTAATGTAGAGCTTTTTTATGAGGTGGTTGTTCATGGTTAGTATGACATTTTGCATATGCTAAGACATTGACATGGTGAGTATGCTGTTGTAACATAAATGGAACTGTCTCTGTGGGAAGTAGTAATCTGTTAAGTGAATTAAATGGTTTGTATAGTGTGATCCTTTTCTTCAGAGTGCATAAATTTATATTGCACTTTGTAGTGATGAAATAAAAAAATGGGTCTCTAAAAATTATTGTACAGGTAATAAATATTTCAAATATCTAGAAAATCTAAAAATAAATTTTACAGTGAAATGTCTTTTATCAACAGTAATTATTTAATTGAAAAAAAAGCTCAGTGTCAATGTTTAGAGTTATATTGGCAATTTCTTTTTCAAAACAAGAGGAATGTGGTATCTTACAATATATAGAGTTAATAAGTTAGAGATTATAAAATTATATGTAGTTTAAAAATTAGTAAAGGTAGTTTTCAGTTATACACTTATGGACAAAGATATAATTTAGTCTCTATATTTTTTCAAGCCCCACGGTACAGAGGTAGCAGCCACCGCAATAAAGAACTTGCTCAACACCGGGAGTCAGGAGAAAGCAGCAAACTTGGCCGGTAAGCAACAACAAGTACTGCGATCCCTAATGCCCGCCGCTAGCAATAAAGACAATGCTGCTAAAGACAAAGGGGCTAAACCAGATGTAAACCCAGCGCCTGTAGGGGTCAGCAAAGAGACTGGGCTGATAAATATTAATGGGGACATTGCTATAGATACGAGGAGGGATCTCCAGAGTGCTTTAGGAAGGGAGGCTTGTGCAACTGAGATCGAGATTGCTGTACAAAACAAAACAGCTGTTCCAAATGATATTGACAATGATAAGTATAAAGATACTGGAAAAGGAACAGCTAAGCTAACGCCACAGGCACAGGCGCAGGCACAAATCCCAGACTTAGATATAAGAAGTGACCTCGTTAGTACTAGGCTGACCCAGGTGAACTGTGAAGCCCTAGCGGTTGAGGCAATGGATACTCAAAACTTAGTTCCAGCTATGGGAACCTCTAAAGATAATGTAGAGGAGTGCAATGGAAAACAAGCAGAGTCGAACGATGAATATGAGGAATTAATTGACGAGGAGGAGGGCAATATGGGGAATTTCTCGCAGGACAATTGGAAAACAGTGACACAGAAAAAAGGAAGAGGGAAAGCTAAAAATAAAATAAGGAGCAAGAAGAATACTAATCTTTCTACTCTTTCCTCTGCAACAAATCAGGCTAATACTCGTGGCAAACCCATTATCGATGATAGTCCACTACGTAAGTGGATACAAGCTAAGGGAGGAGTAAAAACAATGGCATTACGCTTATCAGGCAATAGCTCTATGGGGCCATCAACTCCTTTGCAAACTAATCAGGATAATCAAGATATTCAAGATATTGATAATGCTACCTCGCCCACCTCTATAAGGCAATCGATGGTAGTCGATCCTAAAGGAGTACAGGATCTTCAACAAGACTCTATTGTAAGAGAGGATCGTATTGAGATGGCCCTAAATGTAAACGAAATTCTTGCTACAATAGAGGAAGAAACTGATCAGGCTATGCAAAATATGAAGGAACCACACCAGGAGGTTTCACCCCTGAGATCCCGTCTATGGCTCTAATCTTGCATATGCTGACCGAACAGAGACAAGAAGCACAACAACATTTTACGCAACTAAAGGAGGACAATTCTAAAATTCAATCATACTTACTTGAAGTCAATGGCAAAATGAATAAAGTAACTCAAGAAGTGGAGGAACTTCAAGAACGGGTGGCACAGATAGAGGAGACTTCGGTCAAATACGATCAGAAAAGCACCAGTCAAGAGGAAGAAATCCGGGTCTTACAATCCAAGATGGAAGATTTGGAAAATAGACAAAGAAGGCAGAATCTTAGACTCTTTGGGGTCCCAGAGGGGGCTGAAGGGGCAGACCCCAGGGCGTACATAGTTAGACTATTCCAACGCGCTTTCCCAGATCTCACAGACTGGGACTGGGACTCTCAGCTTCAAAGAGTTCATAGACTGCCTTTAGTCAATAGAAACAGAAACAACAAGTTTCCTCGCCCTTTTTTGATTTATTTTGGAAATTTTTTGTTGAGACAAGCGGTATCTCTAAAAGCTAAACCTAATTCTCCGATTGTTACTGAAGATGTGACTTTCTTTGTTCGACTAATTGACTCTTTCAAGGCCGTAGGGGCCCAGGTTTTCCTCCAAGAACCTGCATGTTTAAAAGTTATAAAAGCCGGGCATATGTACTATTTCAATCAGGGCAAGGAGGCAGAAAATGTGCTAGATAAATTTACTAACGTATAAGCTATATAATATTATACCTCAGGGGACTGTTAGTGGAAAAGGTTTGATTAATGTGACAAACTTAATGATAAACTGAGGATAAAGGATAAAAGATAGTCTAGTGAAAATGGCATACTTAATGAAGGTGGTGGAAGGTGGCGGGTGGCTGCACCTTTGAGAGGCTGCCCTACCAAAGGCAGCAGGTATAAAGGGGGGTGTTTTTCTATGGTACGGGGGGGAGGAGGAGGGGGGAGGGAAAAAAAACTGGCATGACAAGTCAATGTGAAGATATAATGCTCTTAACAAGACAGAGAGCTCTAAGGAGTGATAAGAAAGGGGAAGCGGTTTTTGATTTATTGTATATAAAATGACGTACTGCAGGTGTCTTGCCTGGAATGTATCTGGTCTGAACAATAAGACTAAAAGAAACTTAGTTTACCAAGAACTAAAATGTATGATGCACAGATAGTAATGCTTCCAGAAACACATATATGTTTTAAAGATAAAAAATTGTTGAGCCAACTGGGATACGAAATGGTGATTTGCACGACCTTAAATGCACCAATAAGAGGAGTGGCTATCTTAAAGAAAAGATATTGGCAAGGGGAAGTTATTAAAACAGCAGCAGATAAGGGAGGGCGGTGGGCAATAATGCAAATAAGACTGGAGGGTACCCTATATGTTTTTTGTTCAGTGTATGACCCCAACAAAGATGAGCCACGGTTATTTGATTGGTTGAATATTGAATTATTATCTTGGTCAGGAGAGCTTATTTTAATGGGAGATTTTAATTGTGTATTGAACTATCAACGGGATACAACTAAAAAGGGAGTAGGACTACGTATGCGTAAAACAAGAGCAGCAATTTTGGAACTAGCTAAAATACATAATATAAAAGACATTTGGCGCAGCCTATACCCAGGTTTACCTGGATATACATACTATTCAGCTCCCCATAAACTCTGCTCTAGGATTGATTTAGCTTGGGCCTCAGACGAATTATTGAGCAGGGGAGATATGAAGGTCATGCCAAAAATCTCATCGGACCATAATCCTATATTATTTATATTTGATATGGCCTCAGGCATAAAAGAAGGGCGCTCTTTTACTTTCCCAAGATACCTACTTTCGGATGAGGTATTTGTAACCCTGCTTAAAAAACAGATAAAGGAGTTTATTACATATAACAAAGATACTGCTAGTATACTCTCAGTTTGGGATGCCTGCAATGCCTTTATTAGAGGAATAGCTCAACAATATATATTTAAACAAAATGCAACAAGGAAAAAAGAAACAAAGTTAATGACAGATAATATTTTTCACATTGAAAAACTATTGGCTGACAAGCTTAGAGATGGGGATCGGAATAGCATAGATATATCACTTTTGGAAAATAGACTTATGAACATACGCACAGACATGAAAAGTTCTTTCAGGGAAAAAAACAGTTGCAAGATACTTAAATACAAAATTTCACAGTATGAATCTGGGGATCGAATAGGAAAGCTCCTGGCATACAAGGTAGCCGAAGACCGAGCATCTACACTAATTAAATCTATAAAAGGCCCCAATGGTATTATATATACACAGCCTGGAGATATAATGGAGCAATTTGCTTCATACTATGAAGAACTATACACTCCAGAGACTAGGGCTAGTTCAGAGCAGATTCAATCTTACTTAAATGATAATCTCCCCGTAGGACACTTTTTAGATCAGGAGATTTTAGATAATTTGGAACATAATTATACAATAGAAGAATTACGCTTAGCTGTGCTCTCACTCCCTTCTAATAAAGCGGCAGGGGAGGACACGATCCCTATTGAATTGTATAAAATTTGTGCCGAAGAGTTACTTCCTCTGTTTTGCTCAGTTGTGAACTCAATAGGCACATCAGGCAAGGCCCCAGAATCCTGGAAAACGGCGAAAATTATGTTTTTTTTGAAAAAACATAAACCTCCAATGGAATGTGGGTCATATCGGCCTATTTCTTTAATAAATACCGATGCTAAGGCCTACTCTAAACTAATATCAATTCGACTGGCATCTATTATGCCCCAGTTAGTCAATGATCAACAGCATGGTTTCATAGCTGGAAGGGATACTACCGCCCACATTAATATGGCGATTACGGCATTCGATATAGCGGCAACCAATCTCACCCCACTCGGTATGATTTTACTGGACGCAGAAAAAGCGTTCGACCGAGTGGGGTGGGATTATTTGGGGAAAGTGTTAATGCAGTATGGGTTCAAAGATCGCTCTCCTAGAGGTATACAGGCCATATACAGGGATCCTAACGCTAAAATTAGTTATGCGGGGGTACTTTCATCAACTTTCGCAATATCAAGGGGGACCCGACAGGGGTGTCCACTTTCACCCCTGCTGTTTGCCCTCTCTATGGAGCCTTTTATAAATGCCCTGCAGAATCAAGAGAAGATAACTCCGGTGGAGCATGAACATAAAACTCTTAAAATTACTGCATATGCAGATGATTTAGCTATATTTACCACCAATGTAATAGATGCCCTATCAGGAATCACAGACAAAGCGAAAAAATTTGTAGACATTTCCGGTTATATATTAAACTTTAATAAAACTCAAACTATCATGAACTATCAAACTAACCAATCAGTCACTGGGCTATGTAATTCGGCTGTTTACTTAGGGGTGACCATATCTTCTAAAATAAATGAAATAATCAAACTGAACTATGAACCTTTACTTAAACAGGTTACAGCGATGCTTAAAAAATGGCACAAAATTCCATTGAACATTTTGGGAAGAATTAATTTGATAAAAATGAATATTTTGCCCAAATTTTTATATTTTTTTCGCTCTATTCCCCTTCGAGTTAATAATATATTTTTTAAGAAGTTAGAAGGAATATGCAGTAGCTTTATTTGGAGCTACAAAAAACCTAGGAAGTCGATGGCGATACTAAAATTACCCCTAGAGAAGGGAGGATTGGATTTCCCGGACTTTAAGTCTTATTATTTTGCATCTTTTATAGGACGTTTTAGGAGCTTATTAAATAAGAATAAAACTTTTTTCTTTCATCAATTTATGCTAGGTATAAACTCATCTCAATTTTTAACAAGAATACAAGACCCGAACTTTTTCAAATGAGTCAAATTCAAGACAGCAAGGGACATGGTAGGGATTTTTAATTTAGTTATGAAATTTTGTGACACCTCTTTTTTCCACTCAGACTTACCATTATGGGACGACCCAGGGCTACCTGGTATTTTTAATGATAAAGTCGGGAGAGAGTGGGCCAGCTATGGGATTAAGAGATTGGGAGACTTATATGGCCATGAGGGTTTTCTTTAGTTTTCAACTTTACAATTAATTTATTCGCTACCAAGTGAAATGATACTCAAATATTTGCAAGTAAGGGACTACCTTATATGGCAAATGAATTTGAAAAAAATTACTAGTTCGGATATTTGGGAATTTTTGTATAGTTCTAAAGAGAAATCACTAATTAGCACAGGATACAAACATTTAATTCAGCATAATTCGGATGATTGTCCCCGACTGTCTCAAAAATGGACGCTTGAATTGGGAATTAATGTGACACCACAGAATATCTCAAATGCTTTCACAATTCTTAATAAAACTATTCATTCTTCGAGTTTAAAGCTTTAACTATACAGGACGGTCAGCCAACTTTATCATACTCCCCAGAAAATTGCCAAATGGTCACAAAACAATGAGCGTACCAAATGCCCTAAGTGCGATTTGGGGGCAGCAGATCTTATCCATATGATCTATTCCTGTCCAGTACTGAACCTGTTCTGGCGAGAAATAGAAACTACTTTATATCAAAAACAACTGATTAGCTGTCCACTTCCCTCATCTATGGTATTACTTTCTATACATGAGAGGGGCAAAAATAATCTAAGTTGGTTAGACATAGCGATTTCCTGTGCTAGATTGGTAGTAGCTAGAGCCTGGATTTCACCAAATCCACCTCATAGGACGGAGTGGTTAATGTTATTACATGAAATATACACTATGGAAAAGGCTCTTGCTAAGAACAGGAGCCGAAAATCTGTAGATAGAATGGAAAAGATTTGGGCTAATTTTGTATAAACATTAAGTGTTATGAGATGAACTTACTTGTTTTTTCTTCCCTTCTTTCTTTCTTTTTTCTGTATAAAAGTCTTTTTGTTTGGCTAAGTTGTAACATTTAAAGAATGCTGGCTTAATTAGTATATTGATGCCATCACTGATATCACTCTAAATTATGTTATGTTATTTTTTTTTGTTATAATGTCTTTTCGTTTGTGACTTGTTTGCCAAATAAAAAAAAATTTAAAATAAAAAAAATGATTTAAAAAATGCAGCTAAGACCGCCATAATATGTATTTATTATATCTGTTTCCTTTTTGAAAACTGCATTACAATTGATTCCTCTGTATTAATTATGTATAATGATGGCTGTAATTAAGAAATGTTTTTTCTTTTTTCTTTCTTTCTTTCTTGCAATGATAATAAAAATGATTTAAAAAAAAAGATCTTTGCCTCTATCAGTCTATAGCTGCTGGGGTCTGAACGTGTCCATGATTTATAAATGGGTCGAAGAATGCTACCCCTTCAAGATTTGGGAAAAATTCCAGTCTCTAAGCAATTAAACCAAACCTGTTTGGTATGGGTTTGGTTTAAACTCCATACTTTCCAAGTCACTGGATCTTATATGACTCATAGATGGTAATTCTTCTAGTAGTTTTAGTTTTGATCCACTATTCAGGATGTCATGTGGTCCCCTTGAGTTATATTGCGGGACAAGCTCTACTTTTTTGCTTTTGGTTAATAGTAGTAAGTCTGTATGGTGTTTATTTGCCCCGTTACTTGATTTGACAATTGCAGCCCAGATTAGATCTTGATCTGGGGGGGTTGGACTTCGTTGGTTGTGGGAGCAGTAAAATTTAGATGCCACTAGGCTTCAAGGCTGGGGCAGCCTTGACTCCACCCATCGACTGGTCCCATTCCCCCCTCCTTTGCATGTGCTGCTCTCCACTATTTCCACTTCTCTGCTGATTGTTGTCTCTTCAGTGGTGACAGCTTCACCCATTGATATAGGTGGATTTTCATGAGAATCCAGCGTGGGCGGTTTAATATCTTCTTTCCATGCCTGAGGATAGAATATACTATACATTGCTGATAAGTTGAGTTGTGCATTCTGTAGCTTTTCCTCCTTTGGGGCGGGGTTATAGGATATCTTTGTCCCAGTCATGGGCCTAATAATACTTTCAGAGTTTTCTCTCTCTGGTGGACCCTTGTCTTTTGTATCGGGCTTAATTTCTTAAGAGGATAATTCAATCAACCCTCGTTTTTTTTTTTTCACAACCGTATTTATTGAGAGTTCAAGCATGATTTGGCACAGCCCTCCACAGTCAGGAGGAAACTGACAGCAACCGACAAATAGAAAGCATAGCAATGAACCCAGAATTTTAGAAAAACATACCCTAATCCCCGCCCATCCCTCCCAACCCCAGAAACACCCTCTAACACCCCCCTCAACTACCCACCCCTTATCCCACCCTAACCCAGTGCACGTGTTCACAGTGTGGCAACCGGAGATGGAAAGCAAAGGTGGCGTCAGCCAGCTGCCTAAGGTGTGGGGTCTGCATCAGGGGGCAGTACATCGTCTACAGCAGCCGGGGGATCTAAGGCCAGACCCCTGTAGTCCGCCCATTGTTTCCAAATTCTATAGTGTTTCCGGGGACACCCTCTGGCTTCAAAGACAGGTAGTTCCAGGCCCATAAGAAAGTCCAGGCCTGCTTTCCATGCACTGAGGGGGGGGGGGCATGCTCGCTCTTCCAGGCCTGGGCCAGGTCTCGCTTGGCCACCACTAGTCCCAATAGCAGCAAATGACGTTTGTAGGCATTGCCCCCAACATTCTCCAGGACATGAAGGAGACCCAGTCTAGGGGTACGGGGCAGGTCCCACCCCAGCACCTCCGACAGGCAATTCCAAACCCCCGCCCAAAATCTGGTCAGCCTCCCACAGGACCACACTGTATGGAGAAGCGTCCCTCTTTCAACACCGCACCTCAGACACTCCAGAGCGGCAATAAGACCCGCCCGCCACAGCCGCTCCCTAGTATATTAAGCCCTGTGAAGGTATTTGAACTGAATGAATCTAAGACGGACGGCTATAGCAGCACCCCGGGGGGATTCAAGGGCCTCACGCCAGTCATCATCATCCAAGGGGCCAACATCATTCTCCCAGGAGGCCTTCAATGTCGAGAGAGAAGGGGAACAGTGCGTCACCAAGGAGCGGTATATCTGAGAGACCTTCTTGTCGCCCAGATCACCCATGAACAGTTTTGCCTCGATGGGACTGAAGTCGGGGAGTTGCTCCAAGTCCGCCAGGCTAGGGCCGAGGGCGTGGCGGAACTGAAGGTACCGAAAGAATTGGGACTTAGGCATATTGAACTCAGAACTAAGGTCTTGAAAGGATTTAAGTGTAGTCCCAGCGAGAACATGACCGAGGGACGAAATCCCAATCGCGTCCCAGCCGCTAAACCCGGACAGGGAAGCCAGTGCCGGAAGCAGGCCATTATGCCACAACGGCGTCTCGGCCGTCAGCCTGCCCCACCACCCCATACGGTGCAAAGCCTGCCGCCAGACCGCAAAGACCACCTGAGTGACCCTCGGCAACATCCTCCTCCGCCTGGCCGAGTATAGCAACGTGTGAAGTGTGGCACCACCCATCAATGAATGTTCCAGGGCATACGCCGGATCAGTACGGTCCCCATACCACCACTCGTTAAGCACCAGGAGATGAGAGGCCTGGTAATAAGACAATATATCCGCGGACGCCAAGCCGCCGCAGTATGTAGAGAGAAAGCAAGTACGCAGCGCCACCCTAGAGGCACCTCCGGCCCACAAGAACCTACCCAACACCGAGTTGACACTCCGGAACCATCGCGGGTCGATTCTGTGTGGATGATTCTGCAGTTGGTAGAGAAGGCGAGGCAGGGCCACCATTTTGAAAATGGCCGACCGACCATAGATATTAAGGGGCATACGTGTCCAAGCCTTAACGTCCATCTGGACCCTGTCCCACACCGGCTGAATATTGCGACCCCATGCCACTGTGGCCGAGGCCGAGAGAAAGACACCAAAGTATTTTATACCATCCACCACCATCTGAAGGGAAGCAGCCCACGGGTAGCGCACCGAGTCACTCCCCAACACCCACAGGGTTGACTTGCGCGGGTTAAGAAATAGTCCCGACGCCTGACCAAACTCATGCATTATCTCAAGAACGCGGGGGCCCGTACGATGCAGATCGGTCATAAAGAAGAGCACGTCGTCGGCATATAGAGCTATGCGGTCCGAGTGGTCTGCCCCCCACACAAAGCCCCGATAGAGCGCGTCTTGGCGCACCCGGGCGGCCATGGGTTCCATGGCCAGCGCGAAAAGGTATGGGGAGAGGGGGCATCCCTGCCGAGTACCCCTGGCCACAGGAAATCGCGCGGAGATCGCTCCCGAGACGCGCACCGATGCTGTGATATCAGTATAGAGCAACTTAACATAGGAGGTGAATATCGGACCCAGGTTTAGTAGCGGCAGAAGGGCAAAAAGGTAAGTCCAGCTAACCGAATCAAAAGCACTGTCGATGTCAGCCAACAACAGTGCCGCTTGGTCCCCGGTCTCCCCTATCGCGTCCAGCGCGGCCTGTGCCCGCCGAATGTTGTGCCGTGTCACTCGGTGTGGCATAAAACCCGCCTGATCCGGGTGGACAAGGGCTGAGATGTGCGGAAGTAGGCGGTTCGCGAGCGCCTTGGCCAGGAGTTTGGCCTCAAAATTAATGAGGGATATGGGACGGTACGATTCATGACGATCAGGGGGTCTGCCCGGTTTTTGAAAGACCACAATTTCAGCATGATGCCAGTCCGGGGGAAGGCTACCATGCTCCCGCGCCAGCTCCAACGCCCGCCTGTAATGTGGCCCAAGCTGTAGGTGAAATTTCCGATAGAATTCGCTGGGGAACCCGCTCGGCCCCGGTGCTTTACCCACATTAAGCTGGCCCAGCGCGTCGCCCAGTTCCTCCGCCGTAAGGGGGAGCTCCAACGCATCACGCACATCATCGGAGACCGCACTCGGGTGAACCGCCGCGAGGTATCCCTCAATGCCATCAGAGGGAAGACTTTCCCGAGGGGCATACTGACGCTCATAATAGCGTGCAAAGCTCGCCTCGAGGATCACGGGGTCCGTAATTGCCACCCCCGCGTCATCAACAAGCCCTGGTAGAGTGAGTGGTTGCAGAGTCTGCTGACAAAGCCTGTGGAGCATGGTACAGGACTTGTCACCCCACTGATACACCCTGCTACGCGTGGCTAGCCACGCCTGGCGAGCCTCATCCAGCAGGACTGAGGAGTAAGACTGCTGCGCTTGTAAAAGCAGCCGCAGTGTCACATCGGCGGCCGCCTCCCTATGTCGTGTCTCCAGTGCCTCTACTCGCGCCGCGGCCGTAACGATGCTTTCCTGTCGAGCCCGACGTGCGGAGGCGCACCAGGCTACATCCACACTTCTCAAGGTGGGCTTCATAGCCTCCCATACCGTCACCGCGCCCACACCAACCGTGAGGTTGTCCTGCCAGTAGCGGGCAATCGCCCCGCGCAGATGTTGGGAGTAGTCCGGTCGCTGTAGATGCCACGTAGACATCCGCCACCGGAACGGCTGGCGCGGTTTACATAGGTCAATTAGAACCGCCACAGGGGAGTGGTCAGACAGTCCGCGAGGCCGGATCGCCGCCCCCTGTACTCTGTCAAGGAAGGCCCCGGGTACAAACACACAATCCAGGCGCGAGAGGGAGCCATGCACAGCAGAAACATACGTGTATTCCCGCCTCCCCGCATGCAAGTGCCTCCAAGCATCCACCCATCCAAGACCATCTATCAGGGCATTCAGCCGCGTAGGGGAGGCCACAGCCGCGACCCCCCGTCCCCTCTGCCTATCCAAAGCCACGTCTAACACATCATTCCAGTCACCTCCAATCAAAGCCAGGGAACGGGGAAGCTCGGTCCATAATGCAAACAGCCGCTCCGCAAGGGTCCACTGCAGCGGGGGAGGGGCATACACACTACCGAACACCACCGGCTCCACACCAACCCTCCCTTGCACAAACACAAACCGGCCCTGGGGATCAAGCCATTGACGCTCATGTGTATAAGCCAACCGTCTGTAGACCAAAATCGCCACGCCCCTCGACCCCCTAGTAAACCCAGCGTGAAACACTTGGTGAAAGCCAAACCTCTGCAAACTCAGTGCCTTGGTACCCAACATGTTTGTTTCCTGAAGAAAGAGCACATCCGCCAGGTCTCTTTTCGCCCAGCGAAGTACAGCCCCCCGCTTGATCTTGTCCAGGAGCCCCCGAACATTCCAGCTCAGTATACGCATGGTAGTGCCCGAAGACACAATCTGTGGAGCATCAACCATTGTCTCGATGGGCCAGTTCCTGCCGCCCCTGGGATCTGACCCAGGCCTCCAACACCCCAGCCGCCAACATCATAAGAAACACGTGCATCCCCTTGAACACAGCCCCAGACCCAACTACCCCTCCAAACCCGACCCAACCCACAAGAGACCAAACACCCCAGTACCCCCCTCCCCCACCCCCATACCTCAATGAACAATGAAGTATCTGTCGCGGTATACGGTACTTCAGGCCCAAAACACAGCGCCCAAAGCCAGCCATACCAATGGATCCCAACCAGTCCCCCCCCGAACTAAACAGACACGCTCCCAGAACCACCCCCCAGTCCCAACAGGAGGAGGCAGCCCATAGTACGTGCCCCGAACCCCATCAAACATATGGCAAAGTCACAAGCAAAGCACCACAGGGAGGCACCAGACCACAAGGGCCCAAGTATACGCCAAAGAAGAGGTCAATACTGCACCAGCCAATGTCCGTTCCACCGACCAGGGCTCAGCAGCCGCAGTGCACAGTCACAGATGCAGGCAATCAGCAGATAATCCTAGTGAATGGCGATCAGGAGTCTTTGCCAGATTGGTCCGTATCGGGCTGTGTGTCCCCCAGAAGGGGATCTCGGGACAAGGACCTCCGCCGGGAGCGGGACTTGCGGTGTCGTTTTCCTTTGCCTGACGGGTTGCTCCGGTCCTGTGATGAGCCACGCGACGACTCGGAGTGCAACCCCGGCTGGACATGTGGTCGAAGTCTGACCGCCTCATCGGTCCAGTTGAAGACGGCCTCCGGTGTATCAAAGAAAAGAGTCTTGGAGTTGAAGATCACCCGGAGGCGAGCAGGATAGAGCAGCGAGTATTGAATCTTCAGGCCACGCAGCTTGGCCTTAGCTGCCAGGAAGGAGTGCCTCTGCTGGTGGACCAGTTTGGTATAGTCTGGGAAGATCATGATCTTGTGATTGTCGTAAAGCAGAGTGTCTTTAAGCCGTGCCTCCCGGTCGATAACGTCCCGGTCATGGAAGTTGAGGAACCTGGCAATGATAGGGCGAGGCCGCTCCCCGGCCGGCGGTTTCTGCGTCAGGGTGCGGTGTGCACGCTCCACTACGAAGCAGCGCGACAGGGTGTCCGGGGGTAGCCAGCCCTCCAGCCATCGGGATAGGAAAGCATCCATGGGCCCTTTCTCACAGTCCTCCGGAAAGCCAACAAAATGTAGGTTGTTTCGGCGCGCCCGCCCTTCGGCATCCTCCACACGAAGCGCCAGGCCCCGTTGAGTCTGCTCCATGTCGGCAACCTTCGGCTTGAGAGCGCCAACATCCCCTTCCATCGCCGTGACCCTGGTCTCCGTTTCAGTAATGCGGGCGACCGCATTGCGAAGATCCTGGCGCAGCAGCATCACATCGGCACCCACCACGCCAATCTTCGCGTCTAGCATGTCGCGGGACTGTGTAATGGCTGCCAGCAACGCCGCGTTGTCCGGTCCAACATTTTGGCTCCCACCAGCCGCTCCAACCCCTCCACCAGGGCCGGTAAATTTATCAATGGGTCCAGTCTTAGTGGCGGCTGACCCCCTGGTCATGGCGGTCGCAGGGATAACAGATCAGCAGCACGCACCTGAACGGGGGTCGCACCGTGCGGTAGTCCTCTCCTCAGGTCCCGGGCGGGGCGTCCAGAGCACACCAAGCCGCTCGGCACCCCTTCGCCAGCAGCCCGCAGATCACAGGTAGGCCCCCAGGTAGCACCGCTCACCAGCGCACAGCAGGTCGCTGCCGTCGACCCCCGCAGGGCAGGTCCCCAAGTGTCCACCCCTGCCGTCCGCTCCTGTGCACCCCACAGGCCCAGGGCACCGCAGGGGACACCTCCGGTCCGATCGGCTGTTTAGGGCACACAGAGAACTCCCAGGGCCCAACGTCCCACAACAGGTCCCGTAGCACGAGGTGGGAGGGAGGGGGGGGCAGCACTCACTGTTCGATGGGCCCCCTCCGCAGGTCGGCGCCAGGCCCACACCGGGCCCACCAGTACTCCCGGCACAGCGCAGAAATGGGTCACTCCAGGTCAGTCCACAAGCTCTCCGGCCACTGCTCCGGGGACCACAGGGATAGGATAGGGCAACAGTCCAGGCCCAGCGCCCGACCGACCCAACAGCCCCCGGGGGCGCCGATGCGTCTGCACTCCCGGTCCAGAAGATAGGGCCGACGACTCCGGGTGGGGAACCACCAAACTCGAGGTCCCGGCTCCACCAAGGCCGAGTAGGCCGCAGGTTTTCCACGGCCCCCACTAGGCTCAAGCCCCCCACCGCTGGTATGGTGGGGAGAGGCGGGGGATTCCGCAGCCGGTCGCTGGCAGCAGGCAGCTCCTAATCACGGCAAAGAACAGCGCCGCAGGCCCCGGATCGAGCCTCCCAGTCCGGGTGCGCCAAAATTGAGGCCCCGGCTCGCCCGACTGGCACCAGGCCGCTCACCGCTCTGGATCGCCGCAGCGCCGAGGAAGGTCCCAGCGCGTCACTCTCAGCACCGGATTGCACCTCGTGTCATCCGACGCCGGTACCCCTGACTAAATACACAATTCGGGTCCGGGGGCCAGGAGAAATCACAGGATAAGTATCGGGCCGGCGGGAGCTCTAGCAAGCTACGTCCGCCATGATCGCCCGCCAAGCCACGCCCCCAACCCTCAATTTTTTGATTTACTCTTTCTCGCTTTTCTCCAGCGTTTTCTGTCCCTCTTCGTGAGGGTAATTGACAAGATGGATTGGTTGGGGCTTGCTTTTTCAGACAGGATGGATTGTTTGGGGTTTGCTTTTGTGGACATTTCTAATGCTCGCCTGAATGACACCGCCTCTTGTACTCCAGGATGCGCTAGTTTGTTAGGATCATCTAGCATTGGGGTTGGCGGTCCCTCTTCTTCACTCAGGATTCTGTCAGTGCTACCATTTCTAGGCCTGTGCGGTAAAATCCGTTCCACTCGTGGAATTTGTAGAATTTCCGTGGAGAATGCGGAATTACCAAAAATTCCGCAATCCGCGACTTGGCGGAAGTTGTAGCTTGCTCGTGCTTTCAAAATGCGTGTTCGCAAGATATTTCTCCCCAAGCATGCAAAAAGCATTCGCAAACAGGAAAAAAGCATTGCGAACGGGTGGAACAAGCAATTCCATGTGTTTGCAGAACTTTTGCGTGCTCATGGAGATTTGTTACCATTTCGCTGAGCATTGCGTAGCGCGACTACGCAAATTCCGCCCACCCTAAGCCATTTCCCTGCTGGCCGTATTGTGCCTGCTTAGGGGTTTTGTTAGGCCCTTTAGAAGATTTCTTAACTGCCATTAGTATCTGCGACATCATGATAGGAACTGTTGCCAATTTGTCGATTATCTGAGGGCAGTGGCACGTATCGTATATAGTATCCCTGTCTTGTCGTTCCTTCTTAATCATTGAGTTCAGGTCTTGCAGATTTGCTGCTATCCCTTGTACATGGATAATTAGGAGATTTAAATGTTCAACTTGAATATCCAGTTTGTCTGCATGGTGTGTCATTGCTTTCCTGATCTTGTCCATTGTGTTCAATAATTGGGGCCATGCGGAAACCATTGGCGGGTTCATCGGTGCTTCCTGGTATATTTGATTTAATTGAGGTGAATACTCAAGATGCTCCATATGTTCATTGTGCTTGCTCAGATGTTCGTTTCTTGGTGGGGTTTTGAGTGGCGTAATCCCCGCCTTTACAATACTTGACTCAATGGTATCTTGAGTCTGGTGCCTGCTTTGTTTCATAAGTACAGTTTCTTTGGTTTCTCTTGAGAGAAGGGTTGTGGGATTTATTGAGCCTGATGGCAAGAAAAAGTTGTTGTATTTTTCTGCCCAACCCTCTTGTTCCAATGGATCTTGTTCGGTCATTAGCGAAGGGAAATGGACCATTGCCAACAAGCCTGGAATTTGATCCTGTTGATCTTGATAATGATTGTCATTGTGCCAAGAATCTCCTGTTTCTTTATTTATATTTTGTGGTAATTGTGAATACGTTTGTTGGCTAAGGAGAGTGTCCCAGCTTATATCAGGCTCCCTATGGACTAGAGCGAATACTTGTCTGAAGCTTTGAGTGGTGGTCGACTGATTCGAGCTTCTAGTCCAAGTGGACCGATATCAATGCTCCCTAGGCTCACCAGATTTCCGATGTTGAAATTGTTGATCTTACTGCAACACTCTTTGTCTTCTCTTAATATTTTTTGTTTGGTGGTACTGGGTGTCTTTTCCCTAGGATCCTTAGGATTCTCAATGTCATCTCCTTCCGTGCTTTCCGTGTGGCCCTTTCAACTTCCTGAAGAGATTCTGTGACAAACAAACAAATTTGTTATCAGTGCCTGCTTACTGGCTTTAAGACTGATGTTATGGGCAATGAGCACGCTTAGATCATCTACTGTTACTCCCTCATGAATTTTTACTGAACTGTTTTCTGTACCAACTGTGATAAAATCCTTATCTACACTGGGGGTGGGGCTCAACTTCCCTTGATCTTATTTATTTCAAAACTTTGGAGATTTTAAAATATCTTTCCCTGAACCGGTCACAGTCTTGGTTTCAGTCTCCTTTTTGGACACTGGTTGGGTTGGATGACCAGGAGAGGCTGTGCCCCTATTCGGGTCTGTGTCCGTGTCAGTGCCTTGTGGGTCCCTCTTCCTTTTTTTGTTCTTTCCGGAGGTTTCTCTTCTCCATCTCTGGATTTCCCTGATCTTATGGTGTGCCCTCTGGAAAAATATATTTTTTTGGGGTGTCCAATGTTCTGGTGGTTAATGGTGAAAGCAAGTCTCTTGCCCCTGTTCCCTGATTTGCTGGTTTGCTGGTTTATTGGGAACAATGCCCGCAAAAGGGGGGCAGACGCACAAATCTCCCATCTGTACTCTCAACGTCTGCTTGTGCATTGTGCTTTGTACAACCTGGGCAGGGCTGGCCTGCGAAGGGAGTAGATTGGATGCCGCTGACAACTGCCGCTAAGAACTGCCGCTGAAAAAACCACTGAGGGGCTGAGAGCGGCAGCTGAAGGTTTCCTTGTGGACCAGGGCAAACCATGACAGTCACACCAGGGGAAGCCAACACAAAGCCTGGAGCCCAGGCACGCTCTCCGTGGCTCCGCGGCTCCGCAACACACCGCAACACACGTACCGGTGGGCAAATGGCATGCGAGGCCACGAAGGAGCAGGAAGCCTGTCCTGTGCTGTACCTTCTCAAGCCGCTCTCAGGACACCACAGATGCGGCGCCCAACTGGCAAACTATGAAACCTGGAAGCTCCTGACGCCGCCACACCACCTGCTGCTTCTGCCGCCCGCTGTGTGCTTGCTTAAGCACGAAGCACGAATGAAACCACAGAATAGAACAGCTCTCAGCAGGGCTTAAGGTTGTGGCTGCAGTGGGAATGTAGTGTGGTTGTAGTGTGGCTCCCTCTGAACCACGGTGTCGCCGCCCCAGGGATCTGCTGGCACATGCCCCCTCCTCTCAGCGCCTCTCAGCATCCCAGTCCCCCAAACACTGCCGCCGCAACTGCAGACACAAACTACTGGTCCGCGAGGAACCCCCCTGGGCGGCTTTGGTCACCTTTAACGGCCTCTACCGGGCCCCCGTCCCCCAGCGGGAGAGTTCAGCCCTCACGGGTAGTGACTCAATTATGCGGTTGCAAGGAGGCTATTCATGGGCACCAGGAGGTGGTAGTAAAAAATGGTGCGCTGCTCCTCATGTCGCTCCTCGCTCATGAGTGAATGTAGTGTTCTCGGCGGCTGGTGGCAAATGCAACAAGCATTTACAATGCAATGGTCTCGGCATTATTAAAGGTATTGTCATTTACATTGCCAATAGCTTACTCATTAAATAAATGGCATTGTCATTTACAATGCCAATAGCTTAATCGCTCGCAATTGCATGACCTATTGCATTTACACCCACACAGAGCCACACAACCAAAGCCACCCACACAGAGCCACCCACACAGAGTCATTCACATAGAGCCACCTACACAGAGCCACCCTCACACAGACAGAGCCACCCTCACATAGAGCACCTACAAAAAAACTATTCACACAGAGCCAAACACACACACACAGAGCTACACACACACACACACACAGAGCCACACACACACAGAGCCACACACACACAGAGCCACACACACACACAGAGCCACACACACACACACACACACACACAGCCACACACACACACACAGAGCCAGACACACACACAGAGCCACACACACACAGAGCCCCCACACACAGAGCCCCACATACACAGAGCCCCCCCACACACACAGAGCCCCACACACACAGAGCCCCACACACACAGAGCCCCCCCCACACACACACCCAGAGCCCCCCGCACACACACAGAGCCCCCCCCACACACACACAGAGCCCCCCCCACACACACACAGAGCCCCCCCACACTCACACAGAGCACCCCTCACAGACAGAGCCAAGTCAAGTCAAGTTAAAATTTGTATAGCGCACCACTCACCCAGAGGGTCTCAAGGCGCTTGAGGGGGGGGGTACGTTATTTATCAAATATCCAAGTTTTGAGTTGTTTTCTGAAGGAGAGGTGGTTCTGTGTAAGGCGGAGGTGGGTGGGGAGAGAATTCCAGGTTTTGGCCGCTAAGTAGGAGAAAGATCTTCCTCCCATGGTGGATCTTTGGATGCGTGGAATCGCGGCGAGGGCTTGATTGGACGATCGTAGTTGGCGGGTGGGGGTGTAGAAGGTCAGGCACGTGTTCAGGTATTTGGGTCCTAGGTCGTAGAGGGCTTTGTGTGCGTGGGTGAGGAGACGGAACGTTATTCTCTTGTTGACGGGGAGCCAGTGGAGGTCTCTTAGGTGACCGGATATGTGATTGTGGCGGGGGATGTCAAGGATGAGTTTGGCGGAGGCGTTCTGAATGCGTTGGAGTTTTTTCTGTAATTTGGCTGTGGTTCCGGCATAAAGGGTGGTTCCGTAGTCCAGTCGGCTTGTGACAAGTGCATGGGTGACCGTCTTTCTTGTTTCCGTGGGGATCCAACGGAAGATCTTTTTGAGCATACGTAGGATGTTAAAGCATGATGATGAGACGGCGTTGACTTGTCTGGTCATCGAGAGGGAGGAGTCTAGGATGAATCCCAAGTTGCGAGCATGGTCCGTTGGTTTGGGTGCGCTGCCCAGGGCCGGTGGCCACCATGAGTCGTCCCAGGAAGAGGGGGATGATCCTAGGATGAGGACTTCCGTCTTGTCTGAATTTAGTTTTAAACAACTGTTCTTCATCCACTCGGCTACGTCTTAGGTTGGTTTTGGCGGTGTTTGGGTCTTTGGTGAGGGAGAGGATCAGCTGTGTGTCGTCAGCGTAGGAGATGATGTTGAGGTTGTGTTGGCGCGCGATGGATGCGAGGGGGCTCATGTAGACGTTGAAAAGGGTGGGGCTGAGCGATGATCCTTGTGGTACGCCGCAGATGACTTCAGTGGCCTCTGATCTGAAAGGGGGAGGTGTACTCTCTGGGTTCTTCCGGTGAGGAACGAGATGATCCAGTCCAATGCTTTTCCTTGTATCTCGACGTTGCTGAGGCGTTTTATGAGGGTGCTATGACAGACCGTGTTGAACGCTGGGGAGAGGTCCAGTAGGATGAGGGCAGCTGTTTCTCCGTTGTCAAGTAGTGTTCGAATGTCGTCTGTGGCTGCGATGAGGGCGGTCTCAGTGCTGTGTTTGGCTCGGAAGCAGGACTGTGATGGGTCGAGGGAGCCGTTAGACTCGAGGAAGGCGGCGAGCTGACTGTTGACGGTTTTCTCAATGACTTTGGCAGGGAATGGGAGGAGCGAAATGGGGCGGTAGTTCTTAAGTTTGGTGGGGTCTGCTGTGGGTTTCTTCAGGAGGCCGCTGAGTTCGGCATGTTTCCAGCTTTCCGGGAAGGTGGCGGTGTTGAAGGAGCAGTTGATGATATCTCGGAGATGGGGAGCGATGATGGAGTCGGCTTTGTTGAAGATGTGGTGGGGGCATGGGTCGGTTGGCGATCCGGAGTGGATGGAGTTCATCAAGCGGATGGTGTCCTCAGTGCTGATTGGGTTCCAGGCGCAAAGGTTGGTGGTGGGGGTTCTTCAGTTCGGAGGTAGGGGGGGTGGACTGGTCGCCGAAGCTGTTATGTATGTCAGTGATTTTGCTGTGGAAGAACGAGGCTAGAGAGTCGCAGAGGTCTTGAGAGGGAGTGATGTCGTTGGTGCCGGCACTAGGATTGGTAAACTCTTTGACGATGTTGAAGAGTTCCTTGTTGTTGTGGGCGTTGTTGTCGAGTCGATCCTTGAATGCTGATTTCTTGGTGGATCGGATCAGCTGATGGTGTTTGCGGGTGGCGTTCTTGAGGGTGGTCATGTTGTCTGTGGTTGGGTTTTTTCGCCAGGCTTTCTCGAGGCTGCGGCAGATCTTTTGGGATTTCTTAAGTTCGTCATTGAACCAGGGGGCTTTTTTGATACCTGGCTTGTTTTGATTGTTTTTCAAGGGTGCTAATTCGTCAGCGCTGTGGGTGATACATTGTGTGAGGTTGATAGCTGCTTGATTTGGGTCCAATGATTTGGCTGGAGGGTTTTGGTAAAGTGATGTGGTGAGCTGGTCGGTGGTAATTTTGTTCCAGTTTCTACCGGGGATTTGTTGTGGGTGGTGGTGGGTCGTGGTCTTTCTGTAATTGAAGTGAATGCAGCAGTGGTCTGTCCAATGGAGTTCTGTGGCGTGATTGAAGGAGATGTGCTTGCTGGAGGAGAAGATTGGGTCGAGCGTGTGACCGGCATAGTGGGTGCAGGTGTTTACCAGTTGTTTGAGTCCGAGATTGGTGAGGTTGTTCAGAAGGGTGGTTGTGTTGCTGTCGTTGTTCTTTTCGAGGTGGAAGTTGAGGTCCCCTAGTAGAATGTAGTCCTCGGAAGGGAGGGCTTGTGGGCTAATGAAGTCGGTGATGTCTTCGCTGAATTGTGTGCGGGGTCTTGGTGGTCTGTAGATGAGGGTGCCTCTGAGTGTGGTCTTAGGGTCGGTGTGAATCTGGAAGTGAAGTTGTTCGGCGGCTGCAAGGTTGTCGTCGGAACTGGTTGTGATGCGGATGGTGTTCTTATGGACGATGGCTATGCCTCCTCCTGTTTGGTTGATGCGGTCCTTTCAAATGATCTTGTAACCGGCCGGGATGGCTATGGCGATGTCGGGCGCTGATGAGGCGTTCATCCAGGTTTCTGTAAGAAAGGCGACGTCCGGCGTAGTGGTAACTAGTAGGTTCCATAGTTCAGTGGCGTGTTTGTGGACAGAGCGGGAGTTGAGCAGGATGCACTTCGGGTGGTTAGTGTCCGAGCTCTGTTTGGCGTTTGTGGATTTAATGTGGGTCCTTATGCAGTCGAACTTGCAGGAGTGGCAGGTGAAGGGTCCATGGGTTTGTCCAGGGACGGCTTGGTGCAGTCTGGGAGACGGCCGGAGTTGAGTGCAGAGAGGGTTGCGGCGTCGTACGTTATGCGGGTGGAGTGGACTTTGCGGGGACCAGGGGGCCTGGTGCTGGGCGCGGTCCAGGCGCGGACGGACGTAGACGGGCTAACCTTTGGCGCACCTTCGGCGCGCTTATTGCGCGCCCGCTGCGCGTATGTTGCTCTGACATAAGTGGATAGTGGAGGGGGGCAGAGCGAGGGAGGAGCAGCTGGGAGGCGGGAGCGGGGTGGAGAGATGGGCTAGGAGGCACAACAACAAGATGGCAGCAAAAACAAAAGTGAAAAAAGGACGAGATTGGGGCACAGTCTGTAATATCGCTATGATATGGGCAGTGGCACCGGCACAATCAGGCACAGATAATTTATATAAGCAATGCGAGCAATGCAATTAATTAATAGCAGCAGTGAACAGTATAGCGCTACGATACAGTCAATGCGAGCAATGCACAATTAATTATAAGCGGCAGTGAGCAGTATAGCGCTACGATACAGTCAATGCGAGCAATGCACAATTAATTATAAGCAGCAGTGAGCAGTATAGCGCTACGATACCCAGATGACCAGGGAGCGTGAGGAGCGAGCGCTTCTGAACAAGTCAGGACGGTCACAGCGCTTAACCACACGGGTCGATCCTTAACTTTCAGTGGGAGGGAGGAGCAGCTGGGAGGCGGGAGTGGGGTGGAGAGATGGGCTAGGAGGCACAACAACAAGATGGCAGCAAAAAAGCGAAACAGGACGAGATTGGGGCACAGTCTGTAATATCGCTATGATATGGGCAGTGGCACCGGCACAATCAGGCACAGATCATTTATATAAGCAATGCGAGCAATGCAATTAATTTATAGCAGCAGTGAACAGTATAGCACTACGATACAGTCAATGCGAGCAATGCACAATTAATTATAAGCGGCAGTGAGCAGTATAGCGCTACAATACAGTTAATGCAAGCAATGCACAATTAATTATAAGCGGCAGTGAGCAGTATAGCGCTACGATACCCAGATGACCAGGGAGCATGAGGAGCGTCCGGTTCTGAACAAGTCAGGACGGTCACAGCGCTTAACCACACGAGTCGATCCTTAACTTTCAGTGGGAGGGAGGAGCAGCAGGGAGGCCGGAGCGGGGTGGAGAGATGGGCTAGGAGGCACAACAACAAGATCGCAGCAAAAACAAAAGCGAAACAGGACGAGATTGGGGCACAGTCTGTAATATCGCTGTGATATGGGCAGTGGCACCGGCACAATCAGGCACAGATAATTTATATAAGCAATGCGAGCAATGCAATTAATTAATAGAAGCAGTGAGCAGTGTAGCGCTACGATACAGTCAATGCTAGCAATGCACAATTAATTATAAGCGACAGTGAGCAGTATAGCGCTACGATACTCAGATGACCAGGGAGCGTGAGGAGCGACCGCTTCTGAACAAGTCAGAACGGTCACAGCGCTTAACCGCACGGGTCGATCCTTAACTTTCAGTAGGAGGGAGGACCAGCTGGGAGGCGGGAGCGGGGTGGAGAGATGGGCTAGGAGGCACAACAACAAGATGGCAGCAAAAACAAAAGCGAAACAGGACGAGATTGGGGCACAGTCTGTAATATCGCTATGATATGGGCAGTGGCACCGGCACAATCAGGCACAGATAATTTATATAAGCAATGCGAGCAATGCAATTAATTAATAGCAGCAGTGAACAGTATAGCGCTACGATACAGTCAATGCGAGCGATGCACAATTAATTATAAGCGGCAGTGAGCAGTATAGCGCTACGATACAGTCAATGCGAGCAATGCACACACACACACAGCCACACACACACCCAGAGCCACACACACATCCAGAGCCAACCACACACCCAGAGCCACATACACACCCAGAGCCACATACACACAGAGCCACACACACACACACAGGAGAGCAAGCACAGCGAGGGGGCAGGAGAGCAAGAACAGCCAGGGGGCAGGAGAACAAGCACAGCGAGGGGGCAGGAGAAACAGGGGGCAGGGGAGCAAGCACAGCCAGGGGGCAGGGGAGCAAGCACAGCCAGGGGGCAGGGAAGCAAGCACAGCGAGGGGGCAGGGAAGCAATACATACCCAGAGCCACTTACACACC
Organism: Lissotriton vulgaris; assembly: GCF_964263255.1. Classification (NCBI taxonomy): domain Eukaryota; kingdom Metazoa; phylum Chordata; class Amphibia; order Caudata; family Salamandridae; genus Lissotriton; species Lissotriton vulgaris. The sequence goes on from NC_141694.1 coordinate 775,257,526, forward strand.
CAGAGCCACATACACACAGAGCCACACACACACACAGGAGAACAAGCACAGCGAGGGGGCAAGAGAACCAGGGGGCAGGGGAGCAAGTACAGCCAGGGGGCAGGGGAGCAAATACAGCCAGGGGGCAGGGGAGCAAGCACAGTGAGGGGGCAGGGAAGCAAGCACAGCAAGGGGGCAGGGAAGCAAGCACAGCGAGGGGGCAGGGGAGCAAGCACAGCCAGGGGAGAAAGCACAGCCAGGGAAGCAAGCACAACCAGGGGCCAGGGAAGCAAGCACAGCCAGGGGGCAGGGAAGCAAGCACAGCCAGGGGGCAGGGGAGCAAGCACAGCCAGGGGCTACTTTATCCCATATATAATGCTATATTTTAGTATGTTATGTCTTGTTATACAGGTTTATATAGAGCACTTTCTTCCTTTGAAGAAAGGACGTGGGTGACATCTTTCACTGTAAAGGAACTTTAACACCAGATCTGTGATGCAGAAAACGGTGCTATGTATGGCGGGGCTAGGCTTTAGGGGGTGAATGTGCCCACCTAATCGCGCACTGTTCACCTGGTGCTCCGCACCTTACTAGTTATTATTCTTGTTTCCACAATTTAAACCACTCTTTTTTCTCTATTGTTTTATATTCTTTTTAATCACTCTTTTGTCTCTAACATTTTCTCTTGTTATTTTCAATGTTCAAAACAATATTCATTTATATTCTTTACATTTAAAAAAAAACATGTATTCTCTACTTCATTTCAATATTTTACATGTCATGCATAATCACTACTTTCTCGTTGAGCCCAATGCATTTCGGCACCTGTTTGGCGCCTTCATCAGGGGAAAATCTGTGAAAAATCAAAAATACATAATGTAAGTGTTTGTGTTTGTTGGACATGGGGGTTCACGTGAGTGTTTTTAAAAAAAATTCATATATGTGTTGGTGTGACTATGCTCGTTTTCGCCTTGACCGTAAGTCTTCTGTTTAAACAAAACAAGAACCAATCTTAAGTTGATTGTTCATTGAATTAGATAACCAAGGATACCCTCTCGTGAATAAATGACATACCTCTATCCTTTCGCCGAAAAATTAATCTCTGTAACAACAAATATAAACAACCTTAGTAAACCATTCCAACACCATCGTAAAAAAACATTGTTGAAAAAAACCTCAAAATTGTCCACACCCTACCTTATCTTCTTACGTTCTAATCCGTCTGAAAAAAACAGACAGAAAATATTCCACGTCATTACTGTATCTCTAATCCTTTCCTCACTCTTTTCTTAATGTAGTATTGCCTGTACCTGTATGTACGCTAGTTTATCTTCCGGCACAAAAACCGCAGCCCTGTGCTCGCTTCTGTTTACCCTCCGCTTGTTGCCTGTTTTTGACGAACTCCGCAAACTCCGCGTCCGGTACCAAACAATTAAAATAAATGACGGACTATCTACGAACCGCTTCGCAATAGATGTATCCTAATCGACGCCATCTTAGTGTGATGAATTCTTTTAACCTTCTCATGATATTTATTTTACTATCTTCTTGTTTACGTTATCTGAGAGCTCAAAAGTACCGCAAACTGAAAAATAAGTCTTGTTTAAAGACAGATGTTCTTTTTGCCTCCATCCCCAATATTTTCCCTTTGTTGAGAACTTCACTCACGACAGTCCGCACCTACGTTATGTACGTGGTTTATATGTTATGCTGCCTCACGGACATTCACTGTCTTTTGTTTTGCTATTTCAAACGATTCCCCCTGTGCAATGCAAATCAATTTAAGAGATACCTTCAAATCCAAAGATAAGGTTATATAGTCAATGATATTACTGTCCTGTTATGGATATTATATGGTATGTTGAGTGTTGGTAAATGTGTTGTGTTGTTATTCAAATGGATACACATTAATCATTTATCAGTACATTACATTCAATTATAAAAAAACATGATATACTCTGGTTCGTCTATGTATATCCTGTCGATGCATTTGGATCCCATCATTTGCCTGTACCTAAAACATTACCTATGTGTGATTTAATTACTACTTAATGAAGTTGTCTCATCTCCAGTTTTTCTCCTTATTATTCATAGGTAACATGATAAATCGTATTTATCATTAAGCCCTGTTGGTAGCATCGTGTTTAGGTATTTGATCCAGAATAGTTCTCGTTGCAACAGTTTTTGATGATTGTCAATTCCTGATTTCATTGGTACGTGTTCTATGATTAAAAACCTTAGTTGGGAAATATTGTGTTTCGCCTCTCTCCAATGGTAAACCAGTGGTGAAGTTAGACTCTCATTGCGAATCCGGCTTTTATGTTCCGTTATTCTTCTTTTCACCTTGCGTTCCGTTTTGCCAATGTACATTTTGCCACATGGGCATTTGATGCCATATACAACATTCTGCGTGTTGCAGTCACTGGTATGTCTTAAATGTATTTGTTTTCCTGTTGTCGGATGAGTACATGTATTTCCTGTTATTACATTATTGCAATTTGTGCAATTATGGCATTTGGTTGTTCCTTTGTATGTCGTTGTAGATGTTGGTAACTGTCTGTGTTTCAGTCTCTCCCTTAGATTTAATCCTCTTGTATATGCATGTAGGGGAAGTTCCTTGAATAATCCATTAAAATCAGGTTCCGTTGATAACAATTCCCATCTTTTGTTGATTATATTTTTGATTTTTTGAGATTGGGTTGTATATTTGGTTACAAACACCATTCTTTCTTGTGGTACCTCTCTTCTGGGTTTAAGCAACTCTACTCTGTCCATTTGCATGACCTTGTCCAGTTGTTCTTGTAAAACCTCTGATGGATATCCTCTTTCCTTGTACTTCTGTACCTGCTTTAGGAGTGTATTTTGACAAATTTGAGCATCAGAGCAGATACGTTTGATCCGTATGAATTGCAAGACTGGAAGGTTCCTGATTAAACTTCTTGGATGGAAGCTTGTGTAAATGAGAGCATTGTTCCGATCTGTGGATTTTGTATATAATTCTGTATTAAATCCACTTTCTGTTTTAGTGATTCTGACGTCCAAAAAATCCTGCATTTTTGGTTGTTTGGGTGCCTCCTCACTGGATTCACTGAGTTAAACGTTTTGTAAATGGGGTGCGTGAGGAGCACTCCATTTTTCTAATATTTATTTTGTACTCAAATGGTGCTGCGATTATTTAGGATAGTCACTCCTAATGTCACTGAGTAGTTATGATTGGTTCTTGTTTTGTTTAAACAGAAGACTTACGGTCAAGGCGAAAACGAGAGTAGTCACACCAACACAGAGAGGTTGTTGTACCCAGGTATGAATTTTTTTAAAAAACACTCACGTGAACCCCCATGTTCAACAAACACAAACACTTACATTATGTATTTTTGATTTTTCACAGATTTTCCCCTGATGATGGCGCCAAACAGGTGCCGAAATGCATTGGGCTTAACGAGAAAGTAGTGATTATGCATGACATGTAAAATATTGAAATGAAGTAGAGAATACATGTTTTTTTTTAAAATGTAAAGAATATAAATGAATATTGTTTTGAACATTGAAAATAACAAGAGAAAGTGTTACAGACAAAAGAGTGATTAAAAAGAATATGAAACAATAGAGAAAAAAGAGTGGTTTAAATTGTGGAAACAAGAATAATAACTAGTAAGGTGCGGAGCACCAGGTGAACAGTGCGCGATTAGGTGGGCACATTCACCCATCATAACTACTCAGTGACATTAGGAGTGACTATCCTAAATAATCGCAGCACCATTTGAATACAAAATAAATATTAGAAAAACGGAGTGCTCCTCACGCACCCATTTACAAAAGGGGCTAGGCTTTAGCCTCGTAGATATAGAAACGAATGGCGAAAACAAAGATAACGTCATCAGGCGCGTCACTCTCTTCCACGGGTCAGTGGGCTGGGTGTCCCGTGGAAGGCGGCAGGATGGATTTCCAAGAGGAAGCAGCTATTTTGGAAACTCAAGCGAGTAAAGTAAACGGTCTCTTTGTACACAGAGTAATCAAAACAGTCATTATCTTTCGAAAAATGCAGCGTGGTCACAGATTGTGTAAGGCCTTTTCAACATTAGGACATCAATGAAGAGAGATGAGAGTTTCAAAGGGCAAAAAAAGGAAACAGCGATAACTGTTTGATCCTTGTGAGGCCTAAAGCATGTTTGGAAAGACCCGAAAGGCACAGGTGATGCTATCAGTCAGCTTCATGGCATTTATTGCATTGACCTGGGAGGGATGAAAGGCGGAGGGTGTGACCCGTGACCTTCAGCTTGTAGGCTGGTGGAGACATATTAACCCGGTGAACTACCTCACAAAATATTCAGCTGCAATGAGCCCGTTTCACCGCGCTTTCTCTGGTGGGGACGCGAACCATTGACCCTTCTTGTTGCGAGAGACGCATTAACCCACTGAGCTGATTCACAAAGCACGTGCTGCGCGTGGTACCCCTGACTTAAGCATTTTAAACGTGCTGAAATTCCAGTTAAACAGGCATAGGTGGCTCGGGTGGCAGTTGTAGCTACAGGGTTGTGGACACTAAACTTTGTGTTCAACAAGGAGCGTAGTGCTACTAATGAAAACTTATCCCATGACACTAGAAGACAACTTCACACGCCACTGCAAGCACCAAGAGGCAACCGAGTTCAAAATGGAGCCCTACTTACTGGCTCTGAACGTTGCCGGTCTCAGCTCCTTCTTCACTCGCGGTGGGGGCAGCTATGCGGCGATACTCCCAGGGCTCTCTCCTCACGAGAGCCCCGCCCTTACAAGGCGCTCCTTCTCCCGGTCCCCCATCTTGGGATCAAGACTCAGAGTGTGGAGCACTCATGGCTCGGGGGCGCTTCTCTTCGGCCGGCTTCTCCTCCAGATGCTGCAGGGCTCCCTCAGCTCACGGGAGCCCTGCCGACCAGCCGCCATGCTCCTTCTTCCTCACAATGCACATCCCGGAGCTCCCATCGCTCATGGGAACCCCGCACCAGCACTCCCCATCGGCCCCAATCACTGGGCCTCGGCAGGACTTCGGGCGGCACACGCGGCTCCCTCCTCGCAACGGGAGCCCCACAGGATTTTGATGTAAGCCCCGTCCTTTTCAGACTGGGGGGCGTGTTTTTTAGGTTTGATTGACTGAAGACGTCACAGATAGAAAGAACCTAAAAAACACGCCCCCGAATCCGTAAAAGACGGGGCTTAAAGGGAGTGATGGCCCTCTCCTCCAATGGCTGGCCAGCATTTACGAGGCCAGCCAATGGAGAAGAGGGGCGGGTTCAAGCCACCTAACTAAAAAACATTAAATCTTCGGACCGAACTGCGCAAGCGCAGCCTACTGTCCTCGACCTCAAAATGTGATGTATCCTTGTTGTATTTAGGGCCGTTTCCTGTCGTAGGCATTAGACCTACCCACATGAATAAAGTAACATTTTTATCAGAGGAGTTGGAGTAATGCAGGGTGGAAGGAAGTTTGTGTATTCCTGCAGATTCCAGAACTTTCCATCACTGAAACTGTCAGGAAAATGTGTTTTTTTGTCAAAGTTTGAGGTTTGCAAGGGATTCTGGTTAAAAAAGCCCGGTGAAAGCAGCGCAAGTCACTCCACCCTGGATTCCCCCAATGTCTAGTTTTCAAAAGAGTGCATGTTGAGCCACGGCCCAAAATCTCAGCTACCGACTTTGCAAAAAAAGGGTCAGTTTTCAGTGGAAAAATATGATGTATCAATGTTGCATTTTGGGGTGTTTCCTCCTATGAGCACTAGGCCTACCAACACATGTGAGTTATAATTTTTATCAGAAGACAAGTAGGAGTAAAGAATAGTAGAGCATTTGTTATTATCAATTGGACTTCGCTGCATTTGTGCCTTCCTAATGATGTAAGCCAGTGTGTAAGAAAGAAGAAATTTTTTAAACTACCCTCTAAATCATATGCCAATTTGGGTGCCCACAAATTCAGAGATTTACAAAAAAACACAACTCCTAAACTCTATATCTTGTGCCCATTCCAGAAAATGTTAGTTTTTTTCATACTTATTTTTCATTTTACATATTTCCCCACATGAATTGGCTTAAACTTGGTACACAAGGAAAAACCATTGTAAGGTGCAGCTCAGTTGCTGGCTCTGGGTACCTTAGGTTCGTAGAGAAGCTACATACCCAAATATCCCTGCAAGTAAAAGTGTCTAGTGGACATAATGATATATTGCTTTTGTAAATTGGCTATGGTGACAAAAATGTACAGGTGCAAATGTTGACAGGAATGTCAGTTTTTTTCTACTCATTTTCAATATTTCTTTATTTCAACAGTTAATTTATTTGGGAAAACCTTAAGGGATCCACATAAATAAGCCCTTGCTGGATTTAAAATTGTGTCTACATTTCAGACATCTATAGCTTTCCTTGATCACTCTTGGGTTTCACACTGGATTTCATCACAAACTGGAAATATTTTGAGAATGCAATAAATAGGAAAAATGGGTGACCTCTAAAAAATGCCAAAGCTGTGGTAAAAAATAGTTGATTTTACTCAGCTCTGCGTGTACCTAAAGCTGAGAATATAATGGCTTTAGAGCAAAAAAACGTTCATTGAAAAGAAACAGACACTTTTATCCAGTGCACTTTTTTCACCAAAAGCTCAAAATTAGCTATAGTTTGACTATTTTTTCAGGCCCCTTCAGGGAAATTCACAAGCTCTGGGTACTTTTAGAATCCCCAGGATGTTAGAGAAAAAGGAAACAATTTTTCCATGGATACCTTATGTAGCAAAATGTTGCTAGACCCATAAGTGGTAGGTTAGTGGGGAGCACCAGTAGTTGAGGAGTTAGACAAGAGTTTTAGCAGCCCAAATCTGCCTTATCCCACATTGATTTCCAGATATTTGGTAGATTCTTGCAAAGCCATGACTTCATATTAACGCATTGACTCCATCGTCATGAGACTCAACTTAACTTCAGCAACTCCTGTCAATGTCAAATATAGCAAACGGTACAAGGTCCAACATGACTAGTGTGGACAGTTGCCTTGGCATTGACAACACGGGGCAAGACTGAATTTAGGGCGGTGTGACCGGTGAAGCTGCTCCTGGCTTATCTCAGGGGGCACTGTGTTTAGAAAAAAACGTGTGGGTTTAAAAACACCTGCTTCTAAGTTTCCTGTGTGTGCAGCAGTTTTCATGCAACATAAAAATGTTAAGATGACTCTGGTGATTAATTTTCCTGCTAGAGAGACATTGGCGTTTTTGTTCTGGGTGCAGTTTTGACTAAACATAAAGCAAAGCAGAGGGTCAATATATCTGCTGAATGAAACATGTACCATGCAGATCACAGAACTGTATTTTATGTGGTTTGCTGCTTTTGTCACAGAGGTCTTCTTGTTATTTGCAGTTTATACATTACAATTACATAAATTACAATCTAATACGGCACAGTGACCTATAAAGTGTCATCAAAGAGTTGCTTGGCAGCTGCATGGCATAGATTATAACATTATGTTTTTTTCTTCAGCCTTTCACTATCCTAATGTTGTTAAAAGGGATTTGTTTCATTAGAAATACATTCGTTTTTTAAAACTCTTTTTATCCCTTCCGACCTGAGACAAACCACTAACTATCTCCAGTTCCAAAGGAAACTCAAAACTTATCTCTTCCCTATACTGTAAATCTCTCAGCATACACTTCAGCAGCTTCCCTGGTTTTCAGCGCCGTGATATCCCATGGGATGAGTGTCGCGCTTTACAAAAACCTCAAATAAATAAATATCAGTATTTAAACATCCAGGTGCAGAGATCTGGCACCCTCGGCGTTCTTTCATGGACCCCACACTTAATCAAACTTCTCAACCCCAGGGTTGGTACAAAGGTTTTGCAACCCTCATGCACCAGTCCAGACTTGACTTCAATGCTCGCAGCATCAGTGGCTTTTCCTGCCCCCTTTGTCTAATAATATCTCTCCTTGTCCCCCTCAAGGCTGTATTACAGATGAGGAGAGAGTAGCCGTCCAGGGTCTGGTTGCCCCATACACCCAGGGTGATCAATTGCAGATTGAGTGCATCCCAGGACTTCAGACAGTTGGAAACATATCTGTCTAATGTGTCTGTATCCTAGGGCACCCCTAGATCGCTGACAGCAGTGTGCCTCTTTGCCTGCATCCCCTAAGGCAGTTGTCAGTGTCTACCCTTCCCATATGGAAAAGCCTCATCCTAGTGAAGTAGTGTTTATTGAGTATCTTTAGTTGATTTAATTGGAACCCCACTTGCCAATGTCTTTTCCCATTTTTCACGGAGACTTTCAAGGGGAGGAAGGCTGTTGTGCAGGAGAGTGGAATAGAGATGGGACACTGCATGATTGGTTAAAGGGGCTCCCAAAAACTTGTACTCCGGGGAGATTCATCTGGAGCCTCTCATAAGGCCACCACGTGGTCTCTCAGGAGGAATCTCCTCTGCTGGTATCTAAAGTACTGATTCTCCGACATCTCATATTCCCTCTGTAGTTCTCCAAACAGTAGTATCATTTCTTGCTCGTACCAGATGTCGCCCACTTTAGAGATTCCCAGTAGGTCCCATTTTCTGTGGCCCTATATCACCCACATTTCATTAAAGAGCTCAGAGTCCTAGGGCTTTGGTAGCTGTGTGCCATATTTTACCTGCAACAGTTGTGGGGGCTGGCAGGGGTGATGTCCCTTTCTCCCAAATACAGCCTTAAGGGATATCCCTCCATCCCCATGGTCCATCTGTTGAACATCAAATAGAGCTTCTGCTGAGAAGTGAAGGTCCAAATATAAACCACTTGTAGCGGAATAGCACAGTGACAGTAGTTTAGTTGCGATTCTGCTCTCCAGCGGTGGTCTAGTGAGGGATGTCCATGCAATCTGCACCCTCCCCCCATAATAGGACTCTTGTGACATCTGTCACTCCCTAAAGAATCCAATTGGGATTTCAAACAGGTTATTCTGCCGGGCAAATAAGAACTTCAGAAGGTTTATCATCTTATATAAAGTGGCCCTATCCACCAGTGTCAATGGCAATTTATTTTCATTGTTCTGAGCCCTCCTCATAGGCAACGAGAATTTTCCCCAGGTTGTCCTTTATGAAAAGCTTTGGGTATCTTGTTGTAAAGATCCCTTAAATGTGTGAGGTTGCCATACCAGGGGGTGATGTCAGGCTCCCACACCCTTATTTCTGACAGTAAAAATGAAATGGATGTATGCCAGTTGATTTTAAGCCCTGAGAAGGAGCTGCACACTTTCAGTATTTCCAGCACCCTGTTGGACCAAACTGGCTGTGTCTGTTAGGTATTGCAGAATATCAATGGCTTAGAGTGAAACTACATTCTCCCAATCTGGGACCCATCTCATGCCTCAGACGACTGCATCCCATCTCAGCCAGCAGACCAGTGATGTTTTTGCCAGAGAAAAGAGCAGGGGAACAGCGGACAACCTTGACGGGTGCCCCTGCCCAGGTTAAACTCCTCAGAGAAAGCCCAATTTACCCGGAACCTGGAGCCGGGTCCATGTATAGAAGTGACACCCAGGACATGAAGACTGTGCTCATACCGATTTTACTCAGTAGCGTTATTAAAAAGGCATATTCCACTGACTTGTAAGTCTTTTTGGCGTCCTGAGCAAGCAAGATGTCCATCCAGCTATCCCGTCACATCTCGCCAGGCATCCAGCCAATATGCATAATTTGTGTCCCATTGTCGGTTGGTCTGAGGCCACCAGCTTGTCCACCACCCGGAGTAGGTGGTTGGCCAACACTTTTGCCATATCTTGGTTTGAAGATTAAGGAGTCAAATTGGTAAGTATTAGGTGCATTTCTTCTGTGGCTTCCCAGGCTTGTGGATCATGATTATCTTTGCTCTCTTGAGATCTCGGGAATGATGCCCTCCTGCTTTGCCCAGAGGTACATCACTCTAAGAGGGCCCACAATGCGTGATTATGTGCATTTGATGTACTCTAGGGGTAGCCATTAGGAGCATGGTCTTTCCCGCTTCTCCCGGGTTTTCCTCGGCCCTCCGATAGAACGGGCGCCACTGTGAAAAATCTTGGTGTTTGGTTCGACCAAATTCTGCACTTTGTGACGCACGTGAAGAAGTTGGCCGGTACTTGCTTCGGCATACTGAAGAGCTTGAGGAAGTTTCTTCCCCTCCTGCCGACTGCCTCCATAGAAACCGTGGTCCGTGCGTTGATTCTTTCCCATTTGGACTACGCCAATGCTCTCCTGGTAAACTGCTCGGGGTCCCTGGTCAAAAAACTGCAGGTCGTGCAGAACTCGGCGGTCAGACTCCTCATGGGGCTTTCAGGCCTCTAGCTCTGGTGTTGTGGTTCTTAGTCTTGCCCGAGACATGTGCAATAAGGGTGCCCCTCAGGACTGTCGTGTATGCCTCCCATAGGTGAATCTCTGAGTCCACCCCGCCTGTGTTCTCCAAAAAGTAGTGTTCCATGGCCTCAGTGATCAGTTTCCTGGTGGTCCAGTCCATCAGATCCCAAGAGTCAAACTTCCATCCTTCCTTTTCTCCTGTGTGCCAGTGCCCAATTTTGTGGTTAGAGGCGAGTGATCTAAGATGCTGCGAGGTAGGATACTGGTGTTCCTAAACCTGCCTAGTTGTTCCGACGGCATCAGGAAATGGTTCACTCTGGACATGGAGTGCATCTGATTAGCATTGCAAATGATTTGTCCCGCCCCCTAGTGCTCCTCTCTCCATATGTCCATATATCGGCTATAGTGTTGAGTAAGGAAGCAAATCGCAAATCAGGTGCAGGCTTTCCCCTGTGGTCGTCAACCTGTTGAGGATGTATTCTTGGTGTGTTAGGTTGATGTTGTCACCCATGAGGAGCCAGGTATCTGGCACGGCTGTCAACTACACACACAGTTTTCCCAATCCATCAGTTTGTAAACCAGGCTGAACCCTTTACACCTCCTGCTTAGTGCTGCCTGGCAGCTATGTGTGTCGACCCATATTTAAGACACTTAATGAGGGAAGGATCGTTGCACCAGTATGCCTACCCATCTGGAACCCGATGAATATCCAGAGAACACCAGGAGACGATATTGGCCATGATTCAGCACATTGCCGGGTATGTCTCTTGCAGAAAAATTATGTTTGGGTTTTGCTTCCGTAGATACTTCCATAATATTCCCGTCTTCAGCTTACTTCCTAAACCATTAATATTCCACTTGAGAATTTTAATAGTGGGGTTGGGGGATATATGTGTGGTGTGTTTGGCATCATATATGTTTATGTCGAATAGCCTGAATGCTCTGAAATGACCAAGTATGCTTCTTACGAAATCCTCATTACCACCATACCTTCCCAACATCCTCATGACATGGATCCAAAACTATCTTCCTCCTTAACACCAGAGGTGTCTGTTACCTCAATTGCATGAATAGTAACATCATATAGACCCAAAACTACTGGTCTCTACGGGTAGGGCTGTGGCGCATTAGTGTGGCCCCTCAGTACTCTGTATTCCCAGACAGTGTCCATCTCCCTCAGGACCTCCCAGGTTAGACTGTCTTGTCTTATGCTTGTCCAGGCCACCACATCCGCTCTTCAAATGATCATGTCTGCAGTCAGCAGAGTGACCACTGGGTGGGCTGTTTCCTCCGAATCTTCTACAACAAACATAAGAGTATCCCGCTGTCATATGAGAGATAAAGTGTGTTCCATGTCTATACAACACCTCTGTGAGAAGTGGGTAAAAGGAATATGTAAGGCTCTGACTCATGTTGCCCCTGGAAGTAAGGATGAAGAAGATACTCTGCCTCACTGGCCGACACCTTTGTTTCCTTTCCTGCCCCCGAGGTTCCCCATGATGTATGGTGTGCCTGGATGATCCTGACTTTGTCTGTTATGGGCCCTTTAGGTCCCAACCACCTGACGCTGAGGCTTCGCTAAGCCACGCCCCCTGGAGGAGTGATCCATCAATGCTGGAAGAAGAAGAGCGTCTCGGGCAAGAGGATTGTCCGGCGTTGAACTGGAGAGGAGGAACCGCTGACACGGAAGCAAGAAATGCTGTGCAGCAGCCACGAGGAAAGACGACGAGCGAAGATGACCTGCAGAGACCGGATTCCAGCCGTGAACTGCAGGAAGTAGCGAGGGGAGGCCAACGAGCCCATGGGTTGCCCAGCCACGTTCCAGGAGGAGCGTGGCTTACACAGGTGCGTGCACGATTCCTGGGGAGGGGGAAGTGGGGAGGAGTAACATCCCGGATTGCTCAGCAGAGGAGCCCTTCATGAACTCGACTGAGTAATGGCTTGCTCTTTTTTCTGCATTTCGGTGGTGGTCTCTCTTTGGCAGCACTCTCTCGAGCTAGTAAAGTGGGTGTAACATTTCCCCCACTCCCTTTCCCACATCTGAGTATAGCGCGTGGTGCTGACACGTGTTTCCATTTTCTTTGATATGTCCCTTTCTCCTGGCTGGGCCGACAACATTCCTGCTGGAGAACTTTAGAGTCACAAGAAGAAGAGGAACATTTTTGTTTTGTTGCAACAGCATCAATTGACAGTAAACGCATTTATAAAGCATAAACACACGTGTGATTCCCGTCTACCCTTGACATATGGTGGAGAATGCAAGCAATTTTCCATTGGTTGCCGGAATGGAAGCATTAATACATCACCTGGTGGATGGACAGAAGAAATTAGAATGGGCCATCAAGCACCAGATGTCCTCAGCCCAAGCAGATAGGGACACCTTTAAGGACATCACTTAGTCCCAAGTGGATTCCCTTCAAAGAGTGGATGAAGGCCACGTACAGACTACATCTGGACTACAGGACCCTTGTGTGGGTGCTCCGGTTTATCCGAACATTTCCTTTAAAAATATATATAACCAGAAGGGATACAGATGCATTTCTACTTAACTTTTAAAGGGTGGCCAAAGCCTCAGGATGGCCGGTCGGGATGTGGCCGTTCTTCTTGGCCCCCCTCCTGACTGGGGAGGCACATGTGGCAAACCAAGTCGCTAATAATGAGGATACTACCCCTCATGAGGAAGTAAAAACCATTATCCTTGACCATCTGGGTATCGAAACGGAGTCCTACAAGGTTAAATTTTGGAAAGAAAAGGGTCCCCGGGCGATAACCCAATGGCGCTATTCTTTAAGTTAGTGGCAGATAAGTGGCTGAAACCGACGGACAAAGGAGGAAATCATGGAACAAATTTACCTAGAGCAGTACCTAGAAACCTTTCCTTTCTCAACCTCAAGATGGCTTCAACAACAATTCCACCTTACAGTCGAGCAGGTGGTGGAGATGACCACCTCCTTTTCTTGTGCACAACTGCATGTCTCCACGTGGGAGGCGGAGAAAAACCTACAAGGGAACCAAGGGCCTAGGAAGAATGTACGACTTGTCAGTGAGCCTCCAAAGTTCAGGTCCTACAAAACTTAGGCTCCACCCTACCAAGGTCCCCAGGTACAGATCTGTTGTGTACATTGATATGTCAAAACCTACCCTGTAGCCCGTATACCCATTGAACCCTTAGCTGGACAACAAACAATGATGACGGGGGGTGTTCTACTGAACCTACCTAAGGAACTGATACTTGGAACAGACAACCCCAGTTTCTTGACTTTAGTCATGGGCAATATACAGGGAAAAAGAGACCCACTTCAAACTACCAAAACCATTACCCCTTGTGCCCTCATCACTCAAGCACCCTGACAGACAGATAAAAAACTTCTCGTTGGCCCATGTCAACAACCCATCCTTGCACAATGCTTGGCAAGAAGCCCGAAAACCTAAAACTATGAATTCCCCAAAATATCCCAACTTCTTTGAAAGAAACGGGCTCCTGTGTGGGGTGGGAGGACCAAACAAATCTCCGCAACTGCTTGTACCAAGGGTCTTTTTTGACCAGATAATGTTCTTTGTCCACTCCTATTTGCTACCAGGGCACTCAGGGGCTCTAAAGACCACCTAAAACATTCTGCGCACACTTCTATTGGCTAAGTATATACGCGCATATTAAGAAGCACTGCCAGGAATGCCCCGTTGGTGACGGTGGGTGTTCTATAGAACCTACCCAAGGAACTGATACTAGGAACAGACAACCCCACTTTCCTGAGTTTATTCATGGGCAATATACAGGGAAAAAAAGACCCACTCCAAAGTACCTAAACCATTACCCCTCGTGCCCTCTTCACTCAAGAACCCTGGCAGACAGATAAAAAACTTCTGGTTGGCCCAGGTCAACAACCCATCCTTGCACAATTCTTGGCAAGAAGCCCGAAAACCTAAAACTATGAATACCCCAACATATCACAACTTCCTTGAAACAAACGGGTTCCTGTGTGGGGTGGGAGGACCAAATAAATCTCCGCAACTGCTTGTACCGAGGGTCTTTCGCGACCAGATAATGTTCTTTATCCACTCCCATTTGCTAGCGGGGCACTCAGGGGCTCTAAAGACCACCCAAAACATTCTGCGCACACTTCTATTGGCTAGATATATACTGCATATTAAGAAGTACTGCCAGGAATGCCCCGTTTGCCAACAGAAAAACCCTTATAAACCCCCTCCCGTACCGCTCCAGCTGTTACCGATCATAGGCAAACCGTTTGAGCGAATTGACATGGACCTAATAGGCCCTCTACCCAAATCCACAAAGGGATATCAATATATCCTCATGTTAGTGGACTACTCTACTTGCGATTACCAGAAGCCTTTCCCTTACAAACCCCTAACACAACTACTAAAGCAGATAAATTGGTTGAATATTTTTCCCGGGTTGGTTTCCCTCACCAGATCCTTATCGATCAGGGAACCTCCTTTGTGTCCAAACTAATGTTCCAAGTATGCCAAATGTTAGACATAAAACACATCAAGACTTCTGCCTATCAGCCCCAAATCGATGGGCTAGTAGAGAGGTACTGCGGAAGTCTCAAATTAATCCTGAAGAAGATGCTCACTGGAGAAAGAAAGAGCTGGGATCAGCTCCTTCCCTTTGCCCTGTTCGTTATCTGAGGACAGGTCCAAAACAGTCTGGGTTCTTCTTCTTTCAAACTGTTATACGGCAACAGCCTCAAACCCTGTTAGAGATGATGACCGAGGCCAGGGAGAAAGAAGAGGATGGTGCCAGTGAACTCCTGGAGTATACCAAACAACTCAGGGCTAGAATTGGTAAATTAAGAGACCTAGCTCATCCCAATCGGGAAACAAAAAAAAACGAGGCAACAAACCTTTTAAGATAGGGGCAAGAAATGGAGAACCATACAGGTAAATGATTGGGTCCTCATACTGCAACCCACATTCCTTGCCAAGGTTAGATCTGAATGGAAGGGGCTGTTCAAAGTGGTAGCTAAGCTAGGCAATACCAATTATCATATTCAAATCAGTCCTAGGAAAAAACAGAGCTACCACATCAACCTCATATAGAAATGGGTAGTTCCAATACCTCAGACCAATCAACTCGCCCTAACCCCCCGGACAGACCCCTGTACATTAGAACATCTAGTGGTAAACGAAGAGCTAACGAGGGACCAGCGTTCAGGTCTGTTAGACACTCTCGAACTCTTTTCGGAACTGTTTTCTGATCTGTCTCCAAAAACCACAGTGGTCGAGAATGCAATCAAAACAGCTCCCAAACAAGTGATAAAACAGAGACCCTATAGAACACCAGCTGCCAGAAGAAAGGCAATTTCCACGGAGGTCAAGAAAATGTTACAAATTGTGGTCATAAAACCATCCCAGAGTAATTGACCCTCACCCATCGTCCTTATCCCAAAACCGGACCATTCCTTCCAGTTTTGCATAGACTTCCGAGCAGTTAATAACATATCCAAGTTTGACGCGTATATCCCTTACCACGCATAGATGAACTCATAGAAAAGTTAGGAGATGCTGTGCTGTATTTATATCCACACTCGACCTAATAAAAGGGTACTGGCAGGTTCCCTTACGCAAAAGAGATCAAGAGAAGACCACTTTTTCCACCCCAGATGGACATTTTGAGTTCACGGTTCTTCCTTTTGGACTACATGAAGCACCTGCAACTTTTCAGAGACTGATGAATTCAGTGCTCCGTAACCATCGAGCATACTCTTCGGCTTATCTGGATGACATTGCCATATTCTGTCCATCTTGGGAAGCACACCTCGGATATTGCCACCAGATGTTCCAAGAGTTACAAAAAGAGGGCCAACATGTAAATGCCAGGAAGTCCAGAATCAGATTTCAAAAAGTACGATATCTTAGATATCTATTAGGCAAAGGGTGTATAGGACCCCAAGAGGGGAAGATAAAAGCTATCTTAAATACACCCCATCCTGAGACCAAAAGAGAGGTGAGAGCTTTCCTCTGCCTTTTGGGCTATAATAGGCGGTTCATATCTCGATGTTCTGAGATAGCAGGACCTCTTACGGACCTTCTAAAGAAGGATGTAACAAAAATTGACCTCCTGAATCCATCTGAACAAGTCCTGAAGGCGTTCCAAAACCTAAAAGAAGCCATCACTAGCAGCTCAATCCTAACAATCCCTGAATTTTCTATACCCTTCATCCTGCAAACCGATGCTTCTGACATCACAATAAGGGCAGTACTTTCTCAGGAGTCTGCGACCGGCCTGGAGCGCCCTATTCTGTTCATCAGTCACAAACTCTTCCAGAGAGAGCAGAACTACCCTGTGATAGAAAAGGAATGCCTGGCAATCAACTGGGCAATAGAAAAACTCAGGTATTACCTAGAGGGAAAGCCTTTCATCCTCTACACTAATCACGCCCCATTGAATTGGATGAGTAGAAACAAAGGAATGAATCCCAGAATATTAAGGTGGTTCCAGTCCCTCCAACCCTACGCATTCGAGGTTCAACACAAGAAAGGTACTCATATCGCCAGTGCTGACATCCCTTACCTCCCCATTTGGGAAGATTCTAGGGGTGGGGTGTGTCAGGCTCTGACTCCCGTTGCCCCTGAAACTAAGGAGGAAGAAGAGACTCTGCCTCACTGGCCCGCACCTTTGTTTCCTTTCAAGCCCCCAAAGGTTCCCATGATGTATAATATACCCTGGATGATCCTGATTATGTCTGCTATGGGCCATTTAAGTCCAGACTCCCTGACGCTGATGTGTCACTAAGCCACGCCCCCTGGAGGAGTGATCCATCAATGCCGGAAGAAGAAGAGCATCTTGCCTGCCGTTGAATCGGAGAGGATACCCTGACACAGAAGCAAGAGATGCTGTGTAGCAGCCACAAGGGAAGACAACGAGTGAAGACAACCTGCAGAGACCGGATTCCAGCCATGAACCACAGGAAGGAGCGCCAGGAGGCAAATGACCCCACAAGTCACCCAGCCGCGTTCAAGGAGGAGCGTGGCTTGCACGTGTGTGTGCACGATTCCTGGGGAGTAGGAGCTGGGGAGGAGTAACTTCCTGGTTTGCTGAGAAGGAAAGCCCTCAGTAGCTCATCTGATTAACGGCTTGCTCTTTTTTCTGCATTTCGGTGCAGTCTCTCTTTGGCAGCACACTATTGAGCTAGTAAATCGGGTGTACCATTACCCCCACTCCCTTTCCCACATCTGAGTATAGTGCGTGATGTTGACCATTGTTTTCACTTTCTTTTATATGTCTCTCTCTCCTGGCTGGGCCGACGACATTCCTGCTGGAGAACTTCTGAGTCAAAAGGAGAAGCACTTTTCCCCGTGAATTTTTGTTTCATTGCAACAGCGTCAACTGAGAATAAACAAATTAATGAAGCATAAACAGCCCTTTAATTCCTTTCTACCCATGACAGAATAATAATCCTTTCTTATATACAACCCTCACCCACTCTAGTAGGGGCATGCTTCATAATCAGGTTCACCTTGACCCATAAAAGTCAGGGTGGGCTCAACCGTGTTCCAAGGTGCTCTTTGTATATTAGTGTATCAGGGATGTACGTGTAAATACAAATTCCTCATCCACTCCCAAATATCCTTTTATTATCTGGGTGGATGAGAAATTATTAAAATAAACAACAGTAGGAAAAACTAGGATGCAATGTTCCTAAGCCACTTATTGTGCCAGCATGTTTCTGCTCTACAATTATGGACGTAAAAGGTCCTCGGCATTCGTCGGGCGAGTTTGTCTTGCTAATACCCCCCCAAGGGACATTTCTGTAATCAGAAAATTACTACTGTGGCATGCACTCAAAATTATAGGTACGCACAGGCAGTGAATACTTGCCAGTACAATGGCACCTGTAAGTAGTATATATATATATATACACGAAAAGCAAATTTAACTGCTTTACTATGGGTACGCGAGATGCACACAAATCCAGACTCATGTGTGTACCACCTCTGATACTCAAGAAATATTGCTCCTGCAACACAATGTTGGTTCAGGTATTACGCATAAGTTGCATTCCTGATTGGTGCATGCATGTTTTCATACATTAGTGTCTCAGTGTTGAGACCATACCAGAACTCATAGATGTGCCTGTTTTCATGCTTTTTCGATAATCTTTTGGGGGTATTCCTTCCACAGAGTTTTTTTAATTAAGGTCTCTCCTTCTTTCTAGAAAATATTGCACTTCTGAGCGATTCCACCTGATCTGTAGAAATTGTCCAATAGGCAAGTTCTCCCTGAGTGCCTGGGGATGGGCGTTGTTGAAATGCAGGATGCTCTTGGAGTGAGTAGGTTTAGTGTACAGAGAGGTTGTGAGTCTGCCATCTTTAGCTGTAATGGTGACATTAAGGTAAATCGCAGATATGGGTTTCTGCCATTGAGCCATGTGAGGAAAGGTTCAATGGTAGTGTTGTCTCCATGCAAAATGACTAGAATGTCATTGATGTAGCATCACCACAAACAGTACCCATTTATAAAAGGGTTGTAGGCCCATATCTTTTCTTCCTCAAGCCATCATACATAGAGACAAGCTATGCGTGAGGTAAAAATGCTTCCCATCGATGTTCCATGGAGCTGTAAGAAGATCTTCAAAAGAAAGCCATATACTTCTCCCCAAAAACTGAATCTGCAAAAAATTCAGCCAAAGAACACTATCAAACGGTCAAAATACTTTCTAATACAGCTCAAATTAAGCCATCAAATGCTAATCAAGGCTTTTGCAAACAGTACTTAGCTCGTGTTCCTTCTACTTACTCTCCAAATATCCCCAAACTATCAAACAACTACAATCTTCAATCAGAATTTGATACACAATGTTGCTTCTCGAACCTTACGGCCTTATCCCAAGAGCAAGTGAAGAACATCTTATCCAGCACTAAATCAGATTCCCTAGATGATCCATGCCCTCCTTAAGTGTTACATCTTGCAACAGAAGCTATTTCTGCACACCTTACACCAATTTGTAATACAAGTATCCACACTGGCACTTTCACAAAGCTATGTAAGAAAGCACAATTCTCCCACTTTAAAAAAAGGCTACCCTTTCGGCATCTGAGCTGATGAACTATCGACCCATATCACGTCTACCCCTGCCAGCTAAAATATTAGATAAAGCACTCAATCAGCAACTATCTGCTGTCATAAATTAAAACAGTCTGCTAAATGAGCCCCAATTCAGCTTTCGGAGCCAGCATAGCAGGGAATCAGCCCTCATAATAGCTGAAGAGAGCATTAGATCTATCATTGATAAGGGAGACAATGCAGCATTGATACTCTTAGATCTGTTGGCAGCGTTTGACACAGTCAATCATGTCATTTTAACCAACTGCCTGCACAAGCTAGGACTCAGAAACAAAGCTCTCTCCTTACTTACACCCTTTTTGGCTGATAAGGAACAAACATCACGCTAGAGAAATTTGCTTCCACAACTTTGAATCTTCCTTGTGGCGTACCTAAAGGAGCCTCTCTAAGCCCCACCCTATTTAACTTGTACATCAGTCCTTTGGTTAAACTTGTCAGAACATTTGGGTTCTCAGTTGTTTCCTACGTAGACAACACACAATTTGTGGTGTCTGTTACAGGAAATCCAGCCCATACAGTCTCACAGTTCTGACTCTGTATGGGAAAAATTGGAACTTGGATGGCGGAAAACTGCCTGAGATTAAACTCAGGCAAGACTGAATTTCTGCTCTTCTGAAATAAAACTTATTTCTGGTCCCCTTATTGGTGGCCACCAGATATGAGCCCTATCCCATCCCCAGTGGAAAATGTTAAAAACTTAGGGGTCATTTTTTGACTAAAAACACTTTTTCGAGAACCAGATCAATCAAATAGCCTCCTCAGTCTTCTTTCTTTTAAAGATCCTTAGAAAAATGTTACCATACATTCCTTCCAATATTCAGAAACAGATTAAGTCAGCACTAATTTAATACAAACTTTACTGTAAGGACTACATATCCGCCTACAACAAAAAATAGTTTCTAAACTTCAGACCCTACAAAATGCTGCGACCGATATTATTTTCAGTCTCCCCAAATGTCATTCAGCTACCATTGCACTGAACCAAATGCATTGGCTGCCTGTGAGGAAAAGGATTGCATTCAAGGCCTTGTGCACCGCCTTTAAGCCACTACATAACATCGGACCAGTTGCCCTCAGACAGGCCTTTTCCTAGTACATATCTCCTAGACCCCTACATTCATTAGGTTTGACGAATATGACGGTGCCAAAATTCATACTTGCCCGTTGGGTAATTAGAGGCTTTGTAATTTGTACAGCTACTTTATGGAACTCCCTTTCTTTTGAAAAAACTCTCAGACCCTTTTACTTTTAAGAAGAGCATTGCAAATGTGCCTCTTTTATTCCAGAGGATATAGTATATCTAGCCTGTCTCACTGACCACCCTCATGCACTGCAGCAACAAGACCCCTTCGGATATGCAAGCGTTATATACAATTCTATAACATAGAATGTCATCGATGTAGCACTGCCCCAAACAATAACCATCCATAAAAGGGTTGTTGGACCATTTGGTTTATCCCTCAAAACCCCATACATAGAGATAAGCTATGCTTGAGGTAAATGTGCTGCCCATCGATGTTCCATGGAGCTGTAAGTAGATCTTCAAAAGAAAAAAATGTCAGTCAGTGCTAATTTATTGTGCATTGAGTATTACTAAAACAACCCCGCCCAGACCATTGGCCTGTTCCTTTTATGGCCATCACTGTAGGGCAGAAACATGTTTGCACAATAAGGGTAATAGGACCAGTGCCTCCTTGTTGCCTCTCTTATAGTTTAGTTTAAGCATTTCCCATCCACCATGCTAATGAAGGGATTCCTGGGAGTTGATGAGGAATTGTAATTTACATGTAGTTCCCCCAATACACTAATATACAAAGAACACCTTGGGACATGGTTGAGCCCACCCTGACTTTCAGGTGTCAGGGTGAACCTGATGATGATGCATGCCACTACTAGAGTGGGTGAGGGTTGTATATAAAAAAGGATTAGATTTCCTTTTTCCCATTTCTCACAAGGATGGTGTATAGACATGGAAAGCAATTTATATCTCATTGGCAGAGGGATATTCTTCTGTTTGTCGTAGTTGAATCAAGGGAGAATTTATCCCCGCATCCCTTGGTATTCATACCAATGTAGGATAATCAAGCAGTTAACATCACACAAATATCATATAGACAATTAATCACCCTTGTGTAAATCAGTCTATAGTAAATTTTACATTAAACAATTAGGACTACAAGGTGTAGGAATCACGTCATCCGTACTAGTAGGCAGTATGTTTTAAGAGACTTTGTTGTGAAGAAGTATAAGCTCAGGATTTAAAATGTACCACAGTGGTTGGGGTTGCTTTTACTAACAAGAATGTATTCCTGCCAGCGGACAAGATGGCCTCATGAGCACTCAGCTCCAGTACATGAGGCTGTGGAGGCAGAAACACTGCAGCCACTCGGATAAATGATGGACCAGTGGTTAAGTCGCAATGTCCTGGGACCCTGAAGCAAGTGGCGAAATGAGCCGGGTGGGCTGTGTGGGGGGGGGGGGGTCCGCTAGAGGTGTGGTTCGGTCGGCCTGCTCCAGGTATGAGCCAGACAAGATTGGGGTGCCCAAGGTCACATAGCTCTCAGGGCTGACCGGCTCCACATTTGGTGCTTGGTTTCTCCTGTGGTCCCTGTGGTGGCCAACAGATGGTTCGACAGGACTGTAAGTGAAAGCCGAGGGGTTAGGTCGCCTGAGATACAACGGTGCTGCAAGGTCAAGGCCGGACAGTGAGGTGGTGAACCGCGGGGTCCTGCAGAGTGACTGTGGACTCCCGAGAAGGACTGCGGGAAAGAGACTGCTAAAGGGCAACAACCTGTTCCCTAATCCCTTGACAAGTAGATTGAGGGTGCTCGTGTCTGCTGGGTGGTGGGGGTGCCTGCTAGGGGTGGTAATCCCCTCTGACTATGGCTGAAGGCAGCTGGGCTGCTGGCTCACCGTGGACCAAAGATGGATACAGGCCTGGGCATTGGTGTATGATGCTGCCTTGCGCATGGCAGCCCAGCAGCAGTGAACACTTAAAAACTGCATAAGCACGTGATGAGGGCTGTATAAAAAGCATAGGCGATATGGTCTAATGGCCAGAGTAGCTGACTTTGGAACTGTGGCACCAGGTTCAAAATCAGTTAGCGGTCTGTTCGCAAAGGTAAATTACACCTGTATTTTACTCTTACACTTTTGAGAAACATTAATAGTTTTAGCTATTCACAAAATCTCAGTGTAAAATGATTTAAAAGTGTAGAGTTACATATATATGCCCCCTGAAAAAGGGGGTAGAGCCACATTTACAATTGTAAGTTAAAACTGACAAAAAAGGCACCACATTAAGCAGTGTAGCACCACCTGGCCAACCACTGATACTGCTCACCCTCCCAAAGAAAATATTATTGTTAGAAACATAAATAAAACTCCACAGGAAATACCTTTAAATCAAATTACACAATTTAAAATAGTTAAAAATATAAACAACTATAATTTGTTATCTAAAATGAGCACATATTTAATTTAAATATTTAAATAACCTTTAAATTATTTTTAACTAGCTCTATTCCTAACTTTTAACAGCTATAAATGCATGATAAAAAATTACTTTAGATGGGAATTTATTTTCTAAATTCAGAAACTTATTTTTGTTAAATGTAATATATTTAAATTAATTAAAGATACAAAAACAAACTAACTTATCAAGGAGAAATGCTTGTGCATTTTGTACCTAGGCTCTTGGAGCCCAGCCAGGACCTTGTTAATCAAAGAAATGTGTCCGACATGTTTCTACTCACTGTGGAGACAAGAAACAACCGGGTGACTTGCTGAGGATATTTAAATTCAATTTTGCAACACAGCTGCCGTGCGGGGAGCTCAGAAATACAGGATAGATGATACTTTTTTTAGTGTGACTGGATCTAATGCTGCATATGCGCAGACACGGAAATAGGGCATGAACAGACAAGGAGCTTCATCGAGTAAATCTACAGTACAAATCGGCCCAGGAGACAATCACTCAAACAGCCCCAAACCCGCCCACACACTGACCTGTCAGACTGGCCCTTTTAGCACTGCCACCTTCTCCTATAGGCCACCACGACTCCGGGCATCAGAGGGGTTATGCTGTTACTAACATCTTATGCAATTTGCAAACACAGTGAAATCTTATACAGCCACAATGTTTATTAAACTTGCATAAATATATCAGGAGATCGACTTCAAAACAGACATTAGCCTTCAGCCCGAAAATATCACAGTGAACTAGGAACTTACATGTGTTTTTGTCAATCCACTACTCCTGTACATATGTGCACCACACCTTTATATTTTTCTGCATGTGCTCTGAATGGTCACATTTGGATGAAAGAATAATTTCGTGTTTGTGGCTCTAAAACGTAAAAGGTATGTTTTTTTTGTATTAGTGTTGGTTACAAATGTTAATTCCTCAGATGAAATAGTGATGCCATTTTTTGTTAAATGCATCTGAATTTAGAATTCGAAATGCCATACTCTGTACATTTGGATAAATCTCGAAATGATGGGGCATCAGTAACAATTTTAAAGTTGAAATCATTCTAAAACTAACTTTTCTCAGACTGATAACCATGCTTCCTTCTGGAAGACACGACATGAAATAATCTAAAACAAGTAACACATGAAACAGCTTAACTAATTCCGACCTTAAATCCAGCACAACCTCTGTGCTTTCTAGGGTGTTCTTAAATTAATTGTAAGACACTTTAAAAGCATAAAAGACACAATTACTATACCTTAATCCTGTATGCAACAGCTACCATCCAAACAGTGAAGTTTCATATGATCCCACAAACAAAGGATATCAATTATATTGCAGACCAAAAAATATCAGCATTCATGAGTTAGTCTTGTAGTTGCTGCCAAACTCTTAATGGAGTATCTTCCTTGCTAGAACATTTGCAGATGTGTTCCACTAAATGAATGTAAAACATTTAACTATTTTCAGCTTCGTTGAAAAGTGTGCTATGTAAAAAATGAAATGTTGGGAGAAAATACTGAGTTTAATGTTATTTTGGGAATTTGCAGAAATCATGCAAAACAATACAAGGCATCTATAATTTTCTTGATACTGAAGGCTTAGGCCTTACAGTATCACCAGTATCTTTGAGCCTGTCCCTCACTGTCAGAACCTCTTTGAGAGGGCATGCAGGGTTAACTGGGCCCGACCGTGGTGGTAGAAGCCCTTTACTCCTTATGTCCCAGGGCCCCAAATACTATGGATTGTGAGCATCTGAGCCAATGGCACCCTCTGCACTTGACTCACTTGGTGATAGTTGTGGACCAGCAGTCCAAGGCTCCTTTGGGGGAGGTGTGGATACAGGTTAGTGAACATGACTCATAACTTAAAAAACACACAGTAATGACAAAACATAAATGTCTAGTCAAATACATATTTTTTCAGAAAACAAAGTATTTCATTTCTAACTGAATGCATTTAAAGTAGTCATGCAACATTCATAAGCAATAACACAATCCCCTTGAGGCTGGGGCTTTGGAGTTCCTCGGGCATGTCCCTGTCGCACCCACTCTTAGTAACATATTCAGGGTTATTCCCCATTCACAAGTAGCGCATCAAAGGAACACTCACTAGTAGGCCGTACTCAAGAGTTCACTCTGACTCTTAGGAAGCAGTCAAAAGTGCCTGTGGTGCAACAACGCCTACACCAGAGAGTCCCCCAGGGCCCAGTAGGGCTGCATCAAGTCTTATCCACTCCAGCAGATAGGAAGCTTGCAGCGACTTTCAGGGTGCTCCAACTGCAGGCAGTCACATTGCTCAGTCCTGCTCAATCGAGTCAGGTTGTACCCAGGAGGCGCATCGGTACTCAACAAGTACGGGCTCTCCAAGAGCTTGCACGGCTCGCTCCAGCAGTGATCAGAGGTGCTCCAGTGCTTCCTCTTTAAAGGTAAGGTCAGAGCTCCTCACAGCGGAAGAAGGGATTGGTCCTGGTGCTGCTGATCTGGTCCAATGATGTTGATGCTCTCTTGGCATCCGCCTTTGTCCAAAGGAAAATTCGGGGGCAATTCCCTTGATGCTCAATTTCAACCCACAGGTATCACTTCAGTTCACGGGTGGCAGCCTGAACTCTAAAAGCTAATTAGTACTGGCAGTCCGTCGTGGCCAAAGGGGTTGTCGTAGTACCACACAAAAGGCATTGGCCCCTTCCTGCACAGCAGTCAACACCACAAAGGCCCCTTCTAGCATACCTGGTCACTGCTAGGCTCAGGAACGATTCTTGGCACTTGTTGGCAGTGTTCCCTTTGGTAGCAGCACATCCTGGCATATGGAGTTGCTGAAACAGTGTGGTGCAGGTTTCCCGCTCCCTCCACAGCACTTCGCTCTCAGCTATCTTCATGCTGGCCCTCCCCTGACATTTGGGGGGTTGTCGACCTGTTTCCACAAATGAGCAATGACCCATTCAGTGTAGTGCCTGTCTCGTCATACTTCACATCCAGAGTCCTCACAACAGGGCACCTAGTGGACCTTGCTCCCTTCAGAGCTCTACTCTCCCTCACAGGGCACACTGGTCTCTGCAAGCAGGCTCAAGAGAAGGAGGTCTTGATTATCCTGGTAGATGTGCCCTTACTGAGCAGGGAGACTGGCAGGCCTTGGCCCCCTGTCCTGGTCACAGACAGAAGTATTGCACAGCTTCCCCCTTACAGAGCCCATCTGGATGCTAGGCAGATGACAAGCGGTCCCAACCTCTTCTTCATATAGTCTATTTCAACACCAAATGTGGTTTAGGGTTTGGGTCTTTGAAGTTTTATGTTGGGGTTCTGCTTGTTTGGAAGTGCACCGTTCCTTTCTCTCCATTCCCCATGAAAGGCTGTCTGTCACAGCAGAAGATATTCTGAAGCTTACAGTCCCACAACACAGGCCATGGGAATGACTAGAGTTTACACATGTATGCCAGCCTCAGTGATATGTGTATCAAAAGGTTAATCCCAGACCCCGCCCCATCTCCTTATGATTCCTTTATCAGTCCATCTTCATTCCTGAGATGTGCCATCTCTCACTAAAATAAAGAGCACCTTTTGAATTGTACAGGGGAAGTCTCTCTCTCTCTCCCTTTTCCAGTGTGTGCCACATGATTACAGGAATTAAGCAATACAAAAATCAGTCTTGGGGAATTCCTTCAGTCCGCATGCCTTCACCAAGCAGGTCTTGGCCTCCCAAAAACAACCCAGGGTCCACCATGTAATGTACCATTACAGGCACACTTACACTCAATATATATACACAGCACACACACTGTCCACTACTGTTACCTCCATGTAATGTGCCTCACAGACACACATGCATTCAACGCACACATTTTCTCCGCATAATGTCCAGTACTGTAGCCTATCTGTATTACGCCATGGTGTGCTACTTCCAAACACACACACTTTGAGCAAACACATACTCCATGAGTGCTCTGCACAGCACTTCAACCTTCATGTATTGTGCCATTCACAAGTACGCATAACCCCAGCACCTGCTGCGACTGAACACGCACTGCTCAGCACTACATCTTGCATGTAATGTATTTCTAACAGATATGTATACACCCAGTACACACGCACTCACTATCCATATACTGCATGGCACTGCTGTTTCCCTGTATTGTACCCTTCCCAGGCACACATACATTCAGCATACAGGCACCACTCCTGCAAAGTGTTACATGTGACTGGAAAGTTGCAGAGTAAACAAGGGAGGACGGCAATGAAGAAGAGCCGATGCAAGGTCTATTGGCAGCTCTGTGTGTTTTCTGCTTGGAGAATATTTAAATGATGTGTGCACATGAACTCTTATAAAAGTAGCACTGTTGACACTTGTGGATAGCCTTTGCTTACCCCTTTGAAGTTGTACAAAGATGCACATAAAGGTACTGCTTTAGACCCTGGTGCTATTGACCCTGTCCACTAGGGTGACAGAGGACAATAGGACAACCATATTTAGAGATCACCATCAGCCAAGCAGTAATCTGTGTGCATTCACAGGAGCCACCTCCATGGCAGCTCGTATGAAGACACTGAAAGGTTGAATGGAATTTTTCAGGCGGCCGCTCACCAAATTTACCAAACAGGACTTTGTGTTTGAAAAAGAAATAAGTATTGATACCGACCTCTTTGAGTTTTATCCCAAGTTCTAGGCCTCTTTGGTCATTTTTTTCTGTTCAGGGCCACTAGCTTTCCATTGCACTTGGGACAGAAACACAAGAACATTGGACTATCCACTGTAAATAGAGTAGGTATTCTAATGTTCTTACACCATTGTTCCCAATTATGTCAGGCTGTTTGTATAGCATTCCAATGCTGGAGGAAGCAGAGGCAGCACCGTCAGAAACTTGATGGTCTGCTCGTCTCATAATAGAGATGGTTGGCCAAGGGTTTGGAGGCGTACTCCACTGCATTTGTGGCAGGGAACACTTTCAGTCAATCTAATTTGGATCATAATCTGTAGCTCAATTACTAGTCCACATGTCTACACTGAAATGGATAGACTGCCCAGATCTCCTCTTCAGTGCTTCAGAAACCAGTCCTTACACTTGATTGTGCTGCCTAACTCATCAATAGAAAAGAAATAGGTCTTGTTTGAAATCTTCCTTTTCAACAAAGAACTGCTACAAATTCTAGAAACCCCACTCCTTCTACCAATGAAAATAGAAGCAGGCAATTCCTAATTTTCTGGCCTTTTTCCCTTTGAATAAATAGATCACATTATGGATTCAGAGGTAAAGTTTGTGGCTTCTGTGGATGTAGTTTGCTTGAACACTTTGCTTTCACCATGGTATTAGTATTTTCCATTAGCCAAGCAGAGGTTGCTGATGATGCTGAATGCATGCTATTAGCTGCAGGAGTTGTTGTTCTAACGACATCATCATCACAATAATTATCTCCATTGGTCAGTTCAGGTTCCTCTATAATAGCAGCACTCATCTTCCTTAGGTACTGTTCCCATAACAGCTCATATTTGTTTTTATCAAATAGGCTATGAGCTCCCAAGTCCATGATATCTGTATGACTTCCCATGACCCATTGTTCTGTGGAAAAGTGTGCAGTCTGCCAAGCATTCCACATTCTGCTTGTGGGAAATCCAAAACTGTAGAAAAGAGCATATTTACAAAGCAGGATGAAAAGAGGTGATTTGCACATACATACTGCTGCTGTGCAATGAACTGAACAGTTACAAGTTCATCTTCCTCACTTCAAACCTCTATCAAAGCATGGCTCTGGGTCAAATTCATGTCACCTTAGTCAGAAGGGAAACTTCAAGAACCTGAGGAAGAGATTCTACTTTTTCTTGGAAAAGGAGATGGTGAAGACTTTCCGCACGATGAAAGAACAAGCACAATGTCTGGCTATACAGCTAGTGCTAAAACCTAATGTGCTGTTACCGAAACTTCCTGCTATGCTGCAACCTCTGGTTCAGATGTAGTAGAGTATTGTTCCCGTTAGGTTTGCTGGAAAGATTGTGTTTACAAGGACAATTCTAATTCTGACTATGGTCAAACATAAAATGATTGCAGTTAACAGTACACTGAGAGATATGGACTTTGATGGTAGTACCATGGACCCAGGTGTGATTGCAATGGCTTTCCTCACAAATACATGTGTTGAAAATACACCATGATAAAGCAGGGAGGTGAACCTACTACATTTACCAAATACTCACCTGGGCCCATAAACACATGAATCATTTACTCTTGAGAAGGTTACCTCTACACTCTATCAAATTTTATGAATTTTACTTATTAGCTCCTATACCTTAGACTTACCAATCCTTGTCACTAGTACCTAGGAGCCTAAGGGATCAAATGATGTTAGAATAAAAGGTATAATAACATTATATTTATTCTTTATTTCAAAGAATCACAGACTCAGGGAAAAAAGTTTAACCTTTTATCTATGTAAGTTTTTCAAATGTTACAGTCCATACACTATTGACCAAGATTCTTTCAATTATGAGAATGATAATGAGAACAATAATGTGCAAAGCAGATATTGAACTTAATTTTGTCATAAAAAAAAAGGAACGGGATAGAAAAGGAAAATGTACGTTAACATACCCACATTTAATATTTACCTAGAATGGAGTGAAGACCAACCCTGGCCACGGGCTGGCATAAAGGACAGAAACCTCGAAAATGCAGGTGCCAGCAAGGATAGAACAGATGCAGACCAGAATCAGGACAGGTACGGACCAAACTGGATAAGGACAGGACCACCTCAGGCTAGAACTGGCACCCGCAGCTAAAGGGTAAACGCCTGCGTTGGACTCTCTCTGCAACTAACAGTTGAACCCTGATTGGATCTGCAAACCCTCAGACAGAGTGCTTCGACAGCACCCCAACTCCCGGACCCCGATTGGGTTATTGAATCTTCAGACAGAGTGCTCCGCCAGTACCTCTGCTCTCGATCACCTATTGAGTGCGTTGGGTCAGTGACAGGTCAGATATTCGGACAAGTGGGACAAATTAACTAGCTAAGCCTACTCTAGTTATACTATTTTTCCAGGGCAGTGTACCACCCCCCAATGTTGCAAATGTAAGGATCCCCAATTTTGATTGGACAAAATATGAGGAGAGGTCATCACACCATACCGGAATGAAACTTTTCTCTTGAATATTGAAATCAGCGTTTCCGCCCATCAATTTATTTTCCCATGCACGTTTATTCCACCCAACAATGAATGTTCCATTAACAAATACATTGTTAACAATATTGGCTTCCTCTCCGTAGGGTCAGGAGGTGAATTTCCCAGGCGCATCTCAGTCAAGACTGTCCTTGGCATTCATTCGATGCCATGACTTGAGCGTTTCTGGATTCTGGTGCGCATGTGTGGTGTGGGTTTCAAAATGGAGTTACAGATAGATCTCAGGCCCAAACACGAGCTAGTAGCCAAGTAGTAAAGAAACAGTTTTAGAACAAAGAATAAATGAATGTTCTGTATACCACTTATCTCTACTCTATTCCCATTATTTTATTTTAACTATTGTGTTTAGTGTTTAGGCAAAACAAACATCTTAGCAAAAGCAGCGGTGCAAGCTTCATGCATGCTGTAACACAAAGTAGCCATCTTAGTTCTAGTGCACAGAAGCAAAAGTTTCCCTCCAAGCAAGGTAGTACGTCATGTCACGTGAGAATGACAGACGCATGCGCAGTAGGAAATCCCGCGTAGCAGCATCCATTTTAATGCAAGCGGATTATGGTTAGTAAAAGCACATAGACAAGCTTCCCCTAGATGCTAATAACGTTGTGTGGTGCAATTATTAGTACACAAAATATGTTTATTACTACATTAATAGTTATTTCGAGAGGGCTGAATGGGAGCAAGTCACTCTACGTGCAAAACCTTGCTCCATCAATCCCCTCTTTGGTGATATTTTATATCATCACAAATTAATGAAACAGATGCCAACTTTCACAGTTTTCCCAACTCAATCTCTTCAAACTTTCTATTTGGTTTCTTTTCATTGTTCGTGTGAAAATATTTCACTTTCTTGTATAAATTTCCATTCAACTCTTCAAGTTATATTTCTTCAATATTTCTTTTCTTTCCTTCCTTATTTACTGCATATGTCGTTTTGTTTCTGCAGCATTCACACCAAAGAATTATTGCTAAGATCAGCAAGGCTACTCCCGATATTGGCATCATTATTCTACCTACAATACTTTTTCCTACTTTAGAAAACCAAGTACCTATAGACGAGAGACCATCTGTTAGCCTCTTCCATGCACTATCAACTTCCAGTGGTTTGAGTTCTCTTTCCAAATGTGTAATATTCCTTACATACTTTTTGATTTCCACACTTTTATCTGGTATGTAAGTGAAACAATGTTGCACCTTCAACATTCTACAGTCTCCGCCCTTTTTTGCTAATAATGTATCAAGAGCAAGTCGATTTTGTAAAACCATTGATCTGATCACAACCAATTCGGTATTGATTATCAAGAATCCTCCAGCAGTGTCAGTCGATAAGCGATACACCACTGTTGACAATTTGCAAATTCTTTGTGTACTCAAAACCACTCCCACTGAATATATCAATGCACTAAATATATCACCTACAATTTCAAAAATACTATCTCTTTTACTACGTATTAGTCCAAAAAAATAAAAAAAATAAAAAATAAAAAAAGTCTTTATTTTGATTTTTTCCAATCATAAAAGACATTTACAACCTTAACATTTTCAAAAATGTTTTTTTTTACAATTTAAGAAATGAAGAAAAGGTTTTTTTAAAATAAAATTACCCTTCCTTGACAGCTAATATAGTCCTTGGCAGCTAGTATAATCCACAATTCATCACTTCGTCTCTCAATTAACAATCATTAATATTGGCCAACCACCAAACATAAAATCCATAGATTACAATCATTAAATAAGTTGTGTTAAAAAGAAGACATAAGTATTTAAAAAAAAAATTCAAAATTCATCACAAGGAACATTACTCACTATATACATTTTACAGTTTCAGGTATCATTAGGGCAAAATTACTGTAGGCTCATTTTATGGGCCCGAATTATCCACATCCAGTGAAGAAATTTAGCTATGGCTATAACTACAGCGTGGGAGTTGTCAGTACATAGAATCCTGACTGCCTCACAACCCGTTTTGAGACCTAACTGGACACAAATAGGTTTTAACCAAGATCTCCTAGGAGCCTTATATTCAGGACAGGCAGAGAGAACATGCCCAATGACTTCCCGCTGGTCAGGACAGAAGGACAAGCCGATCCTTGTCCCCCTCGCCATTTTGCGGTGACAGCATTTAATGTTAATGTCCCCACCCTAAGCTGATGATATTTCTTCCTGTCCCCTGGGATGGTAATCCAATCCCAATTTGCCTCAAAGGCCGGAGAATGCTTAAGTTCTAGGAAATTTGCCGTAAGAGATGGTTCAATACAGCGGCCAAATCTCTTTGCCTCAAGCATGTTCCAGTACAGGTCTCGAAATATTTTTCTAAGTGGAAAGAGATTCCCTACTTGGTCATCCCACTATGGAGATAATCCCATGGCCTTGTAAATAGCCTTTACCTCCCTCAACCATACTATTTTGTGTGCCTTATCGAAGTCTCTTACCTCGAGGTAGGCCCGTGCATACTGGGAGAGTTCTGGAATAACCCATAATCTCCTCCAGTAGGCAACCGATCTATATCTGGCCATATCCTTGAGGCTATGAGACCCTAGTTCGTAATGGAGAGGGATCAATGGAGTGGAGGCTGGTAAGCCTATGATGTTATTCAGAAATTTATTTTTCGCACCCGTGAGCCTTTTCAAATTACTGAACCCCCACAGTTCCGCCCCATAGAGAACTGCTGCTCCAACTTTAGCGTCATAAATCTTTAGAACCGGGTGATTGGCCTAGTGTGAGATAGATAAAATTCCTTAGCGAGTGCTCCTGTCAGTTGTGCGTGTTTCGTGGCCAGCTGGTTGGTGTGCTGTTTCCAATCTAGTTTGGATGACAAAGTTATGCCCAGATAGTTAAATACTTGGGTCTGTTCCTGTTGAACGCCATCCATAACTATCTTCCCTCTGACGAGTTTATTTTTATGTAGGACCATAAACTTTGTCTTTGATGTATTAATGACAAGACCATGGTCTTTGCAAAAAACTTCAAAGACTCCAACAGCCTTTTGAAGTCCCTGCTGTGTCCTCGAAATTAATAGCGTATCGTCAGCAAACATCAACAGGGGGATCGGCTTGCCATCCAGCTTGGGGGCATCAGTTGGTTGCTGTTCAAAGTAGCCAATCACCCTGTTGATGTATAGTGAGTAGAGTGTAGGGGCAAGTACACACCCATGGCAAACCCCCCTGGCAATAGGGAATTTGTCAGTTACACTTCCCTGCTGATTCCAGCGGACTCGGGCATAATTGTTTTCATGCAGACTGATTAGAAGTGACAAAATATCAAGTGGGATGCCCTGCTCTTGTAAGGCTGCCCACAACTTGGTGCGAGGCACCAAATCCAACACTGATTTAAGATCAATGAAAACTGCAAAAAGCATACCCCCCCTAGTAACACTACACGCCAATATAATAAAACAAATCTAAAAACTTGGTCAATGGTACTGGTATGACTACAAAACCCTGCCTGTAGGGGCAACAGAATATCCTTTTCCTCTATCCAGCCCTGAATACGCTGCACTAAGAGCCTTGCCACTACCTTTTGTATGCAAGCAATCAAGCTAATAGGCCTGTAATTTCCTGGGTCCGAGCACTCCCCCTTTTTGAAAATTGGAATGATCTCGGCACCCTTCCAGGACTCAGGTATTGGTGAGCCCATCGCGATGCCATTAGCTAACAGATGGATATAAGAGGCCCAAAGGTCCTTACCATGCATAAAAAGGTCTGCTGGAACGGAGTCCAGGCCTGGTGCCCTAGCTTTAGGGATATTGTTCAAAATTTTGATGATATCAGCTTTGGTAAAGGAAAGATGATTTGTGCCCTCAATAGCTTTTAAAAGAGCCTTGCTCTCTTCTACCTCCCTGTCCACAGCGGCAAACTGAGACGCATAGTGAGAGACCCAAGCATTTGGTGAAACAAAGTTGATGGGTTCACCCCTTTTTATCCCCCTATCCCATTTGACCATATGCCAAAAGGAGCACATAGATCTTTCTTTACTAGCACTCAGGAGCTCCCTCCAGTATTCATTGTCCCACTCACTTTTTGCCTTAAGTTGTATTTTTTTATACGTGACTCGGGCGGTCTTAATCTTAACTATATCTTAGGTTTTTACTGCATCTGATAGGGCCCTATATGCAACCCTACAGGATTTACCATACCATTGATCCTCCTTTCTTGCTAGCCTACTCTGTTTTTTGGTCACCTTTTTGACGAAGAAAGATCTTAACTGATTAAAGAAGCTGTCGTGCTAGTATTTGACATGATTGCCTCCACAGTGGAATTGTTCCTTAGTTCTGCTATAGCCTGACCAGTCAGATCCCTCATAGCATCAACACCCTCTTCATTCATTACACAGCTTGCCAATCTGATTCGTCTGTGGTTATTTGAGAGGGCTATTTCCACACAATCACCCGGACCCTCACGTTTTAGTAAATCAAATAACCTGAATGACAGGATTAATGGGTTATGATCACTCTCTACCCATTCTTCTATCCGCATATCATCCATAATAGACCAATTCTCCTTATTTGTAAGGATGTAATCGATGCAGCTATGAGATATACCGTTTTTAAAGGTAGAGGCACCTGTTTATCGGAACCCATTCTTCCATTAGTGGCACGCAGGCCATGCTCTACACAAAGGACTTTAAGTGCTGCCTCTGACCATTTTTTAATAGGTGGTATTGTCAGCTGAGGGATCTTCCAAATGTAGTCCTCTTCCTCTGTAAGATCCATATCATAGCTGTCTAAGGGTTCAAAACAGCAATTAAAGTCACCTGCCACAATAATGTTGCCTTTTGAGCGATATCGCTCGAGAAGAATATCTAGCTGGTCAACTGCTTCGGTAGGTTTACCACCTGGGAGCCCCCTGCAATAAATATTAAAGACAAAGAGGTCCTTGAAGTCTGAGCCTTTGAATTTAATTAGCAAGATATCTGGGCTGTTTGTGACCAGCTGAGTGACGGAATATCTACTATCCTGCTTAACCCATGTCAGCAAGCCTCCCTTCGGTCTTCCCCGTAAGCTATGGATGGTAGAAGTATAAAAGTTTAAATATCCTGGCTTAAATTCCGGAGTTACCCGCCATGTTTCCTGAAAAAGGATTATATCCTTATTATCCAGAAAAGCTAGCCAGTCCAAAGATGTTACCTTACTTCTCAACCCTGCCACATTCCATGACACCAGAGTTGATAAGGGAGGAGAATTTGTGCGGTCAACTTGGATTTGTTGGTCAGCGCTAGCCCTGCCTTCTTTGGGTAGTAAGACCCTGCATAGACTAGTATCTAATGCCTCCTGATTGAGATCAATTTTGTTTTGTGTTGTGTTATCGACCATACAATCCTGTGGTAGATTAGAGCCATTAGTCCCTTCCAAATCCACTGAGATATTGCAATTGCCCATTGTGTTGGTCCGGGGCATGCGGATATCACTTGTAAGGACAGAGCTATTAGATATAGTGTCATCCATTCCACAGGCCTCAGATAATCTAATACGTGCCATATTGCGATCCCCCAAGAGTCAGTCACAGTCATTTAGGCCTGAGAGGATCAAACCTATTTCCTAGGCTAATCCCCCATTCATTAGATGGAGCACCCGCACCCCACCTATTTGTCATGTTGTCCCACCTTGGCCCTGGAGTCTTAGGATACGTCACATTTTGCCACTCACCATAAAAGAACTTTAAGGTGAGGGGAACAATAGTGCCACTCCTGCGTTGAGGGGGGAGTATGTTGACAAAACATTGGGGAGCACAGCCGAATGGGAGAAATTCACCACAACGCAATCTCCTTTAAACTTTTTCGGTCTGTTCCCTATCCAGGCTGTCCTTCTAGCCGACGTAATCTCCCCTGCTAACTGCTGTTTCCCCCCAGGGGCCATTTGCATATTACCTGACAGCCAGTGCAGCGCCTTACTAGAGAGAGATGTTGGGGATTCTGACTGCCCAGGTACCAAAGGTGGAACATTTGCCAGTACCAGCACCAAAGGTGAAGCTTCTACTATAAATTGAGTAGAGTCTGTTTCCTGACAGAATGCAGGTTGTATGGTTGATGTTGGCAAAACCTCCTCTCTTACTACTGGGTGAATATCTACATTTGCTGGTGCCTGACCAGGGGGGATGATTGCTGTCGTACTCCTCTCTACCTTTACCACACTCACACCATTCTTCCCAGATGTACCTAATAGACTTGAAACCAGAGTTGCTATGTTACCAACCTCCTCATTTACCTTATTCTGAATCCGACCCAATTTTTTCACCTCAGCAGTGACCTTATCAATTTTGGCCACAATTGGTTTGATAATAGCTTTAATTTTGCACTCAATCATATCTGCCATCCTAGAAAATAGCTCATCATCCATAATATGCTTTGTGCTGTCCTCCTCAACACCCATAGTCTTGTCCTTAGTTTTCCTTGGTGGTGAAACCCTTTTCCTCCTTAACCCTGAGCGTAACCCGCCACGCTTGGGTTGGGTCTTTTTGCATGTTCTAACTGTTGTGGTTTCCTGCTCTACAGAGGAAAGGTCATCTTCTATGACATGGGCATGTGTCTCGGGATCAGAATCATCATCACTTCCTGGAATAATTTCAGGGTCAATTTCTAAATCAACCGCTGGGAGTGCGCTTTGATCATACTTGTCACTGTCTTGAAGATCGGACTCATGAGCGTCACTACCAGCAGCCTGTGAAGATATATCAACCATGATAGATGATTGGGATGGACTCATAGCAGGGAGAACTGGGGATTGGCTTAGTCCTAATGACTGTCGCCTTTCTCTATTAATCTTCGTTACCACTTGGACCATGTAATTATCCATCGTGTTGGATGCAGTTGGAGCTAGTTTTTTCGGCATCCTACACAATTACAAGTTAGCACTCAATAGAATAATGGAAGTTTATAGCCCACAAGAAACAGTACTTAAACTAGAAAACTAGAAAAGGGGAGGACACAACAACAACAATCCTCTATAAAATATAGTGGAGTTAGGCTAATTTTTACTGCATGTAGATTCCTCAAACTTGATAGGAACAAAATGGTCGGCCCAGTCCAGTCGCGGACTGTCTCGGACTGTCTAAGACTTTCCGCCCTTTGTCAGGGCTTCGTCCGGCGTTCCGCTCGCGTCCAGCTGAGCGTTGGGGGTGTTACTAAATAGGAGGAGTAGGGGGCGGGAAGAGACACCAGGTGCGCTGAGTTGGTCGTGCGCTGAACCCTGGGTCTCGCAGTCCCAGCCCCGTGTGTCAGCAGCAGAGCTTCCCTTGCGATAAAGGACTCCCAAATCCTAGGTGAGGCAGGTTCCAAGTCTGTCAGTCAGCCAAAGCAGCAGCTACGAGCGGCCCCCGCGAAGCGGGGGCCGTGAGCTTTAAAAGGCCGGTGGAGCTGGGAGGAGCAGGGGGCGGGAAGAGACACCAGGTGCGCTGAGTTGGTCGTGCGCGGAACCCTGGGTCTCACAGTCCCGGCCCCCATGTGTCAGCATCAGAGCTTCCCTTGCGATAAAGGACTCCCAAATCCTAGATGAGGCAGGTTCCAAGTCTGTCAGTCAGCCAAGGCAGCAGCTACAAGCGGCTCCAGCGAAGCGGGGGCCGCAAGCTGTAAAAGGCCGGTGGAGCTGGGAGGAGAAGGGGGCGGGAAGAGACACCAGGTGCGCTGAGTTGGTTGTGCGCGGAACCCTGGGTCTCGCAGTCCCGGCCCCCGTGTGTCAGCAGCAGAGCTTCCCTTGCGATAAAGGACTCCCAAATCCTAGGTGAGGCAGGTTCCAAGTCTGTCAGTCAGCCAAAGCAGCAGCTACGAGCGGCACGTATTTGTCCATTAATCTCTTCATTGCTTCCAGTGTTTTTATTTACACGATATATCTTTGAGAATACTATTCCAAAATAACAGCTCCCATACCAATGATCTGGTAACTTTTAATATGGCCTGCTTCCACATATAAAATAAATTCCAGGAAATATAGGTTCAGTTCCATCTTTGAAAACCCAACCCCCAATTACCTTATAATTGTGTTCACATTCACTGGAACCAATGAATACATTGTTATAATAACTTGTTCTTTCTCTATGGAGACAGAGTTTCCCTTTCTTTTCAAAATCCAGCATCATAGCAGCTTGAGTCTTGCCATTTGAGGTGAACCCTATATTTTCAGCCCATTTAGGGATTTTATGATTCTTGTCTTTTGCCTTTCTTTGGAAATTCCCTCTCCTTTTCTCAACCATGTTTAAAAATATTTTCTCTTTTTCATGCAATAAACATGTTAAATTATTCTTGTGTGCTTCAGCTATATCTATTGTACCTATAGTTAGAAAATATTCACCCATATAACGTGTTACATCACTCTTAGTATGTACAGGATTCAGGTTACTACGTATAGGAAGTTCAGAAAATATCACGTCTGAGTTAGAATAGTAATACTATAAGGGTCCTTTCTTATACAATAAACTAGCTAAAATACTACATGAAATGCCATATGTTAGGGGTAAATGGTGGTAAGTCACACCTTCGGCTACCGAAGTAGGTAACTTCATACAAACATAACAATCACTTATTTCCATAGCTTCTACATAGTGTACTTGTAGGTTACCAAACACATTTAAGTGAGTTCTATTCTTAATTCTATTATAATGTAATCCTTCCTCATCTCATGCTTGTGAATCTACCTTCTGTTGTTTAATGCTAAGTGCCTTTTTTGTGTGTATCTATTTTCCTAGGTGCATCCATTGTTTCAGGTACACTAGTGTTATCCTGTGTATTTCTACTCATTAGATAAGGATTAGCTACTGTCAGTCCTAACCATACTATGAGTACTATCACTATACTACATGTGAATATTCTACATCATGTTTTTAAACAGTTTCTTTTCGGTCTTCCATTAACAGTATGATCAGTTATTGCTGACTAGGAGACTTATCCCCTCTTTGTAACCTTTACACAGTCTTTTAACCTGTGTAAATTTTCTCAAGTTGGTCTCACTTCTTCAAAAGTCTGATCAGTAATTAATTTGTCACCACTTTTGTCACTTATTTCTAAGTGTTCAAAATATTCAAGGATGACGTAAGTCCATTCAGGGCCTCTGAACTTGTTATTCAGCCTTTTCAGTCGTGGACTTCTCCTTCTTATTCGTTCTGTAGAGTGTCCAGCTTGACTTGAACTTTCGTTTACTTGCTCTGGTTCTTCATTTATTGTTTTAAGGCGAAATGTTAATCTTTTGACAAAAGCAGGCCGCTTATCTCCCTTTCTGAGTCTTTTAGCTGGCACTATGCTCTGACCTTCTTTGAATGTCTTCTTATTTTCATTCAATTGTGGCACATCTATTTCAATGCCACCCTCTGTATCCCTCTCCATCTGACTAGGTCCAGGGCTTTTTTCTTTTTCTTCTGCCTGGTTACTAATCTTGCCTTGTTCAGGTGTTTGCTGAATTTGACTTTGACTTTGTTCTCCTTCTTCTCCTTGAACACGTTTTTCTACACCATTCGGGTCCTGCTCAGGTAACTCGATCTCTTGTCCTTCTTCCTCCTGAGCTTTCGCCCTAGATCCTATCTATCCCTCCTCAGACTCTGGAGCTGTGACAGGTATCTTAAATGTCTGAGTATATTGATCTTTCCTTATCTGGTCCTCCTCAGAATTACTATTGACTTGGATTTCTGTAATCTGAGTCTGTTCTTCTAGACCTATCTCATCCTCACAATCACTCTGTCTGTCTAGATAAGTTTGACTTCTGGTTCTTGTGATCTTTGCAGGTATGTTGACTACTGGAATCCAATCTTCCTGACTGGTGCTCGGTCGTTCATCAGCTACTTCAGGATTGATTTCTTGTGCCCCTTCAGCTGTGCAACCTTCGGCTTCAGTTTCATCAGGTTCAATCACTCTTTTTGTGTGATTGGCATGGATCCAATTCGGAATTCCCTCACATTTTAAAGCTGTGGTGGTGACCAATATCACTTGACGTGGCCTTCCCCACCTTGGTGCTAGGCATGATTCTCGAGTATGTTCCTTCATCACTACCCAGTCACCTGGAATCAGATCATGTGCTAGAGTTGATTGTCTGGCAACAGCGTCTTCCCCAACCTGGTTGGAGATAGAATGCACTTGGTCAGCCAGTTCTTTGCAGTACTCTAGCACTAAGTCATCAGATATTTTTATCAACTTATGTCCTGGCACTCATGCCTGCCTCATTGCTCTTCCCATGAGGATTTCATGAGGACTCAAGCCTGTTTTCCTGTCTGGAATACTTCTGAGTGCCATCAGAACAAGAGGTAAAGCATCAGGCCATTCTAATTTTGTAGATGCATATATCTTTCCTAATCTTGATTTTATTGTGCCATTCAGTTGTTCAACCACTCCAGAAGCCTCTGGACGGTAGGCACAGTGCAGCTTTTGCTCAATTTTGAATGCTTCACAGATTAGACCAAATATTTCATTATTAAAATGAGTACCTCAGTCTGATTCAATTGTTACTGGAAAACCGAAACGTGGTATCAACTCTCTGTGTAGGAGTCTAGCTACAGTGATGCTATCATTTCGTTTTGTAGGGTATGCTTCTACCCATTTCGAAAATAGGCAGACAATGACAAGACCATATTTCATTCCTCAACAAGGTGGTAACTGGATAAAATCAATTTGTAGTCTTATAAATGGACCTTCTGCTTTTCCAATCTTCCCAGGGCAAACTACAGTGCTCTTACCAGGATTAATTTGCTGACAAATCAAACATCTTTTACAAAGACCCTCTGCTATGTTCCTGTATTTCGCATTAAACCATGATTGTCTGAATAGTCACAGCATAGTATCCCGCCCTAGATGGGAATCTCCATGGTACATCCTAGCCATAGGAGTAAGCATACAGTCTGGTAACACAGGTCTGCCATCAAGGTAAACAATAACACCATCTTCAGCCCTTCTCTGACAACCTATCTGTCTCCATTATTCCCTTTCCTCAGTTTCTGCCTCATTCTGCAAATCTCTCACTTCTTCCCAAGTTTTCACACCTTGAAGCAACATAAGTTGGCAGCTGTTTCCACATGCATAGATTTTCTTATTTATTGCCATCTTATGTTTGGCACAGTGTTGGGCTAATTGGTCAGCATATCGGTTACCTGCCGTCATTTTGTCATTTCCAGAATAGTGAGCAGCACACTTGATCACAGCCACTTCTTTTGGCAATTGAATTGCTTCTAGCAAGTCTTTTACATAGTGACCATTTTTAATAGGAGTACCTGATGAAGTCCGAGACTCTCTTTGCATCCAGAGTTGGCCAATGTCATGCACAACTCCATAGCCGTATTGGCTATCAGTATAAATTGTTACTTTTAAATGTTTCCCAATTTTGGAAGCCCTTGCCAATGCAATTAGTTTAGCTACTTGTGCAGACTTGACTCCAGGTAAATAGGATGCTTCAACTGGACCCCATAAAGTACATACAGCATATGCAGACCTCAAACCTCCTTCCTCATGTCGCATGCATGAGCCATCTACGAATAACTCATGTTCAGAATCTATTAATGGTTCTTCTCTTATGTCTGGGTCGAGGTTTGGTACAGTATTCTGTCAGGTCGATACAATTATGTTCTACTTCATTTTTGACTTCTGCAAAATGTGATTCAGGCAGCAAAGTTGCTGGATTTAAAATGCTACACCTAGCAATAGTCACATTTGCTGCACATAAAAGAATTCGTTCATATTTAGTCAGCCGACTAGGAATCAGATATTAGGTTTTGGTTCTTGTCAACAAAATCACAACTGCATGTGGGACGTATACAGTCACTGAATGTACCATAATAATGGACTCACTTAGTTCGAGACTCATGCAAGTTGCAGCTACTGCTTTCAGAAATCCTGGCAATGCGGATGCTACTGGATCCACTGTCATGGGTTTGAGTTAGAACTGAAAGTGCACAATTGTCTCTTGTATCACAAAACAATGCAAAATCTCTTGTGTAATCAGGCATTCCCAGTGCTGGAGCTGTACACAGACAATCGCGTAATTTTAAGAAAGATTACATGCTTTCATCATCCAATTCTACTGGGTCTTTTGCTCTTTTTTTGTCATTTGTATCAATGGTTTTCTAGGACTGCAAATCCCACAATCCACTGCCTGCAGTAACCTTCAACTCCAAGAAACATTCTGATTTCTTTCTGGGTATGAGATAGATTCATGTTTTTGATTATTTTGATCCTTTCCGTGATAACCCTTCTGACACTGAAGGACTGGGCTAATTTAACCCCTTCCATGCTGATGACGAACCCCAGCCGTCATGCACTACGGTGCTTGTGTGCTGATGGCGGCTGGGGTTCGTCATGGCCCGCCCCTGTTCTTTTGTTTACCGCACAGCGGCGGAAACGGGCCAGCAGGGAAGGGGTTAAGGCCCAGCGGTGCCAGGGGACA
The DNA here is from genome assembly GCF_964263255.1 of Lissotriton vulgaris. Lineage (NCBI taxonomy): Eukaryota > Metazoa > Chordata > Amphibia > Caudata > Salamandridae > Lissotriton > Lissotriton vulgaris. The sequence goes on from NC_141694.1 coordinate 775,299,882, forward strand.
ACACCTGAAACCTTCGTGGAGATACCTGTTCCGGCGTACAAATTACAGAGACACGGGACACTTCCTTCGGTGTCAAAGATCAGCGTTTATTTACTGCAGGGACACAGAAATCGCTAGAAGTACCTCATAGTGTATGTTCAGAGAGTCTGCTTCAAATTGCAAAAGTGGATCGCTCCTTTTATACACATTTTAGCCATTGCACAACATAACGAACAAAAGGTTACAACTCAGTTCCCACAGTAAACTTCAAAAGGGTCGCATTCATGTTTTCAGAAGCCCGGAACATAATTACAGAAACATGTCGGTTCCCAACTGTCAAAGCACGATATCCCACCATTAGGCACATTCCATTCTAGTTGTAAACGACCTAAGATATAGGACAGAAACAGGTGCAAGGAAATAAAGACAGACAACAGATTGAAAAGAGTGTGGGGGCAATATCGGAAGCGTGATCACAGGATCAAAGGACTCAAGCCTAACATATGCAAGGCTGAAACAATAGACCGGCACAGCAAGATGAGCCGTGAGCGGAGCCATCTGCTTTTGCTGTGTCGCTTCCCTAGTCATAAAGACACATTCAAAGGAATATGCATCTTCTGCAAGAGCTTGGGAATCCCAGGGTCATCGAGCGGACATTGTCCGTTCGCCGGCTACGTGAGGGCAAGAAACAAAATGGATGCTGTATCTAAAATGGAACTCGAAGGTTCAGATGAAAAACCCGTAAATAAGACGAACCCTTCCAAGTAGTGTAGCGAAAACACGTACACCTACTGATCTCGTCATTTACGGTTCGTAGATACCAAACTCGTCCATATCCGAACAAGCCCAAAACGTCGTTTCGATTCTCACCGAACCTCAACACCCCTTTCAAACTGGTGCCCCAGATATTTCACTGATGTGGTGCAAAACTGTAATTTTTCAGGCAACACTTCATGTCCTCCTTCACCCAAATGACTTAACAAAGCTATGGTATCCTCTACACAGTCATTTCAGGTTTTAGACACCACCAATAGGTCGTCTATGTACTGCACTAGGACAGATTTTTCAGGCAGCACCAAAGATTCAAGGCACTTTTTCAAAATCTGATTAAAAATTGATGGACTTTCTGTGTACCCCTTGAGGAACACGGTTCCAGATATAGACCTGGCTGTCGAATTCAAACGAGAAAAGATACCTGCTATCTGGATGTAAAGGTATGGAGAAAAATGTGTGGCACAAATCGATAACAGTCAACCAACCCGCTGCCCACGGTATCTGATATAGAATCACAGCTGGGTTTGGCACAACAGGACAGCATGGGACAACAATTTTATTAATTTTTCGTAGGTCCTGTACAACCCTATATTTCCCACTCGGTTTCTTTATGCCAATTATGGGCGAATTACATGGCCTGCTCATTATTTCTTGCAAAATGCCTGTTTCAACCAAATGTTTTATTTCTTGGCTCATTTTATACTGTTGAGTATTTGGGTAAACTGCCCCTTCTTTTACTGTCACTTTTATTGGATCAACATTTGCCATTAATCCTACATCTTTTCCTGTAAAATCCCACACATCAGGATTTACAGTATCTTGTAGTTCTTTTGGTAAATCTTCTATGGTCAATGTTTTATTTTCAGTTTCCTGTCTTGCCATCATTAATTTATAAATTCCATTTTCATCAGGGGTCTGAATTTCAACACCACTTGGAGTGCAAAAGATAGTACAATTAATTTTGCACAGCAAATTCCTACCTAACAGATTTACTGGACTGGAATCACACACAACGAACTTGTGCATTTCTTTCAAATTGCCTATTCTGACTTCCATCGGTTCTGTAACTGGGGTACTAATTTGCTTATTAGAAACGCCCACTACTTGGATCGCTTCTCCCAACAGGGGTAGGTTTGGAACGTCTGCTGTTCTCACAGTAGAACGGGTAGCGCCAGTGTCCAACAAAAAGGTAACATAATTTCCCTCAACTTTTCCCTCAATATCGGCAAGGATGAGTCAAGTACGCACTCCTCGTCCTCCCCTCTCAGGCACTGTCAGTCGGTGTCCTCTTCAAAAAATGTGTCACTCAAAAGAAATTGTTGAGTCACTGAATCTCTCCTACCACTACCCTCCCAATTTGTGGTATCCACACTATAATTTACTTTGCTCCCAGGATCTGGCCTAGGTGCAAGGGGTAATTGGTTCTGTATTAACTGTGGCGGCTGTTTCTTTGGCACTTCATTCTGCGTCTGTGGGTTCAAAGGGTTAGTTTGCATATTGTTATTATTCAATATAGCCTTACACTTGTTTTTCCAATGCCCCAACTTTCCGCACCCGTGACATGGGAATTTCTTTTTAGCCTCATCTCTATTATAATTTCCCTTTGGTTTTCCTCGATTTCCATCTCCTTGAACTTGGTTATTTTTCAATTGAAGTTCCTGTTGCTCTGCCAGTTTCACTTGTGCCCACATGACCCTTTCTTCTAAATTTTTACGCTTATTGTCCAATTCCTCTTCACAATATTTTGCATATTTGAGTATTTCATTAATAGGTATGGCCTGCCAACAGATCTTATGATCTTTTATCCATTGCGAAATTTCTGGTCTTAGCCCAGACACAAACCGATAGATGAAATGCGTCATATCTTTGGTACCAATGTTCTCAAAACCACTATATTGTTTAAAAACGTGTAAGAGGCGTTCATAATATGCATGCACAGAATCAGCTTTATTCTGTGTAGTTCTGTCTATTCTAGTCCAGTCAGTCTCTTTTGGAGGTACTTTCCCTTTCAAGTAAAGTATTACCTGATTATATTTTTTATGACTACATCTGATGGGGCTCCTGTCTTTGGGTCTCAAGGATACTCATCACTTGGCCAGTCTACTGCGATTTTACATTCTGTCCATAAATCGACAGGTGCAACAATATCAAACAGCCCATCTAGATCTTTTAACAGTACGTTTGAAACTTTTACAAACCTTTCAACTTGTCTGTACCATTCTACAGGTTTTTATCGTAATTTCGGAAAATCATTTGTAAATGACAAAATATCCTGTTGGGAACCTCCACCTGGCACTTCTCTCATTGGGCACAACCTTTCTACTTTTTCTGTTTCTTTCAACATATACTCTGATGTAGTGTTTTTCGCTTGGGCCTCCTCCTTTTTCTTTGCCAGCCTGGCTTTCCATCTTTCTAAATCACCCTATTTTGGAATATTGATAATAACTCCTTAATCTGCACTTTCCTTCCTGATACATTCATATTTTCCAAATCTTTATCAGTGAATTCAGCTCGGTAAGGTTTCTGTAGTACTTTTGATTTACCAATATCAGTTCCCATTTCAGGTGCCATATTCATTAATTTCTCATGAAATACCCTTATGTTACGTGTAATACTTCGACATATAAACAACAATTCATATTCGCTGAATGTGTTCAGTCTTTCTAAACCCACATTTCCTGCCATAATTTCTTCTAATTCAACCCTTAATTTGAATATATGAAATGCTTTTGGTTGCAATTTTGGCTTATCTATTTCTCTGGTCCATTTCGCTATTTCTTCTGGGGTAACTACTGTTGCATTTACTGTACCTATTGGGGTTTCCATTCGCACTTCTCTAGAGCTTCCGGGAGTAATTTTCCTAACTGAGCTCCTTTCAGGTTCTCTTATAGGTTATGTTATGTTATGTTATGTTAAAAGGGACTTTTATAGCGCAACGGCTACTCCAAAGGAGTGTCCCGGCGCTTTGTGCTCCAGACCTTAAGAAAGAACTGGAAAACATAACAGTAAAAAAGACAGAAACCTAGAAAAGGAGAAACGCACTAACCAGAAAACAGCCAAGTTTTTAAACCTTTCCTAAAGGCAAGCAGATTCGATGTGGTCCGCAAGGACAACGGTAGGGAGTTCCATAGCTGGGGGGCAAGGAGTCTAAAGGACCGGCCGCCCAGTCGGGCCCTTTTTATACGTGGCACCACTGCCAGAGCCAATGATTCCGATCTTAGGGATCGTGTAGGCCGGTAAAAATCCAGTCTCTTCTGGAGATATTTTGCACCATTGGCATGCAGGGCTTTATGGGCTAAGGTCATGGCCTTAAACATTATCCTCTTCCGTACAGGAAGCCAATGGAGGGATAGAAGAAGGTTTGAGGCACTAGTACGGCGGTGCAGGCCAAAAATCGCTCGAGCTGCAGCGTTCTGGGTCACCTGCATGCGCTGTAGGAGATATTCTGGCAGACCCAGATATAGAACATTTGCATAATCCAATCTGGATCCCATAAGTGCCTGGACAGTTATCCTCCGATGTTCCTCGGATAGAAGAGGAAAGAACTTACGAAGCATCCTGAGGATCCCGAAGCACGTTCCCGTAAGAGTGGACACCTGGGATTTGAGCGAGAGCTCATTGTCAATTTTGACTCCCAGGTTCTTAGCCCATTTAGATGACTGAGCTGGGGGGAACATGTCAGCGGGCCACCAGCCATGCCAAACTGGTTCCGATGGGCATCCGAAGAATAGTATCTCTGATTTATCCGAGTTGCACTTGAGGCTGTTAAGTTGGAACCAATTAAAAACAGCCCCAAGGCACTCACGGATACTTGCTCCATCGAAATCTTCGCTCTTGCGGCAGGTGAGCAGAAGCTGGGTGTCGTCAGCATAAGAGACGATCCGGGCCCCATAGGACTCTGCCAATGTCGCCAGAGGGGTCATGAGGATGTTAAATAGAGTGGGGCTCAGTACGGAGCCCTGAGGGACTCCGACTCCCAATGGCGGCATTTCGGCAGATCCAGGTGGGACCCAGACCGTCTGTCGGCGGTTGGCTAAGAAGGAACGAAACCAGTTGAGCACCGTCCCCCCTAGACCGATGTCATGTAGCCTAGTGAGGAGATCTTCATGGGGGACGGTGTCAAACGCCGCCGACAGGTCTAGCATAACTAACATTACCCTGCATCCGGTGTCCAGCACCTCCTTCACAATCTCAGAGACTTCCAAGGTAAATCCATAAGGAAAATTACCGACTCACATTGACTTGCTTGATCATCCACTATTACCCTTTCTTTTCTTGGCTGTACTACAGGTGTAGTTAGAACAGGAGTTTTAGGACCAGGCTGCTTATCTCCATACAAAGGAACAACAGGACCAATGGTTACCGGAATTGTTAGGGCTTCAAGACTCATATTTAATTGGGAAATGTTCTGAATTAACTCACTTCTTTGTTTATTTAATGCTTCTCTCTCTGTGTCCTGAAGTACCTTTTCTAATGAGGTCTCATGTAGTACTTGTGGTATCAAAGGTGGTTTCAATAATGGAGCACTAGGATTAATTGTGCTTGGCTCCACATTATATGGTGGCAGATTTTTCATTAAGAAATCCTCCAAATAATCATCTTCTGGATTATCGCCAATCATTAGATCTCTTGTTTTCTCTGTGCTTTTGCTTCCTGACGGGTTTTCTTGAGTAAATACAGGATACAACCCTTCCACTATCATGGACTGCCTCCATTGTTTCATTTGCTTATCTGTAGTCTCAAATGGGAACTTACGGTAAAATGTACTCATACCTCTGTCAATTCTGGGTCTGTATCGCTCAAATGCTTCAATTTCCCATTCTTCTAGTGCCTCATACTGCGTTAATCTTGGTCTGGGGTCTAATTCATTCATGCGATTTCTCAAATTATACAAAATTCTGCCATTAAAGGTACCATGTTCTGGAAATGCTAAAATTCTGTCATCTTTGGTGTATTCTACCCAATTCTCTAACCACACACAGGTGTGATAACCCCTTTCAACCATCATGTATTTGATGGTGGAATAATAATTCCTTCTGTAGTTTTAATCGGTTTATCCTTTTTAAAGAAATTCTTAACTTTCTTGAAAAACTACAGTTTTCTTTTACTTCCGTACATGATATAGGGTCTTCCACTTATCATCTGCTCTTTAGCAAAACCCAGATATTTTCTATCAGGTCAGTTTCCTATGAATCCTGGATCTAAATGCCACATATAACTTGAATTTTAAATCTTTTCGGTGACACTTACTTGTTTACAAAATTTCTATCAATACCAACGCATTTCTTATTTTTCAATGACCAATCAGAATTTAGATTTCAAATAATTTCAGCCAATAGTTGCACGGCTTTTCTCTTGAGACAAGTTCTCACGCTCCCACACTCACCTCTCCTTTACAATTATTACCTCAGCTACACACCTGCTGTCTCAACCAATACCAGCGCGGCTCTAGGTGACATCAGCACAGTTCCGCAACTGACTCCCCTCTTTGCAAGGTAATACAAGATCTTAATTCTTTTCACTTTTCAATGCAAAATGTTATTAATTTACGAACGTAGAAACATTCGCCACTGTGCCTGAGTGACTAATTCAAAGGAAAGATAATTTTCACCCCTAAGAGTCAACCCCTTCTGCTTACTCTTCACACACTACACGTAGATCCTTTCTGTCTACCTTTCATGCAAGCATCGGAGAACCTGTTACTTCCTCGGGCTTACCCTTTCCAGGTGATATAAGGCCAAGGTTTTACTAGCGAACCCCTTTGCTGTCAATCAAGCTCAGAAGAACCTGCTACTTCTTCATTGTGACCCTTTCTAAGTGATATTGCACCGAAGTTTTGCCAGCGAACTCTTTGCTGATTCCAGACAAAACATAAAACAGGTACAAACAGTCTTGGTTAGTACAAAAAAATAAATACACTCAATAATCAATACATAACTAACTACTTATCTTAGCTGAACCCTAACCATCCTCTGCTTCCAAAAGAAACTGATAGAGCGGAGTGATGAACCCATTACTTTTACCAAATACTCACCTGGGCCCATAAACACATTAATCATTTACTCTTGAGAAGGTTACCTCTACACTGTATCAAATTTTATAAATTTTACTTATTAGGTCCTATACCATAGACTTATCAATCCTTGTCACTAGTGTCTAGAGACCTAAGGGATCAATGGATGTTAAAGTAATAGGTATAATAACATTTCATTTATTCTTTATTTCAAATAACCACAAACTCGGGAAAAAAGTTTAACCTTTTATCTATGTAAGTATTTCAAATGTTACAGTCCATACACTATTGACCAAGATTCTTTCAATTATGAGAATGATAATTAGAACAATAATGTGCAAAGCAGATATAGAACTTAATTTTGTCATTAAAACAAAGGAAGGGGATAGAAAAGGAAAACGTATGTTAACATACCCACATTTAATATTTACCTAGAATGGAGTGGAGACCTACCCTGGCAACGGGCTGGGATAAAGGACAGAAACCCCGGAAATGCAGGTGCCAGCAAGAATAGAACAGGTGCAGCCAAAATCAGGACAGGTACGGACCAAATTGGATCAGGACAGGACCATCTCAGGCTAGAACCGGCACCCGCAGCTAAAGGGTAAACGCCTGCATTGGACCCTCTCTGCAGCTAACAGTTGAACCCTGATTGGATCAGCAAATCCTCGGACAGAGTGCTTCGCCAGCACCCCAACTCCCGAACCCCGATTGGGTTATCGAATCTTCTGACAGAGTGCTCCGCCAGCACCTCTGCTCTCGATCACCTATTGAGTGCGTTGGGTCAGTTGCCGGTCAGCTATTCGAACAAGTCGGACAAAATTAACTAGCTTCCTACTCTACTTATACTATTTTTCCAGAGCAGTGTACCACCCCCCAATGTTGCAAATGTAAGGATCCCCAGTTTTGATTGGACAAAAGACGAGTAGAGGTCATCTCACCATACCAGAATTAAACTTTTCTCTTGAATATTGAAATTAGCGTTCCCGCCCATCAATTTATTTTCCCATGCACGTTTATTCCACCCAACAATAAATATTCCATTAAAAAATACATTGTTTACAATATTGGCTTCCTCTCCGAAGGGTAAGGAGGTGAATTTCCGAGACACATCTCAGTCAAGACAGTCCTTGGCATTCATTCAATGCCATGGCTTGAGTGTTTCTGGATTCTGGTGCGCCTGTGCGATGTGGGTTTCAAAATGGAGTTGCCTATACATCTCAGGCCCAAACAGGAGCTAGTAGCAAAGTAGAAAAGAAACAGTTTTAGAACAAAGAATAAATGAATTTTCTGCATACCACTTATCTCTACTCTATTCCCATTATTTTATTTTAACTATTGCGTTTAGTGTTCAGGCAAAACAAACAGCTTAGCAAAAGCAGCGGTGCTAGCTTCATGCATGCTGTAACACAAAGTAGCCATCTTAGTTCTAGTGCGCAGAAGCAAATTTTTCCCTCCAGACAAGGTAGTACGTCATGTCACGTGAGTTTGACAGATGCATGCGCAGTAGGAAATCCCGCTTAGCAGCAGCCATTTTAATGCAAGCGGATTATGGTTATTTATTTATTTATTTATACCATTTGTATAGCGCTCTGTAACCCTACGGGCATCCTGGCGCTTAGATACGTAGCTAAAGCTTTGTGGGGACAGGAGCATGAACGAGATGCTGAGCCGGGAAGAATTATTTATTGCGGAGGGTTTTTGGGGAAAAGCCAAGTTTTCACCTTTTTCCCAAAGGTTAGAAGATCATTAGTTATCCTGATGTCAAAGGGGAGGTTATTCCAAAGGTGGGCTGCAGCAATGCTGAAAGCTCGTCCTCCACAGGTGGCTTTCTTGATCCTGGGGATGCTGATGAAATTCATGGATGAGGATCGAAGAGACCGGCTGGGTTCATACCACTTGAATTTGTGCTGGAGTGGTCGGGGGCCTAGCCAGTGAACTGCCCTGAAAACAATACATAGGGATTTGAAGCAAATCCTTTGGTGTATTGGCAGCCAGTGTAGGTCAGCCAGGGCAAGAGTGGTAGAGTATCTACGCTCACGGGAGAGTGCCAGTTTGGCTGCGGCTGCCTGGACACTCTGGAGTCTGGAGATGAGATAGGCAGGGGATTCCAGCAGGAGGGCATTGCAGTAGTCCAGGCGGCTCAGGATAGTGCTCCTGACTATGTCTGCTCTGGTCTGTGGGGGCAGGAGAGGTAGCAGTCTTCGAAGTCCTCTTAGTAGGGCGAAACAGCAGCTAACCTGCTTGTTGACGTTAGTCTCTAGGCTTAGTTTGTTGTTAATAGTGACTCCAAGATTTTTTACAGAGCTCACTGGGGTGGGCGAGTCCCCTAGCGACTGAGGCCAGAAGTCTGTCGGAAGACTTTTGGGGATTTTTCCTACTGTGCAATGTAGTATTTCAGTTTTCTCACTGTTGAATTTTAGTGAGTTCTGACTGAGCCAGAGAGACATGTCCAGCATACAGGTGTGAAAAGTTTCCATTGAGCTTGCTCTATTTCCGTCCAGCGAGATTATCAGCTGGGTATCGTCTGCATAGTTTGTCACACTGATGCCATGGCTTTTGATAATCCGCATCAGGGGTTGCATGTAAATATTAAAGAGTATAGGGCTAATGGCAGACCCCTGTGGGACTCCATGCGGGACTTTCGTGAACTCGGATTGGTAGGGAGGGATAGATACTGCCTGCCACCTGTCCGTCAAGTAAGAGCGGAACCAGTCAAGCGCGACCCCTCTGATTCCGATGTTCCTTAATCTTTCTATCAGGATGCTGTGGTTCACCGTATCGAACGTGGCGGACAGGTCAAGCAGAATCAACGTTGCTGATTCTCCCCTGTCCGCCCTCATTCGCAGGTCTTCCATAACTGTCAGCAGGGCTGACTCCGTTCCTTGAACTGGTCTGAAGCCAAACTGCTCCTCTTCCAGGATGTTGTTGGTTTCATGGAAGAGGGCTAGAGCTCTACTGACCCATCTCTCTATGATTTTTATAGGATATGGTAATAGGGATATGGGTCGGTAATTCTTGTGGCAGCTTGGGTCGTGGTTTGTTTTTTTTTAGTAGCGGGGTGACGATCGCTAGTTTCCAGTCTTTAGGAACGGAGCCTGTATGCAGAGATTGAATACATAGTTTGTGCAGGGCTGGTAAAACGTCATCCTCGAATTTCTTGGCTATTCTATGGGGAAGAGGGTCTAGAGGAGAGCCTGAGGACGTATGGAGGGCTGTTGTGATGAATTCCTGTTTTGAAGGAGCCTTAAAGTTTTCCAGGGTGACATTTGGGAGGGGGTATGTATCAGGATCCGCCTTTCCGTCTTTATTTGTTAGGATGCTGGTGTCATGTAGTGGGGAGATAGGATTACTATTCATTCCCTCTACAATTTTTCTGATTTTATCTTGAAAGAACACTGCAAGGTCGTTGCAGAGTTCTTGTGAGGGTTTGATTTGGCTATTAGCACAAGCGGGGTGGGAAAGCTCTTTGATGAGCCTAAAGGTATCCCAGGATTTATTAGAGCTTTTAAGGATTACCTCAGCAAAATAGTTGGATTTGGCTGTGATTATTTCCTTCTTGTATTGTGAGATAATAAGCCTCCATCGTACTTTCTCCTGGTCTGAGTAGTTTTTACTCCAGAGCTTCTCCGCCTTTTTGCAGGTGTTTTTTAGTTCTCTAAGTTTCTCAGTATACCAGGGGGCGGAGGGTTTTCCCCTTTTTGTGATTGTTTTCAGCGGGATGACGGCGTCGAGTTTTTTTGTGGTTTCGTGGAGAAAGGAAAGATAATTTGCGGTGACATCATTTTCTAATTTGAACGAGGCCCCAACCTGGCGTAGGTCGAGCTTTCCCTCCTCTTTCCTCTTCAACAAGTTCTTCCAGTCCCGACCTACGAAGGTTTTGACTTGCGAACTCGTGGCTCCTGTGTGGGACGGGATATGGGATTTGAACCTGATGAGGTAGTGGTCTGACCAAGCTACTGGAAGGATAGTGTCTAGGGTCAGTAGATCTTCTGCTGCAAAGATAAGATCTAATGTGTTTCCTAGTCTGTGTGCGGAGGTGTTTATCCACTGTTTCAGCCCTAGGATGAGGCAGAATTGAGTAATATTGTGCAGGGCTGCACGTAGTTGGTCATTGTCCCATAAGTTGAAATCGCCCAGTATCAGCAGCCTGTTGTGGGAGATTGACAGTAGTAAAAGCACATAGACAAGATTCCCCTAGATGCTAATGACATTGTGTGTTGCAATTATTAGTACACAAAACATGTTTAATATTACATTAATAGTTATTTCGAGAGGGCTGAATCCGAGCAAGTCGCTCTACGGCGAAACCTTGCTCCATCACCATATTGCGCACCTTCACAAAAAAGGATACAAGGATTGTTAGCAGTGCTCTTTCCAGTGGTGACAGACTTTTCCTCATTCGTAACTTGGTTTCTTAAAGGTTATGAAAGACTTCCAGGCTTTGGCATGAGAAAATTCTTCTCTGTCACATTCTCTTCTTGACGAAGGCAATAAAATATAAGGGAGACAGTCAAATATGACCCGTCTGTTGATTGTAATACACGTCATCCTAGCACGTTACAATAATATCATTTGTAAACTAGTAGTTAGACTGGGTCCAAAGTTAGCCAAATATTCTTCATGAAAAACTTATATTGCAGTGATATTTAGAAATGGTTTTCAACACTTTAAACTCCCTTGATTGATACTGATGATATGCAACCACCTCAAACACAGGGAACTTTTATAAAGAGAAACAGATTATTTCTGGTGATCCGGTAAGAAAGTTTATTATTTCTAAATAAATAATCCCTCCCTCCTAAATTTATCCTTGTTTAACTTTCTTACCCTTTGCTTAGCTTTGGGCAAATCTCCCTTTACCCTTTTTCACTCTCTCTTTAGGCAAGCGGGTATGACTGATCTCTTACCCTCTTTATTGAACAAACGGTTAACCATAGTAATTCAGGTTTTTGATATAGGGTGTCCCGGGGGGGGGAGCTCTGTGAGGGGTGCTATCTACTGGACTCGATCCGGTTAGATAAAGCAAGGGTTTCCCATGGGGTGGGTGGGGGGGGTTTGTGGGGGCACGGGGGTATGTGTGGGGTTGGTTTCTGGGAAGGGCTGTGGGAGAAATTGAAAAATTTCCTCATTTTCCAATTGACTTTTTGGGGGTTTAGTATCAAACAAATAATGTATAGTGACCTTTGGTACAGATATGTTAGCATATTCGCACTCTTCGACTTTTTTGGGGGGCAGCTGAGCTGCGTTTGGGATATTGAATATGGCTAGTATAAAGTATACCTTGTGGAACGTCAATGGCCTTTGCACTAAACCAAGGGCTGATAAAATTATGCAGCATCTAAGAGACTCTGATGCACAGGTCTTTATACTCCAGGAGACTCACTTAACTCAGACTGAAATGCTGGCTTTAGTCAAGAAGAACAGGTGGATTGATTTTTCAATCTCAACTTCCCAAACTATGAATATTAGAGGAGTGTCTCTTATTTTTAAGAAACAACTGAAAGCCAGGTTGGTTTCTCAAATGGTTGACCCAGGTGGCAGATGGGCTTTAGCCTCGGTTATTATAGCTGGAGCCCAGCTTACAATTCTAGGTTACTATGGGCCAAACCAAGATGACCCCTCAACTCTCGAGATTCTTTTTTCAAACTTACTTTCTTTTCCCTAACCAGTCATTTTGGTAGGAGATTTCAATATAGTATTGGATCCTGTCTTAGATAAATCTCCAAATAGCCGTCCCCATGTCCATTCTAAAACTAGGACTTTTTTGCTCAGTTCAATGAAGCAATATGGATATGTTGATATTTGGAGAGTAAGGTCAGGTGTGCAACAGGGTATCTCTTTCCGGAACTACAAATACCACCATCAGTCCAGAACTGATTATGTATTATTCAGTCAAAGATTGGTAGCTTCTGTTAAGAGTATTTTATATCTTCCCCTACACCTATCTGACCATTCAGCGGTCTGTATGGAACTTGTGGGGCCTACTAAAACTACCCCTAGGAGTTGGTCCTTTGATCGCTCCCTACTCTCTGATCCAGATGACATCATGTTTCTTAAAACTGAAACATACAACTTTATGAGGGTTAATATCGGCTCAGCAGCTCCTGGAGTAGTTTGGGACTCCTTCAAGGCAGTTTTGAGGGGGCTTATCACGGGCAAGGTAACATATCGGAGGAAACAACATAAAAAGGAATTCACCTCTATTGAGGCAGACATAACAAAAATACAAATAGATATTGATGCTAACCATTCTGCACCTGACTCCGTGTTGAACCCGCTCCATAACCGACTCCTAGTTCTGAAGGGGCGATTGGGCTCGGTCCTAAATCAAAGAATTCAGCAGAATTGGGAGGCTAGTAAGTTAGCCCACTTTCAGTATGGTGAGGGGGCAGGGAAATTACTGGCCTGGAAGACCAAAGTAGATCAGGTCCGTAATAATATTGACTCAATTAGTGTCAATGAAGATATTAGACGGGCCTTCTGTGAGTTCTTCCAATCAATCTACCATGAGGATAATAAGATCGATCCAGAGCTCATTGATGGTTGGTTGAGTGGTATTCCACTCCCGGCACTCTCTGCTGAACAGCAAACATTTTTGAATAGTGTCATCTCGGAAGAAGAGGTCAAAATGGCCAATAAAAATAGTAAGAAGGGGAAGGCAGCAGGTCCCGATGGGCTCCCTGCTGAAATCTATAGAGCCCTGGAACAAGAAATTGTGTCCTTTCTCACTATTTTGTTTAACCGTATACTGATGGGTGGCCAGCGTCCCCCCTTATCTTGGGATAGTGCCTCTATAACCCTAATTTTGAAACCCGGGAAACCACCCACAGCTTGCGGATCTTACAGACCGATTTCCATTCTGAACGTAGATTATAAAATCTTTGCTACGGTTCTCGCAAAAAGATTGGCATTGGTGGCACCGGATGTTTTACATCACGATCAAAAGGGGTTCGTAAAGGGACGCCAACTATATGAACTTACATATGACCTAATAGGGACAATTGACATGGCATCGGCCGAGGCCCTTCCTCTTGCTGTCCTCACGTTGGATGCAACTAAGGCCTTCGACAGAGTCAATTGGTTGTACCTGTCAAGGGCCTTGGCCAAATTTGGTGTGGGTCAAGGGTTTCGGCGAGCTGTTAGTCTTTTATATCAAAGCCCCACAGCGCGTGTCTTGGTTAACGAAGATCTATCAGACCCCTTCAACATCTCAAGGGGGACACGGCAGGGCTGCCCACTCTCCCCTCTCCTATTTGATCCGTATATTGAACCCTTCGCCCAACGGCTGAGGGGGGATATTGATATCAAATCTTTCAGATATAGGGGATGGGAGAGGAAAGTGGCCCTATACGCGGACAATGTCTTTATTTTTTCATCTGAGGTTCATACTGCACTTCCTGCAGTTTTTAAAGCTGCTCTGGAATTTGGGGGAGTCTCGGGCTATGAGATTAATGCTGCAAAAACTGAGATGATTGTTTGGAATGATGATGAGGGGGTTAGTAACATTCAATCTGGTTCCAGTATGCGCTATCTTGGTCTTAACATTGTGGAAGACATTAATCAAATTGCCTCATTACATTTTTCAACTGTTGCAAAAGATTGCCGTAAGCTTATGAATGCCTGGTTCCATCTTCCTCTTTCTTTAATAGGGAGAGTTAATTTGATTAAAATGTCTATTTTACCTAAGGTCTCTTTTTTGTTTAATACTATCCCGTTATATTTTGAGCCATCTTGGTTAGTAAAATTACAGGCAGAAATTACATCTTTTATTTGGAACAAACATCTTCCAAGGATTGCCTGGAAGAAACTCAGGGGACGTAGGGAGAAGGGCGGGTTGGCAGCTCCAGATCTTCAAATGTACGCATGGGCTTTTCAGATGTCTCATGCCTGTATGTTATTAAAGGTGCCTTCAGAACATGGGGTAGGGGCTTTATATTCTGCCTTGCTCATGGGGGAAGGAGTTAACCAATCAGGCTTCTTATTTAAATTTGGAAACCCCAAGTTTTTCAAGAAGATTAAACTAAAGGTCCGGAAGGGGATGGCTAAAACATGGTCGGAATTAACAAAAGCAATTAGGTCGGGGTATTTTAGCAGCAAAACACCCCTCTGGGACCTTCCCGAAAGCCCTGTTTGGTTGGGAGATAGCCTGGCAATCCCACTAAAGGAAGCAGGGTTGGAGGTTTGGGGTGATCTCTTCTTGGAAGGAGAATTACTTTCATGGGACTATCTTAAGAGTAAGATCGGTCCAAACTTTGCTAGATTCAAGTATATGCAAATTGCAAGCCGGTCCCATGCATACAGCTCTTCGTACCAAAGGCAGAATAAATTCCCCCTTGGTGGTCATGGTCAGTTAATAAGTCGCCTAATAGATAATCCTGTTGCTAAGAAATAAATCTCCTTGTGGTACAATCTTATCTTGGATGAAGTGGATGGCGAATTTCAGCTACCTGACCAGATGTGGGGTTCTCTCACTGTCAACTGTAATATACAAGACCTCTGGTCCTCCTCATGTATACTGTTATGGGATATTGTAAAACCTGCATGGCTTCGCAGGAACCATCTTTTTACCCTACATAGAGCGTATTATTCTCCTCTTAGGCTCTCCAAATTTTCCGATGGGAAGTCTGTGGCTTGTGCTAAGTGTGGCCTGGTAGCTGCTTCAGATGCCCATATGTTCTTTGAATGTCCCTACCTGGCATCATTTTGGAATATGATTAGTAACACTCATCAAATCTTTGGGCCTTCAAATAACCCTTGATCTTCCATTAGTGATCTTTGGAATTGCTGAAGGAGTCCAAAATCTAGCAAAAAGTTTAATCTTCTATTCCACTCTACTGGCCAGAAGGGAGATCTGCAAAAAAATGGAAAGACTCTCTACCCCCGACTCTTAATGACTGGTATGCATCAGTTTTGCAGGTCTCTAAGCTAGATCTAGCTAGGTCCGGTAGTCAAAGTAAAAAAGCATTCTGGCACCTTTTGATCTGGGAACATTGAGAGATCGGGGTTTTTTGTTTTTTTTCCCCCCGGGTCCGATGATTATGCTACTGTGGCTTATGTTAAGCCTAGAGACGTTCTCCGGTACCAAGTCCGGTTCCTATCGGCTGTAGTTTCCACCGATTTTCTGCTCTCTTATGGTTTCTTTTGTTGGGTCTGGCACTAAGGGGTGGTTGCTATTGCTGAGGGATGATGTTTTGCCATCACACGTATTCCCTACCAGTGTATAACTGAGACACCATGCCGCAACCCCAATGGTTGGCTTAACTGGAAACCATGGTGGTAAATGAGGACAAAAAATAAAAAGAACGTTTATTATATCAGTTAAATAAAACCATAACAATACATTTTATTGTGATCCGTTGCAGTTCAGAGTAAATGAGTGAGCTGCAAGGATTCATTAATTAAAAATAATAACAATGGCAGGTGCTAAAAAATGCAAAATAAGAAATATTTTCACGGATACAGGGGCAGATGTATCATCCGTTTTTTTTGTCGCAAACGCTGCGATTCGGAAAATAGCAGCGTTTGCGACAAAAAAAACGGGATTTGGAATGTATCATTCAAAAAGCCTCGCAATATTAAGGAATCGCTAATTTAGCGATTCCTTAACATTGCGAGGCTTTTAAGAAATGGCAAATTGCGATTTAATATTTGAAATGTATCAAGCATTTCAGTGTTGCGATTTTTGACTAAGAATTCGCAAATTACCATCAACTTGTAGTTGGTGGTAACTTGCGAATTCTTTTCAAAAAGCACTTTTTTTAAATTCTAAAGGTGCCATATGACGCTCATACATGCCCTTAGGGCATGTATGTGCGCCATATGCGTACACATATCAAATTCAGGGGTGCAGCAGGGTGTCCTTAAGACACCCTTGCACCCTTGAAATTATTCTCAATTTGCGATTAGCTAATTGCTAATCGCCAATTGAGTATAATTTTACATTCATTCCTATGGGCCTCCTGGCCCATAGAAATGAATGGGAAATTATTCCTTAATTGCGATTAGCAATTTGCTAATCGCAATTAAGGAATTCTAAGGAATCGCTAATAAATAGCGAAATTCTACATACATACCATTTTGCACTTCTCAAATAGCGATTCCTTAACAATCGCTATTTGAGAAGTGCAAAATGGTATCTTGATACATCTGCCCCACAGTCTTTTCGTTTTTGTCTCATGTGCATAAATGATAGCAATATACCTCACTCCAGTGCATTGAATGTTCACCACTTATCCTTTGCAATGGAAACAAATCTCTTTATTGTGCTTTTACAAGTAAACATTATTGGAATACCAATGTGCTGGTGAAAAAGAAATCCTCTATAAAACATAACTGATGTTTCCAACTCCGAAAGGCTGTAGTGTCAGTGGATCCAAAATGTGAATTGTCCAATGAATAAACAATATATGAGTCCAGCTGACCCATTGCATTCTCTTTATGTAATATATATTGATGATACGTGATCTGGCACCCAGGTAAAAGTTTTTCTATACACAACTAACTTTGCTTCCTTTATGGCGCTGGAATCGCTTACAGCTCAATAAATCCATTTTATGATACTGTGATCAAAGGTAAATTCAGATTGTGCATGAAAGCACCCTTCATAGTTCTTGTAATTGGGAACTAATCAAACATTTCACACTAGGTAAGAAAAAGGTAGGCAGGTAACTCGTGGGTGGGGGGCCACGCGGGGATTCGCAGGGGATCGGCTTTATTAAAAAAAATAAAAAAATCAACTTACCTTCCTGGGTCTCGAACTGTTGCAGCTCCTGGCTGGGTCCCGCAGTAAGGAACAGGAAGCAAGCAGCCTCCCTCACCTCCCCTAAGTCAATCACAACATTGCAATGGCTGCGTTGTGATTCGTGGGGGCGGCGCCCAGCTGGGCGCCTATGGGGAGGCCATTTTTTTAATGTATGCTGTATGCAGCCTACATAGAGAAAAGGGAGAGTGCGCATGACTGGTTTGGTCTGCCCCAGAGGGCCAACCAAACAGTCAGGACCCACAGCATTGGGCTAGCCACTCCTCCCCTGCTTTCCAGCAGACTTGTCCACCTGCCCGCCCCCCGACCCTACACTTCTGATTTCTCGCAGTGCAAGAAGCAAAAACATAAAATGGTAGTTTTACCATTTTATGTTTCTGGTTCTCGCACTGTGAGAAAGCAGTGGGGTGACGCTCCTCTGACCTAATCGAGGAGCCACCCCTGCAGGTAACATGGATAGGTGTGTTACCTGCATTACACATGGCAGCTGTTCCATGCACACTCTGTAATCACAAACAACTTTCATGAAAGCAACACAGAAGTGGTAGTGCTTTTATGGCACTTGGAATTTCTTCTTAAAATGTATGGCCAGTGCAAAATCTGCAGATTTGTACGACTATGGAAAACAAAATGGAGGAATGGAGAAATGATCCGCAAACACACTGAGATCTTTTGAATTATCTAAATATTGGGACATAGAAATCTACCTTGAAACTTTCCGAGGTTAGATTTTGCATTCACTTCGGCTGACCTGACAGATTTACTGCCTGCATGCAGAATTTGCTTAAGATTTTGGGGCACATGCATCAACCTATTTAGGAAGTGCAAACAGTGCGAATCGGTAAAATCAGCCGTTTGCGCTTCCTAAATACGTTTTTGGGATGCATGAAACAGTTTTTCAAAATTCCCTTTTTTTTGCATTTCTTAAAAATGCGATTGCGTTTAAGGAATCGCATTTGTGCGATTCCTTAAATGCAATGCATCAATTTTTTAAAAAATGCAAATTTTGAAATAGGAAGTGCAAATTAACACGAGGTTGACCCTCGTGTTAATTTGCGAAATTCTTTAAAAAAGCACAAAAATGCATTTTGGAAAGTGTCATGTTACACACACACATGTCCTTAGGACATGTGTAAGGACATGTGTGTGAAACATGCACTTTAAAATACATTTCAGAGGTGCAGGGGAGGGTCCTTTGGACCCCCCTCTGCACCCTTGCAATGCATCAACAAATTGCGAATTCCAAATGCAAAACGGCATTGATTCCTATGGGCCTCTAGGCCCATAGGAATCAATGTAATGCCATTCCTTAATTGCGATTCGCAATTAAGGAATTGCAAATTCCGAAAATTAAGAAATCCTAAAAAAATGTAGGATTTCTTGATGCATAGGATTTTGCAATTCCTAAATTACGATTCCTTAATTTTCGCAATTTAGGAAATGCAAATTCCTACAATGATGCATGTGCCCCTTAGCTCCAGATGAAAACTCTTTTACACATGCGTCAGACCATTCTCGAGACTTTAATTAAAAAAACTGAAGTAATCAAATAGTTATTCTTACATATCGGTAAAATAATTGGAAACAAAGGAACAACAAAAGTGTTTCCCCACACTCTTGTGGAAGCAGCCAGTTTCAATTAACATCCAGTTGTAAATATAGACTCATTATGATAGGATGTGCAACAAATTAAACAAGGAAGTGTCTATTTTCCCAGCCACATGGTACAAAATCTCCACTATTTTCTCATCAACTGGCGAAATAGTACATAATCCCTACTGTTTAGCCTGCCTTGGACTAAATAGTAGAGATAATGTACAATCTGACCACCACTGGATAAATAGTGTGAAAGAGGTAATTATTTAGCCGGACATAAAGAAAAAAGGGACTCCAGGTAAAGTTTGTTTTGTGGCCATCTTGTAGTGGTGTTGCTGCATTCGTGAAGCATTTGAAAATAAGCTCAAATACAAATGTACAATAGTTTGTAAAAAGCTAAGTGCATGGAATAAACTAAGCTGTTTACTAATGAAAAAACAGAACAATTAATTTTCAATAAAATATTTATGTTATCTTATTGTTGAAATAAGATTAACAGATCAAAAAGAAGCTTCCTTATATGGCACACAGATATTATTATGTGCTTCAGTCAGTGTCAGTACCACGGAGGTGCGAACTCTAGGGCCCGCCCCAACAAGCTCAGTCCACAGGTCCTTGTCATTTTCTCCCTGCTGTAAGTTGCACTATTTTGGGAATCTTCCCTTTGGGAAGAGACGTGTTTTATCTTAGTCTGCATGATAGTGGTGACGCTGCAATGACAATTGGTGATGATGACTGTGCAAAGTATGGTATTTTCATATTGTACACTGTTTTCCTTTGTAGTTTGATTTCAATATGGAGACTACATATCCAAGATGCCCCAGATGGTGGCAGGGGCGTAGGAGACACTAAAATTCTGGAGGAGACAGGGACTACCTTGTGGACTTTCCATTGACCCTATACAAATTACCACCCGTTAAACAAATACAGTCGCATAATTTTGAAGTGAAATATTGAGAAAAGCAGGCATGTAGTCACAGTTTGCATGTATGCTTTATTGTTATTTACATCAGACCAAATGTTAAAAAAAATGTATATGAATCGTGCATCTTCATGCACCAAGCAAAAAAGGTCGCTGACTTTATGTGAGGGCCGGTTTGTTTGTAATTGCATTATGGCTTGAAAAGTACCTGCTGCTGTATTCCTGGTCTTAAGCAATTTTCAGGCAACAGTAAAAATGTGAAGATAACTTTGATGATTAATGATCTTTATCGAAAGAGATCAGAGGTCTGACTACTGGGAGTTTTGACTCATGGTAAGGTAGCCACAATGTGTTAATATGCCTGCTGCAAAGAACGTGTACCAGGAAGATCACAAAAAGCATATAATGTAAATAGGTCAGTGAGTTACTGCTTTTGTCTAGGAGATTATTTTGCTATTTGCAGTTTATAAGTCAAAATCCTAACATTGAACAGTGAGCTATTAACCATCATCAAAGAGCTTCATGAAAACTGCAAGGTATAGATTAGAATGTTATGATTTTTACAGTCTTTCATTATCCTAAGGTTGGAAAATGGGTTCATTAGAATGGAAATCAATTCTGATTATTAAAGAGAACCCCCAACCATAGTGTTATGTTTTAAATTCTGGGTTTGTGCTTCTCTAGTGTTGCAAAGCCATCTGTGCCCTGGGCACTCCCCAGCTTTTTGCTGACTTGTACCCTGGCCTCTGACTAACCAGGCCCAGGGCCAGTGCTATGTTGAAAGAGACACTTACAAATACAGTAAAAACACCTACAAACAATAGGGTGCACTATGGGTTAGGGTACCTCCATGATTGATATGACCTCTCCTATACGGCCCTAGTACATAAGAGGGCATGAGGATTGAAACTACCTTTAAGTCCATAGTATATATTAGGGCATAGTCGTTTAGAGCCAGCAGCCCTTCCTGCACTTGCATGGGTGCACTGCTGTAGCCTGGGGTCAGTTTAAAAGCAGGCCCGTGTTGGAGGACTGCTTTTAAAATGCAAATTGTGCCCAATCTTGACTTTTGGGTTTGGGGCAATTACAAATTGATAAACTACAATGTTGGGGCATATTAGGTATCTCCAGGGGTTCCCCTAGGTGTCCCAGGGGTTAGAGGTCAGGTATCTACAAGAAGGACCCTTATAACATGAGTGTTATATGCCCTGGGTTAAGTGAAATTGCACATTTCACTGCATACATTGTAGTATAGTGCTTCCCAAAATCGGCTGTTGTGCTAGGAGCACTGTGAAGTGAGGATCTGCAATATTTTTATATAATCAGAACCCCTAAAGTCTTTCCTATGTTTTCTAGGGGTCGGGGGGTCCTGTAGGTATTAAGAGGATCCTTATATAGGCCCAGGTATTGGAGAAATTGGCCAGTTAATTTTTCCATTGCAGATCCCCAGCCCATAGGTTAACATTGCAAGAGGGTATTAATTAATAACTGGAGAAAGGAAAGTCATACAACTAGGATTAAAGGACTCAGAAAAATATTAATGATAAATGCAGCAATGTGGTATTGTTGAATTTATTTTAAAATGTACAGACAAGAAGCTTCTGGTCTGCAAGCCATAATTCAGCCCTCTAGTGCCCTGCCTTGATTTGTCAGAGGTAAGTGGATTGGACTCGCTGTTTGAAGAGGTGATAAATGACCCCTAGAGTTAGGAGGCCTGTCTGGGAGTAGAGGTTGCTGGGCATAGGAATGCCAGAGCCAGGGGGAGGGGTAGTAAACAATGCTCTTCAAGAGAAGGAGACAAGCTGGAAAAATCACTTTCATTTACACCTCTCTCACAGCCAGATGGGGGGATTAAGGAGGAATTCCCAGATGTAAGGGGAGTGGACCTAGGTAGATGAAGCCATCCTGTAGGCTGGTTTAGTTAGTTCTGCTCCCTTTGCTGGAAAATCAGCCATGATGAATTTTGGAGTAATTGTGCTCTCTTTGGGAAAATAATGCCACAATCTAGAGGATGTGATCATACCCTGGAGCATTTCCCTGCACCTCATTGGACAGAAGTGTCCTCCTTCTTGACCCAGAGAACTTGGATTAAGTATCTGAAAGGGACAAAGCCTCTCAGGTGGTGCTGCTTCAAACTTGGGAGAAGAAAGGCCCCTGCTGAGGAGTTTGATTTGAACCAACCAGGCCCTGGACTGAAGAATGTGCCTGTTGCACAATCTGGAGTTATAGTACTGTGGACTACATTGCTTCAAAAGGACTAAAGAGTGGACTCCCTGCAAGCTGTAGGTTAACAGAGCAGTCCTGGACCACCAAGAATCCCGAGCCTGGAGAACTACCAGTGAATTTGAAAGGGTTTTGTCCAAGTGGATTGTGGTAACTGAAGTCCATTTCAAGGACCATATTGGAGATTCCAGACCCTTGGAGTAAGTTTTGAACACTTTGCGACCCTTGGGAAAACTTCAGGAAGAAGTTCCAGAGGTTTGGAGACATTTGGAGCAACTTTTGTAAAAAGCTCCATAAGTGGACGGACTCACTCTGGCCAGCCAAGCCGACAACTATCAACCATGAGTTGGCCTGCCACCCAGGTTCCTCCTGCTGAAAAGCTCCAGGGGTCTGACTTCCAGAGTTTGATCGGGTGTAGGCGGAAACCCAAGATGGCAAACCCTCACTGAATCCGGCCTAGTGAAAAGCATTGAGGGACCCTACAAGAAAAAGCTCTGCAAACATTTCTAATTCCGAGCTTAGAAAAGGTGACAGGGGCCAACCATAAGAGCCAAGCCACCCACCATCAACTGTGTGCCAGCCTGTATCCCTAGCTCGTACCGTTGGAAAGCTCCAGAGGTTGGACTTCCATACGTTTGACTGGGAGTTCGTTGCAAGGCAATCCGGCAAACCCTCACTGAATCAGGGCTGGCTGAGAGCTTCGACGGAGCCCTTGAAGAAAAGTTCCAGAAAAGTTTCTAAGTCAGAAGGTAAAACCTTTGACCGAGACCTACCGCAAGGAGTAGCCCCGCAGGGCTTCATTGTTGTCAGCCTGAAACTTTGACTTTGAGCAGGTCCAGCGTAACCAGATGTACCAAAAGGGGATATAAGTTTCTATGTGCTATAGCGTGCACATTTTTTAGAAAGTCATATTCCGGGTTCCCTTCATTGGATTCTTTTCATTTTAAAGAGAAAAATATTTTGTATTTTTATAAATTGGTTTTGGATTTTTATTGTGTGTTGTGTTTTAATTATTTACTGAATTGGTGTTTTTAAATGCTTTACATACCTGCTCACAGCCAAGCTACCAAGGGTTGAGCATGAGAATAATTTTCGAAGACCGGTACGGAGCTATATATTGAGGAAGTGTCCCTATTGCCGGGGACAGATATACATTTGCCCGTACTATGAACCCACTTTCCAACATCCAGACCAAGCACTCTTAAACAATACTGTCTACAAGTATGGATGACATGTGACTCCTACACCATGTAGTTTTATTTAACATTTGCTATACACAGATTTATACACCTATGATTGACTGCCTCTGTGTAGTGTGAATGATGTAAAGTGCTGACACCCTGCACTGGTATAAGTGGCACTATATAACTAATTAAATGCATCTGAGAGAGTGGTTATGGAGACTTGAGCAGCACTATTAAAGGGCGGTAGTGAGGGAATCTGTGGCGGAGCTGGGTTGTTGAAAACCAAGGCTGTCTTTCTGATTTCATCTCCTGCCTCCTTTATCCACCAACATACTCTCCCTCCAAATTATCTCAGGTTCTTTCTCATTTTTGCTTTCTCCTTTTTCTTGGTTTTCCATATTTCCCTTCCTCCTTCTGCCAACAAATCTTGATGCCTTTCTCTTGTTAGGTCTGATGGTTTAAATAATTTACCGGTCTCTAACAAAGAATACAGTTACGCCTCACCTGCAGACAACAACTTAAATTAAGCATCATTAGCTTGCAGCCCACAAAGGAAATGCCAGAGTGGCTAACCTGGCCCTTTCTGCATTGTATATCCTTCCTGAAGAGCAGATACACCTTTTTCTCTCCTTTCTGCAAGACACAAGGATCCCAGCCATCTCCCTTCTCTATGAAAGGGAGAAGTGTGCGTGGCGATCGGTCTCTCCGACTGCCAGGGAACCGCCCGCCATTGTAATATGGCGGGCAGTAATGCAGTCATCGATGGCGGTGGGACTGTCACCGATGCAGTGATGTGGCAGTCCCACCTCCATTATAATCACCCCCTAAGTTTAATGTGCATGCAAATCCAACATTACCAACCCCTGGTAAGTTGCACTACTAGTGCTGAAAAAGTCCAATGAAGGTACCAATGGACGAGGTGGACTGGCCTCAAGGGTCTTGTGACCTCAGTGACAGAGTCACTGTCGTTCTAGTGTGTGCTTCTTCGTATGCCTGCTCGCAAGACTGGAGGTGAACTGCATGGGTTGCGGTGGACAGGCCTTCAATGTTAACTCACACTTGCCACCGTTAGGGTCCACCTGCTGGTGTTAAGACACCAGGGCTTCTAAGGTCTATTGGGCCTTCTAAGGTATAGCATCAGAATGAGCTCTGTCAGGAGTGTGGTCTGGTGGACTGGTGATGAAGGCTGAAAATGGTCCTCCAGTTCCACATTTGACAGCTCTGGCCAGAGTGCCACATCCTCTCCCCTACTGAATACCATACTGCCCCACAGGGAGAAACTGGCACTGCCTTCAGCTACAACTCAATTGTGCTGAGACTCAATTCAAATTATGTATTAGACAAGAGTAAAATGCTGCCTGAAAAAAAGTAATAACACCCTGTGAAAAGCAAACACTGAATGCAAGGATGAGCGAAGCATGTGAAATGTAAGCAGGAACAACATGGTTACCTTAACGGTTTTAAACTCATTATTCAGAAATCAGTAAGTGATTTTGCCTGAAAAGTTTAGGAAATGACTACAGGACCAGGAAGGGACCAGTTTCAATATCCATTGCTTATATCCTTGCAAAATGTAAGCACTTTGGTTTAAAAAAGACCTAACCCCTCAACACAGAGCTGCAGTACACATTTTATAGGCTAAAATAATTAAAACAGTTGAAAACCCTCATATTAAACGTTTTTCACTCCACCCCTCAACCAGGTATTGTAGTCCCTTTATGAATGGTGCACTTCCCCACCCTGGGAAAACAATGTTGTTCAAAGAAAGAAGATAAAAAGAAAATAGCGCTTCACTGGAAAACTCTGTAAAGCAGCGCTAAGGTGCATGGGTGTAAATAACAATCTGGCCTGTTTGATGACCACTCTGTATTGCTTTATTTGGTTATTTAATTATTTATTTTTATTTTGATACTTTTTTCTCTCCGTCCTGAGGTTGTACTTTGGAATAGAACCCTGTCAGAAAATGAGGACATTTCCAGCCAAAGTGTTCTGCTCGTTTTTGGATCCATTTCAGGGGGGAACAAATAAAGAAAAGGAGAGGCAAGAGAGAGTATGTAACCGCTATCTTTTGGAATCAGCACTTAAGGATAACCGAGACAGAGACAGAAAGAGATGGAGGAATAAAGAGAGAGAGGGAGGGGGGGAGGAGGGAAGCTACCAGAGGGATAGCAGGAGAAGCGGACACTGTCCTTGCCTTCTCTGGGCATGACGGAAAAGAGACAAGTTTTTTTCCTTCTCTGCGCTTCCCAGACTGGCCAAGCCTTACTGCAGAATAACACAGGGCAGAGGGTGGGGGGCCTCTGCAAAATGCAGGCAGGTGAGGTCACATGTCAAGTACAGGGCCATTAGGTAGCGCTTTCGCGCGCTAACGGCCCTGCGAATAACAGAAGGGAGAGGGGAAATTCTTTTGTCCCCTCGTCCCCCCCACCCTTGTCCCCCGTGTCCCCCCCACTCCAAAATCTGGGGGGATATGTCCCCGGCGTCCCCCACACTTCCTACGCCCATGGATGGTGGCTAATTTGGGTGTCGTTGCATACATAATGAGTGGCTTCGCCGCTAGGAAGATGCACACTATTCTCTTGCTCTCGTCGAGTCTGGAGCTCCGGCTGCAATTGACGTTTCCAAAGCAGCCTCTGCAGCCTGCAGTTGCTGTGGATTCCTGATGTGTGATCACGCTGGGTGTGCAGCGGCCTCTCCAGTCATCATTCTTCATTGCCAGCTAGCACTCCCATTTCTGAATCGCAGCGGTCTCAGTCAAGTGTTTGCCTGCCCCTCTTGAGCTTTTAAAGGGCAGGCCTTGACCCGTGCCGGAAGCCTTTCATTTCACCAGATGCATGGGAAAACATAAGCTTATACTTTCCCATGTAATGATGCACTAGGGCAGGGGTCTTCAAACTGTGGGGCACGACCCCCAGGGGGGCCGTGGAGGGATGCAAAGGGGGTCGCGCATTCCCACTGACACTACTGCTCAGGCCCAAGGGCTTCAACCTCCCTTTTCCCCGTCCTGTGTCTCAGCCCGGGCTGCTGCAGTGTAACTCGAGCTGCTGGGGCCTCAGCTGGGCAGTGTCAGGAGTCTTATCTCCAGCACACCCATCAGAGTTTTTCACAGGTCTTTAAAGGCTATTTACATGCCTTTGTAAACTGGTTACAGAGGCTTAACTTTTTCCCTGATTCTAGTACCCCCTGGGATCCACTCTGCCTAATCCTTACTTTTGTATTTTACATTTACTGTTGTAGTGTGAGAATGCATTTCATGAAAAGGAATATAAAGTAGGGTTGCCAAAAGTAAAATGCCTGTGTGTGTTCCTTAAAGCGCCTGCAGAAATCTCCTCTTGACACTTAATAGATTAATAAATAAAAAAGTATATATTCATTCATTATGTGACGTTTCTGTCTTTGTTCTCTTTAGTTATCAGTCATGGACCATTCAGGCCGCCCTAAAACACAATTAAAAGTGTTTTCTATTTACATTTGCTAGTCGACGTATGCACATATAAGTGCTTAAAATACAGCTTTAGGTGACTGCTGATTTTTGTACCAACTGGGCCATCAAAATAATCTGCTGGCAACCCTAACCATAGGACTGGAAGTTTGTTGTAGCATCAGCACATTATTTATTTCCTCCACCCTCAATCCCCGATTAATGCCATAATAGCAATAGTTTAACTTAGATCTTAAACTCTACTCCACCGTCAATAACATGCTGAGTTACTTCAAGTGTCTGGAAATGCACCCTGCATTCAGACAACTCACTCCTCATTCTCGCTCTTCACTTTCACGCTCACCCTGCGCTCATAGCGATCACAATGCACTCACACTGATCACCATGCACTCACACCATTCACCTGCTCACCCTGCACTCACAGTGATTACTCGGCACTCACAATGCACTTGCGCTGTTCATCCTAGACCTCACCCTGCAGTCACACAAGCACACTACTCATTCTGCACTCAAGTGACACTTCAATCACCTGTCCCACTCACTGCCGAATATGTAACTCACTCAAACAAGCCCAGCAGTAATCATACATTAATTCGTCCTAGTCTTAACTTGCATCCGCACCTAAATTTGTACGGCCACCTCAATCACCCTCACTCTTGAGCTTTTAAAGGGCAGGCCTTGACCCGTGCCGAAAGCCATTAATTTCACCAGGTGCATGGGAAAACATAAGCTTATACTTTCCCATGTAATAATGTACTAGGGTTTTTGGCTTGCACAGACTTCTAGTTTTCGGCCCACTTTCAAGCTTGACTTCTTGCTGGCGTACATAGAGTAATTGCTAAGAAAGGACATTCAAATAGCATTAAGCAGTAATCCAACTGCTTACCTGTTTCTATTGTCTAGTATGTGTGTTTTTGTGGCGAGTCTGACATTTGAATGTGAGGTGAGCCATTTCATCATCTCTGTATCAACATGAACCTATTCGGTCAGAAAGCAAACAGCTCCTTTGTGAAGATCTGCATGTTATAAAACAGCATAGTCCACAGTATTTTAGAGGACGCATTTTAGTGAAAGTATTTTGTGTTGTGTAGTTAGTGTGCTAACCTTTTTCCTTTCTAGATCTCCTTCTCCGCTGTTCACATCTCAAACCGTTTCCCTCACCTGGCCACCCCAATATTAAGCACTACAACAGCATTCTGAGTTGGAGATGCCTGGAGTTGAAAGCGGCTTGGTGCAGATCCTGAGAAAGATGCCCACCCTTGTCAGTTAGGGAGTATTTGGTTGTCAGCAAGGAACAGTAGTATCTTTTTAAAGCATGTTACTTAAATGGTTTATTCATTCATGAGAATACATTTTTTAAATAATGATTATGATGCTTCTTTTGATGGGTTTGTTTTTGATATGGGCTATTTTTGGGGTTCATAAGAAAGGCCTTGTGATAGATACAGACTTTTAAAGAGGATTGTGCTTGCTTGGTATTTTAAATATGGCAACAAAGCAGTAGCCAACAAGCAGCAGCAAACAGCCAGGTGTCTGGGCCAGAGAGAGAGGAACACATACAATAGGTAATTAGTGTTTGGGCACAGTGCTTTGGAGCACTTTCAGGAGGTAAATTGTGTGAAACATTGTAGTGGGGTTTTAGTGGAATGGGAAAGGGAAGGCAAGAGACAGATAAGTAATGCATCTAGGTAAAGCACATGTTGAGTTCACTCTGTTACCAGTGAATAAGCACGCTTTTCACATATACTATTCACCCAGCAGAGTAGGTTTAGGGCATTGATGCTTATTGGTCCTATGTCATGATTGGCCCTTCAGCCACACTGACATTTTAGGCTCAAGGAAGTTACCCATTTAGGATCACCCGGGTCACTAATAACCACCCCTCAGCCTTCCATGCCAAAACAGACTGACATTTTAGGCTGAAGGAAGTTACCTGTCTAGGGTCACCCGGGTTAATAATGACCACCCCTCAGCCTTCCATGCCAAATGAAGAGAGGGTCAGATAGTAGAGAATACAAACCAATAATTGTTTATTCAATGTAAACTCAGAGCGGAGCCCGTTCTGCCAAGTCACTAGGAGTTCTGCAGAGGGACTGACATCAGCAAGCATAAAGGTACATTATGTACATTTCAGAACCAATGAAGGCACGCCCACAATGGAATTTTCCAAGCAGATGCAGCTAAACAATGATGTCCACAGAATACATTTCGATTCTGAGGCAAGGCATAAACGATCTACTACTCAAGGTCACTCTGCCCGTACCCGCCACTAGACAAGTGGGAGAAGGCCTCTATCTAGTGGGAAAGGTATGTGCTAATTCGCACAGTTTATTCATTTTTTAGGTGAGTCCCAGCCTCGGGGAAATTAAACCCAATTTAGGCATCCTCTCAGAAATGATGAAGGATTAATTTAGATTCTAACTCAAAATGGCGCCAACATAAAAAATAGCGCTGTGAATTCTAAATTACATAGAACAATGTGCAAACATGAATGTTTCTATTCTAACAGACCCTCTTTTAGCATGAGCTAAACATTTGCTAGTAATAGCAAAGAACATATAAATCAATAAAACAGAAAATCATAGGTAAACTACTTAGGAGCACTCCACACTGTCAGCATTAGGAAGGGAGACCATAAGGAGGTAAGAAGTCTCGAAAATGCCCTTATCTATCTGCATTAGGTCATCTATCTCTTTCTGGACCTTAATTGCAGCATTGGTGTCATGAATAAATATTTTTCTCTTAGGAGTGAGAAGCATGGTGCAATAAGAATTACAGAAGGGACGCCATTAAATAAGGGCACAACAAGTCACCAATATCATTATTAGGTTAATCACCTTTCCGAGAATCCAGCCCCAGCTGCCAAAAAGAGACCAACTCCAGTTCCCACTTTCCATTTCCTTGACCTTTTTAAGAATGGCTAAAATGTGTTGGGTAATATTCTTTTCCATATTTGCTATCCAGATAACACACTGATCTCCCACTACCACACATACACCACCAGTCTTGGGAAGTGAAATCAACAGCATATCTAGTTTGTTCAGAATATTTTGGCATACTCTCCAAATGAGTAGTGATGTTGCGTAAATCAGCCACTGTAGTATTAGATAAAATTTGGAGCTTACACCCAAATTATTCTCTGGCTTTCTCACCTTGGGCCATAAAAGTACCACCCGAAGTGAAAACAGCAGAAAGGATGTATCCAAAGGTGATGCCATTACTATAAATATTAACCTCTATATCAGTTACTCCCTAACAAAATTCTTTGGTCACTGTTCTTTGAATCCATCTTACTTTAGGCTTTGCACTTTTACAAGGTACACCTAAAGGCAGTACCATCCCAAGTGCCACATTGTTCATACCATTATGGACATTAGAATATGTCCCATTAGATAAAAAGAAAAACCCTGGATGTGCATAAATCGGTCCATCATAATCCACTGCAGACTATCGGGAATTCCACCCAAAGGAACTTGGGTCCTTTGAATTTACCAAAGGGAATGTGGTCTTATGCAACACAATTCCTGAACAATTTATGTACAATGAAGTATCAGTACTGTTGATAATTGGACAGCCAGCTGGATAAAAATGAGCTTCTCAGGGAACTGTCAATTCCTTGTAATCCCAACCCACCAAAGTTATATTCTGTTTCTCCATATAAAAATGATCACAGTACGTACTATCATCGCAACCGGGATATCCCTCCCCCAATGGTTGTCTATAGGAAAAGGCATGGCCCTGAGTAACCAGACCCAAACACTCCTTTCACTTCCACAAAACCAGGTGGCCAAGTATATGTATAAGTCACACGTGATAAAAGGTAAGCAGTCCATAGACTGGTGACAGATTGAGTGGGGTAGCAAGCTATTCCTCCGCCAAAGAATATCTTATGTTTCTCTAAGAATACATTGCTTGGGCTGCTCTTTTAATTCTTGTTGGGGAGTGACCTTACCCTTACTATGTAAAGGTACACTTTGATCATTTTCCAAAACCCATGATACACCACATAATATTATTAACAGCAAAATCACAAGGGCAACACATGTTAACTTTTGCTTACAGGTCCACACCGTATTGTACTGGGCAACAAGAAGCATTGGCTGCTCTTCTTCAGCAACCGTTCTACCACAGGTATGCATAACGGATATAGAGAGAAATATACAAGTTCCCAGTGTCTGTCAGAGCCTCACTGGTACAGGCTCATATTGCCCATCAATACGTTGGCACTCTTCGGCCCCGGCGGTGGAGTTTGCTCTCTCCTAAGCTTGTATCACACGTCGATAACGATGATATACCTCCACGGTATACTTAAACCTATCCGGTCCAATGTTCAAACAGTGCACAATGCTCCCATCAACCTGAACTACCTCAGTTGGTACTATAACAAAATACACCCTAACTTAAAAAGTCCACCCATAACTAATCTTTCTTTTCTTCGGGCGCACTGGATGTCAGCATAGGGCACAAGTTGTACCTGATGGCTCCGGGCACAGAATGATCAACAAACAAGGACTCCTGGGTAGCTCGTATTTTCAAAGGAACTGCTACATTCAACACGTCATCATTTTCCTTATCTGTGTATGCCCATGTCAGTTGGGCATCGCTAAACAGGACGAACCTAGGCACCGTCTCGCACTCGGAGTTCCCGATGACGTCTTTTGCCCACTGATCATAGGGCACAGGCAAAGGGACCCTGCTACAATGGGTTGCATGGATCCAGTTGTTACGGCCAGCAACTTTTACTGCAGTGCATGTTGCCAAAATGACTTGCTCCATCACCTTCCACAGCGGCTCCAAACTCTTCTTCTACTGAAAATTCCTAATCAAGATGAAATCACCAGGCTGAATCTCATAGCCGGGTCCCTTTGGCGTAGGAGGCAGGAAATCTCAGACCTGTTGGTGAATAGAACGTAAACTTTTGGTTAACTGGCCAAGATAGTCAAGCTAATTTCTTGGGGAGTGATTGATTGATTGATTTATTTATTTATTTGTTGATTAATTAAAACCATTACAACAAAGAACAGATATAAATGCAAACACAACACATTACCAGATTAAATATTACAGGATACAATGCATAAAGTTGACCAAAATCAATTAACTTTTTCAAGTTCGGGGTAATTTAAAATTATTATTTCATTTTTAAAACTATATAGGGCTTGGCATTTTTCTGGGATAAAAGTGCATGTATGTCATTTCCTAAAAATAATAAACATAATAAATAGAACAACTATCTAAAAAGTAGTACTCTAAAAACAAACAATTAGTACATTGAAAAGAGCCATAGAAATAATTCATCATCACCTTAAAAACAGCAACATCCTCATTTCACAGCCGTAACAAATTTAACATATACTTTGGGTGTCAACCTTACATAATTTCATTTCCACTGTAAGCATTAATTTTACAAATTGGTGTATTATATGGACGTTGACACCACTTAAGCAAAATATTAATGCTGATCTACAAGTCCTAAGTCTCATTTCTATAAAAATAGGGTTTAAAATTGTTTTCCATTCCTTCATCATTTTTGGGCATAATGTTACCATATTCAGCAAAGTTTCATCATATTGCCCACATAACCGACAAATATTTGATGCCCTTTTGGACTTCCATTTAGGGGTTCCATCTTTGGTTGGATAGATTTCAAAACTTAATAACATAAATTTGTTCTTAATTAAGGGTTTTTGAAGAAAAAGTAAATAGGGTTGGACCATCATTTTGTCGAAGCAATTGGCAATGAACCAAAAGTGTTTTTTTTTCCCCAACTCATATTTATCCAACACTTCTGACAGCAAGGAAACGGTTGAATTAATAAATTTTTTATAAACCATTTTACTCCTTGTTTCGTCTACCAATTTAGGACATTCGAATTTTAGGAGACACTCGGCTAAATAATCCTCCCAGCTTCTAGTATATTCGCTTGTCGAAATCTCGCTCCAACACATATTGGCCTACGTGCCCTCCTCGGCTCGAGATAATGCCAATAGTGTTTTAGCAAATGCAGCTTTACGCACCAAGTGCTGATGCCGTAAGCCAAATTCCAATCTTAAATTGGCACATGAAATCAGCCTAGGAATCCTGAATACTGATTTATATGTCCTTGCAACTATGGCCTCCAATACTTTCACGTCTCTACCCTTAAAAATAATGGACCCGCGGAGGAGCTTCGCGGGCGACCAAGATGGCCGCGTAAGCACGGAGCTCCCTGGACTCTCCGACCCTCCACAATTATCCTGCTGAGAATCCTGCTCCATGTTAGTGGATTCCGATTGGTGAGAGGTCGCGGACGCAGGAACTGCTTTCCGCTTTCAAATCCGTTGCTCCTTGGCGAAGCTACGTCGAGCTGAACTTCGTGCCAGGGATGCGCCATTGTCTCATGGGTGGATGCTGCTCGTACCGACACTCCGCATGATTGGAATGCGAAGTGGACGCCTTCGGTCCCTGCTGGCGAAGTGCATGTAGCTGCGAAGTCCCCTGTTGTCGGCCTGGTTTATTTGCTGGCTTCGCTTCTGTTCTGCACATCTGCCTCCTTGTCTGGACAGCGTAGCCCTTTGTTCTCCTTGGATCCATCATGGCCGGCAGAGGGGACCCCGACAAGACGTCGAACAGAGGCGTTTGAAGCAGTTGAATAAAATTGACCGGTATGCCCAGCAGCGGACCTCGCCCACTGTGGTGGCCTCCTCTAAGGACTCGCAACGTGCGGGCTCGCCTGATGGTTCCGAGCCTACTCTGAGTGATGTTATGGGGGCCATCGCGGGCATTCGGACTGGAATGCAGAAGCAACACGAGGTCCTGACTCATAAGGTGGACACTCTGGCAGTGGATCTCAACCTGATCAGAGCCGACTTGGGAAAGACCAACGATCGGGTAAAATCCCTTGATATCAAGACCTCCAGTTTGACTACCGATGTTTCGGACCTGCAAGCAGAGGTCCGGAACCTAAGATCGGTCAACGACCAATTCTCCAGAAGGCTGGAGGATTTTGAAGGGCGTGCAAGGCGGCAGAATGTTCGCATTATTGGTATACCGGAGGGGGCGGAGGAGGCGACAGTGGACCTTTTTGTGGAAGATTTGATACAGACACATCTCGCACCATCTGGCCTGAGTAACTTCTTTTCTGTGGAACGGGCCCATCGGATACCTGGCGGCCCTCCGAAGTCGGGGGTTGCACCTAGACCCATCATTGCCCGGCTCTTCAACTTTAGAGACCAGGATGTGATCCTTCAAGCCTCCAGGAGACATGGGCCGCTCAAATTTCAGAACTCTGAGGTGCACTTTTACCCGGACTTCACCAGGGGCGTTCAGAGAGTTTTGCAGGGGTGAAACGGCGCCTAAGAGACATGGGTTTCAAGTACTCTATGCTCTTCCCTGCCAAACTACGGATTGAGTACGAGGGCCGAGCTCTGTTCTTCGATGTGCCAGAGAATGCGAGCGACTGGCTGGACACTTTGCCGCAACGCCGGGAAGAACACGACGAATACTACGGTGGCGCAACTGGTGGCTCTGATCTCTAGGACTGGGTTCTGCTGTGCCGAATATGGCGGTTGGTGTCCCTGATGTCTGTGACTGCTGCTACCAATGCTTTTCCGATTTTGATATTTCTTCTGTTTTTCCATGGAGGGTGGCGGGAGGGGATTGCAGAGATTCCTTACTCCTCTAGGGTCTTTTTGTAGATTAGTTTATGGGGCGACAGGCACACTGCTGGTTGGGGGGGCTTTCTAGTCTGCTGCAGGGGTGCAGGTTGGGGGGTGGTGGTGGGGAAGTTTGTTTGTTTATTCTTTCTTTTCTCTTCTATCTCTTAGGCAATGGGTGATATATATTGATCTGTTTCACTTGTTGTTGAGGCTTGCTGGGGTGGGGTGGGGCCAGGGCCACGATGATGGGGGGTAGGAAACTACGAGTTCTCAGTTGGAATGTTAACGGGTTGGGTGACCATATTAAGAGAGGGGTTGTGATTCAACTGATTAAACGTCATATGCCAGATGCCGTTCTCCTGCAGGAGAAACATCTGGTTGGAAATACTTGTAAAGCGCTTAATCGTAAAGGGTACAAAATGGTGGCTCATTCGGGGTTCTCTTCGGGATCTCGGGGGGCGGGTGTTCTTGTTCGTGCGTCCCTCCCGCTTGAGGTCGACACCACTGTGATCAATGGGAGGGGGCGGTACGCCGCTGTGGCGGGTCGATGGGAAGGGCGTGCCCTGACATTGCTTTCAGTTTGCGTTCCCCCGGCCTGCAGTCTAGCACTTTCCAGGACCTCGGTGGCGCCATTTTGAATTTGCCTGCTGGATTGCTGATAGTGGGGGGTGATTTCAACTCGGTTTGCTCCGGCTCCTTGGACCGCCATCCGCCTAGAGACCTCCGTAGCTCCCAATTGTGGTTGCCATCTTTCCTCGAGACGTTGGGGCTGGTAGATAGTTGGCGGCTTTTGCATCCCACGCAATGTCATTATTCCTTTCACTCTGGCGCCCATGGTAGTCTTTCTAGGATCGACTACGTTCTTACACTGGCTGCTCACGCGCCTGCTGTTTCTGAGGCTCGTTTTTTGGCACAGGGTGTTTCTGATCATTCCCCGCTGTGGGTCTCTTTTGACTTTGATATTGTCTTGTCGGAACGACCGGCGGTTGTTAACCCGTGGTATTTCCGTAATCCCAAGACTCGTAATCTCCTTGCCAAGGCCATCGATCTCTATTTTACTGAAAACGAGGGATTGGTTGCGTCGGCCGCAACTTTATGGGAGGCGTTTAAGACAGTCTTGAGGGGCGAGGCCTTTGCTCTTATAGCGGAAGCCCGTAGAGTTAAGGATGCTGATTTACTACGCATTGAGGAGGAGATCATGGCGCTTGACTCCCAATTGGAGGTTGAGCCCGATCATGCTCGCCTACACGACCTCTCCCTCAAACGGTCGGAGTACCGTGACCTTGCTACAAACGCTGCCCTCGCCTTAGCTAAAGAACAGCAGGGTCGGGTATACGACGTCGGCGACAAGGCCGGGAAGTTGCTGGCCTGGCTGGACAGAAGGGAGATGGCTAGCCGTGTGGTACCCGAGATACTGGGGGAGGACGGAGTTGTCGTCACTGATCCAAGTGCCATTGTTGAGTCCTTCGCCGACCACTTTCGAGGCGTCTACACCTCTGTCTCGGACCGGTCTGAGACCGATTCGACAGTGTTTCTTTCGGCTGTCGATCTCCCGTGCCTGTCGGACGAAGAGCGCGGCGACCTGGACAAGGACGTCTCTGTGGATGAGGTCGCACTTACGATCCGCTCACTACGGTCGGGCAAGGCACCTGGTTCCAATGGTATCCCAGTTGAGTTAGATAAGATCAGGCCGGATGTGGTTTCCCCACACCTGTGTAAAATGTTCCTGGAAGTGCGGGATAATGGCCTACTTCCCCTTGACCAGAGGTTGGCCACTATTGTGGTCATCCATAAGGAAGGGAAGCCGAGAGATTTGTGTCGTCGTACCGCCCCATCTCTCTCCTGAATGCTGAGCCTAAGATTCTCGCCAAGATACTCGCTAATCGTCTGGTTGGTGTTATCGGCGACTTAGTGCATCCGGACCAGTCGGGCTTTATTCCACACCGCAACACTGCCCTTAATTTGCGTAGACTCCACGGCGCCCTGGCCAGGGCCCACACTCTTGAGGAGCCGGCAGTCCTTGCGTCCCTGGACGCCACAATGGCTTTCGACTCTCTCGAATGGAGTTACCTGTGGGCGGTGTTGGCGAAGCTCGGTTTTGGCCCGGTGTTTGTGGGATGGGTGAAGCTTTTGTACGCTGACCCACTGGCTAACGTTGCTGTCAATGGCCGTATCTCGGCGACTTTTGCCCTTCAAAGGGGCACCAGGCAGGGTTGCCCCTTGTCGCCTCTTTTGTTTGCGCTCGCTCTTGAGCCACTCGCGGCCTTGGTACGGACACACCCGGATCTACGTGGTATTAGCTGGGCCCCTGGATTCGAGGACAGAGTCTCCCTTTATGCGGATGATATTCTGCTTTACCTCACTTCCCCCTGCAAGTCACTTATTGTGGCATGTGATGTACTTAGACTTTTCGGCCAGTATTCTGGCCTCGTCATTAACTGGGCCAAGTCTTCCCTCTATGTACTGAAAGGGGACACACCGCGCCTCCCTAGAGGCTGCGGCATCCAGGTGGCCAGCCAGGGCTTTAAATACTTAGGGATCTATATCTCTGGTAATGCGAAGGCGCGCTATGAACACAATCTGCTTCCCCCTCTTCTCCGCCTCCGGCGAGACGTGGAGGGCTGGCGCAAACTTCCGCTTTCCTTACTCGGGCGCGCGGCATTATTTAAGATGATGTCTTTGCCCAGGTTCTTGTACGCTCTGCAGAACACCCAAGATCCGGTTCCCGCCCGATACTTCCGGGAGATCGAAGGCCTTCAACGTGCCTTGCTCTGGGATGGCCGACCCCGCATCGCTATCACAAAGCTTACGCTTCCGTGGTACGACGGGGGTATAGCGCTACCGGACGTGCGTAGATACTAATGGGCCTCCCAATTGGCGGCCATCAATCACGGTTTCTATGGTCCGGACAATAACCCTGTGGCTTTTGAGTGGCGGCAATTATTACAGGGCGCTTTATTCGAGGTCTCTGGACAGGCGGATGTCGGGCCCAACTAGAACGGCGGTCCATATTTGGAGGGCAATCACCAAGGCTCAGGGCTAGCAGGGCAGGCTGACTAGATTCACCCCATTGTACGATTCAGACATTTTGGGCAAGTTATGGCACACCAAAGGGTTTGATAAATGGGACCTTATAGGTATTTCCAGGGTGGATGATATGCTATCGAAAGGTGAGATCAAGACCTTCTCCCAATTGCAGGCTGAATACCAGCTGGGTACCTCAGAGGCTTTCCGGTATGCCCAGTTGCGACACGCATTGCTTTCTGCTAAACAAGATGAGGGGGCGATTCCAGAAAGCTCCCCGTTGGAAGACAGGGTGCTGGATGGCCATATGCCTGACTGTGCCATCTCACTGTCCTATAAGAAACTTATTAATGTTCGCACTGACCTCCTCCTGAGTGTGCGGGATCAGTGGGTGCGTGACGGATTGGAAATCGACGATGAGGATTGGCAGAGCGCAGTTTCTTCCCCTAAGGAGGTTGCCATCTCCTCCCGTCTCAGGCTGGTGCAGCTCAAAATCCTGCATAGAGTGTGCGTGACTGGCCCCCGGCTTGTGCATATGGGCTACTCGGTCGATGGGCTATGTCGCCGCGGCTGTGATGCCCTTGCCACCTTTATGCACATTCTCTGGGAATGCCCCGCCATAGCCTCCTACTGGAGATGAGTGCACCGGATTATGGATGAAGTAACCGGGGTGGTAGCGAATGCGGAAGCTAGAAGGTGCCTCCTCAACATTTGGGGACCGACAGACCACAATGTGGCTCAGACGCAGTGGGTGACCCTTGGCAACATGGTGGCTAAACGCGATATTGCTCAGAAGTGGGGGGCTTCGGTAGCTCCCATGGTGGTGCAATGGAAAGCCAACATGGATTGGTGTATGTTCAGGGAAAAGACGGTCTATGTTGCCAGGGGTAAGCCCAAAAAATGGTTGAAGGTGTGGGGTGCCTGGAATACCTATAGGGGAGACATTTGTGTGCCCCCGGAACCTGTCTCATTGGAGGAACATTTGTCGCCATAGCCTGTGACACCAACTGTGACACGTTGAAAATTTTTCTCCTGTTCTCTCTTCCTCCCCCCCCTGTTCTGATCTATTCTCCTGTTTCCGTGCTTGTGTTCCCACTGCTCCCCCCCTACCCCGCTGCCAACGCTTCACTGGTTTTTTCTACCCCATTGCCACTCTTTCTGCGCCTTTCTGGCGCCTTTTTCTTCTTCTCTCTTTATGTTCCTCTGTAACACAAAACAATAAAATCAACCTTCATTGTACTGTGACATTGATTCTTGCACTATTGCTCTCCTGTTTACAAATGCTGCCTTGCCTCCGGGATGTCAGGCTGAATAGCTGTGTGCACTTTTTCA
Organism: Lissotriton vulgaris; assembly: GCF_964263255.1. NCBI lineage: Eukaryota > Metazoa > Chordata > Amphibia > Caudata > Salamandridae > Lissotriton > Lissotriton vulgaris. Next base: position 775,338,770 of record NC_141694.1, read on the forward strand.
AATAAAGGTTTTAATTTTTTTTTAAAATAAATAAATAAATAATGGACCCATAGTCCAGGGAGGGGATGAGTTTTGCTTTCATGACTTTAAGTAGGTGGTCTTAATTGGGGCATACTAATTTATCTCTTAATTTACGAAATGCGAAAGCAAGTGAGGTACCTTTAGCCTCTAAGTTATTAAAATGCTGTCTAATTGATAGTCGATCATCAAATGTAATTCCCAAATATTTATACGTTTTTACACAGTCAACAGACAAACCATTAATATTCAATTCCTTTACTCCAAGTTTGCCTTTCCCTATTAACATTATTTTTGTTTTTTTCATAATAATTATTAAACCATTTTGGGTTACATATATATTAAAAGAATGTATTAATCTTTTTAGTCCTATCATAGTTTGGCTAAGTAAAATAGTGTCATCGGCATACTGTAAGTATTTGATTTCTTTGCCCATTACAGAAGGGGAATGTGAATTTACATCCTTAAAATGGGTTGGGAGATCAGACATAAATAAATTAAAAAGACAAGGAGCGAGTACACATCCTTGTTTTAAGCCAAGATTTGTTTCAAGGCGGCGGTTAGTATGTCTACCATCGCCAATTTTGACCTGCACCCAGGTATTTGAATACAATAATTTAATCATTTTTATTAGGGTTTCTGATATACCCCAATTCATTAGCTTTTTCCAAAGAATATTTCTGGGTACAGAATCAAATGCGGATTTTAAATCAATAAAACAAATATGCAATTTTTGTTTCCTACATATGGCTCTTTCTCCTAGTAAAGACAATAAAATCAAATTGGTAAGAGTCGATTCTCCCTTCCTAAATCCTGTTTGAAAGATTAGGATCAATTCTTCTCTTTCCGCCCAAGACTGCAACTCCTCTAACAGACAACTTGCGAATATTTTGGCATCTACGTCTGTGAGGGTAATTAATCGATAATTTGCAGGGTTCTCCTGGGGCCCACTTTTGTAGATCGGCTGTATTATACTTCCCCTCCATGAATCCGGGATAGAGCCTGTCTTAAGAATTTCATTGAAGAGGGCCGTTAATAACTCTGGCCAATACTCAATTTTAGCTTTAAAAATAGCGTTCGGCATTCCATTAGGGCCAGGTGCTCCATTTGATCTAATTTAAAAAAAAAACTTTTTTAACTTTGTTTACCAACCATAACTTAGTATTCGTAGAGCCTGGTGTATCACTTGTGCCGAGGGTGTCGCACCCCTCACCTGACTCCAATTTACATTTAGGGTCAGGAAATTCAAGCTCCTCTATCAGTTACCTTCGAGAAATTAATTTATTATTAAAAAAATTATCCAGCTTAATTCATCTATCTTGGTGCTTGTATTTCAAAAATTTGCATTTTCTAAGTTATTAATTATACTCCAAAACATTCTTAGATCCTTAGATTTACATGCGAAATGGAGTTTGGCTCAAGTCTCTTCATAATACAACTGTTTAGCCCTCCAGATTTCATTCTTATAACCCCTCTTTAGATTTTTGATTGTAAGCAACGTTAAAAAGTAGGAAGATCCCTTTGCTTTTTTGTACACTGATCTTATTGATTTGTTGAGAGACCGTTTCAAATATAATAAGTGGTGGGAAAACCAACCTGGGTTCCTAGGATTCAAAATTACACCCCCAGATGGTTTCCTATTGGGAAATGTTTTCCATAGGGAGCCGCATAAGGTGGTCCATAGGGCAATCATTGGAGTTCCATCAGAGTATTTGACCTGCGTATCAAGGATTAGAAGAGAGAGAAAGTCAATGATATCTTTCTCTGTTTTCTCATTCCATATTAACCTTTTTAAATTAAAAGCGACCGGGCCGTTCCCAATATTTTAGACTCTGGTAGATATTCGAAGGATAAATTGATCACAATAACTTGCGGATTATGGTCGCTGTGATCCTTGGTACAACCTCATAACTTTGAACTTGTTCTGAGAGTTTATCTGTCAATATCGTATAGTCAATTATAGAAAGACAGTCAGCTTTATTAAATGTTGGAAAGTGCTCTCTATCATATAACATCGTTAGATTGTATTTAATAAATTCACAATTAGACCATTGGGATAAAAGATCTGAATGGGTTACCCGCTTTTTATATGATAAAAGATGAGTGTTAAAATCTCCCGAAATAATCATCTGGGCATCCCTATGATCATAATATAGCAATTTCACCATTTCCCATAACTGAATAAGTTGAAGTGAACGCACCTTTTTTTTCGAACTTAAATAAACATTTAAAATGATCAACGATTGACTGGCTATTAATTTAACACATTGAATACATTTAACTTGAAGGTCTATTTCATAGTGTTCAACATTAAGACTTAAAGAAACATAAATTGAGAGTCCCCCACTAGGTCAACCATATGCAGCGTCCCTGCATGCTGCATTCAAATATTCGTAATAGCCGATCAGCGGAGTGCCGGTCAAATTTCACATTTCTTGCAAAAGTAACAAATCAAACAATTTTAAAAAACCTACAACATTTACATCTTATACAAGTGTGTTAAAACCATTTGTATTCCGAGAGCAAATTCTAACTGCAGTTAGTGCATTGTATGAAGTACCCCAACATCCATCAGTCTTTGCTGTATTTTTTCCAGATAGAATAGCCGGGAGCCAACTCAAATCATCCGCTGCCGCATGAATCCCTTTTAGTTCCTCACACACTCGTGACCCTGGCTGACAGCTTTTGATTTTATTGCCACCTAGCCTGTTTAGGGCTGAAGATGGACCTGAAGCGCCTTTCAATACTCTAAATTGATTAACATCTGTTTGTTTTGGAGTCTCCTTCTTCTCTATGGGTATTATTGGGGTCGGATAATGCAGACCGTGGAGTCTCCATACTTTAATCCCCCAACTTTCAAAGTTGTTAGAATTCGCTAATATTTTCTTTACAATATCATCCTTTAACTACATCGTGATGGTTGTCTCCCTATTACCACCATCTATCTTAAACTCTACAGAATCCAGGTCCTCGGTTGCAACATCCTTAAGATCAGGAGTTGCTTTTAGTAATTTCAAAATGTTCCCTCTATTCAAAATATCATGTGAACCGCGGGTTCAGTTTTGGGGGCAGAAAACCACTTTTCGATTTTCAACTTGCAGTTTGGGAGATTCAATATTACTCCTAGGCCCTGGACCGGATCGATCAGTATTACTCCTAAGCCCTGAATACGATCGATCCATATTCCCAGCAGTCACCAACAAGGGATTATCTTGCCGTTTGGGGGATTCAATATTACTCCTGAGCCCTGGACCAGATCGATCAGTATTACTCCTAGGCCCTGAATAAGATCGATCCATATTCCCAGCAGTCACCAGCAGGGGATTATCCGGGTGGTTTAAACGTTCAGGCTGCTCTGGCTTGGATTGAGCCGGAATACTGGAATCCTCAACCTGTTCATTCTTGTAAGGATGCAAAGGGGAGGGATTTACTAATTTTCCATTAAGCCGCTTCTGGTCTTGTACACAGGGCTGTGCTCCCTGACTAATTTGATCCTTATGTGTAAGGGAAGGGTTTACAAGTGTATCAATGGCCATATATTACTCTCCTTTTGAGACTACTCCATCATCTCTAGACCAAACAGACCCTATTTCTTTTGGATAGGTGCGTATTTTATTATTGGATCCTATTATTTCTTGAACTGGGATAATCTCATTCTAGGAAAAGTTTTCATTAAATTGATAAGAGTGTGAATCTTGCATTGGCTTATCTTTCCCTAACCGGTTCTCTTGGATTGGCAGTATCTGGATTTTAGTCCCCACATTAAGAATAGGCTCTTCCTTTGGACCTTCACTTCCAGCTTTACTGCATGGCTTAACCTTTTTATTGGCTTGAGGTGCTATCAAATGTCTAAAAATTGGGAAGAGAGCCACTGGACCCGAATTCAAGTTTAAGCCGCTATTGTTCGCTACCCCGGTAACTATTTTTTTATCCCGGGCTGCCTTGTTATGTGCTTTTCTCAATCAATTCTCTCCCTGTTTGTTAAAACTTCAAGTACTCCTGTTGCTTCAGTGGCCATAGTTACTGTTGAGCTACTCTTATTTGACTCCCGATTTATCTTTAATTTAGGGGAGTGTGATTACTCTAAAGGTACAAGGACCAGAGGATTTTTTCTATAGTTCCAGTAATTCTTAAGTCTTCACTCCTCCCATCTTCCCTACCGGATAATAGTTTTACTTCGTGGACCATAGAACCAACAATTGATGGCAGATCAGATATTTTATCAATCAATTGAGCACACGTGCAGGATATTAACTGATTTTCTTTATCAGCTTGAACTTTAGAAATTAAATTAGTTAGTTGAAGAAGCTTCGCGTCAATTCCTACAACGTGTGTCGCTAGAGTATTTAGAATCTCTACCTGAATGTGTAACTTATCAAAGTGGAAATTAAGAGCTTGTGTTATAGAATCCATTGTATTAAGCAAACAATCCAATACTCCATGCTCAAAATTACTAACATTGTTTTCCAAGGTGTCTGGTTTTACCTGAAAATTTCCATGAAACTTTTTTTAAAATGATAGATCTGCGGAGTTAAAAGAATTACAATGCTCATTAATTTCCAACTTAACATTATTGCTCCTACTAGCCGTACCTGGAATCAATACAGACTTATTGATACAAAAGCTATTTTCCAAAATTATACTGGATTTATCCAGATTAATATTACGAGCCTCCCCAGTTAGGGAAAGATGATCAATCGGGTTTAATACTAAATCATCACCGCCACCCTTAATAAGTGGCTTAAACACATTATAGTTAGCCTCTACGGCCACATCACTGACATTATGATTCGAACCCGAAGAGATTTCAATTACCGAGCAGACAACAGTTCCACTGTCTATAGATCTTTTATTCGACTCTTCCGTTCCTAAATTTTGTTGATTCTCCACCACAATTAGAGCAGTAGGCTGAACAGTTTGCTGATCCACCGTATTATGATGGTGAATTTGTGCCTGCGCCTGCAACCTTCCCGTGTACACTGGTAAATTTTACGACGGGTTAAGCGCTGGGTCTTGTGTGCCTTTAACCGGCTTTGCAAGCTTTTCCTTAGGGCTACTTACTTCCAACGCCTTAATTTGACCCAAAATAGTTTTAGGATCTTTCAATAGAGATGAATGGCCAACTATTAGGTTCGAAACCAGAGAGATCGGCTCTCGTGGGGCCTTGGTAGAGACAAGGCAGATTTAGGCTCAAGGTCTTCCCCCAATTGAGCACTATTTAAACCTGGTGACGATAAATGAGAAGTAAATGAAGATGATCTACAATCAACGCCAGAGTTGCCATTATCCTTCTTAATTTGAGTTCTATTTTGCTTTTGGGTATGGTACTTAAAAAAGTAACTCTTAATTGACGGTTGAGCGTCGACGTTGGAGATCTTCTGAATCTTCCCAGGGACTATGGGGGATAAGGGTGATACACTCAGCTCAGCTGATTCAGTCAAGCAGTCACTTGATGTAATAACCCCCTCATCTTTTCCATCTGATTCTGGCTGTGTCCCTGCTTTAGTTGAAACATCAAGTCTCTGACGCTGTTTTAACTTCGACGGAGCACCGTCTTGGAGACCTGATCTCATCGTTAACCAGCACCTTGATGTAACTTCAGTAAGTTTTAACAACGTGGTAAGTGAAGATTAAGTTAGGATTAAGGATTAAGGGGTTAAGGGATCCTCGACGCCTCCCAAACAGGTCCCGTTATTCCTTTGTTGCTCTTTGATGGTCTTTGCCCCCTCTTATACCTCTAGGGCTGCCTTTCACCACCACCTTTGTGCCCGCCTCAAGCTACACCAAGAAAATAGGCCTCAAGAACAGAGTTGGAATGTTGCGCTCTCTGGAGTTGGAATAGTAATTTTTACCTCTACGCTATCCAACCCTTTCCCTACTGTTGCACTCACTGGAGTGGGAATAGTAATTTTTATCCCTACGCTATCCAACGCTTTCCCTACTGTTGCACTCTCTGGAGTAGGAATAGTAATTTTTATCCCTTCGCGATTGATTAATTGATAAATATGTTCCTTTTATTACATTATTTTCTGTAGTGGGTTGTGTGTTTATAGGGTAATAGCTTGGGAAGTAATTTAATTAATAAGTAATTACATTTTTTAAATATTTTTTTGTGTCTAATTTTTATTTATTTTTATATTGTAAATTAGTTTATTGGTAATTGGTAAATAATTAGTATTAGTAGGTAATTTTTATCATTAGTTAATTTTTATTTGTAATTTTATTTGATTAATATATTTTATAAAATTTAAAAATATTGTAATCATTTTGTAATTGGTAATAATATTTATGTTATTTATATTTATATATAAAGTATTTACTTTTCCTACTATTGCACTCACCGGAGTGGGAATAGTAATTTTTAACCCTAAGCTATCCAAAGCTTTCCCTACTGTTGCACTCTCTGGAGTAGGAATAGTAATTTTTACCCCTACGCTATCCAATGCTTTCCCTACTGTTGCGCTCTCTGAAGTGGGAATAGTAATTTTTACCCCTACGCTATCCAACGCTTTCCGTACTGTTGCTCTCTCTGGAGTGGTAATAGTAATTTTTACCCTCTCACTATCCAACGCTTGCCCTACTGTTGCACTCTCTGTAGTTGGAACAGTATTTTTTACCCCTACGCTATCCAATGCTTTCCCTACTGTTGCACTCACTTGAGTGGGAATAGTAACTTTTTACCCCTGCGCTATCCAATGCTTTCCCTACTGTAGCGCTCACTGGAGTGGGAATAGTAATTTTTATCCCTACGCTATCCAGCGCTTTCCCTACTGTTGCGCTCTCTGGAGTGGGAATAGTAATTTTTACCCCTACGCTTTCCAACGCTTTCCCTACTGTTGCACTCTCTGGAGTGGGAATAGTAAACCCTCTCGCTATCCTACGGAAAAAATATTGTATATGTTTTGTTAATAATATGTATATATATACATATATATATGTTTTAAATATTATTTTTTTTAAGTTACATTAATTATTTATTAATTTTAAGTTTATTTAAGTATTTTAAGTATGTTTAATTTAATTATATTTATTATTATATTAGTTTTAAATTACTTTTAATATATTTTAAAAAATCGATATTTTGACTGTCTATATTTTCCTATCGATATTTTGGAGTCGACATTTTTGAACTTACCTGTTTGTAGATAGGAAGTCGATATTCTGGCATTCAATATTTTTACCTCGATATTTTGGCAAGTCGATATTTTGACTGTCGATATTCTGTCAGTGATCCATTTTTGCCTGGCAAAGCAATTGCAAGTGATTATATCCAAAACAGTCCTCAGACTGCACCAAATCCACAAAGAATCAAAACAAACTCACCTGATATGAGTAGCACAAACAAACCAATTCTCCACTGCTGACTCTTCAGACCAAACGGTCAGATCCAAGGGTTTATAAACTCCAGTCGGGATGACCACTGGGTGAGGCACCATCCAGTGGGACAGAACGGGCAGCTGCGAGTATCAGAAGTCTTCATGCAGGGATCCCTGATCCGACCCGATGATAGTCTCAACCTTCCCCCTTATCCACGGAAGGGGATGGGTCACTCACCGGAACAAGTCCCTGTTTGGGTGCCAACTGAAGGAAGTTACCGTTTAGGGGCACCCGGGTCACTAATGACCACCCCTCATTCTTCCATGCCAAATGAAGAGTCTGTCAGACAGTAGCGAATATGAACAAATAATTGTTTATTCAAAGTACACTCAGAACGGAGCCCAGTCTGCCCAGTCGCTAGGAGTGCAGCAGAGGGACTGACATCAGCAAGCATAAAGATACATTATGTACATTTCTGAACCATTGAAGGCATGCCCACAATGGAATTTTCCAAGCAGATGCACCTAAACAACAATGTACACAGGATAAGTTTTGATTCTGAGGCCGGGCACACACTATCTACTACTCAAGGTCGCTCTGCCCGTGCCCGCCACTAGACAAGTGGGAGAAAGCCTCTATCTAGTAAGAGGTATGAGCTAATAAGAAGTGAATTTATTAGTGAAGTGAGTCCCAGCCTTGGGGAAATGAAGCCCAACTTAGGCCTCTTCTAAGAAATGATGAAGGATTAGTTTAGATTATAACTCAAAATGGCACCTACATAGAAAATGGCGCAGTGAATGCTAACCTACATAGAACAATGCACTGACATGAATTTTTCTATTCTAACAAGTACCTGCGCAATGTATCTAGGGAATGGTAGTATTGATCTTTAACATTTTAAGCAGTGTTTAAGTGGGCAAGGTCCTGTTTCAACTGGGCCCTGATTTCTGTATTTGACAGTGCAGTCTCAGCAAAAGGAACGTGGAAGCAAAAAACAAAATCTGTGTTAAAGGCTTGGAGGCTGTACCTGACTAACGTCATTGTGGAGGGGGCTGGGTAAGAAAGTAGTAGGAGAAGGAGGATGAAAATTAGGAGAATAAGGGCCAAGAGGTGAACCACTGGGAGGGCTAGGACAACAAGTGACATGAGGACCAGGACAAGGAAAACCAGGGCCAGGGAGACCTTATCTATCAGTACTGGGGTTATCAATGACCGAGGGGACCAGGAAGAAACTAGGGGTATAAGGACCAGGGTGAGAAGGATCAGAAAGGATGTGAAATAGGTGGGATCTGGACCCAGTGCTTAAGGGTCCAAAGGAACAAAAGGACCAGAGGTAGAAGGAACAGACGGCCCTGGACTATAACGATAAGAAGGGCTCTGAGGGCATGTGCGCAATCGCCAGAAGAGTAGCAGACTCAAGTAGACGGACCAAAGAGGACCAATGCCAGGAGACCAATGGAAAGAACGACCAGAGACAGGAGGGCCAAGACCACAGACATCAGATAAAGGAGAACTAAGGGGCCAGAAGCCGAAGGACCAGGACCAAGAAGACAACAACTAGAAAGGACCAAGGCTAGCAGGACCTGGAGACCACAGATTAGAATGACCAAGGGGGGTATAAAGGAAGTCTAGATCTACTGGTACCTGAACCAGAAGGTCCAGGAGTGTCCGAATAAGGGGCATCCTAAACCAGGGTGACATAAACTACATGAACCAGGATGACCCACAACATAGGATCTAGTTGGACCAGAGACATGAGGAAGACCAATAGGAGGACCATGTTAGAGGGTCCTTTGGGCAGATAGACAAGAAAAAGGTGGAATAGACAAACCAGGAGACTAGGAGGGCTATTAGGAGTAAGATGGGGCAGGAGGACTGGAGACTAAGAGGACTGGAAACCAAGGCCAGTGTAACTTGCACCAGAAGACCCGATACGTGAGGACCAGACAAAGGAGTACCACAACTAAGACCAGGGCTACATGGACCAAGCTGACCCAGATCAGATGGATTAGCAACAGGCAAAAAATGGGGCTAGATAAACCAGGGGAGCAGCACCAGGAGGACTGATGGACAAGAATTACGATGATTAGGATAAAAAGTTCAAGGAATGGGGACCTGTGAAACAAAAGACCCAGTATCCAAACAACTAGGGGGAGGATTACATGGGAATGATGACCAGCAAATGAGGACCAGGAAATACAGGGCCAGAAAGTTCTTAGAAAAGCATGAACTGGGGGTGAAGGAACATCAGAACTAGGAAAAGCTAGGATGACCTGTGACAGGTCAAGTTATTGCAGAGCCATGCAGGCAAAGAGCAGGAGGTCCCGGAATAGATTGAAGAGGATATCGAAGATCAGGACCAAAAAGGAATAGCCAGTATTTTCAGGATACTAGGAAAAGTAGGACAGGGATTGGGACGATAGAAGGGGCTGTACCAAGGGCACTCAGAAGACCAGAGCAAGAGGACTAGGTAAACTAAAAGGATCATAACCAGGAGGGCCGGAAAAGGGCTAAGAAGATCATGAAGGTCCAGACCAGAGCTTCGTTTACAAAATCGGTAGAGGAATTATTACAAGTAGCACGCCTAGGGTGAGGAGGATATGTATTTGAAAGACTAAGTGAATAGACAGTGATGTGCATGAGGACCAGGACCAAAATCACCAGGCTCAGGACCCAAACAAGGAGAACCTGGATTAAGGGGACCTGGATCAATGGCTTCAGTATCCGTAGGACTACATGGAAAAAGAACAGATCTAAGAGAACAAGGACAATCCAAACAAGGAGGACAAAGACCATGAGTGTCAGGACCTGAGAAGCAAGATGGACCAGGCCCTGCATTACCAGGGCTAGGATGTTGATGGTAAGGAGAACCAGGACAAGGTGACTAGGACCAAGAAGGCGAGAAAGGATCAGGGCCAAATGGAAAAGAAACAATTGATGGACGGAATGCTGGACAATGCAAACATCCACCCCAGTCACAGGGATCTGGATTAAATCCATAATTCTTTTGCACACCGCACCACCCCAGTTTGGACCTAACCATATGCAAATAAGTCTTGACCCGGTCCCTTGTGGGAACAGTCTAGCCTGAACTTCTAACCCAGGTCCTCCCTGGACCAGAGACTGGGGAGAGGATGGAGCCTTGCGGTTAAAGCTGTCGCCCTCGAAGCTCGGGAACAGGGTTTGAGTCTCGCTAATGACGCTCAACATCATGTGATTCTGGGCAAATCACGTAATCTTCCTGTGCCTAACAAAAATGAATGTATCCTCGTGTAACAAAACTGGTGCTCATGTAAAGCGCTCTGATACCCGATGTCTCTGGTCTAGTTTGCGCTATTTAAAACTCTTTAAAAAAAGTTACATTTTCTTTAAAGCATCCTGGGACCAGTTTCAGGGCATCACCCTTCATCAGCCAGGCTAGCTTGAATCCAGTGGTGTAGTGAGCACAGGACCCGCATCTGAACATGCCCTTCCCACTAGGGCGACATATGCAAAAGAAACAGATGGCCCAAGACTGGGGGAACCAGGAAGGGCCATGATGACTTAAAAGGCAAAGGTTATGATAGCAAGCACAATCAAAAAAAAGGACCAGGACGATCAGGACCAAGAGACGAAAAGAAAAAGATATCAGGTAGGTCCAGTCCAGGAGAATCCAAACTATAAGGAAGAGGACCAAAATGGCCAGGGATAATGAGCACAGAATTTGAGAAGGACATAGTCTATGAAATGCAAGCATAGCTTGCCCTTGGTCGTGAGTGCCAGGTGGCTGAGATCAGGCTCCCAAGCAGCCAGAGTCAAATAGAAAAATTCTAAGAGGACCAACAAACAAAGGACTAAGGGGACTAGGAAGGTCAGAGAAATAGGAACAGGACTTTGAGTATCAGGACCAGGGTGAGATGGAAAAGGATGATCAGCTCCAGGGACATCAGGACCATGATGATGACAGCCTCGAGGTCCAGGCCACAGGGTTAGGAGTAAGGTGGCCAGGAAGATGAGCAGCATGCTGACCAGGCCCAGGTGGTCCAGATAAAGAAGGCTCATGATGAGTTTCTGTAGCAGCATGAGGACAAGCAGCAGGAAGACCTGGGCCAAGATGATCAGGACCAGATCCAAGAAGACAAAATCGAGGCCAATAGAACCAAGGGGCAGTATTAGCAAGGGAGACAGGGTGGTCAGTTCTAGAAATACCAGGAGGACCAGAGCCAGGAGGACCAGAGCAAGGAGGATTAGCATAATCAGCACCAATATGACCAGGACAGGCCTAGGAGTGTCATGGGTAACATGACCACAGGACTAGGGCTCAGGGTACTAGGTGGAGCAGAAATACCATGACCTGAAGGTAGCAAGACCAGGGTGAGGAAGATCAGGAGGATCAGAATATCCAGTGCAAGGAAGACTACAGGAACTGGACCTGTATATCCAGGAGGACCAGGACCAAAATGGCAAGGCTCAGAAGCACCTGAACAAAGAGAACCAGGACCAAGAGGGCCCAGACCATTAGGTGCAGGGCAAAAAGGACCACAAGGACAAGACACAGGGCCTGGGGGGACAAGCATATCAAAGACTAGACCAAGACAGGCAAGGCCTGAGAGGGCTAGTACATAAGATGCCAGGCAGACCAAGGGGACCAGCAGCACCAGGAACTGATGCACCAGGAATCAGATGAGAAGGCTGAGAAAGATCAGAAGGATCAGAAGGACCAAGCTGAATGGGCGAGGGTTCAAGAATATCAGGAAATTAAAAGAAGAGCTACTTTACTTTACTTTAATTAAATTTATACAGCTCGCAGCTACCCAGAGGTTTCCCTGCGCTAGGGAACACGGAAGGTCGGGATGAAAGGTAGAGTCCAAAAGGAGTAGAAGGACTACTGATTAAAAAGCCAGGTTTTTAAGTCTTTGCAAAATGTAAGATAGTGTTTTTCAGTACGTAAGTGAGTTGGAAGAGAGTTCCAGAGAGAAGGGGCCAAATAGGCAAAGGAGCATCCTCCCATTCTGGCTCGTTTGATCCTAGGGACTTGGAATTTGTGTTGATTTGAGGATCGAAGAAGGAGTGAGAGATGATAGTGGTGCACCAAGGCCTTTAGATAGTGGGGAGTTATGCCGGATTTGATTTTATGCATGTAGCATAAGGCTTTAAATTTGGCTCGACTGTCAATTCGCAGCAAGTGGAGGTCACGGAGTGAGGCTGAGATGGGATTCCTATTGGGTAATTTGCAGATCAATCTGGCAGCAGAGTTCTGTACTACCTGCAACCTGCGCAGTACTTCCTTGCTTGCCCCTAAATAAAGTACATTACTGTATTCCAATCTGGATGCTACAAGGGCTTGGGTGACAGTTTTTTGGGTAGACAAAGGAAACATCCAGAGAATTTTCCTAAGCCATTTAAGAATTGCAAAGCAGGTGGAGGCCACTCTGACCACTTGTAGCTTCATCGTCAATTGGTCATCAATAATGACGCCTAGGTTGCGGGCTGATTGGGATGGGAGTGGAGGAGAACCCATTTGTGAAGGCCAGTGGAGGGGTCCCCAGAGGGTTTTATTATTACCAAAAAGAAGGAGTTCAGTTTTTCCACCATTAAGTTTTATTTTTCTGGCATGCATCCAGTCAGCAATTTTTATTAGTCCAGTGTCTTTAGAGGAAAGTGAAAAGATAAGCTGAGTGTCATCTGCATACGAGTATATAGTTAGCCCTGCTTGCTCAGCTATTGTAGCCAGAGGGCTGACGTATATATTAAAAAGCAATGGGCTCAGTAAGGAGCCCTGAGGGACAACATACTGCAAAAAATATGAGTTTTGGAATGAGCGGTCGGGGAAAAGACTTGAAAGGTCCTGTTGGATAGGAAGCTGGATAGTCACTTGAGTGCTAGGCAGTGATACCACAGGATTAGAGAGTATTAAGAGAGCAGTATGCAAAACAGTGTCGAACGCAGCACTTAGATCCAACAAAATAAGTGCTGCGGTTTCTACTTTGTCGACCTGTTGACGAATGTTTTCGGTGACACCCAACAGTACTGATTCCGTAGAGAAGCCTGCCCTGAAAGCAGATTGGGACGCGTGAAGGATATTATGTGTCTCTGCGAAACTAGTAAGTTGGAGGTTGATATGTTTCTCCAGAATTTTGGAAAAACTGGAAGAAGGGAGATGGGTCGAAAGTTAGATGGAACCTCAGGATCGGAGTTAGTTTTTTCAGCAGAGGCACGATCATGGCATGCTTCCAAGCTGCAGGGACCGTTGCTTCACATAAAGAGGTATTAAGTAGTTCCATGATTTAAATTAAGTATGGGGTGGTCGAGTTTTTTTTAAGGACCGAGGGAGGAAGTAGATACTTGGGGGACCCAGATTTGATACTGGTAAGAATATCACGGAAGGAGGAGATGTCAAGTGGAGTCCATTTGTCTAAACAGCTGTCACTGTTAGCTTGAAGAGTTCCTGAGAGAGACTTTGCTTTGAGAAATTATCAGATTGTGAATTTATTAAAGTAGATGTCTGGTTATCAAAATCAGCGTAGATGTTATTATTTTATCAACAAAGGATTATGCTAAAACATTGCATTGCTTAGAATCCAGGCATGGGGATTTAGGTTGACAGGTGGCAACCGAAAATTCCTTGACAACTTTAAAAAGTGCTTTGGGGCAGTTTTGTGCCCGTAAAACTGTTAGATTGGCGTGCTCTCCCCAAGTAGTATTACACATTGAATGATATTTGCTTAGGGCTGATTTATATAGCAATTTTGTTCTTGAATCATAGTTTTTGCGCCAGCGTCTTTCTAAGTATTTGCATATAGTTTTTTCTAGTTTAAGTTTTTCAGAAAACCAGGGGGCAGGGGGTGGTGGTGGTTATACTGCTTGTTGGTCAGGGTACACATCGTCAATAGATGAGGTAAGCCATTGATGAAGAACTGCGTCACCATCTAAATTAGTAATGGAGGTAACTGGCATAGTGTTTTCTAGAAAAAGGTTACATTTGTTTATATCTAGATCTTTCCAGTTTCTGCCATTCTTAGACCTAGAGGGGAGTAAGGGGTTCTTGAAATTTTACTCATGTTTAATTTGGAATTCAACTAAGAAATGATCGGACCAGAGGATTGGGATGGCAGGTTTACATGAGATGATGGTAAGGTTGGAGAAGATAGGATCAAGTAAGTTTCCTGCTTTATTAGTGGGGCCTGAGTTGTGAAGAATAACGTTCAAAGCAGCCAAGTCAGCGATGAGATTGGTGCTAGTGGGACATGTTGTCTCGTTGAGATGTACATTAAGGTCACCCACAATCAAGACGTTAGTGGCTTGTAGCAAAAAGGGGCAATGCGATCAGGGAGTGAAGTGGCCCAGGCACCGACTGGTCCGGGGGGGCGATAAATTAAGGTCCCAGTTAAGCGTGGGCGGAAAATCCGTTCCGCTCGCGGATTTTGCGGATTTTCGGGAAATCCGCAATCCGCGAGATTTGCGGATTTCCCGCAAAATCCGCAAATTCGCACGCAGCGGATTTTTTTGGCGGCGCGCGGCGTTGGTGATACAATTTTTGCGGCGCGCGGCGTTTATCATCGTTTGCCGAGTTGTTTTTTTCGATAGTTTGCGAGTGCTGCGCCATTTTGGATCTTGCTGTGTGATCCCGCGGGAATTGGCGAGCGCGATTACGTCATCGCGGCTTGCCAGCGATAGTTTGTCAACGCGAATACGGCGAGATCACGTCTCGCGGTACTTCGCAATTGCGAGATTTGAGATGCGGCGAGCGAAAATATAAATTTGCAATTCTGCACAAGAAATCCACCAGCAAGCAGCATAAACCTTCTAGAAATGATGATTTTTATGTGAATAACTCCTTAGTTTGACATTTGCCTGCACTTTTTTAGCGAGGAGTCCATTTTGGGGAGGGGGCAGGGGGGTGGGAGGAAGGAAGTGCCCCATAGTCTTCAACTTCCTGTTCCTGTTCAGCAGGCTCCTCCCAGTGCTTTGTCCATCTCCTGGTCACTTTTCATTTGGATGTGGACCTGGAAGGATTACTTTTTGTGGATGCTGCTGGATCTTTGGATTTGAGGCCTTTTTGACTTTCTTTGGATCACTGTTGGATTAGAAATTTTACAAGTAAGTTTGTTTGGGGCATTACAGTTGCTGCAACTAAAATTTTGGGATTTTCGATTTTTGGGCTGTTTTGGGGCCTTTTGCCCAGGGGTACTCAGTGGTGGGTGGACTGATTCTTTCTGTGGGTTGTCTTGAACTTAAACATCATGGAGGCCATAGATGAATTGGGATTGTGCTGATTTTTCTGTGTTTTTCGATTTTTTTTTTTTGTAAAATTTTGTGTTTTTCGATTTTTGACCTGTTGTTGGGGCCTTGACCAGGGGTAGTGAGTGGTGCATGGGCCTAGTCTTTCTGTGGGCTGTCTTGAATTTAAACATCATGGAGGCCATGGATGGAATGGGATTGTGCTGATTTTGCAGTGTTTTTCGATTTTTGGGCCTGTACTTGTGGCCTTTTCACCAGGGGTATTTGAGTCTAGCATGGGCCTAGTCTTTCTGTGGGCTGTCTTGAATTTAAACATCATGGAGGCCATGGATGGAATAGGATTGTGCTGATTTTGCAGTGTTTTTCGATTTTTGGGCCTGTACTTGTGGCCTTTTCACCAGGGGTATTTGAGTCTAGCATGGGCCTAGTCTTTCTGTGGGTTGTCTTGAATTTAAACATCATGGAGGCCATGGATTGAATGGGATTGTGCTGATTTTGCAGTGTTTTTCGATTTTTGGGCCTGTACTTGTGGCCTTTTCACCAGGGGTATTTGAGTCTAGCATGGGCCTAGTCTTTCTGTGGGCTGTCTTGAATTTAAACATCATGGAGGCCATGGATGGAATAGGATTGTGCTGATTTTGCAGTGTTTTTCGATTTTTGGGCCTGTACTTGTGGCCTTTTCACCAGGGGTATTTGAGTCTAGCATGGGCCTAGTCTTTCTGTGGGCTGTCTTGAATTTAAACATCATGGAGGCCATGGATGGAATAGGATTGTGCTGATTTTGCAGTGTTTTTCGATTTTTGGGCCTGTACTTGTGGCCTTTTCACCAGGGGTATTTGAGTCTAGCATGGGCCTAGTCTTTCTGTGGGCTGTCTTGAATTTAAACATCATGGAGGCCATGGATGGAATAGGATTGTGCTGATTTTGCAGTGTTTTTCGATTTTTGGGCCTGTACTTGTGGCCTTTTCACCAGGGGTATTTGAGTCTAGCATGGGCCTAGTCTTTCTGTGGGTTGTCTTGAATTTAAACATCATGGAGGCCATGGATTGAATGGGATTGTGCTGATTTTGCAGTGTTTTTCGATTTTTGGGGGTGTTCATGGGGAGGGACATGCCATGTGGCTGGTGGCCATTTTGAGTGCAGCTACAGGCACTGGCCATGTGCTGGCAGGCAAGTGGCCATTTTGAATGCAGGCTTTGTTGTTAGGCCTCCAACCATTTTGCCTACTTTTCAACCTTTATTTATGCCCAGGGGTAGTGAGTCTTGCATGGGCCTAGTATTTCTGTGGGTTGTCTTGAATTTAAACATCATGGAGGCCATGGATTGAATGGGATTGTGCTGATTTTGCAGTGTTTTTCGATTTTTGGGCCTGTACTTGTGGCCTTTTCACCAGGGGTATTTCAGTCTAGCATGGGCCTAGTCTTTCTGTGGGCTGTCTTGAATTTAAACATCATGGAGGCCATGGATGGAATAGGATTGTGCTGATTTTGCAGTGTTTTTCGATTTTTGGGCCTGTACTTGTGGCCTTTTCACCAGGGGTATTTGAGTCTAGCATGGGCCTAGTCTTTCTGTGGGCTGTCTTGAATTTAAACATCATGGAGGCCATGGATGGAATAGGATTGTGCTGATTTTGCAGTGTTTTTCGATTTTTGGGCCTGTACTTGTGGCCTTTTCACCAGGGGTATTTGAGTCTAGCATGGGCCTAGTCTTTCTGTGGGCTGTCTTGAATTTAAACATCATGGAGGCCATGGATGGAATGGGATTGTGCTGATTTTGCAGTGTTTTTCGATTTTTGGGGGTGTTCATGGGGAGGGACATGCCATGTGGCTGGTGGCCATTTTGAGTGCAGCTACAGGCACTGGCCATGTGCTGGCAGGCAAGTGGCCATTTTGAATGCAGGCTTTGTTGTTAGGCCTCCAACCATTTTGCCTACTTTTCAACCTTTATTTATGCCCAGGGGTAGTGAGTCTTGCATGGGCCTAGTATTTCTGTGGGTTGTCTTGAATTTAAACATCATGGAGGCCATGGATTGAATGGGATTGTGCTGATTTTGCAGTGTTTTTCGATTTTTGGGCCTGTACTTGTGGCCTTTTCACCAGGGGTATTTCAGTCTAGCATGGGCCTAGTCTTTCTGTGGGCTGTCTTGAATTTAAACATCATGGAGGCCATGGATGGAATAGGATTGTGCTGATTTTGCAGTGTTTTTCGATTTTTGGGCCTGTACTTGTGGCCTTTTCACCAGGGGTATTTGAGTCTAGCATGGGCCTAGTCTTTCTGTGGGCTGTCTTGAATTTAAACATCATGGAGGCCATGGATGGAATAGGATTGTGCTGATTTTGCAGTGTTTTTCGATTTTTGGGCCTGTACTTGTGGCCTTTTCACCAGGGGTATTTCAGTCTAGCATGGGCCTAGTCTTTCTGTGGGCTGTCTTGAATTTAAACATCATGGAGGCCATGGATGGAATAGGATTGTGCTGATTTTGCAGTGTTTTTCGATTTTTGGGCCTGTACTTGTGGCCTTTTCACCAGGGGTATTTGAGTCTAGCATGGGCCTAGTCTTTCTGTGGGCTGTCTTGA
Organism: Lissotriton vulgaris; assembly: GCF_964263255.1. Lineage (NCBI taxonomy): Eukaryota > Metazoa > Chordata > Amphibia > Caudata > Salamandridae > Lissotriton > Lissotriton vulgaris. The sequence continues at coordinate 775,356,901 of NC_141694.1, forward strand.
ATTTAAACATCATGGAGGCCATGGATGGAATAGGATTGTGCTGATTTTGCAGTGTTTTTCGATTTTTGGGCCTGTACTTGTGGCCTTTTCACCAGGGGTATTTGAGTCTAGCATGGGCCTAGTCTTTCTGTGGGTTGTCTTGAATTTAAACATCATGGAGGCCATGGATGGAATGGGATTGTGCTGATTTTGCAGTGTTTTTCGATTTTTGGGGGTGTTCATGGGGAGGGACATGCCATGTGGCTGGTGGCCATTTTGAGTGCAGCTACAGGCACTGGCCATGTGCTGGCAGGCAAGTGGCCATTTTGAATGCAGGCTTTGTTGTTAGGCCTCCAACCATTTTGCCTACTTTTCAACCTTTATTTATGCCCAGGGGTAGTGAGTCTTGCATGGGCCTAGTATTTCTGTGGGTTGTCTTGAATTTAAACATCATGGAGGCCATGGATTGAATGGGATTGTGCTGATTTTGCAGTGTTTTTCGATTTTTGGGCCTGTACTTGTGGCCTTTTCACCAGGGGTATTTCAGTCTAGCATGGGCCTAGTCTTTCTGTGGGCTGTCTTGAATTTAAACATCATGGAGGCCATGGATGGAATAGGATTGTGCTGATTTTGCAGTGTTTTTCGATTTTTGGGCCTGTACTTGTGGCCTTTTCACCAGGGGTATTTGAGTCTAGCATGGGCCTAGTCTTTCTGTGGGCTGTCTTGAATTTAAACATCATGGAGGCCATGGATGGAATAGGATTGTGCTGATTTTGCAGTGTTTTTCGATTTTTGGGCCTGTACTTGTGGCCTTTTCACCAGGGGTATTTGAGTCTAGCATGGGCCTAGTCTTTCTGTGGGCTGTCTTGAATTTAAACATCATGGAGGCCATGGATGGAATAGGATTGTGCTGATTTTGCAGTGTTTTTTGATTTTTGGGCCTGTACTTGTGGCCTTTTCACCAGGGGTATTTGAGTCTAGCATGGGCCTAGTCTTTCTGTGGGCTGTCTTGAATTTAAACATCATGGAGGCCATGGATGGAATGGGATTGTGCTGATTTTGCAGTGTTTTTCGATTTTTGGGGGTGTTCATGGGGAGGGACATGCCATGTGGCTGGTGGCCATTTTGAGTGCAGCTACAGGCACTGGCCATGTGCTGGCAGGCAAGTGGCCATTTTGAATGCAGGCTTTGTTGTTAGGCCTCCAACCATTTTGCCTACTTTTCAACCTTTATTTATGCCCAGGGGTAGTGAGTCTTGCATGGGCCTAGTCTTTCTGTGGGTTGTCTTGAATTTAACATTATGGAGGGCATGGATGGATTGGGATTGTGCTGATTTTGCAGTGTTTTTCGATTTTTTTGTGCTCTATAACTGAACTGATGTTCCTCTGTCTTCCATTTTTTTTAGGTGCACAAGACTCAAGAGAACCACCAGTGCCAGGAAGAAGTCCTGCAGCGGTGTGTGTGTGCAGCATAACGTCACGCGACGTCACGTCTGCCCTCAGACAACTCTACAATTCGTGCAACTGCGGCCTGCTGTCTGACCTGCTCTGAAGAAGATGGCCCCGCCCCCAAAGAAAGTTCTCCGTAGCTCCTCTAGCAAGAAAGTTGCTAGTAAGGAGCAGAAGAAGCAAGTTACCAAGGAGGCTGGTGTGCCACCCGCCACTTTTTTGGGAGCAAAAAAAAAAGTACGCCTGCAGCAGCAGGATCTGCTGGGGACCAACCTGAGAGCAGCACCCCTGCTCCATTGGGTTCAGTGCCTCCACCACCACGCCAACTTAAGTCAAAGCCCTTGAGTGCTTCAGAGGCAGTCAGTGTACTTCTCCAATCACCATCGACCAGTGATGTTGGCTCATCGCAAGAAAGTAGCAGCAATGTCCCTGAATCAACACAGGTTGTTGTAACTCATCTGACAAGTGTTGAACAACCACAGCCGCAACAACAACACCATGTGCAAGTACACGCCCAAGTACATGTGGAAGGAGAGGCAGCAAAAGGAGATGCGCAAGCAAAGGTGCATGGACGTTCACAAGTGCCCACAATAGTTGTTCCTCCCGAAGTAGGGGCACATTTGGAAATCGACAATGAAGCTGAGGTATCATTGGAAGCCACTCCTCCTGATGATCATTCATTGTCTTCCACATCCCTAGCAAGGAAAAGATCAAGGGGGGTGTCTACATCTTCTTCAAGCCCACCTCGTTCTGGTGCAAGTGATCTGTCTTGGGAACCACAACTGCGGTCTGACAGTGAGGCAGAGGCACACCATGATCTGACACCGGTACCTAAGCGTAAAAGGAAGGTCGTCCAAAAACTCAAACCTATGGAGTGTGATGAGGCTCAACAAGAAGTGACAGATACTGCTGGTGATGAAGCCTCTCACGATGACGACGAGCCAGTCATCACAAAGGTCACTGCAGCCCCACCGGGCATGCAGCAAAGAGACATTTTGACCCTATCCCGAGAAGCTGCTGAGCGTGATGATGATGTCGGCGAGGAGGCAATGGAAATGGAATCATTAGATTTGGAGTTAAGTAGTACACCAAAACCTACCGCTTCCATATTTCTTCGCAAGAAGGTACCCACCTCGTCCTCGACCTCAATTCGTGGTGGTGAAAGTGCAAAACGTACTGAAGTTCGGCAATCCACATCCTCCACTTCATCTGTCATTAGCAGCAGGACCACCACCACCAGTATCGCCGCCTCCTCCGGCCCCCGAAGACATTTCAAGTCTCCAGTTTGGGACTTCTTTAGTGTTTGCCCAAAAAAGGAAAACGTAGCCATTTGTAGCCTTTGTAAGCTTCGATTTAGTCGTGGTAAGCTTGGTTCTAACTATGGTACCGGAGGCCAGAGAGGTCATCTTGAGAGAAGGCACGCTGTCGAATGGTTTCCGCACCTAGAGGCGGTCAAGAAAGCCGGAATTGCACGTAATGAAAACGTTGATTTGTCATCTGCTGATGACGAGGAGGTAGAAGAAGACGATTCAAACACTTCACTTACACCCAGTTCCCATGTCAGCAGCACACCCCATGGGAGCCACACTAAGAGTGTGGGAGAGAGTGAGACATCAATGCGGAAAAGTTCATCAGCGAGCGTAACTGGGTCGAAGAGATCATCATCATCCCGTAAATCATTGGTCCAGGGCAACATTAAAAAGATGTTGTTTACAGAAGCGCAATATGAACGCAACCACCCAATGACCCGTCTGTATAACACTAAGCTGGCTAAAATGCTAGCTCTGGACCTTCTCCCTTTTTCTTTTGTAGAAGGGGTTGGTTTTCTAGAATTAGTGACAGCGCTCTGCCCTAAATGGAAGGTTCCTAGCCGGTTCTATTTTGCCCGAGTTGCGGTTCCAGCACTACATGAAGATGTTCTGAAGGTGATTGGGGCAGCTTTGCAGAAGAGTGCTGTTCACACTATACATCTGACAACAGACATGTGGACCAGTGGCGCAGGCGCTGATTACATGTGCATCACTGCACACTGGGTCTCTTTTTCAGGGGCTAAAGCAAAGCTAAACTCAGGTGTTGACACTAACATTGTTTTTAAAGGTGCTCGGAAACATGCAACACTAGCCATGTTTGGTTTGGAGAAACGTCACACAGCAGAAAACATTTTGGATGTCTTTAACACAAAGGTCCTTAACTGTCTGTCCCCACTAAAACGCAAGGTTGGTTATGTTTCCACGGACAATGGCTCCAATATAGTTAAGGCCATGAGGGACGGTTACTATTTCAGAGTGCCGTGTTTGGCGCACTGTATAAACCTGGTTGTCCAAAAATTCTTGGGTAATAAACGCAGTGCAGCGTACAGTGTATTGGAGAACTGCCGAAAAATTTGCAAGCATTTCAGGCATTCTTTTAAGGCCCGCAAGCAGCTGAGGAGCATGCTATATCAATGTCAAATGCCAGTGAAAGCACTCATCCAGGAGGTGGTAACACGTTGGAACTCAACCTTCTACATGCTTGAGCGTCTGTATGAGCAGTATACGCAACTCGATCAATATTTCTTGAAAGAGGGTATAGAGGAGCTGAGGATGGGTGGGCCGCAATGGAACATAGTTGAAAGCCTAACACGCATGCTTCGTCCTTTTGAGGTCTTCACACGTGCAGTCAGCAAGGAGGACTCTAATTTGGGAAAAGCTATCCCATTGTTGTACATGCTGGAGGACCAACTGAAGGAGGTGTGTTCTGTGTTTCGAAAAGATGACAAAAAGAAAGACTCTTTGCTTCTGGCTGAGCAATTATTAGAGCTCCTACAAGGTGATGAACGTCTTAAAAAGATCCACTCAGAACAGCATTACATTTGTGCTACTATTCTGGATCCACGCTACAAAAAGGCGCTGGCAGGCAGAGCATTCTTTCCTTTTGCTGATGAAGATGTTACAAAGTACAAACGTTGGCTAGCCTTGTCAGCCAAGAAGTTTGAAACAGAACGGCTGGAAATTGAAGGAAATGGCAGTACATCAGCAGGCCATCCCCAGTCAAAACAATCCACTTCTGCACCTGTGGCTGTGGCACAAGTGACCTCTCAGCCGTTAAAGACACCGGCAACCGGATCATCTGCACGAAAGACAACAGAAACATTGGAGGCTGAAGAGGATTGGCTAGCTCTGCGTGGGTTTGGTTCTCAAAAGGTCAGAGGCACAGCAAGAGCTACGCAAAGTGGAGGAACCTTGGAGGAGGACCTTGAGTCGATGGTGAAGGACTATCTGAATGACTCCACAGAGGTCTATGTTAATTCTGACCCATTGGCGTATTGGCATGGGAAAAAAGAATTGTGGCCACAGCTCACCAACCTGGCTTTAAACTACTTGTCTTGCCCACTCGCAAGTGTGTCTTCTGAACGGGTTTTCAGTGCGGCTGGTGGGATTGTAACTCCCAAACGGAGCCGCCTCTCGCCCAAAAATGTGGAGAGGTTAACAATGATCAAGATGAATCAGCACCTCATACCACCAGATATAAGAGTACGAGAGAGCGTGCCGGATGAAGAGGAGGTGGCCAGCACCATAGATGAGGGAATTTCTACTCTGTCAGGTGGCACTGACCTCACCCTGGCTGAATTCGCAGAGTATGATGACGAAGCCTTATTCTTATTCCTGGACCGTGATACCGACTTCGAGCCCTGAAAATGAGACAACGAATCAATAACTTTCTTTTTCATCCTTATTCACTTTTATTCCTGTGTGTCTGTCTTTCTTTGTTGTGCACAGTTAATATAATTCAAACTTTAATCAGATAATCACAAAAACAAGCCCATCAGCAGAACTGTCTTCACTTGTTTGCTAATTTATTTGAAGGTGCCGCAGTCTGCATTCCTCAGGTTCACAAGTTCAGAAGAACATGCTCCTCTATCCTCCTCCTCCAGACTCCTATTTCCATCAAAGCAGAGGGCTGGTTTACGCCCAATGAAGAAAGACTCAGCACTTGTGGGGGTGTTGTTCTACCTCTTTGCAGGTGAGTTGACGGGTCTGGGGCCATTGCTGGGAAGCACTAAAAGTGGTTTGTGCCAAATCCGAGGCGGAAAATTTTTTGTGTTTTTGATGACTTGCTTGCCTTTGAGGTGCTCTTAGGGGGGGTTCCGTCTGTTTGTGGGTGAGTTTCGTGGTCTGAGAGCATTGCTGGGACACTCTAATCTTGATTGCATTTGCTTTTCAGGAAATCCGTCGTGCCAACCCCGACTTATGGCCTAGCTACGCAGCGCGTTTGGACCGAAGGCCCAGAAATATTGCAAGTATGAGATTTTGCTTTTGGCCTGTTTGGGGGTGTTATGCTTCTTGGCGGGTGGGTTGCCGGGTCTTGGGGCATTCCTGGGAAGGTCTAATACCGGGTAGAAGTGGTTGGGACAAAATCCAGGCCGATTTTTTTTTGGGCTATTTCTGACATTTTGCTCTATGTAGCGTTTTCGGGGGCCTGTTTGGGGGGCTTCCTGGTGTTTGTGGGTGAGTTTCGTGGTCTGGGAGCACTGCTGGGACACTCTAATCTTGATTGCATTTGCTTTTCAGGAAATCCGTCGTGCCAACCCCGACTTATGGCCTAGCTACGCAGCGCGTTTGGACCGAAGGCCCAGAAATATTGCAAGTATGAGATTTTGCTTTTGGCCTGTTTGGGGGTGTTATGCTTCTTGGCGGGTGGGTTGCCGGGTCTTGGGGCATTCCTGGGAAGGTCTAATACCGGGTAGAAGTGGTTGGGACAAAATCCAGGCCGATTTTTTTTTGGGCTATTTCTGACATTTTGCTCTATGTAGCGTTTTCGGGGGCCTGTTTGGGGGGCTTCCTGGTGTTTGTGGGTGAGTTTCGTGGTCTGGGAGCACTGCTGGGACACTCTAATCTTGATTGCATTTGCTTTTCAGGAAATCCGTCGTGCCAACCCCGACTTATGGCCTAGCTACGCAGCGCGTTTGGACCGAAGGCCCAGAAATATTGCAAGTATGAGATTTTGCTTTTGGCCTGTTTGGGGGTGTTATGCTTCTTGGCGGGTGGGTTGCCGGGTCTTGGGGCATTCCTGGGAAGGTCTAATACCGGGTAGAAGTGGTTGGGACAAAATCCAGGCCGATTTTTTTTTGGGCTATTTCTGACATTTTGCTCTATGTAGCGTTTTCGGGGGCCTGTTTGGGGGGCTTCCTGGTGTTTGTGGGTGAGTTTCGTGGTCTGGGAGCACTGCTGGGACACTCTAATCTTGATTGCATTTGCTTTTCAGGAAATCCGTCGTGCCAACCCCGACTTATGGCCTAGCTACGCAGCGCGTTTGGACCGAAGGCCCAGAAATATTGCAAGTATGAGATTTTGCTTTTGGCCTGTTTGGGGGTGTTATGCTTCTTGGCGGGTGGGTTGCCGGGTCTTGGGGCATTCCTGGGAAGGTCTAATACCGGGTAGAAGTGGTTGGGACAAAATCCAGGCCGATTTTTTTTTGGGCTATTTCTGACATTTTGCTCTATGTAGCGTTTTCGGGGGCCTGTTTGGGGGGCTTCCTGGTGTTTGTGGGTGAGTTTCGTGGTCTGGGAGCACTGCTGGGACACTCTAATCTTGATTGCATTTGCTTTTCAGGAAATCCGTCGTGCCAACCCCGACTTATGGCCTAGCTACGCAGCGCGTTTGGACCGAAGGCCCAGAAATATTGCAAGTATGAGATTTTGCTTTTGGCCTGTTTGGGGGTGTTATGCTTCTTGGCGGGTGGGTTGCCGGGTCTTGGGGCATTCCTGGGAAGGTCTAATACCGGGTAGAAGTGGTTGGGACAAAATCCAGGCCGATTTTTTTGGGGGCTATTTCTGACATTTTGCTCTATGTAGCGTTTTCGGGGGCCAGTTTGGGGGGCTTCCTGGTGTTTGTGGGTGAGTTTCGTGGTCTGGGAGCACTGCTGGCTATATATACTTTACTTTGCAAGAGGTTTGAAGCAAATCCATGGTGGCTGAGGGGACTTAGGGCCTAGCTGCAGAGCGCGCGCGGAGTGATTTGGGAAATTTGTGAAAAAGTGACTAAGTCCCCATTTTTGTACTTTTGCTCTTTGGCTGTTTGGGGGTCTTCTACTCGTTTTCTCCTGGGTTGACGGCTCTGGGGCCATTGCTGGGAAGCTCTAATACCGGATAAAAGTGTTTTGGACCAAATCCCAGGCGGAATTTTTTTGTGTTTTTGATGACTTGCTTGCCTTTGAGGTGCTCTTAGGGGGGGTTCCGTCTGTTTGCGGGTGAGTTTCGTGGTCTGGGAGCACTGCTGGGACACTCTAATCTTGATTGCATTTGCTTTTCAGGAAATCCGTCGTGCCAACCCCGACTTATGGCCTAGCTACGCAGCGCGTTTGGACCGAAGGCCCAGAAATATTGCAAGTATGAGATTTTGCTTTTGGCCTGTTTGGGGGTGTTACGCTTCTTGGCGGGTGGGTTGCCGGGTCTTGGGGCATTCCTGGGAAGGTCTAATACCGGGTAGAAGTGGTTGGGACAAAATCCGCGCGGAAAAGCCTTTAGTTTTGGCACTTTTTGTAACTTAGGGTTCGTTAGGGTTAGCCCTAGCAGCAGGATTGCATGTGTTTCGGGGTGTTCTAGATTTTTCAAACTGAGTTCTGGGGTCTTAGAGCACTCGTGAGAATGTGTAATTTTGGTTGCAAGTCATTTGAAGAAAATCCATGGTGGGAAAGGGGGGATTTGGCATAGTTAAAGAAAGCCTTTGCCACTATTCTTAACTTAGGGTTCGTTAGGGTTAGCAGTATTTCTTTTGCATGTGTTTGAGTGGGGGGGATTTCGAGTCTTGGAGCGATGCTGGCTATGGCTACTTTTGCTTGGTTGCTTGCAAGTGGTTTGAATGCAATCCACGGTGGGTAATGGGTAATTAGGGTACTTCGGCCTACTTTTACTTTCAAAGTAAGTTTTGTCACCAGTTTTCTGCTAGGCCTCGTTTTTTGAGATTTGATTGGGGGTCTTCTACATTTTTGCGACTGGCTTTAGTAAGGGTCTGGGTGGGAGCACTGCTAGGAAGATCTAATTTTGTTCTAAAACACAGTTTACAGTACACCTAGCTTGAGGGGCAAGATCCTAAACATTAATTTGCCCATACTTATTTATCCTTCAAAAGGTGACTCAGAGTACGCACTTTCAAAAACATTGTACTGTCTACTAGGAAAAACAAATTGTGACTTTTTGCACTCCACAGCCTACATACCTTATATTTATTTATCAGTGGTGTTGTAATATTATATCACTTCCTGTTTTTCGTTGAATAATTACAGGCCGGGTTTCAGTCTCTGCAATGGGGAAAAAAGGATGGAGTCAGGCTTCACAGTAGCGAGCCACAATTCAGCATCAGGCAGGCAGTGGACAGGGTGTCTTCTGGTGACCAACATCGATGGACGAAGCGTCGGCTGCAATGGAGGAGTGCCGCTAATAGGAGGATTTTTTTTCTGCGGGCAACTTACTTACCACTTCCAACAGGACCACTACAACCACATAGATACAGTATCCCTTGCCTTTTTCTCTGACTGTGACTGCATTTCTTGGCTCTCTCTCTGCTTCTACATTGATCCCTTAACACATCACTTAGTCCACTCCACTATCACATCTGCACCACACATAGTCATTTGTAAGTGCTCCTACGTAATTCGCAAGTCGCAGCACGCCCCAGGCCGTAGAGGACTGGGATGGCCCCAATGATGAAGCATGTCACCAAGGGGCAACCCTGGTGAGTGAGGGGACACCTAGAAAAAAAGCAATTTCTCCTTTTCTATCTACTATACCTTCTGTCAGGTTACGCAGCCCCTAAGCGCCTACCGTACTATGAAACTACATTTCCCATGAGTAGGCGGGAGACTTGCAGACTATTTAGTGAGACTATATGAGAGTACCCTTGTATGTTAGGACAGCACTTCACTGATGCCTGTCTTGTCTTCTGTTACAGGTATCCTTTCCCTGCTGACCCTACCTTTACCCATCCCACATTTTTTATTTTAGTTTGTTATTTTTCTCCCCCGCCTAATGCCTCGAACACCCTGTGTTTACACTTCTGGGTGTTGGTGACATTTGGAGGTGGAACCATATTTGCATCGACTGGATCACGGGGAGTAAACCTGACACCTTCCAGACCAACCCCATTGAGTGTTGTTGTGAATGGATTTATAGTGACCAGCAAGGCTCTCAGGTATCTGGCTACAGAGACCTTATGTTGAATATAGTTATCAATATTTCCACCCACGCCCTGTACTGTCGCATTCTTTCTTCCACAGTTGTCGAAAGTACTAATTACTTTTAACTGACATGCATGCAGTTACAGTAGTGTATGCACTTTCAAAGATTGATGGATAGGTTTGTACCCAAAGATTTGTTTATGTTCACAATTGTTCGTCCATGCTGTGCTACTTTTTCTTGTCTCCCAAAACCTTTCCCAAAAACCCCCGTACCCATCCATTTTTCAAACCCTAACCCTCTTCCCCCGGGCTGTGTGGTTTTGATTGATGTGTGACTAAATTACAGCAATAAATCCACACACTTGCTGGGGAGGATAAGGTGATAGCAACAGGCTGGTGAAGAAATCCGAGGATATATTCTTACTCTGCTTGACAAAGACCCATGGCTAATGTCAAAGAACTTCAACCGAATTAGTTATACTTTAACATTTGTTAGGCTACAACGTGGCACTGTTCTAGTGTACTTCTGTCACCTGCTATATTCTGTATTGTACCTTTGTATTGCTCAGGAGGACAAACCAGATTTCATTTTCTTTTTTTCATAGGCAAGCAACTGCCACTGTGTCACACCACTAGTACCACCGCTATGAGGAAATTTTATCCGCCCAGGATTGCCAACCTTATTTGCTGTTTCCCGTGGAGCCAGCCCTGGGCCTAGCCCTACTTGCAAACAGAAATTACAGGTAAGATAGGCGTTTGGTTGGAGGTAGTATAATGGAGTATTAGGAGAGACGAGAGATTTGATTGACGGTAGTACTACTAAAGTCCTAGGACTATTCAGGAAAACAAACTTACTGTTATGTTAAACCCCCACCCACCAGACTCAAAAGCAGTAAAAAACAGGTATGGTCAGATAAAGTTTCAAAAAGTATATTTTTATAGCCCTAACAAAAGAATCTCCCGCAAGACCCTCCCTAACCCCAACGATTGTCCTTCAAAAGTCCCCAAAAATCACAACTCCCAATTCCCACCCCCCAAAAGTCTCTAAAAAAGGGGCAAGGGACACTATGGCAGGGTGCTGTTGGAATTAGCAGCCAGGGCATCATGCTCCTTGCGGAGGGTGGCAAGTTCGAAGCGGAGGCCCTCCACCACGTTCTTATAATTATGGACCTCCTGCTCCAGGTAGGACAGTCTGAGGGATAAGCGGCGCCGGTGTGCCTTGCAAATCCTGTGAGGGGCAGCTGCTTTCTTTGCTGCTGGGCGGTGGCGTTTGGCTTTGGTAGCCCGGCTCCGTACCGCTGGAGCACTGCGCTGGCTGGCAGCCCGCACGGAGGAGGAGGCAGCTGTCCCAGTGGACGTTGTTGTTGTTCCAGACTGCGTCTCCTCCTCCTCCAGGGCCACCAGCCGCCGATATTCAGCAACAGTGGCATCCAGCCTCCGTTGCCGGGCCATTCGAGCCAGCTCCTTCCTCCTTGATGGTGTCTTGGATTTGGAAGGAGCAACTACATGAAAAAAGAAAGACATAGTCTGTAACCAATGCTCCTTAAGATTAACACAAAATGATTGAGCAGAAAGTTGTCACAGTACAAGTAGCAAATTGAAAGCACAGTGCATAACTATTGAGGACAGTATCTATGTAACCTCCGACTTCTTCATCCTTGCTCTAACATTAGTGGGAGTTTAAGGAACAAATTCTACGAGCACTATGGACTTCTATTACAGTCGACTATGACAGTACACCACTCTTATTCTTCTTCTTCTCTCTTGTTTAGGAAAATTGGTACGTTATCTTATGCAAGCCGGCATAATGCCAGCGCAGTGAACTTGCACCCGAGAAAAACAGACGCACACCATGGTGAGTGAGACAGACTTGCGTTACTGTACCGGTCCAGTACATGCAGGTGGTGAAGCTCTTACTTTTCTATTACGGGTGGCACTGAGAATACTCTGTTAAAAGGGCTACTGCTTAATTAATTTAGCTTTCACCCTACAGTGCAAATGAGTATTAGAAAAGGAAAATGAAGAAGCTAAATTATCTGATTATCTATCACTTCACATGGGATGTATTTGATGACATATGGGATGACTTTAGGTGCTTTGCTTATTATTGAGTGAACAGTGATACCCCCACACATGAATGACGTACTACTACTAAACTAAAGTTATTAAGGGAGGTAGGGAGTGCCCACCGTAATAACTGGATATATGCTGTGCTTGCAGTTGCAATACAAACTACTGCTACTATTCATGGTAGTCTTTGGACAACGTTACAACTTCTTTTCCTTGCCTTTCCTACACTGGAACGGACGTGCGGGTGCGGTGTTACATGCTCTTCAAAGTAACACTTAGTTCATCCAGTGACCGTCTACTCTCTCTAGATTCACATATGCTATCTAAGAGTCAGATAGTACCATGAATGATCCAGGCATCCATCCATTCAAAGTATATTGCACACATACAGTTTCTGTCTCACCCACCCAGGCTGTTCTCCTTCCACCCATCCTTGCTTCATCATTCACCCAGCCATGCACCATACCATTTTCTTACCTTCCCAGCCACCTCGGGGACCAAGCAAACACATATCATTCTTCTTTGCCAGTCATCATTACATTTCTCGTGCTTCCACACTTACTTACACCCTTCTTTCGCTTTTCGTTCATCCCATCCATCAAGTTCACCTCAGATCTGATTGGGATTCTTCTCGCCAAAAACTTCACAGCTAAGTCGAAGTACATTTAGAGGAGGCTACTACCTGCTTTTTTTATAATACACCCGTGCAGAAAGCACACTCTGCAGTCTTCAATCTCAATGACTAAGGAATGTATAGCTTACCTCTGCCCGCCACCACCGTGTGAACCCTCACAGGCATGTCCTTTTCCGGCACTTGCACCGCCTCCTCCCCAGAGTTGTCCTCCTCGTCCAATGCCACCACCTCCGCGCTGGCCCCGTCTCCAGATGTTCCACCTACAAAGTACATTTAATAATGTTAGAATACACCACTCACTACTATATAATATTTGGTCTAGGAGGAAGAAAGAAATGTGAAAAAAAGTGTACAATTTAATAATTTTTGACTGTGTACTCTAGAGTAAAAATGTCCCTTTTTCCAGGGAAGGCTGTTGTCTTGCTGCACTTTTTGGCACAACTGATGAATGTTTGTTTTTTACTTTTTAACACGCACCACTTTATCTCCTAACAGACAGAACCTTGACTTCTAAGAACACGAGCAGGATCAAGTTCAAACCAGGTGAGAGCTCGGCTCGACCACAAGAAATGTGTCCAATTAATCGTCAGCACTAAGCACTTTTCCATTTTCAGTTACACGTTCACTTTTATGACAAACTTGAATTTAATAAATGTGTTTACTTTTAATAAAGCTTTTAAACTTAAATAGACTCTGTGGTTTTTGGTCCTCCAGACTAGAGTGGATGAGCTAAAGGTTTTCGAATTTTTGCAAGCATGAGTCCGTGCCTCTGCCATCGGTGACTTTGGGAGCTAAATGACTCTGCCACACTATCTAGTCAGTAAGGAGATTGGGGGTTCAACTACAAAGTCTGTTATCACTGAGGTATGTGGAAAGTCTAACAGTTACAGCACCTATTATAATTGATAAGCTAAGCGATGCATTATTTAGTGTCCATAGTTCTGTTTGTGCAGATTTGTCCCTGCAACAGTAGTAGAATGGATTGTCCTATCCAAACCAAAAGTAAAGTAGTATCTTATTATTTCTTGGTGGTGGTCATTCACCTTTTTATTGTTGGCAATGGTCAAAGCATAAACATTTAGAATACTTGAAAAGACATTATGGACAATCCCAGAGGACTACACTCAGTGCATAGAGCTATTGCTGACTAGAATGGGAGTCCAATGGAAATGCCAAATGTGCAATCTTAGTTAGCTACACAGACAGACTAATAAGAATAATCTAGTAATACCACACGGAGTCATAGGGATAAGAATTTAGATCCTGTCTACAAGAAGATCAAAGACGATTTAGAAAAAATCGAATGAGGAACGCTAGGAAAAAATAAGTACTCTATATTAAAATTAAAACTTACTGGGGCCAGCAAAGGAGCCCTCGACTGCCCGGTCCTGGCCTGCATCGACAACAGCACCCTCCTCCTCCTCCTCCTGTGTCCTCCTCTTGCCCCTGGGGGAAGCTGATGTACAACATGAAAGAAAGAAAAACAGAAAACATGGATGATATTTATTTCTCAACCAAATCAAACATTTAAAAAAGAACTAACAAAGTAACAAAATATTTTTGCGAAATAGCAAATAGGGAACGACTCCACGGGATATATTATTGACCAATCTCATGTGGTCGACTACGTCATTACTTTAGTATTGCTTGATTTGCGGACCGTCGAATTGGAAACTACCCTATGTAACTCACTAAACAAAGTACTAAAAAGGTTTGCCTAGGATTGGCAGGCAGCAGTCCGCAGCACGCAAAGTGACAGCCAAAGTCCATCGTGATTGAAGATCAGCGACAACACTAAAGTTTCCTACTACATTCACCAGTCATTAAAATACTCAAACTATTAATCCACCACCACTATTTCTTCTTATCGCCATGTGTACAAAGGAAGGACTGGACTTGAGTCTGTAGGGGCTGATTTATAAGGCCCTTGCGGCTCTTTTGCTCCATTGTTGCGTGACTTTTGTGACGCAGCGACAGCACAAAAGAGGCGCAATGGTGCGGCGTATATTAACAACGTGACGCATCTGGGAGATGCATCACGTTGTAAAGCCCTGCGCCAATAGGGGTGTTCCGGCACAAGGGAGGGCGTTCCTGCGCAGGAACGCATCCTAAAAGTGGCTGAGGGAAATCTACAAGATTTCAATCAGTCACTTTGAGGACAATGATGCGTGACTCAAACCCTGCGCCTGCTTGAAGCAGACGTACGGCTTGACGCAGCATTGGGGAGATAGGGCACCCCAGAGAATTGATGGAGCTGCACCATCGTTGCGACGCAACTCCAGCAATGCGCCACCTTTACGGCACAGATGCGTAACGCTTTGGTGACGTTTTGGGCCCATGGCGCGCCGCATTGTAATACGGCGCACCATGGGTGATGGTGGCGTGACGCACAATTACTGGCGCATCCCTGCAACTTTGCAGGGATGCGCCGGTAATTAAAAATCTGAACCTTAGTGTGTAGCATTGCGCAGTTCTTTCAACTACACTCATACATAATTTCACAGGCCAATGAAATGAACACAAAATCTAAAACAAATAAGCATAGTAGCAACACTACTGAGAAGGAGAGCAGTGTACCTGAAATGCACAGAAGATTTTGAAATAAAATGTACCTACAATGTAATGAGCAGCATTATTGCTCTTGGTAAAAAACAAAAATTTGCAATATAATAACACAGCAGGAGAAAACATAGTAGTAAAGACATAGCTACTACTACTCACCAAGCCCGGGGATCTCAAGGCCAAGGAGGTCGAGCAGATCTCGCTCACGGGTCAGGACATCCGTCCAGCGGTGGGTGGCCTGGTTGTAGGTGCGCCAGACCCGAGAGTGGTGGTAAATGGCCTGGCACACCTTCTCCCACCGCTTCCGGCGCTCCCGGGCCCCGTACCCGGCACTGATCTTGCCGCCTCCCATGATGGTCCTGGGGAGGCGGCGCTGAACATAAAAAATGAGTTGGGCCACCTCCTCCGGGGTAAAGATCTCCCGTGGCATCACTAGCTCCCCCCTCAAACGCCCGCACGGGAGCCGGACACGGGGTGCGGGACCCTTCCCCTTCTCGGGATGCTTCCCGGCTCCCTTCACCATGGTCTGGGCGGAAAGGAATAAAGAAAATAGAATAGGGAAGAGAAGAAAAGAAAAGAGTTTACAAAAGTAGTTTAAAATTAACCAAAAGTAGCAGTAAACACAAAAATATAGGGCTAGAAAAATAGAGGGATAGATAATAAGTAAAATAGATTAAAAAAAACTTCAAACAAGCAAAGGATGGCAGAGATTGACAGAGGATACAAAGACCATGCCCAGAACCATAGCAATGAATGAGAAACAAGATGGCCGCGCCCGTTCACGACCGCGCGGGTAAGTTCGCGCGAGATTTTCCTTGCGAACACGCGCGAGACTGTACTGGCAAACCGCGCACTTTGCGAGATTACACTTCGCGCCCGGAAACGGAAATACGTCAGGCAAACAAGATGGCTGCGCCCTTGAACGACCGCGAGGGTAACTTCGCGTCTTGCGCTACGAGCGGCTCGCAAAAACGCACAAAACCTTGCCAACTAACACGCCGCAAAAAAAACAAATTGCATATTCGCACGAATTTGCGGCTTCCGAATCCGATCTTGCGCGTGTTCGCACCCCGCGAACCCCGCGAAATTGCAGAAAAACGAGTTTTTCAAAAGTGAAAGCACTCGGCAGGGGCAAGAGTTCAAACTCATCATTAGTAACAATTCCCGGTAGTGCTTCCTGACTGGGGCCCCTCCAGAATTCAGTTGCTAGTTGCAACAATTGTATGACCCTGCTCTGACCCTCACAGCAGGCTCATACAATAGCTACAAGTAGGCCACAAAGAAGGTCCTGGGGAAAAAAAATGCACTGCAACAGAAAGCAAAATTACAGATAAGGAAGCAGGTGCCAGACTGGAA
Organism: Lissotriton vulgaris; assembly: GCF_964263255.1. NCBI lineage: Eukaryota > Metazoa > Chordata > Amphibia > Caudata > Salamandridae > Lissotriton > Lissotriton vulgaris. The sequence goes on from NC_141694.1 coordinate 775,373,104, forward strand.
TTTTAAAACAGTGACACATTAATAAACTAACCCCAAATTAATTCATCTGAGTTGAAGCAGGGATGGTGTGCTTGCTTTTCCCCCCCATAATCTACAGTAATGATGAACCAGAGGGTGGCATTGATGTAACAGAGGGTTGCAGTGGTGAAACAGAGGGTGCTGGGAACCTGTGATGATGAACCAGACGTAGAAACAACATAATTCGCGACCGTTGCGCGACGAAATGTAAGTTCGCAATTGCGAACTGGTACGAAACCCTCGCGAACTGGCTGAAATCCTTGCGAACACAAAAAAAAAAAAAAATCCGCAAATTCGCAAGAATTCGCGGATTTTGCGGATTGCGAGTTCGCAAATCCGCAAATTCGCGAACGCGAGATCCGCAAAATTCGCCCATGCTTAGTCCCAGTGAGAGTGAAGTTAGGTGAATGCAAGAGTTTAAAAAGACCAACTTAGCAGTCATGGAAGTCTAGATCATCCCATTTACATTTGTAGGAGCTTTTAAAAATTATTGCTATTCCTCCTCCCGCTTTACCGACACGGTTTCTTCCAAGGTAAGTATAATTAGGGGGGAGTGCAGTAGCAATATCCAGGCCTGAGCTATCACTTAACCATATCTCTGTGAGGAAGATGGCATCTGGTTGAGAACCACCGAGCAGGTCATAGATGTCTATTTTGTGTTTTGGGAGTGATCTACAGTTTATGCTAAAGAAGGTGAAATTCGAGATAGTGGTAGTTTTTTTGGTATTAGAAGCAGGTGTGAGACCTAGTTTGCTAGTATTCATGTTAGAGGAGGAAGGTGAAAAGGAGAAACCACAACAAGAGCAGTATGAAGGGCTTGAGTCTCAACGAAGAGGAGCGCAGTGTGTATAGGTAGTAGGCCGTAAGGACAAGAAGGCTTCCCGGGGGTATTTGAAAGGGCCGAGACGAATTTGGGCAGGGGTTCTGGCCCCAGGCCACATCCGGCCCCGGATGGGCACAGACGGGCTTGCCTTTGGCGCGCCAGCGGCGCGCCCGCTGCACGCATTCGCTGCGTGTCTTGGAAGGCATCTATTTTTAAGAGCGTTGATTCGTCAGCTGTGAGCAGCTGATTGGTAGCCTGGCCAGGAAGTTGTAAATCACTTCCTGAGGCCCAGCTCCCGTCCCTCCACACAAACCAAACTTCTGGCGGTGGACCGGGGACACAGAACACAAAAGTAAGTAAAATATTACAATCTGCTCATGCTCAGAACAAAGTGAAGTGGGTTAAAAGCAATAATTAACAGGAGCGAAGACGAGTGATTTAAAAACAGAGTGCCAAAATTATTGAAAAGTGAGACCGGAGCCCTTTCCCAGGTGCTCCTCTTTACCGAGCTTACACTATGACTGCCTTCCATCCAGCGCGTCCGCTGCGCGTCTTGGAAGGCATCTATTTTTAAGGACGTTAATTCATCACCTGCGAGCAGCTGATTGGTAGCCTGGCCCGGAAGTTGTAAATCACTTCCTCAGGCCTGATTCCCGTCCCTCCACGCAAACCAAACTTTTGGCGGTGGACCGGGGACACAGAACACAAAAGTAAGTAAAATATTACAATCTGCTCGTGCTCACTACAAAGTGAAGTGGGTTAAAAGCAATAATTAACAGGAGCGAAGACAAGTGATTTAAAAACACAGAGTGACAAAATGATTTAAAAGTGAGACCGGAGCCCTTTCCCAGGTGTTCCTCTTCACCGAGCTTACACTATACCTGCCTTTCATCCAGCGCGTCCGCCAGCTAGGAGAAGGGGCCTGAAAGGACCAGGGTAGCCAGAGGGACCTGGGCCATAGAGGGCCAGAAACTAAAGGATCAACCCAAGTGGGCACAAAACCCTAGTGGGCACAAAACCAGAACGAGAAAACAGACTGTGAGGACCAGAAATAGGAAGATTGTCTATTTGTTAGATCCTCACACAGCTTATTGGTGTCATGTTTCATCATTGGATTTCATTCTGGTTCCTAAAAATTAGGATGGGCTCAGCCATATTCCCAGACCGGCAGGGAGTAGAAGTGGCCTTTATAGATGCAAAGGAGGCATGACATCCTTGACAAATGTATGACTACAGGGACATGTCCCTTACTCCTCCGAAGTGGCATAACATCCTGAAAATTCAGGGTCCCAAAGATGAGTACTTTGTGTGACAGGGCAATCCCGCCCTTGGCATGCTGTATATGTTTCTATCACAATTGAGGACAAGGGAACCGTACTCACAACAGAACCAGGGTACTAGTTATATATGAAAAAAACAGTTGTTCCAGTTGATAATAGGAAATATTATTTGAGCAATAAGTATGCACAATGGCAATAAACATACAAAGGACTTGGTAATGTCAGAAGGTGAAATGAACTTACTACACAGTTTAGCTCAATAAAGTTTATAAAAAACAGTAAATAGTATAAACACTTTCTTAACTTCAAAAAGCGCAAAACTTTGTGCATAGTGTCCCCAAGTGAAAGTTGGAACCAAAAAGTGACTGTACACAGTGAAAAATTTGATAGGTTTCCATAAATTGTAAGAAGCGACAATTCAAATACACTTTTTTGACAGAATAGATATACAGTGACACTAGCTGAGCAATGGTTCGCCCTGTGTGCTTGTCGACGGCGTTTTGACCCTTCTTTGAATGTGGGGTCTCCTCAGGACTAACGATGTAGGGACATCTGGGTTGGTACAGGCGCAGCCTATGTGAACGTGAAGTGCCTTGGTGGGGAGTGAAAAGAAAATAACTCACGTGAGGACCCAGCCGGGTACTCAAAGTGAGGAAGGTTGGCTTGTGAGAATGATGGTCAATCTGCTCTCCTGATGCGTTGCTACAGCTGTAGCAATCTCACGCTCATTGTTGAGCTTACTGGAAGGCCAGCATTGGGCTCCAGAAAGCGCTGTGTGATAACAGAGCGATCAATTTTTGTGGATACACGATGTCAAGCGGAAAAATCTCTGCGTGCCGCGTTGTCGGCGCTTAATTCCGCTGCAACCATGCCGTACGATTTGGCTTCTGGTGTGGTAAACTATAAACTATATTGAACTAAACGGTGTATTAAGTTCATTTCGCCTTCTGACATTACCATGTCCTGTGTATGTTTATTGCCATTGCGCATACTTATTGCTCAAATAATTTTTCCTATTATACACTGGAACCACTGTTTTTTCATGTATATGTTTCTATGTCATGTGTGTTCGGATTGAATGAATATTTAGGTTGATGATAAATTAAGGTTGACATTATACTGGGGCACTGCATTGATTTAATCCTGATGAAAGCCCTGGACCCTTTTTATCTAGGGCTGAAACATGTCACAAATATTGGCAACAAGGACTGGAAGCCCAATACTTGCTACTAAGAAGGATGATTTAAGGAGGAGTTCAAGCGGTGCCCATTCAGTGGCATCGTCATAGGATAGTTGCATTATTTCAAATCTTCAAAATATCTTCCAAGTACCATTTTCATGACTGAGATGGAAAAATCATCTTAGCTTCAGTTAAGAAATATCATTGTATATGTAGAAGTATGAAAATACAGGTGGTTGTCTGAGATGATGACAGTGAGCTTGGTCTGCAATAACTCAGCCACCCCAAATTGTGATTTTGGTTATCTGCTATGGAGAACTAGTGTAGTGGGCAGTAGCAGATGGTTACCAGCACTAACTATCGCATAAAGCCCGAAAAAAATAGTGCTCAAGGGACTGAATGTACTCTGCTTTTGCCATCTGGCAGTGAATTACTTCCCTATTGGCTCACACAAATGTTGTGTGTCGATTGTATTAGTGTTATGTGGGTGGAGAAGGAAAAACGTCATTGGGAGGTGACCCTTAGAACATGTGGCTGACCTGTTGCTGTTTACCATTCGGCTGAAAATATGCAAACCTTTGCCTTGAAAGTACTTGTTAAGTCATTTCTCCAGGTTTTAGGGAACTGAGGCAACCAGGCAAAACGTGCATAAAGTATTGCTGGTTCACTCGGGATCTTCAAGAACCAGGTACTGATGCAAGGTCACTGGAACGCTATCCACGACCGTGACGTCTTTAACGTTTGGGAGGTAACAAGAGTGAGCTCTCAAGACTTACTCCTGAGGACTGATGTAGGGCTAATGACTCAGATAACACACGAATGGCACTTAATCATTTTAGTATCCGGTGCTTAAACTTTACAAAAATATAGGAGTTTGGTTTATTACAAAATCAGATGTAGTTTAATGAATAGAACAATCCAGTGTTAGTTTCCTATCCAGTTCCACAGACAGGAACAATCTGACTCACGCGTGGCTGCAGAATCACAATTTACACAAAATATGAAAGCAAGACACAAGATTATTTGGGGTACACGTGAGCTGGAAATTCTGCTAGGCATTTAAGTCTTCGGTCCCAGGTCTTGTAGGTAGAGCGTCCCTCGCTGTTGAGTACATCTGTGTCAGGCAGCCCCTTGCGCCACTTTTGCGTCATTTTTCCCATGTTAAAAATGACACAAAAGTGGCGCCAGGGGCTTGCAAATCTGCCCTTTAGGCTCCACGAAGAGGCTGAACTGTGTACATACACCGCTCCTGATGGGGCGCGTGGACCTCTTCGTCTACTTGAATACAGCGTCCTACACATATCCGACTGTGACCCATCTCTTCCTCTTCATGCTGTAACTGAGGGGTCATTTAAGGAAACCGTACAGGTGTTCGTTCATACTGGACTTTGCCCAACTGTAATCTCACATTGCGGTATCACAAAACGTAGTATCATCTAGTGAAATGGAAAAGACGCCCGGTTAAATATTACACAGTCTTGGATTCGATATGTTTGGAAACGTTGGAAAGCCTGAATCCCTGAGGTAATGCCGGCTCATAAAAAAATGTGCGCGACAAGCGGGTTTTTTAAGGTCAGTAGCAGCTTTCACTTCCGAGACCATAACTAACTGCTCCGTTTTCGAGGCTGCAGAAAACAAGATAAAGACCGAGCCTGCAGGAATAAGGTATTGTCGTCCTGTTTTAGCAAATTTTGAAGTGATGTTGCATACGTTTATATATGCCCAGGAAATAAAGCGGAAATGCTAGCTGTGACTGGGAACTGGGTTTTTATAGATTTTGAAGTAACTTGACTTTTTTTCTTTCAGTTATTCTAGCCTATGCTCAGTTTATTCATCTACTGCTTAGTACAAATCAATTGATTCGATTGCGCATATTGACTCATTTTGTCATAGTTTGAGCTCCGCGGTACTGTAATGTTACCATATAAAAATAAACATTGTGCTTGATAAAGCGTTCGCTGTAAGAAAAGCAAGTTGCAAGTAGAGATTTGCATAGTGATGGCTGGATTACAGACATTCCGCCAGCATTTACACAACACATAAGTGCAAAAACATATTTGTTCCTGTCAGTCAGTCCACTCGTCGATTCAAATGTTAATGAGCAATGTCATCAGCAGGGACAAATCGGTGGAATCTGAAAATAATGTTGCAAAAATTGCATCGATGCTGGTGCGGTTCAATTAAGCGGGGTCATCCTATACTTATAACGATGAATACATTGCATTTAATTTTTGTGTGCCTGAGACTGTTTAGCCAAAGTACTGGAACTTTTTTAGATTTTGAACACATTGTAGACACATGGTGAACTCACATTTGGTTGTATTTAAACTCATTTCAATGCATGTAAACAACATGTGCTTGAGTCTTAATTTTGATATTTTGTAAATTAAAGCAGGCATGTGTTTCTTATTTCATGTTTTACAATACTTTGTCTGAAAAGGCTGTCAGGGAGGATCACACGATGTTAACGGCCGATAAATGCTCAACCTGAAAAACCTATGGGTCTGACTTCTGATTCATGTATCAGGAAAGGAGCTGTGGTCTCAAATTAATGAGAGTACCTGCTCAAGGCGTCATCCAGAAGATGGTTGCCCCTGTGTTAGCAAAATAAACACCCGTGTTGGATTCCCATCAATATCATGTATGACCAATATTCTCATGTGGTCCTCCGTCCTAGGTACAGTGTCTCTAGATCATTGAGACCAAGTAGTACCGTCTGTGGACACATGGTTTACACATGCCAACACAAGGAACAATCATAAGGATCTGGTCAGACGGGTAGGTGCAGTGCAACAAAGAAAAGTGTGTGAAAAGTTAAAATAGGATAGAGAATCTCATTCCAACTTTATTCTACCAAGACCTCTTCCTAATTAAAAACTAAGAACAGCGCAAAACTATACTACTGCAGTTTAACAAATATCTGCATAGGGGCCGACATGTTTCTGCCTAAGCGGGAATATGACCCTAGGCTTTCATCAGGGCCTCTGTTCTCTCAATAGTGCGACTGCAAAAATGTGTAGGTGCAAAACTCAAAACACTAATTATGTGATAATCCAGTAAAGGATATGAGTCTCCAAATACTGTGGCTTCACTCCTCCATGACACCTGGTAAATTTAGTAGATCTGTGGAGGAAGAGACAAAACATAACACAGGAAAACCATCTATGAAGCAAGTTATTTGCCTTGAATATACGTCTAAATATAGTACATATAATCACTCACCCAGAGTGCCCGGGGAAGAGACCTCACCTCGTCCTGGTCCTGGCTCAGGCGTAGTGAGACCCCGCTCTGTAAGAGGAAAGCACACCGGAGCTGAATGTAGGCTGCGCGGAAAATTAATCCACTGCAAGCCTTAATCAATTCTGTACCAGTGAAAGTTGCTCCCCTTACTTAAAAAGAGCTCGTATTGCTGCTCCCCCATTAGCTGGGACCTCAACCCACTGAAACCCCCTCGGTTGCTCCCCACGTTTATTGGTGAGTGTGGTATCTAGGGGATGACTTAACCCCCCAAGAAAGTGATCTATATCTCTCTGTTTCATTACCACAAAGCTGTCTCCTACTGGAGTTTGTCAGAATTTACTACATAAAAAGAGAAGCCCCATGTGGAGCTCCTTACCTGTCCGGCGTTGTCTCTGGCAATAGCTGAGACAGGGGGAGGCACCGAGCTAGGCTCAAGCCCTCCTTTAGATAGTCCCATGATGGTCTCTTCGCCAATCGAAATTGACAGCAAGTGCCCAGCGCTGTCCTTGTGGTCTAGAGCTCAAGTGGTAAATAGAGCCCAGCTTCTCAATTGTTGGAGACAATAACTGTCGAAAAGTGAGTATATTAGGTGTGGACGCTGAAGCAGAAACTTCCACAAACAGCTCTCAGTCTGTCCGGCACCGAAATCGCGTAATCTCGCGATATTACGGAACTACAGCATGACGTCATGGCGTCCATGTTTGTAGTCCGTTTGTCCTAAAATCGGATTTGACTCCGTAAACTTGTACCCCTATGCTCAGTGTCCAGTTCCTTGCACATATGTGGAAAGTGCATGTAGAAAGAGGTCCGCTAATTAGGGAGATGAAAATTAAAAAATTAGCGCAAACCGGACCGCGCCGAAAAAACGGGTCGCGCTGGTCTAAATACTATACTGAATTGCCTCCAAACTGTACCCCAAGCGCAGGCGAGCTAAGTTTGCTCCGTGGACCTCAACAGGGGTGTCACAAACAGTACAAACCCTGGCAATGCTATGATCTCGTGAGAAGAGGGCGAACTACAGAATGACATCATAGATGTCAATCCTGTAGTTCAGAACCACTTCTGAAAGGGGCAGCCAGTGAAGTTGGAGGCTGTTATTGTCTCTGACACGGAGATCATTCTTGAAAATACTACAGAGGGAAACAAAAGGACATGTCATTTGTATCTCTGTTCTTTTAGTCCTTTATGAAGGTGTATAAGGATTTGGAAGACCTTCGTATTAGTTTGTAAAAAGAGACTCAGGGGGCAGTAAAGGGGGGCATGGGAATGAGCCTAGTGTCACTCTACCTCCCCTTGTGTCGCTACTTAGGATGTAAATGTGACATCTCATCTCCATCTTTCTCAAGGGAATGTATCACCTTACCAAGGCGTCAAAGTATAGCTGAGAAGACCATTAAGTACTAGGTATAGTGCATTCCCTGCTCAGAAAACCAATCGGTTGTAGCCAGAGTACAAGTCATGGTACGGCTGATGTACAATGCCGGTAGTATATACAAGTATGTATTTCGGCATTTTTTTATGAAAAAGTAAGACAGATTACAGATACCCTATACGTTCATTTCAGGTTCAGCCAGGGGATGTCATCATTCAAACCCTGTACATCTGTGCGTAGTTTGAACACCCATCTTTGCTCCTTTCGAAACAGAAAACTGGTCACGTCAGTGATATGCGATGGTACAAAGGGTTTCTCGAGTACAGTCCATGTAAAATCTGTTTCTCCATGGTTCTTCTCCAGAAAGTGTCGTGTCAACTTGGATATGTTCTTCTTGCACCGGAAAGTGCTTTTGTGCTCTAACATGCGTGTCTTTACTTTCCTAGTCGTCATGCCGATGTACTTTTCATTGCAAGGGCATGTGATCTGATAGATTAGATTCTCACTATTGCAATTGGAGAATTGGCGCAATTCCCATGGTCTAGTGGTTCCGATATCTAGGCTGGTGACACTATGAGTCAAAGCACACATTGTACAGGTCCCACATGGGTGGTGCCCTTTGATTGCAGGTAGATCCCACAACGTTCCTATTTGTCTCTTGACTTGTTCTTGAGGACGAGTGTGTACTAAACGATCTCTCAAACTACTGGCTCTCTTGAACGCAAAAAGGGGATATTCAATCTTCTCCTTTCCGCTGTTGAGTATCCGCCAATGTCGTCTTATAATTTTCTGTATGCTGTTAGACTTGGTGTTGAAGGTGCTAACCATGGTTAACCGGTCTTTCGGAGGTTCTCTCGTGGAGGCTTCAAGCAATGCTTCTCTGTTGTTGTTCGCCGCCCGTTTCCAAGAGCGCGTTATCAGTTTTTTGGGGTAATGTCTTTGTGTCAGTTGTTGTGAAAGAGCACTGGCATGGGTATTGAAAGTTTCTGTGGTGGAACAGTTACGTCTAAGACGTAAGAACTGGCCCACGGGCAAGTTGTCTCGCAAAGATTTGGGATGTTGGCTTTCGTATAGAAGAAGTGAGTTCCTTGCCATGGGCTTGCGATAAAGTTCCGTTTCAAGACCCTGTGGAGTAGTGTAGATGGAGAGATCCAGAAAAGCGATTCTGTCCTTGCTGGTCTCAACGGTGAACCGTAGAAAGTCATTTTGTGCATTGAGCCACTGATGGAATTGGAGCACTGTATCGGTGTTACCTCTCCAGATTAATAACACATCATCTATATAGCGTTTCCACCACAATATAGATGCCAGGAAGGGGTTGGTTGATGCCAATACTGTTTGTTCCTCAAATTTATGGACATATAGGTTCGCCAGCGAAGGAGCAAAAATACTGCCCATACTTGTCCCAGAGATTTGTAGGTATAGGGTCTCCTCAAATTTGAAAAAGTTTTCTTTCATGGCCATGGTGGCCAGGCTCATGATGAAAGGGACCGGAGTAATGGAGTCAATTTCGGATTCCCCCAGGATGGATCTGATGGTATCTAGAGTCTCATCCTGGGGGATAGATGTGTACAGAGACTCAACATCAAGTGAAACCAACAGGTCTGTTTCTGGGTTGAAATCAATTTCTGGGATAAATCTCAGGACGTCGGCTGTGTCCCTCAAATAAGTAGGCATGGTGTGTACTATGGGACGTAGAAAATGATCAACGAATGCAGAGAGTGGCTCTAGGAGAGATCCCTGGCCCGAAATAATCGGTCTCCCTGGAGGTGGTCGTTGTGGCTTGTGCACCTTGGGTAACGGCCGATAAATGCCATTGCATTCGATTGCTTCCGTTGCCTTAACGTTAACGTTTGATAACTAACTGTTCATTTTAAGGTTAGACATAAAACTTTCTCAAAGGTACAATGGGAATCCAGTTATTGCATGAATATATTTTCTTACCCAACCCCCAAATGAGTGCACTGTTATATTTATTGTACATGTGACGGATTTAATCGTCTCACTTCAAGGCGATTGTTATACCAAGCACTCAGATTATTCGTTATTGTCACTTGGAAGCTGCAAAATAGAAAGAAATAAAAGTATTTATAATGAATACAGATGATTTATACTTTGTATACATTGTCAGTATCACCCTCTGCCCCTGGAACCCATTCAAAGGGAGTCAAACGTGCCCAATCCGTGCAGTTCAATGCAGGTATTAACGCCTTATCCCACCACATCTAAAGCTCACCACCCTCCCCTGCTTCCTACAGTCCTTTCATATTATGAGGGAGAATTCAGTGAGAATTCAGTGAGAAAGGGGCGGGTGGGACAATGAAAGGTTGCACAGAGCTCCAAGACCACTGCTGACAGGAGCTGTACAGATCTTAGAGACTCTGACAGCAGAGCTAATGCTTAGATTAGTAATCTGTAGGTTCAGACAGAAGACAGTGTACACCAAATGTTGAGGCACAGGGCTAAGAAAATAATATTGATAACTCCCTAAGGCAGCTTTATTAATGTGCGCAATGAAAAAAATATTAACATCGGAATTACTGACATGGCTGTAAAGTACTTGGCACCAAGGAGGCTCAGAAGAAACTATTGTAATATGAAGATTTCCTTCCAGAGGTATTTGAGGTGAAACTGCCACTTAATAGACACTTTTTAAAAAAAAATTGTTTTAAGAGAGTGCACATTCACCAGCCTACAACCACTGGCTGTGGGTAGCAACCTAGGCTATGAGTCACTCCCTGAGATAGGTGTAAATAGGCTCTTGCTCGCACCTATTGCCTCAAGTATTAGGAATAATAACTATAAACGGATAACAAGGAAACTAACCTCTCTGCCAACCCCCTAACCACAGTCCATCTGCTGCCTTAGATCATTCAATTAACATTTTAATTAACCCAATTTTCTAAGAAAAGGTCCAAAAGGTAATGAAGATTTGTAATCCATCATTTATTCCATTTTGTTCCATCAGAAGTTCTTCAGGTTGCGGCAATCTGATGTTGTAATAAGTAACACTCTAAGGAACCTGGGACAGGCTGTATCCTTATATCACTGGAATGACAAGCATGGAATCTACAGTGTTCCAAACAACTTGCCTTTCCCATCAAGTATCTTGCTTTATCCATCTCAGCTCCGATATTCAATATATCCAAGACCTTTGGACTGGGTATGTCCACCCAGCACGCACCTGTTTCACCGCACCTAACAATAGGTTCATTAGGTGTCTCCTCTGGGTTCTCACTGGATACATGAGTCTGTCAACAATGTTTAAAATAATATATGTTGGGAGTCTGATAATTGTGTTAATGAACATTAAATTAATGTCATACAATACTTTCTCCCACAATCTTTTGAGTTAAGGGAATTGCCATAGGAAGAGCAAAAGGAGCATCCACATTTCCTCCAACATTCTCTTCTCGCGGAGGTGTCCTAAGCATGTATCTTTTCAGGGGTCTAACACCACTATGTGGCTATCTTATTTAATGTCCAATAGTTAAATGAGCTATTTGCACTCACCTATGCTCCCTAACAGATCTTTTTCACTCTTTATCTGAAAAGGATCCACTAAACCCTAAGTCACATCTTCGTTGTCCTGAGGCTGCACTGCAATGGGGATCTGCCATTAAAAATGTGTAAATCTCAGCCGGTATGTGATTAGTGCCTGCCTTTGAATTGCTACTTTTCATATTAATAATGGCCCCCTGATATACCTTCGTAAATAATTTGTTGTCCAGAGATTTTCCTTTTTGATTTGTGTTTATGGATCGTTTGATTAGGTTTCGCTTGGGTAGACATTGTTGATCTGGGTCGAATTTTTCTAGAGCACAATCACTTTAGGCAACCATACATGAAAGCTTTACAATCAGCTGAGCTTGCTTTTCTTGCATTCTTCACTTATTTATGGCTTACCCTCACAATACCTAAACCCACTTAAGGAGACCACCATGGAGTTAACCATTTTACTCTCTGTAAGGTAAAATTAGACTTAGTCAATCCATTGTTCTTTTTCCAAAAAATATCATTCAAAGACTTTTCTTGGTGTGGGTCCTAGGGAACATGTCAAACAAAAATTATTGAAAGAAATCAAAGTCAACTGGGGGAATACTTTGAACACAGACCCCTGCGCTAAATGCTAAGCTTGTATTTTTTGTTTCTTCATTGATGATAGGAAACATTTTCACTGTTTTTATATCATGTTACTTCACACAACTCACACAATGTGTCCACTTTTCCTTCTATCCTGCTAAAGCACCCTCATTTAAATTCATACTGTAAGGGTGTCCTTAATGAAATGAGAAACCAAAAAAAATTGTGATGCCCAGCTAGTGCACTAACCTGAGGTCCATGTAATGGGCTGAATTAACTGGAGCATTGAGCGGCATTGAGAAAATGATGGTCCTAGTCAGAGTGAAGGAGGTATGGCTGCACCAGCTGAAGCAAGGGTTCAGGGCTTCAAGGTTGTAGAAAGTCATCTTAAAGGGACAGATTCTAAGAGAGATTGCAAACCCTCAGCTTCTAGGTGACAGTCTATGTTGTTCTTAATACAGGCAACAGGGATATTAAGGGCAGTGCTGGCGGGAGACACAGCTCTCTCATTAGGTGCATAGGCAAAGCCAAGCGTGCAGCCAGATTTTGAAAGTGGTATTTATAGCCTGTCATGCATGTGGAGAGTGCTCCCTGTCCATCAGAAGATGGTTTCAACAGGAAATAGAGGAGGGACATTGAGGCCACAAGTCAGTTGTTGTACAAACTACCAGAAACTCTGGCAAGAAAGAAGAGCAGCAGGAAACTGAGGTCTTTAATTGCTCAGCAGTGGGAATTTAGTCAACAGCCATAGTGCTAACAAAAAGAACATAACAGATATTTCAGCAGGAAACAAGAACAGCAAGAAATGAAGACCTTTAATTAATTGATCATCATTTATTTCATGTTGTTTTACAAAAATAGCAGGCCCTTGTACTACATTTTACTTTATCACTCTGACTTGTGGGCACAAATTAAACTGCATAGCACACCTTTTAAATTAAGCACTCATGCAAAATATTAGAGTACATGTGACCTGCCAATTAGAAAATAGTGATGTCAACAAGGATCATACTGGCAAATCAGAAAGGACATCATCCCTCTTGGAACCCATCTCATTTTGGCATCGTCCACACAAGCCCTTGCTGCTACTCTAAATACTGACCTCACCTTACACTTCTCTCAATTTACGTGATGCCCAGAGTATAGCAAGAAGCCATCTAATAAGAATGGCAGTGTTGGAATTGAGGTTCAGTGATTGATCATTGTCACCAGAATATCTTCTGCATAAAGAAAGGATTTGGTTGTCCCTCCTCTAGTGGAACATCTCTATGTGAAGATTATTGTTTTAGTAGCCATTGCAAGTGGATCTACATCCAGGAGGAACAGTATCAGCGAGAGTGAAAAATCATGGTGGGTGTCCTTTTTTTCTGAATTGTACAGTAGAGGTGTCTTCCAAAGTTGTGCTATCAGTTCTACATTTAACCACTGAACCTTTTTAATTAAGTCTAGGCAAAAACCAAAATGAGTTTGAACCTTGAAAAGATAAGTCCATGTCACATGATCTTAGGTCTTTTCTGCATCTGAAGACATGACCACCATTTCCACATGTGTATGTTTAGAGTCCCAGAGAAGGTCAGCTAGGATTCGCTTATAATTTCTCAATGACCAGGTTGGCTCAAAGTCTACTTGTGAGTAATGTATTAGAGAGGGAATCACTCTGTGTAGCCTACCTAAAAGGACTTTTGCCAGTATTCCGATATCCACATTGACTAGTGAAATGGGTTTGTAGCTCCCACATTCAAGCGTACCTTTCTCCTTCTAATGTCTAACTGTTCTTATGGAGTTATTGGATATGGGGCCCAGAGTACTCAACTTATCTGCCTCTCCCACTTGTTACAACATTTGAGTCACCTGGTATTTGCTTGACTTGTAGAATTCTCCAGGGAGCCATCTTTCTCTCTAGATTTACATGTCAAAATCCCTGAAATTACATGGTCAAATTCTTCAGGCATGATTTCCCCCTCTATTAGTTTTCTTCCTTTATCCGTCAAGCACGGCAAGCGAATGGACTTTAGAGACCTTTTCTTGAGCTTATGATGTTATTTCAAAGTGGAGAAATTCAGTGTTTCTTAAAAAGGTGCTAAACTTTCTGAACTCTCCACTGGATGTATCACAATATTGCACGCCAGTGTCTGTACCACTGGTATAGTGAATTTAGCCTCTTTTTGATTAAGTTGGGAAGCCAATATATATCATGCTTTGTGCCCCATTTTACAATGTCACCCTTTGAGTTTAACCAGCACTTTCTCTGCTGTGGAAGTTAAGAGGTTATTGAATGCAAGTCGTTTGGCCTCTAGACAACGTCTATTATGCAGTGAGAGGTTGGCATTGTACGTTGTTGTAATACATGCTATTGAGTATTCCTGGGGCTTAGGTTCATCGGTGTGTTTTTTCTTTGCGACTGCCAAATCCCTCGTTAAGAGGCATGTTGCCAAGCTGCTTTAGCAGCTGCCAACACCCTCTGTTCTGAGGAAATGGAGAGCTCATTTGCAGCATATAGACTCTCACATTAGTGATCAGGGGCTTCTTCTCCTCTGGCAAGCAGTATTTGGCAACTGTATCCTCCAGTAACCCTCCTTGGTGGTGTGCGGCCCAAGGTGATGTTGAGCAAAATAAGATTGTTTTCAGGCATATCACTGGGCATGATGCCAGAGTGAAAGGGTAACTGTAGTAGGGAACTGTATGGCAGAAAGAAATCATTTCTAGAGGATTTGTTGTGTATTTCTGAAATAAAAGTGTATTCTTTTACTCCAGTTCTTCCCTATTCTTGCAAAATTCTAACACCCCTTTTACCTTCAACATACCCCTCAGTTACTACTTTTCAACAACTTATTTGGCATGACAGAATACTACAAATTAGAAATCATTCTATCTACTTGAAAACTTGACAAGCTAAAGGAGCGAAAGGATTGTATTGGTTGCTACAACTTCTTATTAATGATCAACTTCTATACTTTTCTGATCTCCAAGCTAAATTCTCTCTCCCGTCTACATCCTGACTACAATACGATCTTTTGAGTACATCTATTAACCAGCATATTTCTGCATTACCTCCTACATCTTTCTCTCCTTCCATAGCTGTTGCACTTTTCCCATTATTGAGTACTAATTCCTTGACTTCTACTATTTATAAGTCACTGCATGTTGTCTCAGATAGAATCAAATCAAAAGCTAAGGGTCCAATTCACAAAGGTAAAGTGAGATGAAAGTCTACATTTATGACTTTTGGTATTCACAAAAGTCATTTGCTACTCATAAATGCCCTTTGTGAATACCAAAAGTTGAACTTTATGACTTTTGGTATTCACAAAAGGCATTAATGAGTAGTAAATTCTCTTTGTGAATACCGAAAGTCGTAAGTTAGACTTTCTACTCACTTTGTTGGTTAAACATAACGGGTAACTAGAATCTTCAAAGTGTTTTAAAGTGAGGCACTTCACTGATAATGTTTCAGAATGGGCCTCAAAGATAACCTCTTAAATATACAAAGATATTGGAGTAGACGCATCACTCACATGCTTCATCCTCAGCACCTATTCACATCCCGGTAGGATGATACCACCAGGGTGGGCTCAACCAAAGATTGAATTGAGAGTTCTTAGATTAAATCTAACTGGATAAGCAGGTATCCAGATGAAACTTTTTGTGTTAAAAATACCTACAGGTATAACTATTAAGTTTCCTTTAATAGTCAGGTACCTGGGGCATAGATAAAAACTTGTTCTTAGATGTTATATTGAATGTAATAGTTCAATTAAACCTATTGTACCAGCATGTTTTGGTCCACTCTGAGAGCCCAATCGGGTCTGGGACCTTCGCCAGAGCTTGATGAAACTGTACCTGCCCTTTAATGCATGCACACCATGCGTAGTAGTGAGGCCCAATGTTTTCAGATGTCTTGGTATTTCTTCTTTATGGGAATTTCTGAAAGAAAAAAACATTCTTACTTATACAGTTGTATCACAGAGGTGAAACTAGAAGCTTAGTGCTTATTATATTGTGAAAAACTGGTTTTGTTGACCAGATTACTTTTCAAGCACTAGTTCCTATCAAATTCAAGTCTAAAGTGAAGGGGGGTATCTCCCTCGATACAAACCAATGATCACTGTGTAGATCCCACAACATTTGAGTCTTTGTCTGTGCAAGATACAAATAATTCACAGTCAGATCTTCTTTCTTAAAGTATGGTTTCATTCAACATTTCTAGATTTGTATTTTTTTATTTTTCACCCTGGTGAAGTATAGTGGAAAAAAGTGATTCCCAATTACGGGGATTCGGTAATCTAGTAAACCTGACTACAGAAGAAAACAAGTTTCTTCAGGGACTTGTGGGGGTGCCGCAAAAGTACGCCTACCGTTCCTTTAAAACTAGACCTCGGCAGGAAAAACATAGTGGACCTAGCAAGGTTGCATCCATTGTTATATTGGAGACGGTTAATGGTGACCCCGGAGCTAGCTCATTATGCTTCAGCATTGGCAGACATTGTTTCACTTGACTGCTTCCATAAAATTGCCTGGTTGAAAGAATTACGAGGGGTACTGTCACAGCTAAAACTAGATCACCTTTGGGGTAATACTGATGTGTCTTGCTTCCCTTCAAAGACCAAGTTAAAACAAATGTACTGGGAGATGGTGCATTTTAGAACTTTTGCAAATGGGTCTAACTCTTCTCTGTCGAGACACTTCCTTGACTTAAAAATGTCTCCTTTGTGTGAAGCATATTGGGATTTGATTGTGAAACCGCACAACAGGAAATTGTATTTTCAATTTAGAGTTGGACCTCTCCCACTAAATGTGTTTAAAAACATATGGTCTACATCTTGGGATGAGCATTGTTACCACTGTAAAGATCAAGCTGAGCATGTCTCCCATGTATTGTTTTGTTGCCCCTTATATGCAAACCCACGGCATAAATGGATAAGACCCGTTTGCCTCAATATGGGGACGCGTAACCAAGCTACAGCACTTGGAATTTTAGAGACTGATTTTTCTCCATTGTTCGTGATTGCTGTTGCAAAGTTCTTGTCCTGGGCCTGGGTGATTCGAACGCGTACTTTATTAGGAAAGATGGCGAGATGTATTTTGACTATCATATTCTTTTAAAGTTTTTACTTGTGAGTATGGCCGAGGTTGTTCTTAACAATGTTTTAACAGCTTATTGTATTCGACAGATATGTGTTTAATACTTGTCTTAAACTTTGAGTATTGTAGATATAGTATTTATTGTATAGTGTTAGGGTAGAAATGCTTTTATGACTGATGTCGAATAAAGCTTGAAATTGAATTGATTCACACTTATCCAGGTATTACATTCATACTCTTTTCTTACCCTTTATGTAAGCTTTTCACGGATCATGTGGTCCCTAGAGGGTGGTGCTGGAGAATATGGCTCTTTACAACGAATGCTTTCACTACACATTCGATTACAACGCAGTTGTTACAAGGACCGGGTTGTTTCTATGCGATCCATTACATCGCAAGTCATTTCAACGACTTGCAGTAGTGGGCGTACTGGACTTAGGAATAGTATTAATTACTATTCCTACTTCAGTTGGCGCAACAGCAGGGAAGTTATTGGATTTAAAATCCAACACACTCCCTGGTGTTACACGCCCCCTACAGCATGTAGTTGAAATGACTTGCGATGTAATGGATCGCGTAGAAACAACACGTTGTAATGGAAGCACATTGTGTTGATAGCGTTGTGAATGCTGTTTCCTGGTGCTGGCTTGTAGTCTCACACTTATTAAATGGAGGAAATGCAATCATTACAAGTCAAATAGAAAAAAGATATCATGTTGTCACAAACTTATTCATTTGTCAAGATGATTCTTTTTGGCTATGAGATCAAGTCTGAATTATGCTGTGGTGAGATCTGTTTGCGATTATGCCAATGTCAGTGCTTGTCTCGATATTTTAATTGGAAAAGCAAACTGTCCCACCGAAGGTGAAAACACCTGGAATGTTTGAGTGCAACTCGATGGTAGAGGCGCCATGTCGGGCATTGCATATCTTAAGGAATGCAGCGAATAAAGTGTAGAGTTAATAACAAATTCTAGCTAAAGCTCCCACCTAAGCCGGTTCCTGCCTCTATGTTCTTCATTTGAACTGCAACTTGTGCCAACAAGTATTTGCAATGCAATAGGTCTCGCATTTGCAAAAGTTAAAGCTATTGGCATTGTAAATGGTAACATTTTTATCTATGTGCTAGTTTTGAAAATAGATAAAGAAATTACATTGCAAATATAGTTTTAACTAAAGGATAATTTTGACTCTGTGAGCAATTATTGGACTATATGTGATGAACTGCAGCAAACCGCATAAGCTGGAGTTTTAAGCTATTGGCATTGTGAATGATGATGCCTTTATCATAATGCCTATTATGTGTTGTTTTTAAAACAGATAAATAGAAGCCATTGTCATTTTCAATGCCAATACCTTAAATCTCGCAAATGCGATACTGTTACAACTAGCCCTGTTGGTACATTCCGTCCACCCCTGCTCCCTGACCCCTGTTGGGTTCTCCCATCCTGAATCTCCTTGTGGAATGTTGGTGTGTTCTCTAGTGAGGAGAGTGGATGGCCATTAAAAAAATATTCTTCTTATCAGCTGTGTCCTGTTTTCTTCAGAACTTCCAACACTGGCAACGGAACTGCGCAGGGGGCAGTAGTGACCATCTCCCCTTTGTGTGCTCTCTCCACACGCAACGAAAGGACAGTGTAGAAAGATAATTATCCTGCAACTGGACACTCATCACTTCAGGAAGCAACAAGGAGTCCAGGTCGTTGCGAACTATCTACTCTTAAAGCCTTTCTAACAGGTGAGAAGTGGGATGTGTTCCGTGAGAAATGCAGTAAATGAGACATTATAGAGTCCGTAGGAGGGTGGATTTGCATGTAGCAGAGGAAGCCTGACTCCGTTGTGGGTGCGACGTGTGCATTTTGCTGTGGAAGATCTACCTCTCCTGCTGGTTCCACACGTACCTTTGTTGTTGCTGGAGAATTGTCGTGGGTAGAGTGGCGGAGTACCGAGTGATGCAGACGAGTCATGGTATCTGTAAACAACGCTGACGGCGAGTGATCTCCTGGTAGTACATCGAGTTTCTGACCAAGTTGTGGACGGAGTGCGACTTGTTTGGGCGCCTGCGTACAGTGGGTAGGAAGCTGTCTGCCTGCGTGACTAGTGTCTTGACCGGCGTTGCGGCTGCGCATCCAGAGCCTTGGGCCGCTTATTCCTGTCAAATCTGAGGAGAGTCAATCACATCCGGGGCCTTGCGGTGTCTCAGGTCGGCGCCTGCGCTTCACCACAAAGTCAGTTTCTCAGAAGAATTCTCCGTGTGTCGAGTTACGACCGGGAAGCAGCGTCGGCGCATCAGGTGTTAAGGGCCGCCTATCTCCGTCACATCCTTAAGATAGCATCTGTATCCAGAGTCTTGCGATCAGGCTGGCGCATAAAGAGCAAGGAGCAGCATTTCAGTCAGAACTCGGATTTGGTCAAGGATTTCCATAAGACTTACCGAACGTAGTCCAAGGGGAAGGAATACAAGTAAGAAGCTTGCGCAACCGCAAGTACAGTGACTGACTGTTGGTGCTCAATGTAATAGAGTGAACTTCCACCCACATCCCCATTAACTTTGTTCTTCATAGTTTCCGTTATTTTCATTATTTTTGGTCCACAAAATAAAGGGACAGTGAGTACTGAGGGAAATTGCATGTTCTAGAGCTGCTTTCAATACACTGTATATTATTCCTTCCTGAAGGGTTATTTTATCCCCTAGTCTTGTGTAGTTCTGGGTCCACTTTTCCCCTTTTCACAATGGCAGCAGCGAGCATGAATCAACCCCCTCCTTTTCTGAATGACATAGGGGAACCTGAGATTAGCTGGAAGGAATGGGTGAAACTTTTTGAGTCGTACCTCATAGCCATAGGTGGACAAAGGTTCAATTCTATAAGAAAACAACATATTCTACTCCATAATCTGGGTGTGCAAGGGCGCAAAGTATATGAATCTCTACCCGTGCCAGAGCAGGAAGGTAATGCTGTGGGAGAGGTAGATGTGTATGTGCAGACCATGGAAACATTAGAGAAACATTTTGGGGATAGAATCAATGTGGTTCTAGAGCGCCACAAATTCTTTAAAAGGTGTCAAGGGAAACAGGAGTCAGTACAGAATTATATCGCAGTTTTGTGGGGATTGACACCGCTATGTGAGTTTGGGGATCTCACAGACTCTTTAATAAGAGATCAATTGGTGAGGTGCACAAATAATCCACGCATCCAGGAGAAACTATTAGCAAAGAATCCAGGGCTAAAAGAAGCTATTGAAATAGCCAAGTCAGTGGAACACACAGCAAGATGTGTACAAGAAATGAAACAAGAAGGAGAGGTAGTGGCTACCATTAGTGATGCAGAAGACAGGGTTGATGTGTACAAGATGAAGTTTAAGGAAAATGCCAACACCAAGGTAGATTACAGAGAGAAGGGTCCTAAATGTTACCGGTGTGGCAGTAACAACCATTTTGCCACCTATTCCCAATGCCCAGCCAGGTATGTCACTTGTAAGAAATGCAATAGAAGGGGCATTTTGCCAGGGTGTGTCGGGATGGAGATTTACACACAAGAGATCAAGAAAGAAATACAGAAAGGGCTGCAAGTAAAGAAGTGAAATGCATTGAACAAAAAATGGAAAAGTTTATTTTACAGGTAAAGGATGTTGATGACACTGTGAATTCTATTTATCCAAAATGCGATGTATTAATTAATGATGAACGCTTTGAAATGTTTGCAGATTCCTGTTCTCCGTTCACGTTAATAAATAAGGATGATTATGTTTCCATGGGGAGAAATAAGATTAGTGAATTAAAAACACCAGATATCTCTCCCTCAGGATACAATAAGCTACAATTCAAGGATAGGAAAACCTATGGGACAGTATATATAGTAAAGTCTGGTTCAAATCTTTTAGGATGGGTTCACCAAAAGGAGTTGGGAATTATACTGGACCCAAATAGTGCTGAACAAGTCTTACTCACAGAAAAGTTTCCGGGGGGTGAAAAGATTTGTGAAGAATTCAAACAGCTTTTCAAAGAACAACTAGGATGTTTTCCCAATTTTTAACATAGGATTAAATTAAAGCACAATGCTAAACCTGTGGTGCACAGCCTGCGCACAGTGCCTCTTAAATTGAAAAAGCCTCTAGAAAATGAGCTGCGCAAGTTATGTGACTTGGATATTATTCAACCCATAGACTGCTCTGAGTGGTTGGCTCCGATTGTTCTCGCAGCCAAATCCAATGGTGAAGGAATCTGCCTCTGTGTGGATTTGCGCAGTCTAAATGACTGTATCTGGGTAGAAAGACACCCCTTGCCAGTAATAAATGAAATGCTAAGCACCATGGGCCCTGCAAAGTATTTCAGTGTAATAGATCTATCCATGGCGTACCACCAGATCGAACTGCATCCAGATTCAAGGCCACTCACGGCGTTCATTACGCCGTTCGGAGCATTTATGTTCAAAAGGATGCCGTTTGGCCTTGCGTCAGCGGCAGCCATTTTCCAGAGAGTTATGCAGAAGATCCTGGAAGGTGTGGAACGCACAATGTGTTTCCAAGATGATATTTTGGTCTATGGAAAAAATTCGGAAGAACACGATGGTGTATTGAGGCAAGTCTTTAAAAAACTCATGGACGCCGGCCTAACAGTTAAGAAGGAAAAGTGCAGAATAAAAGTGCAACAAGTTGAATATCTGGGCCATTCGATCTCAGAAGAAGGGTTTAGACCAAAGAGCAGTTTGATCCGAGCAGTAAAGGAGGCTTCCAACCCACGTAACAAGGATGAGCTCGAATCTTTTTTAGGGCTCATGGAATATATGTCGAAGTATGTGGACAATTTTGCTGCAAAGTGTGAACCCATGAGAGAGATGTTAAAGAAAAACAAGGATTTTGTGTGGGATGAGGAGCAGGAGGCTGTTGCTAATGCCCTAAAGGAGGATCTAATCAACTCCCCAGCGCTTGGTACGTTTGATTCGACTAAGAAAACCATTTTTGCAACTGATGCCCCAAACTATGGATTGGGTGCCACCCTAGTCCAGAAAAATGGTATTGAGGAAAAGATCATTGCCTACGCGTCCAGGATCCTCTCTCCACCAGAAAAGAACTACTCAGTAATTGAACGAGAAGCCTTGGTGTGTTTTTGGGCGGTCATGCATTTTAAGTTTTTTCTGTGGGGATTGAGGTTCACAATACGGACGGATCACAAGCCCCTCACATTTATATTCTCTGTGAAAGGTCTGGAGAATTGCACCCCGAGAATCAGCAGATGGATTCTATGACTGGAACATTTCAATTTCAAGATCGAACATGTGCCGGGCAAAGAAAATACTATTGCAGATTTCCTCTCAAGATCACCCTTACCAGAGGAAGAAGTACCTAAGGAAGCTCTGGACAGTCCCATAATGATGATGGATTTTCCTGCTATCACAGAGAAAGAGTGGGAAGACGGGATGAAGGAGGACAAAGAGCTTAGTGTTTTAATAGAGCATGTCAAGAAGGGATGGCCTAACAAGAACAAAGATGTTGAAACGGAAGTGGAAGAATTCTGGGAGGTCAGAAATGAATTGAGTGTCATTGGAGGAAAAGTGTATCGCAATAACAGAGTGATACCTCCCAGAGAATTACGGAAGAGAGTCATTGACTTGGCGCATGAAGGCCACCTTGGGCGTAGTGCCACCAAGGCGAGAGTAAGAACTAATTTCTGGTTCCCCAAATGGATGCTATGACGGAAGAAGTTGTAAAAGAGTGTGGGGCATGTGCTAAAAGTGATAAGTCTAAAATGATACACAAGTCTCCACTATCTCCAGTAAGTGTCCCGACCAAGCCGTGGAGCAAGTTAGCAATGGACATCATTGGACCGATGCAGAATCTAGGTGTACAGAAAAGATTCATGTTGGTCTTGATCGATTATACTTCACATTGGATAAAGCAAAAGTTTGTGCACAACATCAATACCAAATCAGTGATCCAATTTCTCAAAGAAGTGTTCTGTGAAGAAGGTATACCTTCCACATTAATTACTGACAATGGGGTACAATTCACCTCCGAGGAAATGCAGGATTTTCTGGAAATTTCAGGCATAAGGCATGAAACCACAGCCCTCTATTGCCCGAAAGCTAATGGCCTGGTGGAGAGAGCAAATAGGGTCATTAAGGAAAATATCCAGCTAGCTACCATAAATGGACAAGATGTAGAGAACTCTTTGAGGGAATGTCTGTGGGCTTATCACACTTCACCCAATAGAGTAACTGGGGTCTCTACTTTTGTGTCTTTACGTGGGAGGGAACCAAGTACCAAGTTTAATCCCAGTTGGTTAAATGGCGGCGATGTCAGGGATGTAGATTGGGAGGAGGCAGGAGAGAAAGTCAGACAACATCAAACCAAGTACAAACAGTGGTACGATCAAAAACATGGAGTTAAGGTTCAAAAGTGGGAAGCAGGGGACATGGCGCAAGCCAGAAGGAACATCAGATTGGGAACTGTTATCAGCAAGTTCCACTCTCCCAGCAAGATTGTTAAAGTGTTGAAAAATGTCGTACAGTTTGAAAATGGTCAATGGTGGAGTTTTGACAACATTGTAAAAGTGCAACCATAACTGTTTTCCTAGGTACACCTGTTGTTTTCCACTCCGGCGTGTCCAGTCTACCAGTTGCTACTCTGTATCTGTTCCTATGTATTGTTGGTACTCATTATAAGGAAAGGAGATGTGTTACAACTAGCCCTGTTGGTACATTACGTCCACCCCTGCTCCCTGACCCCTGTTGGGTTCTCCCATCCCGAAGCTCCTTGTGGAATGTTGGTGTGTTCTCTAGTGAGGAGAGTGGATGGCCATTAAACAAGTATTCTTCTTATCAGCTGTGTCCTGTTTTCTTCAGAACTTCCAACAGATACCTATTGCATTGTAAATGCTTTTTTTCCTGGAGGCAATTGAGGGTAAGAAAGTTAAGAGATGAGATGGTGGAGAGGACCTTCACGGTGCTGAAGCAGCATCACAGTAATTGGCTCTCATTAACATTTTTTTAAAATAAAGGCGCAGACTGAAAGACTTTATTGCCCCCAGGTATAAGAGCCCATGTGGGAACATTAACTTGTCCAGAAGTTGAAAGTGTCTACTTTTGATAGAGTCTCCACCTCTTTGTCAGCATCTTGCATTTGTTTAAAAACGTTGAAATGTGGAGCAGGATTCTAGAGTTCATAAAATATACTTTCTGCAATTGCTAAAATTGAACCTGACAATGGAGGAACTCGAACCCCCAATCTTCTTATTGGAAGTCAGATTCCATAATCATCAAGCTACACAGTCACGTGCAAAAGAACGGCTAATTTTCGATGTTCTGTTTTTGTTGGGGGGAGGGGGCAGTATCAGCTTTAATCCATCACTGAGGCTCTTGAAGAGGGCTGAGGAGTATAGAGTGATTTACGGCTGTCAACATGGGGAATGTTTTCCATGGCCTCAGTACCCCGACCCTGCTGGCAAGCCCTAGCAAGCACTGAAGTTTTCATTAGTCAAAGTTTTATGTACATAATCGTATATGGCACTTTGAAGATATAGGGCCTTGAAGAGACAGAAAACTTACCCTGTGGATTTGCTAACCATTAGAGATTTGCTAGTGCTACTCACCTGTCTGTCACCAGACACCCTCATCGCTGCCTGATACAATACCAACAAATGCCAAAAATAGCTTCTAGGTTATGTTAAGATGGGCATACAATTCAAGAGAAGCACACAGAATACAAGATGGCACATGTCCTAGCTCCATCACTCTTCCACTACATGCGCAGGGAGGTATAAATATTTATGCTGCATAGAAACAGAGAACAGACTCGCTCGTGAGGAGAGAATGAAGGCCTACGGCAGCCATGTAAGGGTCGTGTTTACGATATCACATCTGATGGCACCTCTGTAATAGGAAGACCAATCTGTGAGTGACCCTAGTGTAACGGGTTACAAAGATTCTCGTGCCAGGAACATCTTGCAGGCATGAATTTTAATTTTACAAACCTGTGCAAACAGGGAAAATAACTCCCAAAGTAAGAATGCATTACGAAACGAATTGTCCAGGCGCCAGAGAACCATATGGTCATGCTATTTTGAGGACCCTAATTTATCTGTGGGTGTAATAATGCGGCACTGCAAGGGGTGATGGCGTTTCCAATGCTTGTAACACTGTAGAATTTTTCCGACCACATCCTGTTAATATCTTTACTATTATATGGGGGGGGGGGGGCTTCAATACAAGCAGAAGCACATATCCACTGAAGGGTCATACAGTTATCTAGAGGGAACATATACAAACCTAGAAATAATGCTCTGATGGTCGTCCCATTTGATCGTGACTTTGCTAGGGGAAATAAGGCTAGTCTCAACTTCCTCTAATAATATTAGACCACCTTTACTCTGGCTCTTGGCGGTTTTGTGGCTGAAGTGATTCGACAGAGGTCGAGCTTGAGCGTAGGTGCAGTGTGAGGGAATGGGGCCTATCCACAAGCATCCAATGACAAGAGCTTAAAAAAATAGACGTCACCCACCGCAATGTGAAGAAAAGGCACAAGTCAGCACAATACATATACTGTATGACAAGTTAAACACGCACGAGTGACAAAAAAAATGGCAAAGATGTGAAAAGTGTGTACTGGGACTTTCTAGTTATGCAGTTTCCTAAAGATAATTAAAAGACAACGGGCCTCATTTATGAAAAGTGACGCATCGCTGCGTGAAAACAGTGATGCGTCACTTTTCACTGCGCACTCCTCGCGACACCAATGATGCGTCATATTTAATGTATGACGCATCATGTCGCAAGGACTTACAGATACGTCAGTATTTCTGACGCATCTGTAAGCGCAAAAGTGACGCATTGCTGGAGTGTGTCACAAAAGTGACGCAACTCCAGCAATGCGTCCTTTCACATGGGGAAAGCCCCATGTAAAAGGGCTTGCGTCAGTCTTACGCCTGCTGTGAGGCAGGCGCAAGATTTTGACGCAACAGCATCCTAAAAGTGACGCAGTGAAATCTCATAGATTTCACTGCGTCACTATTACGAGGCTTTTTGCGGGGGAACGCCCCCTCTGCATACATTATATCTGACGCGGGTATAACGTGGCGCAGGGGTTTAAAAAGTGACGCATCTACCTAGATGCGTCACTTTTTAAATATGGCGCAACAAGGCGCATTTTGTACGCCGCTGGTGCGTCACAAAAAGTGACGCACCGGCGGCGCAAAACGGACGCAAGGCCTCATAAATAAGGGCCAACGAGTTCTGGCAAAACATCAAATAAAATTGTAAATCTCAGGCGCATTCTTGCATTCCTCTTTTCAAACTGTGCCTAAGCTCCAGCATAACCCATTTTAAATAATATAATGTTCTGTCGATAGTGCTTCACACCGCACTTTTGCCATTTATCGGCTCTTTAAATAGCAAGTATTGCTATTGGCCTGTTTAGGTTTGCTCAATTTAATAACGTTGAGTCAAGTAGGAGTTTGCCATATATTTCAGCGGTGAGCGTTGAACTCCACAAACTCTCCTGTAGCTTACAGGTCCAAGCAGTCGTCTACTCTGGTGATAGTTTTTGGTCTCTTTCGTTCACAATCGAAACTGGCAGCTTAAATATATGTTCACCTTCTATTTCTGGTATTTCCAGCCTGTCAGTGCTCTTGGGTGGGAAGCGCTGTTACTTGTGTTTGAGAGTAGTAGGGTGGCTAGGTGTCCTGTTTTTTTTGCCTGTTCAGTTCCAGTTGTCTTGGCAAATTTAGTTAGCACATGTTCCGGTTTTCAGAGCGGGTCGGCTGAAAACAGAGAGATGCATGTGTTTTTTTTAAGCTAGGACTAGTTAGCAGCTTTTATAGGAAACCCATTTAATTAGCGTGCATAATACTGGGTTTAAAAGTTGTGCTTAATTTATTCTGTTAGTTCCTTGTTGTCTGTGTTTTTATGTTGATGAGCACTGTCATTAAAGTCTCTGTGGCCCTCGAATGTAAAATGTCAGTCTTACTTTTGCCAAATGTCCTGGTTCTTTAGTTTTTGCCACACAACCTACCCATACAATAATAAATCCCCCCACATATTGTTTTTCTGCTGGCCCAACAGGCAGGTGGTGTATTTTGGGCTCAAGGCACGTTTGCTCTGCACATTTATGTACAGTTGTTTTAACGCTTGATCCAGCTGGCCTGTGGAAATTCTGTCTCATATGTACTTCACTACACCATGATACTCACCATTAATCATAAACACTTCACAAGGCCCATAAATATCCGAGACAAGAATTGGCCAACTGAATCATGTGACCTAATTAATCTGAAACTATTCATATATCTATTTACATTTATATACAACTGCTGTTTATCATTTTAATGTTTATATATGGTAACATTTAAATAATCCACATAGGGGACAGATTAACTGATGGTAACTAGACTCAAAATAAACAAGACCAGCTTGTCATTTCAAAATCTATTTTATTAACTTTATTTCCAAATAAAGAGCATTTTTATTAAAGAAATCTTTTATTTCAGCATTTAATAAGCGTCATTTTATTAAGTAAAGGCACATTAGTCTGTCAGTTCAAAACGTATCAGCAATGAAAAGTATTTAAGCAGAAAGAATCTCATTTCCTAAACTCTATTTCCCTGACTAAACTTATTAGAACCTAAAGGAAAGACATTAGTTCAAGATTCTCTTACGTGAGTCAAAACTCCAACAGCATCTCACGCCCTTCAGAATTCAGGAACGAGCCAACAGCCCACCTGCCAAGGGGCCAAGTTTTATACCTTTTCACTATCTAAAACTAACTAAAAGAATACTTTTTAAAAGACATCCAGCACTCTCATTGGCTGACAGCCGTCAGTCCACATTAGATCATCACCTCTTCGTTCCAAAAAATCGTGCCTTTCTTTGACGGCTTTGTCTATTGTCCACAAGCGACATAAGCTTCCGAGGTCATTTGCAACAACTTATTAAATAACAGTTCGCTGCTTCCTCAGCTTCACTTTTCTTCCTGCATCCTGTCCTTGGAAATTATACAACACGAAGCACATCTTGCACAGTTCCTCATATTTTGTTTACTGACGATTAAGAATGTGACAAATTCTTTTTTCAATCTTTGCTGTGCTCGGCTCAACTTGACAGGATTCTAAACACCCATTTTAAAAGCTAGGCCTCAGGCCTCTTTCTTGAAGAACTAGTATGCAAGGAAAGACAAAACATTAAATAATTTGAGTAATGAAAGTCGTTCTGTTACCCACCCCCTTTACTAATGTTAACCGATTAGTTTATGTTATCTAGCTTTAAGCACGAGTAAGCAGCAACCATAAAAACCTTCTTCACACGAGCCTCAGGATTCTGCCACACTTTATTTCTAAAACTCGCTTCATCAACTACCTCATCTGATGATTTTAAAATCCCCAAACATTTTACCAAAATTTTAACTTTTGAAGATATCATATTTTGAACACTCTCTGTGTTAGTATTTCTAAGCCCCTGTCTCAGCAGTTTGTCTGCAACTATCATATTGTGCTCTACGAAACTCTTCCATTTCAATCTCCTTCTCCTGCGCCTTTTTGAGCTTGTAAATCCTTCTCTTTTCCCTCACATGCTTCTTTGTCGTGTGAATCATGCAACTAATTTTTAACAAAAGAGTCACTATAACTATGAATATTACAGGATAAAGCACTTTGCCAATAATTGAACTGCCAATTTCTCTAAACCATTTTCCAATCGCTGCAAATCTTTTGCTCAGACTTTCTGAAAAATTGTCATCTTCTAAGGGCTCTATTTCAGAGTGAAATTCAGTGATATTTTTGATAAGCATCTCTATATTCTGGCTCTTATCTGGGATATAAGTACAGCAATGCTGGACATGTAAAATCCCGCAAACTCCTCCCTCTTTTGCTAGCAGAATGTCTAATGCAAGACGGTTCTGCATAACCATGCTTCTTGTGGCAACAAGTTCTGTGTTAACTAATTGGAAACCACTTGCAGTATCTGTGGACAATCTGTCTACAATTGTGGAAACCTTTCTGATTTTAATTTCATTCAGGGTTATTCCCACCATAGGAATTATTGCACCAAATATGTCACCCATGATTTCTGAAAAACTTTCTCTCCTGTACCTGTTCAGGTGTTTGCCAATTTCGAATGAACCTTCAGCATTTCTGTCCACATGAAACATTTTTGGAAAAACTAAACCAAGGTAGCACGTCCCATACCAATGGTCTGGGAGGCTAAAGTAAGCTTTGGTCCCACAAACAAAATACATTCCAGGAAAAATTGGATCTTTGCCACCTTAAAATCCCCATCCCCCTATGATACGATAAGTATCCTCACATTGACTAGCACCCACAAAATAATTGTCGTATAAGAGTCATCTCTCCTAATACAAAATTTTCCACTAACAGGATCATCTATATGAATAGCAGCATATCAATTTCCACCATTGAGCATCTCATCCTCGAGCTGCCAAAATCTGGATTTAGTCTGTTTCAGCATCTCATTTCTTTTATAAATCGCCCTTCTCTCCTCAACCAATTTCAGGAAAGAGTGTTCCTCATCTCTCATTTTGCATGTTAAATTGTTCTTATAAGCATATTCGTAGGTAAGTTCATTAGTTACTAAAAATAATTCCCTCATCTGTTGAGCAGGTCTAACTTTGTTTAAGCTATTTACAACTTTGAGGTTAGCAAAAATCTCGTCATAGTCCGAGTAATAGTACTCCAGATGACCTGTTTGATAGAACAAACTAGCTATAACACTGCATGTAATGCCATAAGTAAGGGGAAGAATGTTATACTTAACCCCCTCTGAAACTGAAGCAGGAAGCTTCACACAGACATAGCAATCTTTAACATCCATGTCTTTTACATATTCTGACAAGAGTCTTGAGAAAGAATTAGTAGAAAAATCAACAACAGATCTATCTTGGTGGATCTCTGGCTTTTACTCAATAACTCTATTAGTTTTGCCTGCAACAGCATGAACAGCTTGTTTAGATTCAGCTTTACTTGTCATGTTAGCCTTGTAATTCTCTTTGTCTATGCCAAAAGGAAAGATGACTGCCAAAATTAACCAGACCAAGATTATTAAAATCACACAAATAGAAGACATTTTACAGCATCTTCTAAAAATAGCACACCTTGAATTGTCAGTATTAGGCATCTTTTTTTACAAATGTTTTACTTAAATCAAATTCAAAAACAAAAATTTTAAATTAGTATTATACACCTCCCCTTTAAAAATATTTTTTTAAAAGTAACCCTCTAACAGCTTTTCTTCGACCTTGCGTCTTACATCAATGTTTTTTTCCAGCTAACACAATTTCTTTGACCTTGTGTCACCTAACACAATTTCTTCAGCCTTATGCCAAAAATAAACCTCAGCTTAAAAGAAAATGGACCTAATAATTGTCACTGGTTTCTTCTAAATCTTCCTGACTACTGCTACTGATTTCCACCACTGGTGGTATTATAATATAAGTCCATTCAGGGGACTTATACTTTTGATTTGGCTTTAACGGTCTCTTTCCCCTACTGCTAACCACTTCAATTTTCTTTCCTGCTTGACCTTTCTTATCAGAGTCACCTTTTTGACTTGATATCTCATTAATCTGCTCCTTTGATTTATTCACCAATTTGAATTTCAGATTTTCTCTTGGCCAATTATCTCCTTTTCTTTTGAATTTCTTTGTAGGCTCCGTTTTGTTACATTCAGTTTTCCAAGTTCTTTTTCTGAACTTTCTTATTTCAGACTCTTCATCACTCTCATTCGAATCTGTTTCAGAGATTTCAAATTTATGTCTAGGATCTTCTTTACTCGACAGCTTTACTCCGTTAGGAACATCATCCTTGTAGCTGGTACTTGGTAATTCGTCTTCTTCTTCTTCTGGAATTACTTCTAACTTCCCAGTTTCAGAATTCTTGTTCCGGCTTTCAGAGCTTTCAATCTGCTTTTCAATACTTTCCTGATCTTGATTTCTCTCTGTCTCAGATTCTCTTTCTTCTGCTTCTTTTTCTAGCAGATTTTCATCATTTTCGGAATCTAGAATCACAATCTCTAGATCTTTTTCATTCAATGGTTGATCTGCATCTGAACTTTCCAGATGTCGACCCACTTGTCGATCTTCAGAATCAGGATTCTCTTCAGGTTCTTCTTCAGAGTCTGAATCAGCTGTTGTGTCACTATCCTCATCAGGATTATCAGGAGGGGGTACACGAATGGTATGACTTGCATGCACCCACCTTTTCAAACCTTTGCATTTAACTGCATTTGTTGTGACTAGTATCACCTGTCTTGCTTTCTGCCACCTGGGTACTAAACAGTTCCTTCTTCGGTGAACTTGTGTCCTTACCCAGTCACCTGATATCAGATCATGAGCCTCCTCCTTTTCTTTTGAAATCACATCAGTTCCCACCTGATTGAATACAGAAGTTACCACATCAGATAAGTTCTTGCAATAATCCATAATTGCAATTTCATTAATACTAAGAACTTTTCCAATTGGTATAAATGCTTGTCTCATTACCCTCCCCATAAGTATATCATGAAGGCTTAAACCTGTCTTTTTATCTGGTGTGCTTCTCAAAGACATTAAAACAAGTGGAAGTGCATCTGTCCACTTCATTCCTGTAGCTAGGCACATTTTGGCTATTCTGTTTTTTATTGTGCCATTAATTTGCTCAACAACTCCTGATGCTTCTGGTCTGTATGCACAATGTAGCTTTTGTTTTATATTCAAAGCTTCACAAATCAATTGTAACAATTTGTTTTCAAAGCGTGTGCCACGATCACTTTCAACAGTGGCTGGAAATCCATACCTTGGTATGATCTCCCTTAAAAGCATTTTTGCCACAGTAACTGAATCATTGTGACGAGTTGGGAAAGCTTCCACCCATCTTGAAAACAGGCAGACAATCACAAGGACATATATTAATTTATTGTGGGGTGGCATGTCAATGAAATCCATTTGCAACCTGGTAAAAGGACCACACTCCTGTCCTCTGGTTCCCATGCTCACAACTGTTTATCTGTTTGGATTGATTTGCTGGCAGATCAGGCATCTCTGGCAAAGTGACTCTGCAATAATCCTACATTTTGGATTATACCATGTCTGTCTAAAAAGTCTGATCATGGAATCTCTTCCTAAATGTCCTGGACCATGGTACATCTGTGCCATGTCAGCAATCATGCAATTTTGCATTACAGGTCTGTCATCTTTGTAAACACAAACTTCATCTTCTTCCCTTTGTCTGCAACCATCTTTTAGCCATGTGTTTTTCTCCTCATCATCTGCCTCATCTTGTAGATCTTTTACTCCATGCCATGTTTCAACTACAGATATTAGCATTAGAGAGTTCAAAATATGTTCATTATCTTTTTCCCGATTAATTGAAAAATTGTTTTTCGCATAGTAACGTGCAATCTCATCAGCAAATGAATTACCTTTACTAATATAGTCTTCGCCCTTTTTATGTGCTGCACATTTTACGACAGCAATTTTCTCTGCTAATTGAATGCCATCAATCAATCTTTTGATCAATTTTGCATTCCTGATCGGTGTTCCCGCAGAAATTAAATAACCTCTCTGAGACCAGAGCTGGCCAAAGTCATGGACTACGCCATATCCATACTGACTATCAGTCACTATGGTAACCTTTTTCCCTTTTGCTCTTTCACATGCATGAATTAAAGCAATTAATTCTGCCACTTGAGCTGAACAAATTCCTTCAAGAGTTGAGCCTTCAACTACTTCTGCAACTGTGCAGATTGAATATGCTGCTCTCAGAATGCCCTCATCTGTTCTTAAGCAAGAGCCATCAATAAAGTAAACAAAGTCTCACTCTGGCAAAGGCACATCTTTAATGTCTTTTCTAGGTTTGGTGCAGTAATCTAAAACATCCAAACACTTGTGATCAACATCAGCTTCATTTTTGATTTCAGTAATAGCACCATCAGGCAACAATGTGGATGGGTTTAGATTCACACATCTTGCAATCGAGACATTATCTGATCCCAGAATAACCTTTTCATATTTGGTCAACCTGTTACTCGATAAATGTTGTGTCTTACTTCTGGTAAGGAGAGTTTCAACTGAAAGAGGTACATACACTTTTACAGGAAACCCCATTATGATTCCTTCACTTTGCTCAAGGCTTACACTTGTTGCAGCCACTGCTTTTAAGCAACCTGGCAATGCATTTGCAACAGGATCAAGAACAGCTGAAAAGTAAGCTATCGGCTTTCTCAGTTTTCCATGTCCCTGCATTAGAACTGATAATGCACAACCTTCCCTTTCACTGCAGTACAGCTCAAATTCTTCATCATAGTCTGGCATCCCCAATGCTGGAGCTTCACACAGACTTTTCTTTAGCAGCTCAAAAGCTTGTAACTCAGTTTTTGTCAAAGTAATCGGGTCTTTCACATCTGCTTTTGTCAGTCTTTGCAGTGGTTTCGCAATTCCTGAAAATCCACTAATCCATTGACGACAGAAACCTACCATTCCATGAAACATTCTAACCTGTCTCTGTGTTGTTGGAGGTTGTATTGCTCGAATCATTTTTATTGTCTGATTCCCTTTGCAATTCTGTGACCAAGATATTTTACTTCTTGCTTGCAAAACTGTAATTTTGCAGGTGACACTTTATGTCCTTCATCTGCCAAACGATTCAAAAGTGTAATGGTGTCTGTAACACAATTTTCTCGTGTTTTTGCAGCCACTAGAAGATCATCAATGTACTGAACCAATGTTGATTTTCCAGGTAAATCTAGATATTCTAAAGATTTCTTCAACAACTGATTAAAGATAGATGGACTCTCAGTATACCCTTGAGGGATACGACACCATGCTAAGATACGGTCTTGGAATCTGAACGCAAAAGTTTGTTGACTCTCTGGATGCAGTGGAACCGTAAAGAGGGCATTACACAGGTCTATGACCGTGTACCCTTCTGCATCATGCGGAATCTGATATAGAATTTCCGCTGGGTTTGGTACAACTGGGCAACATGGAAAAACTTTTTGATTAACCTTTCTCAGGTCCTGCACTATTCTGTAAGAATCGTTTGGCTTTTTGATTCCCATAATCGGTGAATTACATGGACTGCTCTCGATTTCTTTTAAAACACCTTGGGGCATATTATCAAGGGGGTTTATCTCCGCTTTTTTGGCTTTAAAAGCCAAGAAAGCGGAGATAAAATTATCTCCCTATTACCAAGCTGTCGCTAACACCAGTTAGTGACAGCTAATAGGAGATAGCGACCATCTTGGGCCCCGCTTTGCATGTCAGTGATATTTATCACTAATGACATGCAAAGTGGGCGTGCCAAGATGTTAGCGACTGGAAACAGTCCCTAACATCGCTAGCTCCTATTACCAACTTTTGGAGATATTCGCGCTAAGCGCGAATATCTTCAAAAGCTAACACCTGCCCTGAGCAGTTCTTAGCCATGTTATCCAATGGGAGGTGGATAACATGGCTAAGAGCATTTGCTCGATAATGCATGAATATCGCGGACTTTTCAGCGATATTCATGCATTGTGGCTGTTTTTTATCGCGTTTGCGATAAACCTTGCTAATAGCAAGGTTTATCTGCGATAAAAATCGCCGATGTGCGGCGATAATTTTTGTCTCTAAACAAGTTAGAGACAAAAATTATCGCTGGTTGTTGGTAATATGCCCCCTTGTTTTATAAATTTCTCAATCACAGGAATAACACCTTCAATAGTTGCAGCTTTCATTTTATACTGAGGAATGTTTGGGAAATCTATTCCTTGCTTTACAGTAATTTGCACTGGGTCTACATGTTTCATTTAGCCCATTTTCATCTCCAGTTAAATCCCAAATTGTTGGATTAACTGCCTCTTTCAGTTCTTCAGGTAAATTGTTTTTATCAAAAGCAGGAAACTGTTTATTTTCTTCTTCAACCATTAGCATTGTTAATTTATACAGACCATCTTCTTCTAAAGTTTGGAGCTCAATAACATCCGGTGAACAATATATTTTGCAGTTCATCTTGCATAAAATGTCCCTACCTAATAGGTTAACAGGACTGCTGTTACAGACTCCGAATCTGTGTTTATTTTTGTAATTTCAAATTTCAATTTTAACTGGTTCTGTTAAATCTGTTTTAATCTGTTGATTTGCTACACCTACTACTTGGATGGACTCACCAGAGAGAGGAAGGTTTTCAATTTCCACTGATCTAACAGTAGAACGGGTAGCACCAGTGTCCACAAAAAATGTGATTTCTACATCATTCACTTTACCATTTACAAATGGACCTGACTGATCTACCTCAAGAGTGGCTCCAAGCACACACTCTTCTTCCTCTCTCAGGCACCGTCATGAGTAATCCTCTGAATCACTGCTTTCGTTTTCTTTCAACCAAAATTGCTGAGAATTATTTGACACATTCACTCCACGACGTACCCACGGACCTTTCAGCTGCCACGCCTGCAAGTTCACCTGCACCCGGACCTGCCCCGCACCAGCACCCGCCAAGTCGAACACCAGCAGCACCCACCTCAAGTGCATCCTGCTCAACACCCACTCCGTCCACAGACACGCCATCGAACTCTGGAACCTTCTAGACGCCAAAGCCCCTGACGTTGCCTTCCTCACGGAGACCTGGATGAACGCCTCTTCAGCTCCCGACATCGCCATCGCCATCCCAGAGGGCTACAAGATCGTCCGGAGGGACCGAAACGCCGACCAGATGGGCGGAGGCATCGCCATCATCCACAGGAGCACCATCCGTCTCACGACCAGCACCGACAACACTCTGACCAGCGCCGAACACCTGCATTTCCAGATCCACACCAACCCGAACACCACCCTCAGAGGCACCCTGATCTACCGACCCCCTGGACCACGCACGCAATTCAGCGAGGACATCGCCGAATTCGTCAGCCCGCACACCCTCCCCTCCGCTGACTACATCCTCCTGGGAGACCTCAACTTCCATCTGGAGAACAACAACGACCGCAACACCAGCACCCTGCTCGACAACCTCGCCAACCTGGGACTCAAGCAACTGGTGTCCACCCCCACCCACCTCGCCGGACACACACTCGACGCAGTCTTCTCTTCCAGCACAGACATCGACTTCAGCCACGCCACAGAGCTTCAATGGACGGACCACAGCTGCGTCCACTTCACCTTCAAGAGAACAACGACCCACCAACACCAGCAACAGGCCGCCCGCAGAAGCTGGAACAAGATCACAGCAGACCAGCTCGCCACCTCCCTGAGCCAGCACCCTCCTGCCAGCTCAACGAACCCCAGCCAGGCCGCCGACAACCTCACGAAGTGGATCAGCAACTGCGCGGACGAACTCGCCCCACTGAGGACCCCGCCTAGCAGACCCGGCAGCAAGAAGGCCCCATGGTTCACCGACGAACTCAAGAGCTCCAAGAAGAACTGCCGAGCCCTCGAGAAAGTCTGGAGAAGGGAACCGACACCAGACAACAGGACCTCCTTCAAACTTGCCACCCGGAAACACCACCAGCTGATCCGCGCCGCCAAGAAAACAGCATTCAAGGACCGGTTGGACAACAACGCACACAACTGCAAGGAACTCTTCAACATCGTGAAAGAGCTTTCCAACCCCAGCGCAGGAAACAACGACATCACCCCATCGCAAGACCTCTGCAACTCCCTCGCTTCATACTTCCACAACAAGATCGCGGACATACACAACAGCTTCAACAACCAACCAACGCACACCATGACCGAACAACCACCCCCCACCACCACCCTCCACGCCTGGACCCCGATCAGCACCGAAGACACCATCCGCACGATGAACTCCATCCACTCCGGATCACCGACCGACCCCTGCCCTCACCACGTCTTCAACAAGGCCGACGCTGTCATCGCACCCCACCTGCGAGACATCATCAACACATCCTTCGACACCACCATCTTCCCTGAGGGCTGGAAACACGCCGAACTCAGCGCTCTACTCAAGAAACCAACAGCGGACCCCACCGACCTCAAGAATTACCGCCCCATCTCGCTCCTCCCGTTTCCAGCCAAAGTCATCGAGAAGACCGTCAACAAGCAGATGGCCGCCTTCCTCGAGACGAACGGATCCCTCGACCCCTCACAGTCCGGCTTCCGAGCCAACCACAGCACCGAGACCGCCCTCATCGCCGCCACCGATGACATCCGAGCCCTGATGGACAATGGAGAAAGAGCGGCCCTCATCCTCCTAGACCTCTCCGCGGCATTCGACACGGTCTGCCACCGCACCCTAGTACGGCGCCTCAGCAACATCGGAATCCAGGACAAGGCGCTGGAATGGATCATCTCCTTCCTCGACGGAAGAACACAGAGAGTCCGCCTACCACCGTACAAGTCAGAGGCCTCCGAAGTCATCTGCGGCGTCCCCAAGGATCATCTCTGAGCCCCACCCTCTTCAACGTCTACATGAGCCCCCTCGCGGCCATCGTACGCAAACACAACCTCAGCATAATCTCCTACGCCGACGATACCCAGCTGATCCTCTCCCTGACCAACGACCCCGCCGCCGCCAGAGCCAACCTGCACGAAGGGATGAAAGAGGTAGCCGAGTGGATGACGACCAGCCGCCTGAAACTGAACTCGGACAAGACGGAGGTCCTCATCCTGGGCTCCTCACCCTCCGCCTGGGATGACTCCTGGTGGCCTCCCGCCCTGGGCACCGCACCCAAACCGACAGACCATGCACTAAGCATGGGCGGAAAATCCGTTTCGCTCGCGGATTTTGCGGATTTTCGGGAAATTCGCAATCCGCGAGATTCGCGAATCTCCCGCAAAATCCGCAAATCCGCGAGCAGCGGATTTTGCTCGCACTGCTCGCACTGTTCGCGTGAGTTCACGTGAGTTCGCGCCCCGCGAATAAGTGCAAAATTGCAGAAATACGATTTTAGCAAACTGAAAGTAACTACTTACCAGGTTCAAAAGTTCAGGCTCATCATTAGTAGCCATTTCCTGTAGTGCTTGCTGAGGGGCCCCTCCAGAGTTCAGTTGCCAGTTGCAACTATTATGTGACCCTGCTCTGAACCTCAGAATAGTTACACATATGCCACAAAGGTCCTGAATTACAGCTAAGGGAGACAAGCAGGAGCCAGGCTGGCAGTTCAAATCCATTAATCAGCCCCTAATTCATTATTGTCAGTTGGGGCAGGGCAGGTGTTGTAACTAATTTTGCAACAATGAAAGCACTTAGCAAGTGCAAAAGTTCACTAATCAGGAAGCACTAAGGAAGCAGGTGCCAGCTAAAAAAATATTCTGTGACACATTAATCAGCCCCAAATTAATTCAGGTCACTTGAGGCAGGGAAGGTGTGCTTGCGTTGCCACAATAATGTACACTGACTGGACAACCAGAGGGTGCTGTGATGAAACAGAGGGTGGCATGGGTGGGCCAGAGGGTGGCATGAGTAGTCAGAGAGTGGCAGTGGTGACAGAGAGTGGCAGTGATGAAGAAGAGTGTCCCAAACAGGCTGAACACGTAGAAACAACAAGTTCGCGAAACTTGCGACCCGACAGGTAAGTTCGCAATTTGCGACATTGTACAAAACCCTCGCGAACTGGCAGAAACCCGCGCAAACACACAAAAAAAAAAATCCGCAAATTCGCGAGAATTCGCGGATTTTGCGGATTGCGAGTTCGCAAATCCGCAAAATTCGCGAACGCGAGATTCGCAAAATTCGCCCATGCTTACCATGCACGCAACCTGGGCTTCATCCTGGACTCCTCCCTCTCCATGACCAGGCAAGTCAACAACGTCTCCTCGGCGTGCTTCAACATCCTACGCATGCTACGGAAGATCTTCTGGTGGATCCCCACCGAGACCAGGAAGACCGTCACCCAGGCCCTCGTCACCAGCCGACTGGACTACGGCAACGCCCTCTACGCCGGGACCACCGCCAAGCTCCAGAAGAGACTCCAGCG
Source organism: Lissotriton vulgaris (assembly GCF_964263255.1). Lineage (NCBI taxonomy): Eukaryota > Metazoa > Chordata > Amphibia > Caudata > Salamandridae > Lissotriton > Lissotriton vulgaris. Next base: position 775,412,075 of record NC_141694.1, read on the forward strand.
GATCCAGAACGCCTCAGCCAGACTCATCCTCGACATCCCACGAACCAGCCACATCTCCGGACATCTGAGAGACCTTCACTGGCTCCCCGTCAACAAAAGAATCACCTTCCGCCTCCTCACCCACGCACACAAAGCCCTACACGACCAAGGCCCGAGCTACCTCAACAGCCGAGTCAACTTCTACGCTCCCAAACGCCACCTCCGATCAGCCAACCACGCCCTCGCCGCCGTCCCCCGCATCCGAAGAGCGACCACAGGAGGAAGGTCCTTCTCCTACCTGGCCGCCAAGACCTGGAACTCCCTCCCGACCGACCTGCGCCTGACCCAAGACCACCTCTCCTTCAGGAAGAAGCTGAAGACCTGGCTGTTCGAGCAGTAGCGGCACCCCCCCCCCCCCCAGCGCCTTGAGACCCTACGGGTATGTTAGCGCGCTTTATAAGTGTCAATGATTGATTGATTGATTTGTTTTTTTTTGTTTTTTTCTCCAAAAACCTTTATTGCACCTTTTTAAGTTTACACAGCTGTAGGCCTACAACCCGTGGGGCTGGCCGCCATCACAGTACGGCGATCATCATGCATTAGTGTCAAGATGGAATCAAATGTCACTCTTTCATAATCCTTATTACTATATCAAAGAAAAGGTACAGTATAATCATAATTCGCTGATCAAGTCATGTTTTTGTTTTTTTGTTTTTTTTGCACAAAACAAGAACAAAACATAAAAAGTTTAAGGAATCACAGTGCGGTCTTTCAGTTTGGTCGTTGGTCACATTGACTGAGTAACAACGCAACCCCCCGTGTCAAATCGATCTAACTCCTTCCTAACTACGCTATGTCGTGGTAGTGTGAGTGCTCAGGCTCTCCCATTCGTGGTCCCCTTGGTATCTCCCCAGGCGTCCCTCTGGATTCCACCCTCCAATGCTTGGTCCATCCGGTGTTATGGCTACCCTTCCCTGTGGGATCTGTGAAGTCTGCTAATCCTCCTCCCCTTCCTCATCCGACACAGCTTGATCGTCTTCCGGCAAGGGGTCACAGATCTCCCCTCTGTATATGTTCCACTTGGTCCAGATTTGATTCCATTTCCCTGGGCAGGCTCGGTAAGAGTACACTGCCCTTTCTGTCACCATTATTTTGTCCATGTTGAGGCACCATTATGTATTTGTTGGCACTTCCGCCACTCCCCAGCGCTGTGCGATGTCTCGCTTGGCAACTATCATGCCCAACGTGACCCATAGCTGACCATGTCTGGACAAATCAGTAGCTTCCCACACATTTAAGAGGCCCCTCCGTGGTTCAGGTAGTAGAGAGATCTCTAGTGTCTGTGATACTGTTCACAATATTTTTTCCAATACTCCTGGATACGGGGGCAGTCCCATATAGTGTGAAAGAACGTGCCTTCTTCCCCACACCCACGTAGGCAGTAAGGGTGTTGTGCTCTGTTAATGCGGTGTAGTGTAGTCCTAGTGTAGTAAACCCTATGTAAAACTTTTAGTTGGACAAGCCTCAGTCTGGCGGAGATGCCTACTTCCTTAGGCGACGCCATCGCCTCATTCCATTCTTGCTCGTCCATCTCATGAGTATCGCTTTCCCATTTCTCCTTCAATGGAGTCATTGGGTCCGGTAAGTTGTGGAGTAGTTTACGGTACATGAGCGACGTCGCACGTTCTACCATGAAATCCGTAAGAAGGCGGTCTTCAAGCGGGGCCGATTCCGGCAATTCAGTGTCAGGGGGTATGGCGGCGAGCAACGCATGCCGTATCTGAATATATCTGTATAACTCCCTCCCTCCCAGGTCATATAGCTCTCTCAGCCTGTCAAAAGGCACCACGACACCCCGTTCCCATAGATCCCCCACTGTAGATATCCCTATTGCATCCCAGTGCGAGAAGCCTCTGCTGTTTCTCATGTTACCCAGGGCTCGTGAGTCCCATAATGGTGTAAGCTTGGTTATTCTCCCCTTCCATCCTAGTGCCGCTGTCGCTGTATGCCATATCATCACGGTTAGTCTGGTGGGTCCTTCCAGTTTACGCATTTTCCGTCGATCGTACAACAGAGCCAGTAGGCTGTTTGTGCCTAGTTGTGCCCTATCTGCTTGAAATGCTGGATCATTTTGCGGAGTGTGTAGCCAGTGGTTGATCGGTTTCAGTTGTGCCGCCCAATAATATAATTTCAGATTTGGCAGTGCGATTCCGCCATCGTACCAGCCCCTGTGTTGTTTGGATTGTGCAATGCATGCCGGTAGGTTCCTCCACAGAAGATTTGACACCAGTGCTGCTACTTTTTTAAAGAAACTCGGGGCCACCGGATATGGAGTATTTTCAAGTATATATAAAAATCGGGGCAATGACATCATTTTATATAGCGCTGCCTTCCCCAGTAGCGTCAGAGGTAGTCCCGCCCAGAACTTGACATCCTGTTTAAGTCGGTCCATGGGTGGTCCCAGATTTTTATCCATGAATTCCGTTGGGTCCCTTGTAACATGGATACCCAAGTATTTAAAGGAAGACCCAGCTGCCCTTAGGGGGCATTCTGTACTTAGCGCCGGGATTGGACACTTCAGGACATACATCTCTGATTTGTTCCAGTTTAGTGTGTATCCCGATATTTTACTGTGGCTGTCGCATAGATTCAAGAGTGCTGGCACCCCGTGCTCTGGGTCTGTTAGATATACCAGCATATCATCTGCATAGAGGGACAGCCAGTCCTCCCTGCCCTCCGCCCAGCGTATTCCCGTCAGTAGTGGTGTAGTTCTAATTCATGTGGCTAATGGCTCTAGTGAGATTGCGAACAGCAATGGCGAGAGTGGGCAACCATGACGAGTGCCTCTCCCCAGAGGGAACGGTTACGAGATATGGCCGTTAGCCACCACCTGCGCAATAGGGGCAGCGTATAGTAATTTAATCCATGCCGTGAATTTGGGGCCGAAACCCAGCCGAGTCAGAACCTCAAACAAGTAGTTCCACTCCACAAGGTCAAAGGCCATTTTGGCGTCCAGGGCCAATATTACTGCTTAAGTAGGGATCAATTCCGCCTTAGCCAGCACCCCGTGTAATCTGCGCAGATTGAGTGCCGTGTTTCTATGTGGCATAAATCCCGACTGGTCCAGATGTATGAGGGTGTGCAGGTGAGGTAGAAGTCGGGTCGCCAGAAGTTTGGCGAGGATTTAGACTTCTGCATTAAGTAGCGAGATAGGGCGGTATGAGGAGCATTCCTCCGGTGGTTTCCACGGCTTAGGGATTGCTACTATACTGGCCAGTCTCTGATCTGGTGGAAGTATCCCCCTCCCTAAACATTCCTTATACATTGCTAGTAGGTGTTTGCCTAGTCTCTCTGGCGTCGATTGATACCATTCTATAGGTATGCCATTCGGCCCAAGCGCCTTGCCCGGGCGCAGAGCCTTAATAGCCAATTGGATCTCCTCAGTGGATATATCTGCCTCTAGCTCTGCAGCCGCTTCTGAGGGAAGTATCTGTACCTCAATCTGCTCTAACGCCCCTCTGGCCATTTCAGGTGTCACAACTCGGTCAGGGGTGTATACCTCTTCGAAGTAGGTCGCGAGCGTCTCGACTATTTGTTCCGGGTTCATGTGTATCTCCCCCAACCTGTTCCTCACCTGTTGTATACCTCTAGAACTACCTCCCCTCTTATCGAGCCATGCCAGCATCTTACCCGCCTTGTCTCCTACTTCATAAATCCTATTTTGTGTATCCGTTATGTGTCCCTTAACCTGAGTCCGCATATGATCTGTGTAAAGCTGCTGTTGGAGGTGAAGTGCGTGGGACGTGGCCGGGGTGGGGTGCAGGTCATGCGCTGTCGACAATTCCCGTAATGTTAATTCCATTCTAGTTAGTTCCTGAGCTTTCTCCCTTTTGTGACCTGTAATTGAGTTCATGGCTTGACCCCTAAATACCGTCTTATATGCCTCCCAGACAACCTCTGAGGAGCGTACTGAGTCCACATTCTCAGCGAAATACTGTGTCATCACCCGTTTAAGAGCCTTTCGAACTTGGGGGATCTTAAGATATGTAGCTTGTATAGGGTATATTCGTTTGCGTGACTTCTCCTGGGTGGACATCGTCAGGGTGATCGGGGAGTGGTCTGAGATTCCCCTCGGGTGAATTTCTATGGCGTCTGTGTGCTGGATACCATTGCCTAGGGCTAAGAAGTGGTCTATTCTTGACATGCTGCCGTGCACAGCGGAATGGAAGGTGTATTGTTTAGCCTGGGGGTGTATATGCCTCCATATTTCGATGAGACCCATAGCTGTCAAGAAATGCTGGAAGCGGAAGGGCCCCCCAGCAGGAGCTATCGTCGGGAACCTATCTAATTGTGTATCTACAATGGCATTAAAGTCTCCCCCCAGAACAACATCCCCTTCGGGGAGAGTTAGCAAGAAGTCTGCAAGTTTTGGGAGCTGCACCGAGTGTAGCGCTGTGGGGATGTATATAGAAACCAAGTTAAGGAGCCTGCCCTCCCACTGTCCCTGCAGGGCAGTGAAGCACCCCTGCCCGTCAGTCTTAGTGTGCAGTGGAATAAAGTTAGAGGATTTCTGGAGTAGGATGCCGGTCCCCCGAGATCCTGACGTGAAGTCCGAGTGTACTACCATTTTGTACCCCCTCCTATCCATAGCCTTGGATGCCCCCCCTGTTAAATGTGTCTCTTGTAGGAGTGCTATGGCGGGTTTCAGCCTTTTCAGTGTGGTCAATAATAGTCCACGTTTAACCTTATCTCCCAGTCCTCTCACGTTCCATGACAATAGTCGCAGGGAAGAGCCCCGCAAAGGTGGTACAACCCCTTCTGTTCTTAATGTCGGGTCGGCTGCCATATACAGTTATGAGGACATTGGTGTGCCTAACATGCTACGTATCTAGAATGTTAACTCTCCTCCTGTTCATTAGACTGAATGATGTCATAACATGGGAACCAGACCGATTGTATATGTACCAAACTGTAGTTAAAACGCCTGAAAGCATTATATTATTCCTTGACCATACCTGTGTATTCCGAACAGAACCAAAACAGTCCCCCCCTCCCTGCCCCCCTGCTTAACAGACTTCCAACTGCCCGCCTCCCCAACTGATCAGAGTGCTTAACCCATCCCAAAACCAGAGTACTTGTGTGTAGGGGGAGAGTGTCTCCCCAAGCAGGCAGCACCCCGGCTTGCAACCGGGGTCAACCAGGCCAGAGTCCTTCTGCAACAGTAAAATACTAGTTCCAGTCACAATAGACAGCGTTCATTCTTGTGTCTACAGTTCCGAGTCATTCTTCTCCGTCAGCCTCCGTGAGTTCAAGTGTCGGGGATCTTCCAGCTCCTCCTCTGCCTGATGTCTGTGACCCCGTCCGGCTGTTGTCTCGGTGTCCGTGATTCGGTCTGTGAGTCCTTCGTGGTTGGCCCGTAGTGCGCCAATGCTCAAGCCAGTCCCTGGCTGCATCAGGAGAGTCGAAGAACCAGACCTTTTTATCAGCTACTACTTGGAGCCGGGCCGGGAAGAGCATTGAATAAGGCAATTCCTTCTCTCTTAACGTCTTTTTTACCTCAAGAAAAGTTCTCCTTTTCCGTGAGACTTCCGCCGTGTAGTCTGGGAAAAATGAGACCCTAGAGTTCTGAAGCTGGATGGCTGGTTCCACTCTAGCCGCTTGTAAAATAGCATCCCGGTCTCTAAAGTTGAAGAGCCTCGCTAGTATCGGCCTCGGCGGGCCTCCTGTCCTCGGCTTCCCCCCTTTCACCCTATGGGCTCTTTCCACAGAAAATAAATGCGAAAGTCCTTTGGGGCTAGATTTGATTCTTGATCATATCCTCCACGTAGAGGTCCATAGCTCCTGTAGGTTCAGACTCCGGCACACCTAAAATTCTGACGTTGTTTCTCCGAGAGCGCCCCTCCTGATCATCCAGCTTTTCTCTGAGTGTTTTGTTGTCCGCTTGCAATTTACCCATTTCGATTTGTAACTCAGAGACATCTTCAACTAAGGATTTGGTCACAACTTCGACTTGTTTTACTCTTTCGTTCATCTTCTGGAGGTCTGCGCGTATCAGGGTAACTTCGGCCGCCGTCGCTCCCACCGTCTCCTGTACCTGAGCCAATGCCGCCAGAACATCGTCCAATGTTGCTTTCTTTGACCCCTCGGCGTCCGCCGTTTTCCCCGTGGGCTTGCGTTGTTCCTGTGGGGGTGTCTGTTTGTCAAAGGCGAATTTATCTAGTTTGGCCTGGGTGGAGCTGTGCCTGGGGCCTCTGTTCGCCATGTTGTACAACTCGGGATCGTTATAATCACCAACAGGAGCACGCTGTATAATCAGGGAAAAGGACACTGCTTGCATCTCCCGGGTGTTATCTGCGTTCCAGTTGCGTCAGCCCCACTGTATGGAGTGAGACCGGCCGTTTCACTTGTGGGCTTATCTGCTGATTCGTCCACCGTGGGCGGTGCGGGTCCGGACAGGGTCCTCCGCAGGTCTCTTGCAGCCGGGGTATTGCCACTGCCCCTCTCCCGGTGTTGAGTGTGAAGCACCTGAGTCACGCCTCAGAGCACTAAGCCTTCTGGCCACACGAGGGTATACAGTTCAATGTCCGTGCCCAAGCGCACACACGGTGCCTGCCCTTATTGTCCCTCAGCATAACTGTGTCCTGCCGGCCCAGAGCACACCCAGTCAAATCCGCCGGTAAGCCTTTCACTTTGCCCGGTGTTGCCTCCTCTCCTGTAAGGGGGGGGATCCCTCGCAGTCCATCGGCTCGCCGTTCGCCGCGCCTTGTTGAAAATATGTCCCGGAGGTCCGCGGGGAGCGCAAATCACCCCCCTCACTCTCGGTGCCCCTCTCCCGGCACCTCGCTTCAGGGGTATCTGCCCAGGGGTCCAGCGCTGACCTGATCGTGTTACCGTAATCGGAGCCGATATGCCGTCCAAGATGGCGGTTTCTTCCGTGAAGGCTCGCCCTCTGTTGTCGGGGCCGCGCCGGGTACGCCAACCCTCTGCAAGCCCTTCTCTCTGAATTAGAGGCTTTCCACGTCTTTCTGATGGTCCGGTCGGGGGTCCGGCACTTCCGGCGAGTGTCATCCGCCGATGCTGTACTTCCGCCTGGGTTCCGCCTGCCGGCCAGTCCGCTGCGCTGAGGAGGACAGCAGGCCCCTCCTCTCTCCTCACTGTTACGTCGACTGCCGGGCCGCCGCTGCCTCAAAACTGCTCTGATAGGTGTCGCACGGTCTCCAGACCCAGTCCGCCCCGACTGGATAATGAATTTAGCGGATATTACCTCTGGATTAACGCGGGATGCCGCCTTACTGTGGGAGCCTCTCTACGGTGCTGCCGCCATGGGTGGCTGCTAGCCACAGCCCCCACATTCACTCTTTGTGATCTATTTACCTGGTCACCTCCGCAGAATCCCGTCTCAGGACTGAACCTTTGCGCATTCACACAATTAGGAAGTGGCGGTTGTGGAATTTGACTCTGCTGATTCAACTGGCTCTGCTGATTCGCTAACTGTCGATGTAGCTGTTGCTGCTGACTTATTTCATTTAACTGTCGCTGTAGCTGTTGCTGCTGATTTATCTCATTCTGCACCTGTGGATTTAATGATGAATTTTTAAAATTTCTGGGCGGATTCTTACACTCACGCTTCCAGTGTCCAATTTCGCCGCAATTAAAACATGGGAGCTTCTGCTTGAGCTCTTCAATATTCACATTAAATTTTGGATTATTATTAAAATTATCTTTAAATTTACCTTGATTCTGCTGAACATTTTTATTTTGTAAACTTGCTATTTGCTGTTCTGCTACCTTCACTTGTGCCCACATTGCTTTTTCCTTGAGCTTTTTCTGCTTTGCATCTATCTCATCACTGTAGTATTTTGCTTTTCTCAGAATGTCATCAACTGTAAGTGATTGCCAACCGACTATTCCGTTTCTAAGCATCTCACTAATTTCAGGTCTCAAACCATAAACAAACCTGTAGATAAAATGGCTCATATCCTTTTCACTTATCTTCTCATAACCACTGTATTGTTTAAATACCAGCAGTAATCTTTCATAGAAGGAATGAACTGACTCTTTTGGCTCTTGATTTGTTCTGTCAATTTTAACCCAATCTACTTCTTTTGGAGGAATCTTGTTTTTCAGCCACACAATTACTTTGTCATAGAAATCCATGACATCAGCTGAAGGAGCACCTGTTATTTTATTTCGAGCTGGTTCTTCTTTGGGCCAACCTACAGAAATGTTACATTCTGTCCAAAGATCAAATGGGACAACAATGTCAAAGAATCCATCAAGATCAATCCACAGAACTTTTGAAACTTTGATGAATCTATCTACCTGACGATACCATTCTACTGGCTTTTCTCTCTGCCGAGAAAAATCATTTGTAAAAAGCAAAATGTCCTACCTTGCCCATGGGACATGAACATAACCTCCGCCAGCTATTTCTCTCACAGGAAACTCATTTGCAACTTCCCCTCTTTCTCTTTTTTCTTCTTCTCTTTTCTTAGTCCATTTCACTCTCCATTTACTTAATTCACCTAATCTTTTTAGAAATACAATTAATTCCTTTACATTCATTATCCTACCTGTGGTATTTAGATTCTCAATGTCCTTTTCAGAAAAATCCACTCTGTAATGTTTTTGCAATTGTTTCTGTCTACTCAAATCAATGTCTAATTCAGCAGCCACTTCTTCAAATTGATCATATTTATTTTTCGTTTTCCATTGTATACTCTTACAGATAAATAACAATTCATCATCCTGGTATTGTTTTAAACAGTCAGTTCCAATTGTGCCAATAATTAATTCTTCCAAATCTGCTTTTAATTTTGCGACATCAAGTTGTTTAGATTCAGGAACTTGTGGGGTTAACGGAGTCTGTGTCAAATCTGTTTTATTTATACTCTTTTCTTGAGATCCAGAATCGGATCCTGCAACAGATAGTGTCTGACCATTTGACAAACTTTGATTAAAAGTAAAATCTGGCATTGTCTTTTCTCGACGTATTTCTGATAATTCTGAATAAAATTTTTCAGCTATTTTCTGAATTTTCGCATTTAATGGAACACCCAGAGCTGAATGTCTATTTTTTCCTTGTTCAAAAACCGGTACAACAGGACCAATTGTTACTGGTACTGTTACTGCTTCCATCCCTTTTGTTAATTGCTGTATTAATACTTATTTTGCCCTTGATTATTCTGAAACATCTGGTAAATTCTCAAGTCCCTCTGCTCTCTTTTCATTCCTTGGGAATTCATTTCTCTGTTCTGGAATTTTTGAATAATTTCTGTTTTCTCTTGGAGTATTAGAATTACTTCTTGACCCTACTCTTTCAGGTAATCTTAAAAATCTGGGTGAATTTTCATTAGACTCTCTAGGAGGTGCACTAGGAGAAGTTCCCAAAGAAACTTTCGGGGTAGACAGTGAACAACTTGGCTGGTAAGGTGTCGGGTTACGATTTGTAGTAAAAATTTCCTCTAAAACTGCATCATCTAATTCTTCATCAAGATGACCTCTCTTTCGAGTATTCTTTTGACCTGAAGTTTCAGTAACCATCTCTCTAACTGGGTATAAACCATCGCACATGTCAGCTTTTCTCCACCGACACACTCTATCCTCATGGGTATCCCTATGAATATCTAATTTAGGACCTCTTGTTATACCACTGTTTTCTCAATCAAGTTCATACATTTCAACTTCCCATTCAACTAATGCTTCAAATTGAGTAGGTCTAGGCTTTGGCACAAGAGCCATCATCTTTTCTCTCAAGTTTCTCAAAACCATAATATTAAATGACCCATCTTCCGGCCAAGCTAATACACCATCGTCTTTGGTAGATTGCATCCAATTTTCAAGCCAAAGGACAGTATGATAACCATATTCTCCTTCCATATATGCTGCAGGTGTTTTGTATTTATGAAGTAATTTTCCACCACGCGTTACAATTTTCTTATCGGGGCTGAATGTATTTTTCAATTTTTGAAACCATGTAGGCTTCTTTTCTTGTTTTCCGTACCAATAACTCATGATTTAACTATTCCGCTTAATTTAGAAAAAGATCGTAAATATTTTGTTGTTCCGCTACTCCAGCCAATCCGTGCGCGAAACTCACTAACAAGCCAATCAGGTTAAGCCACGTCACTAGCTTGTTAAACGAATAGAAGTACTGTTTTCAGAAAGGACCAATCAGCTAACAGCTTGCTTTGGTCACGTGAACCAACCAGTGCGCTTGCTGTGACGTATGTCGACCAATCGCAGCGCGAACCCTGTGACGTATACTGCTGCTGCAGCTTCACTGTCTCCGCTCCGTAAACTCACCCCTCTGGTTGATCACTGCCACCCTCTGGTTCAAGGCTGTGGATTGGGGCAGGGAGGTTGAATGAAACTAGACTCTGCCTGGGGCACACAAGGTGTCCCATGCAAAGTCCAGTTCAAACCGGTGCTGGGGCTCTTCAGCCCCAGCTCTGGCATGAAACTGGACAAAGGGAAAGGAGTGTAACCATCCCCTTACTGGGTCCCACCCATAGGAGGGACCTAGCAGGAGATCCAGCCCCTAGATTTGGAATAAAGGTAGGAGCTGTGCCAGTGCAAACCAGATCATCCTGAATGAACTTTGAAATGAAACTCTGGACCCTTCGACATCCCACTCGACGTGGAAGACTGAAGAATCTCCTTTGTGGTCAAGAAGTGGCCACCCTGTGCAAGCAGGCACCATCAGCGCATCAAGACTTTCTTTGACATTGCTCCCACCAGAGCTCGAACAACAGAGATCAACAAGACCCAGACTCCCAGATATCCAACAGCCCGATCCACAGTCATGGCAAAGCGGAGACCCGTGGAGGCGACGAGAGACGTGGGACTGGCCATCTTGAAGAGTCGACAAAGTGCTTCCTGTGCAGCTCCCGAGGCACCGTAGATGCTGTGCTTTGGGGTTTGAGAAGCCCCAGCCCCAAGCAGCCTGTGCTTTAAAGATCACCCCTCCACACTCACGGAGTGCTGCGTGGGGCCCTTTTGCACTTTTCCTGCTTGACATGTTGTCCGGTCACTTGCCCGTCTGCTTGTGGCCTCTGTGATGACTATCCATCAAAACTACACTGCTGGTCTGGTTGCTCTAGACTGGCCCTAGCTCCCCTGAAAAGGATCCATTGATCTGACCTGCCCGGTCTGATCCAGAAGACATCTTCGAGTCCTGCTTGGGTTGCATTTGCCAAGGTTTGGTGACTCCAATTCGAGAACCGACACTGCCGACAGCAAGAGCCTTTGTGGGACAGCTCGTGTCAACTGGTCATCTTCGATCCTTCCTGGTTCACGTGGCAGCGGAGACAAACTACTCGACAGCACCTGATCGCAACCCGACACTGCTTGTTTCCGTCCTGGTTCCATCCTGGTCACTGGCTAGTGACCTAGACTCTGTCCCCTCTGCTTTCAGGTACTCTACATCTTCGATCCACCCTTGGATCCAACTGGACTCCTCTCTCCTGGCCGCCTGCAGCACCTTTACCTCCAGGCTCCATAGAACTCCACGAAGAAACCCGACGCACGTTGGCACCTATGCACCCGCTTCCTGTGGGTGAGTTAACGAGATTACACCGGTGCTCCTATAGTGGTTTACACCTCTAGTGTCCTACTTTTTAGTGGCTAAGTTCTAGTCCAGTCGGAAGACTCCTAAACCTATAACTTTCTGATTTTTACGCACCATTGACTTGTATGGTAAACGCGATTGCCTATAGACACTGCACCCGCATCCTGTGGGCCTCCTATGTCCTAACCTTTGTTAGTCCAGTGTAGGCCCAGCGATTCCCTAGGCCCTAGGCCTGTTCATTGTTCGTGACGTGGTACTTATACCACTTTCTATATATATATATTTTGAGTGGCCACCCTGCCTATCCATAATTGTGCATCTTATTGTATGTTATACTGTGTTCTTTGTTTAAGGCTTGTGCTCCTGTGCTCATAAAGAGTCAAGGGGATTATTCTAGAAATAAACACATATATTTTATAATATATAATTTGTGTAGTGTCCTTTCATTTGGGATTTAAAGGATTGCATATGGTAAAACAGCTGGCTTCACATGTCCTCTTGAGTTTAGCCTAAGACTGCTTTTGTCCATGCTACCACTAGGATAGCTGGTCTATAAGGTTGACTTACAACCAATCACCAGAAGGGTCATTTGGACTGGTGCAAGGTGCTCACTAGAATAGTGATTATCATATACCAGGCCAACTTCTCACACACAGCACCCTCTGGTTCGCCACTGCCACCCTCTGGTTGATCACTGCCATCCTCTGGTTCATCCCTGCCACCCTCTGGTTAATCACTGCCACCCTATGGTTTGCCACTGCCACCCTCTGGATCATCACTGTCCCCCTCTGGTTTATCATAGCACCGTCTGGTTCATCACTGCCACCCTCTGGTTGATCACTGCCATCCTCTGGTTCATCCCTGCCACCCTCTGGATCATAACTGCCACTGCCTGCTTCACCAGTGCCACCCTCTGGTTCATCACTGCCACCATCTGGTTTATCACAGCACCCTCTGGTTCATCACTGCCACCCTCTGGTTGATCACTGCCATCCTCTGGTTCATCCCTGCCACCCTCTGGTTCATCACTGCCACCCTCTGGTTTGCCACTGCCACCCTCTGGATCATCACTATCCCCCTCTGGTTCAAGGCTGCCACCCTCTGGTTCATCACTGCCACCCTCTGGATCCTCACTGTCCCCCTCTGGTTTATCACAGCACCCTCTGATTCACCACTACCACCCTCTTGTTCACCACTGTAGATTATGGGGGGAAAGCAAAGCACACCTTCCCAGCCTCAACTGAGATGAATTAATTTGGGGCTGGTTAATGTGTCACTGAATTTGTGCTTCAAGTCTGGCACCTGCTTCCTTAGCTGTTAGACCTTCCTGTTGCAGTTGTTTTACAGGAGCATTGTGCCATACTTGTAACTATTCTCTGACCCTGCTTTGAGGGTCAGAGCAGGGTCAGAGAATAGTTGAAAGTAGGCAACTGAACTCTGGAGGGGCCCCTCAGGAAGCACTACAGGGAATAGTTACAAATTAGTTTGAACTTTTGCACCTGCTAAGTGCTTTCAGTTTTCCAAAATTTGTTTTCCTTCCATTTTGCGAGATTTGCGGGACGCAAAATCGAACTTGCAATCCGCAAATTTGTGCGAATTTGCTGATTTCTCTTTTTTTGCATGTTCGGGTCGTTTTTCTTTTTTTTTGCGTGTTCAGGTGTTTTTTTGCTTATTCGCGGGCCGGTTGCAGCGCACCAACCCCGAGGTTACCCATGAGGTCTGGTAACCAATGGCCCCCTCTATTTCACTTCAACTCAGCTGGCAAATTTTTATTGTGATTTGTGAAGCAAAGTCATATCAGATGAAGTTTAGGGATGTGAAGAACGAAAAGTTAAAGAAGGGTGAAACGAAGGACGAGCGAGTCTTAATATATATGACTGTAGAGAATGGTTTTGTTGAATGCAATTCAACATAAGAAGACAGCGCTTTCCAAAATATAATGAAAAGGGTGTTAGTTAGTTTTTGACAAAAATAAATTTTGGTACATTTGAGACATCAAGAACAATCATAGACGTACTTTCGAAGCCTGGATGTTATCTTCTTTATCCTCCTCGTCGATAGCAGAGGTGTATGATGTAGTAGAGCAGACGCTGAGTATAAGAAGTATGGCCAGTGGCAGTGCCACCCCTATAGAAAAGTAAGACATTCAGATCCCCACTTGCATGTACTGCGTAAAGTACTGCGAGTCTGCATCATCATGGCCTGTGTCTGTATTTCTTGGGTGAAAGCAGAGTGAGCTGCCATTATGGCGGCGAGCACAAGTTCACGTACCAGTGATTTCTTTTGCAACCCAAGAGAAAAAAAGTAAAAAAAGGCCTTTTTTTAGTACTCTCTGACTATGTATGTAGTAGTGAGTCCACCCATAGTGCTGCTAGTGGAATTCCTGAAACTCCCAGTAATGTCACAGGTTTACAAAGACGGCGGAAAGATACATGCCAAAATGTTATACTGTTACAACAGGTATCTGTGCACACGTCGCCTTTTACAGAGTAAATGCTGTAGGTAATCAAACAATCAATCAAAGCATTTGTGACCTGATCTGACCTAGTCAGACCCAGTCGCTCCCTCCTCCCGCCGCGTGGCCCACCCAGAGTGTGCCCGGCCTCCTCCTGGTGCCCTGAGCTCGGCCCCTGCCTCCGGACCCTGTCTGCCCTCTGTGCCTGCTCGTGCTAAGTACTTGTATCGCCGCCCTTTTGTTGCCGCTTTTGCTTACTCGTTCCGCCGTCCTTGTGCCCTGTAAGTTTTTGCATTTATTGTGAAGTGTTGCTTTTATAGTGAAGTTTGTTCTGTACCTGAGATGGCTGTTTTGTACTGTAACCCCTTTTGTCGCCAATTGTGCCCCGTGTCTCCGCTCGTCCCCTGCCCCATCCCGCTCCCTGCCGCTGCTCCCCCGCGGCCCCACCCATGCTCCCTCCAGCATCTCCGCACCGCTGCCCCCCCTCCTGCCACCCCGCTCCCGCCTCCCAGCTGCTCCTCCCTCCCACTAGGGTTGATAAGGCGCGGCTCACGGGCGAGGAGTTGTGACCTGATCTGACCTGGTCAGACCCGGTCGCTCCCTCCTCCCTCCGCGTGGCCCGCCCCGAGTGTGCCCGGCCTCCTCCTGCTGCCCTGAGCTCGGCCCCTGCCTCTGGACCCTGCCTGCCCTCTGTGCCTGCTCGTGCTAAGTACTTGTATCGCCGCCCTTTTGTTGCCGCTTTTGCTTACTCGTTCCGCCGTACTTGTGCCCTGTAGGTTTTTTCATTTATTGTGAAGTGTTACTTTTATTGTGAAGTTTGTTCTGTACCTGAGTTGGATATTTAGTACAGTAACCCCTTTTGTCGCCGATTGTGCCCCGTGTCTCCGCTCGTCCCCTGCCCCACCCCTCTCCCTGCCACTGCTCCCCCGCGGCCCCACCCACGCTCTCTCCAGCATCTCCGCACGGCTGCCCCCCCCTCCCGCCACCCCGCTTCCGCCTCCCAGCTGCTCCTCTCTCCCACTAGGGTTGATAAGGCGTGGCTCACGGGCGAGGAGTTGTGACCTGATCTGACCTGGTCAGACCCGGTCGATCCCTCCTCCCGCCGCGTGTCCCGCCCCGAGTGTGCCCGGCCTCCTCCTGCTGCCCTGAGCTCGGCCCCTGCCTCCGGACCCTGCCTGCCCTCTGTGCCTGCTCATGCTAAGTACTTGTATCGCCGCCCTTTTGTTGCCGCTTTTGCTTACTCGTTCCGCCGTCCTTGTGCCCTGTAAGTTTTTGCATTTATTGTGAAGTGTTGCTTTTATTGGGAAGTTTGTTCTGTACCTGAGTTGGCTGTTTAGTACTGTAACCCCTTTTGTCGCCAATTGTGCCCCGTGTCTCCGCTCGTCCCCTGCCCCACCCCGCTCCCTGCCGCTGCTCCCCCGCGGCCCCACCCACGCTCCCTTCAGCATCTCCGCACCGCTGCCCCCCTCCCGCCACCCCGCTCTCACCTCCCAGCTGCTCCTCCCTCGCCCCTCCCCTGCCCACTCTCCATTTATGGCAGAGTGCATGCATACGCGCAGCGTTGACGCGCAGCGGGTGCGCCGATTGTGCACCGAAGGCACGCCAAAGGCAAGACCGTCTGCGCCCGTCCGTGCCTGGACTGCGCCCAGCGCCAGAACTGCGCCCAGCGCCAGAACCCCTATCCCCCGAAGATGCCAGCCCGCCCGCCGAACGTACGACACCGCCACCCTCAACGCTCTCAACACAGGCCGGACCCCCAGCTGCCACCAAGCCACACCAGGACACAGCCACGGACCCTTCACCTGCCAACCCTGCAAGTTCTCCTGCACCCTGATCTGCACCGCACCCTCCAAGACGAGCACCAGCAGCAACCACCTGAAGTGTATCTTGCTCAACACCCGCACCCTCCACAGACACGCCGTGGAACTCTGGAACCTGCTCGACACCACAGCGCCAGACGTCGCCTTCCTCACGGAAACATGGATGAACGCCTCCTCAGCGCCCGACATCGCCATCGCCATCCCGGACGGATACAAGATCACCCGGAGGGACCGCGTCAACCAGACAGGAGGAGGCATCGCCATCGTCCACAAGAACACCATCCGCATCACGACCTTCTCCGACGACACCCTCACAGCCGCCAAACACCTGCACTTCCAGATCCACACGGACCCCAAGACCACCCTCAGAGGCACCCTCATCTACAGACCCCGGGACCACGCACACAATTCAGCAAAGAAATCGCCGACTTCATCAGCCCGCACGCCCACCCATCCGCGGACTACATCCTCCTCGGGGACCTCAATTTCCACCTGGAGAACAACAACGACCGCAACACTACCACCCTGCTGGACAACCTCGCCAACCTCGGACTCAAGCAACTGGTGACCACCCCCACCAACTACGCCGGCCACACGCTTGACCCCGTCTTCTCCTCCAGCAAGGACATCGCCTTCAGCCACGCCACCGGACTCCACTGGACAGACCACAGCTGCGTCCACTTCCGCTTCAGAAGGACCACGCTCCACCACCACCAGCAACAGATCCCCCGCAGAAGCTGGAACAAGATCACAGCCGACCAGCTCGCCACATCCCTGAGCCAGAACCCTCCCACCAGCTTAGCAAACCCCAACCAAGCCTCCAACAACCTCACGAGGTGGATCAGCAACTGCGCAGACGACCTCGCTCCACTGAAAACCCCCCTGCCAGACCCAGCACCTAGAAAGCCTCCTGGTTCACCGACGAACTCAAGAGCTCCAAGAAGAACTGCCGGGCCCTCGAGAAAGCCTGGGGCAGAGACCCTACTACAGACAGCATGACCACCCTCAAGCTCGCAACCCGAAAACACCACCGACTGATCCACGCCACCAAGAGAACCGCATTCAAGGAACGACTGGACAACAACGCCCACAACAGCAAGGAACTCTTCAACATCGTCAAAGAGCTCTCCAACCCCAGCGCCGGAAACAACAACATCACCCCATCGCAAGACCTCTGCAACTCGCTCGCCTCGTTCTTTCACAGCAAGATCGCAGACATACACAACAGCTTCAGCACACAGCCGACGCACCCCAAGACTACACCAACGCCCCCCACCACCACCCTCCGCGCCTGGACCCCGATCAACACCGAAGACACCATCCGCACGATGAGTTCCATCCACTCCGGATCACCAACTGACCCCTGCCCGCACCACGTTTTCAACAAGGCCAAGTCCGTCATCTCACCCCATCTACGGGACATCATAAACGCCTCCTTCAACACCGCCACCTTCCCAGAGAGCTGGAAGCACGCCGAACTCAGCGCCCTACTGAAGAAACCATCAGCAGATCCCACCGACCTCAAAAACTACCGCCCCATCTCGCTCCTTCCTTTTCCTGCCAAAGTCATCTAGAAGACCGTCAACAGACAGCTGGCCGCCTTCCTTGAGACGAATGGATCCCTCGACCACTCGCAGTCCGGCTTCCGGGCCAACCACAGCTCCGAGACCGCCCTCATCGCAGCCACCGACGACATCCGCACCCTGCTCGACAATGGGGAAACAGCGGCCCTCATCCTCCTGGACCTCTCCGCGGCGTTCGACACGGTCTGCCACCGCACCCTAGTTCTGCGCCTCAACAACATCAGAATCCAGGAGAAGGCCTTGGAATGGATCATCTCCTTCCTCACCGGAAGAACACAGAGAGTCCGCCTCCCCCCGTTCAGATCAGAAGCCGCCAAAGTCATCTGCGGAGTACCACAAGGATCTTCACTCAGCCCCACGCTGTTCAACATCTACATGAGCCCCTCGCAGCCATCGCACGCCAACACAGCCTCAACATCATCTCCTACGCCGACGACACCCAGCTGGTCCTCTCCCTCACCAACGACCCCGCCACCGCCAGAAAACACCTACACGAAGGGATGAAAGACGTAGCCGTGTGGATGATGAACAGCCGCCTGAAACTGAACTCAGATAAGACGGAAGTCCTCATCCTGGGGTCATCGCCCTCCGCCTGGAACGACTCCTGGTGGCCCCCTGCCCTGGGCAGCGCACCCAAACCGACAAACCACGCACGCAACCTAGGCTTCATCCTGGACTCCTCCCTCTCCATGACCAAACAAGTCAACGCCGTCTCCTCGTCATGCTTCAACATCCTACGCATGCTACGTAAGATCTTCCGGTGGATGCCCACCGAAACCAGGAAGACGGTCACCCAGGCCCTCGTCACCAGCCGACTGGACTACGGCAACTCCCTCTACGCTGGAACCACCGCAAAACTCCAGAAAAGACTCCAGCACATTCAGAACGCCTCAGCACGACTCATCCTGGACATCCCCCGACACATCCACATCTCCGCACACCTGAAAAACCTACACTGGCTCCCTGTCAGCAAGAGAATCACATTCCGACTCCTCACCCACGCACACAAAGCCCTCCACAACCAAGGCCCAAGATACCTCAACGACCGCCTGACCTTCTACACCCTCTCCCGCCAGCTTCGATCGACCAACCACGCCCTCGCCGCCGTCCCCCGCATCCGAAGAGCCACAACGGCAGGAAGATCCTTCTCCTACCAGGCTGCCAAGACGTGGAACTCCCTCCCCATCGACCTCCGCCTGACCCAAGACCACCTCGCCTTCAGGAAGCAACTCAAGACCTGGCTGTTCGAGCAGTAGAGGACCCCCCTCCCCCAAGCGCCTTGAGACCCTCCGGGTGAGTAGCGAGCTAAACAAATGCTTTGATTGATTGATTGATTGATTGATTGATTACCCTCCCGCTATCTAACACTTTCCTTATTGTTGCACTCTTTGGAGTGGGAATAGTGATTTTTCTCCTACTTTATCCAACGTATTCCCTACTGTTGTACTCACGGGACTGAAAATAGTAATTTTTACCCCTACGCTATCCAACGCTTTCCCTACTGTTACATTTATTGGAGTGGGAATAGTAATTTTTACACTCTCACTATCGAACAAAATCCCTACTTTTTTTATATTAGATTCATTATTTTTACATTTTAAGCTTTTTTACATTATTTTAGGTATCTTATATTTAATTGTTTGTAATATTTAATTACTGTTATATTATTTTTAATCCATTTAAAAAATATATATATTTTAGTTAACTATATTTTAGCATTCTATATGTTGAATTTGATATTTTAATACTTACCTGTTTGTAGATAGGGATTCTTTGTTTCTGTACTTCGATATTTTGAAGTCGATATTTTGGGCATTCTATATTATGTCCCTCGATATTTAGTCACTGAACCACATCGATGATGTACTTATGTTTTGGCAGGTGATGTTGATGCACTCAAACTGTTTTTCCAGCACCTGAATGAGAACACTTACAACATAATGTGTACAGTACAGACAAAATTGATGTCACACTGTATGTAGAGGGCCAACATATAGGTTTTGAATTATTTAGAAAACCTATGGCTTGCAATTTGGTACTACATGCAGCAAGCTCACTCCCACCCTCACAAATCAAAGCGATCCAATATGGGGAGATGGTCAGTATCAGACCAAGGATTCCCAGTTTATAGTAAGGCCAGGTCCAGAAGTTGGGGCTACTCAACTGAGAATTTGAATGCAGCCAAGAGCAATTTCAAGAAAATCAAGAGCGAGAACTTTCTCACCAATTCAAGAACCTGTAAAAGAAAAAAATACAAAAGGCTCATATTCATTACTCCATACAGTACACCAAGCACAGAAATATACAAAATCCTTAATGGACTCTGGCATCTACTGCGTATGGACAATACCCTTAGTGGACCGATTTATGCAAACCTTGGGCTCAAGCTTGGCACAGGGAGGACACTGAGATAATTACAATGTCTCAGTTACCTGGCACCACACATACAGAACACATGGATACCACCACCCCCAAGGGTTTTCATGAATGTGGTTTGTGCAATGCCTCTAGTTTCACCAAAGACAAGACAGTGTCTTTTCAATGCAATACTAACAGCATTCAGAAAGTCACCAAATTCATGAATTGGAGCACCAACTTTATTGTGTATTGTATTGTGTGTGAGTGAGGTTTCATTTACATTGGTATCACTATCCAACCTCTGAAGAAAAAAATCAGGAACACCTCAGGGAAATCAGAAATAAAAACATCAGTTACTCACTTGCGGTACATTACGACACATTCCACAGACAGGATGAAATTATCAACATCAGTTTCCATTGCATAGATACTTCAAGTACCATGCCTCTGGGAGTCGACAGAACACTTCCTAGTACCAGGTTGGAGATAAGAGGGATAATGTAGCTCAGATCAGTTGACATGGGTTTGAACATAGACAAAGAACTGTATGTGTTCTTGACAGATAGATTGCAGTAACAAAAGAAATTCTTTGCATCCGTATTTGATGTGTATATACGTAATTTCTATGCATTCCAATGAATGAGATACTGGTCGTGGCATCTAGTAATATTTGACAACATCCGAGAGTACACTAAAAGTAATACACTAATGTAACTATAGTACACTGTCTTTTAAATTTATCAACCTAAAATGCTAGTGACACATTTGAACATTATAGCAAAATGTATTTGGAGTAACAATAGGTCCAAAATCAATGTACCTGCTTTCAACCTCACTTGTTACTACTTTTTCTACCTCACTACTCTTTGTGGCATGACCATGGTGCCACTTGTTACAGTGCTACACATGTACTATAGCACAATACGTAATGTGCTGTCCTCAATATCGAACACCTGCACCTCAATGGGTGACACATAAATACCAAATAGAGACTGTGGACTCAGCCTACACAGAACAGACACAATACATCAATTAGTTCTGAAACATCACCTCTCTGTCTTTACAGTCTTGTGGTCCACACATTCACATTTGACTTACAAACTATCAATTTTTTATATTTTTTTTATTTCCCAGCCCTCTACAGGGCACTGGGCCACTGGTTGACAATGAACACAAGACTCTTTCTCAACCGTAATGCTCAACTAACATGGCTCCCATATTTTCATGATACGGGGGACCGCTTTCTAGTCCTTTTTCCATGTTGATACTTGTAGCAATGCCAGGAGTTTCTTTAAACACACACTAATTCCAGTGTTTGCTCTGGACTGAATACGGCTATGTAGTCCACTAGCGTGGTAAGCCGATACTCGCTTTTTGTCTTTTGCAGTGCTAGACCTGGCATGTTTTGCTGCTATAGACATAACAGCTTCTGGTAACCTCAGAGCTTACTTTTTCGGTTTAGCCTAGCAGCGGGCATGCGCTGCTGTGCATAGTATGGTGTATGCAGTACATGGGCTTCAAGCCGGCCCATCATTTGTCATTTGTTGTTCCGGGTGCCTTTCTAAATTCCTTACCTTTGAATGGTAGATGTGCCCATTTGTCCCTCTTTTTGGTTTGTTGTTCCCTCCCATAGCGACTTGCCCTACTACAGGGCACATTTTGCTTCTGTCCCTTTCAGTTTGTTTTGTGCACTATTTTTTGCAATTGCCTGCCTCGTGTTCTGGAAGTGTTGCAAATGCAAGCAGCCGACCAGTATTACTGCTTTACCCTTCCACCCACCATTTGTTCATGTGTTTTTTCGTTCAAACCTTAGCTTTCACTTATGATCTATAGAGTCTGGGTCAGTAAAGATCGAGTTGAGCAGTCACAAAGTTAGAATATTAGAATTTTGACTTTACTCACTAGGTCCCTTTCACCCAATCTTTCATTTTATACATTAATTGTGTTTAACTCGCTCCGAGCTCCATTGCTTCATTTCTGTAAAGAGGGCTGCAAATCCTGTCCTTTATCTGGTCACAAATGTGGCAGCTGTGTCTTTGTTACTAGTGGTAAATCTCCTTTCTTTTTCCTCTAGCCAGTACTTCAACTGTCTCTCTCTTCTCAGCGGTGATTATCCATTCTTAGTCCTCTAGGCAGTGTTGCTGCTGCATCTTTGTTCACAGTGGTAGTTCCTCATTCTTAATCCTCTAGCAACTGCTGCTAGCTGTTTCTCTGGTCCCAGTGGTAATTCCTCATTCTTAGTCCTCTATACAATGTTACAGCTGCTTCTCCGGTCCCAGTGGTTATTCCTCATTCTTATACTTCTAGGCAGTGCTGTTAGCTGTTTCTTTGGTCCTATTGGTAAATCTTCATCCTGAATTCTCTTGGCAGTGCTGGAGCTGTGTCTCTGGTTACAGTGGTAATTCTTCATTTTAAGTCTTCCAACCCATGCTGCTAGCTGCTACTCTGGTCCAGTTGGAAATTCACAATATTTTAAGTCATCTAGGGCTAGATGTAGGTAGGAACGATTTACCGATTTTAAATTACCGAATTTTACCGATTCGGTAATTTAAAATCAGTAAATCAATGGGTCCGACATGTAGGTATTCCACATGTGCTGGAATACCGAATCGGATGAATTCGGTATTTACCGATTCGGTAAATACCGAATTTCACAAGGGTGCAGGGGGTGTCACTTTGACACCCTCTGGTACCCCCATAACAGGCACGGTGCCATGTGGCAGGCATACCTGCCCTAAGGGCAGGTCTGCCTGTCACATGGCATAGGTGTGCATGCACACATGTGCATGCACACCGGAATCGGTATTTTACCATCAAATTGGATTCGATGGTAATATACCGATTCGTTAAGGCTCCTGGCACTCTGAAGAGTCCCACCTACATATGGGTGGCTCCGAATCGGTAAATTTACCGATTTTTTATTTTACCGAATCGGTAAAATTACCGAATCGGTAATTTTACCGATTCGGTAAAATATTGCCCCCTACATGCCATTCACCTGTTTACCGATCGGTAACGGCCGAAAATACCGATTTTCGGCTGTTACTGATCGACCTACATCGGGCCCTTAGGCTCTAGCTGTGTCTTTGTTCCCAGTGGTAATTCCTCATTCCTAGTCCTCTAGACATTAATGCTTGCTGCTTCTCCGGTCTTGTTGGTAATTCCTCATTCTCAGTCCTCTAGACAGTGTTACTAACTGCTTTTATGGTCCCATCAGAAACTCCTGCAGTATAAATCCTCTAGGCAGTGCTGCAGCAATGTCTCTGATCACAGTGGTAATTCCTCATTCTCAGCCCTCTAGATAGTTCTGCTAGTTGCTTCTCTGGTCCTGTCAGTAATTCCTCATTCTAACTCCTCTAGACTGTGTTGCTAGCTGCTTCTCTGGTCTCATCTGTAATTCCTCATTCTAAGTCCTCTAGGCAGTGCTGCAGCTGCATCTTAGGTCCTGTCAGTAATTCCATATTCTAAGTCCTCTAGATAATGCTGCTAGCTGCTTCTCTGGTCCCGTCGGGGATTCCTCATTCTAAGTCTTCTACATAGTGCATCTACCTCCTTATCTGGCCTCGCTGGTAATTCCTCATTCTAAGTAATCTAGATAATACTGCCTCTGCCTCTCTGGTCCCAGTGGAAATTCCTCATTCTAATCCTTAAACCAGTGCCGCAGATGTGTCTCTGTTCATACATCCACTGCACTCCAAACCAAAATACATAGATAAAAGACATTGTAATTTACAAAACCATAAGCTCTAACTCCTACAGATGTGAGAGCTATTGCATTGCAAATGCTTGATTCAGGTTTATCACGGCCCACTTTTATTTTACGATATCTTGCCAGACTTGGCATGCTTTGTTTACGGTTCTTGGAGAGAAGCTACTAGTGAAAGGCAACATGGATTCTAAGTTTAGCTACAGGGCTCCTTCGTTTGTTAACCCTTATTCAGCGTTAGGCATATTGTCGGGCATAAAAACAATATAAGTATATTTTCAGGCATACCTCATTCTCTCATTGTCACTTGGTGGCTAATATACTATTACTTCTGATACACATATGGCCGATGTCTGTTCTTTTTTAACACCACACCGCACGTGGTATGCCGCATTGTGGTCATATGTATACAAAACAATTGGTTCATTTGGGTTCGAAAAAACTTGCTTTCACTGTCTCATACAGTGTGTAGACAAAACACAAAACAGAATCCAAAAACCATCAAATTATTTATATACCGTTTTATAAATTTCAGTCATTCATAGATATTGATTTCATAAGTAAATCACGAGGAAGGCTGTACACAATAGAGAAAAGTGCAAAAAGTGACTCAAAGTGCTCAGTGCTTACGGCGCAAAAGTGAAAGAACTGTACAATTGATATATACAAGGGGAAATTAACATGTGGTTTGTGCGTATTATACAATTATCAACCTGTACTCCGTATTAATCAGTACTTAGTACATGATATCCATGCACGTAATCCACTTATTCGTCGACGTTTCGACCCTTAACAAGCAAACATTTTGTGGTCAACAACGGGTCTTCATCAGGACTGTGGGGGACTGCAAACAGCCTAGGGAATTTAAAAAGATGGTATGTTTAAAATTGGATTGTGCTAGGGACAGGTTGGGCCATTTGTTTTGAGTGCCCAAGATAACACTCACCTTTGTTCTACCCAATTGGGTGAAGTGGAGGATGAGATGTTTTAATCTGTTCTGTCGATGAGGCTTAGAGTTCCACCACGACTAGCGTATGATTTGGGGGGGCACATCAATATTGAAAGCCCATCTGTAAAAGAGTCGGTATCTCTTTTATAGTATATCAGCATTATAAATATGCACGAGACTGAGGCCATTATAAATCAATATGGCTCACCTGTGTATGGGTGTAACTATTCTACCCCGTGGGATTCCGGAACTGCATAAGACTGGAGTTCCCAAATTCTTGATGAGGTTGAGCTGTATGAATCTGGTCTGATAAGGGATATGGAGTGTGGATTAGTGCCATCACATTACAAAACCACATGCTGTATAACGGGGCATTCATACTCCGTTTCTTACCTGTCGGTGTAGCGTGTAATTCTGCCACAACTGGTATTCTAATTATAAATATTCATCATGGTTGGAACCCCAAACTGCAATGAAGGGGGTAAATTGTTAACTTGTCTGTGAGGCCATTATAAATTGGTTCAGCTATTTATAACTAGTACCACGTAACACTCACCTGGGTAAAGGAAGGGTGTTCCTCCCAGTGGGGTTCGAAGGTGGTTGGAATCAACTGACCCGCAATAGAGTGACTAAGTCCTCACTGTAGGGGGAAAAAATAATTCATCGTCGTAATTCCATAAAACGGAAAGGTAGTTGCCCTGTCTACTCAATTACGTCCCACTGGCGAACCATAGTTCTTACCTTGTCTGAATGATTTAAACGGGTAAAACAGATGCTATTCGCCAAGGAGAAGTATCTTCCTTGACGGCGCTGCTCGTAAAACCTTGGGTGTTCCGCGGCTATTGACACCGGTAATATACGTCATTCACATTGACCCTGGTGCGCATGCTCGAGGGCGACGTACCACATGATCGAGCACGTCATGCTGCTGGTTGTCATGGGGAAGGACTCTATTTACCAGTCTCCCGTGTTCAAGTCCGAGTTGCTGATAGAGCGTTTAGCGAACAATGTATGAATATTTTAAATTGTAAATTGGACATCTCTGTGTTATTCACGCCCAGATATTTAAATTGGCACATAAAATTCTCAGAAATACACCCAGGTTTATCGTACCGAAACTCATGATGTCTTGATCCTAAGACCCACAGGGGGACGATAGTTATGCAATATTTTAAAAAACATTTTAAAAAACATTCATAGACCATGTGGCAACATCTACAGCTCAGAGTATTTAGAAGAATGTTAAACAAGACATCGTTCCTCAACTCAATACGTCATATTACTAATACCAACAAGGGGACAATAATTAAGCAATTTTTAAGGTATTAGTGTAACATGTGGCAAAATATGCAGTTCAAAGCATTTAAAGAAATGTTACACAAAGCATTCACTGATAACAACTTGACTTAGCATTTTACATTGACTGTTACCTAACATGTAATTATACATAGGAAGTTACAAAATAAAGCATTAGCAATGGAGGAATGATTCTGCAGTTTAAAGTATTTCTATATCATACATCAGAATGTGCAATTTAAAATGTTCCTAGAGGGATCAGGTACCTTCTTTACATTTCCAAATTGGGGCCTAGGCACAACGTTATACATCAGATGTTAAATAACCATTTTCAGGGATGTACCCTTAGCATATCATACACAAAAGGTTATCTGACCTGTTATTTTACGTGTACCAGACATTTCACAAGTACGCCTTATTTTATAAATGAGTTGACAAAATCTCAACAGGAAAGGAGGGTAGCATTGTCATCTCTTATAATTGTCCCATTTATCTGTTCGTTTCCTCAATCTGATTCAGCCCATTTCTCACAGAGTCCAACAGATGTATCCAACGACACTCCTTGTATTTCAAGGAGTGTGTGATGGACCCACCCCTTGGATTGGTATGTGCTTTCTCTAGTACCCACCATTTTATCTCTTGTGGTGTATGGTTATGCAGAGTGAAGTGTTCTACTAGGGGTGCCCCCTGTGTCTTACACCTGACCCTGCTCATATGCTGTAGGATCCGTGTCTTTATTTTCTGCGTAGTCTGGCCTACATAGATCTTACTGTGTTAGCAACAAGGACCCCCTGATAAGGATAAATATCCTGGGACAGGGAAATAATGTATGTAAAATAACGCTCCCAGGCATATACTTAATTACACAATAGATTAAACAAACAAACTAGTGCAGTTTAGAAAAAATACATTTTTAATATAATTAAAAAGAGAATGATAAAATATATGATATACCGCCTATTATACATAACCAACACCTATGCGTTAAAACATTTCTCTAGAACAAACCCTATTATGTTCGGTGTGTGCAAACAGGGAGGTTCACTCCATGACAAGTTACTTACATGATTCACACTTATATTTTACATAATTCATTTTAGTGTGATTAAACAAAGGTAAAAACAGTTTTCATAATCACAGATTCAGAGAATTAATATGGTACTTATTTGTTCTTTTTTCATGATATATTTACTCATTAGGATTACATCACTTTCTTTATGAACCCCCCTGTTTGCACACACCGAACATAATAGGGTTTGTTCTAGAGAAATGTTTTAACGCATAGGTGTTGGTTATGTATAATAGGCGGTATATCATATATTTAAATACCTTTTTTACCAATAGAATTGTGTAAACAACATGAAACTAGTTCAGTTATATCATTTGATGATAGGAAATGAAAATAGTAAAATACTGTTATGATCTCTTTTACAGAAATTGATGGTAAAGTCCTGATGAAGGCATACTCTTAAATGTCGAAACGCGTCGACTGGATACCATCTAATCTTTTTTAATTTCCTGTGAATACATATGTATCACTTTATTGTTATTTTATCAAATCTGATTAATGCACTGAATTTTATCATTCTCTTTTTAATTATATTAAAAATGTATTTTTTCTAAACTGCACTAGTTTGTTTGTTTAATCTATTGTGTAATTAAGTATATGCCTGGGAGCGTTATTTTACATACACTACATAGATCTTACCACATGGACAAAGTATTGCATAAATCAAGTTGGTACTATTGCAATTGCTGAAGTCCCTTAACTTATATGTTTTCTCCATGTGTACAAAAGTGTCAAATTCTCTGCAGTGATCACAGGCCTTGCATGCATGGCATTTATAATGTCCAACAATAGGTGGCAGATTAAGCATGCTTCGGAGGTCTGGTTGTTGCATTGTGGTCATAGTCTTTTCTCCAACCTGGCCCATGTGGGCGGTTCTAGCAGGGCACTGTGTGCAACCTGGATGATCCAGTCGTCAATGGGGTCCTTGTGGATCACTCAGGTCCCACACAGTGCCCTGCTAGCACTGCCCACATGGGCCAGTTCTAATGCATACAGGCATGTCACTCTAATGTGGGATGAACCCACTATTTATTTAAGGGATTGAAACGCCATCGACAAGATGTACACCATATACATTCACTAAACTGCTATGTTTGAATATGTCTGGTTCATTTGTATCACGTTTGTATAAAGACATGCTTTCTTTGCCTGAACCCTTAACTTAATGTTGTTTGTCTGTTCATCTTAGTAGGAAGCAGGCTGTGTCCCACTTGGATTGTTTCCCCTACTCTATGTTATACTTTTATTGCATGATAAATACCTGTCCGGCTGGACAGAAATATAGTACTGATCGAGTCAAGAGCTATACTTTGGAGACCCTGGTCTTACAGACAAAATTGAACAATTGAGAGTTTGCTGCTGGAAAACAGCATAGACTTCTGAAAAAACTGCCTGCTTTTTTTGTAATTGCTGTAAGTGCAATTACATATGGGATACACACATCTAATTCAGTAAAACAGTAACTCTTCGAGTTTCAATGCAAGGATATCACTGAAAACAGAAAATCAATTTCAGATGTTTCCATAGTCATAAGAAGCGGATGTGAGAGATGAGAGAAAATAAAAGGGTGTAAGAATTGAAAAGTCATAGAAGTAAGCTTTGCAAATGTGGTGAAAGATACCTACTTAGGTCTTAATTACAAGTGGGGGGCAAACTGAAAAGCTAATTTGCACTCCCATTAATGAAAAGTTGTACAGGGTGAAATAGTTTAATGAAGCACGATTTTCAACCAATTTTTAGTTGCCCACCTTGGATTGGAAAGTTACATGCAAATGCCTTGTGTGCAAGTTAGATATTTGATGTATTTGTCCTGCCCATTTTTGTCAGATTTTACCAATCAAATATAGGGAGTGCAAACATCCACCAATGGTGCAATTTGCGCCTGACTTGTAATACTGTTTAGGGGGCACATACAAATTTGTGCTTGAACAATAGCACCTCCCCCTTTTCAATGGTGTGTGAGAAGTTGACTTGAAAAGCTATCCAAGTGGCAGCTGTGGAGAGCAGCCATCAGGCCTAGTCTTGAAGGAATGTTAAGCAGCTTGTTTTACTAGAATGCAACCTTATAGTATTGGTTAAATGAAAGGATTACAACACAGTAGTTATACAAAATATGTGTTTATATGTGTTTATATGTGTTCTATGTGTTTATTATTATAACATTATTATAACACTCTCTAGTACGACACTGTATATTCTAAACGGAAATACTCTCAAAGCACATAATACTGTATCACAGAAACAATAGTAAATAGCACAAATATACAGTAGGCCCCAAGGGGGATCAAACAATATACTAAAATAGTGGTATAAGAACCACAACTCGAGTCAAGACAGTGTCTAGAGGACGTAGAATCACTGGAACCCCAAGGAACCACCAGAGGTGAATAAGTAGGGACACCACGGAGGACGGGTGCAGTGTGGGAACACGACCGCGTGCTACGTACATTTTTATCGTAAAGCCGCGGTTGAAGTTTTAAAGTTTAACAACCCTTCCCAGTGGATTTTGAAGAAACCCCGTGGAAGTTAAGAGGTTGGAGAGCCACCCCACCCGTGGATACCATAGTACCAGAGTTACGTATCCCAGGGTTGCCAGGTGCATAGGAATGAAGTGGCGTCCAAAACTGCCGTCGATCTCAATGGAGGATTCCGAAGTAGAGCCACTGCTGGAAGGGAGAAAAGTGTCCGTTGGAATCAAAAGGTGGATTCTTGTCAAAGGGTATCTGAAAGCAGAGAGGACAGAGTCTAGGTCACTTGGCAGTGACCAGGGGCTTGGTAAACCTATGCCCACCGATGTCGGGTGCTTCAGGTGCGTTGATGAAGTTCTAGACTCTGCAGCCATGGGGACAAGGAGATGTTGAGGGCAACCAGGAGACAGATATGAGCTGTACCATAAAGGATGTCGAGTGCTGAGGGTTTGGTGTCCAGCGTGAGCACCAACATGCCTTTGCAACGGCAACCCATACAGAAGGTCAAACTAGGTTATGGTGTGGACCAGCATGGGTCATGAGACTCACTAAAGCAAGGGGAGTCAGGGGAGGCTTGTAACAACCAGGGGAGCCCAAGAAATGCAAATTTGACCCTCAAATGGACTCACAGGCCAGAGGCACAGGAGTACCGGGAGGACCGCAAGCAATTTCACCAAACAGCAGCCCACAGAGCACTCAGTGTGAGAAGGCCAGAGTTCTTGGTAAAAAATAATGCCAAGTGTTGGAGCTACACGGAGCCCAATGCACTTGCTCGGTAAACGTCAACAAGCATACACACTTGCAAATGAACACGGCGCACAGGGGTACAGGTATTGCAGCTCCCACGAGGGATTTTGACCTCAAACTTAGTGAGAGGACAGCCCAAACCTCGAGGGGTATAGAAACCTACGTCTTGTGTTGCTGCAGCTGTAGTTGCTCAGGAGCAGCAGACTGGTCAGTCATGATGTGGTAGCTGCGGCTGCAGGGGAGTGACTCTTTCACTCCAAGGGAGATATCTTTGGTTGTCCTTGATTGCCTCAGGTCCTGCACAGAGCCTGTATGGTGCACCAGCACAGACAATGCTTCAGACTGTGAGGGAGATGAAGTCGGGCCCAAAAAAAGTCCAGAGTATCCAGGTAGTCAAAGGTAATTTGTTTCGGGTTCAGAATCTTATCCACGTGGAATCTAAGGTCCTAGAGCCAGGTAAGCCCTTTTTTACCCACTGGAGAGGGTTGGACAGATTCAGAGGACCCTCCCAGGGGAGGGTCTGGACAGTGGGGAGGTTACTCCAATGTCCTTTGTCCAGTTTCTCACCAGAGCAGGAGCCAACGGCTCACAGGACTGATACAACTAGGCTATACACAGAGATACCAAATGTGCTCCTCATGCAGACTTTCAGTCTCTGGCAAGCGCACGCACCCAGCCCTAATACACAAAATCTTGCCTGAGAGGTGGTCACACCTCCCTGTGACAGGATGCTTATTGTTCTGACTTCCCTTGCTTGAGCTTGGCTCAGCAGCAGGAGGGCAGAAATGTGTTTCTGGTCGGCAGCAACCATTTTGTGCTGCCTGGGACTAGAAGGCTGGTAATGGGAACACTAGGGACCCCACAAAGCTCGCTTCTGAGGGTTGGAATCGTACCTCCCACCACACTGGTTACCGGTGTGGGAGGTATGATTCCACAATGTTTTACATCAAACACAATAGGGTCTGTTTTAGCCGTTTTAGAGTTGGTCATCACCCGGTCGCATAATGCCCCTCTACATGTCGTAAATGGCTGCTTCACTAACAGCCCAGGAGAATGGACTCCGTAGGCTCAGGGGTGCCCTGATCATGCATTGCCACTCTCTTACTTTGAACCAAGCACCCTGCCTTCAAGATTGTTAAGGCCTGCTATTGGGGTGACTGACTTGCTGGTTCTAAATGTAGTGACCCTTAGATATAGTAAACCCATATCTTAAGTAAGTGGTGCATGCACCAACTTACACAGGCCTGTAGCTCCATTTTGCATGGCCTGTCATTGGGTGGCATAATACATGCTTCAGCCCATGGGAGGTCTCTGTGGTACCTATGCCCTGGGTGCATGGGTACCATATACTAGGAATTGAAAAGTGTACCCCAGCATTCAATCTGGAGTGTACCTAAGTACATAACATAACAGATTAGGGAGACAGCAGATAGAAGGGGGTCCTGATTAGCAAGATCCCAGTCAGACTAGTCATAACCAGTATCACATTTAGCAGAAAGTGAGGGTAACCATACAAAGCAGATTCTCCTTTCCTACACTGTGAATTGGGGCAAAGAAGTGTACTCACAAATATTCTTCCAACGCATTCTGTCTAGCGTGATCTGCAGTATTTAGTGTGAACATGGATTCAATGCTCTTTTTTCCGCCAGTTTCAGTCTTTTTACTCCTGTCAAGTTGCAGCAGCTACAGATTCAAAGGAGTAATGTGCTCCATAAGAAGGAGTTACCTTGCAGGAGCTAATGTTTGACTATCTTTGTTATTTAGGCCGTGGATTGCTAAATCTTCACAGAACCTGACCACATCTAAGTGTAATCAGAGATGACCTGACTACATTGAGTTTGAGGACCTCAAGCTTCAATTGTTTCTTGGTGCAGTAACATATCAATGTCTTCCATAATAACTAATAATGTACTGGGATAATTCAGTGAAATTGTGCGACTTTACAACATTATTGATTTATTCGCGTGCCT
Organism: Lissotriton vulgaris; assembly: GCF_964263255.1. Classification (NCBI taxonomy): domain Eukaryota; kingdom Metazoa; phylum Chordata; class Amphibia; order Caudata; family Salamandridae; genus Lissotriton; species Lissotriton vulgaris. The sequence continues at coordinate 775,444,044 of NC_141694.1, forward strand.
ATAGACTAAATAGCATGTGTCAATATTTCCCTTAGATTCAAACGTACATTGGTAACCATAATTTTAGCGGCTGCTTTTTAAAAATAAAATTCACTTGTGTACTTGTATATTTCACTGCACAACCTAAAGGTAAATCTGAAGGGACCGTCCTGCTTATAAATCAAACACAAGTTATGTATGTAAATACAGAAAGAAAGGAAGCTAATAAAAAAGAAAAGAAACCAGGTTCACAATGTGTTGAGAGCTGAGTGAAGCCCCAGGGTTACAGGGCAGTCAGTCAGTGCCCAGGTTATAGGGCAGCCAGTCAGTGCCCGAAGATTTGGTCTGACAAGTCAGTGTGTGGGCCGTGATAACCGAGCGCCTTTCAAAACTATCCCATTTGACAAACTTGGGCCACATTTTTAGCTATCAAATTCACTAATGGAGGCCACAGTTATTTTCTGCCCGAGTCCTATCCTTTGAAGCCTACATGAACATTGAAAGGGTGAGCTGCTGCAAAAAGTGTGGTTCTGCTGGGAAGCAATCTTTGGTAAGGACGACTCGAATGTACCAGATAAACAGGTAAATCTTCATTCTGTGGTTTGCCATTACATTTTCTAAGACAGTATATTCCAGGTGGGTCTTCTGTCAGATGTCACGCACTAAAGATATTCCCTCCAACGGTGAAAAAACAGTGCTTGCTCTAACGAAAATATCCCTCAGTACAGGAGAGGTAAAATACATCACATTCTTTGCAACCTTCAGGAATGTTTCTGATGCAATTGAGCAGTATTTTATACCACTCCCGCCCTTTGAGAAAACACTTTAGTACACGCCCTTTAAACCCACCCCAAATACAAATTTGCTACATGCTCCCTTCTCAAAAGAGGTGTTCTCGACTTTTTCACAGAAACAGCTTTTCATAGTCTAGAAAGACCTGCTTGCAGGTATTGCTTCTGGGCCTGATTTTTAAGGGTAAACGTATACGTTAGTGTAAGTTTACGATTTTTTTGTAACTCACGAAATCATTTTATGAGTAGCATCGTCAGGACTGCAGAATTACCCCACTCATGGTGGTGACTCCGCACATAAAAATATAGGCTTCCCCTATCTTTCTATGTGCACAGCCTCCTCCACAAGTGGGGAGGATTCCCAGTCAATAAAGATACCACTCGTAAAATTATTTTGTGTTTCTGAAGAGCAAAGAAAATCGTGTTTGTGAATAGCAAAAAAACGTAAGCCTCCACTAAAGTAGTGGACGTTTATGTAATGTTCCTATTTGCTCCCCACCACAGAGGACATGCAGCCTGGTTAGGTGAGTAACTGCTTTTATTCATTTATACAAAACGCTATTCATGAGAGCGCCGAGCGTCTAAATCTGACCAGCTCCGGTCGCTTCTGCCGTCTATCTCGCTTCGCGCGCTTTCATCCTTAGTCTCTGCGCATGCTCTAGTGTCGTCTGCTCTTGCTCCGGCGCACCGCATCATCACGCAGGGCGTCGGAGACTAGAGCGCGACACTACATATCTCCTCCTTTTCCAACAATGTCAAAACAACAGTGGTCCTTATTTCAATAGTCACTCATTTCATAGTCTTTAAATTGAGAGGGCTGGATGACTGCCCTCCCAGCACGGGTTTGTCTTACCGGAGTGAGTTCTTTCCTGGTACCTTCACTGGCAAGACTCCTGGCTCCCTTCTGTATGCCAGCTTCCATCTCTTCAGCCGGGGCCGTGCTTACCTCTGCTTCTTCATCTGTTTGTACTTCCTCGTTCTCCTCATTATCCACTTGAACCTGTCCTTCCTTCTGTCTTTCACTTCCTACCATCGTCTCTTCTTCTCTGCTGGCTTGCCTCTGATCCACGGTCTCTTCCTCCTTGCCTGCCGGCCATTGCACGATCTTGTTGACTTTCGCCAAGCGGTCTTGGGACCACACTCTTCCGTCACTGAGCAAGGCCGCTCTTCCATACACTTCTTTAACCTGCAGGGGTTTGCTGTACTTGCTTTCACCTTTTCTTTGGAGTGTGGCAAGTTTAACTCTGACCCATTCCCCTCTTTCCAGGGCAGTGTCTTTAGCATTGTGTCTCCTGATGTAATGTGGGTGTACACCTTTTGGGCTCTTTCCAGGTTGTGCTGTACCACCGCAGGCGACCACTTGGTCGTCACTGTCTTTTCTCTCCACACGACATTGTCTCTCGTAAAGGGGAGTCGGCCTCTCAGAATTTGGAAGGGACTGTAGCCTAGCGCTGTCGGAGTAATTCTGTAGGCCCACAGCATGCTCTGAACTTCCGTCTCCCAATCCTTTCCTTGCATTATAGCGGCCTGTATGGATCCCATCAGCACACGGTTGAACCGTTCCACCTGTCCGTTGCATGCGGGATGGTACGCTGCTGTGTGTTTGGACTTTATCCCGTTTCTCTCCATGTACTTGGTCCATTTCTCCGAGGTAAATTGCGGTCCATTGTCGCTTAATATCGTCCTCGGTATTCCTTCACGCAGGAACACTGAAGTGAGGAATCTCAACACCGTATCCGAATCCATGACTTCTTGCACGTCAATTTCCGGCCATTTGGAATATTTGTCTATTACCACACACAGGTATTTGACTGTACCTCTGTAGTCGAGCACTGGCCCTAATATGTCCACTGCTATGTCTTCCCATGGGTTGTGGGGTTGTTCAAATGCACCTAACGCAGGCCTCAATGGTCTCAAGATTTTATCCGCTCCTTGGCACTGGACACATTCTCTCACTTGTTTTTCGATCTGATTGTCCATTCCCAGCCACCAGTATGTTTGTTTCACCCTCATCTTCGTTTTCACAATGCCGAGGTGCCCTTCATGAAGTTGTTTCAACAGTAGAGGGACTAATGTCACTGGAGGGACTACCTTGTCTCCTCGGTACATGAAGATGCCTGAATCACTCATCGATAGCTCCTCCCGCACTTCGTAGAATTTCCTCAAGCCATCTTTAAGATGCCTTTTTTCTGGCCCCCCAGAGATCAGATATTGTTTGACTTCTTTCATTTCACAGTCACTTTCATAGGCCTGGGCCCATTCTTGTCTACTGATTGTCCTCTCCGAGTCAGCCATTTCCGCCACCATTTCATCTGTGCCCGGCGGGACCGCAGGCGCTTCTTCCATGGCTGCAGCCCTGCTCAAATAGTCAGCCACTTTATTCCGTGTCCCTGACAAGTATTCCACATCGTAGGTGTAGTCTAGCAACTTGAGTGTCATTTTTGCGATGCGTGGCGTAGCTGTATCGTGGCCGCTGGAGGTTAGCACCTTGACTAGTGGTTTATGATCCGTCTGTAGTTTGAAACGGGTGGCCCATAGGAACTGTCTGAATTTTCCCATGGCCCATGTGACCGCCAGCATCTCCTTTTCAATAACACTAAACTTCTTTTGAGTGCTTGAACAATAGCACCTCCCCCTTTTCAATGGTGTGTGAGAAGTTGACTTGGTATATGCTGTCCATTATTTATAGTGGGCACCTTACACCAGTCCAAACAACCCTTATGGTGATTTAAGAGGTAAAAGATAACTTTAAAAAGCTATCCAAGTGGCAGCTGTGGAGAGCAGCCATCAGGCCTAGTCTTGAAGGAATGTTAAGCAGCTTGTTTTACTAGAATGCAACCTTATAGTATTGGTTAAATGAAAGGATTACAACACAGTAGTTATACAAAATATGTGTTTATATGTGTTTATATGTGTTCTATGTGTTTATTATTATAACATTATTATAACACTCTCTAGTACGACACTGTATATTCTAAACGGAAATACTCTCAAAGCACATAATACTGTATCACAGAAACAATAGTAAATAGCACAAATATACAGTAGGCCCCAAGGGGGATCAAACAATATACTAAAATAGTGGTATAAGAACCACAACTCGAGTCAAGACAGTGTCTAGAGGACGTAGAATCACTGGAACCCCAAGGAACCACCAGAGGTGAATAAGTAGGGACACCACGGAGGACGGGTGCAGTGTGGGAACACGACCGCGTGCTACGTACATTTTTATCGTAAAGCCGCGGTTGAAGTTTTAAAGTTTAACAACCCTTCCCAGTGGATTTTGAAGAAACCCCGTGGAAGTTAAGAGGTTGGAGAGCCACCCCACCCGTGGATACCATAGTACCAGAGTTACGTATCCCAGGGTTGCCAGGTGCATAGGAATGAAGTGGCGTCCAAAACTGCCGTCGATCTCAATGGAGGATTCCGAAGTAGAGCCACTGCTGGAAGGGAGAAAAGTGTCCGTTGGAATCAAAAGGTGGATTCTTGTCAAAGGGTATCTGAAAGCAGAGAGGACAGAGTCTAGGTCACTTGGCAGTGACCAGGGGCTTGGTAAACCTATGCCCACCGATGTCGGGTGCTTCAGGTGCGTTGATGAAGTTCTAGACTCTGCAGCCATGGGGACAAGGAGATGTTGAGGGCAACCAGGAGACAGATATGAGCTGTACCATAAAGGATGTCGAGTGCTGAGGGTTTGGTGTCCAGCGTGAGCACCAACATGCCTTTGCAACGGCAACCCATACAGAAGGTCAAACTAGGTTATGGTGTGGACCAGCATGGGTCATGAGACTCACTAAAGCAAGGGGAGTCAGGGGAGGCTTGTAACAACCAGGGGAGCCCAAGAAATGCAAATTTGACCCTCAAATGGACTCACAGGCCAGAGGCACAGGAGTACCGGGAGGACCGCAAGCAATTTCACCAAACAGCAGCCCACAGAGCACTCAGTGTGAGAAGGCCAGAGTTCTTGGTAAAAAATAATGCCAAGTGTTGGAGCTACACGGAGCCCAATGCACTTGCTCGGTAAACGTCAACAAGTATACACACTTGCAAATGAACACGGCGCACAGGGGTACAGGTATTGCAGCTCCCACGAGGGATTTTGACCTCAAACTTAGTGAGAGGACAGCCCAAACCTCGAGGGGTATAGAAACCTACGTCTTGTGTTGCTGCAGCTGTAGTTGCTCAGGAGCAGCAGACTGGTCAGTCATGATGTGGTAGCTGCGGCTGCAGGGGAGTGACTCTTTCACTCCAAGGGAGATATCTTTGGTTGTCCTTGATTGCCTCAGGTCCTGCACAGAGCCTGTATGGTGCACCAGCACAGACAATGCTTCAGACTGTGAGGGAGATGAAGTCGGGCCCAAAAAAAGTCCAGAGTATCCAGGCAGTCAAAGGTAATTTGTTTCGGGTTCAGAATCTTATCCACGTGGAATCTAAGGTCCTAGAGCCAGGTAAGCCCTTTTTTACCCACTGGAGAGGGTTGGACAGATTCAGAGGACCCTCCCAGGGGAGGGTCTGGACAGTGGGGAGGTTACTCCAATGTCTTTTGTCCAGTTTCTCACCAGAGCAGGAGCCAACGGCTCACAGGACTGATACAACTAGGCTATACACAGAGATACCAAATGTGCTCCTCATGCAGACTTTCAGTCTCTGGCAAGCGCACGCACCCAGCCCTAATACACAAAATCTTGCCTGAGAGGTGGTCACACCTCCCTGTGACAGGATGCTTATTGTTCTGACTTCCCTTGCTTGAGCTTGGCTCTGCAGCAGGAGGGCAGAAATGTGTTTCTGGTCGGCAGCAACCATTTTGTGCTGCCTGGGACTAGAAGGCTGGTAATGGGAACACTAGGGACCCCACAAAGCTCGCTTCTGAGGGTTGGAATCGTACCTCCCACCACACTGGTTACCGGTGTGGGAGGTATGATTCCACAATGTTTTACATCAAACACAATAGGGTCTGTTTTAGCCGTTTTAGAGTTGGTCATCACCCGGTCGCATAATGCCCCTCTACATGTCGTAAATGGCTGCTTCACTAACAGCCCAGGAGAATGGACTCCGTAGGCTCAGGGGTGCCCTGATCATGCATTGGCACTCTCTTACTTAGAACCAAGCACCCTGCCTTCAAGATTGTTAAGGCCTGCTATTGGGGTGACTGACTTGCTGGTTCTAAATGTAGTGACCCTTAGATATAGTAAACCCATATCTTAAGTAAGTGGTGCATGCACCAACTTACACAGGCCTGTAGCTCCATTTTGCATGGCCTGTCATTGGGTGGCATAATACATGCTTCAGCCCATGGGAGGTCTCTGTGGTACCTATGCCCTGGGTGCATGGGTACCATATACTAGGAATTGAAAAGTGTACCCCAGCATTCAATCTGGAGTGTACCTAAGTACATAACATAACAGATTAGGGAGACAGCAGATAGAAGGGGGTCCTGATTAGCAAGATCCCAGTCAGACTAGTCATAACCAGTATCACATTTAGCAGAAAGTGAGGGTAACCATACAAAGCAGATTCTCCTTTCCTACACTGTGAATTGGGGCAAAGAAGTGTACTCACAAATATTCTTCCAACGCATTCTGTCTAGCGTGATCTGCAGTATTTAGTGTGAACATGGATTCAATGCTCTTTTTTCCGCCAGTTTCAGTCTTTTTACTCCTGTCAAGTTGCAGCAGCTACAGATTCAAAGGAGTAATGTGCTCCATAAGAAGGAGTTACCTTGCAGGAGCTAATGTTTGACTATCTTTGTTATTTAGGCCGTGGATTGCTAAATCTTCACAGAACCTGACCACATCTAAGTGTAATCAGAGATGACCTGACTACATTGAGTTTGAGGACCTCAAGCTTCAATTGTTTCTTGGTGCAGTAACATATCAATGTCTTCCATAATAACTAATAATGTACTGGGATAATTCAGTGAAATTGTGCGACTTTACAACATTATTGATTTATTCGCGTGCCTATAGACTAAATAGCATGTGTCAATATTTCCCTTAGATTCAAACGTACATTGGTAACCATAATTTTAGCGGCTGCTTTTTAAAAATAAAATTCACTTGTGTACTTGTATATTTCACTGCACAACCTAAAGGTAAATCTGAAGGGACCGTCCTGCATATAAATCAAACACAAGTTATGTATGTAAATACAGAAAGAAAGGAAGCTAATAAAAAAGAAAAGAAACCAGGTTCACAATGTGTTGAGAGCTGAGTGAAGCCCCAGGGTTACAGGGCAGTCAGTCAGTGCCCAGGTTATAGGGCAGCCAGTCAGTGCCCGAAGATTTGGTCTGACAAGTCAGTGTGTGGGCCGTGATAACCGAGCGCCTTTCAAAACTATCCCATTTGACAAACTTGGGCCACATTTTTAGCTATCAAATTCACTAATGGAGGCCACAGTTATTTTCTGCCCGAGTCCTATCCTTTGAAGCCTACATGAACATTGAAAGGGTGAGCTGCTGCAAAAAGTGTGGTTCTGCTGGGAAGCAATCTTTGGTTAGGACGACTCGAATGTACCAGATAAACAGGTGGCTTCATTCTGTGGTTTGCCATTACATTTTCTAAGACAGTATATTCCAGGTGGGTCTTCTGTCAGATGTCACGCACTAAAGATATTCCCTCCAACGGTGAAAAAACAGTGCTTGCTCTAACGAAAATATCCCTCAGTACAGGAGAGGTAAAATACATCACATTCTTTGCAACCTTTAGGAATGTTTCTGATGCAATTGAGCAGTATTTTATACCACTCCCGCCCTTTGAGAAAACACTTTAGTACACGCCCTTTAAACCCACCCCAAATACAAATTTGCTACATGCTCCCTTCTCAAAAGAGGTGTTCTCGACTTTTTCACAGAAACAGCTTTTCATAGTCTAGAAAGACCTGCTTGCAGGTATTGCTTCTGGGCCTAATTTTTAAGGGTAAACGTATACGTTAGTGTAAGTTTACGATTTTTTTGTAACTCACGAAATCATTTTATGAGTAGCATCGTCAGGACTGCAGAATTACCCCACTCATGGTGGTGACTCCGCACATAAAAATATAGGCTTCCCCTATCTTTCTATGTGCACAGCCTCCTCCACAAGTGGGGAGAATTCCCAGTCAATAAAGATACCACTCGTAAAATTATTTTGTGTTTCTGAAGAGCAAAGAAAATCGTGTTTGTGAATAGCAAAAAAACGTAAGCCTCCACTAAAGTAGTGGACGTTTATGTAATGTTCCTATTTGCTCCCCACCACAGAGGACATGCAGCCTGGTTAGGTGAGTAACTGCTTTTATTCATTTATACAAAACGCTATTCATGAGAGCGCCGAGCGTCTAAATCTGACCAGCTCCGGTCGCTTCTGCCGTCTATCTCGCTTCGCGCGCTTTCATCCTTAGTCTCTGCGCATGCTCTAGTGTCGTCTGCTCTTGCTCCGGCGCACCGCTTCATCACGCAGGGCGTCGGAGACTAGAGCGCGACACTACATATCTCCTCCTTTTCCAACAATGTCAAAACAACAGTGGTCCTTATTTCAATAGTCACTCATTTCATAGTCTTTAAATTGAGAGGGCTGGATGACTGCCCTCCCAGCACGGGTTCGTCTTACCGGAGTGAGTTCTTTCCTGGTACCTTCACTGGCAAGACTCCTGGCTCCCTTCTGTATGCCAGCTTCCATCTCTTCAGCCGGGGCCGTGCTTACCTCTACTTCTTCATCTGTTTGTACTTCCTCGTTCTCCTCATTATCCACTTGAACCTGTCCTTCCTTCTGTCTTTCACTTCCTACCATCGTCTCTTCTTCTCTGCTGGCTTGCCTCTGATCCACGGTCTCTTCCTCCTTGCCTGCCGGCCATTGCACGATCTTGTTGACTTTCGCCAAGCGGTCTTGGGACCACACTCTTCCGTCACTGAGCAAGGCCGCTCTTCCATACACTTCTTTAACCTGCAGGGGTTTGCTGTACTTGCTTTCACCTTTTCTTTGGAGTGTGGCAAGTTTAACTCTGACCCATTCCCCTCTTTCCAGGGCAGTGTCTTTAGCATTGTGTCTCCTGATGTAATGTGGGTGTACACCTTTTGGGCTCTTTCCAGGTTGTGCTGTACCACCGCAGGCGACCACTTGGTCGTCACTGTCTTTTCTCTCCACACGACATTGTCTCTCGTAAAGGGGAGTCGGCCTCTCAGAATTTGGAAGGGACTGTAGCCTAGCGCTGTCGGAGTAATTCTGTAGGCCCACAGCATGCTCTGAACTTCCGTCTCCCAATCCTTTCCTTGCATTATAGCGGCCTGTATGGATCCCATCAGCACACGGTTGAACCGTTCCACCTGTCCGTTGCATGCGGGATGGTACGCTGCTGTGTGTTTGGACTTTATCCCGTTTCTCTCCATGTACTTGGTCCATTTCTCCGAGGTAAATTGCGGTCCATTGTCGCTTAATATCGTCCTCGGTATTCCTTCACGCAGGAACACTGAAGTGAGGAATCTCAACACCGTATCCGAATCCATGACTTCTTGCACGTCAATTTCCGGCCATTTGGAATATTTGTCTATTACCACACACAGGTATTTGACTGTACCTCTGTAGTCGAGCACTGGCCCTAATATGTCCACTGCTATGTCTTCCCATGGGTTGTGGGGTTGTTCAAATGCACCTAACGCAGGCCTCAATGGTCTCAAGATTTTATCCGCTCCTTGGCACTGGACACATTCTCTCACTTGTTTTTCGATCTGATTGTCCATTCCCAGCCACCAGTATGTTTGTTTCACCCTCATCTTCGTTTTCACAATGCCGAGGTGCCCTTCATGAAGTTGTTTCAACAGTAGAGGGACTAATGTCACTGGAGGGACTACCTTGTCTCCTCAGTACATGAAGATGCCTGAATCACTCATCGATAGCTCCTCCCGCACTTCGTAGAATTTCCTCAAGCCATCTTTAAGATGCCTTTTTTCTGGCCCCCCAGAGATCAGATATTGTTTGACTTCTTTCATTTCACAGTCACTTTCATAGGCCTGGGCCCATTCTTGTCTACTGATTGTCCTCTCCGAGTCAGCCATTTCCGCCACCATTTCATCTGTGCCCGGCGGGACCGCAGGCGCTTCTTCCATGGCTGCAGCCCTGCTCAAATAGTCAGCCACTTTATTCCGTGTCCCTGACAAGTATTCCACATCGTAGGTGTAGTCTAGCAACTTGAGTGTCATTTTTGCGATGCGTGGCGTAGCTGTATCGTGGCCGCTGGAGGTTAGCACCTTGACTAGTGGTTTATGATCCGTCTGTAGTTTGAAACGGGTGGCCCATAGGAACTGTCTGAATTTTCCCATGGCCCATGTGACCGCCAGCATCTCCTTTTCAATAACACTAAACTTCTTTTGAGTGGGGGACAACGCTCGGGATGCGAAACTGAGTGTCTCCACAGTGCCATCACTTCTTTCCTGTGCCAGCACTGCTCCCAAGCCCTTTTCACTGGCATCGCTCGTTAGGATGGAGTTGCCCACCAAATCGTATCCATGCAGGGGTATTGCCCTGCTTATGCCGTTCTTCAGACCCTCAAATTCACTCTGTGCCTCTTCGTCCCACCGAAACGTCGACTTGTCTCTGATCAGTTGTCGGAGTTTATGAGTCTTTGTGGCAAAATGTCTTACAAATTTGCTATAATACTCCGCCATTCCGAGGAACGACCTCACTTCTTCTTTGTTGACTGGGGCTTTGGCATCGCAAATGGCTTTTACGTTTTGCCTTTTGGGAGTGATTCCCTGACTCCCAATCTCATGTCCAAGATACGTGACAGCCGACATGCCCAGTTTACACTTACTCCACTCGGCGGTGAGGCCTTTCTCCTGCAGCACCGTCAGCACTTTATTCAGTTTCTAATCATGGTCTTCACGATTTGTCCCCATTATCAGGATGTCGTCCTGAAAATATTGGACGCCTTGTAAGTCCTTGAATAGGCGGTGCATTAACTTCTGGAATACTGAGGCTGCAGATGCCAGCCCAAACGGCATGCGGCGGAACTGATAGCACCCAAAGGGTGTGATGAAAGAGGTCAGTTTTCTGCTCGTTGGGTGCAAGTCAATCTGATGGTACGCTGAGGTGAGTCAATGGTGGAAAACCAGGTCACCCCCCTCGTTCTTGCTAACATCTCCTCAATTCTCGGTAAGGGAAACTTTTCCACTATCAGGCATTTGTTGAGTTCTCGGAGGTCCACACATAGGCGTACCTTGCCATTGGGCTTCCTGGCTACGGCCAGGGGGGCCAACCACTCAGAGCTGTCGATTGGTTCTATTATCCCTTGCTCCTCTAATCTTTGGAGTTCCTGCTGGACAGCATCCTTAATGGCAATGGGGATGTTTCTGACGAGCATCTTCCCGGAGGATTATTTTGTGCATAAATTTGTCCAATTTCCCGACCGTGCCTCCAAACACCTTGGGGAAGGACTGCTTTAGCTTCTCTAGCTCTGGCCAGCGGCTGTCGTCGGTCAGAAGAATTTGTCCTTTGCCCCCTGGGTCTAATTTTATCCCCAAGTCACCTCGGTCTCTCCAGCCTAGCACTGAGGGCCCTCGCTCCGCCACATAAAGCTTGCATATTGCTGACCTTCCTCTGAATTCGAATTTCAGGGCGCGGAACCCTACCATGGGAATTGCGTTGCTGGTATATGAGATCGGTCGTATATCTGGAGGGTTTAACTGCGGACCCAAGGTGGGCACAAAGTCCTGCTCCCATACGGATCTTTGCACAATGGAGTATGGTGACCCCGAATCAATTGCTATGTGGACTTTCACTCCTCCTATCAGCATGTCTGTGCACGGTTTGTCCGAGTGTTTGCCCGTTACCTCCAAGACTTGTTCTTTGATGCATAAGACCATGTCGTCATCTTCCTGGTCTTCTTCGATCTGGTCCTCTGACTGGGGCTGTCCGATGCATTTCACCATGGACTTCTTGCCTTTCTTGCGGCATACTTTCTCAAAATGGCCTACCAGGCCACAGAATGAGCATCTGGCGCGAAAAGCTGGGGACCGTTTGTCCTGTGCCGAGTGAGCTGTGCTCCCGCACCTGTAGCACGAGAATCTGTTGTCCGTGGACTGCCTCCCTGGTGAGGCCTGTTTCCCTGTCCACCTGGATTCATGTCTCCCTTCTCCAGTGGGTTTCCTTTGCCTGTTTGATGATTGAGCCTCCTCTATTTTGTTGACCATTTGTCTTTGAGGATTCTCCTTTTTGGCTGCTTCTGCACAGCGTTTTGAAAGCTCGACTTTCTTTACCATTGCGATCACATCTTTGAGCGACGCTTCTCCTTGCGCCCACAGCTTGTCCTGGACTGACTTGTTCATGGTGTGCATGACTATTTGGTCCTTGATGTATTCGTCCTGCAGTTGTCCATATTTACACGTTATGGCCAGTCATCTCAATGCTGCCACACAATCATCTATAGATTCTCCTTCTTCCTGCTTCCTTTGTTGGAAGTTGTACCGGTCTATAGATACACACACCGCCGGGCGATAGTGATTATCTAGGTCTTCTAGGGCATGTTTGAAAACGTTGTCGTCTGCAGCTTGCTTCTCTGCTTGGACAATGTTCGCAAATACTCATACACCTTCCGGACCCAGGTTATGCAGCAATAACCGTTTCTTTCTAACACTGGGAAATGGCTCACCATTTTCATCCTCCCATTTCATCAGGGGCTCACCTAGTCTGGGTAGGAAGGGGATGGGTGCTGTGAGTGATGTCATCTGATTGCTCATTCTGGGCTCTGTACCCGTTTCTCTGTCTCGGTTCCTTGGGCTGCCTGGTGTGCTGGGGTTCCCTTCTCGGTCCCCGTCGCTTCCCTGACTTTTGGGGCTGCCAGGTGCACCGGTATTTCCTCCTCGTGTGTCGCTGGGGAGGCGTTTTCTTCCGCCCTCCGTATCACTGTCCCTTCTTTCTGCCAGGGTCTCAGCTGCGTGCTCCACTGCAGGTTGTGCTGGCCTTGGGTGCTCTTTTTAAGCTTGGGTCCACGTGTTTGTGGGTTGTTGAGGTCGTGCGCTGCTGCCACGCTCTCTTGTAAATAGCGCTGTTGCCCCGGGCGCACTCACTGTGTAGTGCTCCCTTCTGCAGTTCTGACCTGTGTGTCTCTATGTGTCCTCAGCTGCAGCTCTGTTCTCTCTGCTGCTGTGGTGGAGTTGGTGGGGTGATCCCAGTCCTCGTCGCCACTGTAATGTCATTATTTGCTCCCCACTACAGAGGACATGCAGCCTGGTTAGGTGAGTAACTGCTTTTATTCATTTATACAAAATGCTATTCATGAGAGCGCCGAGCGTCTAAATCTGACCAGCTCCGGTCGCTTCTGCCGTCTATCTCGCTTCGCGCGCTTTCATCCTTAGTCTCTGCGCATGCGCTAGTGTCGTCTGCTCTTGCTCCGGCGCACCGCGTCATCACGCAGGGCGTCGGAGACTAGAGCGCGACACTACAGTTTACATTTGTGAATCAGGCCTTGAGTCTTTACCAAAAATGTATCTGGCCTTCACAACTTTCATTTCTGTAATTCATTATTGCATTGGAAGTATGTCGTTACACAAAACCATAAGAAAAAAGCACAGATAATTGACTAACGATTCACTGGACATCACACCACCCTTTTGAATTTGGTGACATCACGGTAATGACCTATATTATCATCCTTAGCCCACCAATAGCCTCCTATTTGCTGCTGAGCTGGCAGCGGAGGGCGACAAAGAAAAATACAGAAAATAAACTGCAGATGCAAAGACTTAAATTCCATATGTTGTCTGGATAACTAATGTTGTGTCAGGGCTGGTATAGGACAAGCCTGAAAGAGCAGATTTTAAATACGACACACCTTATGTTATGTTATGTTATGTTATGGTATGCTATGTTGCAATCGTGAAAGTTATGGTGTGTAGCATTCTAAAGGTTATTCTTGTGAACAAAAATAAAAGAACAGACACATTTGAATAACCCAACAATATATAAGGTGTATTTTTTGTAAATGGCTGGATTCTTCCCATCAAGCATGAGGTTCTTCAATGTACTGAGCATGTTACCTTGTGGTAATTAGTAACTGGATTAGTTTTACCAAGTGCTATTTGTGCTGTCCTTCCTTCTCATTGTGTCAATGTTATTCATGCTGCACAGTGCACCACACATGCAAAGTCAGAAAAGAAAGGAGAAATGAAAGTGTTTCTCCTTCCTTCCATCTAGTTGAAAAGGGCACAGTTTTCTCATGTTAAACCCAATCTACTGTTTATAGTAAATTGGGCTTAGCGTGAGAAACCTTGGATGTTTGCATGGGAATGCTCATGCACCACACTTGGTACGCCTCCAAAGCGCAAAGTAACACGAAGCAAATGCGCTGCTTCGCATCATTTTTACGTTACTTCCAGCGCTAAACAAGTTTATAGCTGGAAAGTTAATTGGGAAAAAAAGATTTGGCGCAATTTTGCGTCACGTTTGTGATGCAAACATGGCGCAAAATCTTTGTAAATCTCGCCCTGGGTGCTGGTTGAATAGTTATCCGGTAGCCTTGCCACCGACCGTGCAAATACAAGCAAAAACCCAAGAAAATACTGTGTGGGAGTGATTTTTCTGATTTTAAAACCATGATAGCTCAACAAATTTCCTAAAGTATAATCTGCAGAATTGGGGTGATGTGCAAATATTGTTGCTTGAGAAAACAAATCCTAAAATTGAAATGCCTCTCACACTAGGAAAATGAATGTATCTATTAGTTAAACCATTCACTTCGTGAGGCATTAGGTGCTGTGCTTATATGAAGGATATATTAGGACATCTACATTTTTTCATGTGGTCTCCACAGAACTGTTTTTCATAAACCTGGATTGCTAACAATGTGGACATCCTGGCAGTGGAAGAATTCCAAACAACACTGATTACATACCTATTTGTATGGTATTGTTGATTTTGATGTAATTCCACTGTAAAGTGCGCAAAAACTATGCAAGCAGCATTTTCAGCAAATTCTTCATTTAGGTCTCAGCAAGGCTTTGCTCCATGGACACGTGGGTCTAACATATAAGGAACAGACTGGAAAGCAGCAAGGCCACCCTCTGGCCTAGCCTCAGCAATGAAATGTTAAGCCAGGGGATTTCAGACTTTCACAAACTGCATGCACATTAGGTAAGTGTTCCTTGAACCTGATGGTCCAGGTCTACCACATTCAGAATTAAAACATGCAAAGCTGTCACACCTTGTAAGATTAGGAGAAAGCCTAGATTTAAAACACCATGTGCCATATGTATCAACACATTTCCCCATTGACACAGAATGGGCAAAACCCTTTGCTACATCTGGCCCCATGTTCCCTGTAAAACAGCAGTGACTGTTATTAACAGGATGGCTCAATTATTGGTTCTCTTTTTGATGACAAATGCAAAGAGTTGCAGGGCACAAGCTTTAATGCTTTAAAAGCTAAATGAGAATTCCACTGGTGCAAAAGTTGAGCAGCATAACTTTGGGCAGTAGCAGCATCTGTTGTCAGTTTATTGATAGCTGATTAAAATCAATACGATTCTAATAATAATCCAATAAAATGCAAATATTGCCATTAAAACGGCACCCTAATCAAGCATTTTTCACAAAAGCATGCATTTTAGTTCATCATAATTGGGCCCAAAATACATCTCAAAATGCTGTTAATCCATCAATACTTGGACATAAATAGTACAACTTTGCTTCAGTCATAAATTATGATTGCAAGATTAGTTAGTTGCAATTAATTCTGCACAAATAATATATAAGAATGTTACTATCACCCCAATAAATTGGAGACAGTATCCATTCAGATATCATGAAAGAGCTTCTTGTTATGCAATCACCCAAATTGCAAGAAAATAACTCTCAAGTAGTTTCTACAGTCGAACTCAAAGTATTTGCAGGGACAAGCCAGAAGAGACAGGCATATAGATATACATCCATACATCCTACAGTGCTTCCCTGTCTACTATTAAAAGTTACTTTAAATCTGACTTCAGCATTAAGTCAAGTTTAGTGCAACAATTAATTTGATACAGTTAAATACTAAGTTTGGTGATCCCTAATTGAAGCCTGCCCTAAGCACATGAGCTAGCGTAACACAATGTTAGCCAATAGGACCATCAGCTTCGCTACAGTGAAAACAACCATTCCAGGTTTTCACTGTCAGGACGTGTCAAACATAAAAGAAGCATGTCCTTCTTTTTAATATTTAGCACTCTGCCTTGTGGGCTACTAAGACTTCCCCTACAGGTGACTTATAAATATTAAAAAATATGATTTTGATATGGCAAATTGGATTATTTAGTCGTATTGAGTTGGCAGTTTAAAAGTTGATGACTAGGCTGTTGTGTGACAGACCTAGAGCCATGTTTCCATTTTGTCATTGTAGTGGTGGCACAACATGTACTACATTCCACCATTAACCTTTAACTTACTAGCTGTGGGTACACTCTGTACTATGTACTAGGTTCTTATGGGTATGTTATAGATACCAATCAGAGATTAGCCAGTTGTATATACACTTTCAGCGGTCAAAGCACATGCACTGGGGCCTGGTCAGCAGGGCTCAGTGCATTTAAGAGTGGGAGGAACAGCAACATCAGTCTAAAAATTTGAGGTGTTGATCATACAAAAAGTGGAACTTTCTGACACTAAGTCATAGAGAAACACTGGAAAGCAATATTAAATATTAATTCAGCTATCTCTGGTTAGGGGCCAGCTGCTAAAATAAATAAACAACTATTTTGTATATGTATTAATAGCCCAACTCAATTTTTAATAAATATTAAGGAAAAGTAACTTTTAGAAAGATACCTTTACCTGCCTTAAGTTCCTGGAGACTAATTTTCATTTGGCCTCCAGCTGTAGCCTAGTGAGAGTTTTACCCTGATGAGGTGTAAAACAGCTCCTCTAGCAGAGACAAAGACTTGGGTGTTGGAAGTTGTTTTTGTTCCTCTGGCAGCAAGACCAGATGGGCTGAGCTCAGAAATGTAATTTTCTTCGATGGGGCCATTCTTGTCACAAGCAAATGTTAAGTGAAACTTAGAAAGGCCCCAGCTTTTGTCCTCTGAGTCAAGCAGGCACCAAACCAATAAAGTAGGAGGAAGGGACTTATTACTCTGGCCGGTCTCCAGGCTGAGCACAGAGGCTCTGTACAAGGGGGGAAGGGTTTTTCCCTCTTGTATTCAGATGGCAAGAGGCACTCTGCCATTGTTTGCTGTAGGACAGATGGATTCTGCTGAAAAGGTGGGTAGGTTTACATCTGGGAGCTTTTACCTCATTGCTTAGGGAGGGGCCAGGAGTCATCATCACCCACTAGTTAGTGCCAGGCATGCATGTGGCATCTGCATGTGGCATCCCCATACAACTTCTTGAGAAACAGCTGGACCTGTGAAAGAACAGAGGAAGGACTGTACCTATTGTGTGAGGCCTGTGAGACCTCAAGGGCTTGACCTACTCCCACTTGTACCCAGGACAAAGGCATGGACTCCAAGGGGCAGTTGACTGATCTCCTGTGTAAGCTACTGGTCCAAAAAAAGCTGCAAGAGGCTTTTCCCCCTGAAATGCCCATCTGTCCAGTACCAAATGGACTTGACCTGGACTGTGCTGGTGGCTTCTACTGAACTAAGCCTTGACCCCCTAGTCCTGTTTCTGAGATCCGGGTACCCTTGGCTGTGACAAAATGAACTTCTCCTTTCACCTCTGAAAAGCAGAGTGTAGAAACGTTTTGAGCTACAAGACCTTTGCAATACCAGCACTAACCACCTCAGTCTATCATCCCAAGGTGTGAAATTGCTGGACTAAGAAACAGGTTTCTCCTGTTCAGAGCTTCTCCACAGCAGAAAAACGGATTCAGTGGGCCCTCAGCGAATGTTATCAGGCCCTGTGGATTTAATTGTTAGATACAGCTCTAATGGCTTGCCCCACAGGAGGATTCCGAGATCCAAAAAAGAGACCAAAAAAGGTAAAAATCTGGAAAGTGTAAAAGAGCCACAAGTATCTGGCTGACGAAACGACCTCCCTGGGTGCTAAGCTTGAATTCACAAGCATAGAACTATTCATGCTAAAACCAACAGCTTCAGAGAGACCTTGTTCAACACTTATCCAACTTTTTGAGGACTCTAAATTTACAAGAGAATATAATGTGGAGTCCCCAGGATTGTTTGTCTCTCTTTTATTATAACTTGGGAGCAACATGACACCTCCCTATGAGTTTGGAAAAGTGCCGATGGATTATTTACTGCATGAAGGAATGGTAAAAGTGTGATTTGAAACAATATTTAAAAATAAGATTTGGCATTATTTTATGATATTGCAGTTTCAAAAGTAGTTTGGCTTATATTCTTGATGGGAAACAGTCAGTTCTCACAAGTTTGTGAGAATTGTTGCAAATATAAATCTTTGACACAAAATATTTTTTTGTAATAATGAATGAGATAAACATGGTTTCTAGAAATGTTGCAAGCATTTGACCTTGCTCAAAACCAATTTAAAAACCAGTTTGCTAAGTATGATGACATGTTGGGCTGCCTCTTTTAAATTTTAATGAAGTTCCCACATATTTAATGCTCTTCTAAGATCAGTGGCCTTCCTGACTATTAGATTCCACAATACCATTCCTACTTGCTATGACTTCATACGAGTAGCCACTTGTTAGAGAACCATCGACAGTGAGCGGTAGACAGGCCTGCCTTTCCTTATGCTTAATAATTATGTGGCAGGTCAGATCACATAAAGAAGTGTTCGAATTTTGGCATAGCTTCTTCGTTCGAAATGAAAACAAATTTGAGGAATTTCTTTGAAAGAACAAATCCATGTGACACCTTACTTAAAGAGAAGAAAAAATGGGATGAATGTGTTTCTTTTATATGGATCGGACAGGCCATGTTTTAGCATGGGCAGATTTTGAAATGGAACCTTGCAGCCCAACATAATATTGGTTAAGCCTCTCCTCAGGCATTTTGGAAAAGAAGGAAGTAGTGCATTGTTGGATTGATTTTATTGTAAGACACAAGTAGTTCTAAAAGTCATAGTTGTGGAATGTGTGGGAATTGATATTTAGCAATTCACCAATCACTTTTGCATTAAAAATTTCACATGCATTTGCTGCCATCAGTTGCAATGTGGAGTGCTACTATAACAGCACTGAGGCGAAGATTCCTTGTGTAGTAGAATCCCCTGCTAACCTGTGACGAATTCAAGAGTAAGCAGCATGTTCTCAAGAACTTATTGCTGAGTTAGTAGCACTTTATCACAGCCAAAGTGGCGATAAATATATTGCCCTATTCATAAGCTGGTGCTAACAGTGGATATCACCAGTTTTCCTGCGATAGCAGACGCAAAAAATATCGCAACAGATGACATCAGCAACTAACGCAAATGATATGTAAAGTAGGCGTTCCCATGCAAAAAGCTGTGAAAACACCACTTTGCACCGTTCTCAATGACCAGCCAGATCGGAGATAAGATCCCAAAACAGGCGATTAGGCGCGTTAGCAGCAGGGATTTAGCACCTGCTCTTACCTGGTGTAAAGTCCGACGACAGCCTGCACCATAAAAGGGAGCCTATCCCAGAGCCACACCTGAAGAACAACAGATGCCATGGAGCTACTGATCATGCACCTTGGACACTCAAGAGGGCCACAACACCCACCGACACCACCCCCAGGCCAGCCACCACCCCCCCGGGCACCCCCATATATTCAACTGATGTCGCACAATTACAACAATTAACATTCATGTGTGGTCAGAAAAAAAAGAATCATTCATTCATCCTTGAATTTCCAAACAAATAATTTTTATCAAATTAAACTCAAAACAACAATTTGAAAGAGTCAGATCACAACACCCGCCGCCTCCACCCCCAGGCAAGCCCCCCCCCGACTCAGGGGCACCCCTCCCATACAAAAACAATTCTCCTGATGTCACACAAATACAATAATTAACATTCATGTGTGTTCAGAAAAAGGAGAATCATTCATTCATCTTTGAATTTCCAAACAAATCATTTTATTCGAATTTAACTCAAAACAACTATTTGTAAGAGTCATGGCGGGTCTTCTCTGGAAAATCTGTAAGTCACAGTCAGCAAGAAAAAATTCAAGATATGAAGGTGTGTCATGCACTTATCAAAGGACAGCGAGAGAGAGAGAGAGAGAGAGAGAAAGACAGAGAGAGAGAGAGTGAAAGGAAGAGAGGGAGAGAGAGAGAGAGAGAGCGTAACAGAGAGCAAGAGAAAGTGAAAGGAAGAGAGGGAGAGAGAGAGAAAGAGAGAGAACGAGAGAGAGAAAGAGAGGGAGAGAGACAGTGAAAGGGAGAGAGGGAGAGGGAGAGAGAGTGCCAACAGTGCAGACCCAGGCATCACTGCTCACCTTCTGCCACCGGTGTGTCTCCAACCACGTGCCGGTATACACTGCAGTCCACCAGGTCCCTTATCTGAAACAAAGTCCAGAATTATGAATGGCAGAGTTCATATGATGCGAGTGAGATTGTTACAAACACAACTGAGGAAACAATTCGAATACAAATAAAAGGATTAAAACTTGAAATTTTGATGAACTTTTGATATACGCCGTTTTGGCTAATGCGGCGCGCTCGAACTTGAAGTTACCCGCTTCAATCTCACTCGCATCTATTCACCACGTGGTTTTAGGACAGACCGCTTGTCGAGCGCACGCCAAACATCGTAAACCTGGATTAATTTGACAAAGAGCTTCAGCAAAGAGAAGGAGTGCACTTGACCTTGTACTTTTTTTCAGAGTTCATATGATTGCATACGCCACCATAGCTTGTCCGCCCCTGCGCATACAGGCTGCTGCACCCCAGCCCCTTCCACCCCCAGCGATGATTGCCTGCCCCTGCGCACCCAGGTCTCACTGCTCACCTTCCGCCACTGGTGTGTCTCTAAGAGGGCCCACACGTGCGGGTGCAAGATCAAAACACGGGGCCTGCCACCTTGGCAGCCTCCACATCATGCTGCCCCCCACCGCGGTCCACCAGGTCACACACATGATTCTGGGTCTTGATTTCTCTATGGCAGAGATCATATCAGTGCACATGGCATCATCACAGGCTGCACACTCGCTCAGCACTTAAGATGCCCTTACCTCAGTGCACCAAAAGTCACCGTCCTGTGGCGATAGGCCATTGCCGGCCAGAGTGTTTCCGGTGTCACCAACTCTGTGCAACACAAGTCATGGACTCTTTATAATTGAGTATTGTGGTATGGATGCCATCATGTCACTTCCGGCAGTGGGGAATGTGCTGTAGTAGGGACCTAGCCCTCATGCTTAAATAATAACCACACGGATACGCCCAGATAGACAGTGGAAATGGCATCCAGCATGTGCGCCCGGCCCTTTTTATTGGCAGGGTCACATGTCCTGTGACGCTTGTGCTGGACGGGTGTGGTGTGGGTGTAAACCAGCCGTGGGAGAGTGGCTGTGGCGTGCTGACAACTAGACCTGTGATCAGCAGATCACTACAGGGAAGACCTGGGACATGTAGCGTTGTCATCCCCCCTGTGAGCGTAAGCGGAGTGGGCTGGCTTCGCGTGTGGCAGTCCAGCGTAGGGGTGTGAACAATGACCATGGGGCTCTGGCATGGCTCCGTCCTGGGCTGGACAAGGAAGTAACTAATGAGTGTGTCTCTGTTGTAGTGTCTGTGCCATCCGGACTGCAATTGGTAATGTTGCACCCTGTGACTCAAGTCCCACAACATGAGCAATATGGACATAAGGGGGAAACGTTGACCCTACATTCAATCATAGATCCACACTTGAATGATCATAGACCCGACACATCTGTGTGAATACAAATGTTTAATGCCCATTCAGTGGAGAGTTGTAGCTGGAGCAGTACAGGGCCATGCAAACCCCACTTTACATTGTTGGCCCGTGGAGGGCTAGCAAGAGTCCTTTAGGGAATTACATGTTCATCGGAAGAGGAATAGTTCAGTCTGCAGTCTAATTGCTTTGTCATTGGTAATCAAACCGAATATGGCAGTCCATGTCGAGGTCCAAGGTGAGTGTCGCAGAGTGTATTGGGGGACAGTGAAGGTGATGATTCAGAGGGCGGAACCAAGCAGAAACAGGCCATATGGTGGAGATGAATGCTACTACTTTCTTCTTACCAATAAAGCAGATTCATCCATATCTTTGTCCTCTGCTGGTTCATGTGCCTCACATGTGGGTGGTGGTGTTCTGTCTCCAGCTTTGTGTGGCACTGACACCTCAGAGGCCGGAGGTGGAATGTCTGCCACACTGTGTGGCACTGACACTTTAGGAGGCTGAGATGTGGATGGAGTGGTAGCAGCAGCATTCATCTGAACTAGGCCTTGCGGCAGCAATACCATGAGGAGGATCTGCAGGGCATGGAAGAACTCAGCTACCTCTCACTGGTGTGCAGCCTTGGCAGCCACTCTTTCCGCCTGCATCTGATCCATTTTCTCCATGATCCTATGCATGTGTCTCAACTCCCTGGTGACATCTCTGGAGCCACTCTGACAAGACAGTTGTTCTTGTCTCCGAGTCAGGACTTCAGCGATGTCAGCCATGGATCGTTGGGGAGCAAGGAGCGGACTATGAGTGTACGATAGAGATTGTGAGTGGTCCCTGATGGGGACTTAGACACCCACATATGGCATCTAGTTTGGCTGCCATGCGGTCGAACCCCACCCGTACCTGTTCAGCCATGTGCTCCTGGCACCCCAACGCATGGCATTGGAATGCCATGTGTTGTTCGTGGGGGTCCTGGGAGGTAGCCGTGGTGGTGGGTGCTGCCTGCTGTGTGGTCTGTGCAGGGGGTGGGGCCTCCTCGTTGCAGCTGGGCTGCCCTGCTTCTGGAAGTGGGTTGACGTAGCTGTCAATGAACTCTTGGAGGAAATCGGTGTCGAAGGTGCGGAGGTCCTCTTTGTCATCAGTGAAGAGAAGTTCAGTCTGCTCTGCAGGAGGTGTTGGTTTTTCCTCTGCAATGTGAAGGGGAGATGCAGTTTAACATTGTGTTCACATGTATGTTGACGCATTGTACATGTTTACATACAGACTGCATGACATGGTACATTGTGACTATTTGGGTGGAGCTGCCTATTTGATGCGAGACAGTGGACATTTCGACAACATCACAGATGTGTGTTTGTACTTGTACATTATCAACTCACATTCGCCTGCTATGCCAATTGTGATTGACCAGTTTCTACACACAAGCGGCACCAGTTGTGTCCTCTGTTCTGTTGTGGACGTGTTGCGGTTTGTACCACATTGTTGTCAATGTTGATGTGCTCTGCATGTTATGTGTGTGTGCTGCATTTTGGGAGAATCGCCCCTGCAGCTCCGATTTTGCTGCCCCTTATCTCTTTCATGCAGTGTGCCTTTGACTTCTGTGCTTATACAGTGCTGAGATGTTGCATACTTGGGTACATTGGGCTCTTGGTGGGAGTTGGGGCATGGTTTGTACGCAGATGTGTTGTTGACGTCAGGGGTTGTTTGTGCACGTGGATTTGTCAGGGTGTGACCTGCTCCTTTATGGATATGGTCCACACTCAGCCACCTCAGTGTCGTGACGAGCAACATTTCATGAAATGTTTAATGCATCTATGCTATTCGTCATGCATTGTCACTTGCATTGTCAGTGTTGCTCACAGACACGCCGCTTTGCTGGGTTTAATACATGTGCATGGGTTGGTTGTGAGATTGGTGGTGTGTGGGAAGCGACACCTCTGGCCACATAGTCGACGGGGGCCTATTTGCTGTTTCTAGGTGTGCAGCGGTGTGCCAAGGGGATCAGAGACATGCTCCAGAGTCATTGTGGGCGTGCACCGTGCTATACTTAATTGTGCATGTGCGCCATTGTGCCTATCTTCCCCGTCCCCCAGTCCATGGTCGTTACACACCCTGTTGCTGTTGTGTCAGGTCATTTTGAGCAGTGTCCGGTCGCCCAACTCCTGCCACTGTCTCCACACTGATAACTGTGGACACCATTTCCTCCGTCTCATCCAGCTTCTCCTGTGGCGCTGGACTCCCGCCTCCTGTCTGCATTACTGCCTTTTGGTTGTTGGCGAGTTTCTGCTTGGTTTTGCACTTCACATCATTCCAGCGCCTCTTGATGTCTTCCATTGTCCTCCTCAGCCCTCGGAAAGCATTCACCTTGTCCACGATGGACTGCCATATTCCGTTTTTTGTTGCCAATGACACAGCTGTTTCAGAGGCAGGAAACTGCCGCTAAAACAGCGATAATGGTCTTGCTAATATGCGTTATAGAATTCCAAAAGAAGCCCAGGTTAGATGTGCAGGACACCTAACCTGGGCTTCTATTGGAATTCTATAACGCATATCAGCAAGCCCATCATCGCCATTTTAGCAGCAATTTCCTGCCGCTAAAACGGCGATAATTTCAACGAGGTTCTTGCTAATATGCCCCTTAATTTTAAGCCCAAGGGCAATCATTGCAAATACACAGTATCTTACCTTTTTTTAACCCATATGCAGATTAAGATGCTCACCAATTTAGGCCTGAAGGTAGTCCTTAAAAAGAGGGAGAACAAGAAATGCCTCAAAATTCCTTACATAAGTCTACTTATTCTTTAAGACACTTTCCCAGTAAAGACATGTGGACTTTGGGTTAAAATATTTTCTCGAACAGTGCTTTTGGGTAAATAAATATTCTCAAAATGAAGTTTGTTCAATAATCAGTGTCACTGATCCTGGTAGCCTTCTGGCTTTTTGTAAGTAGGAGTAGGTTCAGAGCCATCCTGAGTGGATAATGGGATCATTACAGGATGAAGTAGGCATCAACTGCAGTCGCTAACCATTGACAACCCTTTATTCGAGAATCCAGAGATCAAACCTGTGACCTTAAATAAAGCTAAATATTGGTGACTCGATGTCCTAGAGCTTTATTGATTTATTAAGCAGTTTAAGGATGCTCTGAATGCAACCTTTTAGTAACTTCGTTGTGCAGTAGAGAGAGGAATATAGGCCAATTTCGAAAAGGATCTCTGTATGGGAAGAACTAGTCTGAACAGCAAGAGTTCAGCCCATTGTTTATGCTCTGTGATTTATTGATTAGAGTCAAATGATACCTTTCGAAAGCGAACGTCGGCATAGGGGCACCTTCCTGTACAAAAACAATGCAACAATGTGTTTTGCTCTTTATATGCGTGCTGCAGAATGCAGCACACATGTAAAGGGGAAAAAATGAGGAGAAATAAAGTTTATTCTCCTCGTTACGCCTTACCTCAAAAGGCATAATACACAGTTGGTGCTTCTCCCAGGTTTACATGAGTTTGTAAATTGAAAGCAGTGTCAAATTCCATGGATGTTGGGTGGAAAAGCCCACAGCAATGCCCATGGAATGGCTCCATGGGCGCAGAGTAAGGCAACACAGCGAATTTCGCTGCGTCACCTTACTCATGATTTATGAGACCACTGAAAGCCACGCAGGGTGGGTTTTCGTGGCTTATAAATCTTTAGGAGAGCCCTGTGTCATGCATGTATCACCTTCAGTGACGGACGGGGGCGGGCAGGACAAAGGGGAGGTGTTAAGGGGGTGTTCAAAAATAAAAATAAAATACTTACCTTATTGCAGCGTAGAGAGGTGTGGTGCAGCGTCCAGGGAAACTGACTTCGGAGCACAGGGCTCAGAGTTCGATCCCCGGCTCTGGCGGCACCCCAGCTCAGCATCTTGTGACTCTGGGCAATAGCTCACTTAATTTCCACAATGGTCCCCAGCGCCTTGAGACCCATAAGGGTGAGTAGTTTGCGCTTTACAAATACAAATATGAAAAAATACGGATACTCAGGCCAGGTACTGGAAGCAGGAAGCACCCAGGCTCCCCTAAGCCAATCACAACATTGCAATGCAGCTTTGTGATTGGTCTGAGCGCTGTGGTTCTGCGATCAGATGGAGAATGGAAGCCTGGGCATGTTCTCCACCTAGGCTGTAACACAGCCTAGGTGGAGTACATGCAAAGTGCTCATGACTGTTTATCCGGCCCGAGAGGGATGGCCAAAAAGTCATGTGCACTTAGTGGGCGCACCACTCCCAGTCTCCCTGCTCTGTCAGCAGAGCTGCTCAGTCCTGCAAAGCTGCCACAGCAGGAAGAAATAAAATGATAATAACATCAAAGTATTATCATTTTGTTTTTCCTTATTTGACTGCTGCAAAGCAATGAGTGGGGCGTCGCTCCTCCGCCTTATTGGAGGAGCCGCTATTGACCAGTTTAAGTGGTGGAAATGTAACACAGGGCTCTCAAAAATAAGCCCCTACATTGTACCTTCTCCATACCTTATCAGTCTGGTTTCCTGTACAGTTTAAAAATAAAATCGATGTTCTATAATTTAAATATTTTTGACCGTTTAAATGTAAATAGAGCAATACAATAGCTGTATCTGAATGGTTTGCTTATCTAGCTTAGTATTTTTAATTAGCACGATCTGAGATGTGGATAGTAATTTGAGTTATCTCTATCCTTTAATTAACGGAGATTGATCTATAACTGATTAGTTAAGTCTAGACAATCATCATATTTCTTGTAGCGTGTGTAACAACCCACCCCCCTTCTCCTGCCCTGACATCACAAAGGCCAAGGTCTCGAGACAAGCTCACATTGGGCTACACTTTGCTAACTATATTTTAAGGTTATACAGAGAATCCGCAATAAATGATATAGGGAAATCCGGTAATTACCAATGATTTTTTCAACAAGGGGTCATTTGTGTAGATCCATCAATGTTTCCTTATGGAAACTAACAGTTAAATATAGAAAAACTTGAAAATTCGTTGAAAAAAACAGCCCTTTGTGTCAATGTTTTCACCTGTAAATTCTTTTAAGTATGACAACTCTTTAACCCCTTCGCTGCGAGGATTATT
The DNA here is from genome assembly GCF_964263255.1 of Lissotriton vulgaris. Lineage (NCBI taxonomy): Eukaryota > Metazoa > Chordata > Amphibia > Caudata > Salamandridae > Lissotriton > Lissotriton vulgaris. The sequence goes on from NC_141694.1 coordinate 775,470,633, forward strand.
CCCCCGCTGTGCTGGGGTGTAGGGGGCGGCACAACGCCCCGGTGCTGATGACGAGCTCACCTCGTCATCAGCCACAGTGCTCGTGTGCTGATGACGAGCTGAGCCCTTCACGGCCACGCCCGTTCCTTAGAACGCTCAGCACAGCAGGAGAAGTAGCCCAGCGTGTGAGCGTTCTAACTGCCATGACGAGCTCAGCTCGTCATCAGCACACGAGCACCATGGTTGATGACAAACTGAGCCCATCCTCAGCATGGGAGGGGTTAAAATCAATATACCTTTACATCCGCTGGACATTAGTGGTTGTGGGGATATATAGGACTTGTAGGTTCACCAAGAACCAGACGAACCCAGAGTCAAAAACTGAGCAGCAATTTGCAATGGCTTTTTATTATGTACCAGTATATAGCAATTATTGTGGGAAAATGTATACATGGAAAAATCGGTATGAAAGACACCTATGTATTTCTGGAATGAGAACAAAATATAGTTTTTAGAAACAGCAGATATTTGCACATTTCCGAAATTGGGAATACTCATACTAGCATGAGAATTATTGGTCATTTAAAAAAAATTACTTCTTTTTTACACAATGTCTTTCATTTGGAAGGCAGAAATGCATTGAAAGTCAATAGGTAATAACTGTTGCTTTACAAATCTAAATCACTCTGAGTCTCCCGATGAAAATGGTACCTTACTTGTGTACGTAGGCATAGTGCCCACGACAAGAAACGGCGCAAAACACAGCGTGGACACACCACAATTTCACTGTGAAAAATGACCCTTTTTTGGCAAAACTAGACACCCAGGGAAATCCAGGATGGGCTGACTTGACTGGTTCCCACTAGGTTCTGTTACCCAGAATCCCTTGCAAACCTAAAAGATTGTCGAAAAAAATCACATTTTCCCCACATTTCTGTGGTGGAAAGTTCTGGAAGCTGCATGGATCACCAAATTTCCACTCATCCAGCGTTCCCCAAAGTCTTACGAGAAAAATGGTATCTCACTTGTGTGGGTAGGCCTAGTGCCCGTGACAGGCGCAAAACGCAACATGGACACACCCCAATTTCACAGTGAAAAATGACCCTTTTTTGGCAAAGTACCTAGCTGTAGTTTTTGAACCCTAGCTGTGCTGGCACCTAGGGAAACCTAGCAAACCTATACATTTTTGAAAACATGACACCCAGGGAAATAAAGGATGGGTGACTTGACTGCCTCCCACCATGTTCTGTTACCCAGAAACTCTTGCAAACCTAAAAAATTGTCCAAAAAAACCCTATTTGCCCCACACTTCTGTGGTGGAAAGTGCTGGAATCAGCATGGATCCACAAATTTCCCCCCACCCCGTGTTCCACAACGTCTTTCGAGAAAAATGGTGCCTCAAATGTGGGGTCGGTCTAGTGCCCGTGACAGGAAACGGCGCAAAACGCAAAGTGGACACACCTCAATTTCTGCAGTGAAAAATGACCCTTTTTTGGCAAAGGGCCTAGCTGTAGTTTTTGAAACCTAAAACATTGTCAAAAAAACAAATGTTCCCCACATTTCTGTGGTGGAAAGTTCTGGAATCTGCATGGATCCACAAATTTCCTCCCACCCAGTGTTCACCCAGGTTTGTCAAGGACCTGCCACAGGCAAGGGCCAAAAACCTATTGATGCAAAATCCAAATTACCTATCACAAACCAACCTGGTTTTGCAAGGGGGTGAGGTTCCGTGAATTCTGAACCTGGGTCATAAAGGTCGTGGTTCTGTTATGAATTTGGTAACAGCGAGCCATAAACAGTGAGTTCAGCAAGTATGAGTGTTTTCATCATGTTACACCAATGGATTCACTGTGTATTTCAAGATTTCGTTCTGAACCATGGGTTCCATTTTGTGCATAGCAGCCATTTTGTGTTGCCCTCACATAGGCTTATGACTGTGGCTGAACAAGTCTCTGGGACACATGCACCTTAGCTCGAGTTTGTGCTGACTTCTGTTTGACCTGAACGAGCTGACTCCCTTGCCCGAGGCTGACCTCGTTGAGCCAGTTCCTTGTTAGGCAGCTGGTCAGATAGAGATCAAAGAGCAGGACATTGCTGAGTTTATGGTTCATGCACACTCCCCTCTATCTTACTTCTCATCTGTTTCTGTTCCTTTTTATGACCTGTTTATGATATGGGTTTGTCCAGATTGTGCAAGAATGAATGTTGGGTTTTCTGCATGCTTGCAAAAGCTAGGACTGCCCCTTACTTTTGTGCTGAGTCATTTAACCCTAAAACATATAAAAGGCCTCTGTCCTCTGTATTCCTCAGACTGCCTCATTCAATTGCTAAGGCAGCTGGGTGATGTAGCCTCACTTAATTAAGTTTAATAAAGATGTCTTTTTCATATTTCAGCTTCTGTGCCAAGTTCTTTATTGATATTAGTAAGATCCCTGAGAATGAAGATTTTCCATTTCCTCAGGGGCTTCAATAAGTGTTTGGCCCGGGGCTCGGCAGCCATCTAGGAAAACCTACCTAACCCACACATTTCTAGAAACTAGACACCCGGCGGAGTCCAGCGAGGTGTGGCTTGCGTGGGTCCTCTATCATTCTCCTACCCAGATTCCTCTGCAAACCTCAAATTTCACAGAAAAATGCACTTTTTTCTCAAATTTCTGTGTGGGAAAGTTCCGGAATCTGTGTGGATCCACAAATTTCCTGCCACTCAGCTTTCTATCAGGTTTCTCAATAGAAATGGTACCTCACTTGCATGGGTGGGTCGTGGACCCGCGACAGGCAAGGACCCAAAACCTATTGAGGCAACATTAAAATTACCTATCACAAACCAACCTTGTTTTGCAAGGTGGTCCCGTGAGTTTTTGGCCCTTGACTCGTAAGCCAATTTAGGGAAACCTACCTAAACCACATATTTCTGGAGACTAGACACCTGGGGGAGTCCAGTGAGGTATGGCTTGCGAGGGTCCCCCATCATTCTCCTACCCACAATCCCCTGCAAAACTCAAATTTCGCCCAAAAATTAACTTTTTCTCAAATTTCTGTGTGGAAAATGTCTGGAATCTGCGTGGATCTACACATTTCCTCCCACCCAGCTTTCTCCATGTCTCCCGCTAAAAATGGTACCTTACCTGTGTGGGTAGGCATAGTGGCTGCAACAGGAAATGATCCAAATCGTACTGTGGAGACTTCAAAATTACCTATAGCAAAACTACCGGGGTTTGGGGGGCACCTGAGTTTTTGGCCCCGGGCTCAGCGGCCATCTTGGGGAAGTACCAAACCCAAACATTTCTGAAAACTATACACCCAGAGGAGTCCAATGAGATATGGCTTGCGTGGATACCCCAACATTTTCCTACCCACAATGCTTGCAAACCTCAAATTTAGCTGAAATTAAACACATTTCCCACATATTTTTGTGTGGAATCACCATATTCTCCTGAGTAAAATGATACCTTTCCCACACAGAAACTTGAGAAAAAGGTAATTTTTTCAGCTAAATTAGAGGATGGCGGGGGGTTGTGGGTAGAAAAACGGTAGGGGACCCATGCAAGCCATACCTCGCTGGACTCCCCCAGCTGTCTAGTTTTCAGAAATGTGTGGGTTTGGTAGGTTTCCCTAGATGGCCTCCAAGCACGGGGCCAAAAACACATGAGGCCGCCCTTGGAAAAAACAGGTTTTCTTTGATAGGTAATTTTGATGTCGCCTCAATACGTTTTGGGCCCTTGCCTGTCATGGGCACTAGGCCTACCCACACAAGTGAGGTACCATTTTTCTCGGAAGGCTTTGGGGGGCATGGGATGCGTGGAATTTTGTGAATCCATGCAGATTGTAGAACTTTCCACCACAGAAACGTGAGAAAAATTTATTTTTTGACAAATATTTAGGTTTGCAAGGGATTCTGGGTAATAGAACCTGGTGAGAGCCAGTCAAGTTAACCCATCCTGTATTTCCCTGGGTAACTAGTTTTTAAAAATATATAGGTTTGCTAGGTTCCCTTGGTGCCTGCAGAGGGTTCAAAATCTACATCTCGGCTCTTTGCAAAAAAAGGGTCTGTTTTTACTGTAAAAATGTGGTGTGCCCACCTTGCGTTTTGGGCCGTTTCCTGTCACGGGCACTAGGCCTACCCATGCAAGTGAGGTACCATTTTTCTTGGAAGACTTTGGAAAACGCGGGATGGGTAGAATTTTGCGAATCCACACAGATTCCAGAACTTTCCACCAAAGAAATGTGAGGAAAATGTGTTTCTTTAGTCACATTTTTAGGTTTACAAGGGATTCCAGGTAACAGAACCTGGTGCGAGCCAGTCAAGTTACCCCATCCTTGATTCCCCTGGGTATTTAGTTTGTAAAAATTTACAGGTTTGCTAGGTTTCCCTATGTGCCGGCTGTGCTAGGGCCCAAAATCGTCAGGTAGGCATATTGCTAAAAACAATTCAGTGCCTAGTCGGCTTTCTGCTGCCCTGGGGGGGATATCAGGGTGGGGTTGCCCCGATATGCCCCCAAGGGGGGCAGACACTGTGGCTATTTTTTGGGGGGTGGGGCATTGGTATGCCCATTCTGGGCAGGCCCCACCCCCACACCTAAAAAGCCAGAATAATCATTGACGTCTAATGGGCTTTTTGCCCCCCCGGGGGGCGGATTGGGAGCTACTGCCCCCATTTCCCCCCCGGAGGGAGAAAAAAGGCTGTAATTGTTGCGGGTGGGGGGTGGGGGCATTGCATTGTCCATTTTGGGCAGCCCCCACCCTAATAAAAATGCGCCCAAAGAATCCCTGGCGTCTACTGGCCTTTTTGCCAGTAGACGCCAGGCAGTAAAAGCAAGGGGGTAGAAATAAACACAAGCACGATAGACAAGGAGCCATTATGGAAGAGTGTTTAATAGAAAAGGGAGAAAATCAAAGGACACACTTGGCAGAAAGCAAATAACAAGCAAACAATGTAATCAGAAGCAAACAGCAGGAATAGAAAGAGCGCAAACTAGGAAAGGAAACCAAGGAAATTGGAAGAAAGGTAGGGACTGGAAAAGAATAAACAGGAGGGTTAGGCCACAATTGTATACCAGAACACTGCTGTATCAGGAGCCTAGAAAGCACAGTTTCACTCCAGGCTGTGCTGGAGCAGAAACACAAACTGAGCGAAACCTCAAGAGCCAAGGTAGCACTGCAGGGAGTGCTAGTTCAAGGAAACAGAAAACAGCCACAGCTCAGGAAACATGAAGACAGAAGAGTACTGCAAGCAATGCAATTCAGGAACAAGAAATAGCTGAAGCTCCGGAGCAAAAAATAACGATAGCTCAGGAACTCATCCAACCAGTTACTCACCCATATAGCAAGCCACATCACCGCACATTCGCCCATATAGCTACTCACAGCCCCACTTGTTTACCCACAAAATCTCACTTCCACTCACTCACTGACAGAATCAGCCTCTCTACACAGCCACTCACACCCATTGAAGCCCTTATACAGTCAATCACACAACCACTTACATACCTATTCACAAATCCATACAAGCACTCATGTATTCATGTACCCACCCATACAGCCATTCGCACAGACACTCAATGTCCAATACAGTCACACACACAAAGTCATGTAATTAAACACCTACTCAAAGAGTCACTCACTCACCCATACAGGCACTTACGCATCCAGTCACGTACTCACACAGCCATTTAGATACCTACTCACTCACCCATACAGTCACCGTACTCCCACTTACCCTCTGAGACAGTCACTTACACAGTCACTCACCCACCCATACATCCATTGACATACCCACTCACACATCTCACTCAACCACACAACTACATACACAACCACGTATACACCCATATAACCACTCACACATCCATATGCACAAGGATACATATAGTCACACAGCCAGTCACATGATAATATATTAAAAGTAGTATCACTCAGTAGTAGTACAGCTAGTTTAATACTACTAAGTTTGTAGCTACCTAAATGTATATGTATGACAACCATAAACTCTCACAAAATACTTACACTTACTGCATGGTGTCATCAGTGATGTCATTTGCGATGTCATTAGTGATGTCACTGACCATGTCATAAGTGATGTAATCTGTGAGGTCAGTAGCAGGGCATTGCAGTGGCGTAAGTTAGAGTTAGCTCAGGTAACTATTACTGCTGATTTTCGCTGGTTTTGTACAAGTGAAATATGACCCGAACTATAATGCTCCAGTATCCTTTGTTTTTTTCAGTGAATAAGTATATATATATTCACTGAAAAACTGAAGATTACAGGGACGTTATAGTCAGGCTCAGATTATACATGCACAAAACCATAGAAATTCAACAGTTATAGTCCCTTGAGCTAACTATAACTCACCTCACTGCAATGCACTGCTTATGACCTCACATATATATATATCAGTTAGTTACTGTTAGTTATACCCTTGGCCTACTGCCTTCTGTAACAATATTGACCATTGAGAGGTATTTTGCCATTGCCTGTAATGCCTACAACAACCAAGAACCTACTTATCTGCAGTAGAAGTTAGTTATTAACTATCATAGCTGGTTCACTTCACTCCATAGTTCTCTTACCTGAATAGATGAAGTGATGGCTGGTACTTGTCACAATTTTCTAAAACCTTACTTCAGGGTTTCCCAATGTGTCTTCTAAATCATGGTGGTAGTAGTAGTAGGCTAGCATGCTAACAGGGAAGACATCACAAACGAGGTCCCACTTTCACCTAGGTGAACTCCAACTGCAGGATTAATCAAAAGGATTATCCATCACAGGCAACTAGATTGAAAGAAAACATTGAATTAGTGGGTTATATTCTCATCATAACTTTGCAAAGACCAATACCAGACTACCACCATGACAAAACAAAGAAGACCTGATATTATACCAAAAATTGGCAATGGGAACTTCTTCTGAGCAATGGGAACCTAGTATTTATATCAAACAAAACATACAAGTTCCTCGCATCAGGAGAAATTGACTCAGATTCACAAGTGGACAAGGTTAAGCGTTTATGCAACACAAGGCCTCAATGATGATGTTAACGAATGATGTTATATATCTAAAATATGGATCCATTTTATGCTTGGGTGGGTAAGTGGGGCTGGTGTGGGCTATTGGTCATGTAATAGAAGATCCTGTAGTGATTTAGTGTCGCTTTTTGACCGCATCCGTCCCATCAAGTATGTGATCTATTTATAGTGTAAATTAAGTTACACCTAAAGAAACCACACAGTACAGTGGTAGGGGATTAGGGGGTTGATCAGTAGATGGGTAAGATGGATTGGAGAATAGTGTGACAGAGACAAGCACTACAAAACAACAAGATTCATCAGGGCAATGAACAGCACATCATCATCAATCTGTTGTGGAAGGAAATGAAGGAATGGCACAATTCAGTTAAATACATTGCAAAGTCCTTCAGCCCCAGAGACCACAGTTATATCTAAATGTTCTGTTATCTAGGTTTGAAAAATACAAATTATGGCGGATGTATCAACACAGTTCTAAAAATAAGGATAGTTAAAATGAAAATTATACTGTACAAATGCCAAATTGGGTGGTGCATGTGCATTCTTTTCTGAATGTCCATCTAGGGTGCCTGGCTGAATAGGATCCAGTAAGGGAAGCAGGAGTGTTATGGGGCTTTAGCCTTTTGTGCAGGACAAGGGAAGGCATGTGCATTGTAAAAAAGAAACAATATTGTAGAGTCATGGAGAAGGACAGAGGATAAATGTTATAGGAGTACACCAAGACTAAGAGGCAGAGCAAGAGCGTAGGCTGCTGCAATTATGCAGTTTATGGCTAATGTGTGATCGATTAACTGAGAAGTGAGAACAATTTTCAACCAATTACAGATAAGTAGCTGCATGTACCGGGCTGATCAATATCACAGCTTTCTTCATAACTGTTAGAACTGGGGGTTCTAGTTGGCAATGCTATGCTCCTTTGTCCAAATAGGAACCCGTGCTTCTAAGCCAGGGAAAGAGGATTACACTCTTGGATAGCCCCTGGTCACCCTCTTGGTAACTTTGCATGAGCAGACAGGCTTATCTCAGAGGCAGAGTGTTAAGCATTTGGGAACACATACAGTAACACAGTGAAAGCACTACAAATGGTCACTACACCGGTTGTATAAAAATAAGTATTCTTTATATAGACTTAACACTAGACCACAAATGACATAAATCCGCAATACTGTACACAAAATAGACTTGAAGATGGTAAAAGTAACTTAGTTCAAGTTGATGATAAATGCTACACGATTCTCACAAGAGTACCTTGGATGCCTAACGCAAAACAAACAAGAGGTTTGCAGGTAGGGTGATGGGTCAGTTCCTTGCTTTGGGGGAATCGTTGTGTCGCTCCTCCATGTTTGCACAGAGTAGGGGATGAGTCTTGTTCTTTGCCGGAGGGAAGGTGATGTGTTGATCCTTGTTCTGCATTCCAGTTACAATGCAACAAGATGGCGCCTCGATGCGATGCAACAATCCGGTGCTTGCGATAAGATGGTGCCCTTGATGCGATGCGACGATGTGAAGAAGATGCGTGCAGGCCCAACGACAGTGCGGCGACTCTGCAACTTCTGAGCCACGACAGGCCGTGCAACACATCTAATGATTCGACGGCGACCCTTGTGGTGGCGACACCCTTCTCTGGTGAAGCAACGGCAAGCAACTGCGGCGAAGACACGCTTCTGTGGTGATGCGGCGACGGCCTCTGCAGCGGCGACACGCTTCTCCGGCGATGGGACGGCACAGCTATGACAGCAACATGCTTCTTCTCGTTGAGTTGCTCTTCTACTCCAAGCGACACACAGGCTTCTGCAGACAGAATTCCCAGCAAGGAAATTCGGAGGGGAGCTGGTGGTGAAGTCTTGTAGCCCTGAGACTTCAGCACGAGGCAAGCACAAGTTCAAGCCCTCGTAGAAATATTCTACAAGATGATGAAAGTTCCTTCTCCTTTGCTTGGCAATAAAGAAACCACTTCAGGCCAACCCCAGCAAACAGCACACTGGCAGAGGGGCAGTCCAAACACCTGCAGCTTCCTTGGTTCTTCTCCTTTCAAAGGTTTGTCTTGTTTTCCCAGAAGTGATCTAATGTCTTGGGGTCTGGGTCCCCATATTTATACTACTATTCCCTTTGTTCTCTGAAGGGAGAGGGTCCTGTACCTAGTTCAAACCAGTTCTGGTTGCACTCTGCCTGTGCACACCTTTTTCTTTTGTCAGTGTGGGCCAGGGTCCTCAGACATACCACAGGAGGAGGAGCCAGCATTGTGGGAGACAGGCACAGTCTTATTCAGGCCGAGGTGCTACTCTTACAACCACTCTACATGCAGGTAGGTCTATTCAGCCCTGTGCTGACTCACCCTGTCTCCTGAAGCCCCCCAGCCCCTGTCACCCACAAAAGCAAACATACAAGACACAGCCTAGCAGAGGCAGGCTTGGATAGTTGGGCAAGAAAATACCTACTTTCTAAAAGTGGTATTTTCAAACACAGAACGTTACAACCATCTTCACTAAAATATGTATTTTATCATCCTGATTTCAGGAATACTAAATTTGTTTTTCTACCATGTTCCCTGGGTCAGTTAGGATTATAAGATGTTATAATCAAACTGCCCATTCTGGCCTATGGGGACAGGTAGCCTTGCAAGATTGAAAAATGAAATAGGCTGCAATTCACTATCAGGTCATGCCACACACATCAGGGCATGACATACCTTTACATACAATGCACCCTGTCCTGGGGCCTACCTTAGGGGTGTCTGCTATGTAGAAAAGGGAATGTTTATGGACTGTCAAGTGGGTGCACTTACCAAGTTGACATGGCAGTACTAGACTGCACACAGGCTCTGCAATGGCAGGCTTGAGACATTCTTTACAAGCTGCTTCTGTGGGTTGCACACTCAGTGCTGCAAGCCCACAAGCAGTATTTGATTTACAGGCCCTGGGCACATATGGTGCATAAAACTAAGGTCTGACAGGTAAATCAAATAATCCAATCATGGAGTCACTAATCAATACATGAATTTACAATAGGGAGCACTTGTACATTGGCTCTGAATAGCAGTGGCAAAGTGTCCAAAGCATCTAAACCAGCAAAACATATCAAAAACAGAGAAGGCAATCAGTGAAAAGTGTAAGGGAGACTCACGCCAATGGTACCAGGTCTAACAATAACATTTAGCCAAGCACATGCATCTTGTGATAATTATGTGGCATCACAAGTCTGTCTCCAGTAACAAGCAATAAGCCCCATCAACCACAACTACATAAGAGGAGTATCATATTTGTGTCAGCACACACCATCAGCCTCATTTCCAAAATTAACACACCTATCTCCAGTACACTGAGCTGAATAGGCCTCAGTGTCATCATCATGTTGGTTTCCCTTTCAAGTCAATGACTTCCTTCTTCTGGCTGTTGAGGTAGTCCCACCCGCAGTCCTTCCATCCTCTTCCTGAACTGAGTAACAAATCAGTCCAACTCTGTCCCAACCCGAGTGAGATAAACCTGTAGTGCACTACTGTGGAAGAACAAGAAGAGAAACAGAATTTGAGTACATTAACTGTTAACTAAAGTGGTCTCTGAAGAACCAGAAAAAAATAATGGACCCTGCCAGAAAATCTCGCTAAGTGTGAAAGAGCCAATCACATTCTGAAAAAATGATCACCCCTCAGGCCCCAAACATTGTAAATCATTGTAATCAAGCATACAAATTAGTTGGACACCCACCACATGAATCATCAAACTTCACATCAATAATATGTCACTCATTGGTGCAGTAGTTACCTGTTCCAATCAAACCAGTGGTGTACAAATGTATCTACTCTTTGATGCAAGCAAGCAACACATTGAAATGAAATTTGGCAGTCTTGTAATCAAATGATATTTACTGGTTCAACCCTGTTAGGGGATGAAAAAAGAAGGATCGGCATAGGACGGAGGCAGGCATTGTCTCTAATGTCCTTGAAAAAATTGGGGAGGCTTTTTACTGCACACTGGTCCAACTCTAATCTGGACATACACGTGTCTATAAATGGTGCAGCTGCATAAGTCAGACACAAACAAAATATATAATGTTCCTCTAGCTATGTCCATTTTTGGCAAAACACTAAGCAGTTCAATGATAAATTATTAAAAAGTTCTATGGTGGCCCATTTAATCAAGGAAGTAGATTTTGTTCTCAAACTCTGGTGGTTCGCCCAGAAGTTGGTGGTCAGCTAACACACTAGAGACACTAGAGACTGATCTATTACCCTCATCATCCTCCTGTGGTATTTCAGAAACAGTGTAATTGTGTGGTATAAAGTCTTGGTTCATGTTGATCATGGTCAAGCTCTAAATGTTTTGTGGCAAGAGACTGGTCCTTCCCACTCACTAGACCTCTTTTGACTTCGCATCTGCAGTTAACTTAAGACCTGACACTTAAAACCAAGCCAATGCAGAGGTTGGGTCTGATTCTTCAGTTGCTGCATTTGTTGCTGCTGGGGTTCTTCTTACTAGTGTTGAGTGCTCTGAGTTGATATCACCGCCCTCTCTGTACGTTGATTGCTGCATCCCAGGACTTCTACATGGAACTCTGATTTCTAGCAATTCTGCTTCAAAATCTTCCTCTAGATCAGCAATTCATGACTTGTACGGTGAAACATCCATTTCAGAAAAAGGAATGCACAGATGTACCTTTTGGATGGCACAATGTCTCTCTGCAGCCTTGGATTTACAGCCATGTGAAGAACAGACTCTCAACTAAGTTATGCACTTCTCCGTTGCTGTGCACACTTGCATACATCTGCAACACCTTTTTTTACTGGTCTTGTAGCAGATGCAACAATGCAATAGCTAGGCTCAATGTAGTGTCTTCTTCGCTGACTTCCTGGGTGAAAATCTCAAGAGGAAGTAGTAGCATATTTGTCAGGAATTTGACTAAGCTCAATTTGTCCATCTCCATGGTCATGCTATTCTTGGTTGCGTCCCTCCACTTTCATTGACATAGACATTGATCATTGGAAACAGAAGTTGCAAACATGTGATAGGTTTGGTTCCAATGTGTTGGCACATCTTGTATGAGGGCTTTAACTGGTATTCTATTAGTACACTGAATGATACTCAAGTTTTTACCAGCTTTAAAAGAATGGCTGAAATTAGCTTAGATTATTTTGCAGGTGGTCAGTATGTTGCTGTTTGTTTCTTCTTTTTTGAGAAAGTCCTGCACAATCAGGTTGATGTAATGCACCAAACACAGGACCCCGAAATAGCAACCTTCTGTCATGGCATTAATTACTGCCATTGTCCATGGCAACAATTCCAATTCTGAGACCCCAGGTTCACAGCCATTCAAACACTTTGCTGTTTAAGACTTTCAAAATGGTTGCAGCTGTATGGGATTTCTTCTTGGTGAACATGGCTACTGTTGCATGCCGCCGAACATCCTTCAAGGTTTCTTCAGTGCTGAGACCTGTATATTGCTGTTGCCTAACCCCCACAAATGAAATTTTCTGTGCAGTGATACACATGTAATCAGTGGCTTAACAACTGGTCCACATGTCTGTCGGCAGGTGTATAGGGTGAACAGCAATCTGCTGCAAAGCTTGTCCAACCAATTGCTGCACATCGTGTAGAGCACTAGAACAGCAACTCTGGCTAAATAGGTCTGACTGGAACCCTTCCATTTCGAGCAGATGGCCACTACAAATGATAAAAGTCCCCCTCCTTCCATACAAGAAAAAGGGAGAAGGTCCTGTTATAACATTTTAACCAGCTTCCCATTGTACAAAGAGGTTGTTTTGAGGTTTCATTCATAGGGCCCCTCCCGCATAAACTTGCCTATAATAGAGCCTGCATTTTTTGCTTATTTGGTGACACTGATTCAGGTGAGTTCTAGGAGGTGGTAGACTCAATGTGCACCTTGGGACAGTCACTGTTTGGGGTGGTGTCTCAATCTGACTCTTGTGCCACTGAGGTTACTGAGGTGGGTGATACTGGAGCACTGATGGGGACAAGGATGGTTTGCGTAAGCTGTCACCCTCTTCTTCTTCATCACCTTCACCTCCCACCATGATCGGAGCTGATTCCCCTCTCTCATTACCTTCACCACCACAACCTGCAACAATTTTTTTATGATGCGCATCCCAGTGGATTGTGTTATGTTTTTTCATATACCTAGTTCGGCCTCTAGTACCATAGTGAGAACCAGGCTTACCTCAAGAAATGTAATGTAATGTAAGGGGTTATTTATACCGCGCAACTATCGCTCCAAGGAGCATCTTGGCGCCCACTTGTATGGCTGATCAGATAGAATTCTTACACTAGGGATCTGGCAGTGGTGTCAGGTAGAGTAAAGATCCAGGTGTTTAGTTGTTTCCTGAATTCAATTTCTCTATCCAAGGCTCTTATGTGGGGGGGGAGTGTGTTCAAGGCTTTTGTGCCTAGCACCGCAAGGGACTTGCCCCCGTGGGTCTTAAGCCTGAATGATTGAACTGCCAGAAGATTGGCGTTGGTCAAGCGGAGAGTTCGGGTTGGATGGTATCTGATGAATTTTTTCCGCAAATACAACGGTCCTAGTTTATGTATTGCCCTAAAGGTGATGAGCAAGTTTTTAAATAGAATTCTTTTAATGATAGGTAGCCAATGTAAAGTCTTAAGGGCTTCCATTGCTGATGATCTCCTGGGCTACTTTAATACAAGTTTGGCCGCCGAGTTCTGCACCATTTGGAGCCTATAGGTATCCTCCTTGTTGGTTCCTGCATATAGTCCATTACAATAATCAAGGTGGGATGTGACCAGTGCGACCACTACTGTTTTCCTGGCCTCCAAGGGAAGGAGGTCGAAGAACTTTCTCAAGCTCTTTATAACACCAAAGCACGAACCTGCCACTTTCAGTGCCTGCTGTTTAAAGGACAAATTCCAATCAAAGGTCACTCCCAGATTGCGGGCCGTGGTGGCAGTATTGGGTGGTATTTCTGCTTTCTAAGGCCACCACAGTCTGGGTGTGAATTCATTGTTTGGGCCCATCGGTATTATCTCCGTCTTCCCGGTGTTGCATTTCAAATGGTTAGACCGCATCCATTCAAAGGTTGCCGTAAGGCAGCCCTTGAGTTTCTCTTCCCAGACCTGGTTGTCTTTATCCATAGTCAGGATCAGTTGCGTGTCGTCGGCATAGGCTATAGCTTCTATGCCAAACGATGCAATTAGACTGATCAGGGGTGCGGTGTAGACATTAAACAATGTCGGGCTAAGACTGGAGCCCTGAGGTACTCCTGTCGTGAGTCTTCTCTCCCCAGAGTGAAATTCTCCTAGCGTCACCACCTGCCTCCTTCCACTCGGGAAGTTCTTGAGCCATTCAAGCACCACACCCGTGATGCCAAAGGTTTTCAGACGGTCTATCAGAATGACATGTGAGACCGTATCGAAGGCCACCGATAGGTCTAATAAAATCAGGACGGCCTTCTTCCCTTGGTCTAGGGCGGTACGGATGGTATCCGCGGTATGCAAGAGAGCAGACTCTGTTGAGTGCTGCGCTCTAAAACCAGCCTAGTTGGGATGCCATACTTCACTCTCTTCGAAGAACCTGGTCAGTTGTTGGTTGACCATAGACTCTGTGATTTTACATAGAGCAGGAAGTAGTGAGATGGGACGCAGATTGGATAGTGTAGTGGGGTCAGGGAGCTGTTTCTTTTGCAGGGGTCTCACTGCTGCAAGTTTCCACTCTGGGTGGACATTAGCTGTGGCCAAGGAGCTATTTACAATGTCGTTAATGACTGGGTTGGTAACCTCCACAATAAGATGCAGGAGTTTATTTTAATAGGGCAGGGGTCAAATGGAGAACCTGATTTGGTGCAGAGTATAGCTCGTCGGGATCCCTCTAAGCTGACAGGTCTGACAAGAAACACTTGTTTGGTAAATGAAACATTTTTCAATTCCATCCCCCAGCTTGCTAATCGTAAAGAAGTCCCAAACTGGGGAGGTGAACTTTTTTAGTGTGCCAATGTTTGAAGAAGAACTGGGGGTAGATGGATCTGTCATGGGTTGGCTCTCTGCAGTACATACTTCAAATGAGCTAGTAGTGGTTGCTGGTCTCAGTGGGGGCCTAGTTACATATTTGAAAGCTGGCAGTGGTGGTTGTACCAGAGGCGCAACCTTGGGAACCAGTTGAATAGGAGGGGTAATGTTGGTGTCCTTGAGCCAGCATCCATTACAATGACTGGCTTGTCATCCTCATTCTCTTCCATATTTGTAAGTCTTTCAGGAACTTTCCTTTTCCCTTGTCTCTCCTTGCATGTCTCAGACTTAGCCAGGGTCCAAACCATGTCCACATCATCAGAAGCATGCTTGGAGAAGATGGTAGGGTACCCTTTGTTTTTCTTTCAGGAGATCTGGAAGCCAATGGTTCAACAACAGGTACGTCTTATTCAGCAGGAAGCTCAACCTCCTGTTTTGCTTCCACTTCAGGAAGATCAACTATTGCTGGCAGTGACTCCTGTTGTCCACTGTGCTAAGTCTCCTGCTATGATTGGGTACTAATATTCTGCTGAAACATATCAAATTCAGGCCCACTGCTCATTGCCAAGATTGCAGTGGCAGCCTCACTGAGAGACATGGCCTTGGGCTTTGATTGGAATGGTGCCATTACTTTGGGACTGCTGCCCCCAGCTTGTTCCACAGAGGATAGTGTGGCACATACACAACGTTTCCAAAAAAGGTTTATGGTGACATGCAAGTGATGGTAATCTGCTCCTTCTTCTCCACCTCACGGGCAACTTTAATGCCGCACCTTTCTTTGAGGCCTTCTTGAAACTGTCTGTTGGCAGTGGCACTTAGCTACACAAGCAGAAGAGACTGGAAGGCTCACGTCACTTGTTGTGGTAACACCACTTTGTACAGGCCTTTTTTCTGGCAGTAATGTGGATGATGTCTCTTGTGTACCTAAAGGAAAACAAGCAAGTAAAACATTAAGTGAAATGTGTCATTTTTGTAGTTTGAATTATTCATATTAGTACAGAAAATATAATTTAGTATGGTTACTTATTACCCTAAATATTTAGCAACAATAGTATATTCATTTTAATGGCAAACCACACTAATAACATACAGAGTTAACTGTTTGCTCGATGTGCATCTAAGGGAGACACCTGTGTAAGTCAGGGAGGTGCATGGGAAAATTAATTAATCCTTAAAAAAGTAATGCTGGTGTGTGCCTAAGGCAGGCATGGGGGTCTAGAAGGAAATTGAATATTCATTAAAACAAGAACGCTGTTGTGTTACTGTGCCCATATGGCAAGCAGGAGGTCAACCGGTCCAGGGGAACATGGCCCACATGCATCATTGTTACATTTTGCACTTCCTAATTTGCGAAAAATAAGGAATTGCAAATTAAGAAGTGCAAAATGCTATCCATCATTATTTTCGGTATTCATTTGTGATTCGGTAAAAATCGCAATTTTTACCGAATCCCAAATGAATACCGAATTCTTTTGTTACTTTTCGCAATTCCCATTGATTCCTATGGGCCAAAAGGCCCATAGGAGTGAATAGGAAGGCATCAGCAAATTGCGAGTGGCACTTTGAAAATTTCATGGGTGCAGGGGGGGGTCCAAAGGACCCCCCATGCACCCCTGAAATGTATTTTTCGCATCATGTTTCACACACACATGTCCTAAGGACATGTGTGTGTGAAACATGAATGTTGAAAAAAAAACATTTTATGCATTTTAAACACTTTTTCCAAATTTACCGAGTGGTTCAACCACTCGGTAAATTTGGCACCCTAATTGCGAATTTGCACTTGTAAAACTAATGATGCATTGCTTTTAAGAAATCGCACATCGGCGACTTCTTAAAAGCACCCGCAATTTCAGAACTCGCAAAAATGTTACGAATTCTAAAATTGCTTCATGCATCCCAAAAAGCACTTTTGCATTCGCAAACGGCCGATTTTAAGGAATCGCACCGTTTGCGACTACAAAAATGCTTGATGCATGTGGGCCATGAGTAATTACTATCCTTAAAACATTAATGGTGGCATGTGGCAGGCAGATATGGCAGGCAGGGGGTGTAAAAAAAAAGAAAATAAACTACAAAAATAAATAGGTAAAAAAACAAATATTTGACGGTGTACTAGGGGACTATGAGAAACCCATTAGGAGGCAAGGAGATGCAAGGGAAACTTGTAAAAAATACAAATATTATGAAACAATATTCAATTAAAAATTTAAATTTAAATAAATTACAAAAATAAATATGTAATAAAACAAACAATTGCTGGTGCACTAGGGGACTATGAGAAACCCCTTAGGAGGCAAGGAGATGCAAGGGGAACATGTAAAAAATGCAAATTGTATGAAACAATATTCATATATACATATACTATAACGATCCTAAAGCAAATATACTCATATCAGGGAAACGTAAAAAATTGAACAAAACCAAAGAGGCATATACCTCTCCTATCAATCTCCCCAGAAAACGGCTTTGTAAACTGGAAAGAAAGATTTACACATAGGCAAGCTGCACAAAATGGCCACCAGCAACATGGTCAACCAACAACAGCAAGCAAGGAGGCATGGCCACAGCAAAGAATGCATGCAGGCCGATGGCAAAAGCACACTGGCTGGCTACAAAAAAGGGTCACCGTCCACATGGTCAAGCAACAACAGCAAACAAGTAGGCAGGGCCCCAACAAAGAAAACATGCAGGCCTTTTGCAAAAGTACACTGGCTGGCTACACAAAATAGTTGCCGACCACATGGTCAAACAGCAAGCCAGGAGTCGAGGACAACAAAGAACACATGCAAGCCAACAAGCACTGACTACACAATGTGGCCCCCAGCCACATGGCATGGAAAACAAAGACAAATTGAAGCTCTGGTATATAGACACACACACACACACACACACGGCTGGGCAGACAAATGAGGCATAGTAACACTGAAAAAGAGACTACCATTTACTTAGCAAATACCAAAAGGCAAAATTAAGCGGGCTATAGAAATCTTAAAATAACACATCCTCTAAAAGCATCAAGTATTACCCCACCAAAATACACTTTTTGCTGAAAAATACATGAAATACAAAAAAAACAAATGTTTTATTCAATCCAATACATGCCTGCCCTAAATGACGTTTTAAAACCATATATACACCACAGAACAAGTTGCTTCATGTACCCATGACTATTACTCAGCCTGCTAGTTGGATGGCCCATGGACAGATTAGGCCACATACTAAAATGAATGAATAGTGCAATTTTAAGAAACAGGGAGAAAATGTACTGAACTGTGCAACATTTAGCTTTTTTAAACGATAAAAATTAAATGCAAAAATTAACTAGGTCTCTACTGAAATTGCAGGCCAACCATCACAATAAAATTACAAATTGAATAAAAATACAAATAAATACTGATACTTGCCTTCTATCAAACTAACAACACCCTAATATAAAAGTTTTTAACTTACTTGTGATATCATACAAACAAAGTCCTTACATCCAATGATATATGCATTCAACGAAGAGAGAGATCCTTCCACCTCGAAATCTAAATGACAAGTGACAAGGCACTAGACAAAGCACTGAGAGGAGCCCACTGCACAGAGACAGGAAGTTGGAGTCTCTGAGGCATTTCCTTCATGTTGAAGAAAAAGTGAAATAAAACATATGTTTCTCCCACTGAAAAACAATTTGAACGGTCTGTTGGAGTAGAATATTAACTCCAAAATGTCTTTTAGAGAAGATAAAGCAGTTTCTCGTATAGAGAATCAGCTCAAGATGCAGCTGAGGTCACTGGGACTTTCCAGTGTCACAAAATGGTGCCAGAAGACGCCGTAGCAACTGGAAGATACACTAGAGGCCAGCGAGTCTCGCTCCCCCTCGGTAACGGCAGGCAAACTTTTACGCTTACCAGCATGTGTAAAACAATGCTCACCCACAATAACAGAATTCTTTTTTTACAATGCGCCGTATGGCAGAATTTAGTATTGAACCATGTTAATTCCACCAACACCATGAGCGGAATTATATTTCTGCCCAGGCCTAGTTAATTACACTTTCAAGTAAAATTTACAGTTTATAGCCCATAGATATGGAACAGACCAGTCAGAACACCCATTTTTATATCTAATTAAACTGTGGAGGGATGTCCGATTGCTAGTCCAGTATAGGAAATCTACCTTATCTGCATGGTTACCACAGATTTTCTATCTTTTTCTACGCCCTATTATTGCTAAACGTAGAACTCTGTGCTCTATGGCCCCTGTGAAACTTTATGCTCTCCCTTTAAACAAGGTTAAATTGGCTTAACCCTGACTGACTGACTTATTTATTTTCCTGTAAGGCCATATTATCTTGTGCGGAAATACACCCATGGCCTGAAAGGCTAAATACCACTGGTGGATGGAAGCACCTATCGTGCCATCAATTACAGTGATAGAGAAAACATGGCTTCAGGCCTCCTATTTATAGCCTTGTGGCATCAACATAAATCCTGTTCCACATACCTTTCAAAATTACCCTTGTGATGGGTAGGAAAACGTTATTTTAAATATTGAATTAGTCTACCCGAAGTACACTTTGCTGCCCACAAGGTAGGGTGCATAATATTTAATAGTGAAACATGAGTGACATTAAAAATGACAGTCTCAGAGTGAGTAGGCCAAAAACGACTTTGTCACTGGCTAGGTTGTAACTGGTACATAGAAAAAACAAAAAAATATATGACATACATGAATTTATAACTTTTAACCTGTACCAGCTACAGACACCATTCAAAGTAGGTGTGGGCAGAGTTCTCGGAGTTGCACTACTCTGAATTCTGCAGAGTTGCATGAAAACTATGTGGAATTCTGCAGAGTTCTGCTGCGCCCGACTCCATAAGTGTGCAGCCTCCTCATCTAGCTTGGATAATATTCAGTGCCACTTGGTCCGATATACATCAGTCTGCTGAGCTGTAACTTTGCAGGTTCCATATGAAAGGTGCTTAGGGCCTGGCCCAAGTCACTCAGTTTCTGAGGAAGACAAGACAGCTCAGACCCATCTCCCATGCACCTGAGCGCCGCCAACAGTAAGCTGACATCAGGACGACTCCCCCTCTGCTCTGCATCCAGGAACTGCTTCTCTTCTTCCTCCTCATAGCGACCATCAGCATCCTCTGGGGATTCCGCATCACCTGGGTCAGGGTCCGGGCAGGAAAGCATTGCCCCAGAGCTTCTGTAATCCTACCTGCCACCCATTGCCACTTGTCAGGCTCTTTGGGGCTCGACCACCTGAGCTCTGATGCCTGTTCACCCGATGGCTTGACCACTGGCCTTGACAACAACACTGGAGCTGTGTCAAACTGGATGATTGGGCCATGCTTAGGTATTGGGTGATGTAATAAGGCCCTGGCAGCAGCCTCAGCACCCGTAAACCTGCAGTACATCCCCTCTAATCCCATGCCTGCCAGTCACTGGAACTAGTGCTGAACAGACTGAGTAGTTTAACTATGAAAGTCTAGCGATGCTGCTAATGCACCAACTATCTTTGAAAGTATCAAACAGCAATAGGAAGCAAGGTGAGGTCACAATTATTTACAACAGCCCTGATAAGTACCAAGAGGGAGATGGAGGGTGTGGGAATGGGTTATTGTTGGACACCTTAGGAAAAACTAGACCACTAACCTTGAGATGTATTCACTTTCGAGTCAAACTTTACCTTTTCAGGGTTCTAGCAGCAGAGGGAGTTAATAATAATCCATGTGATAACAAAATCCTGGATTCCTTTCTTAACAATGTATACATACAGAGTACCCTGCAACATTTAGAAGTCTTGTAAAAAGCAGGGCTACATAATTAATATGTATATCTACAAAGGAAACTCACCAGACTTCTTCCCATCACTATACCCAAGCCTGGCAACTCATCCTCCTGTGGTAGATATGAAAAAGTGAAATGGGGCCTTACAAGCACATTCCTGTGGTTGAGTGGACACTAGAAGAAAGTTTGGAAACTTTTGAAACCTTTTGCTCCAGCATTACAAAGCTTCAGTGGGAACTGCTGCAAAGAGCATCCAACTGGCATCATATTGAATTTCAGCTTCATCTCTCTAAAGGCTCCAAGCAGCATCGAATTCTTCATTGGGACTTGAAAAATGTTCATCAAAAATGTTCAAAGCTCCATAGCATCAGCTGAACCAACCTGGTTCAAGTATCTGGTCTTTCGTTGCACACCATTGGTCACAATTTCAGTGACAGACCTCTCACTGGGGGTTTACTTCTCAAAAAGTGACAAATTTCATTTCTGCTTTGGGACTTGGACACTTTTTTGAACTTTTTGATTTCCAGACCTTCACCAGGACCAATCCACATTTTGTATCAGACCAGGACTCCATTGTGTTCGGCCTAAAATTGTACCTTGGTCCGAGTGTATAGCTATCATACACTATCATTAGTGGTTGGTGCATTTTGGAGCTGCTTCAACTTAAAACTTTAAACGTCTCCTTATTGGATTTTTGCCATTTTTGTGTTATTTTGTATATTTAATTGTCGATGTTTTTATAAGTTGTTTTGGGATGTTTATTCCTTGGTGCTTTGACGTTATTACTGCTTTGTTACTGCATAAATACTGTACACATTGCCCTAAGTTAAGCCTGTCCACTGTGTGCCATAACTACTAGGTTGTTGAGCTCCGGTTAACTTAATGACTGATAAGCGCTGTGAATATTCCTTGAGGTGGGCAGTTGCCCACCACATATAATAATTGTATCCACCTACACTCATTTTTATTATGTAAAAAAATGTGGATATGAAATATTCTGAGATAGTTGAAAATGTAACAACACTAAATTCCAGTTTGGTTTGAGTTGGAGAAATATGCTATGCAGGTTTTTAATTTTATTGCATTTTATTTCACCATTAAGAGTCCTCTGATTAGCTAGCACCATGTGACAGATCTCTTTTTTTTGATAATCAACTACATTGAGTATATAAAACAGCAAGAGAAATTCATTGGCAGCAGCTCACAAATCATCATAGACAGCGGGTCAAAATCAACAAGACATATAGGCAGGGTCAGTCCACTCCAGTCCAACATTTCATCCTGTATGACAGTAACATCACATCTTAAAACAATCATTACAACTGGACTCATGGCGAGATCATGTTGAACCATTTCCGCCATATTTTGGGAAACAATTCTGGTGAACCTCGGGGTTCGAAGAGGGCCTCCTCTTGGGTGCTGAACCAATCTACCCCCCTCCTCCATCCCCCCACAGTGGGTGCAACGGTTCGTGACCAGTGCCGCGCTATGTCCCTCTTGGCCACGGCCACCGCCGTTCCTAGCAGGCTCTTATCGATCCTGGAACCGTCCAGGCCATCAAAGATCCCTAGCAGCATTCGCAGCGGGTCATGAGGAACCTCCCAATCCAGGGCCTGTGTGAGCTCCCGCTCCACTCCACTACAGCCTTCAACACCTGCTGGACAAAACTAATAAGTTTTCTAAAAATAACTCACTAACAATTAACCTAAACAAAACAAAAATCATGATAATTAATCACCACAGAAAACGGAACTTTACATGGCAATTGAACGGACAGAAGTTAGAGCAGGTAAACTCCTACAAATATTTAGGCGTAATACTAGATAGCAATGGCTCATTTAAACAACAACTAGAGGCTATCCGGCGGAAGGGCACGACATTCCATCTGTCGATAAAGCCGTTGCAGAAGGCTCTTCCTGACCAGACACTGGGTCACCTCCTACAGTTAATTAGAGCTCGCCTACAGCCAATGCTCACCTACGGCAGCGAACCCATGCGTGGTAAAGACGCAACGATATTAGATAACACCATCAGTCGAGCCTACAGAGCAATATTCCATCTGCCCACTGACACCTCGCCTGCCCAAATCCGCCTTGAATTTGGGCTGCAGAAACAAACGGTGGAGAGAAGAGGCACACACATCAAAAGCTGGCGGAAAATCAGAGACGCGGAGTATGGATCCCTAAACACCCACCTGTGGACTGAACTATCCATTAGAGAAAACTCACCAGCAAGAAAATATCTAATGGAATCATTGGAGACCCTAGGACTAACAAACTTATGGGAGTCAGCAACTGATCCCAAGACTTTTAAAAAAATGGTATCGAAGGTTACCAAGATGGTCTCATCAATCGAGGACAAAGCAACTCTTGCTAAGAGAGCACATGGATGGGTGGTACTGGATGGCTACACAGCTCTCAAGCCACAGCAGTATTTAACAATGGGTCTTACACAGAAAACAAAAAATAAGTTTCTCAATATGCGTCTTGGCAACATACCGATAATGCCTCACTTAGCACCCTGGAAAAGAGAAAACGCAGCAAACTGCTGCCGACTCTGCTCTACTGGAAAAGAGGATTTGACGCACATAATCTGCATCTGCACAAAACTTCTGGACATAAGATGCTACTTGCTTCGGCCCCTATGGATTCAGAGGGGAATAACTAGCTGCAGGCAGGCTGTGATGCTTTGCTTTAACCCTGGTGAAACCCAGTTAAACTGTAGAACAACAAAATTCTTTGACATTGTGGCTAACAGACTAAAAGAACCAGCTGCCGGGCCAACTGGAATCACTGCTTAATACAAAAAAGTGTTAGCATCCAGTCGCCACAATGGATAACAGCATACCAAAACGTGTTTTTAACTATCAAGGAGAACTCAGCTGTTATTTTAATTACAAACACTTTAGTTAGAGATTGTCTTACAAATTTGCTTGTTTTATTAATTGTGAGTTTTTATTAACTGTGCAATAAATCTTTATACCTTTATACACTACAGCACCAGGCATAGCCACACCATGTGGTAAAAATCAGCCGGGGATAGTCTACATCTCGGGCAGTCTGGGGAAGGTCGCAATCGAGCCCGGAAGAGTTTCTCTGGGGTGAGGTAAGCCCCGTGTAGGTAGTATACCTGCACCAGGTGCAGCCAGGAGGACGTGATCAGGGTACGTGGAGCCATTAGGGCATCCCTCCAATCCACCTCTTCTAGGGGGCCCACACATCCCTCCCAACGGGTGCGCAGACTGTCCAAGGATGCGGGGCCATTATTCACGAGGGAGCAACAGATGCGGGACACTCCTCCCCTGCCCAGATTCCCCATAATCACTTGAGCTTCAAGCAGGCTGAACTCTGGGAGGGTAACTAGTGAAGGGAGGTGTGCATGGATGGCGTGGCGCAGCTGCAGGTATCTAAAGTGCTGGGCATGGGGAAGGGCGTAGTGCTGTGTAGGTCTGCAAAGGCACGGATATGGTCCCCTACCCAGATGTCTCCAAGGACCGAGACGCCGATAAGATCCCATACACGGAATCTGTTCAGAGACGATACATCCCGGAGCCAGGTATCATGCCAGAGTGGTGTCTGACGAGTAAGTTTATGGTCCCATCCCGTGTGGCGTAGGGCGGCGCGCCAGGCCAGGAGGACCGCTCTAGTGATTGGCTCCATGGTTTGTGGCACCGGGCATCCGTAGAGGAACGCTTGGATCTGTGAGAAATCCGTATCCTCTAGTTCCACGCGGTATGCTGGGTCAGACCAGCCGCCCGCGTACCTGTCATGGATGACTATCAGTTTGGTGGCAAGGTAGTAGAGGTAGAGGTGAGTCACCCCCAGGCCCCCGTCAAAGGAGGGG
This sequence comes from Lissotriton vulgaris, assembly GCF_964263255.1. Classification (NCBI taxonomy): domain Eukaryota; kingdom Metazoa; phylum Chordata; class Amphibia; order Caudata; family Salamandridae; genus Lissotriton; species Lissotriton vulgaris. The sequence goes on from NC_141694.1 coordinate 775,495,232, forward strand.
ATACGGCTGTGTGCTTGGGAGATCCGTGGTCTTCCACCACCCCAAATATGGACATGGTCCCGTCAAGCTCACGGAACTAGGTGCGAGAGAGGGGAATGGAGATATTTTGTAGGATGTAGAGGGAGCGGGGAAGGACCATCATTTTGAACAGAGCGCTTCGTCCCAGGGGGTTGAGGGAAAGGTTTTGCCATTTTTTAAGATCTAACCTCATCCGGGCCACCAGGGGTGTGATGTTCAGTGCCCATTCTAGCTCCAGCAGGAGGGCCACCCATATCCCCAGGTTTTTAACTGAGTGATGTCTGAGGGGAATGGACGACTGCTAGTCGTAGCAGTCCCGTGAAGGATTCAGCGGGACCAGGGTGGATTTGGCCACGTTGAGCCGAAGGACGGAGACTCTCTGGAAGTCAAAGCGGATTTGCAGGCATTTGGGCCCCGAAGTCGCCGGGTCCGCCAGGTATAGGAGCACGTCGTCTGAGTAAAGGGCTATTTTGTCTACGTGGCTCTCGTTCCAGGTCCACCCCTGGACGAGGGGGTCCTGTCGGAAGAGCGTTGCCAGGGGCTCCATCGCTAGCGTGAACAGGAGTGGAGAGAGGGGACACCCCTAGCGCGTGCCTCTACAGATCGGGAATGCCCTGGGGTTAGCGTACAGGATCCCAATGTAGCGGCGGAATAGCGGGCCAAAGCCCAAAGCCCATCACCTCCAGCACGTCTTGCAGGTATGCCCAACTCACCGTGTCAAAGGCCTTCTCAAAGTTGAGAAAGAGGAGGGCCAAATATGGGGTCAGGCGGGCACGATGGGCCAAGGCCAGGTGGAGGCGGCGGATGCAGTGACGGGTGCCTCTGGACGGCATAAAACCACATTGGTCCGGGAAGACCAGATCCTGTAGAAGGGGCTTGAGCCTCTGGGCCAATATCGTGGCGAAGAGCTTGATCTTGGTATCGATAAGTGAGATTGGACGGAAGTCCGCGCAGTTCATGGAGGGCTGTTGGGTCTGGTGGATGACCACAATCGTGGCCAAGTCCGATTCAGGGGGAAAGGAGCCACATTCCGCTACGTGTTGATAGAGGCCCAGCAGTCGTTAAGCCAGGATATCCCGAAAAGCAGCGTAGTACTCCTGTGGTAACCCGTCTGGGCCAGGCGTCCTGCCAGGGTGCAGAAGGGGGATAGCCTCCAGGACTTAGTCTAGGGTGAAGGGCTTCTCCAGGGCCTCTGCGGCTTCAGGCGTAAGAGAGGGGTGCCGAGCACCAGCCATGCTCAGGAGGGTATTTAGGGGCACGTCAGCCAGTCGCGCGGCATAGAGGCAAGCGTAGAAATCTGCAAAGGTTCCGGCTATGGCCTCGGAGGTTACCTAAAGGGTGCCATCCAGTGCACATACCTCCGGAATAATGCGGTGGATCTTGGGGTAGGAGACCAAGTTGTGGAAGAGTTTGCCATTTTTGTCACCCCCGTCATACACCAGGGCCACCGACGACTGCCATAACATTTGGGCCGAGTCCAGTGAGATCTGACGGAGCTGTTCTCGAATCAGCATCAATTGCCGGGTGGGGTCCTCACCTCCAGCGGAGGCTTGCTCAGCCTCCAGCTGGGCAGTCTGGGGCTCCAACTCCGCGAGCCGGGCCAGCCGGTCCGTCCAATTGGCGTGGACCACCCCCCTCGCCACCCCGTGAATCACCTCCTTGCCGGCCTCCCACAGGTTTCCTGGCGAGGGAACCAAACCCTCGTTGGTAGAGAAGTAGTGGGTTAGCTCCTGTCCTAGCATGTCCACCAGTGCGTGGTCCTGCAGGAACCACGCATTGAGACGCCATACCGCCCGCGGTCCCGTTGGGGCGGAGGCAAGTTGGAGGGAGATGGGGGAATGGTCGGACAGTTCACTGGGCATGATAATCGCTCCCGAGACCAGGTGACAGTCAGTGGCCGGGAGCAAGAGAAGGTCAATGCAGGAGTGGGTATGGTGGGTGGCCGACATGTGGGTGTACTGCGCTGTGCGGGGGTTCCAGACTCACCACACATGGCAGAGCCCCAGAGCCGAAGCCCAGCTCGATAGGGCCACTGCGGAGGAGATTTGGGACACAGATGGGGCACCTTTCTTGTCCTGCTGGGGCTGCATGACGGCGTTAAAGTCACCACCAACCACTGTAAGGCCGTGCTGGAAGGAGGAAAGAACCTGTGTGAGGCACCGAAGCGTCAGGGACAGGAGGGCGGGCGGGATGTAGAGGTTTAGGATATTCAGAGGAGCCCTCCACCATGCCCGATATCGCCACTTATCGCCCCTCTGGGTCAGTGTATGCCTTAACCAGGGTAAAGGGGAGGCCTCTCCGGAGCAGAATTGCCACCCATCGGGATCCGTGCAGAAACCTGGAATGCCAGACCGTCGCAAATCCGTATCGGGCATGGAAGTTGCATTGCGTTCCTAGGAGGTGGGTCTCTTGGAGAAGGAGGACGTCTGCCGCGTGGTGGTGAGCCACTCGGAAAACTGCCGTGCACTTAATACGGTCCAGGAGACCATTGACGTTCCAGGAGAGAACGTGGAGGGGTCTAACCAGCATGTATGCCATTAGGGGAGGGGGGATGTAGGGGAGCATGGGACCAACGGTGGCGCACCCAGGAAGAGAGGGCCCACAGCGCTGCGCCGAGGCAGAGGGAAATTATTGAGGCATGTTAGCGGAGCTGGGGCAATGGAGGTCCAGGCATGGAGCAAGTGAGAGGGGGCGTCCGCCCGCGGCCACCCCCCCGTGGCAGCCCGCAGGCGCCCAATATAACAAGAACATTGGGTAACAGGAGGTATGTGTCAGGAGTGGATCTACCCACCGTAGTTCATCAAGAGGAGGAGCTGCAACCAGCCACCCTCAGGTAGCACCAACAAAGGCCGAGGAGCGGCTGAACAGAGCTAAACTAAAAAGCGGCCCGTAGGTGGCTAAAAACAACAACAAATCAATTGGAGCCAATGGACACCCCCATCCCGGATACCCCCCAACTCCCCCCACCCTACACTTCAAAACAGGAAGCATCTGTCGCCCCAAAGTCCAACCACCCAAAGAAAACCCCTTCTAGGGGAAGGCACTAAACTTAAAACGGTTAGTTTGGAGCAGTAGCTCCAATCAAGAGTTTGCTAAGGAGGGTCCTCCTCCATATTGCTGGATAAATGCCAGCAGCTTTAGACAATATAGCTTCAAAGGTCAATGCATTTCAGGAAATTAGCAACAGTCTCACAAGTGACAGAAAGGATATGATATCAGGAAGAAGAGGAAGACAGAGCAAGAGCACACAGTAAAAGAACGTGGTAAGTTTGGGTTCCTGGTCCCAAGGGGAACCTCTCTGGGCATCAAGCTCTCCGGGCATAGAGTAAGGCCCAGGCGGCCGGCTGGGGCAGGCCCGGCTTCTCGGGTTCAGTCGGCAATGATCAGATATCAAGTGGCCCTGGTTCGGGACTCTGCATCATTTGGGGTTCCCCCGGATCACAGGGCTGCTGGACAAGTCCGAGTCCGATCTTGTCTTTAGTAGGCTCGCACTCGACTCAGAGGTCCGATCGATGATGACCAAGGAGGAGGACACCGCAGAGGTGGGGGCACCTCGATCCGGGAGCGGAGATGGGGACCGCCGGGACCCCCCCGGTGAATGAGAGGCCTCCTGTCAATGGCGGCCCGCCTGCGGGATCCAGTCAGATGTCGCTGCGGCTTGGGCATCTTGGGATTAGGGCGGGATGTGGGCCCCCGGACAGGAAATTGAGCCCGCCCCGGCAGAAGGGGACGCTCCTCTGTGAGCCAGGTCCAGGCCACCTGTGGGGTTTCGAAGAAAAAGGACTTGTCTTGAAAAAGGACCTTAAGGCGGGCCGGGAAGAGGAGACCATAGCGCAGCCCCAGTGCCCTGAGCTTTTGCTTGACCTCGTCGTAGGACCTACGCTGGGATTGGACCTCTCTGGAGCAGTCCGGGAAGATCATTATTTTAGAGTTCTGGAAGAGCAGGGGGCCCAGGTCTCTGGCAGACCCCAAGATGGCGTCCCGGTCCCGGAAGTTGAAGATACGGAGGATGAAGGGCCGGGCAGGAGCTTCAGGGGGCGGCTTGGTCGCCAGAGAGTGGTGAACTCGCATAATCACAAACCAGGGGGAGAGCTTCTCCGCGGGCATCCTTGGGCGGATCCAGGTTTCGAGGAAGACGGCGGTGGGACCCTTCTCCACTGCCTCTGGAAATCCCAGGAGGCGTAAGTTGTTCCTGCGAGCCCGGTCCTCCGCCCTGTGATGGAGATCGGACGTCAGCGTCTGAAGGCAGGCCACCTGGGTCTTTAGGATGGTCAGGTCATCCTCTGCCATGGAGATACGGGATTTGGCTTTGGTGATGCGCTCCGTGGGGTTCCGAAGGTCCTGTCGGATGAGGGCCACATTCACCCTCACTTCCCCAATTTTGTCTGGGAAGCGCTGATCACGTGGAGGATTGTGGACAAGTCCCCCCCTCAGCCCCGGGAGGAGGCGGGGGGCTGGCGCTGGATTCATGGTCCGATTTGGTTAATTGGTCCATACGCATCTGGGACAGGGGGACCAGGGTCTGTGTGGTCTTCCCCCTGCCCATGATCGCAGTGAGCCGGATGTCCGTGCGTGAGGGATGCTGCAGTTTCAGGAGCTCATCCAGAGGGTTGGGCGTCCTGGCCTCTCAGAGGATTCAGATATCCAGATTCTGGTGCTGGCGCGGTGGATCTGCCGCCAACCGCAGGCCCCCGGGCCCCTCGTGCGGCAAGGTCTAGGGAGCCAGAAGACGGGGGGAGGAAGAGGGGGTTGCGCTCCTCCTGCAGTGGGAGACAGAGCGAGAGATAGACCCCCAGGTGACGGTGCGGAGCGAGCTGCCGGTCAGCAGCGAGTTCAAGCAGTCTCCAGTGAAGCGGAGCAGGGCCTCAGCAATGCGGTCCACGGGCCCCAGTGCCTGCCGCAGACCCCCACGCCGCCAAAGCCCCAGAGGTGGAGCAGTGATGGTTCAAAGGCAACAGTGGTAGGGCGAGACGTTCTTGGGGCTCCAGGCCCGTGAGGAGCAGATCCGGAAGGCAGGCATCCGGCACGGTCCCGAGTGAAGCAGAGCGGGGTCTCAGCAGTACATTACAGTCCATGGGCCCTGGTGCGGCCGTAAGTCCTCACACCGCCAGGGCCTCGGAGATGGTTCAATGAGGGCATGGCGCTCTTGGCCTCCAGGCCCATAAGCCACAGGTCCGGGAGGCAGGCGTCCCGCCAATCCGTCGTGCCAGTCGGCCCAGCACCCCCGCGGGTTCCAATTCGGCGGGGGAAGGAGCCAGGGGACGATTATTGAGCTGGCGGAGGGTGCTGGTCAGTGGTCGTGCGGGGGGCTGTCTCCGTCCGCGTGTACCCAGGGCTTCCAGGCCTCCCAGCATGGCCAAGCGGCTCGCGGGCGGGACCACTAGTTAGCCCCTCGCCCCGCCCCAGGCCTCTCCTCACCTCTACGGGGCCACGGCAGCCACGGTCACCTCAGGTCGTTGGCCAGGGTCCACCGATGCGGCGTTGTTGCGGCAGATGCCGGGTCAGTCTCGCAGGGTCTCACGGGACCCCAATGGCCCAGACAAGGTGTCCCCAGTGGGGCCGTTACCGCAGGTGGTACGTTCGGGGCTCCCAGGCCTCTCAGCCCTCTTGTCCAGCACACGGGCAAGGCCGAGGGGAGCCCCGCACTTCAGGACAGGCTTCCGTCTTTGACGTCAGGCCCGCAGCGGCCCAGGATCTCAGCAGGCTGCAGGGGAAAAGGATCCAGGGCTATCCTCACCGGGAGTCTCCCTCTGGCTCGAGAGCCCAGGCGGGATGTCCGCCGGGCCACCGCAAGCATAGCAGCTCCCGGGATCCGCGTTGCACCCCCGTGCCAGGCAGGGCGGTGTAGCGGCTCCAGGAAGGCTCTGCGTCCGTTGGGGTGGACCTTAGCGGGAAGTGAAGCACCACAGTGGCCCGCCCGTCCGGCGGGGGGCAGAGAACCCGCTGGGCAGCCAGTAAGCGCCGGTCGCGGCTCACAAGACCAGGCCGCCCCGTCATTTACCTGGGGGCTGTCATTTTACGAACCTCGCGGCCAGGAGTGGTCGAGCCGGCGGAGGTGCTGCCAGCCCTCGCGGAGACCCCCAGCACCGCCGGGGAGTGCACGACAGCCAGGGGAGTCCAGGGACACCAGGACTGTCCGTCGATGGGAGCTGCTGTAGGCGGATGCAGGGCGGATGACGGATGGGGGGTCCAGAGCACTCTTAGAGTGTGACCGCCATCTTGACGTCCTAGGCCACGCCCCGTGACAGATCTCTTAAGATATTATTTTCTTATTAAGTCTAGTTTATGGTATGATACAGCACTAGGTGATAGACAAGACCAGTAGCAGATATGTCTTTTGTAAGTGTAAGAGGATCAATCTACAGTTGGCTATGTACTGCTAACTGTTACGGTATAAGTATTATGATGGATCAAATGATTATAAACACATTGACATTATTATGTAATAACTAGATGTAAGACATTGGATTAATGCCTTTTCTTCTCTTGGACGTAATCTCTGACAGCCCTGATAAACAGCACCAAATCAGGCTCCCCGGCCAACCCGTGCCGCCCAGAATCTTCCAGATGGCCCTTCCGGACCTGAACTGTCAGATCCTCACCCTCTTGAATAACTCCCTGGGGACTGGTCAAGTCCCCTCCAACTTGAAGGAGGATAGAGTTACCCCTCTACTAAAGAAACCGGGAGCAGATAAGACCGAGCTCAAAAATGATAGACCTATCTCCCAGCTCCCTTTCCTGGCGAAGGTTCTGGAGCAAAATGTCCTGAAGACAACCTCAGCAATCCTGGAGGAACACGAGCTACTCCAACCTCACCAGGCTGGGTTCAGAGATCACCATAGTACGGAGCTAGTCATGCTATCTGTACGTAACTCGACGATCTCAGGAGGAAGGCCGATAACAACGAGCCGAGCGCCCTGATTCTTTTAGATCTTTCTGCGGCGTTCAATACGGTCAGGCACACAACACTACTGACACAGCTGATGGACATTGGCTTTCGGGGGCACACCTACAATTGGCTAGAATCGTTTCTATCAGGACGCTCGCAGAGGGTCCAACTTGGTGATCAGATATCAGAAAAGGACAAAATCTCATGCGGGGTCACTCAGGACTCCGCTCTATCCCGCTTCTCTACAACATATTCCTGCAGCCCTTGGTGGCCGCGCTAACCAATATGGAATGCTGGGTTTTCAATTACGCGGATGACACTCAGCTCATCCTGAGGATCGATAACTCAATCCACACCCAAAAGTTAGGCCAGAACATCCTCAGATTTACAATAAACTGGATGACTGAAAACTCCCCAAAACTTAATCCGAATAAAACTTTAGTCCTAGCCATTCCGGCAAAAAACAACCCATGGAGTGGCCTGAACTGGCCCCAAGAGCTAAGGACCTCTCCTAGCCCATCACCAGTTGTAAAGAGTTTGGGAATCAAGAACAATTCCCAACTCTCTAGGACTAACCAAGCCAATTTGGTGGTGGGCAAATGTACTGGTCTTCTAAGACAGCTGAGGAAACTGGTTCCCCTGCTCTCAGTTTCATCTCTGAAAACTATTGTATCAGCAACTATCATCTCGCGACTCGACTATGGCAACGTGTCTTATGTCGGTCTCCCCCAGAAACTCGCGAACAAACTACAGGTGACACAGAATGACTCAGCTAGCTTGATCTTCAGGTTGCCCAGAAGAACTCACGCCACCCCCCTGATGCGCAAATTGCACTGGCTGCCTGTCAAGCAAAGAGCGAAATTTAAGGGACTCTGCATAGTCCATCAAGCTCTTTACGGACAAGCACCAGGGTACATAAAGGAACGCCTAAGCAAATACATGCCAGGGCGGGCGCTTTCTCAGCAGAAGCTTCCCAGCTGGTATGCCCACGGGGTAACTTTGCTTTCAAAGCTTTCTCGGTCTTTCTGCCACAACTCTGGTACCAGGTACCCAATACCCTTCGTAAAGAACATGGTCTGCTTCCCTTCCGGAAACAGCTAAAAACCCTCCTTTCTTTAGGACAGGGGGACCAGGGTCTGTGTGGTCTTCCCCCTGCCCATGATCGCAGTGAGCCGGATGTCCATGCGTGAGAGATGCTGCAGTTTCAGGAGCTCATCCAGAGGGTTGGGCTTCCTGGCCTCTCAGAGGATTCAGATATCCAGATTCTGGTGCTGGCGCGGTGGATCTGCCGCCAACCGCAGGCCCCCGGGCCGCTCGTGCGGCAAGGTCTAGGGAGCCAGAAGACGGGGGGAGGAAGAGGGGGTTGCGCTCCTCCTGCAGTGGGAGACAGAGCGAGAGATAAACCCCCAGGTGACGGTGCGGAGCGAGCTGCCGGTCAGCAGCGAGTTCAAGCAGTCTCCAGTGAAGCGGAGCAGGGCCTCAGCAATGTGGTCCACGGGCCCCAGTGCCTGCCGCAGACCCCCACGCCACCAAAGCCCCAGAGGTGGAGCAGTGATGGTTCAAAGGCAACAGTGGTAGGCAGGCGAGACGTTCTTGGGCCTCCAGGCCCGTGAGGAGCAGATCCGGAAGGCAGGCATCCGGCGCGGTCCCGAGTGAAGCAGAGCGGGGTCTCAGCAGTACATTACAGTCCATGGGCCCCGGTGCGGTCGTAAGTCCTCACACCGCCAGGGCCTCGGAGGTGGTTCAATGAGGGCATGGCGCTCTTGGCCTCCAGGCCCATAAGCCACAGGTCCGGGAGGCAGGCGTCCCGCCGATCCGTCGTGCCAGTCGGCCCAGCACCCCCGCGGGTTCCAATTCGGCGGGGGAAGGAGCAAGGGGACGATTATTGAGCTGGCAGAGGGTGCTGGTCAGTGGTCGTGTGGGTGGCTGTCTCCGTCCGCGTGTACCCAGGGCTCCCATGGCTCCCAGGAATCCCAGCATGGCCAAGCGGCTCACGGGCGGGACCACTAGTTAACCCCTCGCCCCGCCCCAGGCCTCTCCTCACCTATACAGGACCACGGCAGCCCCGGTCACCTCAGGTCGTTGGCCAGGGTCCACCGATGCGGCGTTGTTGCGGCAGATGCCGGGTCGGTCTCGCAGGGTCTCACGGGACCCCAATGGCCCAGACAAGGTGTCCCCAGTGGGGCCATTACCGCAGGTGGTACGTTCGGGGCTCCCAGGCCTCCCAGCCCTCTTGTCCAGCACACGGGCAAGGCCGAGGGGAGCCCCGCACTTCAGGACAGGCTTCCGTCTTTGACGTCAGGCCGCAGCGGCCCAGGATCTCAGCAGCCTGCAGGGGAAAAGGATCCAGGGCTATCCTCACCGGGAGTCTCCCTCTGGCTCGACAGCCCAGGCGGGATGTCCGCCGGGCAACCACAAGCATAGCAGCTCCCGGGATCCGCGTTGCACCCCCGGGCCAGGCAGGGCGGTGTAGCGGCTCCGGGAAGGCTCCGCGTCTGTTGGGGTGGACCTTAGCGGGAAGTGAAGCACCACAGTGGCCCGCCCGTCTGGCGGGGGGCAGAGAACCCGCTGGGCAGCCAGTAAGCGCCGGTCGCGGCTCACAAGACCAGGCCGCCCCGTCATTTAACTGGTGGCTGTCATTTTACGAACCTCGCGGCCAGGAGTGGTCGAGCCGGCGGAGGTGCTGCCAGCCCTCGCGGAGACCCCCAGCACCGCTGGGGAGTGCACGACAGCCAGGGGAGTCCAGGGACACCAGGACTGTCCGTCGATGGGAGCTGCTGTAGGCGGATGCAGGGCGGATGACGGATGGGGGGTCCAGAGCACTCTTAGAGTATGACCGCCATCTTGACGCCCTAGGCCACGCCCCGTGACAGATCTCTTAAGATATTATTTTCTTATTAAGTCTGGTTTATGGTATGATACAGCATTAGGTGATGGACAAGACCAGTAGCAGATATGTCTTTTGTAAGTGTAAGAGGATCAATCTACAGTTGGCTATGTACTGCTAACTGTTACGGTATAAGTATTATGATGGACCAAATGATTATAAACACATTGACATTACTATGTAATAACTAGATGTAAGACATTGGATTAATGCCTTTTCTTCTCTTGGACGTAATCTCTGACAGCCCTGACAAATAGCACCAAATCAGGCTCCCCGGCCAACACGTGCCGCCAAGAATCTTCCAGATGGCCCTTCCGGACCTGAACTGTCAGATCCTCACCCTCTTGAATAACTCCCTGGGGACTGGTCAAGTCCCCTCCAACTTGAAGGAGGATAGAGTTACCCCTCTACTAAAGAATCCGGGAGCAGATAAGACGAGCTCAAAAATTATAGACCTATCTCCCAGCTCCCTTTCCTGGCGAAGGTTCTGGAGCAAAATGTCCTGAAGACAACCTCAGCAATCCTGGAGTAACACGAGCTACTCCAACCTCACCAGGCTGGGTTCAGAGATCACCATAGTACGGAGCTAGTCATGCTATCTGTTCGTAACTCGACGATCTCAGGAGGAAGGCCGATAACAATGAGCCGAGCGCCCTGATTCATTTAGATCTTTCTGCGGCGTTCAATACGGTCAGGCACACAACACTACTGACACAGCTGATGGACATTGGCTTTCGGGGGCACACCTACAATTGGCTAGAATCGTTTCTATCAGCACTCTCGCAGAGGGTCCAACTTGGCGATCAGATATCAGAAAAGGACAAAATCTCATGCGGGGTCCCTCAGGGCTCCGCTCTATCCCGCTTCTCTACAACATATACCTGCAGCCCTTGGTGGCCGCGCTAACCAATATGGAATGCCGGGTTTTCAATTACGCGGATGACACTCAGCTCATCCTGAGGATCGATAACTCAATCCGCACCCAAAAGTTAGGCCAGCACATCCTCAGATTTACAATAAACTGGATGACTGAAAACTCCCTAAAACTTAATCCGAATAAAACTTTAGTCCTAGCCATTCCAGCAAAAAACAACCCATGGAGTGGCCTGAAATGGCCCCAAGAGCTAAGGACCTCTCCTAGCCCATCACCAGTTGTAAAGAGTTTGGGAATCAAGAACAATTCCCAACTCTCTAGGACTAACCAAGCCAATTCGGTGGTGGGCACATGTACTGGTTTTCTAAGACAGCTGAGGAAACTGGTTCCCCTGCTCTCAGTTTCATCTCTGAAAACTATTGTATCAGCAACTATCATCTCGCGACTTGACTATGGCAACGTGTTTTATGTCGGTCTCCCCCAGAAACTCACAAACAAACTACAGGTGGCACAGAATGACTCAGCTAGCTTGATCTTCAGGTTGCCCAGAAGAACTCACGCCACCCCCCTGATGTGCAAATTGCACTGGCTGCCTGTCAAGCAAAGAGCAAAATTTAAGGGACTCTGCATAGTCCATAAAGCTCTTTACGGACACGCACCAAGGTACATAAAGGAACGCCTAAGCAAATACATGCCAGGGCGGGCGCTTTGCTCAGCAGAAGCTTCCCAGCTGGTATGCCCACGGGGTAACTTTGCTTCCAAAGCTTTCTCGGTCTTTCTGCCACAACTCTGGTACCAGGTACCCAATACCCTTCGTAAAGAACCTGGGGCCAGATGTAGGTAAAAAACATTTACCGATTTTTAAATACCGAGTCCTACCGATTCGGTATTCAGAAATTGGTAATTGATATGTAGGTAAAAAATCGGTATAATTTTCCGATTCGGTACAATTCGGAATCTGTCAATCGGATTACATCGATTCTGAAGTGACCGAATCCGAATTTTCCGATTCGGTATTTCCCATAGGAAAGCATTGTAAACACCGAATCGGGAAATACCGAATCGGGTAAAACCGAATCGGTGAAAATCCGAAAGGGGAGGCAAACAAAAGTGAAACCTAACAAAGCAGCCAATCAGGTGCCGCAACACTCCCCCACCCAACCAGAAGTCGAAAACCAGGCAGCTGCAACAAATTTAAAGGCTCAGGAGAGGCAGTCAGAGCACAGCACAGACACAGAGCTGCAGGGAGTGATCGATACAAGTTTACCACAGTGACAATGGCCAGCAGCAGTGAGAGCCATAAGGCAGAACGGAAGAGGAAAGCAAAGTTCAGCCCTACGGAGCTGCAAGTTCTAGTGGAGGAGGTGGTAAAAAACCACAAACAGCTGTTTGGCAGATACTCCCTCACAGTAGCAGAGTCTGTAAAACGCAAGCTGTGGCTTGAAATAGGTGAAAGGGTGGATGCTGTGGGAGTGACAAGCAGGAGCCTGGATGACCTTAAAAAAAGATTCTATGATATCAGGAGTCTCACCAAGCGAAAGATGGCAGAGATACAAAAGCAGGCTGGTCTCACTGGCGGAGGCAGGAACCCAGCGCCCCCCCTGACAGACCTGGAGGAGTTGGTGGCATCTACCATTGAGCCAGACAGTGTGGTGGGCTTGGGAGACGTGGACAGCTCAGCCAGAGCGAGAAAAAGAAAAGGTGAGATGCATGCGTAGCATAACACCCTATACCAGCTTGCCTCCCTTAACCCTTATCGCACAGCCAAACCCCAGTCCAATCAGCATCTAACACCAGCAATGCATTATGGGAAATGTAGTCAGCTAGCATTAGAACATGTGTAACTGCCCAGAGGCATTGAAAGTAATGCAGAATAACGACAGTGAAATGTGTAATGCATTTATTGAAGCCAATGTGACACAGTACCACACAGTTGACATACGCTTATTTATACCTAGGGCCAACAGCAGCCAGTCAAGCCACAGCTACACCAGGAACTGCATCAGCAATGGACCAGAGTGATGTGCCAGGCCCAAGCCAAATCAATGCCTCACTGGAGGAAGAGCACACAACTGTTGCCTCCCAGGATGAGGACTTATTCAACACACCGGAGTTTCCCCACTCCCCACACCTCTCCCAATCGCCTACTCTGCAGTTCTCTCCTGAGACCTCCCCAACACTGTCTCAGCCTGCACCTGCAAAGTCACCAGGCAGGAATCGAGTTGTGGCCACACTGCCACTGATGGAGGCCGCTGAGGGATATTGCCAAAACACTGCACCTGAGAGTCCAGCTGCACTGCAGCCCACAACAGGGTCTTCCACCTTGCGCAGACGTCAAGGCAGGCCCCGCAATACAGCTGCTCATGGAGAAGGCTCAGTGTTCCGTGGACTGGAGGGGAGTATGGTAAGAATAAAATGCCAGCAGGGTAAAGCAATACAGGCCTGCCACCGCCAATTCCGTGCCCTGAACGATAAAATAGGAGAAATGGGAAATGGCATTAGAGACATGGTGGAAACCAACAGGGAGACATCCAAACACATTGGTGACTTAGCTGCAGGAATGCATGAAATGAGCTCTTCTATTACCCTGCTGTGCTCTAAACTGAAAGTGGTCCTAGATACAGATTTTAAACACGGCTAGTGATGTGAGTATTACTTCTTCACAGTCAGAAAATAGTCAGACCAAATCTGAACATACAAACACATGGAGATGTATTATTAGCTTAATTGCACATATAAAGCCTACCCAATGTACAATGTACAAATACTTCCTTTCTGCACTGAATCACTTTAAATCTATACTTACACCTTCCTTTACTCGAGCACCACCCTTTCCTTTCCTCTCTCTTTTTGCCGAAATTTTATGAATTTGTAAATAAACTGCAGTAGAATTTGTTGTAATAATGTTGTGTTGGGTTTCTTGCATTTTTTGCTTTTTTGTTGCAATTTGAGCTGAATTAAGCTAATAATACATCTCCATGTGTTTGTATGTTCAGATTTAGTCTGACTATTTGCTGACTGTGAAGAAGTAATACTCACATCACTAGCCGTGTTTAAAATCTGTATCTAGGACCACTTTATTTTTATATATATACAGTTATCCAGGTCCTATTGATTTCTTGGGTTCACCCCATTGTTTTCAATGTGCTCTAAACTGGGCAGCCTTGCCCAAACTCGCCGCAGGGACGCCCGTGTTACCAATAGAGCAATAAATCGCCTAGCCAATGCCATGCAGGAAAGCCTGAGTCACAACACGGCTGAGGTTACAAGGGGCATGGCTACGATCTCCACTGCACTCGAGGCAATGATTATATCCAACACTGCATTGGATCCAGCCCTGGATGCGGCTGAGGGAGATGGTAGCAGCAGCCGCAGCAGCATGTCAACCGCTGTGCATAACCCACGTAGGAGCAGAAGGCGTCCAGCTGAGCCTTCAGGCAATGAGGGAGGCAGTGATCAGCACCCCAGTGGGTCTGGAAAGCGTCTGCGCAAATGACTTGAGCGTTGTGGGTGATGTAACCCAGGACATGTTTGCACCATCTTTACTTTGTTTTATGGATTGCACTTCTATGAAATGACGTTGTGACCACATAAACATACGTTTGTTCTATACACTACCTGTCTGTGACTCATTACTTACTCAGAAGTAGTTGTTTGTAATTTCATCACGTCTGTATCTGCCGTCACTTGGGGTTGTCACTCCAGCAGGTTGTCTTTCAGGCACAGCATTGTCGTCGTCATGATCCTCGTAGTCAGACAACTCCACCTCAGTTCCCTTCCTCACAGCCAAATTGTGCAACATGGCACATACAGCAATTATCTTGCAGCAGGTGATGGGGGTGTACTGCCTTGCACCTCCGCTCTTGTGAAGGCATCTGAATCTGCTCTTCCAGATGCCAAAGGTTTGTTCCACCACATTCCGTGTACTTTTGTGTGCCCGGTTATACCTCATTTGGCTGGGTGTTGAGGGGTTGAGGTAGGGAGTGAGGATGAATGAACGTAGGGCATATGCACTGTCTCCTACATGGGAAAGGGAATACAATTACTCACATGCATAATAGTAATTTGTTCGGCAATAGGTGTGGATGGGGTTGCGCACTGTCTCTTACCTAAGAGGTATCCTTTGCCAAATTCCCCTGCAGACAGCCATGCATAGATGCCGCTGTTCTGGAAAATATAGGAGTCGTGGGTACTCCCGGGGAATTTCGCTACAATGTCCGTGATGACACAATTGGCATTGCAGATGACCTGAACATTGATTGTGTGTGTGGACTTCCTATTCCTGTAGATGTATTCCGTGTCAGCAGGGGGACAAATGGGGATATGTGTGCCATCAATGCATCCGATGATATGGGGAAATCTGGCCATCTGGTAGAAATCAGATTTGGTTTGAACCAGTTCTGCTTGGGTGGATGGGAAAGAAATGTAATGCTCCATCCTCTGCAACATTGCGTCTATGAACTTGTGGAAAATCCTAGACAGGCTGCTTTGGGTCACACCACCCACCGCAGCAACAACACTCTGGTAGCTCCCAGACGCGAGCAGGTGGAGGCTGCACAGCACCTGTACATGGGGTGGTATTGCATGTGCCCTTGGGGTAGAGTGCTGCAGCAGTGGTTGGAGGTCCCTGATTAGGTCCTTGATGGTGTCTGGATCCAACCTGTACCTCTGCAGTATCTCTGCCTCTGTAAGCATGAACAGGGTCACTCTCTGCCTGTATACCTGCTCCTGTCTCTGCAATTCCCTCTCTCGTTCCTCCTGTAGGCGTAGCCGTCTTGCGATTACATAAAATGCCGCCATTGTGCAAACACCATTGCATTTTGGGACTATTTTTATAGGCTGCACCTTGTTACCACCTGATTTGAATCCATGGTAAAGTCCGACTCCGAAATACCGATTTTGGAGCAAAATCGGTATTTCTGTGCTTTCCTACATCTCGATCTTCACTTTTTTCCGATTTTTCATTCCCGATTCGGTTTATTTCAGATTCGGTAAGTTTACAGAATCGGAGATGTTAACGAATCGGTGATTTTCACAATTCGGTAGGTTTACGATTCGGTATTGTTTCCGATTCGGATATTATTTTCCGATTCGTTAAATTTTCAGAATTGGATTATTACCGATTCGCTACAGTTATCGAATCGGAAAATTTGCCGATTTCGCACGATTTCAGACACCTACATACCGATCACTCTGTACCGGTCGGTAACGGCCGAAAATACCGATTTTCGGCCATTACCGACCAACCTACATCGGGCCCCAGGTCTGCTTCCCTTCCGGAAACAGCTAAAAACCCTCCTTTTTTAGGGAAGTATTAGGTACGACCTAACACTTCTCAGTACCATGGAGATCTCCCCGCCCAGATGCTGTTTATTCTCTTCCAAAGCGCTAAGAGACCTCTCGGTGTACATGCTCTATACAAGAATACAATAACAATAACAATAACATATGAGAGTCATGAAAATTAATGACTAGAGTATTTTCAAACCTTATGACTCTAATGTAATCTACTACTTTTATTTTGTGAAGGTTTACAGAACAATTTTAAAACTTGTATTTACATAGTGGGGCCAAGTCAATGGTTACTGCATTGGAATTGTATTTGATAACAGTATTAAACATGCATGTCTGGATAAATTAGTGTAAACCAGTGAATGGAACTATTAGAGCACTGAATATGTCTTGGTAAGTCTCTTTGCTCTCATTGAATGTCTCTGCAATAGCAATTTTAGCCATGGTAATTGTGTTGTCTCTGTTAATAATAAGGTTTTACTCTCCGTAACTTCGGGCCAGTGAGACATTTTGTTTTTAGATGTTGTAATGGTTCCAATAAAGAAAATGATATACAATACATTGGACAGGGAGGTTCATACTGTTGGAAAAGAGCAAGAGTTCTAATCATATTCTTCAATTTGCTTTATATTTTATCGCAGGATCTCCAATCATGGCAGAAACAGGCGATTCTTCAAACTCCTTTCTAATTCAACACAGGGGACATAGCGTGATGAGGCATCTTGCAACACCAGAATACATAGATCCACTGTACGAAGATGAAATTAGGGACACGGATGTATTTCAAGTCACATATCCAAAATCTGGTGAGGGTACTCAGGCTTACTATGGTCATTTCCCATTTTCCTACTAAAATCCTTATTTTAGTTTTTTTGTAACTAAAGTTGTAAAATGTTTAATTAAGTTTAACACGTCCCCTTCTTAAATTCCCTGAAGTATGCTTTTATGTGGATTTTACATGTTCTCATTAAAACGGTGAAATCTTTAATATAATAAGCCTGGTCATACCTACGTAGCTACTAGTTGGATTTTATAATGATATTCTGATTGAATGTATATTACTGCATGATAAATTGAGTGAGTGGGCCAGTAAGTGGCAACTAGTGGTAGGTTTTAGAACAGTAATTGGGTATGGATTGCAGAACCTCAATTGCCATTGCTCCATATGGTGGCCTGCAGGTAGGAGGTACGTACAGGAATGTTACTTCAATATTTCAAGTTTTTACAGTGCACCAGCCTAGTAATCAAGTCTCATGTCCAAGAGGGGCACCTGTACTGGAATCTGCACTTCCATTGTTGACTCCACCACAATAATAAACACATTTTCTTGGGATAAGTATATGTATTGTCCCTAATTATCTATACTTGCCCGTTGACTACAACACCTGAACAAAAGCTTGATTTGCCCTTACAAACTCATCGCCCCTTAACAATACTGTCGAAATATTTGTTGAATGGAAAACTAACAAACAAAATTCAATAATGGGTGGCATAACACTCCAAATACGCCAATTCAGAAAACTAGTAAACTGTAGTTTTGTAATAAACTACCATAAATCAAAATTTAAAGAGTATGTCAGTATTACAAAACTTTGAAACAGTTTCCTTAAGTCCACTAAGGGCCCGATTCGGATGCGGTTTGGAAAGCTTCTCAACCGAATTAGTTTGGGAATGGTTTCCAACCGAATCGGATCGGGAGAGTCCAAACCGACCGAGTACGAAACATCTGGATGCTTCCACATATGATTTGGTTGGAATCCCATTGACTTTCAACGTGAGCCTTTGTTCCGATCAAATGGATAGGCTCCCATTGGAGAAAGGGTTGCTGGGGAAAAGTGGGCACCCTGTGTAGGGCACCCCCTGCATGGCTGGAACTGGAAGACCCATGGGTACCCCCATAGACCCGATTGGGAAGGCTGCAGGTGCAGGGGGGCCCACTATGGACCCCAAAGTCTGATTACAACTGCCAATTTGAGTTGGATGGCACAATTCTGAAAGGCTGTACAAATCCAGCATCGTACTTGGTCGTTTGGAAACATAGCCCGTAGAGACGTACAATTCTGCTTCGTATGGCTTGGTCATTCCAAATGCTGTTGGGTTTGGATTGGGATATTCCTAATGCCTAACTCGCATCATATTCGGTCATTTGGAAACCTTTTTGAGTCGGTTAGAAAGACAGTCCCGATCCGATGTAGACGGAGCAAATGTTGTTAGGAGGCCTTCCTAACCACATCAGAATCTGGCCCTAAGAATTTATCTGCATCTTTTACCTTTACAAACATGTTATCATGTATATGATGCTTGTGTGTAGTGTAGTTCCTATATTCCCAATAGGCTCTGCGCATTGGAATCTCATAAACGATAGTTTAGACGTAGGGCAGAGGTCGACTAGGTCTCTATTGAATATGTTAGACTTAATTGTGTGTGCCAGCTAGCTCAGAGGTCACTAGAAACTTTCTTGAGTAAACAAGAAGGTGTTTAGATTTCCTGAATAGACAAGAAGGGATTAATTAGCTTCTGACAACCGCATAAACATAACAACTTTGCTCCCTCCAGAATAAGGAGTATATCTCCAGAGTCGCGGAAACAATAGATAGCTATTTTACTCAGTCAATCGTGCATGCTCCGTTTCACCAGAAATGCAGAGAAATAGAGAGACAGCGTTTTCAATAAAAGGGTTATTTATTGAGAAGTCTTCTTTCTCATGCAAAAGAAATAAATTGCCACAATTGCAATACTTGTTATAAAGTAAAGTGCGTACAGTAAAAGGAGTATTATGAAATAATACTGTAAAAGCATTTATATGGTTTCTAAGCCATAAGATACTTAAAATGGATAAAATACATACAATGATAAAATAATGACTAAACGTACTCAGCGGTATTTCTAAGATACGCCTCCCCGGTGTACCTAACCTAAGCCTCGTACGTGGGAAGGAGTAGATGAGTTACAGTTTTTGCCAAGAATCTGAATCAAGAATTCTCTATGGGTCTAATCAGCTCCGTACCTTGGTTATAGAATGAAGAAGGCCTTGTATCCCTCTCTCAGGACTCAATCTCCCAGCAACCCGCAAGGGTGACCGGAAAACACTGGAGCTGGATTTCTCGGCAGGAAAAAAGACGGTGTCTCTCTCAGTGAGTCAGCAGGGTGGGTCGGCTTCCTTCAGCATTCGCATCAGCAGGGCATTGGGAAAGTAGATAGCCGATCTGCTCCAAACCACTGTGTGTTGCTTAAGGCAGATACTGGTATATTTATACCTGGAAGGTGCCGAGTTTGACGTAAGGTTGGACATAAGACGTCACTAAGAACTGGCAGTTCTTTCAGGACTCTCAGGAGTTCTAGGACAAATCAAAACAGAAGCAGGGGAAATTCCCGAGCTGCTGGAGGCTTGGTTTGTTTAAGAACGCATTGTGCTTTCTAGGAGTCTATGGGAGTAGCCTTGCCGTATTTGGACTGCATTGGCTATGACTTAATATGGATATGATTCTTATGCCTTTATATGTTTTGTTATAACTACATAAGGGCATAAACTGGAAATGTCTTAATTAGGGTCCTAGGTACATTCACAACACCCACTCCATGTATAATGTCCATCATTACTAAATACTAAGCAATACTAAACATATAACAATGCCTGTGTTTCTCAGCCCACCCCAAAATACATAGTTAGCATTTGAAATGGTATATACAAGAAAAATTTGTATAATACTGTACGTTTTCAAGCAGTTGTATCATTCAGATAATGCATATTTTGTACATTTGGAATGTTGATTGCATGAATCATGAAATTTACATTTATGAAATGGCTCTTAATACAGGAAAGAAGGTTGAGACCATTTCATCACATATTTATACACGACTGTACAGGTGCTAGAGGCTAAGTCAAAATACTGTCTCTAGTGTGTGTTTTTTTTTTTTAAATTGGAAATCTTGTTCTCTAAGAATAGTTCTACTTTAAGCAGAGTATCATGTGCCAAAAAGTAAATATTTTTGAAACTGGAGAAAAAAGAATTTCTTTTCTTGGAAAAAAAATAGTTCCAATGATTTTTAGAAGTTCTGTTTATCAAAACTGAAGGCCGAATTCAGAGTTCATCGAACGCAGTGTGCTCGCTATTTCAAAAGTTATTTTCGTTGTTAGGAGAGAACATTAACTCAGATAGGCTGGTAAAAAATGTGTCTACAACAGTAGGTGAAAGTTGGACCAGGTCCTAAAAAGTAGAAATAGTGCATATGTGTGAAGCATAGCCATCATCGGTGTTCAGATCAGCAATGGTCACGGAAGGTTGTACCTGTGTGCCGCTTTTATCTCGTACCTCAACGCCACCTAGTCGTAATGGTGAGGTCTCAACGAATGCCGTCATCAGAATGGGTAGCCGCTGGGGACAACACGTTGCATGAGCCGGTACCGAGCAAAGCAAAATATTGACATCCATAGGTACTGCTGATGGAAGTGTGAGACAGACGTCTAACACATTCTTCTCCGCATAGCAGGCATCGTAGAACAGGTAAGATGCAATCTTGCCAGATTGGTCTGAATGAAAGAAACCAGGTAGTATTCAGATCTCTTAGCCGAGCCAAGCAGAGGACTTTAGTGATCCGTTCTCGGTATTGTATTGCTAGGATCGTGTCTTCCATTGTAGCCTGAGTTTTGTCTGTGACTTGACTTGCCATATCGGAGCAGAAGGAACAAAAATAAGATTCCTGCTACGAGTCCCAAGATGAGAGGCAGGCCGCCGAACACAGAATGTACGAAATTCGGGAAGATGCAAAGAACTGCTTTAAAGGGTGCTAACAGTCCCGAAAAACAATTCTTAAATACATGTGTGATGCCACTGGTATCTGACATGTTTAGGATTTGACTTAACATTTCTACAAAATGTATGGGGCAATTTGTTGATAATAATGCATGTATCTCTGCTGCTGTCCTTGCAACTTGCAGATCATACATTTCTCTAGACGAGGTTAAAGGCACAGTTGTTTGTAAAAGAATAGACTTCATTCTGCTTGAAGTATCAATTCGAATAGAAGATATATTCAAGGAAGGCCATATTGCCGCCTCCATGTCTGGTTTGCTGTTTGGATACAATACTGGCATACAACAAGTGACAATGGAAGTAACGCTCACGAGATAGGCTTTTCCTGGCACCTTGCCACAACAGCTGTGGTCACTTATTAGAACGTAGCTGCCGTTGGGAAGCTGTCTGAAAAAAGGCTCTATCTGTGTAGCGGGGTGCCGTGCAGGTGACATGAAAGGTTATTTGATGAATCTTCGCAGGCTCCATGCAAGTTAAATCATTGACAGAAAAGTGTACCGCTTAGTGATTTTTTACAGTTGTAACCACTAAGAAATACCTCTTTCTTGCCCCCACTCCAACATCTATGTGTATAAGATAAATTCCAGGTTGACTTGATGTATCCTTTACCCAACCTTTCATACAGGCCTGCTGGTATATACTTTTGACAGTATTGAAACGGAAAAGCTGTTATCGGGATTGTAATGGTGCCATGTATTATCCATTCAATGACCGGTCGTTCTGACATTGTCAATGGTAATTTTTCGAGTTTTTCAATGCTCAGCACTGTATAGTCTGCCCCTCTTTGTGCCAAAGAGATTTGTTTAGCATTAAGGTTAAACATAGAAAATAATGACGTTGTGTTGATTAGACGCCATGGCCCGTTGCCTGAACGCAAATTTTGTAACGTCCAGCCTAACTGTACAATAGAACGTAATTGGGACTGGCCATGTTGTAACATTAGCATATCCTGTTCTATTATATCAATAGCAGATTATACAATGCTGTCCAGTGAATAAATTCTGGAGGACAGAGTCGTTAACCTATTGTCCACTACAGAAAGTGATTTTTTCAAATTAATACAATCTATTTCTCGTATTTATTCTGCAGTTTCAATCTGTGTAATTTTCCAAGCTTCATTATAAGCTGCGTATATACCGGCGTATATGAAACGTTTTTACCGCTGTTTGCGAGGTCCCAGTAAGAAATCTCGCAAGTCAGCACCTTCTTTAAGTAAAGTTAAGTGTTGCTTAATTTCAGGCAGTGTGGATTTCTGCAGTCTTTCGAGGTATAGTTTTCCTACACTATAAGTTGTTATTATCCCTGGATGTTGTCTCTGGGAATATCTTGGGTCTGGCCTGTTCTGTTTGAACCCCTGTATTTTGTTCAGGAATCTATCTTGACAGTTATTAGTGTGTGTGGGCCAGATCAACCATTGTTTCCAATTAGGATTTTTTCTGTTTTGTTTTCAAATATAGGACACGTCTAACCCCTCATCTGTAGTATTATTTCTATCAGGCATAGGCTTTGGTATAGATGGGTTGTTTAAATCTTTTATCTTGGCTAGACCAAGAGAGGTTGTTTGTTGAATGGTATCATTCAGGAACATTATTTGTTCTGGGATCATGCAGGCTCTGAATAATGATTCTACACCTTGTACCTGCCAGTCTTTTGTACCCCAGACAGTTTTTATTTCAATGTTGTTTTTCCAAAATTCAAAACCAAATGTAGACATTTGTTCATAAAATTTTTCTGAATAAATCAGTTTAGTGTTTGTCAACATGTTTTTTATTCCTGTCTTATTCATAAAATAAAATAAAACGTTTCTGGATCAGTGATATTAAACCCTGAGAAGTATGGGAATTTCTCATAAAATGTTTTCAAACTGCCTTTTATCGGAGTTGGACAATGTTCCCATTGATTATAACTGAAAACATTTCTAGGATTAGCAGATTTACGCAAATAATGATGCCCATAATGATTATAGCAATACATTTCTTCATAATTTGATGAACCTTTTAAATAATCATGTATTGTAAATGTTGCTGACATTTCTAAATTTGACATCATATTATTAATATTTTCAAAGTTCCAATCATCCGAGAAAGTACTAGGTGATACAAAGTCACTTAAAGATATCTTGAACTGGTGTGGATATTTCAAGAGTTCAACCGGGCCATAGATTTCGTAATCAGTATTGTCCCATGCTACACCACCAGGTATAGGAATGGCTGTGATGTTCCCTGTTGATAGTTCTCTTTTTTCAATGTGAGATGATCTGTGAGGTTTTTGAATCTGACTTGCTGTGTCCATTGTACTGTATTTTCCATCAATTATTCTTCCCAAGCTTAGAACTAAGATGAGCCAGATCAGGAAGAAAAGTACACCTAACACAATCCATAGTTCAATCCACGGTGAAATCAAATATGTTTCTCCAAGTTGATGAAAGAGTTCTGTAATGTTGTCTTTGAAAGTCTTGTTTGCTGGCTTGTCTATATTTTCACTTAGATCATCAGAAAAGTCATTGAAGTTGATAAAGTAGCCAGTTTCAGTTCCGTCAATTGTTGGAAATGCTTTCGGATTTTCAATAATCTCTGGCTTTGCTTCTTCCTTTGTCATATTAGTATAGTCAGAGGCTACATCATTGTAGACAGGTGTTTCTTGACGAACTGTTGCAATTTGGGTTTCAAGAGGCACAAGTTCCATGGCTTTGTTGCATAGTCCTTTTTTATTCTCTGTGTCAGACTCCACGCTGCCGGATCCGGTTGATGCACATATGACTCCACCTCCCGATCTCACCAACACGCTAGTAATAGCAACACAGCGTGTTCGAGTGATAGGGCGAGGGAAAACAGAAAACAAACAAGGAGGGGACGGAAGGGGGCTGCAGGGAAGGGACAGCTGGAAGACAAGAAAACAATCATACAGGTTATTCGGATTCACCTTAAACCCCTACACTCTTTGATTCACTAAGTAAACATAAAGGTTCACCTTTACTTAAAGAAGAATGCTCCTCCTCCTCCCTGTATTCCTTAATGTTGATGTTCACCACAATGGTCCCTAAAGAACACAAACACTGTTATTGTCTCGCCTCTCCCAGAATCACAGATAATGCTCTCTATTAGTAATGGACATACCCTGCCTTGTGTGGACGTGAGTTCAAATTATAATCTTGTGAAGAACCCCAAAAATCCCATGTGAATTCCACAGCAATCCTCTTTCAGCAAATAAGTCTGTTCACACATATACAATACTCTCCATATGCTTCCTGAAGGACACGGTAAGACGTAGCACCAACTACTGTCTTCCGCTCTCTATCTCGCACCCAGCTTTCCTTTTATAAATTCTGCTCCAAAAACGGAAAGGTGTAGGTTCTCCCCCCACTACCTTCCGCTTTGGCACTTGCTTAATTAAGCACTAGTGTCTTTCTTCGTAACGGCAGTACGCAGACCCTTTAATCCGCCGTACTCCGTTCACTCTGAATGCCAACAAAATCCTTCAAAGCAACTGTAACGTTCAGGCGCTTGTAATGACTACCCCACAGCTTAGACAACAAACGCGTTTAAATCTCACGCGTATTTCAAATGACTCACAGTACTGTCACCGCTGTGACTCGGGTTCATCCAATCTCCGGACTCAATTTCTCGTCTCTCCAGCGAGGAGACAAATATTCCTAATGCGCTGACCTCGCGCTCCGGGAAGAAGGAACAGAAAGCGCTGACCTCGCGCTCCGGGAAGAAGGAACAGAAAGACGCCGACCTCGCGCTTCGAGGTTTCACTCCTAAAGCGCTTCTCAAGTCTCTGCGCGCACACGCGCCTGCAGCAAAACAAAACCCGATTCCTCCTACGATGTCTTTCGCCACGCACAGTTCTCCAGACTCTCCCTCACTCAGGAGAATACACAAAATCACGAACAACGTGATGCGATGCCGCCCTACTTTTATGGCGCCCCGCCCCCACCATAGATTTCTGGGAGTTGTAGTTCAGGGAATTAGGTGGCGCAGCTCGGCCAGTCCTGACAGAATGTCCCCCCTCCCTAGCGCCTTCTAGGGCCCGGCTTGTTGGGAAATCTCCTGTGAAAAGAACGAACTGCAGCAGGAGCATGCACATCCTCGCTCCGCTCCCATGAGTCATCTTCAGCCGAATACCCCTTCCATGACACCAGGTATTTAAGCACTCCCCTGCACCACTTGGCGTCCCTGATACTCCTCACTTCATACTCCATACCACCATCACACATTACAGGCGGAGGGGCTACTCTACGTGAAGTAAGGGCAGGTTTCAACAATTGCACATGGAATACTGGGTGTATGCGCATTGATCCTGGTAGCTTCAACTTATAGGTCACGGGGTTCACCTGTCTTACTATGGTGTATGGGCCTATATATCTCGGGTGGAACACGCTGCGCAATTTAAACCTGATGTTCTTTGTAGACAGCCATACCTTATCCCCCACCACGTACCGGCGACTCTCAATCCGGTGACGGTCTTCCCACTTTTTGTACGCCTCCTTTGCTCTGTTCAGATGTACCTGCACCCCCTTATGGACCCTTCTCAGCATCAGAATTCTTTCTTTCACGGCTGGCTGGTCACTAAGATCAGAGGGTATGTCAACAGGCAAAGTATTAGCATCGAAACCATAATTGGCCTTGAAAGGGGACATTCCAGTTGAGCTATGCCATGCGTTGTTATAGGACAGCTCTGCCATCCATAACAGATCCACCCAAGACTCATGAGCTTCCTTAGAATAGCATCTCAGGTATTTCTTTAACGTCTGGTTCAAACGCTCGGTCTGCCCATCAGTCTGTGGGTGGAAACTGGTAGATAAATTGGACTCAATGTTCAGGGCACTGCACCACATGCGCCAGAAACGGGCAATAAACTGCGGTCCTCTGTCGGACACGATCACCCTAGGAATACCGTGTAATCTGACCACATTGCTTGCTAGCAATTGGGCCGTTTGGCTGGCATTCGGGAGGGTCTTACAAGGGATAAAGTGTCCCATCTTGGTGAGGCTATCAACCACTACCAACACTGCTGATAAGCCCTTATCCCTTGGAAGACCCGACACAAAGTCCAAGCTGATATGCTGCCATGGTTGACTGGGGGTAGGCATGGGCATTAATTTCCCTGCTTTCTTGGAGGTCATCCCCTTGGCTCTAGCACACACATCACAACGGGCCACCCATTCAGTAACATCTTTGCTCATGGTTACCCACCAGAAGTGTCTTTTGACAGTTTCGAGAGTTTTACGTATACCAGGGTGTCCTAACAGTTCCCCTTCATGACACCAGCCAATAGCTTTCTTTCGTAACGGAATTGTGGGTAAATACAGCTTTCCCTGAAAGAACGGCAACCCGTCTCTCATTTTACAATCCAGTCTGTCATGCGCCCATGACCCCCATCCACCCGGATACTGATGGTTCCTCACCTCATCCAAAAAGGTTTCCACCCTCACCACACACAGAACCTTCCCTGTTGGAATAATCGCCTGTTTCTCGTCCACACACTCCACTGGCATTGTTTGTCTAGACAAGGCATCCGCCTTCCTATTTTCAGACCCCGGGCGGAACGTGACCACAAAATTAAACTCTGCAAAGAAGAGAGTCCATCTCATCTGTCTTGCTGTCAGGTGCCTAGCAGAGGACATAAACTGTAGATTCTTATGGTCTGTATACACCGTAATGGTATGCAGGGCCCCCCATAGATAGTGCCTCCATTCCTGGAACGCTCTCTTGATGGAGAGCAATTCCTTTTCGGCTATGGTGTAATTGAGTTCAGCCGGACTCAATTTCTTTGACAGGAAGGCCACTGGGTGCAATTGCCCTGTACTACTGTCCCTCTGGGATAGCACTGCCCCGATTGCTTCGTCCGAAGCATCCGCCTCAACCACAAATGGATGTTCTAAATTGGGATGTGACAACACCGGGGCAGAGATGAAAGATGACTTAAGAGTTTGGAATGACTCCCCTGCAGCTTCTGTCCACTCAAAAGGAACCCCTTTTTTCAATAGTTTTGTAATGGGCACTGCCAGCAAGGAAAAATGCAATATGAAGCGCCTGTAGTAGTTAGCGAAGCCCAGAAAACTCTGAACTTCCTTCACATTCTTCGGTACCGGCCAGTCTCTCACTGCCTCCACCTTGCGCTCAGACATTTGCAACCCCGAGGGACTGATCATCACCCCCAGGAACTCCACACTGTGCACTCCAAACTCACATTTACTGAGTTTAACAAAAAGGCTATGTTCCCTCAGTTTCATCAACACCTTGCTGACCTGTTCCACATGACAACCTTCATCCATAGAGTACACCAGGATGTCATCGATGTACACTACAACGAATAGGTCTATGTACTCCTTCAAGACGTCATTAATCAAAAATTGAAATGCCACCGGGGCATTACACAGCCCAAAGGGCATGACCAGGTATTCATATAGGCCATACCGCGTCTTGAATGCCGTCTTCCACTCATCCCCCTCACGTACCCGGACCAAGTGATAGGCTCCTCGCAAATCCAAGCGAGTATAGATCACTGCCTCCCTCACTTGGTCAATCAGTACCGTGATGAGGGGGAGAGGGTAACGGTTACGAATGGTGTTTTTATTCAAGACGCGGTAGTCCACACATGCCCTCAGATCACCATTGGCCTTCGCTATAAAGAAAAGAGGAGAGGCTGCAGGGGAACGAGATGGTCTGATGAAGCCTATACTTTCGTAATGATCGATGTATTCCTTTAAGTGCACCGTCTCAGGAACAGATAAGGCATATACTCGGCACGTAGGAATCACTGCCCCGTCGATCAAATCAATCCGGCAGTCATAGGATCTGTGAGGTGGCAACTCCTCAGCTTTGCTTTCACTGAATACATCCCGAAATGCCTCATAACTTTTCGGGAGGTTCACTTCCTTTTCAGCGGCTGTAGCCACCATAAACTGCAAGGCCAACACTGCTACAGGAGAAGACACATACGGTACCAGGTGTTCCTTGCAAAACCCCGAAGAGAAATGCACCGTGCGAGATTTCCAATCAATGGTAGGGTTATGGAATGTAAACCACGGCATCCCTAGAATTATTTCATATTGTGGAGCCTCTATTATGTTCAACTCCACCCTTTCCACATGCCTTCCCTCTGACACCTCAATAGATAATTCCACCTCAGCCGTTTTTTCCGTTATCAGACCTGATTTAATCGGCTGACCATCTACGGCTAAAACCTCCTCCGGATTGCCTCTTGGTATTCTAGGAATCTTCAAACGAGCCACCAACCCATTATCTATAAAATTACCAGTGGCCCCTGAGTCCAGCATGACCATTACCTGATGGGATTTCTGTTCACACTCCAAGGTCATAACCAATACCAGATGGGACTCGGTTTCCCCTATACCTGAGGAAGACAAGGATGTAAGCTTCCAATCGGGGTTTTCCTCTTTAGTCGGCAACGGTACCAACCCCTCCTCACTCTCTCTGGCCGTATTGGACACCGCTACCCTTTGGTTTTTGTTCCAAGTGTTCGAAGTCTTGGGTTTAGAGGGGCACTCGCGTACATAGTGGCCCTTCTTCCCACAATACATACAAAGGCCTTTTACCCTCCTGCTCTCTCTTTCAGTTTTAGACAATGGGGGTCGAATAGCTCCTATCTCCATAGGCTCTGCCCCTGCCTCTGCGGAACCCAGGGCTCTCGCAGGAAAATTCACTGTACGGGCGTAACCCCTGTCCCATCTTCTTCGATCCCCACTCCTCTCCGTTAGTCTACCATCCAATCTCATGACCAAATTCACCATATCCACACACGTCGTAGGTTGAGGATCTATGTGTGCTACAGCATCCTTCAATTCCTCCCTCAACCCCTGATAAAACAAAGTCATTCTTTTGCCCTCTGGCCACTCAGTTTCGGCAATCAGACGGTTAAACGTAGTCAGGTAAGTAATCAAATCACTCCTACCCTGCCGCAAGGACAACAACTCTTTATCCGCACTGAAATTTGTGGCCCTCCTGTCAAAGACTTTTTCGAATTCCTCTCTGAATGCTGTCCAATTGGACAACATGGCATCGTCTCGTTTTATTAGAGGGACTGCCCAATTGGCCGCATCACCCACCAAATAAGATATGGCAAACGCTACCCTAGAATGGTTATTTGGAAAAGAGGCAGGCTTACAAGAGAAATGGAGCATTATTTGCGTCATGAAGGCCTGCGTTTTACTAGGATCCCCCCCATACCTCTCAGGGGTGGCTAACGGGATAGGAGGGGGAACCGTCACCTGAATCTGCGCAGGACCTGTAGAAAAAGGGTTCTTGGATAATTGTTCTACCCTATCCTTAAGCAGAACAGCCTCTGCCTTGGACGCTGCCAGTTCCTGTTGAACCAAAACCAAGGCCCTCAACACATCATCCAAGGTGGCCATATGTACTCCAAACAGACCCGGCAGAATGCAATTCGTGGGTTCGTGATTCTGTCAGACTCCACGCTGCCGGATCCGGTTGATGCACATATGACTCCACCTCCCGATCTCACCAACACGCTAGTAATAGCAACACAGCGTGTTCGAGTGATAGGGCGAGGGAAAACAGAAAACAAACAAGGAGGGGACGGAAGGGGGCTGCAGGGAAGGGACAGCTGGAAGACAAGAAAACAATCATACAGGTTATTCAGATTCACCTTAAACCCCTACACTCTTTGATTCACTAAGTAAACATAAAGGTTCACCTTTACTTAAAGAAGAATGCTCCTCCTCCTCCCTGTATTCCTTAATGTTGATGTTCACCACAATGGTCCCTAAAGAACACAAACACTGTTATTGTCTCGCCTCTCCCAGAATCACAGATAATGCTCTCTATTAGTAATGGACATACCCTGCCTTGTGTGGACGTGAGTTCAAATTATAATCTTGTGAAGAACCCCAAAAATCCCATGTGAATTCCACAGCAATCCTCTTTCAGCAAATAAGTCTGTTCACACATATACAATACTCTCCATATGCTTCCTGAAGGACACGGTAAGACGTAGCACCAACTACTGTCTTCCGCTCTCTATCTCGCACCCAGCTTTCCTTTTATAAATTCTGCTCCAAAAACGGAAAGGTGTAGGTTCTCCCCCCACTACCTTCCGCTTTGGCACTTGCTTAATTAAGCACTAGTGTCTTTCTTCGTAACGGCAGTACGCAGACCCTTTAATCCGCCGTACTCCGTTCACTCTGAATGCCAACAAAATCCTTCAAAGCAACTGTAACGTTCAGGCGCTTGTAATGACTACCCCACAGCTTAGACAACAAACGCGTTTAAATCTCACGCGTATTTCAAATGACTCACAGTACTGTCGCCGCTGTGACTCGGGTTCATCCAATCTCCGGACTCAATTTCTCGTCTCTCCAGCGAGGAGACAAATATTCCTAATGCGCTGACCTCGCGCTCCGGGAAGAAGGAACAGAAAGCGCTGACCTCGCGCTCCGGGAAGAAGGAACAGAAAGACGCCGACCTCGCGCTTCGAGGTTTCACTCCTGAAGCGCTTCTCAAGTCTCTGCGCGCACACGCGCCTGCAGCAAAACAAAACCCGATTCCTCCTACGATGTCTTTCGCCACGCACAGTTCTCCAGACTCTCCCTCACTCAGGAGAATACACAAAATCACGAACAACGTGATGCGATGCCGCCCTACTTTTATGGCGCCCCGCCCCCACCATAGATTTCTGGGAGTTGTAGTTCAGGGAATTAGGTGGCGCAGCTCGGCCAGTCCTGACACTCTGCAGGTTTATCAAATGTGATTAGTCTCTCAGTTTGAACCTCTTGGATTGTAGCAAGGTTTGGTCTTCTGCTACATCTTGGGAGTCCACTGGGCCTTCTACTTATAATTGGCCACATGGTTGTGTTTTTACCAGGTCGATTGATACAACTCGGTTCTCTTTTTTACCAGCAAGGGGCGGTAGTACTACTGATCTTGTTCTGCTGATAGCTAAGACAGGTACTGCTTTTCTGTTAGAAGGCCCAAATTCCTTCTTAACCGCGATCTTTTCTCTGACCAGATCCACAATCTTTGGAATCCAGACAGGTCTTGCTGGGACAGGTGGTTTCTCTTCAGTGGGGCATTGGCTTTAGCTTTGTGTTACTCAGACTTCTTCTTGTTTCATTCAATTCCTGTAAAACAGCCAAACGATCTTTGATATCAAAAGCTTTTTGTTCCACCACTGAAGTCTGACAATTGAGGTCTTCGATAATCATTCTTGTACCAAACAATAGTTCATACGGAGTGATTCCACCCAGAGAATTTCTTGGCAGATTGTTAAGACTACGTTGGACACTTATTAGATGTTTGACCCACCCATCACCCGAACCTAATACCCTCGCTGTTATAGATTGCTTAATGTCACTTTTTTTCTCTCCACTACTGCATTTCCCTCAGGATGGAATGGACAAGAGTACCGCAACACAATGCCCATGCTGGCCATGGTCTCCCTGTAAGCTCGAGTGCTAAACGCAGGACCCTGGTCAGAATGTAGCATGCCAATTGCGTATGTGTCGATAAAGACTCGCAAATCTTTTATAACAGTTCTGGCGTCATTCGAGCGCTGGGGCCACATCCAAATGAATCTCGTCTTAATATTTATGGGATTGCATTTGTCCGGTCGGACGCCTGCGTGTAGATAGTCTAATGCTGTCTAATAGAGGTGTCTGGGCTGGTCTTACTGTGCCAGAGTCAGATATCTGGTCCGGTTCATAACTGCGATCTCTATTGCAGTCCTGACACTCCATTGCAAAGTTATACACTTGCACGCTCATTCCCGGCCACCAGTATCGTGATTGCAAGTCTATTAGAGATTTCAGAATCTCTTGGTGCCTCAGACCCAATCCCATGTGTGCTTCTTGAATCAAGAAGACTCTCCGGTTCGTGTTTGGAATTACTCTATTCCCCACTCCAGTGATTTGAGCAAAAGGAACGGAGTTAGCATCAATTATGTATGTATTTCAGAGTGAATAATTCAGAGGTAACGCCGCATAATTGCCTTCCATGCAGGTTTTTAATGCAAGCAGCGTTTCACCATCTATTTGTTTTTTAGAACGCTTTTTTGTAGCTACGGAAGCCGGTTGACCAGCTGCCGCTGTAGCTTTATTAGCCAATGAATTCCCTGCAACGTGAACGCCATCACATTGAAGACTCTGCGTATGTATCAAGTGAGTCTTTTGTAGTTCTTTCTGTAAAAGAACTATCTGTTCCCATAGTTTTTTATCTTTTATTGTGCCACCTCTTTCAACTTTGTAACCATTTTCAATCCAGGTCTGCATGGAATTATTGTAAGATTCGACGCAGTAATGCGCATCACACACTATTAGTTTGGGGAATTCGCGATCTGCATTTTCAAGCGCCATCTTCAAAGTTCGTAGTTCAGCTCGCTGAGCTGTACAGTTTCCGATTGATTCAATTTTAGTGACCATTGGTCTGATTTTACCTAAGCGCCAGCGACCTTTAACAATCGCACACGCTGAATTGTAAACCTTTTTATCCACAACTTAGTGTTGTGCAAATCTATCTGGGTAGATTACATAGGTGTACTGTTCCAGAGGTAGAATTTTGATCGACAGAGGAAATTCTTGTTCGTATTCTAGATGTTCTAGCTTTTTCATTCTGGGATCAAATGCGTGTATCACATCAGTTGTATCAAGAGAATTAACCCATTGAATCCATTTTGGATCTAATGCCATAGCATTTGGAATGCTCGGTCTTGTTACTGCTTCAAGGGCTGATACTGCTGTTAAAACTGATATCCTCTTCCCATGAGCTAGGGCTTTTTCTTTTGCTACAGCCGTTTGAACCGCATTTAGAATTTTTTCAGTAGAACTGAATTTCATTTCAGCTTGTGTGTACAAGTGTGATTTGTAAGCTATTGGTACTGTTTCTCCCTCATTAGAGGTCAGGTATGTAAATCCGCATCTTCCTGGGATGACTCGGATTACAAGGTTGCGTTCGTTTGCGCGTGTTTGCAGTTTTGTTTTAGTTAACATGTCTTTTTGTAATGATCGTAAAATTTCTGTGTGTTTCTGAGTCCAATTAATTGGTTCGAAATCAGATTTTGTTAATTCGTAGAGTGGTTTAACCCTCTCTGCATAATTTAGAATGTAAGTTCTTCCGAAGTTCAGGAAACCTAGAATTGATTGTAAGTTTTTCAGCATTTTTGGAGCTTGGAGTACTGAACACTTCTCTAAAATGTTGTCAGCTAGGTTTTTGCCTTCACTTGATAATTCATATCCTAAAAATAGGACAGTCTGGGGGGCAATTTGTGACTTTTTAAAGTTAAATTTGTACCCTTGAGATGCGAACCCAAGTATGATGGTGTTCACTCTTTTCAAGTGTGTCTCCAGGTCATTGTCTGTAAGATAGATGTCATCGACATAAGATAATGCCTCATCATCATATATTTGTAGTAACTCTGTTACCCTGGCTGAAAATAATTCTCAGCTATTCTTGAATCCCTGTGGGAGAAGCCAAAATTGCTTTTGGGCCCCCATGCTGGAGAATACCTGCTTTCTGGTGCAATGTTTTGACAGAAAAAAACATTTGAAATATCTAATGTCGTTTTATATTTTTTGCGCACGATATTATTCATTAGTGCTGCACTGTGTGAGTTTTGTACTGCAAATGTTTTGCAACAAGAGTTTAGGTGTCTGTAGTCCCAAACTAAACGATATGAATCGCCTGGCTTAGAGACAGGAAACAAAGGATTGTTCATTTGTGAGGTGCATGTTTCATTCCCCCCCTGGTACTCAAGTTGATCTAAGATCTCCCTGACTTGTTTTTTAGCTTCTTGCTTAACAGGATACTGCTTCTGTGCAGTAGGTTTATTTTTTAACTGGATTTTATAGTGAGAATCCTCATCTCATCCTACATGATTTTTATATAATGCAGGAGCTTGGGCCACTGCCCATTTTCTAGCATATGTGTATCTTTTGTGAATTGGAATGTAATTTGAGAAGGCAGGCATAATCATTTCTTCGCCATGTGGGCACTCCCTGACAAACTCTGGTTGCCAGTCCTTTTCTTCTAGAAGGATATCATAACCTTTAGATAGGTTCTCCCAGAAGAGACCTCTTATTTTCCCAATTTTTTACGCCCTCTATACGTAATGTTATTTCATATAATTTATTGGGCACACTGACTCTGGTGTCTGCAGTTTCCACTTAAATGTACTCATTTGTGTCCACTGTCTCCAGATGATTCATCAGGATCTTGCAAGCTATGGTCACTTCTGCTGCGCTGTCTAGCATTGTTGGGCCCACTCTCCGTTCTTGAGTTGTGTCCTCAGGATCCTCTGCATGGTTTACTTTAATACTGGCTACCTTCTTTTTTGGAAATTGTAATTTTCTACTTTGATGAGCAGGTTCTTTGTCTTTGGTCTTGACGCGCTCTTCTTTATGTTCTGACCGTCCTCTTCTTTCCGATTTCTGTGAGGAAGTCTGAAAAGATCAAAAAGGACGTGTATCAATATCTTGATATCTGTCAGGTTTTCTCAAATTATCCCTATTTCTAAGGTTATATCTTTTTTCAGAGGGCTCCCGCTGTGGAGACTTGCCCCCCCTTTCTGGAGATCTCCGTTGGGGAGACCTTCCTCTGGTCTGGAACTGTTTTTCCCTGGGAGTGGTTTGCTTATTACCCTCCCACTTCTTCTTTTGAGTTATTAATTTTTTTTAATGAAAGTCTTTTCAGGATTTTCTGTTAGTTGTGGTTTTAGTGGTTTCCCACCCAAACTGTCTCTACCTAATTCTTCATAGGATTTTTCAATTATTCTGGCAAGTTCAAAAGGTTGGTCTGCTATATCTGTTTTTTTTAATTTCTGGCGGATTGCCACGGATGCTGCTTCTCCTTTTATCTTGGCTAGTAGTAGTATAGCAGAGACTTGCTTAAAGTCTTCCAGTAATTTCATACCTATATTTTAAAGCAGGCTCTGGACCGTATTCATTTTGAATCTGTCTTAGTACATCTGGTATAACCGCCATAGACGGTACACCATGTGTTTTTGTGTAGATCGAAGCAAAGACTGTTCCCCAAGTGTCACAGTCCTCCATATGTGGTGCAATCCCTACCGGTAGGCAGATGGTCAGAATTCTGTGTTTTTCGTGAGGGGTAGTATCAGGAAATACTGCCTCTATTTGAGTAATTGTTTGAGCTAACCAGAACGGAATTTGTTCCAGTTTTGCAGGTAATTTACCAATGACTGATTGTATGGTCTGTGGTGTAATTTTATTAGTGTTCCCCTGGTGAGGGGTGTGCTGTGGAATTTTTACAGCAGGTTGGACTGTTAAAGTCCGCATGACATATTGTACCAATTGTCTATGTATTTTAATTAAATGTTTTAGTTGAACTAAAAGTTCTCTGTCTGACATTTCTTCGATGTCAGGATGTAGTGTATAGCTGGCTAGAACCGGTCATGTGGCTCCTGGTCTACCTAGTGGACCGAGCCTGGTAATGTGATTTTGATGTTTTAGGGCGCCATTGAACCAGAGCTCATGCTCTTGGTGAGTTAGTGGAATTTCAACTTCCTCGAAAGGAGTGTAGTCAGCTGGAGGGTCCCTTGCTTTGTAGTAGTGGAACTCTTGTGTGACAGCATTTGCTGCTGGAAAAGTTATCCATGAATAGAATACCTCTGTCTGCCGATATTCATGTGCCTCGACAACAAATATGACTGTTCCACCTCTTGATGATACTCCATTTTCTATAAGTTTTATAGTTAAGGTTTTCCTTACATTTATCGGGATGAGTATTGCATCCGGTTGATTTTGTTGGAGACTTGTGTTTTCCGTCAAAAGTTGAGCTGCTAGTCTAGCTCTCTCCCTTTCGTCGTCACTCTCTGACATCGTTTAATGAAAGTTTGCAGAGCAAGTTTCAAGTAAACAAAGATTAGGTGCACAATATTTTGGAACACTGTATCCTTCAAGGTTGATTAAACCAAAAACGAATACATAGGAATCTCTTCCTACTAAGTTTTGAATTATATTAACCTTTTTACCCACTCCAGACGTCTATCTGAGTTTTTACCGAAAAAAGGGGTCTGTGTGAAAAGTACGACTGAGTTACTCTAGTATCTAGCATTAAATTATCGCCTTACCAAATGTTGGGCGCCATGTAGTGTAGTTCCTATATTCCCAATAGGCTCTGCGCATTGGAATAACATAAACAATAATTTAGACGTAGGACTGAGGTCGAGTAGGTCTCTTTTGAATATGTTAGACTTAATTGTGTGTGCCAGCTAGCTCAGAGGTCACTAGACACTTTCTCGAGTAAACAAGAAGGTGTTTAGCTTTCCCGAATAGACAAGAAGGGATTAGCTTCTGACAACCGCATGAACATGACAACTTTGCTCCCTCCAGAACAAGGAGTATATCTCCAGAGTCGCGGAAACAATAGATAGCTATTTTACTCAGTCAATCGTGCATGCTTCGTTTCACCAGAAATGCAGAGAAATAGAGAGACGGGCGTTTTCAATAAAAGGGTTATTTATTGAGCAGTCTTCTTTCTCATTCAAGAGAAATGAATTGCCACAATTGCAATACTTGTCATAAAGTAAAGTGCATACAGTAAAAGGAGTATTATGAAATACTACTGTAAAAGCATTTATATGGTTTCTAAGCCATAAGATACTTAAAATGAATAAAATACATACAAAGATAAAATAATGACTAAACGTACTCAACTGGTGTTTCTATGATACGCCTACCCCGGTGTACCTTATCTAAGCCTAGTACGTGGGAAGGAGTAGATGAGTTACAGTTTTTGCCAAGAATCTGAATCAAGAATTCTCTATGGGTCTAATCAGCTCCGTACCTTGGTTATAGAATGAAGGAGGTCTTGTATCTCTATCTCAGGACTCGATCTCCCAGCAACCCGCAAGGGTGACCGGAAAACACTGGAGCTGGATTTCTCGGCAGGAGAAAAGACATCGTCTCTCTCAGTGCGTCAGCAGGGAGGGTCGGCTTCCTTCGGCATTTACATCAGCAGGGCGTCGAGCAAGTAGATAGCCGATCTGCTCCAAACCACTGTGTGTTGCTTAAGGCAGATGCTGGTATATTTATACCTGGAAGGTGCCGCGTTTGACGTAAGGTTGGGCATAATACATCACTAAGAACTGGCAGTTCTTTCAGGACTCTCAGGAGTTCTAATGCAAAGTAAAACAGAAGCAGGGGGAATTCCCAGGCTGCTGGAGGATTGGTTTGTTTAAGAACGCGTTGTGCTTTCCAGGAGTCTATGGGAGGAGCCTTGCCGTATTTGGACTGCATTGGCTATGACTTAATATGGATATGATTCTTATGCCTTTATAAGGGTTCATTTTGTTATAACTGCATAAGGGCATAAATCGGGAATATCTTAATTAGGGTCCTAGAAACATTCACAACATGTGTGTGAATGTCCCTTGGGCCAAAAGTATGTTTCAATTATTATTTCAAACAATATATATCCAAGGTAGGTATTAATGTTGTTCGACTGGTTATTTTTCACAGTTTTAGCACATGTGTTAAGTTGTGTCTGTTTTGCTAGGTTATTTACTACTTTGAAACATTCTTATTCATCACAGTATGTGCTTAGTAAGAAACCGTGCTGGCTTAGCATCTGCTTAACATCAACTCACCCCAATACCGAGTAAATGAGAAGTGTTGTATCTCTTTCATTTAAACATTTTTAGAACATCATTACTATCTATTATGCCATATCCACAGATTGAACATTTAATTGGTGAAATTAATGCAAATCCAATAGGTAATTTTTCATATGATTGTAACTTATTAGGTTTTTCTGTTGCTCTTAAGTGAATTTGAGATTTCACCAGCAATCACGTTCATAGTCTCTAAAATGTGTTCTTAATAATCAAAAACTTAACTTGAGTTCTTGCCTTATGAGTTGTCTATAATACCAATCTTGAATCATTCACAATCAGGTGACATATCAGTAAACTTTCAACTGTTCAATAAATCATATTCGAATGATACTTTCACATTAGAGCCACACTAGAGCCACACTAAAGTCTGTATACCTATATAAAACACAGAAAGGCATATAAAGTGTAGATTGGTATACCTACAGAAAGGTATAGCCAAAGTCAATAAGATAGTTCTTTTGCATCTGGTAGAAATAATCTTATATTGCCCCCTACGTAGTGGAACCTAATTGAAAATGACCCATCTCTACCAGATCTGAATTGTGTACATGAGCTCTCATCCCTTTTCAATGTTCTTTTGCTTCCAAACTCAATGTGTGTTATACAAGAAACATTATTCCAAGAATACACTACATATGTTCATCCCTATGTTTATCCGTATGGGTAATCATAAATTCAATATAATTTATCTATACTGAACCTATTGACAGAAACCACTTATCTCTTGCAACAAGCTTCCTTCCACAATTGCTATTGACACTCTAATGTTAAATCAGTTAATACCCAGTAAAAAGATTATCTCAAACAGTTAAACCTCTTTACTGCAAGACTGCAAAAACAAAATTGGTTGAGAGATTGAGGAATTGGCAGAACATTCTACTACAACGACAAAACAAATTGCAGACATTCACAGAAGAATCACTTTTGAAACTCAAAGCACTTTTATCTAAGTAATGGGTCACATTCATCCATAAATGCTCAACATTGCAAACCAATATCATATGATCATTTTACTGTGAGGAAAATTCTCACAGATAGACCACCATCCTTAAAAGACATGGCAACAACTCAGAAATGTACTTATTAGAGCTGAAGAATGTGAGTCCATATGTTACTAGATCCACCAATGAAGGGCACATTCTACAGCCTTAATTGTTGCCCCCGTAGAAATATAATGAAAGAAACATTTTTCACACATATAGATGAAGTATACCAATCTAGCATTTTCCAACCATGAAGTTGCATGTTACCAACAGCAAAGGGACAACAGATAGTCTTAAATCTATGCAAAATGTGATTTTTATTTATTTATTTCAATTTATATAGCGCGTTATCACCCCAAGGTCTCTAAGCGCTTATACAGAGAAAAGAAAGAAGCCGACTTCTACAGAAAACAGATGGCTACCTTACAACCCTCCCCATGCTTCCCGGAAAAGAATACTTTTTAACATTCGACGGAAAGGCAGTAGATTGGACTCCTTGCGGAGATTAGTTGGTAATTTATTCCACGCTGCAGGAAGTAAGGTGGAAAAAGCGCGCCCTCCCAAAGTGGACAGGCGTGGATTAACCAGGAGAGTGGCATCAGAGGACCGTAGCACCCTACCAGGAACATAGCTAGATAATCTAGTTTCGATGTAACTAGGCGCATTCCCGTAGAGTGCCTTGTGTGTGATACATAGTCCTTTAATGCAGTGCCCTCTGTCTAACCGGGAGCCAGTGTAACTGACGCAGGAGAGATGAAGCATGTGTTTTCCTGGGCTTCTTAAAAATCAATCTCGCTGCATCATTCATTACTGTCTGAAGCCTCGTAAGTTGTTGCTTGGGCAGCCCTATATACAGCGCATTGCCATAGTCCAGTCGTCCCAAAATTGTAGCTGACACCGCACTTCTTAAAGTAGAAAACGACAACAGTTGGGCAATCTTGCAGAGCTGTGTCAGGAGACCAACACATGTGCCTACCACTACCGACACCTGTTTCTTCATATACAAAGTGCTATCAATATGGATACCCAGGCTTTTCACCACGGTTGCTGGTTCCAGCGTCCTGCCCAACTCCGTGGGCCAAAACCAGAGGTGGCTATAGGCAGCACCTCTGTTTTGTTTGGGTTAATATTCAGGGAGTTTGCGGACATCCAATTTACCGTATACCTTAGAATGTTATGCAACCTGGCTTGTGCTCCTGGAGAATCCTCTATTTGGATGACGAGTTGTGTGTCGCCAGCATAACTAAAAATCTGACACTCCATCTGATTGAGAGCTGAAAGCAGTGGCTGCAGGTAGATGTTAAAAAGGAGCGGTGAGAGAGCCGAGCCTTGCGGTACTCCACATTTGATGGCCGCTGATGGGAATACATTTTTAATACAATATCTATGGTTTCTCTCCCAAGAATTGTATATAATTGTATGAAAAATGTATTCCCTTTTATATTGTTAGTAGTGTGAATGTGTTTATAGTATGATTGCAATGTCTTTTGGTATGAATGGTGTATAAAAGTTGGTAGTGACATGTTTATCTTTTGTATAGTTCACTTGTAATGTGCTTCAAAAAGTCTCGTTGAAACAAAAAAATGTTTTGAAAAAATACAAAAAAGAAGAATTGTGCAAATAAAACGCAAATTTGAATTGATTAATTTTGAGATAAAATTCCTTCTTGCATACAGTTTTGTTCATATGCATGGTATGAAATAAGTGCTGTGAAATTACTTGGCAGTATTGGCATTCAGTTTTGGAATAGTAGTTAAGGCAGGGTTTGGCCTTACTGCCTGGAAACCCATACCCAGTTTGGTTTATCATTGATGTTGATACTAGGTCGGACTGCTGCACCTTCTACGATCTATCTTGCAAGAAGGAGGTAAGCCAACCTAGTGCAGGTCCCCCGATGCCCAAGTCTCTCACTCGCGACAGCAGTTGACTATGACACACCGTGTCAAAAGCCGCGGAGAGATCAAGCAGCACCAGGGCCCCCGGGATCTTCTTGTCAGCTCTACACCTCCATTCGTCTAAGATAGACACCATCACCAGCTCCGTGCTGTGATGTGCCCGGAAGCCTGCCTGATTTTGCTCTAGCAGATCATTGGTCTCCAGATGTTTTGAGAGATATGTCAACACATGCTGTTCCAAAACCTTTGCTAAAAAAGGTAATTGGGAGATAGGCCTAAAATTCGTTAGGATCTTTGTGTCTGCCCCTGGCTTCTTGAGCAACGGGATCAGCCGGGCCTCCTTAAGCATGACCGGCACTTGTCCGGTCTCCAGAGACTTATTTAGAAGGTTGAGAACATCCTCTTCCAACCCTGGCATAGCTAGCTTAAAAACGCTCGGGGGCAAGGATCCACCTGGGAGCCTGACTTTACCCTCCCTACCAGGCTAGCTAGCGTCTCCTTAGAGATCGAGGGAAAAATTTCTAAGGGATTATCAACTTTCGGAATAAGAGGTGTGACTTGTAGAGAGCATTTTA
The DNA here is from genome assembly GCF_964263255.1 of Lissotriton vulgaris. Lineage (NCBI taxonomy): Eukaryota > Metazoa > Chordata > Amphibia > Caudata > Salamandridae > Lissotriton > Lissotriton vulgaris. Next base: position 775,536,070 of record NC_141694.1, read on the forward strand.
AAACAGGTGCATGAGAGATTTCTAACAGGAGATCTTCAATTTTTTGTATGAAAAAATCCTGGAATCTTTGACAGTCCTCCAGCGAGACGTCAGGCCTCTGTTCCTTATTTTTCCTTAATTCAGAGAGCACCTTAAAAACTTCTTTCTGCGGATTTTGGGATGCAGCAATTCTGGTCTCAAAGTACTCAGATTTTCGAGCCAGAATAGCCTTTTTATACGTGGCCAGCTCTTGCTGATATAAGCTCTGTGCCAGCGTATTATAATACCTCCTCCAGGCTCTCTCTGCCTTCCGAAGGGCTTGTTTTCTAAGCCTCAGCGAGTCATTGAACCAGGTCGCTCCCGCTCCTTTGTCCCCCATTTTCACCTTTCTAGCCGGCGCCACTAGTTCGATGGTAGATTTTAGTTTGTCCACTACCTTCTGACAGGTGATCTCTATATTATCATCCCCGGCGGTTAGTGCGGTGGAATTTCGTAAATTTCCCACCAGAGCTTCCTCATTTTTGGAGTTCCATCGCCTCACGGTTTTCCATGCTGGTCGGGATTTCCCTCCATCTTTTGGTCCTCTGAGCAGATAATGGTCAGACCATATACATGGTGTGCAAACTACCGACCTGGCCCCGGGGTCAGTCGACCACACCAGATCCAACGTGTGGCCCTTATCATGGGTAGGACCTACTACAAGTTGTAGCAGTCCCAACGCTGTTAGTGCTTCTTCTAGATGGCCAGCCTGCCCCTCTTTGGGGGAAATCTCCCAGTGGAAGTTAAAATCTCCCATGACTAACAGGTCCTTGTAACGAGACCTGAGGTCATAGACCAGCTCTATAAAATCATCCACGAAGTTGGGGGTGGCCCAAGGGGGACGGTACACCAGAAGGATAACCAAACAGTCCATGCCCACCTCAAATCTAACCCCTAACATGTCTGCACCGCCCAAGCTTCCAGCGCAAACTATTTCAGCCTTCCAACAGCTCTTATAGAGGAAAGCGACCCCCCTCCTCTCTTGCCGTTAGCTCGATTCTGACAAATAGCCCTATAATTAGGGGGAAGAGAGGCCTCTACATCTGGCATGGATGAGTCTTCCAGCCATGTCTCTGTGACCCCTAAGATGTCTAACTCCCCATCTTGTAGTAATGTGAAGATTTCAAGATTATGTTTCTGGAGCGATCTGGTATTTAAAAGACCGTACATCAGGACCTTATCAGCTTTCCTAATCTTCACACTCTTCAGCTCAGACACTGATTTGAGTAATCCTTCCCTCCGTAACAGTGTTAAACAGTCCTCACTGAGCTCAGGGTTCCCCTGATGTAGAATCATCAACTCCGATCTACTGTACCTGACAAATGGACCAGGGTTTGTGGCCCCTGGTCCCGGTAGGTCGCGGATTGGAGCAGATGGGCTCGCCTCTGGCGAGTCTCCGGCGCACCCGCTGCGCGCAGACGCTGCGCGCTGGCATGTGGCAGGTTTAAATAGGCATCTTAGGTGACCGCCTGACAGCCTGACAACTCGAATGTTGTCTCAAAATGGCGCCTGCCAGGCGTCCAAACTGTCCCCAAGCCAAAATGAGTTCGTAGTAGTGCCGAGGACCCGCTAAGCAGCGGTGCAAACACTATTATAGTGCAAGTAAGTGGCCCTTCTATATTAAAATTGTGGTCTGCAACTAAAATACAGATTCCCCTTCATTAAAACAAAAAGCCCCTAAATTGTGCATATGCCCCGCGCAAGCCGCGTGAAGCGCGTTTAAATCACAGCCTTATTCGTAGAGTCAGTAAAATCAATTACCTTGTACCTTGTACCTTGTTTATATCAGTTACAATCCTTTAGACTGTTTGGGATGAACAAACACTAACTGATTAGTTTCCTTTAAAGAAACTATGGGCCTTATTTAGAGTTTGGAAGAGGGAATAATCAGTCAAATCTCAGTGGATATCTCTTTTGCTGTATTAATAGTGCCATAGTCCATAATTCACTGGTAATACGGGGGACGAGGCATCCACCATTTTTTTGATGAAGTATTTTGTCTGCTAAACTCAGAAAAGGTCCTACCTGTCATTTAGTAGAAGGACTTATTCATTCACACAAAGGCAAGGACAAATAAAGAATCCACTTGATTTCATTGCAAACTATGAATCGTACTTTGTGATTGAGAAGGTTTTGGAGATAACAAGCAAACGGTACTACAAGTGTCTGACACTTTGGGACAGATTTACTAGATTATCACATTATCACAGAGTGCAGTGCAGCAGTCACGAATGCTGCCCTGTGCTGCATAAGAAGGAGGGAGCAGGAGAGCGCCACATTAACAGAAATATGGCATTCGCCTCCCCTATCACAGAAATATGCTGCTGTTCACCACGAACAAACCTTTGCACCACAGTGCAAGTTGTCTCCATGAGTTTAGCATAGGTTTTGTACTGGAAGGAAACCCTTCCAGTACAAAATGCAATGCTTAGACTAACTTTAAACTTTTTTCCACGTTGACTGTACAGTGCAGCACACATACAAAGTTGAAAAAGAAAGGAGAAAGGAAAGTACTTCTGATTCATAGTGCCTATTTGAAACAGCCGCTATTTTTTTCACGTCAAATCCTGTCTAGGGCTTAGCTTAAGACATTTTAAGTGGTTGCATGGGAACGCCAATGCACCACTCATGGTACGCCCTATATTTTGCAATACTTTTAAGTTATTCTCCAATGTAAAAAAGGTTTTACACTGGAAAGTTAATAGGTGAACAAAGATTTAGCTTTGTTTTGCGTCAATTTTGTGACACAAACACTGTGTTAAATCTCAGTAAATAGACCCCTTTGTGTGCAATATCATCTGCATAGTGTACACAGTTATCTACCCAGGAGTACATGAAATGAACCATCAAGTTAATTTTCACAGAACAGAATGGAGCACTTCCAGTGACTGTGAATAAGGGGAAACAGCCAAACAGACTTTTATGCCTAGGAGGCTGTGGGGCTCACAAGATGACCCCTGACCCACCTGTAATTCTTTAGCAAGTGCTATAAAGCTCATCATGTTACCCCCCTTTTGTACCACTTTGTTCGCCATAAGTTGGCAGCGTATGCTCAGACGTGAGTCCCTTGCTCACTTTGCCACTGGATTCAAGCAAGCCGGGCTGAAGACGGCTGAAATGCCAGAAACCGTTCCCCAGAAGCTTATTTCCGGTCCAGGGAAGGCCTGGCTTGGCAGTTCGGGCTGGACTGTTCCCATGAGGCACAGGGTCAGACTGATTTGCATATGGCCATGTCTGAACTGGGGTGGCAGAGTGGGCTAAAGAACAGTGATGGATTAAACCCAGATCTGTTGACTGGGTGTGAGTGTTTGATTGGTTCAGATGCTCCGTCCATCACCACCCCCTTTTGTACCACTTTATCTGAATGTAGTCACTGTTTGGGTCCCTTTATCACCACCCTAGGAGTCTTTTAGCTCAGAGGAGCATGGCATCAGCAGCTAGGGATGGAGAGTCTCTTTTAGTTTTGGGTTGGGTCACACCCCTTGATCCTGGCTTTCTTGAGGTTCTGTGTGACTTGTTACATGCTTTGAGTTTCTTTTTTAATTCCCTAATTTGATTACAGTTTTATTCTTTTTGTTTTGTTTCAGTTGCCCTGCTTTACTTTATTATAGATGGCTAAACATAAACTAGACCCTAATACTTAGGGGGTGCTGCTAAGGAGTCTGGCACTCTTGGTGGGTATATATAAAAGTCTCTGGGTGCTCTAGACAAGTATATTCTTCTTACTGAGAAAAGGTTTTTCCTAATTTCTTCATTAACTGACTGTGTAGCCACCATATCTGTCTGGATTGTACAGTCAGAATTTCCACATTACACCTGTGTCTCTTGCCCCCTGCCCGGACTGCAAGCTAAACCCCGCTATTACCAACAAATCACAATAGAGGCTGTTCAGCAAGTTAGCAAACTCCACCAAGGTAGCATCTCTAAAGCATGCAATGCTGATGGATCATCATAATTGTAAAGACGATATTATAAGGGTGGGCGAAATACTCCAATCCACCAATGGAGTAGAATTTTGCCACTCTGCGGTCTGCTTGGAGAGGGGAGTTCAGCAAAAACTTCACCAGTGTGGTGTTGCATAGTTCACTGCCTACCCTTAAAAATAAGTTAATGAATAATTTCATGAGTACCTAAATAACTCACCTGCATGATAACTGACACATTTTTTAACCAGATAAATGCTCATACTGATACTTGCCGCTATTATTCATGTAAACAATGACATATACTCCAAACAGTTCCTAGTGATACAATCTGGTCCTTCTGATGAGAGGAATGGAATGCTAACTTGTTTATGAAAAGAGGACCATGTTAGACAAAAGACTGTCAACAAAAACATCCAGTAGGAACTGAAATTCGGTCAATCTTTGGCTTTCTGGCAACGGATTGGCTGCTGATTCTAGAAATCCACCTGTCGGGGTGGACCTGACATGGGAGCTGGTTCTCCTCACAAGGACATGCTGCCTGCCAGCCTTAGCTGTCATTAAAGTAAACCTGGCATGAGCAGCAAGATAGAGGTTGGGACTTGAACCCTGACTCTACCGGCAGCTTGTGTGAACTTGCTATTGGAAGCTGCCTGCTCATACTCTTTTGTGGCACCATACTGCTGTCCCTGCTTTTGCACACTTACTCCTTTCGCTATCTACTCCCCACCACCATGATGATGAGCTCGGCGTCCACATACCTGCTGGCCTGCGGGCTCTGGCACAGCCTATCTTGTATCCTGCCTGCCTGTATGGTCTTCTTCTTCTTCGAGAACTACATCGGCATGCAGGTGAGTGCTGCCACACCAACCCAACTCAATCATTGCACACACCCATGTGGCACAGGACGAGCTCGCCCATCTTGGCACAATGCCCATCCATCCATTCCCATATACCCCAAGCTACCTCTACTTAGGTTCCTGTCTCCTGCTCCTAAAACTAATTATTGGAAATTGTCAGATCCATCTTTAATTAGGAGATATTATTGTTCTGACTCTAACGGATCCCTCCTAACACAGGCTTTCACAGCAGCTCATGGAGACACAAGCTTCTTCTGTTGCTTATGGCCCATTCTTATTCCCCCACAGTGAAGGTCATGCTGCTATGCAGGAGCTCATTGCGTATTCTGCATGTTGTTTGCAGGGACACCATGCAACTACTGGATGTGGACATTACCTCTCCCCAGCCCTAGCAGCCTTTCAGAGTATTGACCTGTCGGTAAAGCCCAGTGATTTCTCTTCCACTTGATCAATACATTATGAACATCCATCCGTGTCACTCAAAGAATGCTGTGTTTTTTTATTCTGTTAGCTTATGATTTATTCCATTTGTTATGAAAGGCTATGTATGCTATTATGTCATTTCACGCTACGTCATGGCACCTTACTATATGTTAGCCTTTGTTTTCTGATGTTACTTTGTAATATTATTGGTTATGCTGTTAGGATATGTTGTGTATGTCGTGGTTTGTCATGCCACATTTCCCCAGGTCACGTTATGTTAGTGCCCAGGTCACTTTATGGTAGTTCCGACCTGCCTGCAAACATGAAGCTTTGACTAAACTTTGACTAAAGAGGCTTTGACTAAACAGGCCGGTACGATCATAGCTACTTGGTTCATGACCTAGAGAGCGGGGGTCTTTGTCAGACCGTCAGAGCCAAGACGGTTTCTGAGGTGTGAAAAAAGACCCTGTTTAACTGGAGGCACACGATAGGCTCACAGAACAGAACAGACTTGGTCCATCGCTGTAAAACTATGTATACATTGAGCATGCGTTCCATTGCTTCTGGAAAGTACAGACTCACCTGGAGTGTGCTAAACAATAAAAATGGAGAGTGGATAGTTACAGAGTATGCTTAGCTTACTATATGCAGGTTTCTGTATTGTGAGTCTAAGCGCTATGTTCTTCCCTGTGTCCCTGGTGTGAGACGAGTGTTTCACTGTTCGCAGTACACATCCCACACATCCCAGTGCCTGGTTCACTGTCCATGTTATAAAGAACATCCTTTCAAACGGTCGAAAATGGAGTCATCTCTCTTCAGGGACATTGAGCACATTCACAGAGCTGATAACACATAGTATTGAAGAGGGATGATGTGGAATTGATGAGAATCACGCCGACTGTCAGCATCAGGGTGAAACTTTCACCCTTGCCAAAATAATGAATTAGACATAATACAGGGGGGGATGACGGGGATAGATGTGGACTGTGGCCTGTTCAGTCAAAGGTTCATGATAAAGATTATTTAATATAAGTGCAGTCATCTCCATTTTTTTATATATCTTTATCGACGTTTACCAACTCCGCCAACATTGCCCTCCAGGCCTGTACGTCATCTTCTAGTTTCTCATCGCGTCTGGTCTGCTGCATCACCTCGGCAGTCGCCCATTCCTGCAAATCCCACGCCCACTGTGACATACTGGGCAGACGGCAACCCATCCACAAGATGGCTATCCGCAGCTTTGCGAGCACCAGCCCCACGAGGACAAGCTTTGTACTAAGGTTCATGGTCTTAGGTTGAGGCAGCAATCCCAGAAACACCACGCGGATCTCTCCCGCTATCTCCCACTCTGTCTCCCCCCCTCAGCGCCACCAGAACTTCAGTCCAGTACCCCTGAAGTACAGGGCATGTCCAAGCCATGTGTATAAATGCAGATTCTGACTCTCCTCACCGAGGACATTACCCCAATCGGTCTGGTAGATCTTGTGGAGCATTTTCTGAGTCAGATACGTTTGATGGACATAATTAAATTGTATTAATTTAAACTTTGCGTTTGCACTCACTTGTTTAACCCTTCATGGATCTTGATCCATTTCCTATCAGTTAAACGGTCCCCCGTCAGTGCCTCCCACTTCACTTGAATTGGTAGTACCCCAGTCACTCCATCATGCCAGATCGCCCGGTATGGATGTGAAATCTGCCCGCGGCCTTTACCCTTCATTACCAAAGTCTGAAGTACCTGGGAAACAGGGGGTTAATCGCGAACCATGGGCCATAAGTAACTCGCCACCTGTGCAATCTTTCCATACTGTAGGAATTATCTGGGACCCAGCTCAAACCTCTCCTGTGATTGCTCGCATGTGATATACCACTCGTTAACATATAGGTTGCCCACAGTCAGGCCTCCAGCCATCTCCGCACTGATATTGATGCGGCAGCCCGCCAGAATGGTTGGAATACCCACGGGGCATGTCCAGCACATAGTATAGGATAAAAGTTTATAAAGCGATTGATTGTCATGGCGTCTTGGCGCTGATGTATGTGAAAAGATCCAGCAACTACAGCTTCAACAGATTAGGTGACCGAAAAAAGAAGCGTCTTCAAGTCCTTCCTAAACAACTTTCTGTCGGCTTGGAATCTCATAGTCATAGGTAGCCTATTCCATAAGTGCGCTGCACCATTGGAGAGAGTCCCACCTCCTCACCTCGCCCACCTAATCTTAGCCGTCTTAAGTAGACCCAAGTTAGTGGATCTTAAGGGGCGTGAGGGGATATAGGGCATAAATAATTTGGAAACCTCATTGGCGCCACCTCCGTAAAGTACTTTGTGAACCAGGCATAATGCCTTGAAATCCACGCGCTGCTGCACCGGAAGCCAATGCAACGATTTAATGCCCATTGAAGTTGAACAACCCCTTGGGATGTTCAGAAGCAACCTTGCTGGTGCGTTCTGAGGAGACTGGAGCTTTCCCATCTGTGTTTTGTCTATGCCCATAAAGAGGACATTACAATAATCTAATTTAGACAGGAAAAGACTCACCATTACTGTCTTTTGCAGCTCACGTGAGATAAATGGGAACATCTTTTTTACCGTTTTTAAAAGAAAGAAGCAGGATGAAGTCAGATTGTTAACCTGGGCAGAGAAATTTAGCTGGTCATCAAAGATGACCCCAAGGTTCCTGACCTTAGAGACGGGACCAGTACACTTCCCAGCCTCAGCTGGCCACCAAGAATCGTTCCACATGGGGTGTCCCCCTGCAAATTCTATCACCTCCGTTTTGTCTGTATTAATCTTCAAAAAGTTCTGGTTCATCCAGGTAATGATCTCGGAAAGGCAAGCTTGAAATTGAACAGCTGTGACCTCCGGCTGGTTGCAGATGGAAATAACAAGTTGTGAGTCATCAGCATAAGATACCAACGCAAAACCATACCTTCTGATGAGCCTAGCCAACTGGGTGACATAAATATTAAACAGTGTATGGGATAAAGCTGATCTCTGAGGAACCCCTCATGGAAGATTGAAACTTTCAGACTTCAATCCTTCCCAAACCAAATTTTGTCATCTGTCCTTTAAAAAGGAGGAGAGCAGGGCAAGGTCAATGATTTCTCAATGACCTTGGCCACCATTGGTAATCCAGCAATCAGGTGAAAATTCTTCAACACCTGCGGATCCAGATTGGGCTTTTTGAGCAATGGTCTGATAGCCGCATGTTTCCACAATTTAGGGTATGAACCTGTCTCCAATACTTGATTAATGAGGGGCGTAAACCTCTCACAGATCTTCTTGGAGGCCAGATGCATAATAGCAGGAGGACATGGGTCTCTAGAATGGAATGGAAAGGAGCAGCTTTTGCACCTCCTCATTTGCAATTTCTGGAAAGCAGGACAATCTGCACTGCGTTAGCGGCAGATCCTCCTCTGAATACCCATTAGCATCGCAAGACCCGTGCATGTTTAAAAGGTCATCATGTAACCCCCAGCCTGCCACGGTTGTAGCAGAGAAGCCAGGCTAACAAGTTTGAGTTTGGAACCCCATAGCAGGTCGACGATAAGCCTGTTGAGTTCAATAAAAAAGGATTGGGGGATCCGATAGAAGGAGTAATGCATCACATACAAACACCGAGGCAGCACCACCATTTTGATCAGCGCTATCCTACCCATGAGAGATAGTGGCAACTCCAGCCAGAAACGCACCAAGCATCTCAGACCCTCCACTACCCTAACGATGTTGTGTGCCAGATATTGATCGGCAGTGTCCTCTAGTCGAACCCCCAAATATCCAGGTGCTTACCGTACCCATGGAAGTCCCACCTCTGGTAATTCCTTGTCCGGGCAGAGGCCCAGTCCTTCCAGCGGAATCAACTTGCACTACCACTGATTCATTCGTAAGCCCGACATGCACCCAAACCCCTCCAGGGTGTCCAGCAGCACCGGCATTGCTATGATTGGGTCCCTGACGTACACCACGGCAGGGTATTGTCCGCATGCATAGACACCATGGGATTAGTCTCGCTGATCGTTATCCCAAATGGCGCAATACTTGTTTGGAGATCCACCACCAGTGCTATCTTCAACACAAGTAAAGAAGATAGCAGGTACCCCTGCCTGGTGCCCCTTTGCAATCGGAAGGCCCGGGACACCAGCCTCTCCACTCTGATCCTGCACATGGTGCCGAGTACAGCAGCCACACCCATTTCAGAAACTGGCCTCCCACTCCCATTGCCCACAGGACCTCTCAGAGATATGCCCACCCTACGTAGACAATCCCTTGTACAATGTCTAAAAGTGCTAGTAGGCACTCCTCCTGCTGGAGCATGGGCGAGTGCCAAACATGAGTCAGACGTCTGAGATTCAGGGCCATGCTACGTTTAGGGATGAAGCCTGCCTGGTCCGAGTGAATGAGGCACTGCATGTACGGATGCAGACACGCTGCAATGATCCCGCTAAGGACCTTCATTTTGATATTTAGAAGGGACATGGTCCTATATGACCATGGAAGTTGACCGTCCCTGTCTGCCTTAGGGAGCATTACCACCACCCCTTCTTTCATGGAGGGCGAGAGTGCCCGGGACTGGAAGGCTTCATTATATACCTCAAGGAGGCAATCAGCCAAGCTATGCACACATTTCTTATAAAATTCTGCCAGGAGGCTGTCACTACACGGACCCATGGCTGATTTCAGGGATTTAATTCCTCCCAGTATTTCCTCGTCGAGAGTGGCTCGTCCAGTATTTGTCTGATCTCAACCTCCAGAGAAGGGAGCTTTAGAGTAACCATGGGCAAAGTTTGCAGATTTGCGGTCCGCAAATTTGCGCGAAATCGTGAAAAATCTGCGATTTCGCACGAAAATCCACGAACTCGCGGATTTGCATAATGTGACCATGACCACGTGTGTCTGTAACTTTGCCACCGCACGGAAAGGTCCCTCAAGTGAGCTGTCCATGATAGTGAGGAAAGGGCGGGAAGAAGTTGCATACCCTAGTGCGTGTGGGGCAGGGCCAAACGGGTGGGGCTTCTATGCGAGTTCACATGCCTCTTATTTATAAAGGGTCAGAGGCGGATCAGAGCAGCAGATGAGGAGAAAGCATCCTCCTGGTCACAGGAAGAACACGGGGATTGCGCTCAAGAAACTCGCGGATGCAAAGACCTCCATCAAGGACTCTGTACCTTTGCCACCGTTCCGATAGGCGCCGAGGTCCCTCGAGTGAGCTGTCCATCACAGTGGGGGAAAGGGCAGGAAGATGTTGCATACCCTAGTGTGTGTGGGGTAGGGCCAAACGGGTGGGGCTTCCATGCGAGTTCACATGCCTCTTGTAAGGTTCAGAGACTGATCAGAGCAGCAGATGAGGAGAAAGCAGGCTCCTGTTCACAGGAAGTACACGGGGATTGCGCTCGAGAAACTCGTGGATGCAAAGACCTCCATCAAGGATTACATCTAATTGTAGGCGGTAGATATGGGAAGGAAGCAAACCTGCCTATCCTCGACGGTGCTCACTAGTTGTTTGGGCTGATTATAATGCGTTACTGAATTTGAGCTTCAACCCGGGCACCAGCTTTATATCTGTAAGTGCTTCCTGTTGAGGTTTAATTTTTTTGACAGGACCATCGTGCCAGAATAAATCCAGCCTGCATATTTATCCACGATAATGCCACCGTGTTGTGCCATACCTCAAATCAACTGGAGTACTTTCTGCTGGCTAATCAGTAAGTGCTACCTCGTTGGGTAAATGTATAGTGCTTTTGCTACACTACAGCTGCGTAAAGGCCCAAAAGAGTTGTCTCCAGTGACCACGTGTGTCTGTAGCTCTGGTCAGGGAATCGACCACCCCCTCCCTGTCTTGTGCACCACCATCATTTAACAATTAAAGCAATTAGACATGAGAGGAGATTTCTTTGGAAGGCGGGGGTTCTCATGACCCCCCGGCCGTATTTATTAAAACATGAAATCAAATAAAAATTTGGAAATAAACAATATTTACACAATCATTATTATGCATAAATTTGCAATTTTAGTACAAGCAATGTGGACAGGTATCAAAGGGCTAACCTTAACAAATGTCTAATACAACGTGTTTCCTAACCAAATCTAACATCCTACGTATGAATTTTTGCATATCCTAACTTTTTGGGCCTACGGCAAGATCGCTAACCGGTGTCAAATCCTTATTAACCAGCAACACCCTCACGTATGAGTGCGCATGCGCAGAGGGCCCGTTTACCGAGAGGGTACTTCCCTCCCTCCCGGTTACCCCTGTACGCTCCATGAACTCCATTAACCAAAAAGGGGGCCCTTTCACTCTGAACTGTTTAATGACGTCTTAGTACACGTGCGTGGTGGCTAACCAGCCCAAAGAAAGTGTGACTTCCCCCTCCCCCGCACCCATCCAACCAAGCGGGTATACCGCCCTGGAGTTCTAGGAGAGACCACTGGCCCCTCCCCCTGGGTGACCCCATTCAAGAATGGTGACGCCCCCTAAGGACCTTAAATTGACTGCTCACCGATCATGACCTTACTGCCACAGGCCAGCATAGTTGACCGACTATCTGGGCCCCCCAATCCTCCTACTCTGAAAGGTCATGCCTACTTAGAAAAACCTCCCAGCCATGCCAAAATATTCTCCATCAACCATTTGTCGCCTGCCCGAGTCAGGTGGACCCCATCTTGTAAGAAGACATGGTCCCCTCAGATGCACCCATGTGGAATATTCTGCAATTGAGGTGACCGAAATAATTTCTCTATCTTGTTGTTGGTCCTCTTTACCGAGTGATTCAACGCCCTGACAGAGTCCCCCCCCTCCATTGCAGTCTAGGAATCATCTGAGACCACACTATGGTGCAGCTTGGGCGTATTTTTGCTAACCAGCTCACTACTGAGATTATCTCTTCCATCAGGACCCTCCTGCCCAGTTTCACTAAATCATTGCCACCCACATGTAAGATGACCACTGAGGGCGGTGGGGTGTGCCTATCGAGCAATTCTGTAAAGAACCCCCTAAACTGACTGAGGCAAAGACCCCCTACCATAAAAGGGAACCTTGAAACCTCCCTGTTCCGCCCTCTGTCTATAGTCGGCTGAAAAAAAAACAGATTTACTGTGTTTCACATATGAGTGACCAACCACCCATACCACTTGTGTCTCCTTCCTATGTTCCTGGGTCCGCCGTGATGAGGATACTTGCTGTTGATAATCCGGTAATAGTTTCCACCCTGCGTGACAGGCTCGAGAAACTGAAATGCAACCAAACAACACGACAGGCGTCAGAGTTACTTACTGTGTTACCTCACAACATGTGCAGCCGCACATAACGCTTATAACAGTTGGAAGACCATCTCCCAATCCTTTTTACACTGTTCACATGCAACCCTCTAGCCGTTGCTTCAGTGGCCGCCCCTATTCTGAATGAATGTGTCCCAAAATCCTTTGCACTTAAACTCGTCTTGCCAATTGTCATTGCCAACACTCTTTGAAATTGAAACCTGGTCAATTGGGTGCCGTCTGCGTGCATTAACAATGCTCCTTCTGCTGTACCTGCTCGTTGCTTGATAAAGGACTCTACATGAAACACTGGGCAGCGAGGATTAGTCCGTGCGCGGTGGAGTACCAGACTATCCCCCCTGCCCTCCTGATCAGTTTTTGATTTACGTATGGTAATCAACAGCATATCCAGTATTTTTGTGTGTTTTCGCCGAAGACCCCCTTGCGTGTCCTGCTTGCTTCTAGCCACCAGTTCGCCCACCCGTAATGCCCAATAAAAGGCCAAAGAGAAGATGGCTCTGAATAAGATTACCTCCCCTGATGAACTAAAGGTTTCAGACAAAGCATTCATTAATGATGCCAGCCGTTCCAAATCTATCGGTTGTCTGGAATCAGTGGCAGTTGCTTGGAGGCGCCGACACCCACTAAGTGCCTTCCGCAATATAAAACTATTTGTGGGATCTTTGGCCCCTTTAAACTGTGCAAAGAAAGAAACAACCGCCCTGTGCCTGCTAGAAGTCGCTGCTGAGCGCCCCTCCATTTGTAATGCATCCATGTACTGGGTGAAATTCCCCTCCTGTTCCCACTTCTCTGCCCAGCCCTGTCCCAGAAAGGAGCAATAAGACAAAAACACCCCTTCGTAAGCCGTTCTGGTCCTGGGCGCTAGGCTAGCTGCCACAAGGTTCTGTAGTTAGGGGCACCAATTTGCCAGAGTGTTGTTGGGAAGTGTGCCGGTGTCACCTCTGCGGATGGTTGATGCTCCCTGAATACCTGCATCTTAAAGCGAGAGAGTGCATCAGCTGTGTTATTCAACACCCCTGGGACATGTTTGGCCTTAAACTATACATTCAGTTTCATGCAAATCAGCACAATTTCCTTCAGGAGGCGGAGTATAAACTTACACAGCTCCGCCTGCTGATTGATACATTCGACTACGGTCATGTTATCTGACCAGAAGATCACAGATTGGTTACACAACTGGTCAGGCCAAACTGTTAATGCAACCCATATTGGAAATAGATCCAAGAAGCCGATGTTAGCTGTCATGCCGCTTTCCTCCCACCAAACCGGCCACCGTTGGGCCACCCACTTGTTTCCAAGTATGGCGTCAAACCCCACACTACCTGCGGCGTCAGTCCAAAGACCTAACTCAGCAGACGTAGTGGGGGGACCGCACCACACTACTCTGCCGTTGAAATCCTCCAGGAATGCCACACATGTACGCATGTCCTGGCAAACCTCGGCCGACAATCTAGTGCGATGGTGTTTCTCCCGCAGGCCCGTCATGGCCTGCGAGATTGAGCGGGAGTAGGGGCGTGCCATGGGTATTATTCTTAGTGCGAAATTTAGCTGACCCACAGTCTGCTGTAGCTGCTGGAGTGTCACTTTTTCTTTAACCAAACATTGCTGTAGAGCTGCTCTAAATTTCATGATTTTTTCTTTGGGTAACCTGAAACAACCCTCCACTGAGTCCAATTATATGCCTAGAAATTCCAAGGAGATTTCCGGACCCACTGTTTTTCCAGGTGTCAGTGGGACCCCAAAAGTTCACATGAGCACGCAAAATTCCTGCAATGCCCACCCACACTCCTGTGAGCCCGCTGAGACCAGTAAGAGAAAGTCATCCAGGTAATGCATGACATTGTGGTGTCCTGTTTTTGCCTAAAAGCCCATTCCAGAAAGGAACTACATTTCTCAAAGTAGGCGCATGTGACAAAGCAACCCATGGGCATACACATATCCATATAGAATTTCCCCTGGGGGCGTGGCTTGGATGTAAAGGAGGATAGACGCCTGAGTCCGGAGCCTCCACCACCCGGAACAAACGAACGGTGAAAAAAGCGGCGATTTGGCCCCAAAAGGACAAATAAACAGAGGGAAAGGCGTCGGAAGCTTCAGGGAGCAAAGTGAGCTTAACGGCCCCACAAAGGAAGGAGCAACGAGTGAAAGGGAGACGACAAGGCGGAGGAGAGGAGCTGAAAGGAGGAGCACAAGATGGCGGACAAATAGGCAGATCAGAGAAACCCACGGACCTAGCCCCGAGCACAGTAGGACCAGCGAAACCAGCATATGCACGAATGGTGAATGGTGCACAAGGCTGGCCGACCGCCGGCCCACACAAGGAGACACGCGGAGGTGAGGGGCACTTCGAACACGGAGGTGAGACCACGAACTACGAGGGAACAAAACCGAAAGTCCCACTGGGCGCAGCCATTTTGGAGCAGGCATCAAACGATAAACAACCCGCCGAGCAGCAGCGCACCAAGACCAACACACCAGAAATTGTGAGTTTTGGGGCACAAACAGGCAAAATTACAGCATAACACAGGCAGGGGCCCCCGAGAAGAAATAACGTCCTAACACACCGCCACCATCAAAGAGCGAAACGAAACCGGAAGCGTAAACAAGGCGCTGCCATTTTGGAGGAAGAGCCCCGGAGAGTGCAACGCATGAGAGCGCAGAGCACCCGTGCGTCTGTGCGGAACATCAGACGGAGCACCCAAGCAAGGGACGAATCCAGCCGGCACGCCTAAATCTATCAGCAAGTGAATCGCAAGGCAACCCCAGGACCTGACCACATCCGAGCGAGGGGGCGGAGAGAAGTCACAGCGGGGCCCTCGAGGTACCTGATTTGAGGCGAGGCACCACTCTAAGACCAGGAGCCAGAACTTCCGACAGCGCCCCCCTCCTCACACCCTCTGCAGGCGGGCATGAACGAGCCAAAAGGAAAACGAGGGGGAACAAGCGGGCAAAACCAGGTTGTGCAAACAAGGCAACAGACGCCACACAACGAGGAATAAAGGGTGAGTCCACCACAGCAAGCAGGAGAGAAGGGCGAGCAAAGCCACATAAACGAATCGCCCCGGGCAAGCAGAGGCCACACCCGAACTGGAGGGGGCGAAGACCAGAACCAGAACGGTTAGGTGGCCAAGCAGATTCTGCACCGACACCGCCCCAACGCACAAGACCACGAAGGTGAGACAACAGACACAAGACAGACTGCATACCCACCTCAACAAAAGGAGGGTCGGAATGATGGCAGGACGTGACGACAAGCACGCCAATGACATCAAAAAGGTTAGGAAAGACTCTCCAGACTCGCCCTCAAAGCAAAAACAACCTAAAAAGCAAAACAACTTTGGACACACTACTAAAGAAAATCAACAAAGGCAACGACTTAGCAAAAGCTACGAAATAAACGGTAGACAATATGCAACTGGAGCTGGCAGCTATAAGGGCAGACCAATGCAAGACCAACTGTAGAATTGACGCAGTGGAGAAAAGAATTAGCGATATAGAGGATACCGCACACATCGCACATAAAGACCTGGGCCTGGTCATAAAGAAAACCTACAACCTACAGAAGCTGCTGGCGGAACAAGACGACGGCAGCAGGAAAGGCAACACACCAGAAGGAGAGGAAGACGCCCCGGGATCATGCGCAGCCCTACTTGAAAATCTACTGCCAAAGTTGACAGGCTTGAGGTTTGACAGACCCTTTGAAGTCGACAAAGCCTACAGGGTCCTGGCAAACAAACCACCACATAACAAATGGCCAAGGCCGATAATTTGCAAGCCGCTCCGTGCCAGCCACACAGAGGCAATTTTCGCCTTTGCAAGGAAAGGTCAAAATGTCCAAATCAACGGCCAGAAAGTTATCATAACTGTCATGTTCTGCATCACTAGAAAACTGGACCGGCGACAGGAGGCCAGTCGCGGCGCATTGCCGAACACAATAAACTAC
This sequence comes from Lissotriton vulgaris, assembly GCF_964263255.1. Taxonomy (NCBI): domain Eukaryota; kingdom Metazoa; phylum Chordata; class Amphibia; order Caudata; family Salamandridae; genus Lissotriton; species Lissotriton vulgaris. The sequence continues at coordinate 775,552,512 of NC_141694.1, forward strand.
AAAGACGGCCGCCGAGAGAACTACAAGTCCCGTGAGTCTGTGTGCCGCGCATGCGCGAACAGCCGTGATGGATAAAACAGTGGCGGCGCCAGGAGAACGCATCGGATATTGACGAAACCGAAGGAAGACGCCGGGAAGGTAAGGGGCTCGCGTTCCCTATTCTCTGTCTTCATCCGATAGCGGACCCGTTTAAGCCTTAGGTGTTCTTAGTCTAGTAGTGCTTGCATGCCACGCCCTGGAGAGGATAAGAAACAGACTGCGCGTATTGCACGCACCCTTAGCTCCGGTTTAGATAAGACTCTGGAAGTAGCGCGCCGCAACGCTTTCCGACCCACCAAGCCGGTGAGAGCTAAACACAGCTGCTCACTACTCCTGCGCAATTACGGAACAACAAGCCCCAGAGAGGGCTAGACTGAGTCGAGCTGATGCTCATATGCGTCCACACGCAAACCCAGCTCTGGCAAGGGCAAGATACGAAATAACTAACTCTTTGGATTAGGACAATTACTAAGGCCAGTATAACGGCAGTTTTTGGTGCCTACATAACCAGGACTTACTGTACCCCACGTTGGAAGGTTCTGGGACCGGCATCACTGCGGGGGACGGTTGAAGAACAGCTGGCTGGTTGTTCGAGGGTCGAGTGGCATTGTGGGCCACTGCTTAGCACAGTGCCCTCCGTTGGGGAGTGTCAGGACGACACTCATGCGGAGGACGGTTTAGACTACAACCATCATATATATGAGCGGTGTAACTCATAGTTATACATGGACCAGTATTATCGCTCTTTGAGAGTATAAAGCCTGACCCAAATTATCCTAGTCTGCGACTGCATTCTTTCTGCATCACCATCCAATCCTGTGGGCAGTCAGGGTTTACAATAACACAAGACTGCTCCAAACACACAGTCGAAACGAGGAAAGGCTTCTTAGCCATGAGAGACAAACTGCGTAATGGAAACATCACCTTCAGCTTCGCGGGGCCGGCGAGAATGAAAATAACGGACAGTCGAGGTACCCTGGTTTTCGATGAACCAGATGACCTCAGAAGATACCTAAGAGGCCCAGTGCCAGGAGGAATGGTAGCGCAGAGCCCGGGAGGAGCCAAGAGAAGAGCCTCGTTGGATGCGGTACATGAGGAGCAGAGGAATGAAGACCCTAGGTTCTAAAGGGCAACTCAAAGACTAGAGACAATACCATAGGTGCCTTTCACCCTGGGACCTACCTCAGGCCAGCCGTATAGGCAAGCCCACCTTCACCACAGACTAAACGGAAGACAACAGACAATGCCACAAGTGTTACTCACATCACGATCTACCTCAGGCCAACTTGCATAAGGCTGCGCACAACTGCTCAAATACCACAACTACCTCAGACAAGTACCATACATTGCTGGGAGAACAGCAGCACCCAAAGAGATGCAAGTTTACATACATATCCTTTTAAAGAAAATAAATTCTTATTTTTGTAGCGGACTGATATACAAGCTACACAGTACAATCTAATGCTGAACAAGCACAAGGGGCTAATGGCACTGCATTCGGGGGTGGGGGGAGGGAGGACCCTTGCTGTCGCACGTCTACAGTTCTAGAGTCGGGGGAGGGGAGGGGGTGAGGGGAGTCACTAGCGGTACAGTGGTACGCATTTCCTTATTTCCATGCTTTCTCTATCTCTATCTTTATCTCCATCTCTCTATTCCCTTACACCTACAACCGGGGGGGAGGCACCACAGTCAAGGCAGGAGGGGCACGAGGGGCACGACATGCAAACTCCCTCAGACTGCACAACAGCGCACGCACAATTGCAGGCTTAAGTCAACAGCGAAAAAGGAAAAGGAAGCAATCAGGGCATGCCAGGAATGACAGTGATAGCACGGATACACTATGACAAACTCAGCACAAAGCCAGCTGTGCAAAGACCTGAAAGTGGTGTCCCTCAACGTGAAGGGGCTTAATCACCCGATTAAAAGAAAGAAGACCCTAGACTACCTAGCGAAACTGAGGGATGATGTGTACGTACTCCAGGAGACCAAACTCTCAGAGGAGGACGCACAGCGCCTAAAAGCAAGATGGATAGGCGAGGTCTTCTGCTCAACAGCCATACAGAAGAAAAGAGGGGCCATAACTCTGATAAGCAAGAGAGCGAACCTGAGCCTACAGAGTAGGTACGCTGACAGCGAGGGGAGACTATTGGTAACAAGCCTAAAGAGAGGGGAGGAGACCAGCCATGTTGCCAATGTATACGGACCAAACACCGAAGATGAGGGTTTCTGGCATAGCGTAGGGACCAGACTGGGAGATCTCCCACAGGAAGAACTCCTCCTGCTAGCTGGAGACATGAACCAGGTATTGGACTAGGCAATAGACAGGCACCCACACAGGCCAAGCCATGGAACACAGAACCACAACACACTCAAGAACATCTGCACAAAACTTCAACTCAAAGACCCTTGGAGGCTCCAACATCCAGACGCGAGAGAGTAAACTTTCTATCAAACCCACACAACTCATACAGCAGAATAGATTACATCCTAATGTCAGCAACACACTCACACCTGATTGACCAAACAGACATAGCACCGATCACCATATCAGATAATGCACACATAGCACTCTCACTAAGCGGGAAACACAACGACACACCTAGCTGAAGATGGAGACTGAACAGCGACATCCTGCAACATCCAGATAACAATAAGGAAATTGGAGAGACCATCGAGGAATACATGACATTTAACGATAACACAGAGGTAGACAAGGGGGTCATCGGGGACGCCCTAAAAGCCACCATAAGAGGCAAACTCATGAACATCAAAGCCAGAATGAACAGAGGCAGGAACAAAAATATAGCAGAGTTAGAAAAACAGATCAAAGATCTAGAATCAGGCCACTGCGCAAACCTCACAGACAAAAACACACTAACGGATTTCACAAAGAAAAAGTACGAGCTCAACAGGATACTGAGCGAGAGAGCAGGAATATGGATCAATAACTACAAATCCATTAACCTATGCTCGGCCAACAAAGCAGGGAAGACGCTAGCGTCATACCTGAAAGCCAAACAGAGACAACACTCGATCGCGGCCATTACAGACAAAGCAAACAGATCGCAAACCACCAACAAGGCAATCCTAGAGGTATTCAAACAGTTTTACGAGGAGCTATACAGCACAGACAAGACCCTAGCGGCGGATGGAGGTGCAGAACTTCTAGGCAAGCTCACCCTCCCGACTCTGACACCAGAACAGAGAGAAATGCTAGGAGAGGACATTATAGAAGCAGAGATAGAAACCGCCATCACAGAGCTCAAACTCAACAAAGCGCCAGGGCCCGATGGCTACACAGCACTATTCTACAAAAGATTCCTAGAGCAGTTAAAGCCCACCCTGGTGGAGGTCTTCTCCCACTGCATCTGCACAGGGCGTATGACAGACTCCATGGCCGAGGCGAACATAATTGGGATCCCCAAAGATGGCAAAGGCCCTCAATACCCTCAGAGCTACCGTCCGATTTCGCTCATTAACGTAGATTGTAAAATCTACGCCAAAATCCTAGCTAACAGACTGAATAGGGTCCTGCCCCAACTGATACATAACTCACAAGTAGGTTACCTCAAGAACAGATTCTCCCAAGACAACACCAGACTCCTATGCCACCTCATTAATCAGACAACACACAACACAGATCAGGCAGTCATGATAGAGTTAGACGCAGAGAAGGCCTTCAATAGAGTCTCATGGCCCATCTAGAGAGGTGTTTAGAGAAATTTGACCTAGGCAATAAATACAAGGATATGGTAATGGCCCTATATAACCGACCCAAAGCGAAGATCGTTGTGAACGGCGGTTCATCGGAGACACTAACACGAGGTAGGGGAACAAGGCAGGGCTGCCCGCTATCTCCAGCTCTCTTCCTGTTAGCACTAGAACCACTGCTGACAATGATAAGAAAGAACCCAGCAATAAAGGGAGTCAGAATAAACGATAAGACAGTGAAACTAGCGGCGTACGCAGATGACGTGCTGATAACTACCAAAGAGCCGACAACTTCAATAGTTGCACTAATGGAAACAATAGAAGAGTACGCCCACGCCTCAGGCTACAAACTAAATAGAGACAAATCCGAGTTTAAACCCATGAACGTCCACACAACAAAAGCAGTACTGGGAAACCAAACCCCTTAAATACCTAGACATCCTCTTCGGCAGAGACTTGAAAAGTACCTTAGAACACAACAAGGAGGTCACCCTTAAAAAAATAAGGGAGAGATTAGACTCATGGTCCCCCAAATTCATAAGCTGGTGGGGGAGAATTGAGACCATCAAAATTATGATAACACCAGTAATCAACTACACCCTTAGTATGCTCCCACTCACAGCCACAGAGGAGTTTCACAAAAAACTTGACAAATTGATAAACAAGTTCCTGTGGAAAGGAAAGAGACCCATGATCAGCCTACGTAAACTGAGACTGAGCAAAGACCTGGGCGGACTAAACATCATGGACTTAAAAACATTCCAAACTGCATGCCTAGCAAAGCAAGGTATCTCCTGGGTCACTAAGACACACAAATACGAGCCAGTATGGCTAGAGCTGGAAAGGGGAATCCTAGAAGGGATGAACCCTATAGCCATGCTCACGGCGAACAAACACCCGGCAGGGAGCAATCCCATCATAAAACATACCAGACAAGCATTACTGAGAGTAGACAGGCAGATGGGACAGAGCATCAAAGGCACAACGTGGGAATCAATTTGGTTCAACACAAGGGTACGATACAGAGGCAGAACGCTGAGCGAATCGCTCTGGTGCAAGAAAGGGATTACTCACCCCGCACAACTGGAAAAGACCGCAATTCCACTTACATTCCTTAACCTCAAACAAACACACGACCTCCCAGACATAGAACTGTATAAGTTTCTCAAAATCAATGCAGCCATAACGAAAGCAAACCTAGCGCATGCAATACCAACCATCATACAATACATGAGCAACCTTTACAGGGCTGGTCACCAGACGGGCACCTGTACAGGCTGCTCCACCCCAAAATGTCTAACCTAAACACCAAGGTAATGGGATTCTGGGAAACACTGTGCAACAGATGACTCAGTGAGGGCGAAAAGAAGACATTGTGGGTGTCAGCCACGAAAAACAAGATAACGCCGCAGTTAGCTCAAACCAAATTCTGGCTCCTGCACAGAGCATTTTGGACCCCAGCAAGACTAGCAGAACTGGCCATTAGGGAGGATGACACATGTTGGAACTGCCATAGAACAAAAGGAGACCTACAACACCTCATCTTCAAATCCCCTAAAATCAAGACTTTCTGGGAAAGAGTAGGAGACTTCATAAGCGCAGTGGTAGGAAAGAACATACAGCATACAGCCAGGGCTCAGCGGAGTAGTGACGGCCTTCATAGCACCAGACATACACAACAGGGAGGACAGAGACCTGGTAGACCTCCTACTTACTGCAGCCGTGAAAGCCATTCTAGCAAACTGGAAGAACACAGCCAAAGCCACATTCAGGAGCTGGATTATCTGGGTCAGCTTCCTTAGAGGAGCATATAAAATCACAGCAAAGCTCTCGCCAAACCACACAGCCAAAAAGGAGATGTGGGCAGCTCTAGACAGACACTTAGAGGCATATAAACCCCCGTAGGCACTCAGTCACAACAAGAAGAACACGAAACAAGCGGGGCTAAGGAGATCAGCCAGATGCCCCCAACCCCCCCTCTTTCTCCTTTCACTCTCTTCCTTTCCTATCTCTGTGCCTCCTTATTACAAGGCGGAGCAAAAACGTAATTCTCAACAAAGCCCATCTAAAGTAAGCCTAATGTAACCACGAAGGCGCCATTGACAACGTCAGTACCCTTGCAATACTTTATTTTTGTAAATTATAAAATCTTTCTTAATAAAAGCTTTGAAATAAAAAAAAAAGAAATTTCCCCTGAAAAGAAAAACCTGGCAGATGCTGATATAGGGGATGTACCAGCAGTTGCCGAAAAGCAGATTCAATGTCTGACTTGGCCAGCAAGGCCCCAGGTCCAATAATCCTCAACATATCCACTGCTTGGTCAAAAGACGCATACTTAACACTACAAATGTCTTCATTTATAGCATCATTTAAGGATGCGCTCCGAGGTGCTGAGAGGATATGAATGAGCCTGTACTCGCCCTTCTCCTTCTTTGGGACCACTCCGAGGGGCGAGCAAACATAATTAGGTACAGGGATGTCAGTAAAAGGGCCTGCTATCCTACCCAAGCACAGCCCTTTAGAAATTTTTGTCACCACTACAACTGGGTTGTGCCTAACGGACAGTTAATTCCTACATTCTGGTGTCCCGGTGTATCCCACCGCTGGGATCCTAAAGCCCTGCGCAAAACTTTTCTGCAACATCCTCGCAGAGGCATGGTCTGGGTACCTGTTCAGCCAAGGAGTCATAGCCAGAACGTCAATGGGGGAATGAGCTACCAGCCGGCCTCCCCCTAATCCTGCTTCTTTCTTCCCCTGTTTCTGGAGGAATTACCCTTAGAGCGGCAGGTTGTTTCTGGGTGGGACGGGTGGCCCCATATGGAACATGGGTGCTTGAACTTACAAGTGCCCGTTGCCCTGGGGCATGAACGTTTGTTAAAATCCCAGCATACCCCTTTTCTCCCACCACTGCCACGCCTTAGTGGCCGTGTCACCCCCCTGTGATGGCCGAAAGGGCTGCTGGGGTTTGGAGGGGTAGCTTTTGTTCCAGCTTGGGCCTGCACTCCCTGGTTGCCCGGCCGTAAACTGACCATACCATGAAATGGAATCCACCCTATCCCAGGATAGTGTTTGGTCAAACTCTTTAGCTTTCCTGAAGGTCATGTGATACTTCTTCCACCCTTCGCCTCCATACTTGTCACTGAAAGTGGTAATTCTACTCTGGTAACATGCCATCTCTGCATGCAAATTAGGGAAACGCTCGGCTGTGATCGCCATAAACACAGAAAAGGCTCTAATCCAGTTGATCAATGTCTCTTCCACCCTGAATCTTGCCATTTGCCCTTGCCATTCGCTAGGCAACATCCAGTCCTTCTGCGTCCTAGCATACTCCATTTCCCTGTTATCAACCAGCAAGGAAAAGATATTGACATATTTGCCTGCCCAGATCGAATCCTTCACTCCTTGTGTAACATGCTGGGCCAGATTTTTCCTCCTGGAGGGTATTGTACCTTCCCCTAGTACTGGCAATGCCACTACCTTACCACTTTCAGTGACTTGCGTTGGTTCAACAATCTTGTCTTTTCCAGCATCGCTGCCTGAACATGTTGCTTGAAGAGAAATAGGTGCACTTGGCACCCCCCGCCACCCCAGGCAATCGTGATCTTTGCTACCATTTTTTGGGCCTCCGCAGAGGGATCTTCCCCTGCCTCCTTGGCGCCCACCGAAGAAGGTAACATCCCACCAATCCCCAACCAAGGGACTACTGCCGCTATCTGTGCTGCCAGCTCTGGGGGCACCTGACCAACCCCTGAAGTGCTGGGACTGGGATGGGGGATCTCATGTCGGGTACCAGGGTAGGAGCCGGGTTCAACACCGGTACCAATGGAATTACTGATGGGACCACCTGGGGTGCTATGTTTGGTGCTGGCGCCGGTGTGGCCAGAGCCGGTGTCACCTGTAAACATGTCGGGTTGGGGGAGTAGGTATAGGCGCCACCAGTGGTGTAAGCACTCCCTCCGGGACCATCCCAGGCGACACCCTTACTACTTGTGGCTTTGGGACCTGACCGCTACCCCTCTTTGCCCTGACCCGTTTAGGCAAAGCATCCAATTCCCCCTTGGGCTGTGGGGGCACTATTACTCACTTAGGTCTCCCAGATGGCCCCCCCTGATCCTCCAACCTCTGTCTGAGCTCTGCCACATTCTTACCCAACTGGTCTACTTTCCCCAATATCCTGTCCATAGCAGTCACCTTGCGCATCATGCCCTGCAGCATAAGCTCCATGCGGGAGCGCTTAGCACCACACCCTCTAGCCATCCCCCTTTTCTTCATGACAGGTAAACAACCTACACCTGTGACAAACCTGTACCAACCAGGGCCTGCCTGGTTTTTACCTGTATCAAGTTGGAGGCTCACAGGCCGGCCGTAAGCACCACGCAACTGTGGCCACGACACACCAGCTAGCCTGGGTGTTTGGGCGAGCGCACTCTAGCCCGTCGGCTCAACAGAAGCAGTGAAATGCAGGCCTGCCTATGTCCTCGGACAGCGTAGCCCGCAGCACCACTCTCCGTATGCTCTCAGCCCGCAGTACTCCTCCATGGTGGCCTGCGATGAAAAGAAAGTTAGCCCACAGTACTGTCAGTCCAGAAAGAAAATTGCCACCTTGCAGCTGAATCGCAACCACTGTACATTTGAGTAACAAAGCAACAATGCCAGCGTAAAAAAAAACTTCACGAAATAATACACTGCTCCCAATACCAGATCTGGCGTGTTAGCGTGACTCCCCTGAAATGCAGGCCTTATTATGCCAAATTCGACATTAGACTTTCCCCAAGTAGCTGTGTACAGTCCAATGCGGTCTCCCATCCACCTACTAACCAGGCCTGACCATGCTTCGCATGTTCAAAAAACAGCTCTACTTTATTAAAATGGCAGCAGTCACTTTTATCGTGCTTATTAAAGCCTCTCTCTCCTTTGTTAACCTTACAATGGCATCAATGCCCCTTCTTCAAAAGCACACAGTGCTAACAGTTGAGCACGTCTTTGCTCTGGTAAACAGGGCTGTCTTCTATCGCCTGCTAATCCCCCACAGAGATGCCCCCACGCGTCGCGCTCGCGATAAATGCCCCCTCTCAGGATCGAACTCAGGACCTTCAGATTATCAGCCTAACGCGCTGCTACTGCGCTAAGCAGACTGTTTCGCCTTACGGTTGTGGCTTGATAGACAGGGATGCACCGAGTGCGTGGAAAAAAGGAGCTCCTCTCCTGGTGCTTGTGGAAGCATGCAGCGCCCTCTGCCTCACTCCCTCCGTGCCCTTGAAATCAGACGATACCGGCTGCCTCGGACCGATGCCTCCACACGGTATCACGACCCTCTTAAGCGAGGTGTCCCGCACGTCCAGGACGGCTGGCAAAGTTCCCTCCGGAAAGTCTAGATGACGCCTGCAAAATAAAAACAAAAGATTATTCTGTCCCTTGGAGGGCATGGTGGAAGCCTGGAGAGCGCGGGGACAAGAGGTGGCCTCCCACGCTCTCCCGGCCTTTTAAACCCCTATAGGGGCATACCAGTTCCCACTGGTCCGCTCCCCCTGGCTCCCCCCTTTGACCCGGAAGCAATTAGATTACTTCCGGGTCAATGTGGGAGCTGGCACAAATCGGTGGTGGGTCTCGCCCACCGCGTCATCCAGACGCGGCGGAGGGGCATGCCCCACCACTGAGGGTTCAGGGGAAGAGGAGGTCGGGTGCCCCGCCATACGTGCGGGAGGGCCGAGCGGACTCCCCTTTCCTTTTGTCACAGCACCGACAGGAGCCGATGTCCCTCAAGTGAGCTGTCCATGATAGTGAGGAAAGGGCGGAAAGAAGTTCCATACCCTAGTGTGTGTGGGGCAGGGCCAAACGGGTGGGGCTTCCATGCAAGTTCACATGCCTCTTGTAAGGGTCAGAGACCGATCAGAGCCGCAGATGAGAAGAAAGCAGCCTCCTGGTCACAGGAAGTACACAGGGATTGCGCTCGAGAAACTTGTGGATGCAAAGACCTCCATCAAGGATTACATCTAATTGTAGGCGTTGGATATAGGGAGGAAGCACACTTGCCTAGCTTTGACCATGCTCACTAGTTGTTTGGGCTGATTATAATGCGTTACTGAATTTGAGCTTCAACTCGTGTACCTGCTTTATATCTGTAAGTGCTTCCTGTTGAGGTTTAACTTTTGTGACAGGAGCATCATGCTAGTATGAATCCTGCCTGCATATTTATCCATGAAGATGCCACCGTGATACCTCTACTGTAAAGAAAAAGAAAAAATCTGCCCGCGAGCGGATTTGCGGATATTTCGGCAATTTCGCGAGATTCGCAGATGTTGCAATTGCCGAAAATCCGCAAAATCCGCGAGCTGAATGGATTTTGCACCCACCCTTACTTTAGAGTAGTGAGGAATTCCTCCATCTCCTCCTGCACTGGGGCGTGGTGCCCATGTATACTCCGGCCAAATGGTCCGCCAAAGTATCCAAAATCCCATGCTGGCTGTATATCGTGCGCCCATCCACAGTCCTAATCTGCAGTATAGGCGAGGGCTGCATCTCTTAACGGATCAGCCTAGCCGCAGTGCCACGGAGCGGTGTCCTTCTGCATGCTGAAACTTCTCCAGGTGTCACAGCGCCACCAGAAGTTCCTCCTGTGTCTCCCACCACTCAGTCCAGCAGCCAGCCTCCATCAGCAGCACCCACTCCAGTTCCGCCAGTCATTGCTCAGTGACCTGAATATCCTGTTCCAGTGGTGTCTGAGCGCCATAGGTTGTGCTGAGGTAAACCCCCTGTACAACCACCTTCATCGCTTCAAGCTCCAACCCCCTCAACGACGCCGAGTCCCAGTCAGTCCTAAAATAAGACATAAGTTCCTCCTCCAGCTTCCTGAGAAAGGGCTAATCCGTGAGCGCCTCTGATTGGAGCCACCACATAGGGATTGCCACTCTGGGTCTACCCACATACTCAGCGTCACAAACCACGGGGAGTGGTACGAGATATGTCTCTGAAGATATTTGATCTCCTCCACCCTGGGCATCAAAATCTGAGATACTAAAATCTGGTCCAACCTACTGTAAGTATTGGATGCAGGGGTATGACAGGAGAACACCTGCAACTCTGGGTGCCTGATCCAACATGTATCAAGCAGGCCCATATCCCTCATCACATTCAGCAGGGCTCCAGTCATGCCGGGCTTAGTATTCCTGAGGGGAGGCTCGCGGTCCATCGTCCCATCCAGGACACAATTAACGTCTCCTAAGAGTATAATATCTCCACCCAGGTATGAAGTCCCTACCTTCATCACTTCATTAAAAAAGGATGGGCGTCCAAGTTGGGGGCATACACATTTATCAGTCATATTTCCTGGCCATCCAACCTACCACGTAATACTACATAACGTCACTTAGTATATAGCGTGTGATGTAGGTGTTGGAAAGGGATCCAAGGGAGCCACCCAGATCAGTGCCCCCTACACAAACCCAGAGAATAAGGTGGCATAGAGCTGTCGTGTCTATTGATTTTGGTGGTGTGTTGCGCACTCCTGTTTGTTCATGTAAACAATATTCTCCATTGTACACTGTTCTTTAAAAGAATTAAGCATGCTAGGTGGGAATGAGGTGGCCTGCCTCACATTAAACTTTGCAGAAAATGCAAGTGTGAAGGTGCACTTTCCCCTACCTGGACTGCTGTGTGTGCAAACTAGTTACTAAATATTCACTCTGACTATACTTAAAACAATATTAAACATTCACAATGCTTTACTGATTTAACCAAACGTTGTAAATGTTTTTATTGCAGATCAACACTCTGCTAATGGTACACAGACAAAATATCGAGTTTTAAATTTCAATATACAATTATATCATAGTTTAAATATCGATGGAACAAAATATCGAAGGTAATTAATATCGACAGTCTTAATATCGATATTAGTAAGATATCAGTAATATCGAAGTTTTAAATATCGATGTCAATAATATCGAAATAATAACTTCGATGTTACTAATATCAATTTTTAAATAAATTTAGTGTATATTATATTGTATTTATTATGTTTTATTATTTATTTTTAATGTAATTTAATTAAATATTGTCTTTTACTACTGTAGCGGGTTGTGGGTTTATAGGGGAATAGGGTGGGAAGTAATTTAATTATGTTAAATTAATTATTAATTAGTAGGAATTATTAAATAATTAATTGAGAATTAATTTTTAATTAATTTTAATTAATTGATTAATTGATAAATATGTTCTGTAGCGGGTTATGGGTTTATAGGGGAATAGGGTGGGAAGTAATTTAATAATATTTAATTAATTAATATATGTTTGTACATATTTCAAATAATAATTAATTGGTAATTAATGTATATTAATTAGTTAATTAATTAATATAATTTTGTACATATTTTTAATTATTAATTAGTTGGTAAATAATTAATATTAATTAGTTAATTACATTAATTAGAGTAATTTTTTTTATACATAATTTTTTGTTATTCTTAATTAATTATTTGGGAAAAATAATAATAATTATTAAATTAAATTAATTACAGCTAATGTGCTAATATATTTACTTTATTGTTATTGTTAATTAATAATTAATTGGTAATTAAATAATATTAATTAATTTTGGGTAAAGGAGTATTTTTAGGGTTCAGGGTCAGTTTTCAGTTTTTGGGTAAAGGGGTATTTTTAGGGTTCAGGGTCAGTTTTCATTTCTTGGGTAAAGGGGTATTTTTAGGGTTCAGGGTAAGTTTTCAGTTCTTGGGTAAAGGGGTATTTTTAGGGTTCAGGGTCAGTTTTCAGTTTTTGGGTAAAGGGGTATTTTTAGGGTTCAGGGTCAGTTTTAGTTTTTTGGGTAAAGGGGTATTTTTAGGGTTCAGGGTCAGTTTTGGGTTTTTGGGGTACAGGGATATTTTTAGGGTTCAGGGTCAGTTTTGGGTTTTTAGGGTACAGGGATATTTTTAGGGTTCAGGGTCAGTTTTGGGTTTTTAGGGTACAGGGATATTTTTAGGGTTCAGGATCAGTTTTGGGTTTTTGGGGTACAGGCGTACAGGGTAAAAATAATTTTTTTTTACATTAAATCAATTAAATGAAATTAAAAAAAAGAAAATTACATTAAATTATTAAGTGTTTTATTTATTTTAAATGTATATGTATTAGTTTTGATTTTGTTTTAATATTTTTATTTAATATTTGTAAAATTATATGTATTTAAAAATTATTTTTACATTATTATTAATACATTTAAAAAACGATATTTTTATTTTCGATATTTTTGTACTACGATATTATTTTTTCGATATTTTTGTACTTACCTTTATGAAGATATGACTCCGATATTTTTGATGTCGATATTTTTGTGCCGATATTTTTGTATTTCGATATTCTGTCTGTCGATATTATGTCAGACATTCTTGCTAATATATCACATTACACTCATGAATATACAATCTCCATATATACAAAATCTTAAACAATCACAAAATATATTCATCTGCTGGATGATGATGATGATGTCAACACAAATTTTCCAGAAGAAACTTTTCCCAATGCATTTCGGGATCTAACTGATCCCTTCTTCAGGGCAACGGTAAAGAAACATTAACAGCAAATACCTATGTTTGGAAATACATGGAAAACCTAAGGAGCAAAACCAGACCTTAGTAATTAATATTTCATATAAAAACACATCAGTGCAGGTAGGGGCAAGTGCACCTTTACACTCGCATTTTCTGCATAGAGCTGTCTGTGCCACCTATGCCGGATGAATGGCAGCGACTCCCCCCAAACTTGCGTCTCCTGCAACCCCGCTATGGCTATTTTATATCTCCTTAAGAATTAATGCACCCTTCTACATTTTTTTTAGCAAGGCCATTCCCCGTATATTCCACTTGAGTAGCTTTGTCAGGGAGAGAGCCATAAGCCCGTACATCTGGCGGACGGTAGTTTCCATTCCCATCCCTCCAGTACATCATCTAATTTAGCATTCTCTGGTGAGTCTTGACCCAGACATGGATCCCCCCCATCATCCCCAATAACCATAAAAAACAAATAGAACAGGGTGAGCACCCTGGTCCGCCCCACCCACTGGGTAGTGCGACAAGAACTTCCCCTCCACCAACATAGCGAGTGACCAGTGCTATCCCCCAACCCATACCACTCCCTTCAGGCTTTTCCAAGAAAACATTAGGACTCCTTACAAAACCCTCACCCAAAACACAGAGCATGTCCTGTGGGGTTATACTCTGGCTCATGTCGATCATCAGTGCCAGGCAAGCAACTGGCTCCCGAACTGGGTTTGAGGTCTAGCTCTCCAGCTCCCTGAATAGGATCCAGCCACTGGTGAGGGCGTATCCCACTCCACCGCAGCACGCACATACAATCGATCCTCACTCATAAACTTGAAACATGCACCATATAACAGTTGGTATCAGAACAGTAAGATACAGACCCTTATCTGCTTGTCTAGCGGTCCAAACCATCATCCTGATTCTCCTCAAAGTATTCAGTCAACATTTGTGTCCGGAATAACCTCTGATGAGGCCAGTTCAGAGTCCAGTGAACCTTCCACCACCTGCAATGTTCCATCATCGCAGACCTGAACCCTCCCAGAGTCCCCCATGTCCCGTAGTCTCATTCCTTCAGCGTGCCGTCTGGTCTGGTCCAGTGAGACTGTGCGCTGGCCCGACTGCGTCTGCGTCTTCTTCCGGAGCTCCCGATTGTGAGAAGGTGGGTTGGTATATGCTATCTACTAATTAAAGTGGGCACCTTGTACCAGGCCACACAACCCTTATGATATATGAGGTCAAAGATAACCCTATTGAAAGCTATCCTAGTGGTAGCTATGAGAGCAGCCATCAGGCTTAATCTTGAAGGAATGTAAAGCACCTTGTTTTACCAGAATATCACCTCCTGAATGAAAAGAGAACCACACAGATTTTATGTAAAAATATGTATTTATTAATATAACACTCTCTACTAGTCTCTATATGAGACTAGGGCACAAAGCACACAATACTGAATCAATAGAACAATCGTAAATAGCAAAATACACAGCAGGTTCCAAGGGGAGACTGAATCGTATACCAAAAAATGGTATAACAACAATGACTTAACTAGACACAGTGCCTAGAGCACGTAGAATCGCTGGGACCCCAAGGAACCACCCAGAGGAGTGACACAGGGAGACCACGGACCACAGGTGCAGTGAGGAAACACAGCTGCTTGCTCCGTACAACTCTATGGGAAAGCTGGGTTTGGGAATTTTGAAGTTAAGGACACTTCTAAGAGGACTTCGGGTAAACTCTTTGGAACTTAGCAGATTCTAAGACCAACCCACCAGTGAGTACCGGAGTACCTGTGTTACCTATCCTAAAGTAGCCGGGTGCACAGGGGTCAAGAGGTGTCAGAATCCTTCGTCATTTTGAATGGCGAGCTGCAAAGAAGTTCTGCTGCCAGGAGAGTGAAGAATCTCCAATGGAATCCAAGCCTGGATTTGTGATGAGAAGAACCTGAAAGCAGAGGGGACATAGTGTGGGTAAATTCAGGTGACCAGGGGCTCAGTACTCGAATACCCACCTATATCCAGTGCTGCAGGAGTGAAGAAGAGTTGCTTCACTCTGCAACCACAGGGACCAGGAGATGTTGAGGACAACCAGAGCCCGGACGTGTGCTGCCCCAAGAATAATGTCGAGAGCTAAGGGGTCCATGTCCGGCTGGAGCACCAACAAGCCTTGGCAAATGCAACGCACACTGTCAGAGGAAACAGGTTACCCTGAGGACCAGCAAGGTCCAGGGGACTCCAAAAACAATGGAGAGTCAGGGCACATCTGGAACAACGAGGTAAGCCCAAGAAATAACAAGGTGACCGATGCCAAAATCCACAGAACAACAGACCAGGGATTGCAAGGAGACCTCAAGAAAGTTTGCAAAGTACCAACCCACAGGACACTCGAGAAGCGGAGGCCAGGAATCTTTGGTGCAAATACTGCTTGGGGTCCGGACTACACGGAGTCTAATGCACAAGCTTGGGAATCATCACTAAGCATATGTAGTTGCAAATGTATGCGGTGCACAGGAGTTTGGGTTGCACAGTCCCCATGAAGGATACTGGTCTCAGAGTCGCCAAGAGGGCACATCGACCTCAGCGACCTTCGGGAACCCACCTCCTGTGTTGCTGAAATCTTTGGAGTCCTCAGGAGTTTGGGAGACACAAACCAGTCAGATGTGTTTAGGGGCCCTCTTTTGCAGGGTAGTAACTCCTTTACTCCAAGGGAGATTCTTCAGTCATCCAGCATTGTGCAGGCAGTCAACATACTTGGTTTCTTCTTGGTAGGATCTTGTCCAGGTAAAATTTCAAGTCCTGTAGTCAGGTAACCTATTTTGTACCCATTGGAAGGGGTTGGAAAGATTCTGTGGACACTCGTAGGGGAGTGGCAGGACTGAGGGGTGGCTACACCCATGTCCTTTGTCCAGTTTTGCACCAGAGCAGGAGCAAATGGTTGGTTCCCAGAACTGGTTTGAGCTGGACTATGTACAGGGACATCAAATGTGCCCCCAGTGCAGACTTTCTGGCTTCTCAGAGAGCACCCACCCAGTCCCAATACACTAAATCCTGTCTGGGAGGTGGTCACACCTCCCTGTGACAGGACGCCTATTGTCATGCCTTCCTCTGCTCGAGCTTGGCTCAGCAGCAGGAGAGCATAATTGTGTATGTGGCTGGCAGCATCCCTTTTGTGCTGCCCAGGTCGAGAAAGCTGGTACAGGGTAGACCCTCATATGTCCCTGTGGAAGGGTGAAATCATACCTCTCACACCAATTACTGGTGTTGAGGTATGATACCAAGGTGTTTGACACCAAACACAACATGTTTCTATGCAGCCATTTTAAAGTTAGCATTTACCAGGAGGTTATAATACACTTAAACATATATGTCTGGCTGCATCACAGACAACCCTGCAGAATGGTCTCCAAAGGCTGCAGTGGGGTTCTGCTCATGCAGGGGCACTCTCTCACGTAAAACCCAGCACACTGCCTTCAGGATTGTTAAGGCCTGCCATAGGGGTGACTGATAGGTATTTAAGTGTTGTGATTTAGATAGATATAGTAAACCTATAACGTAAGTAAGTGGTGCAAGCACCAGCTTACACAGTCTGCTGTACCAGGCTTGTCGCGTCAATTTGAATGGCTTCTCAGGGGTGGCTTCAGCCCATGGTAGGCCGCTGGGGTGCCTATGCCCTGGGTACATGGTGTACCATATACTAGGGACTGAGAAGGGTACCCCTGATTCCAATCTTGGGCGTACCTAAAGTACATGCATATCAATTTAAGGGAGAAAGCAGATAGACTGGGGTCCTGAACAGCAGGATCCCAGTCAGACTAGTCAAAAACCAGCAAAACGCCAGAAAAAAGTGGGGGTATCTATGCAGTCAAATCCTACCTTCCTACACCGATCTCCAATTCTGTCCATACAGTCAGAGGCCTCCTCCATATATCCAAAGAACAGAGCCTTGCCCTGATGCTTCACCTAAAGATTGGTTGTATAAAAAAGGCTGTACTTCAACCGTGCTTCTCTCATGTGTCTTTTCACTGCCAGAATGTGCGTCTTTGGTCCTGCACCCTCTGGGTATAGTCGGGGAAAATATCAATATGGTGTCCCACAAAGTGTCGATTTGACTTGGTGTGAGTAGACTGTAGGAGCAGGTCTCAGTCCCGGTAGTTAAAGAAACAGGCTATAATGACTTGTGGCGGCGCCCCTTGTTTCGGCGGAGGGGCCAATGCCCTAAGGGCCTGTACAATATTAAAACATTTGGACAGTTTGCTAGGAGCCAGATCTTCATTATCTAGTCCTCCAAGAATAGCTCAGCCAAGGGCCCCAGAAACCTCAGGTTGTTCCTTCTGGAGCGCCCCTCTGCAGTCAGCTCTATTGATGGAGGGGGACACTTTGATGTTCCGGCTGACCCTGAAGTCTCCAGACTCTGCACCGATAGAGCAGGGGTCCTTAACCACTCAAAAAGTACTTATGGGGGAGTGGGGTGGCCACGCCTGGCACAGCAGCACCAGTGCCTTAAAGGCTCAGGCAACTCAGTGTGATCTGGGCCCTGATGCATTCTTTGCACGCACATATATGCACGTAGCAGAAGTGCCCACCTGAGACAGCCTGACGCAGACTGACATCTCATGAATTGCCACTTATCAGCAAGACATTGTTTTAGCAGATTCATCTTTAGTGACAGCTTTGGGGAGCGTGGGTGGGACTTTAGGGACAAAATATCTATGGGTGGACAGGACTCCCCTGAATCGCTTGGACCTTTTATTCTGCAAAGTACAACTCCGCCCCCCCTAGGATATTAGGGGGTTTATTCAAACAATTTAGTAAGGAGATTGTTGACCCCTTTTACTCTAAGCTGCCTAGGTTGTTTGATCATTTGGAGCATATTGAGGAGGAGTTAAATTCCATAGCTATTGATCCAAACCTTGGTGAGTTCAGTTGGAGGGTTAATAATTTGGGACAGAGGCCTCTTAGCCCTGCGCAGGAGCAACGTCCCCTGGGTGACCGAAGGGTGGTGAGCCAGTGGGAGAGTTCATAATTTGGGCCAGAGGCCTGTTAGCCCAGCCCAGGAGCAACCTCCCTCTGGTGAGTGAAGGGGGCAGGTGCCCACTGGCCTGATTAGCAAGACCCAGCCATTGTTCTTCCCCCGAGCCTGAGGGAATCTGTATCACCTTACACACGAGCTGGGTCCTACATGTAGAAGGAAATTTTAAACCCTAATGGTCCATTCCTGGCTGTACTTCTAGATGTTATCTCCCCCCCAGCTGCATATTTATGTTTCTATTATTGCAAACGTACGGATGTTGTCCCCTGGGGCCAGCTAGTCCACCCAGAAATTGATTAATAAAACTGTCCACTGGATCAAGGGGAATTCCAGGTTCTAGGGCTGCTTGCTTCTAATGGCCAGAGGGTGGGTTGGATTGGGAAATTGCATACGGAATTTGTGGGGGACTGTGTCATCATAACCTTTAGGAACCCCATGATGTCCAGGGATTTAATCAATGCTTTCCAGGAAGGCTGCCTCAAAAGTGCCAAGATCAAGGTCCTACCACATGTTTTTTTTACAGAGCACTAGCACACACCTCACGTCCTACCCTATCCCAGTTTCTTCCCCCAACAATTCTCGTTCACAACCGATTTTCCTCCCTGAGTGTTTTGTCTGAAAACGATTGACTTAGACACTGGAACGTGATAAATTGTTCCCGAACTCAGGTGCCTAGTCATAGTCCTGTTACTCATTTTAGCACACCTAGCATGTTGGAACCTTGCCTGAATATAGCTAATTATATGTGTAAAGTGACACTCAGGCAATTGAATGAGTTCATTTCAACTAATTTGGGGGATCTGGCTCATGATGTCAATGTTCTGTCTAAGTTGTAAGAACTTGGGACATTATATATGTAAGCATAATATTATTTTCTTTTAGGAGACATGGTCTCCTGAAGAGATTTGTGTGGATGGCTATTATTTATATATGAACCCAGCTGTCTGTTCCTCATCGGGCAGAGCCAGGGTGTGCCTAACCACATGGGTCATAGTCACCTTGGACTGTATTGTTACTCTCATTCCCTCTGAAAGCTGTCTTTTTTTCAAGTGCTTTCATCTACATGGCCTAATGGTCTCTGTATTATTTTAATTATTTTTTACAATGGGTATGTTGATACAGATCACACTGTCAATATCAACGTGTTGTCTGATTTTATCCATGGTCTTGATGCACAGTTTGCCTTTTTACCAAAGGATTTCAAATAATTATAGGTGGGATTTCAATGTTAAGTTAGGGCAAACTAAGGTAGAAAATTAGCATGCCATGTTCGATTACCTCAGCATTGGAAGTGACAATCATCACTGGGATAAAGGCGGTCAGGTTTTTTCTCAACTTCCTGAAACATTTGACCTTGGTAACATTATTGAACTTCATGACTCACTTTATATTACTACTACTACTAAAGGCAACTTTGAGAGGGGGGAGTGCTACTCAGTCAAATACTATCTTTTTGCCAGTCGTGATCTGTGTGATTGATTATCTAGCACTGCCATTCATGTAAGCCCACATAGCGATCAGACCCCCTAAGCCTTGGTCTATGCGAGGGGGGAGGACCTAATCCTTCAGCTTCTCAATCTCTAATTGCCAAGTCCAGGGATTGTGCCTGGCTTGGAAAAATGCTGACAAGAATACTCTCTTAGGCAAAATTTGTACTAATTATCTTCTGTCTGTGCTTGGTTACCTTGACTCGTTTAAGAGTCACCAGGCCGTGTCCACCCAATTTGTTGATTTAGGATTAGTGATAAGTAGTCTGTTGATGACCTCATGCAGACCTGGGCAGCACAAGCACAAATGGTTTGACCAAGCCTGTAGAATTTCCTACATGCAGCTTCATGAGGTCTTAAAGGAAAACGCTCAGGGATGCACCAATGCCAAGCAGACTATAAGTGTACCCAAAAGGCAAGGCATAAAGAACTACAAGACAACTCCTGAGGGAAGTTTGTTTTGGCCCGTAGGCTAAAGGGTAGGAGAGCCTTTTGGGTTGCTGCTGGCCATATTAAACCAGCAGGCACAAATTCTAATTCAGTCATTGCTTCCATCAGGTAAGAAGCCTGGGTAAATTATTTTATTGCAGTCTACAGGTCTCTGCGTGCCACCACCGAGGAGGTGGTGGCATTTCCCCTGGCCTGGAATTCACAATTGATGAAGTGAGAGAAGCAATTAATAAAAGTCTATCAAAGTAGGCCCCATGGCCGGACGGGTTTCCTATGGACCTGTACAAATCTGCACCAGACTTGTTGACCCCCTGTTATGCAATTGCTTTAATGCGTTTCGCAAGACGGGCTTCCCAACTCATGGCGCATGGCTGTCATTTTCCTCATATTTAAAATGGGCAGCCCATCAATTCCCAGAGTGCTATCGCCAATATCCTTGCAGGATTCTGTGGTTAATTTGGTAGGGAGAGTTGAACTGGAGTGTGTGCTGGACTAGGTCAGGGAGTCCTGCATTCAGTCGGAGGCGTAGTATGGGTTCCGTGAGGGACTGGGCATGATGGAGCAATGTCTCAATCTGTACCTTCTGATCAGTAAATATAACATCACAAGCAGGCTCTGTCTACCTATCCTTCATTGACCTCTCCTGCATCTTCAACAGCCTGGTGAGTTTCTGACTCCACCCCATTGGCAGGAAGAAGGTTTCAGTCTTATTATACGCAGATGACGGGGTATTACTGTAAAAAAAACATTGTCTCAACACCTTGTTTCAAGAGTTTGTTACCTTTATGGGCTCCCAGGGTCTGTCTACAAACTGAACTAAAACGTTTATAATGCTATGCAAACTCTAGCAAACCAAGCTGTAGGGTATCTCATTGCAAGGTCACCCCATTAATCTCACTTAGGACCTCTCCAATTTGATTTGAGCATCATTTTTGACACGAAGCGTACTTCCAAAGTCTGCCGAAATTATTCAAAAAACTGTTGTCCCACTGTTGGAGAGATATAGTAGAAAGTGTCCTCCAATTCTAATGCATGGGTCAGGCATATGGGGATAAGCTAACCCAATTCCTTCAAGAGTGAACACAATAGAGTCTTAGGGAGACTTATGGATGTTCCTCCAACGTGTTCCGTCATTATTCTGCACCAAAAGCTAAGCGTATACCATGTAAAAGATCCTATCAGATTATATCCCCCTTCTTCAATGGAGCTCAATGTAAATTAACAGACATGCATCCTTCAATAGAGACATTGTTAATGGCAGTTATATCCCCTGGTTTAGTTACATTAAGTCCACCCTGACAGATTTAGGTGAGTCACACTTATTCCATGAGCCGTAGACTCTGACTAAGCATAATGTGGCTTGGGATATGACCACTTTTAGGCAGAATAAATGTGACTGTTGAGTGGCTCATGAGCTTACCAAAACTTTTGTTAGGGAGAGTGCGTCCCTCTGCAGTATACCCATCCTAGAACCCTACCTGGAGTGGATTGACCTCTCCTGAGATAGAATGCTATTAACTCGCTTTAGACTAGCTTTCGTTAGATGGCATTTGGGCTTTCCTGTGGGCAGTTTCAATCCTCCAAAATCTTGCTGCGCCCAAGTAATGAATCCTCACTCTTGAGTATGTTTCATTATTTATTTTTCAGCAAATTTTATCTTGATTTTAGCATACATTTTTTATTTCCAATCATTAGGACAACGGACATTCAAAGCCTGGAACTGTCCTTGAAATATCTGCAACAGTTGGATTCCTCATGTAACTGTATTAACATATGATATTTTTTAAAATACGCGGTTAATAGAAGGAACTCAATGCTCTTCTAAATCCTGTTGGTTTGTCAAATTTTAAAATCAATTATGCTATTTTGATTTTTTTCTGAATTTCGTATATCGTTATTTGGTAATTATTTTGTGATTATTGTGACACTTGCACTTTATTTGTGTGCATTATTGCTGCGCATAGCATATTTGAAAACGTGTGGGAAGGCTCAAACTTTGCCTTTTGTGAAATGTTGGTGGCCCTTTCATGGTCTAATTTTTTGTGTTGCATTTGCATGTTGTTTTTTTTTTCTTCCTTTTTTATCATATCTCATTTTTTACTGAGATGTTTTTATACCGTGCTTCCTTCTTGCGATGTACTTTTAAGGTTATTTTGTTAACCAAAACGAAGTTTGACTTCCCTGTGAATGTAAACATTTGAATATACATTACAAGTTACTCCACATCACAGTATTCATTGGTGCAAGAATTATGAGTCATACACTAAAGAGCAATAGATGGCCACCTAAGTTCAAGATAGTCTTCTGTCCACAATTTTAAATAAAGGTTTGACAGATATTATTATCTCTGCATCATATTTCTGTATAGAGTTCCACACTGTAGGATATCTGCCTTTTCTGCATGTTAACCTCATATTTGTTGCCTTTTTATCAATTCTACATTTTTGCTATATTTAGAACTATGTAAATATAACCCTGTTATCCAGAGTTAAAGTGCCTATGGTGCCCTTTACACATGGTTGAACTGGCATATTCTTAACATATTTAACTTACCTATGAGTCCCAATATTATAGTACAAAACATCCCAAGGGCCTGTAATTTAAATGTCATTAGTGGATTGCAGCACCTATTGTGCCAACCTCTACAGTGAATGTTTAAAACATGGCTTCAAACCTACCATTGTAGCCTTACAATAGCAGTGTAAAATCTGAAACTTGACCTGGCAAAATATACCCTTTTGGCTGGTCTAAAATGCACTTTTAACGTTTAAATATTAATTGGTCTACCCTATTTTGGCCTTGTGCCCATAAGGCAGGATGAATTGTATTTTTAAATTGTGCATGTAGAGATCTAATAGTAGCATGTTTTTACAGTGACTTTCACCTAAATGCCAGTTTCACTGTGTCTGGCCTATCTGTCCTATACAAAAACCCAGAGTACAGATTTAAACATTAATATTGTATCTCTGGAATGGGACTAGCTATAAATAGTTAAACTACTATTTTCATAGTTATTAGAAATCCAATTAATGGTGAACGCAAATTTCCCCCCAAAATATTCCTGAAACTTTAACTTTTAAGAAATTACGTTTTCCCTGCCTGAAGTTCCTAGTGGCCACAATGCATTTGCTCTCCATCTTTTCAAAGCCGGCAAAAAGCATTTGAATAGGTGTGCAAATGATGTGAAATGCCTCTCAGTATCAAACAATAAGCTGACCTGAATAGGTAGAGATGAGTCCTTTGAACTTCACAGAATATGGTGGGTGAAGACTGTGAAAATCCTTTTTGAAACTGCAGTGTACAGACCTGGTGGAGTGTCAAATACTGCTTGACAGGTATGGCAGTTTTACACTGGGGGCTCACATGAAAGGATAGGAACAGGATGGCTAGACAGTTCTTGTGCATTCACAGTCTGGTTACTGATGAGCTATGGTCTGTCCAACCACACATCTGTCTCTGAGCTTTCGGGGGTACATTGGCGGTTACAAAGTGGATATTTGTGTTAGAGTTTAGACAACACTAGGATTTCCATAGTAGACTCCCCCACACACACACCCCATCCCTCTGAGCCCAAGTTGAGTGTGGCCAACGACTTGCCATCTTGAAAATTCTTACAGTGGGCATTGCTCACCACAGGAGCCTCAGCTCATTGGTTAGGGCATGTGCACAAGTCATTCCCACCCACTAGCTTGTGCGAGCATATATGTAGCAACATCAGTCATCTAGTTCAGAACATCATTGGACCTGAAGAAGAACACATGAGGACTGAACCTGCTCCCTGTTTCACTCAGGACAAAGATGTGGACTCCAGGGGATATATGGTTGACCTCCTGTTCAACCTACAAAGAAACACTAATCTACAAGAGGCTTTTCGTGCAAATAAACAGATGACCAGTTGTATCTGAACCGGACTGAACCCTGCTGCTAGCCTCTGCCTGGCACTCCGTGAATCTCAAAGTGCCTCCCCTGATGTCCTCTGTGCATTAGAAGTGTAGTCCTATGGCCGATGATGAGCAGCAAATTTAATATATGTCCCAGTGTACCACGACCAGTAACTGTCATTGACACTTTGTGCTTTGTGATCTTATTCCTACTTCAAGATTAAAAAAACATATTTCTGCATTCCCTTCTTGGATTTTTATCATTTTGGTGCCATTTTAAATGATTACATTTGACTCTACTCTAATTCAGTGTGGAATTTTGATTGTTTTCCATTTTGACTTTAATATTGTTTTAGCACTGCAAAAATACTTTACACTTTGCCCTAGGCTGTGTGATCTGCACCATAGCTACAAAGGGGTTGAACTCAGGTTAATTTAGTGACTTTAATGGTTCACACTGGCAAGAGCTGTGATGTTTCCTTAAGGTTTGTACTTTCCCAACCCAATTAATAATTCAGTTTCTTACACTCACACTGTAATCTTTGATGGCATTTAAGTCATTGCATGTAAATGTTTTTCGAGTTTAGAACCATCAAATCCCTTTCATTAATTTATTTATTTTACTGGAATATTTCTAAAACGGCAACTAATAGCATATGCGATGATTGTAAGAAATATTCATGTTAAGAAGCAACAAATAACTAATGTGGTGTGAAACTCGGAAAAATGCCGATTTATCACTGTCAATAAATTAACGGAATTTGACTGTCCAATATTGCAAATTTAAGGTTAAAGTCCAAGAACTCCATAATCATACATATCAATTTCCGTGGATTTTATAAACCTAAATCAACTTGAAGTCATTTTTCTTTTAGAAAATTACTTTGCAAGAATTATTATCTTGTTCAGGCATGTGATGAGCAAATAGCTGACATACATCTACAGTTTTCTAAACCTGGTTACAATGGGCTTCAGCTCCAATTTTTCTCCAAACGTTTCCAATGTTTTTTTTAAATAAAATAGTAGTAGGGTTATGGGGTGCCTGTCTAAACAAATGTTCAAGGAAAACAGAGGATCCATGTTGTGTACTCATATAGCAGAGAACAAGTTGCATAATTTTGATCCTATTCTACTTTCAAACTATAATTGATGTGGAAATTAATTTGTCATTTGAAAATAATGTAGACTAGGACTTTTACTATGTCAAAGGCTTGCTTTAGCTATTTGATTACTGTTCTACTTCTTATGCTTTTATTTATTTTCATACAAATAAATGTAGCTTTATGTTTTTTGGAGGGCAGTATTCACTTGTTTTCAGACATAAGTGTATTCTTCCAAGAAGATGGGAAGGTGAGGTCCTACTTTGTACGCTCATGCTTCATCTGTTTGATATTTGGTAGCTCAAATTCCCATTTGTTTGTTTTATCCTCTCAAATACATACCTATATATTTTGCTTCCTTTTTTCAGTTAATAAATGTTTATTGAAGTTTTAAATAAGAGAAATAATGAAGGTAAATGCACTGATTTTTATGCAACTCGCTCACATAAAATGGGATTTCCTCTACCGTATCAGGCACCAGAAGCTCATCAAAAGTGTCTGAAAAAAAGAGATGTGATTACACTAAAACACCTGTTCCTCATTCCTCAAGGGGGTGCCTGCAGATGTGCTGGCCAGTAAATCTCATCACTGATTCATTTCCAACTTGACTAAATGGCAATTTCAATATCTATTTTTTTATTTTTACATATTAATTTTATCTTTGTATTTATTCAGGTTTGCTTTGAATTTTCTGGTCCAGCAGTGGCACAACCCCAGGGCAGACCTTAACAGAGCTGATGTGATAGAGCAAGTCAGTAGAGCAAGTGTGACTGGTATTTGTCAAAAAACGGTCTGAGAAAGTGTGAGCTCCAACATTTATGGGGCCAGCCTGGGGGATCATCGAGCCACACTTTTCCCTGATTTGGAGCAGGCTCTGAAATGGGCGCTACAGTGCCAAATTACAATAATGTATGTTCAATTGAAACCTGTCCCTGGGTGTGAATATTGAATGTGGTACACAAACTTCGCATTTGAACATCTCCCAATAGCCGCAGTGGTGGGGACATGAACTTATAAGAGAGTGGATTGATGACTTTGTGTTCAAAACTACCAAAACAACAATCTGTACCTGGCTCTTACCATCTGTTGCCAATTGAGGGGAAGCTGATCAAAACTTTTCTAACTGGGAGGGAAGTAATAAGAATTGGTGAGGCCATGATACTACTTGCAGCAAGTGATGTTTAGGTAGTTGTTTTTGCAGTGGCCTGGGCATCCCAAAAAACAAATAATTGGGAGACTCAATGAAAAGCATTACATCTGGTGCAAGGTGCCTTGCATTGGCAGTGCGGGAAGTGTTTGGAAAAATGGGGATCAAATCTAGTCAGGAAGGTGCGTAAAAATCTTTCTATCAAGGATCTTGTATGTTTGTGTGCTACTTTATTTGTGCTTATATAATATTAAAATGTAGATTTTATTCTTTGTATTATTCATGGTATTTTGTGGCGTGATGCACACTGTTGTTAAATTTTTTATGTGCTCGTGAGGAGATTGCATCAGTGAATCTGGTGCTTTTAGAAAGAGTAATCTAATTTGTTTGAGTACAATGTCTATTGGGAAACTGCTTTTGCAATAACTCCATTGGGTATGTGGGTATGCCATGAACATTCGTGAACTAGCTTTTAGTTCTGCCCTTTTCAGAAGGTCTCTTAGCTATTATTAGAAAGTACCTGCGAATTTATAGTGAATACCCACAAATTTGCAAGGTTGTCGCTGTTCATTTCAGCTTGCAGAACTGGCCTCACATTCTTACCACAAAGCGACCACACTCCTACTTTAACACTTAACTTGCGAATGCAGCAAATATGTCATTGTTGGAGACATCTTTACATTATCAAGTGCCAGATTAAAAAGCATTATTTCAGTATTCTAGAGTCCCTAAACCAGGGTTGAAATGTTATGGTTGTAAAAGTCATGGAACTAAAGTTAAGCAGGAAAACAATTTTGAAAAACAAGAATAATAGTTTGGAGTTCCCAATAGCTAGCACTGTTTTGGAAAAGCGCCATAGATACAAAATTAAATTCAAGACTAATTTAATTTTCTTACATTTTGCATTGGCAAAAGTAGTGAGCTATCATGTGACGATCATTATATTGAATTCTATAGGCACCGTGTGGATGCAGCAGATCTTGACTCTAATTTATAATGAAGGTTACAGGAATGGAACTGAAGATATTCAAACGATTGACCAAGTTCCATGGATCGAATACAACATCAAACACGTGGATCACATCAAACGTCCATCACCACGACTCATCACCACCCACCTAACATATGATCTTGTTCCAAAGGGGTTAAGAGAAAAAAAAGGAAAGGTAAGTGTTGGCACACAGAAGCGTGTGTTTTCTCTTCTCATCATAACTACTCTAACTGCACAGGGCCCTCCTACTACTAGAGTAATGAATCTGTTTCAACTCTCTCACATTTTGTCTATCCCAGAGGGGACAGTCCGCCACTGGATCTTTTTCGGTCAATGGGAGGGCTGATATTTAAGATTCCTAACACATCAGTCAGCTGCTCAGCGAGGACCATCAATTGACAGTCAACTCATAAAAAAATCCCCACATTAAATCTATCCCAAATGCACAATTTCAAGAGACAATGAATGGGACACAAATGAGCGACTCAATCACTTTTCAATTATTGGTTATGGTATTATAGATTCAAAGTTCATCATAAAAAGCAATTTCTTTATCAATGCAGTTAAAAAGAACACAATTGTAATTGTAGTACCCAGCATCTGGGCAAGATGATTCTAGATCAGCACATAGAGTTACAATGTCATAAGGATAGTAGGACATTTCCAACTCCACCAACTCCACCATTTCCCCTAGTGTTTGAAAAATTGCTGCCCAAAAGGTCTTCATTTTACCACAGTTCCGGGAGAGGTGTGAAAAGTCAGAGTGCAGGGACCCACATTTCAAGCAACAGTGGGGTCTAGCCGGGTCAATCCTGTGTACTGCTGCGGGGGTAATGTGCATTTTCTGCAGGAATGTAAAATGACTCAGCTTGTGGCAGCTGTTCAGGTAAAAATTAGATATGAAGTGATGAGGTGCACTCTTTGACTTGTCCTAATCAAAATCAGTAATCAACTAAGTTTGTTCTCTGTTTGGGGTGCTACATTACACACTTGTGTTGGCTAACACAGTAAATAAATCAGGAAAAATATGTAGGCAGCAGTCTGCAAGCAATGTGCACTGTACCCTGTAAAAACTATTTTCCACTAAAAATAACAAAGGTGATAAATCTTTACTCAGTATTACCTTTATACTGCAAAAAAATCATAACAATTCAGTCATCACAAAACAAATTCTTCATTTTTTCTGAATATACAGTACGTATTTTGTACATACAATCGTGAATACTGAATATCTATGTATCTAGATTGATACATTTATATGGCACTACCAGATGTTATAATTGTATACATTTCAATACCATAATACTAGGCAACACACTACAACATCCCATTACCGGCAAAAAAATTCCTCTCAAACACTCAGCAAACTGCGATTCCATGCATATAGTGTACTGTTTAAAATGCCCGTGCGGCAAAGCCTACATTGGAAAAACAGACCGAAAATCTAAAACAAGACTATCAGAACATAAGAGTTCAATACGTACACAAAATAGATCGGCCACGGTGGCCAATCATTGGCTGGAAGCACACCATAACATAGCACAGCTATGTGCACAGATAGTGGAAGTAGTACCAAAAATTGAGGGACAGGACAATAGTTCAAGACTACTCCAAAGAGAAGCATACTGGATAGATCACTTGCAAACGTTAATGCCATATGGATTGAATGGATCACTGAAATAATATCGAGTCCCTTAATATCGACTTGCAAAAATATCGATGAGAAAATATCGAGGGACAAAATATCAAGTTTTTATCTTTATACAGGTAAGTACAAAAATATCGACTCTAAAATATCGACTGTAAATAATATAGACTGTCAAAATATCGTTTTTTTATATGTCTTTAAATTAAGTTAAAACTAATATAAAAATAAATATATTTAATATAAACTTAGTTAAAATAATTAAATAAATGTAATATTAATAAATAATTAATGTAAATCACAAAAAAACATAATAAATATATATATATATATATAAATACATATTATTAACTAAACATATATAATATTTTTACCGTAGCATAGCAAATTGGTTAAAATTTATTGTAACAACTATAGTGAATTCAACAGTAGAAGAACGCTGGATAGCGTAGGGGTAAAAATTTCTATTCCCACTCCAGTGAGTGTAACAGTAGGGAAAGCGCTGGATAGCGTAGAGGTAAAAATTACTATTCCCACTCCAAAGAGTGCAACAGTAGGGAAAACATTGGATAGCGGAGGGATTAAAATTACTATTCCCACTCCAGTGGGTGCAACAGTAGGGAAAGCGTTGGATAGCTTAGGGGTTAAAATTACTATTCCCACTCCAGTGGGTGCAACAGTAGGGAAAGCGTTGGATAGCGTAGGGGTAAAAATTACTATTCCCACTCCAGTGGGTGCAACAGTAGGGAAAGCGTTGGATAGCGTAGGGGTAAAAATTACTATTCCCACTCCAGTGGGTGCAACAGTAGGGAAAGCGTTGGATAGCGTAGGGGTAAAAATTACTATTCCCACTCCAGTGGGTGCAACAGTAGGGAAAGCGTTGGATAGCGTAGGGGTAAAAATTACTATTCCCACTCCAGTGGGTGCAACAGTAGGGAAAGCGTTGGATAGCGTAGGGGTAAAAATTACTATTCCCACTCCAGTGGGTGCAACAGTAGGGAAAGCGTTGGATAGCGTAGGGGTTAAAATTACTATTCCCACTCCAGTGGGTGCAACAGTAGGGAAAACATTGGATAGCGTAAGGGTTAAAAAAACTATTCCCACTCCAGTGGGTGCAACAGTAGGGAAAGCGTTGGATAGCGTAGTGGTAAAAATTACTATTCCCACTCCAGTGGGTGCAACAGTAGGGAAAGCGCTGGATAGCGTAGGGATTAAAATGACTATTAATTAATTGACAATTAACAATTTTAATTAATTTACATAATTAATTAATTATTATTAAATAAATTCCCACCCTATCCCCCTATAAAGTCACAACCCACTACAGAAAATAATTTACTAAATATTTATTATTTATCAATTAAATATTTATAATTATTTGCCAATTATATTTTAATTTATTAACAATTATTAATTATTTAACAATTATTATTAATTAACATCATTAATTACTTATTATTAAATTACTTCCCACCCTATCCCCCTATAAACCCACAACCCGCTACAGAAAATAATTTACTAAATAACAATTATTTATCAATTAAATATTTATAATTAATTACCAATTATATATTAATTAATTACCTATTAATAATGAATTAACAATTATTATTAATTTACATAATTAATGAATTATAATAAAATTACTTCCCACCCTATTCCTCTATAAACCCACAACCCGCTACAGAAAATAATGTACTAAAAATTAATTATTATTTATTTATTATTTTTTACCATTATATTTTAATTATTTACCAATTAATAATTAATTAACAATTATTAATAATTTACATAATAAATAATTATAATTAAATTACTTCCCACCCTATTCTCCTATAAACCCACAACCCGCTACAGATTTATATTACACAATTAATAAAAATAATTAATAACTACCTTATTTTCGATTTTTTTGGTCTATATTCTATCTAGTCGATATTTAGTCTAGTCTATATTTTTGATTCGATATTTTGGCTATTAATATCGATATTACTCGATATTTTTGTAGTCTATATTATGTCTGGTCGATATTTTGGCTAGTCTATATTTTTTACTCGATATTTTGTCCAAACAATATTTTGGAACCGATATTATGTCTGTGTACCTGATTGAATGACAGGCTAGATGTCAGTTGTTTCTTGTAACTAACATTATCATTGATCGCATAATGCATCAGACACTTAGGCATTTTTCACTCAATGCGAATAGATAGGGATTGATTAAACATAAAGAGGCACAGTATAGATAACTCAATATCGAATAGAGAAGCCTTTCACGAGTTCATTTTACAATGTATCTAGCTTTTTGATCTCTAAGGTTTGTATATAACCCTGACAATTGTAATGCACTCATGAGTGGACAATACTCACAGGATTTCATGTACTTGCACATTGCTCTAGTATATTCTGTACATTTGAAGTAATAAAACTGCACCTAGCTTTTTAATTTCCTCAGATTGCACATAACCTTGATAATTGTAATGTATTTATGATTTGACAACAATCACAGAATGTTATGTATTTTAAATTGTTGGAGTATACTCTGTATATCTGAGGAAATTATTTGTTGGTTAGAACCACTTTCTGATATTCCATATTGACTACCTTGTATATATATCATCTGCTTGGACATTATTACGACTGGGACTTTAAAAATTTTAGGGCGCACACATATTTTTTCTATTTTTTCATTTTTTCCATCTTTTTTTGCACGCGGTGACTCTAATCTATTCATGGGATATATCACTATAGTTGATAAGATCATTTACAGTGACTATTAACATTTTAGTGTAGTCGAACTTCTTTTGCTCTTTCACTTTTTTCAGTGTGAGTTTTATGTACGTGAGCACTACACATCCCATAAACTTGTTACACTTGGTTGGATAGCTAGTATCTTGTCTTCAGATTTTAGGTACATTATTGTGGTAGAAGTTGGTACTGGCCAGCATATGGTTTGCATTGACCAGGTTTTTTTTAAGGGAACTGGATCTAAAGTCACGTTTGCTGAACACATACTAAAACTACATTTCCCACAATTCCTTCGCTGGATCATGTTAGCTTTAGCGCAACAGCACTTATTTATTCTTGTATGGTATCCTTCCACGATATTTGGTTGAAACATTGGATAACGGGTTTCCAGGATACTGTGGTCATCTTTTTATACAGAGAATAAACACAAAGGGTATGTTCATTCTATTTATTTCTTAGCTTTATGTATTTAACTGTTTGGTTGCATAATGCACTGGTGATAGACAGTAATGGTATATTTTTTACCATAGGAGAACTTGGTTCATCGCTGATGTATAAAGTAGTTTACCAGCTCAGAATCGTGCATCATAGAACTTAGCAGGTATGCACATTTATAGTAGGGTAACAATAGCCACACGTTTATTATTATAATAGTGATGAAATGCTATTTTTTTGCAGATTATCTTGTAGTCTGGTCAGAGCTGCTAGAGTATTATTGATCTTGTTTGGGTTTCAAGGGATAGCATTGGTGTGTGCTTTTTGTAAAGGTTTATCATAAAAGGATGGTTAAGTCACGACTACAAGGAGGGATTCATCTGGTTTATTGAAATTGTGAAAGTGACACCATCGTATGAGTAGTGATTAGCTAGGTTGCAAGTATTATATTTGCAAAGTTTATGCTATTAAGGGCAATAGTCCATTTCTTATTTTTAGTTATACAGTGTTTTGGCAACAGTAATATTTTTGTGAATAATTAGTACACATGAACTTGGAGCTATTTATATTTTTTTCGCATTTTACTATAGGATCACATTGCTGCATGCATTGGCATTTTAAAAACCAGAGTATCACAGAGGATTGTTTATTGCTGCATTGAGTTCAGGTACATAGGGCGTATAATTTTTTAAGACTACAGGTAGCAAGGGAACTGTTCTTCTTAACACCAGTACGCTTTTCACATGAATTTTCAAATACTAGTACTCAGATCCACTTCTATGGTAACACTTATTGGCTTCTTTATTCACGACTTGCTTCTTTCGTGTTTTATACACGCCTGTACCACGATTTCTGTTTTCCTTCTATGACGTATTTTGCATGTGAGATTCCTATTCACAATTAGTAACGACACCCCCGCAGTGTATTGTTTACAATAAGTGTCATTCTCTTACCTACATAAATACAAATTTGATCTCATTCATGTTTTTAGGAAATCGCCCCTGACAATGGGAAATTTTATTCTCGAAATGCATTGGGCTTTGGACTCTATGAATCATACAAATATATCTACATGAAGATTCTTTCACAAATGTGATTTTCGTGATAAAATGCTGTTTTATGTTTCGTAATGTTAAAGCATATAAATGTACCAATCTAGATAGATAGATATTCAGTATTTACGATTGTATGTACACAATACGTACTGTATATTCAGAAAAAATGAAGAATTTGTTTTGTGATGACTGAATTGTGATTATTGTTTTGCAGTATAAAGGTAATACTGAGTAAAGAGTTATCACCTTTGTTATTTTCAGTGGAAATAGTTTTTCCAGGGAACAGTGCATATTGCTTGCAGACTGCTGCCTGCATATTTTTTCTGAGCTTTTCAGGTAAACCTTCTTGGTCTGACTACAGCAAACAGCCCATTGATCATTTAGGATAGGATGCCCCAGATCTGTCTCCCAGGAAGCCCGAAGTTTGGTGTCATCAATTTGTATTATGTCCACACATGCCCTGTACAGCTTGGAGATCAAATGTCCCCCACCATGCACAATCCAATACTGCGGTGAGAGGAGCGAATGGCTCATGTTCCAAAGGGAATTCTGGCATAATGGACCTCATCGCGGAATGCATGAGGTTTAGTATGAATTTGTCCATGAATGAACCTTCACTAAACTTGTTCCCATCTGAGATGGAAAAGACCTGCCCCCCAGTGTACATGTCCCCTACTTTACGAATGTAATTTCTGTAAAGAGTACATTGTACTATCTTCTCCCCTGTAATGGGAATCCTACAGGTATTGGGGATCGGTAGATCAGCAGAGTATAGCAACAGGGAACCCAAAACTCTAATCAGTTTCAGCCAATTCCAGCTAGTGGTTAAGACAGTTTGAATGTTATTTTTCTGTCTCGGGGGAAGCCCTGAGGTAGCAGAGTGTTGAGGGGGTCCCAGGTATTTTATTGAGTATTTAATTGAATCTGCACACCAGGCAAATTGAAACTCGCAGTCCTATTTTACTGTGCTTGTGGTGAGGAGAAATATCACTTTCTTATGCCAATTAATTCTGAGACCCAAGAATCGGCCAAATCGAATAATCTCTCTAATCAGCGAGTCAAGGTTAGCCTGCGGGTCCCGAATATAGAGAATGATATTGTCTGCATATAATGAAACCAGAAGGGGCCCTGTGTTAAACTAGAGCCCTCTCTGCAGATGGCGTTCCTCGAACTGCCTGACAAGGGGATCCATCGCAAGTATAAATAGTAGGGGCGACAAGGAGCAACCCTGCCTGGTGCCCCGCGACAGAGTGAAGGAGCCGGACAGTGTGCCATTTAAGCATATCCTGACTATCGGATCACTGTATAAAAGAGCTGTAAGATCAATGAACCCCCTAGGCATACCTAGCCTGCGCATTACCAATAGAAAAAAAGGCCACTCCAGTGAGTCAAAGGCTTTCCCCATGTCTAACAGGACTGCTGCGGCTGTTACTTCCAGATTAATTCTGTGCATTACAGCAAACAGTGTCCGTAAATGTAAGGAGGTAGATCTGCGGGGTACTAATCTAGATTGTACTGGGGATATAATTCTGTCCAATAATAGAGTGAGCTGCAAGGCGGTAATTTTTGCCAAGATTTTTTAATCTAATTTAACAAAGAAAGTGGTCGGTAAGACTCGCACAGCAAGGGGTCTTTGCCGGGCTGGGGCAGCAGAACAATCACTGCTTCACTGAAAGTGGGTGTCAACTGTTTCCATTCTAATGCCTAGTAATAAACCTCGAGATGATGAGGTGCCAATAGGTCCTGGTATATTTTTTTTAAATAGTGAAGCCATCAAGGCCAGGAGCTGTGGAGCCATTCAGCGCTTCATTCACACTGATGATTTCATCAGAGGAAAAGGGTTCAGCTATGAACTCTTGCTTGAATTTTTCCATGTTGAACAAGGCTATCTCTGGCAAGTAGTCTTCCTGATCTGCAGGATCATGTACAAGTTTGGACGCATATAAGGTCTCATAATATGCTAAGAATTCAGTACGGATCTCAAGAGTATCCGTAAGGAGATGCCTCAACTTGGTTCTGAGTTCTGTGATATACGATTTCCCATAGGGTGGTCCCAGTAGTCACAATAGGTTCGTCCCGGCTGCTCGCCTTCACCGTCTTGGCTTGCTTCGACATACTTACTCAGGAAGTGGGTCTCCCTATCTGCTGCTTCCCTAAATTCCGCAAGGTTTAGACCCTCTGGGCTCAGAGAATGAAGCAGCGAATTGTCTAGTGTTTCCATTTGCTGCTCAGGGTGGGCTAAGGTCTTTCTAAGGTCCTTTAACACTTCGTCGTGTTGTGCACTGCTAACTCCTCTGATGTAGACCTTAAAGGCCTCCCAAAGCACCACCCAAGTCACAACAAACCCAGTATTTAGTTCAAAGCATTCTTCTGTAGCCTCCCTTATCACAGAGTGGAATAAGTCATCATTCAGGGCTCGGCCTGGGAATCGCCACTGGTGCTTGTGGCCCTCTGGCCTATGAACGCAGACGCTGATTATCACTGGGGAATGATCTGAATATGTTCTAGGAAGTATTGTGGTAAACTTATGTCATGACGTCAGTCTCTAGGAATTTAGCTAGTAGTCTAACCTGGTCCATGTGTCATATTGCGTAATGTGTATCCATGGAGGATGTCGGGTTGCGCCTTCTCCAAATATCAGAGGGTTCAGTGAGTCACACATGTCTAACAGGGCTTGTCGGAACCATGGCTTTGTGTCTGCAGAGGCGGAGGAGCAGTCAGTGATCACATTATTCACTTCTTCTCTGTTAAGGATAATCCCAAGTAGATAGCGTATTGGCAGGTTGAGGAGGAGGAGGAGGTCCAGTTAAAGACCGCTAATGGTAGGGTAACTTGGAATTCAGCAAATAAATTACCCTAGCTAGTGATCCAAGAAGGGCAGTAGAAGTAATTCCAGCCCAAGTGTAGATTTCAGCAGAATTATTTGTTCAGGATATGCAAAAATATTTAAAGGTCATCTCAACCCTCTCAGATAAGGCCTGTACTAACCACAAGAGGCAGGAGAAGAGTCTCAACACTGGTTTACACTCAATAGGTTGATAAATAGACTACAAAGACACCAATCTACTGTTTATTTCAAGGAGCGTAATAAAATCATAAGCTTTCTTAAATGGAGGAGAACGGGATGGCTTAAGACACAAAAGAAGAAGGAGGCTGATAAGAGATGGGTAGAGATCACAGCAGCTGTTGAGCAAAAAAAATGTAGGTCCTTTTGAAGTATCAGTTGGGAATGCAGTAGTTGAACATGTAAACTCCAAATTTAAAAAAAATTGTGATGATTGGAGCAAGTATATACTCTCATTATACTCTTTGAATGTCGCTGGGGATGTAGGGATGACCCGATTCTTCAGTTCCCATCAAAATTACAAATTGAGAATATCATCTGGGCACAAGAAGCACAGGGGCAGGAGGGTCTGATCAGTTGCCTATTACAGTGATTAGGTTAGAGAGAAAACTAGGAGTGACTTACCTTGCTGCTTGGTTAAATTCTGATACGTAACTGGTAATACCTAATTTCTGGCAGGACAGCATTATACTCCCACTTCATTAAACAAATCCTAATAATATCCCCTGTAATTATAGGCAAATTGCGCTTTTAGACACAACAGGGAACATTTTAGGGATGTCCATATAATTGCACCTCCGGGACTGGATAAGGCAAAACAAAGTTTGCCCCTAGAACTGGCCGGATTTTGACCAAATTGCTCCACACTAGATAACATTTCAATCCTGCACCTGATATTGGAAAAAGTATGTCTAAAAATGGGTTATGCCAGTTTACACAGCTTTTAACGGTTTCTCTATCACTTTTTACTGCGTGGACAGGCATACCTTGTGGAAAAAATTAATGGACAAGGGTATTCCAGGTGGTCTTTTAAAACTGATAATAGCCTTGCATACAGCCACATGGTGCCAAGTCATGTTGTGGGACAACCATGGCTTTACACCTAAGACTGAAACAAAAAATGGCTTAAAAAGGGCTGCCTTTCCTCCATTCACTCTTTGTGACTGATCTGCCACAGCTGATGGATAGTGTTAGAGGAGATCCACCAACTGTTGAGTCATACCCAATAGGGACTGTCCTATATGCAGACTATATTATATTTCTGGATTTGACCCCCAAAGGTTTGCCTACGCAGATAGTCATTACTTGAAAGTGAAAGTAAATAAAAGTAATTACATTTTACAGGAAGCATGGTCCATCGAAGTATGAGCTATAGATGGTTCTTGAGTACGATTCCTATAGAAAGAGTTAAGGGGCTGATTACGAGTCTGGCGGTGGTGGTGGTCATGAAAAGGCTGGCAGTGGAAGAACAAAGGGGGCCTTACAGGGTACCCCATGACCCCACCATGTGGATACATTCAGGGGAGCACAACATATCTGTATTCCCCCCAAGTTCCAGCACGGCATGGATGTCACTGTCCATGCCATGCTGGAACTTTTTGCCATTCCCATTGTGTTGCCTGTTTTCCAGGCACCGCTATGGGAAAGACGAAGTACTATGCACTATACCCGAGTTCAACTCATATTACGGCGGTTGGTCCTTGCACCTGTTTGGCACAGCTGTACTGATGGAAAGCCGATGCAATTGCCCAAAGTCAAAATCAGGCCCTTAATCCTACCTGTATCTAGGAAAATTGTCATGAGAATAAACACATTTCCCATTTGACAAATATGGCTATTGAGCATGCAAATGCCCTCTCGACATTCTATGAAGCCACTGGCTGAAGGCTTTTAGACAAAAATTCACCCTACATTATACAGAGTGGAATCTATACATATCAAGCACTGGAGCTTTATGAATAAAGACCCATCGGACATCATGGAGGCTTTTAGAAGTACCCACGTGGTTGTCAAAAGCCTCCCAGAAAGTCTATAAGGCTGTCCTGGCAAAGTGTAAGTCTGCACTGAAAAACGAGGCGTGGTCAGAACTAGTTGAGGCCAGCACTTTGAGCAACCATTCATAGTTCTGCAGTATCATCAACAGCCCCATATTAGCAGGCGACACTCACAATCTAATGGATACCCACATCTCAGAGGATGATTGGGCAAACCATTTTGAGGGTATGTTCCAGTCAGACCTAAAACCCAGAGAAGGGCAGGGAAGGGTGGATTGTAAATCTGAGGCTGTATTTACAGCACAAGAGGTAAGAGCCAGCATCATGGGGCTGTGCAAAAATGAGGCCCCAGGCCCGATGGGATTCTGGCAGACCTCTATACTGCAAATGTGGAAACTTGGGTGCTTCAGTTCAGGCTGGCTGCCCAGACTCATGGGCCTTATCGACCATTGTTCCTGTCTTTTAAATGGGTGATCAGGATAGCACTCTTTGCTATAGACCCATCTCCCTCTTGGATTCCGTGGTGAAGGTGGTGGGCCGTATGGTTTTAGACAGACTTGTAACTTGGGCGGATGAAAACAAATATTCTAGCCAAGGTACAATATGGATTCTGCCCAGTTCGTTCCACAGTGGACCAATGTTTAAACCTGTATATTGTTTTGAACAAGTACACTGTGGCTCGCACGGGCTCTGTCCACATAGCTTTCATGGACCTGACCTCAGCGTTTGATCCAGTAAATAGGTCAAAGCTTTGGCATATGATGCTCTCAACTGGTGTCGACAAGGACCTTCACAGTGACTCTAAAGCAGTTGTCCATTATTCAAAAGATCTTAAAGTGTCCCGCAAGTTTGCTATTAGGAGAGGGGTGCATCAGGGGTGTGTCCTGGCCCCCTTCCTTTTATTCTGTGTATCAACTCCCTGGAGAAGGCCCTTTTGGATGCAAAATCCGAATGCCCACAGGTGGATAAGCGTAGACTGCCGGTCCTCCTATATGCAGATGACGCTGTCCTCATGGCAAGGATAGCCAGGGGCCTACAATCTTTGTTGAACTCCACTGTACATTTTATGGAGGACCTGTTGGTTAACCACAGTAAATCGTTTGTCATGTAGGTGAGACCTCGTACGGCTAAGCCTTAAGTCTTAAAGCTAGGACCCTTGTAAATCCCTAAGACAAATGTCTTCTCATATCTGGGAGTAGTGTTTGATTATGCCCTGACATGGTGCCCCTTGATTAGTCGCAAGAAACTGGACCTATTTCGAGTGAAGGCTGCTGTTTTAAATTTTGCTTCCAGACTGGGTGGAAAACCAATAGGGGCCCACTTGAAGATCTATAGAGCCAAATGCATTGCAACTGTCGCATACCGGAGAAAGATATGGGGTTATACTTGGTTGGAGGCCTTGCACATTGCTGAAAACACCTTTTTGAGATGAGTATTTTCACTTCCGCAGAGCATCTCATCGTATGTAGTGCATGAAGAGTTGGGGATTTCCTTTCTCTGATGATTAGGCTTTTCGCCCATTAACATTGTGGATGAAGATTTGGATTAAGAAAGAAAACGCCCTTAGTAAGGATTGTCTCTCCCTCAACCACGTATCTGGTGGTTTAAGTATGTTAGAGAAGGCCTTGACAGCTCGGAAAGGGCAGATCTATTTGATTACCAGATTGCGATATGCAGGAGGGACCTAATTTGGCTAAAACAGTGTTTTTTCGAAAGGCGCTGCTGGGATAGAGAGGGAACAGAGTTGAGAAAGTCCAGCATGCGCAGGTATATCACACTGAAAACTGTGCCAACCACAGCTCCTAGGGGTTAACAGTAAACATGATCCTACTGACTAGATTTCGACTTGATCTTTTTCACTACATATTGTTGCAACCATGTGGTAGTAATAGAGTGCAGTGCCTCATACCCTGTGGCTGCGACGGTAAGTCTCTTCAGGATATGATGCACTTTTTACTGTTTAGTTGTTTCTATGAGGTACTTAGGAAGTCTATAGACTATATAAAGGCTTTAGATAGACTGGCCTTCTTTAGAGCTGGACAAAAGAGGAACTTTACGTAACTCAAAGATAATAATCTACAAAGCATAGAGTTGTTTTTTTGTTTTTTTTATCTAGCCAATCCAATCCCCTCATATTGTTCTAACCTATTATACTAGTAATTTCCCCTTCAGTTAACAGTGTGTCTTGCATTTCACTTTCAACTGTAAATAGCACTTCAGGCAGCACTGACAAAATAAAAAGTTTTCAAGGTGGAAAAGAAATGTATCCATGTTTCAAGTTACTATTATTAGTTGGAGCTGATAAGTCAAAAAGCTGGTCCGAAAAATATAATAAACGTTTCTGATTTTCACTGTTGACCCATTTGTAGAATTACATGTTCACAGTGTATATGTTTACTAATATATTGTGGTTATTTTAACAGGTCATTTATATTCACAGGAATCCAAAGGATATTTTGACTTCACTTCATCATTTTAGCAAAGCGCTGGTTGCAATGGAGGCATATGAAACATTTGAAGAAGTTCTGGATCAATTTCTAGCAGGAAACGGTAATTTGCCCTGTTTCTGAAATTGTGCAATGCATTTTTTGTTTGTTGCAACACTGTGAGGCATATTTATAAAGGGTTTTGTGTCAGCCTTGTACCATGCATGGGGGATGAGAAAGATGCAAAAGCTATCATGAGATTTACCATGCCATGCAAGGCCACTTTGAGTGGTCCTGAGCTGCTCTGTTAATCTGGAGTAACCCAAGGTAGGGGTGGAGAGTGTGTGTTTCCATGCCTCCACCCATGGATTCTAAAGCATTCCCAGATTTACAAATATTGGTAGACCTGGGAACGCGTAATGTCTTCCGAGGGGAGGTCTAACGAGGAGAAATATCCTTATTTCTCCTTGTTTTTTCCTCATTCTACATGTGCTGCATTCTGCATCAAATGTAAAAGCGGAAAAAGCCTTGGAGAATTGTTTTTATTCAGGAAGGTGTCTCTTTCTGCACAACAATAATACTGCCTATAACTCAGGCACTCTTGCACTGTATTACAAGGTTGCCTGCCCAGACGAAAGGCAGCATTTTGTGCGCCACCACAGGTAGAGAGCAGAAATGGACCATATATTGATAGACATGGAATAATCCTGCACTCTGCCTTACACATAGCACAGCACAGTACAGCAAGGTGTCTTTCTGCATTGTGATGCGTGACATAATGATAAACATCTCTAGTTGTATTTGAAGATATCGTATGTGCTAACGTACCTTCATATCCTTTGGAAATTTCATCTAGCAAGCCAGTCACAAATCCTGGGTCGGCTCTTAATTTTTTGTGTTTGGGTTTTTTGATTGGATGTTTGGCATGGCCAGCCTAAGCTTTAGCCAGATATTCGACCTGAAATAGAAACGAGGACTTTTTAAGGCCCTGTGGTTCACAGAGCCTTCCACAAAAAGGTCCAGGTTTTCTTAGGTCCAGATTCCTGCCTTACCCCCTACCCAAATACTATGCTTTTCAACTGTCAACTCACTTGTACCTTTAGGCTTGAATTGCAGTCATATTAGTGGCTGTGTCTTTTTTTATATAGCACCAAAGATATGAATTACCTTCAGAAAAAAATGCTGCTCTTTCAAACGTTCCAACTCCAGCTTCATGCATTTTTCCTTTTAGTGCCAGGACGCCCTGTGTAGTAGAACAGCGCGCTAGAAATCTTTACCATTCTTTCGTTTATTTAAACATGATCATGCAAGATTTTCATCAGTATGAGTAGCAACTCCAATTTTGTGTTAAGACATACTCAACACAATGAAAAGAGATGATTGTCTTAGTTTTAATTCCTGAGCAACAGATATTGATTAGACTCTCATTAGGGCTTCCAGTGACCCAGACAACAGCCACTAAGATCTGGTTGGTTGTTAGATTGTTGGGACTGAGCTTTCTGTGCCTGTATCTGTAGTGTAAATAAATCTGACATTAGCATGATACAAATGTATTTGGTAAAAGAGGTTTCAAATGCACATTGAGGGCCTTATTTCTGAGCCCTTTACGCCGCCTTTGCAAACATTTTGAGACGCTGTGGCAAAGTAAAGTATGCACCACTTTGCACCCTATTTGCAATTTGAAGCATCTAGGATGATGCGTAAGTTTCTAAACCTCTATATTATACCTGCATCAGGTATAATGTATGCTGGGTGGGCGTTCCCCTGCAAAAAAAGGCTCATAGTAGTGGCACAGTGGAATCTATGAGATTTCATTACACCACTTTGTCAAATTATTACGCTTGCTTGAATCAGGTGTAAGGAGTGATGCAGATCCCATCACATGGGGCTTGCC
This sequence comes from Lissotriton vulgaris, assembly GCF_964263255.1. Taxonomy (NCBI): domain Eukaryota; kingdom Metazoa; phylum Chordata; class Amphibia; order Caudata; family Salamandridae; genus Lissotriton; species Lissotriton vulgaris. Next base: position 775,594,920 of record NC_141694.1, read on the forward strand.
CCAGTGAAATGGGACATTGCTGGAGATGCGTCTGTTTTCATACACACATCAGCAAGATACCAATTTTGCACTTACAGATACGTCAGGAATACTGACATATCTGTAAATTCTTGCGACATGGAGTGCTGTACAGCAATACGGTGCATTCATGGTGTTGCAAGGATGGCATTGTCAAAGGTTTTGCATCGCTGCTTTCCCCTAGCAAAGCAATAAATGAGACCATGAATATTTGCAGAATGCATTGGCATTTTGCTAACCAACGTATGTATTAACATGTCGGTTCACAGAACATGGATTGCAGTGAGTTGCAATTCTGCGTATATCATTAATAGTAATGAAGTAGGTCACAAATTGGACACAACTTTTAGCTACAATCACAGATATGTTGGAGTCAGGGGGCCACCGTGATTGTGAGGGCTTTTCAATAAAGTATTTTTTTTTATACAGCCCGCTTTACTAAATGGAAATGGGCTGCATATAAAAAAAAAAAAAATAGGGCCTTATTTATGAGTCCTTTATGCAGCAGCTGCGTCACTTTTTGTGATGCGTAAAATATGCGCCACACTGCGCCTTATTTAGAAAGTGACGCATCTCTGTGCTGCATTATACCTGCTTGAGGTATAATGTATGCAGGGTTGGGTGGTTCCCACAAAAAAGACTCCTAATAGTAGCGCAGTGAAATCGATAGGATTGTACTACGCCACTTCTAGGACGCCACTGTGACAAATCCTTCCATCTGCTTCAAGCAGGCGTAAGGAGTGATGCATGGCCCTTCACATGGGACTTGCCCATGTGAAAGGACACCTTGCTGGAGGTGCGTCTGTTTTCAGGCACATCCCAGCAATGTGCAAATTTTGCGCCTACTGATACATCAGGAATACCGACATATTTAACAATACTTATGACATGTAGCCTCATACAGTAACTACGTCGCATCCATCGTGTCGCAAGGATGGCGCAATGAAAAGTGTTGCATCTCTAGTTTCCCCCAGCGAGGAACCACTTTTCATAAATGAGGCCCAAACTGTTTTAAAAACATTTCTTATTAGTAAGCAGTAGTCCCGTGGACCACGGTCTACTTCTAAAAAATGTTTTTTAAACATTCACCAAGGAAAAGGGGTCCCCTGAGGACATTTTCCTATTTGTGAATGGTTTACCACCTCCTTGAGGTGGTGTAAAATATTAATGTTTTGCGACCAGAGCTTGAATGCAAACCATGAATACCCATCCTAAAGAACTGGTATTTGAAAGAGAAACCTTTAACATGCTTCAAATAGTAATTCGCAATGGTTTGCTAAACCAAGTTAATGACACGAAAAACTTTTTCCAAATTGTTAAATGGACACTGTATATTTAAAAAAAGGTTTTAGCGTTCGCAAACCCACTGATTTACGGAATCAAAGAGGTTGTGATGCTAAAACCATTAGTACACAAGGCATCATGGCTCTGTATTTGCACAACTTATGTTGTGATGTGCAGCAGTTAGAATCACTATTTCTTATCAAAGTTATGAGCGTTATCCTATCACAAACGTGCCTTAGTATGCTTTCGACACTTAAAGGTCCTTTACTATCAAGGATTCCGCAGTTCCATCTGTAATTACATATGTATGTCTTTTCCTTATGAAAGTGTTGATACCTATTTCCAACATACGAATGGTAATGACAGGGTTTCTTCAATGCATGCTAACTTACAGCTTCAGAGGAGGTTTCTAGCATTTCTGAGCCGGCATTCCTCCTTTGCCAATTTCATATGATAGCACCCTTTGCTAAGTAATCCCTCTGCATTTTTTTCTAATATGATATTTGCCTGTGTGAACGCATTGTGGGCCTTATTTATCAGAAGTGTTGCATTGCTGTGGCGAAGCAGCGATGCAACACTTTTCTCTGCGCCCTCCTAATGACACCATGGATGGGCCATATTTACTATACAGTGCATCATGTCGAAAGGAGTTATAGATAAGTCAGTATTACTGACATATCTGTAGGGCCAAAAGGGGCGCATTGCTGGGCTGCGTCTAAAATCATACGAAACTCCAGCAATGTGTCCTTTCACATGGGGCAAGCCTGATGTGAGAGGGCCTGCATTACCCTTACACCTGCCAAGAGGCAGGCCTATGGTTTTGATGCATTGGCGTTCTAGAAGTGGAAAAGTGAAATCTCACAGATTTCACTGCACCACTCCTACGACCCTTTCTTGTGGGGGAACGCCCACCCTGCATACATTATACCTGATGCAGGTGTAAGGTAGTGCAGGGGTTTACAAATGACACATTTGCCTAGATACATCACTTTGTAAATATGGCCTAACATGGCACATTATTTACTCTGCCGCAGCATCACAAGAAGACCCAACAGCAGCGTAAAAGTGCCACAAGGGCTCATAAAAAAGCCCCCAAATTTTCTGGTCTCTTGATGTTTCATTAGATCTAACACAACCCTGCAAAAGTACTTTTGCAAAATAACTCATGCAAAAACTTTCTTTAACAATAACTCAGTTTTAGTGGTAGTCTTCCTTTGCAGAGAAAGTTTTGAAAATATAACTTTCCAAAGTAGAGAAGTTGACACATTCATATAATTGCGCCTGCAAAATTACCAATTTGAACACCTCTACTCATAATTTTAGAGTGCTTTTGGTGTGTGGGGGGTATTATTGAATAGTTTTGGAGCCCTTCCAAGAAAGCAGGAACGAAGTAATCAGAGTTTGCTCAATATTCCCAAAATCGGGTGTAAATGGTATACAAGCGCTGATATAGTATTCACACTCTTTTTAGTAAAGACAACAATTTTAAATTCCTTCGATGCATTCAAAAAGGGTTAGAAACACCCTACATCCCCAATCAGGGATTGAACAAATTATTCAAAATTTTTGGAGCACTCGTATCTTATACAGCATTCAATAAAACAATGTTAACAAACAAGAGAATAATAGGATGGACTTTTGTTTCTTCTTTAATGTCACAAGATAAACCACTCTCTTATTCCAACGCTTTTCGTCTTAATAGGGTGTGACCCTATGATTTCCTCAGGGCTTTTGGCTTTCTTCCAAATGATATCTTAGTATAAGGTAATTTTCCATAATTTATTTATAATTCCAATGTGGGACGTGGTTCTCAAAATCCATGAATTAAAATATCAGTATGGACCCTTAGTATAAGGTAGTTCTCCAAACTATATGTAAATCCCAAGTATAACAAAGTCACCAATATCCATAAATCAAATTTCAGTATCGATCCAGGAAATCATTTCTTGTAGTTATCCCAGAGTACGAGGATTAAACACTAACTCGGAGGAATTCATCAGAGTAAATAGTTAGGTCCCTGCAGTACGGGGCACCTGAAAAATGCAGCAGCCGCACCCAGATACAAGTAGAGTTTGCTCCCAGCTCAATGGGAATGTTTCCCCTTTGAAATGTATTATTTTTAAAATAATGCTTTAGATTTTGTTATCATACCGAGATAAACTTTTTGTGATATTTATTAGATCTGCTGTATCTTCCATAATCTTTTGTTGGTCTAAAAAGTTAGCAATATTTTAACACCATGAAATTGAAAGTCATGAGGTATTATGTCATGTGAGTAAAATGCAGCAGCGGCTCCTCCGCTAAGGAGGAAGAGCATTGCCCCAAAGATCTCCGAGCAGTTAAAAGAGGAAAAATAAAATAGTAATAACACAAGGTTATTATCTTTTTTTTTCCTACTGCAGTGGCTCGATTGGGGCAGAGCTGTGCTCCCTAATTTATAGAGCACTGCAGGGGGAGGAGTGGTTGGTCCACTGGGTAATTGCTCATGATGCTTTGGCCAGCCTTCTGGGGCTGCCTAAGCGGCATGCGCAATTTGTCTGTTCTCCACCCAGGCCGCATTACAACCTGTGTCGAGAACATGCACAGGTACCTAGCCCCTGTCTGAGCCCCAAACCACAATGCTCGGACCAATCACAACACTGCATTTCAGCGTTATGATTGGCTGTGGGAAGCCTGGGGGCCCAGGGTGCTTCCTGCTGCCGGGCTTGAGGAAGATGAAGAGTCCTGGTAGAGGCGGTGGCATGCATGCTTCCAGGTAAGTGTGTTTTGTGTTCTTAAATTGTTTTCATTCCTCCCCTCCTCCCTGAATCCCCACTCCCAATTGGTAGCAGCCGCTACTGGTAAAATGCAGAGGCAAATGATCACATGTCCCTCAAACCAGGTCTAACATCAAAGACGGTTACAGACCCCATGAAACATTTTCAAGGCAAGGACAATAAACTCTCAATGCACTTCATTGTGACGTATTGAGTATGCATCAAGATAGTACAATGAACTGTGTTATGCCCTCAAACAGCAATAAGCAACAACAGCTAAATTGTGTTGCGAATGCAATAAATCCACTATTATGTAGAAATTGTTGGTGACACAGAATGACATAAATCATCTGCCCTTCACCACTGTCTATTGTTTATCAACTTAATCATGAAAGATGAACAAAACCTAATCATTCTACTTTCAATTAGTGCCCATTGTTAGCTCCCCTCTGAAGGAGCTGTGTATCAGGAAAATACCACTAGTGTTAAATACTGTGGTTGATAACAATGCAATCCCCTTTTCTGTGCCAGTTAACAGATTGTGCATATATGTTTCAGTATTCCTAAAGCGCAAACCTAGCCATAATGGAGTGCTGTATAGGAGCAAGCCTCAGTAATAATACATAAGGGGCCGGGGACAAAGGGAGGCTGTAGAGCTTGAGCGAAGGATGAGAAGTAAGCCTATTGGAAGTTTAATTATTCAGAAGATAAGCTTTGAGTTTCTTCTGGAACTTCAGAATGCTGGCTGCTCTCTTGATGTCATAGTGGATGTTATTCCAGATCCAATAGGAATATGTTAAAGTCTTCCTGTTGTGCTTATTCTTTGATCTGGTGATAATAAAGGTTCTCATCCTGCACCAATCTCCATATATTGATAGTTTCTTAGCTGAGAAAATATTGGTTTTAGGTATATGGGGCCTTGTAAATGATGCACCTAATCTTTGCTTGCAATGGGGGCCAGTATAGATCCTTTAAAGCAAGGTTGATGTGGTAAATTTTCTTCAGTTCCTTGATGAGCCAACCAGCTCCGTTAAGGATGCCTAAAGTAGAATAAGGGTGCTCTCTGTGGTGCCATTGAGCTGGAAACTGCCTCCATCGAAGCAGGAGAGGATAAAGGTTTTAACCGTCATTCCCCAAAAATCAATTTTTTTGTGGAGGAAAAGTTGAAACCAGGCTGCTCTGGTCTTTTTGGAAATGAGTTCCTTAAGTAAGATGTTTGAGTTTTGGGTAAATTAGAGGAATTTGGCCTTTTGTGTCAGGGTGGCATCCAGGGTTGGATTGTCCATAGGCACTGTGTGTTGCCCCAGTTGTCTGCCAGGGTGGGGGCTAGTTTGACACTCCTGAGGGGCAGTTTTTGTTACCGGGGGCCAGTTTTGCAGTATAGCTGCAATTTCAGCCCCAGCAACAAAAGTGGCACAAAGCTTTATGATAGCACCCCACTCCGCTCACCCGGGCTGCCCCAGCTCTTTGCCAGGACCGGTTGCGATTTCCACTCCAGCCCTGGTGGCACAGTTGGCAAACAAGAGGAATTTGTTTTTGAGGTAGTAATCATCTGGTAGTTCTTACTGACATCCAGGAATTCCACAATCCCTTATCCCATGGAATCAACATCATCTCCTATGCTGATGACAGCCAGCTCATCCTTTGCCACACCAACAAAACATCTAACACCTTGACCAACTTCACCTCACGTATGTCCGAAATCACCAGCTAATGAATACCAACTGTCTGAAATGCAGCTCAGACAGAAGTGGTATGGTTCTGCAAGAACACTTCCCAAAATAATTCTGGTCACCAGAAGATCAAGGACCAACACCATGATGGCCAATCAAGCCAAGAACCTAGGTCTAGTGCTGGACAACCAACCAGCCAGGTCATCTTGAATATCTCGTCCTGTGGAGGCTGGAGATCTTCGGTGGAAATGCTGCTCGGATATGGGACTACATGGAGTCCAAAGCACATCCTCAAGGATCGCCAAAAAGCATATGCTTCTGCAAACGTACGCGGTGCACAGGGGTTCGGGTTGCACCATCCCCACGAGGGATACTGGTATCAGGATTGCTGAGAGAGCAAATCAACCTCAGGGATGTTTGGGAGCCCACCTCCTGTGTTGCAGAAATCTTCGGAGTCTTCAGGAGCTCAGGAAATGCAAACCGGTTAGATGTGTCAAGGTGCCTGCTGCTGAAGGGGAGTAACTCCTTTACTTCTAGGGAGATTCTTCTGTCGTCCAGCCAAGCGTAGACCATCAAAGTACTTAGTTTCGGCTTGCAGAGTTAAGTCTGGGTAAAATCCAAAGTTCTGTAATCAGGTTCCCCACTTCATACCTAGGGAAGGGGTTGGACTGACTCTGGGAATCCTCCTAGGGGAGGACACGACGGAGCGGTGGCTGCACCCATGTCCTTTCTCCAATTTTGCACCAGAGCAGGAGCAAATTGCTCCAGCAACCGGTTTGAGCTGGAATAAGCATAAGGACACCAAATGTGCCCCAGTGCAGACTTTCTGGCACTCTTAGAGGGCACCCACCCAGCCCCGATATACTAAAGCCTGTCTGGGAGGAGGTCACACCTCCCTGTGGCAGGAAACCTATTGTTAGACCTTCTTTTGCTCGAGTTTGGCTCAGCAGCAGGAGGGCAGACTCGTGTCTGTGGCTGGCAGCATCCATTTTGTGATGCCCAGTTTGAGAAAGCTGGTACCGGGTGTACCAGTATTTCACATAAGTCCCTCTAGGAGGGTGGAATCATACCTCCCCTGCCAGTTCCTGGTGGGGGGGGTATGATTCCAAGGAGTTTGACACTAAACACAACATGTTTATAAGTAGCCGTTTTAAAGTTAGCATTTACCACAAGGTTATAATGCACTTAAATATATGTGGTTGGCTGCATCACAGACAACCCCGGAGAATAGGTTCAGAAGGCTGCAGAGGGGCTCTACTCCTGCAGGGGCACCCTCTCACTTGAAACCTAGCATCCTGCCTTCAGGATTGTTAAGGCCTGCCAGAGGGGTGAGATTTATATGCGTAGTGATTTAGATTAGATATAGGGAACCTATATCTAAGTAAAGGGGGGAATGCACCTTCCTACACAGGCTGCAGTAGCAGACTTGTGGTGTCTTTTTGAGCGGCCTCTCAGGGGTGTCACAATTCATGCTTCAGCCCCTGGGATGCCTCTGGGGTACCTATGCCCTGGGAACATGGTATTCTGGGGACTGATAAGTGTACCCCAGAATACAATCTGGAGTATACCTAAAGCACATGCAATAAATGTACTGTTGTTCTATTGATTACGTAGTGTGTGCTTTGTGCTCTACTCTCGTATAGAGATTAGTATAGAGTGTTTACTGATAAATACATATTTTTTATATAACACTTGTGTGGTTGTCCTTTCATTTGATCACTTAGGAGGTTCTGTTCCAGTAAAACAAGCTGCTTTACATTCCTTCAACATTTAGCCTGAAGGCTGCTCTCCATAGCTCCCACTAGGATAGCTTTCTATAAAGGTTATCTGTGACCTATTCACCATAAGGGTGGTTTGGACTAGTGTAAGGTGCACCCTTTGACTAGTGGACAGCATATACCAGGCCAACTTCTCACACTAAACCCCAAGGATCCACCGAAAAATCTAAATGAGCAAACTGGGCTACACAATCCAGTTTATGAGGCATATTTATCAGAGTTGAGTCTTTCTTGCAACTCGCAACAGGACGTATGAGCTATGCAACCTTAAGTTTGATCTATCAAGCCATGGAAAAATACTTTGTGTGGCCACACATTGCTTGATAGATCTAGAGTAACACAATGCAGCACAAATCACTGCACTGGGTCACTCTGTCTGGGGTGGGGCATTCCTCGGTTGGAGCGTGGGTGCACCCACTCTTCCACCCATGGTTTCTGGCCCATTCCCAGATTTACCATTAACGGTAGACCTGGGAATGCGTCAAAATGCTACGCTTCCCCAGATGAGGTGTAATGAGAAGAAATATCTTTATTTCTCTGCAGCACACATAGAAAGAGGAAACTGCCTCAAGGGATTGTTTTTGTGGAGTACAGTTTCCCTTCCTGCACAAAAACAATCATGCTTACAACTCCGGAACAAGTCTGCCTGCAATGGCGCTAGACAGCACATTGTGCGTCAGCACTGGGAAATGACAGTAATGCTGTATGATGTTAAATATGGAAATACAAATAGGGCTTGCCCCATGTGAAAGGACATTGCTGGAGTTGCGTCAGGCTTCCAACACAACTCCAGCAATGCGCCATTTTTTGTGCCGCCAGATACATCAGTTATACTGACGTATCAGTCATTCCTTGCGACATGATGCATCATACTGTAAATATGACGCATCATTGGTGTCGCAAGGAGGGCGCACTGAGAAGTGGCGCAACGCTGCTTTCACGCAGTGATGCATTACTCCTCGTAAATGAGGTCCATAGTGATAAGGCTTGCACTCAGGCACCCTTCCCGCACTCACATCCCCTTAAACCTCAAAATGCTCCTGTAGCTCCTAATCCAAATATTTGAACTGTTCAAGTGGTTCGCCCACACATACAACACCTTGCACAGGCTGATTGGACACTAAATTCTACCTCTAATTTTGCATGTAATAAAACATAGATTCAAATATGTATGGAAACAGGCTTTTTGCAGGTTTTTGCCCAGTTCTTTCCCCTGTTTGGACTACTAGCTTCTGGTTTTTCGACTTTGAGAGTGCAGTGAGGCTTGCCGTCCAGACCCCAGTGTCAGTGTTCTGGCCCATTACAAAGGTTCTGTCGAATTGGCTATACCCAATTGGCAAGTGCTGACTTGCTTATAAGTTCCTAGTATATGTTACCCAGGGTGCTAAGGGCATGTAAGGCAGAGTGTCCATTCTGGGTGTGACAAGGTACAAACTCGCTACCAGCCTGCTACTGTAGACTGGAAGAGCAGTGTGTTCACTGCTAGTTTGACTTTGCCATTAAAACCAATGGCAAAGCCACTTTTCCCAAAACAATATATGTAAGTCTACCCTGATGAAGGCCTATAGAGCCCAATGGCATGGAGCTGTACATTGTTAGGATAGACATATAGCTTTATATATGTCTTAGCAGCAGAACCCCCTAGAGTGTTTATTTTGCTTAGGAAGGTTAGTATCACCATTGGCTAACACGGGGTAGCAGGCTTGCATCCCAACCTTGACTTCTGAATGGGACTACCTAACTGGGCACCGTAAGGTATCAAATTAATTGTGGCATTAAATCCAACCTGATGGTCAAGTTGAGATTTATGTCACTTTTAATGTTTTATTTTTTAAAGATCTGTTTTATTGGCATTTGGAAAAGAGTAACATTACCACATTCAACACAGTTTCATGTCGGCAGCAATGATGTTATTTCAACCATAGTTTCTAACAGTTCTCTTTCTGTCACAATATTTATTTACGTCTGAGTCAAAATATCAGCTCTCTACATCATTAGGATCATGGCTATTGTTTCCAACGTGACCAATGCCTCTGGCTTTATGTTAACAATAAATTAACCCCTCACTATGGCAGCGTGCATGAGAGTGAATGGTTGTGTTTGTTATCAACACTAAACATCACATATATATAAGTTTTTGAGTGCATATGTTACTGCCATTCAATAGTTCAGAAAAGAAATAGCAGAAAGAAAGAAATCTAAGTAAAAAATAAAATAAAAAGGAAAACTAACTCAATGCATCCATAAACTTGATGCACAACTAACATCTGCACGCCTACCAGGGTACTTCAGTCATTCCCATTAACAAAGGCAATGTTATTATCGCTACTATTGGGTTGGGGGCCTCCAGAGGGAGGGGGAAAGAAGAAGGGAATGCCAAGAGAGCGCCATATAATTAAGGGCAGGGACTAGCAACAGACATATCCAGGGAGGCATGCAAGTAGCGGCCTGATATAGGGGTGCTAACACAGGCAGTTCCCCCGGGGCTCAATCACGCCCAAGCTCTATGCTAGTCAGCTGGGTATTAAGGGTTGTGTGCCTCCCCGGGTCCCTCAGAGTCAGTTGTGCTCGTTTGTGACTCTTGATCCGGTGTGATGCTTGTGTCCCGTGCTCGCAGTATGTCCGCCCACGGCTCTGCCAAAGGCTTGCACCTCTTTGTAATCTTATCCTCCCTGATCAAGACCTTCTCCTCTGCTCTACCTCAACAGGATACATCAGTTTCCTAATCTATGACCAAGGGACTCGGCTGTGCCTCCCAAATAAGGGCTATTAGTCTCTTAGCCAAGAGGAAATCCAGGTCTACAAACCTGTGACCCATTTTTGGGGGTTTGGGTCTCGGGAAGAGGTCCAGGAGGCACAACTCCGGGGAGTATACCAAATTGCGCCCCAAGACCCTGTTGACAATGTCTACTAGCCTGGTCCAATAATCCTTAAGCCCAGGGCAGGACCATACCATATATCAAAGTTAGCGTTGAGTAATGAACATCTTGCGCATGCCTGATCGCCCCTCCATACATTTCATTCATCCTGTGTGGGGTACAATATGTTCTATGGAAGATATTGAATTGTAGGTGCTTAAAAGCTGCATTTCTAGACACTTTTTTTGGGCTTCCCCGGACCTTTTTCTACTCCTTCTTGGCCAGCTGTATGTTTAGTGTGCCCTCCCATCTCTCCTTCACTCGAGGCAAAGGCCGGAAGTCATTTCCATTATTGCTAGGTAGAGCCATTTCACCAGGTGTACCGCCATACCCAAGTCACTTTTAAAGTTTAAGCAACATTTAGAAAGTTGCCACTCTGCGTCCCAGCTAGTTAGGTGGCCTCTGAAAGGCTCTGGCACACAGACATCTTTCTGCACATCTAGGGATATGTGTGAACGACTCCCAGGCTCAGGATCAAAAGTAGTTTCTGCAGATTGAGATGTGACTTCCTCTCCCAGGAAGGCTGAAAGGTGTTTCAACCCAAAAGGTGAGCTTCAAAGCGGAAGCAGTCTTGGAAGGGCCTCCTGTGACAACACACCAAAGCAGACTGCCTTTTAATCCTGAAGACAAGTTGATGACAGAGCCAGAGGGGAAAAACCTGTCCCTAAAACATTTTTTCTGTGGTTGTGTAACCCTTAGTGGCCACATTTTGGGGTGGGCTACTAAGCTCCTCACAGTTGAAGAAGAGTCCAGACATCTCGAGAGAGGCAAGAATATTGCACTCGGGCATTGGCAAATGCCACACATTGCTTTGGGCCCATTGGTTAGTAACCACATTGTTCCCTCAGGGCACTTTCCCAGGATATAATGGGCCCCCCTGGTACCATGAACTTCAGTCCACCATGGATTTGGAGAGTAGACCAAGAGAGGAGTGTCCTGCTGCCTTTGAAGTCACACAAAGTGACCCTGCACAGCCAGTAAAGACTACACCTGCTGCACTTTGATCTAGTGAGATTGGACTGTTCCTGTGGCTCTGTGTTATATCCTGATCATCTCTTTCCCTGCTGCTCAGCCTGTGTGTGTGATGTCATTAGAATGTTCCTGTGTGCATGGTTTGAATGTGTGGTCAGTTTGAATGAGTGGGGCTGAGCAGCTGGATGCTGCTCCCGGTGGGGCTTTCCTATTTACCTATTTACCAGCTTTTAATTAATAAACACCCTTTCAAGAATACCTACAACTACTGGATCTTCTTACTTTACAAATTACATTTTCTACATTGCAACACTCTGGCTCAGGGAAAACTTGATTCCCAGCCCCAGATCAAAGCATTGACTCCAAGAGGCAGACAGTTTTCCCCCTGTAAAAGCAAGAGGGAGATCAAAGTTGTGGAAGCCCAAACCAACAAAGCAGTATCTAATCCTGAGGGATCACAGCTGGTCGTCGATGAGCACGCCAAAAGATAAATCTGAGGTAGCCAAAAATTGCACCAATTTTGGCCAGACCCAAGAGTTCTATCAGAGACCGGAGTTGTCACCCAAGAGGTACACTATCCCCCACCAAGGATATTTATTGGGACCGCTTTGTTGTGAAATTGGAAGCCTTGTCACAGCTGGCTTTCTACTGTTGCAAAGAGGACCTCGTGGAACTCCAATTGTCATGGTGAAAGTCACCTAAACCAACGGTCGCCGGCAGAATTAACCGTAATTCACCCCCATCGACTGCACAGCTGCAGGAGCATTATTGAGCATCTTTCCAGCCTGCATTGCCAGCACCAGGACCACTCTATTATCGTCTATGGCAGCCCTGTCTTAAATGCTGGAACTTGACTGGAAAAGGCTCTGGTGGCCAGATAACTGTCTAAAATGATCTTACTGGACTCCTAGACTTCGGTCCTGTTAGCTTTGATCACCCAACCTGGGTAGGAGTGACAGACCTTACTGTTTCAAAGTATTCAAAAGTTTGCGAAGTTTTTGTTGACCAATGCTTGTTTGAGGTTGGATTCTAAAATATTTATTTCTTCTTAAATCTACTTCTCTAAAGCCTTCAGGTGGATTTTGATGAACAAGGACTTTAACATTTCAAAAAAATACACCTTATTTTTTGTAAATTGTAGTTGTGTCTCTTTCTTGCTTTGTGATTTTCTTATTCTATTGTTTGTTGCTGTTAAATTGTTCCTTTGTTTAGTCTTGCTGTTTGAGGCCACAGCTACCCAGGGTTGAGCTTAAGGTTTAGAGCCTGATAGGAACCAAGACAGTTTTTGCGAGTTTATTGCATGATAAGGCACCACAACCATAACATATAATACACCCAAATCCACGCAAAGTACAAAAAAAATGTCGTGATCAATGGTTTGTATTCATGCCAATGTGACTTCTTACCAGGCTTTCTCCCAGCTCTTTTCAGTCCCTGACCATTTAAGTTAACTAACACAAGCACCAGTAAGGCCAAAAAACCTAAAGACAGAGCTGCGTCAGAAGTATTCCTGAGCCAATACTTTTTTTTTTGCGTTGCTCTAAGAGTTAGACTATGAACAGACACATTCTAAAAATGCCATTTATACGAAGAATGCAGTAGTAAATAAAGGATGCCACACATTTAATCTAATTATATACATAGGAAAATACTTTTCTCAGTTGCTTTCTTTTTGTATCAAACTTTATGAAATTTCCTACAGAAAAAGGCGGGGCTTGTTCTGTCACATCTTAACCCAAAAAATCGACATTTGCCTTAAGCCATCATTTGCTTGCCCATCTTAATACAACAGTTGAACATTGCTGACAGTCAGTATCTGAGCTAGGTCTAGAGAAAAAGAGAGCGATAGATTGAGCGGTGTATATAGCATGAAAGCTATGAGTACAACATGCTTCATGCACTCATATCATGATGATTTACCCATCAACCCAGGATCCACATCTCCTACACCTGGATTCTAGTCCCCTGATGATTGCTCAAAGCATAAATCACACCCCCCACACATAACTAGTTTTACCCACATCACTATTAGCCATTCAACTGCAAATCGTCTCTCACTTCATTCAGCTCTTCATTTTGCAATAGGGGGCCATCTCACTTTATGTAATTAAGGGTTATGATTGCACTTCTGAGGCTTTGTGTGACATCCTTAAGGCATTATGGCTCCCATGGTCTACCATTGATTAGGATGCAATGCTTGATAGATATGATTTGCAGATAAAAAACCAGGATTGTAAATGATATCCGTGGATAGTGAGAGAGGCGTCATACAGCTATTAGCAATCACTCTTTATTCAGTCACTTTTCTTTCTTATCATGGCCTTCAGGTATCTTTTGATTTGTCCGTTGTATCCACAGCAAAGAAGTTCAAACCGCACATTGTCACATATTATCTGTTAATGCAACGCTGTCAAGTAGATCCATGTCATATGTGGCACTTTCTGCTAGATCTGTCTTTTTAGCTAGTAGTAATTGGCATATTCGAGTCCCTATATTACTGGAACCAGACTACACGTTGTTGTGCAAATTATTTGTAAATCCCTTCTTTAGTCTCTTTCCAACTGTGTGCACTTTGCAGCTCTCAGCAGTGGGTGCCCATCAGCATGCACATATGTAGCAAACAGTACATAGGTTTTGTATACAATTACCACTCTAATCTAAAGAATTTTATAGAATGTGTTGGTTAGTGAGAGGATACAAATTAATATATTTATCCCAATAAAAACTCTATGTATATGTAAAATAAACAAAACTGTAGCAAAAAACAAAGCTGACCTAGTAAATGTTCAATATTCCATAAAATATGCATCTTGCATGACATAATATATTTCTATAAAATAAAAATAAAATACAAATATGTGTACCCAAACTTTATTAAAAAAGTGTTACTAGTAATTATCAAACCATTTAAAAAAATAATATTCATTATATGTGTACATTTTTACGTAACAAAATTCAATATTATTCTGAGCTATTTATTAAACATAAATTTTAATGCATATTATATATATTTGCAAGTTAACAGTTCAACAAATAAACACATATCTATTACTGCACAATATAAAATATTATTATATATTTTCTACACAAATATTGCAATTGTTTCTTTTAAAAAATTTGCACAATACATTGAATATTGCTTTTTTATAAATAATTTAAAAATTCCATAAACATTCATGACAAATATAATAAGAATCTTAAATGAAAAATATAATAAACATTTATAAAAAATATTTAGAACAAGAACTATTAAAAATGTAAATACAATTCTATAACTACATCCCCACAATATAAGGAATATTGGTTTATAGATACACAAATATACCAATTTTTGAAAATAAACTGCATAGCATTCTAAACGTTTATAAATAACATTAAAAAAATCTATATGAATACATTTAAAATGCCTAATACAAATAACTTTTATAATTGAAAGAAAATGTAACATAAAAATGAATTATTATGAACACTTTTTCTCAATGTCCCCACCCTTTTCCTCGAAAAACCCAACATATAAAATAATAAAAGAATCAATGTTTAAATTTTAAATAGAAGAATTTAATTATTTTTAAAAAGTACTATGAAAATTAGCTAAACACATTAACATGTACATACAAATTTAACAAAACACATTCAATAGCATAAAATAAGCCACAAAAATTATACTTTTAACAATGATATTTCCGTAAATTATATTTTAGACAACTATAATAAAAACAACATTCAAAACTATATTTTGTTTTCAATATTTTTGTTGATATTTTCACAAAACAATAGTCTGGACACAATATTAATGTCATGTCACACAATATGTTTTATTCAATATTTTGTCCAAACACCATACAGTGAGCCACAAATGCATTGTGTGCAATGTATCAACAAATGAAACATTTCACATGCTTTACGCCTCCCAGAAGGAGGTGTTACATTTTAATGAAAAGCCAGGTTAGGTTATCATCGTTGATCTGCCTTTACATCATAACTATTGGTCGTAGCTCTGGAATGCCAGAGTCCCACCCATGGAACAGCCCTTTGCTGTAATGCAGCACAAAGCAGCAGTGACAAAAGGAATCTTCAGGGGGCCCCCAGCAAAGTGACTGGAGGGTGGCCCTCCTGCTCGCGACAAAGTCAGGA
Source organism: Lissotriton vulgaris (assembly GCF_964263255.1). Classification (NCBI taxonomy): domain Eukaryota; kingdom Metazoa; phylum Chordata; class Amphibia; order Caudata; family Salamandridae; genus Lissotriton; species Lissotriton vulgaris. The sequence continues at coordinate 775,610,453 of NC_141694.1, forward strand.
ACTCTCAGGCCTGCCCGTGCACAATGCTGGAGGGGGACCCCTGGAGCTGGGCAATCCCTCCTCCCCCGCCCCACAGCTAATGCGTAGGCTATTGTTACACCATCGCAAAGCAGTGCATAATGCTGTTTGTGCTACAATAAGGGGATGTTTCCAGTGCAAATGTTTCTTCACTGGAAAGTAAATGCTCCATCACGACTTTGCAGCCCTTTAAATCACTATGTATGACTTTAAGGCGGCACCAATTCTTGATACAATTTCCCTGTTGTGTTATGGCTCTGCATGAGACCCTCCAATCAAGTCAGGTAACAGGAATTGTGTTGCAGTTTTCTTCTGAAATGCAAACAATTAATTTGAAATTTTAGGCACTCAGTGGGCTACTAAAGCAAATGAAGTGCTTGCCTTTCAATTGTAAAATGCAAGCACATATCCTCATCATATCGGGCACAAGGCATGGGGCGACTCAGGAGCCAAAGAGCAATCCAGGAGGGGCCAGGCCCTTTTTTGCCCCGTATTACCTTCCTCACTGGTCATTAGATTGATGACTATACCAATTACCATGACAATGCTAGCAAAACATGCTTTTGTAATTATAAATATTCTAATGAGGACCATTGTCTTCAATTGACACATGTTATCTAGATCAGATATAATTTGTTTAACTACACCAATGTGTTGTGGGCTTGCTTACGGTCCTGGATAGATAATATTATCAAAAATGTGTTGTACCTGCATAATCTCAGCAACTCGACTTTGACTTTAGAGTGGTAGTTATCATCCTGTAAGGCACATGTAGGGGCATATTATCAAGACTGGTGTTAAAATTATCGCTGTTTTAGAAGCAGGAAACTGACGCTAAAGCGGCGATAATGGGCTTGATAATATGCCCTTGAGAATTCCAACAGAAGCCCATGTTCACACCAGAACATGGGCTTCTATGGGAATTCACAAGGGCATAATATCAAGCCAATTATCCTTGATTTACTGGCAGTTTCCTGCCGCTAAAGTGGCGGTAATTTTAACACCCTTTCTTGATAATATGCCCCTTAGTGAGTTTCACAGGAGAGGTGCTTCTTTAAACAGGGTTAGAGTGTAAATGCGGGTATAGCTTCACTTTGACTAGAACTGGAGTTTGATGAGCCGTCAAGTAATGTCCAGGCACCATTTACCATTTGAGCTAAATTTTCCAATATTTTAAACCCAAAAAATGAAAGCTGATCCTAACATGTCCATCCTGGCATATATCCATGGAGGATGTAAATGCCTTTGAGCAGCCGCGGTGCGTCCATTGGGGTGTAGGGGCGTAGCCCTACTAAGCCTTGACGCATCGCTTAAATATTTTTGTGAATTTTGCCTGCAGCAGCAGCACAATATAATATAATACGATACGAGCCGCAGCGCTTCAATCCGGGACACACCCGATTGAATCCGGAGAGTGAGCAGGGGGTGGGGCTGGCTGGTCTGCAGCAGGCCCGCAGCAGTACTGCGCATGAGGAAACTTGTCTTGCACCTAGCCTGAGCATGTGCGCTGGTAACCTGACTGTAGAGGGACCGAAGGGGGTGCTGCTTAGCCGGGCCGCAGCAGCCCCCGGGGTTTCAAAGCGGCACCAAGGCGAGTAGTCACTGTGCCCCCTAGCCAATCCTGGCGCTGCATGCAGCGCCAGGATATGCTGGTCCCACCATGCAGAAGGGCAGGCAATCCATTATTGGATGCTGCGCGTGGGTGGTGGCACAGTGCCTCAGCCGCAGTGCATATGGCCAATCACTGTGACTTCAGCATGTGAAGTCATGCAGTGTTTGGCCATTCGGGACGTGCGCGCGCCGTGACGTTTCTTTTCAGTAGTAGTTTCTTTCTACTAGTGTAGGCCCGGGGCTCGACGTGGGCGCAGGCAGCAGCAAACAGCAGACCACCTCCCTTCAGTTTCAAAGCCCCAGGGAGGTGGTGGTCCCTGGGGCTTGGGGGGGCCTGCGAGGTCCCCCCTCGTTATTCAAAGAAGACCCGAGGAGGTGGTTATCCCCCCTCATTATTGATAAGAAGCCCCATAGAGCTGGTGGTTCCTGGGGCTGCGGGGCTGCAAGACCCCCACATCCAATTAACTATGCCCTGGGGAGGTGGCGGTCCACAGGGCAGCATGGGGAGGTAGGACCCCACCACACATTGTTTAATAAATAAGCCGCAGGTGATGGTACCTGCAGTTGTGGGGTGGCCGCGTGCCTCACACACATAATAAGCATAGCCCATTTCCATGGGAAAATTTAGACAAAGCTACAGCCCGAACTGCTGAATGGAATTACACCAAATTTGGAAAATGGTAGCTCTTGGTTCAGAAAGCAACCTTTTCTTTAATTGGTGTAAATTTGTTCAGAAGTTGCTGAGAAATTCAAAAAATAAAAATGTATGTATCTGAGCACCAAGGCCAAGCCCACCAGATACCTCCAGTAAGCGCCATGCAGCAGGATTGCAGAGAGTGCACCAAGAGTCGTGTTTGCAAAGTTGTGTCAAAAAAGGGTGCGTTGCCTTTGTGCACTCTTAGTAATCTAGATGTACAGGGCTTACTGGAGGTAATAGGAGGGCTAGTTGTCCCCAGGGACCCTCAGGAGGAAAGGGGACTTCATCCCCCAACCAAGAGCATGCAAGGAGGTGCGTTTGCAGGGAGGTGGAGAAAGGGGGATGGCCTGTGTCCAGCTCTCAGCAATCCCACTGTGTGGGGCTTACTGGAGGTAAGAGGAAGACTAGTTGGCCCCTAAAGGACCCCCAGCAGCGAAAGTGACTTCAATCCCCATCCAAGAGTGCTCCAGGGTGATGGGCAAAGGGGGCGTGACCTGCTATAAGAATGCAGCAATCCTGCTGTGTGGGACTTATTGGAGGTAATAAGAGGGGTAGTTGGCCCCCAGGGATGGCCTTGGGGGCCAACTACCCCTCTTGTGACCTCCAGTAAGTCCAACACAGAGGGATTGCTAAGAGGTCTTCAGAGGCCATGCCCATCTTTCTCCACCACTCTGCAAATGCGCCTCCTGGCAGACTACGGGAATGGGGGATGAAGTCCAATTTACTCCTGAGGGACGTTGGGGGCCAAGAAGGCCTCCTGGTACCTCCTGTAAGTCCTATGCAGTGGAGTTCCTGAGCACTGGTTGGAGGACCAGCACCCTTTCTACACCACTCTGCAAACACAACTACTAGTTAAAGAAGTGTTTGCAATGTAATAGGTTTTGCATTTGCAGCCATTGCGTTGTAAATGTAAACTTTTTTACTAATGTTTTTTGGAGTGAAGTGGATGTACGTTGTGTGTGGTGGAATTATGTGGTATGTTGTGCAGTGAAATTATGTGCCTAGAAAGTATATGATATTGAGTGTATAAGAATTATGTAGAGTGGGATTATGTGTTATGAGAGTAATTATGTGGTATGGTAGTCTGTGTTGTGGAGTGGTAACCTCAGGTTTAGTCTTCCTCATTACCATAAAAGCTCAGCTATTAACTCAGTGAGACAAAAAAAGAAGGAATCACTGAGGAGCACTTGTGGACCTAGTCACAGGTATGAGCAGGGCCACTAGGATTATGCAACTGTTTGGCTGCACCGACTTTCACACAATATTACATTTTCAGCATTAGCCACATAATTCATCATCTCCTCCCTAATCTACATCTTTGAACAAAAAAAGCCTTGTTTCTAGCTCAAATGTTACCAGAAATGCAACGACACGTGCTAAAGCGTGGTGGAAAGCCCTTTGCAAACCTATAATGGTCATCTGTTACTTATTGCTGAATGTGGGTGTTAAATTGGTACTAATGGTGTGCAAGCCACTCTTGCTTCCTTCTGCACCTCTCTTGCCTCTTCTGTATTTCTTTTGCTTCTTTCTGCACATTTCTTTCTTTTTGTGCAATTCTCTTGCCTCTTTATGCAAATCTCTTCTACTGTCTGCACCCCTCTTCCCTCTGTGTACAACTCTCTTGCCTCTTTCTATACCTCTCTTCCCCCCCTCTTCCTGCAGAACTCTTGCCTCTTTCTGTACCTCTGCTACTTCTTTCTGTACTTCTCTTGCTGTGTCTGCACCCTTCACACCTCTTTCAGCTGCTCTGTTGGTTCTTTCTGCACTGTTCTAACTTCTTTCTACACCTTTGTTGCTTCTTTCAACAAGTCTCTTGCCTCGTTCTACTCTTCTCTTCCCTTTTCTATACCCTTCTGCCTCTTTCTGTACCTCTCTTGCCTCCTTTTGCACCTCACTTCCCTCTTTCTGCACTTTTATTTCTTCTTTCTACACCTCTGTTGCTTCTTTCAGCAATTTTCTGTCCTCTTTCTGCACTTCTTTTCCTTCTTTCTGCACCCCTCTGCCTCATTCTGTTTCTCTCTTGCCTCTTTTTGCATCTCTCTTACCTCTTTCTGCACTTCACTTGCTTCTTTCTGCACCTCTCTTGCCTCTTTTGTCACCTCTGTTGCTTCTTTCTATACTTCTCTTGCATCTCTCTGTACCTCTGACTTCGAGGTATTTTAAATCCCCCTCCCCTACTATTTACTAGGGCCTTACAGGGGAGGGCATGCCAATCACAGGTGTATCCCAACCCACAGTGTACCCTAGTGTACGCAGGTGTTTTCACTGTAGTCTAAGTGTCTTTCAGAACAGCACTGGCTCCGGGCCTGGTTTGTCAGAGTCAGTTACCACCAGCATCAGTCAGCAAAAAGTTGGGGGCACAAGGTGACTGTTAGAACTGGGGGTCTCTAGTTTGCAATGGTATACACCTTTGACCAAATAGGGACCCTTGCTTCTAAGTCAGGGAAAGGGGATTACACTTCTGAATAACCCCTGCTCACCACCTTGGTAGCTTCACACGAGCAGACAGGCTTATCTCAGAGGCAGTGTGTTAGGCATTTGTGAACTCATACAGTAATACAGTGAGAACACTACAGATGGTATAAATGAATACATTGTATTGTCTCAATGGAGATCAAGCAGAGCTATACCAGCACTTAATTACTTCAGTTATAATAGGTACGTATTTAACCGTTAAAGTGTACCATTCTAATACATAAATAAAATAGATCTAAAATTCTACATTTGATGATAAAAATTAATAAAAGCTGTGCAAAAGGTCAACTCCAAAGCCTTCAATTAGTTCTAATCCCTGATTAAGGCGTTGACATAGAGTTTTTCACTAAAGTGCAGATTTTCACTCATCTGTATGGGGCCAAGAAAGGTTTTGTGGTGACTGTGCAGCTACCTGTTCGGTACTTTAGCCACAGAAATTTCATTAAAGTGTGAGGTCCGTCATTTGAGATGTCATCAGTGATGTCATCAGTGATGTCACTGACGATGTCATGAATGATGTAATATGTGACATCATGAGCAGTGCATTGGGGGTGCAGAAGTTATAGTAAGCTGAATTAACTATAACTGTGGAATTTCTATGGTTTTGTAAGAGTGAAATGTCCAGCTAACTATAACGTCACCGAAATGTATATTTTTTTGGTGAATTTCTAAAGTTTTTTAAATGGTAATTTCTAACTATAAGGTACCTGAAACCTATGGTTTTTTCAGTGAATTTCAATGAATTTTTAATTGCTAATTTATAACTATAATATCCCTATTAAGTCCCCTTGAATCCTGAAGGTCCCTGGTGGCCAAGTAGCCCACCAGGTACATCCAGTAAGCGCCACTGAGCTGCTTCGCAGAGAGGTGTTCTGAGGCCACTCCCCTTTTTAGTCCACGCTGCAAATGTAGCTTCTGGCGCACTGCTGCTCAGATGAAATCCACTTGTGTCTTGAGGTCCTCAGGACACAAGAGGATCTCATCGCCCTACCAGCAGTGCACCAGTAGCCGCATTTGCAGAGTGGTGTAAAAAAGGGCGTTGCTTTGGAGCACCTCTCTGCAAGGCAGCCCTGTGGCGTTTACAGGAGGTACCTGGTGGACTAGGTGGCCCCCAGGGAGCCTCAGTATTGAAGGGGAATTAATTCCCAACTTAAAACTCACCACAGGGCTCGTTTTAAGTTGGGGGATTAGGTCCCCTTGATCCTGAGGGTCCCTGAGGGCCAAGTGGCCCACCAGCTACGTCCAGTAAACGCAATAGAGCTGCGATGCAGAGTGGTGTAAAAAGGGGACGTGGCTTTGGACCACCACTCTGCAACGCAGCTCCCTGGTGCTACCTGGTGGGCTAGATGGCCTTAGGATCGAAAGGGACATAATCCCCAACTTAAAACGCGTCACAGGGCGGGTTTGCAGAGTGTTGCTGGGAGAGGGCGGGGACTCTGTCTCGATACCGGTCTTTTTTTTATTTTATTTTTTTAGTAGGGGGGTTTGTGCGCCCCCCCTTCTTTTTACATTTTTTGGGCCTTGGGGACCCCATCCCCCAGAGCCTGACCCGTTTAAAAAAGTAAATATTCTAAACAGGAAGGGGGCCATGTGGGCCCCCCTCTCGTGGCCAACTTTGGCCCAGGGGACCCCATCCCCGGGAATGGCCACAGATATATCTTTTTTTTAAGGAGGGGGCTACATGGCATACCTCCTGAGGCTGGCCTACCGTGTGTTTTATTAATCATATTCACAGGGGAGGGGGGCCATGTGGCCCCTCTCCTGGGCTGCTTTTGGCCCCGGGGACCCAAGCCCCCAGGGCCCGGCCACTCGGTTGGGGACCAAGGGTGAAACCCCAATACAACCACGGTCCCTGCCGACTCACTGCCTCCTGCGGGAGCCGGCATTGCTTTTCCACACTGGGAGCTACTGACAAGCAGAGTTTGCTATGACAGGGCGGGAGCCCCACGGCTGCCACCCTGCCATAAGAAACAGCAGTGTCCTGGGGGGTGGACACCCCGGGACACTGCAGGAGCCAGCCCTGAGGGGTGGCGGTCCCCAGGGTCATGAAGGGCTCCAGGAGATGGGCCACGTGGCCAGTCACCCAATGTGTTTCAAGCCCTGGGGAGGTGGTGGTCCCCGGGGCTTGAGGGTTCGTAACGGACCCCCACATTTGCATTTTAGTACCCCGGGGAGGTGGTGGTCCCCGGGGCTGCGGACGGGCCATGTGCCTCCACTACTATTTTAGAAAAGCCCCAGGGGGTGGTGGTCCCCGAGGCTTGGGGGGCCTTAGGGGCTCCCCACAAATTAAAGAACAAGCCCCGGGGGTGGCGGCCCCCAGGACTGTGGGGTCCATAACACCCAGGGGCTTACAGAAAATGAAGCCGGGAGCCTGCGCTTCATTTTTTAAATAATTTCAGAAGGAGTCGCGACCTCTATGCAATTTCCACCAAAATTAATTTAAAAAAATGCTTTGTTTGGCCCTGGGGGTCCTTGTGGGACCCCCTGAGCAGGCCTGGGGGGTCAGAGTGTTTCTACCCTGCCCCCTTTTCTTGTTTTTCACCTTTGTTTTTACTGTTTTCTTGTGACTCAGTTCTACTGAGTCACAAGATGGCTGCCAACACTTCCTGGTTTAGAGTGTTGGGAGCCAATCACAGTGAAGCTCATGCTCGGGAGGGGTAGCGACTCCAACGGGTCCCTATATATCGAAAATGTTTCTTTTGCGAATTTCTCAGGAATTACTGAACAGATTTATAGCATATGACAAAAAGGGTTCTTTCTGAACCAAGGGCTACCTTTTTGCCAACTATGGTGTAATTCCGTTAAGCAGTTCAGGTAGTATCTGTATCTAAAGTTTCCTTTTGAAAATTACATTGGGAAAACATGTTTTGGGATCCCCCTTTTTGCTCAGCCCCCGCTTGTCAAATCACCCAGAAACTTTCAAGACAGGAGCTGACCGGAGCAGGCCACTAGTTTTGAAGATTTCACTAAGATTCATCAACCGGCGCCAAAGATATTGAGAAAATAAAAACTACTTTTCCTATTGAAACTAGGCCCTAACTATACCCACCTACTGGCGACCACCAGTAGGTAGTAATATGTATCTATCTATCTATCTATATATATATATATATATATATATATATATATATATATATATATATATATATATATATATATTCACTGAAAAAACCATAGGTTATAGACCATATATAGTTAGGAATTATCATTTACAAAACCTTAATTTACTCGCACAAAACCATAGAAATTCAAATATATAGTTAGTTGCAATAACTATATATCGCACACCCGCAATCCACTGCTGATGATGTCACATATTACATCATTCATGACATGGTCAGTGACATCACTGATGACATCACTGATGACATCATCCAGTGACTGTGTGTTTAAATATGTTTTACATATTGAAGAATGAGTGGATGTATAAGTGTCTGGATGAAGAATTTAGTAGGTGCATGACTGACTGTATGAGAGAGTGATTAAATGTGTCACACTGAGTGCATGGGTTAGTGACTAAACTGTCTTAATTTATGCATCATTATGTCTGTTGTTCTGTAAACTGCTGAATATGTTAATCAGTAGCTATATGAGTAACTATATGGGATATTCATTGGTTGCCCAAGTATTTGTATTGGAGACTGAGTATGTGTATGAGTGGCTGGGAGGTGTATGACTCTGTGCAAAGAGGTGTGAGCAGTTGATTCACTAGATGTATGGGTTCAAAAGTGCATGTGGAAACAGCTGCATGGGCGGTTGACTGTGTGCATGAGTGTATTGGTGAGTGAATGGATATCTCAGTGCTACATGTCAAAGTAAGTACATATGTAAAACACTGTCCATGTGAGAGTAGACATATATAAATAACTGAACATAAGAGCCAGTGAATGTGAGAGTGGCTTTATGAATCATTGTGAACTTGTATGAGAGATTGTATAAGAGAGTAAATATGTGTTAGAATATGTTTGAATTAGTAAAAAGTGTATAACTGTATAGTTGAGGAAATGGAGGTGTGATTGATAGTTTGCATGACTGACTAGGTGTGTGAGTAACTCCATGGATGAGTGACAGTCTGTGAGTGTCTGTTTACACTGAGTGGATCTAAGGTTATATTAGAGTCTGAAGAGCTTCATCGTATTATTACATGAATGATGTCATCAGTGATGTCATCAGTGATGTCATTTGAGATGTCATCAGTGATGTCATTTGAGATGTCATGAGTGATATCATGAGTGATGTCATGTGAGATGACATCAGTGATGTCATCAGTGATGTCACTGACCATGTCATGAATGATGTAATATGTGACATCATCAGCAGTGGATTGCGGGTGCGCGATATATAGTTATTGCAACTAACTATATATTTGAATTTCTATGGTTTTGTGCGAGTAAATTAAGGTTTTGTAAATGATAATTCCTAACTATATATGGTCTATGACCTATGGTTTTTTCAGTGAATTTTCTAGGTTTTGTAAATGCTAATTCCTAACTATATATGGTCTATAACCTATGGTTTTTTCAGTGAATTTCAATGGTTTTTTAATAGCAAATATCAAAAGCTGTCAAATGTCAAGTACGTGATAGGTAAAAACATTTTCGTGTTTATGCATGCTGATGTGCTTTGAACGCTGCCCCCCCTCCGCTTTTCTCTTAGGAGTACTCTCTCTTTGCAGATAGTGAAGGGTAGTTAACGCAGGCCTCTGCCCCCGTTGTAATCCGTCGTGCCTGCTTCTCTCTCCATTTGATTGATTGTTATCCAAGTATTTACTGTTTTAGAATTGGTTTTCTTTGGTTCATTCTCTATTTACAAACAAGCACAGAGTCGCAATACTCTGTTTAGTCTTTGCAGATAGTGAAAAATCGTTTAAAAAAACAAAAGGAATCGAGCAAAATCAGTAGGCCACTAATGGGATCTCTTTTTGACCTCGCTAAAATAGAAACATTAAGAAAAACCCCTCTTGAGAAATACGAAACTAGTGAGATGAACTGAGCTCCACACGATGATGGCTGCAAGACAGCTCAGCTCCGCCACCCACCCCACCAAAAATAACGACAAACACTATGCAAATATTATAAATATATACAACACACCAGCAAAGTAATAGGGTAAAACATTTTATTAAATAACTATTTACATAACTATTTTATACTTTTTGTTGCCCGATCCGGCTAGCTCAATCGATCGAGCATGAGACTCATGCACTCTGATCTCCTTGGCCTCAGTCAACCATCAATAGTAAGATTTTATACATGAGTGTACGTTCATGGTTTTGGTCCCTGAGTTGCTTCGATGTCACTGCCTTGCACAAATAACATAAGTCCTGGATGTTGGGTGCCATAGTTCAGAGTTCTGCGCAGCGCTTGTAACACTGTCTAAAGCTTATTTGCACCTGCTGCAGCTTCACTATTCTCAAAGTAAGTGGGGGCCGTTTGTGGACCTGACTGCATTTGAAAACAATGTGATACGGTACCTCCCTAAACCGTTTGACGAAGGCCCCCGAGGGGCGGAGTAATGGCGCGGACTGGGAGAAGACGCTTGGCTCCGACCCCCTCCCCAAGTCTTGTTGCCCTGGTGTGGCCTGAGATCGTCCCCGACATAGGCGGCCGGCTCCCGGGGTCCGGCGGAACTTTTTGCCTTTTGGTGACTCTTCCATTCTGGGCCTTGTCCCACAATCCGTTTGACCTGAAGACACGCTGTAGTGGGGCGCCCCTTTACCGTTTCAGTTGCCATTCCGCCCGCTTTTGCTACACTGTGCCTCTTCCGCCATTCAACTGTTTACCGCCCGCTCTTGCGACTACAGTGTCTCGCTCACCATGTAGTTCAATTGCTCCCTCTCTTGCGATGCAGCGATAGGCGGCTGCCACAGGACTCTCAAAATGGCGACCGGCTCTTCAGATTTGAGCGTGGTCCACTAAAATGGCCCTGGGACACCTTGGAACTCGGACGCTTGTCTGCTAGGGCTTGGGCCCCATTCTCGAAAGCGTCCCCTCAGCCTTGAAGATTCTACAAAAGTGTTGGGGGCCCGACTCCCGCAGGCTTCTGGTGGGGAGCGGCTGCCATGATTGCTCGTGGAATGGCCACGACTGAGCTACGAGATGGTGGTGCTCTCATGCTGACGCCAGCTTCAGTCTGAAACATCCAGAAACACTGTAGACTACCAATTCAATCAGTTCCGGTAGCGCCCCAACGTGACCCGGTAGAGAAGAACTTGCCCTCCCCTCTTTGACTGATGGTTCTTGTTGCCTGTCCCTTCTGTTGTCATTTAACAGAACTTTTTAGACTGCTGAAAGGGGTTGTGTTCCGACCGCTGGTTGGTGGAGACATTTTGACTATATTCTGGACCTACGTTGTCGCGTAATGCGTTATATGACACGACGCGTTAGCGCACCCGGAAGTGCTCCGGTGCGCGAAGTGCAGCTTCCCGGAAGCGATCCGGGGCGCGGCGCGCAGCGCGTAACGTAAGCATAACAGGTCATGTGACTTGTTAATAAAACTTTTCATTGGTTCATTTTACTTTTGTTATTCTAATGATGAAAGGCTTGGTCATATGACCTAAAAATTACGCTTTTTATTGCTTTCGAACATTATTTTTTCTTAAACATATGTTATAATGTTCCAGGCTAATGTACTTTCCCGGAAAAGTTACAACTGTCCTGCAAGTAAAATATAATCCTTTTTCGAGAAAAAGGGCGTTTCTTCGTCCCATGACGGAGCCGTTGAGCAAAAGAGGCTCGGCCTGCTGTCTTAGTCGCCGATACGCCTGAATATCAGATTCTTATCGATCACTTTATGTTGCAGGAGTAGAAAACACAACAGCCCTTCACCATTTATCTTTACTGCGTTCCTGCGTATTATACCTTTTATCCGTCATGTAATTGGACTGCTTTATTTCACTTGCCTTTTACTGATTCGAAAACAGTGACTAAAATTAAAAACTTTACCAATGTAAATACTACTACCATGTTTTGTTTTAAAAAACTTTATTGTGAAAATGTCAGTATACAAATACGGGCCTATAACCACGTGGGCCGGCCACAGAGCAAACTGGAATCATATATGATGAGGAGACATTTACACTGTAGAGGAACGTAACGAGCGGGCCATTAGGTTGCAAGAACTAAGGTGTCTAACAGTTGCGGAATCGGTGGGCGTACATTTTGTAATTAAAATACGACAGGGCCACTTACAATAAAATTATCTAGATATACATTTGCGGGCAAGTACCATGGGTGACGTTAATTCGAACTTTCAATAGTACAGTAATCAATAACACATCAGAACTTAATATCAATAGGGATGTCGAAATATTCAATCAATTCTCGTCCCCGCCCGCCATGTGCTTCAAAACTGCATACGTATCTCGTGATATCAAGGTTGTGCAACCAGTACACAACAAGGAGTTACGAGTCCCATTTATACCGGCGCCATTTTGGGCGAGGCCGGGCAGGTCCAGGATATAGTCAAAATGTCTCCACCAACCATCGACTATGATGATGTTCATAAGCTCTATTTATTAAAGTAACACTCATCTGTCCACATGAAATTAATTTGCCACAATCTAAACATGTCATTTTAATCTTTCCAAAGTTCTTCTGAATATTTGGGACCGTTTCCCTTGCCTCTGATGCTGTCAGTGCCACTTCATTGGTGAATGTACTGGCAGGTCGGGAGTTGTCCACCAAATCTCTCACTTGTGCAGCACTATAATTAATTGGTGCCACCTCTCCATATGACGATGCATGTTATAATTACCATAACTTTATTTCGGCTCGTTTGTGCCGCCTCCCCCCCCCCCCCTTCGAGCACCCCACGCCGACTTTCGGCGCAGCATTGTAGGATGGCCACACCAGAGCGGCAACTTGCTGGACACCACCTCGGTGCCAACCGGATCTCAGCGCCTTGTGGTGTCTTCCATTCAGAAAATATTGAAGGCAGCATTTTGAAATGAAAGATAAACAGCCGTTCTCCTAGTGAGTCTCACATTGTTACATTTAGGAAGAATGTTGAAGAGTAGTATGTTGAAAATCTGAAACCATTGTTCTACAAACTCTCAACCAGCCTTGGATGGAAAAATCCTGAAGAATGTACAAACTGAAAACCAGTTTTTGTCTGTATAGCATCAGCAGCAACGCTTGAGTCAGCTTTGTGTGAAGCCGCCATTTTGATTCAATCAATAGCGTCCCCCTGCACACATTCAGGGACCTGGTCGTGTCTTCAGGTCAAACGGATTGTGGGACAAGATGCAGAAAGGAAAAGGAAAAAAGTTCCGCCGGACCCCGGGAGCCGGCCGCCTATATCATGGGCGATCTTTGGCCACACCAGGGCAATAGTGAAACTGCAGCAGGTGCAAATAAGCTTCAGACAGTGTTACAAGCACTGCTCAGAACTCTCAACTATGACACCACCTCGGTGCCATCCGGATCTGGGCGCCTTGTGCTGGTTCCGGCCTATTCACACATCGGTCCGCTACTGACACCACCTCACAGGCCAACGGGGCAACACACGCCGACTTTCGTCGCAGCATTGTAGGATGACCACACCAGTGCGGCAACTTGCTGGACACCACCTCGGTGCCATCCAGATCTCGGTGCGTTGTGCTGACTTCGGCCTACTGTGGACGCAACTCAGCTAGATAGCGAGTGAAACACCAAGGGGCGCCCCACTGCAGCCGAGGAGCCTCCATCTTGGGGGCGACGCACAGCATCACATTGCTTTCCAATGCAGTCAGATCCTCAAACAGCCCCCACTGACTGACGCGACCTCACAGGCCAACGGGGCGCCCCACGCCGACTTTCGGCGCAGCATTGTAGGATGGCCACACCAGTGCGGCAACTTGCTGGACACCACCTCGGTGCCATCCGGATCTTGGCGCGTTGTGCTGCCTTCGGCCTATTCGCACATCGGTCCGCTACTGACACCGCCTCACGTGCCAACGTATTTTCTACGCTTTTTATAGCCCTATGCCGCATAACAGGTCATGTGACTTGTTTATAAAACTTTTCATTGGTTCATTTTACTTTTGGTTTCCTAATGATGGAAGGCTTGATCATATGACCTAAAAATAACACTTTTCATTGGTTTAAAACATTTTTTTTTCACAAACGATGAAAGCCCCACCTTGTTTCTGGATGTTTCAGACTGAAGCTGGTGTCAGCATGAAAGCACCACCATCTCGTGGCTCCGTCGTGGTCATTCCGCGAGCAATCATGGCAGCCGCTCCCCACCGGAAGCCTGCAGGAGTCGGGGGCCCCCAAGACTTTTGTAGAATCTTCAAGGCTCAGGGGACGCATTCGAGAATGGGGTCCAAGACCTAGCAGACAAGCGTCCGAGTTCCAAGGTGTCCCAGGGCCATTTTAGTGGACCAGGCCCAAAAAGGAAAGAGCCTGCCGCCATTTTGAGAGTCCTGTAGCAGCCGCCTATCGCTGAACCGCAAGAGTGGGCGCAACTCAGCTGAATGACGGATTTTGGCACAGTGTACCAAAAGCGGGCGGAATGGCAACTGAAACGGTAAAGGGGCGCCCCACTACAGCAGACGAGCCTCCACCTGGGGAGGCCCGTTCATGCCGCCTCCCCCCCCACCCCCTCCTCGGGGCGCCCCACGCCGTTTTTCGGAGCAGCATTGTAGGATACCAAAACCAGTGCGGCAACTTACTGGACATCACTTGGGTGGCATCCACATCTCAGCGCGTTCTGCTGCCTTGGGACTATTCGCACAACAGACCGCTACCGCTGAGGCCTCCCCCCGCACCCCCCGGAACGCCCCACGCCGTTTTTCGGAGCTGCATTGTAGGATACCAAAAACCAGTGCGGCACCCAGGTAACATCACCTGGGTGCCGTCCAGAACTCAGCACGTTGTGCTGCCTTGGGACTATTCGCACAAAACACAGCTACTGACCATTGTTGCTTCTTTTTTCAAAAAAATGTTTAAATGTATTTACTGTTTTTGTTGCGTTGTATATATTTATAAGTTATTAAAGTTTTATAATCCTACTACTTTGTTGGAGTGCTATATATTTTTAATGTGATACATAATTGTAAAAACTTTGATGTACAAAGAGGCATCCCTGGAATCTTCCGCTTCAGGCTCGGACCCACACACCCTCACACCCTCACAGTGACAATCCCCTCCCCAAGCACAATACAGGATGGTTATCAGATAGTAGGAACGCCTGTGGTGTGACGGATCTCATCGGGTGGGGGCCTTGATCTACTGTAACTCCTTTGAAGAGGGGTGATTCTTTACAGCTGGGGCCATAAACTACATCTGCAGGGCTATGTGATAGCCTGGGACCGGCCTGGACAATCGAACACAGAGGAAGAAGAGTGTCAGAGGGTGCGGTAGTGAATAGGGTGAAAGGGAGGTGTCGGGCGGGCACAGGGTGTGATTCTCAGAGAAGAACAGCGCAGATGGAAGGAGGTTTCTGGCCCATGGATGAGAGAGAGAGCGGGGGTGACCAGTGCGTGGGGGAGATGCTTGCGAGGGTGGGGAGCCATGCTGACGATCGGCGGCGTGCAGAGAGTGGGTCTGGTCAAGGCATCTAAAATGGCTGCCGTGCTCAACAAAAGTGTGGCATTGCAAAAAAGGCAAGATGGAGCAGACAATGTTTATCAATAAGGATTAATTTATAACAATTATTTTTAACAAAATATTTACTCGCAGTGACAAAATGGCGGTCAACAGTTCCTGATTTCCATCGAATCGAACGTTAACAGACGTCACGCAGCAAAAAAACAAAAACGCTCACGCACTGCCGCTGTAAGACATGTATTAACATATATGAGCCTCCTCAGCCACCCTCAGAAAACATAAGGGGTCAGGATACGTCTCCCGTACCCCCTTTTACCCTGTAATTTAATTAAACCGAAACACAAAATGGCGAATTCCCGTTTCGCTACCAGTTTGCGTCCCGGTTCGCGAACCGGGAAGCGCTTCTACCGTGAAAAATCTATTTTTTTTTATTTTCCCCATGGGACCCTTTAATAACCCCAACATCATTCCTAGGGGGTCAAGAGGGGTCTACCTTGCCCCCTTTCATTAAATTCCCCCTTCGTTTTTCTCCGCCTCTTGTCTCTCGATCCTACCGAGAGACAAGATGGCGGCCGCTCCAGACTGTTTAGAATGTTGACAGACACCGGAGAGCCAATCAGCTTCGCTTCGCAAAGCTCCGTTACGCGAAAAGTACGCGATCTAGTGCGCTATCCAGGACTCTGTCACAGATATATCTGTTTTTTTAAACGTTAATTTCTCAAAATCCACTGGAGCACATATATTGAGACCCAGCAAAGGCACATCGGGCTAACAGTCCCTACAATTTTGCCAAGTTTCGTGTAAATCCATTCAGCCGTTCGAGCTAAAAGTGAGGCCAAACGCTCTAGGGAAATTAACATGGGAAAAACGCGTTTTGGGACCCCCCTTTTTTCTCGGCCCCCCCTTGACGAAACCCTCCCAAATTTTCAGGGGCTAATCGGTAACACAATGTGCCATTTTCCTGAAAATTTCAGCCGATTCCGTCCACAAACGCAAAAGTTATGAGACATAGAATTTTCAAAAGTTCCATAGAGAAAAAATCCTAACTATATATACCTACTGGCGATATATATATATATATTCACTGAAAAAACCATAGGTTATAGACCATATATAGTTAGGGATTAGCATTTACAAAACCTTAATTTACTCACACAAAACCATAGAAATTTGCATATATAGTTAGTTGCAATAACTATATATCGCGCATCCGCAATCCACTGCTGATGATGTCACATATTACATCATTCATGACATGGTCAGTGACATCACTGATGACATCACTGATGACATCATCCAGTGATTGTATGTTTCTGTAAAGTTAAAATATGTCTTACATATTGAAGAATGAGTGGATGTATAAGTGTCTGGATGAAGGATTTAGTAGGTGCGTGACTGACTGTATGAGAGAGTGATTAAATGTGTCTCACTGAGTGCATGGGTTAGTGACTAAACTGTCTTAATTTGTGCATCATTATGTCTGTTGTTCTGTAAACTGCTGCATGTGTTAATCAGTAGCTATATGAGTAACTATATGGGTTATTGATTGGTTGCCCAAGTATTTGTATAGGAGACTGAGTATGTGAGTGGGTGGCTGGGAGGTGTATGACTCTGTGCATAGATGTGTGAGCAGTTGACTCACTAGATGTATAGGTTCAAACGTGCATGTGGAAACAGCTGTATGGGTGGTTGACTGTGTGCATGAGTGTATTGGTGAGTGAATGGATATCTCAGTGCTACATGTCAAAGTAGGTACATATGTAAAACACAGCACATGTGAGAGTTGACATATATAAATAACTGTGCATAAGAGCCAGTGAATGTGTGAGTGGCTGTATGGATCATTGTGAACTTGTATCAGGGATTGTATAAGAGAGTAAATATGTGTTAGTATATGTTTGAATAAGTAAGGTGTGTATAACTGTATAGTTGAGGAAATGGAGGTGTGATTGATTCTTTGCATGACTGACTAGATGTATGAGTAACTCCATGGATGTGTGACAATCTGTGAGTGTCTGTTTACACTGATTGTATCTAAGGCTATATTAGAGTCTGAAGAGGTTCATCGTATTATCACATGAATGATGTTATCAGTGATGTGATCAGTAATGTCAAATGAGATGTCATCAGTGATGTCATCAGTGATGTCATTTGAGATGTCATCAGTGATGTCATCAGTGATGTCATTTGAGATGTCATCAGTGATGTCATCAGTGATGTCATTTAAGATGTCATCAGTGATGTCATCAGTGATGTCACTGACCATGTCATGAATGATGTAATATGTGACATCATCAGCAGTGGATTGCGGGTGCGCGATATATAGTTATTGCAACTAACTATATATGCGAATTTCTATGGTTATGTGCGAGTAAATTAAGGTTTTGTAAGTGCTAATCCCTAACTATATATGGTCTATAACCTATGGTTTTTTCAGTGAATTTCAATGGTTTTTTAATAGCAAATATCAAAAGCTGTCAAATGTCAAGTATGTGATAGGTAAAAACATTTTCGTGTTTATGCACGCTAATGTGCTTTGAACGCTGCCCCCCTCCCCCCCTCTTTTCTCTTAGGAGTACTCTCTCTTTGCAGATAGTGAAGGGTAGTTAACGCAGGCCTTTGCCCCCGTTGTAATCCGTCGTGCCTGCTTCTCTCTCCATTTGATTGATTGTTATCCAAGCATTTACTGTTTTAGAATTGGTTCTCTTTGGTTCATTCTCTATTTACAAACAAGCACAGAGTCGCAATACTCTGTTTAGTCTTTGCAGATAGTGAAAAATCGTTTAAAAAAACAAAAGGAATCGAGCAAAATCAGTAGGCCACTAATGGGATCTCTTTTTGACCTCGCTAAAATAGAAACATTAACAACAACCCCTCATGAGAAATACGAAACTAGTGAGATGAACTGAGCTCCACACCATGATGGCTGCAAGACAGCTCGGCTCCGCCACCCACCCCACCCAAAATAACGACAAACCCTATGCAAATATTATAAATATATACAACACACCAGCAAAGTAACAGGGTAAAACATTTGGCATCCTGTCACAGAATATCACCCTAAAACATGGAATCTCCCAAACACCAGATTGAGTTGAACCCCACAGTAGGCCTTATTTCTTCAGGGCCTCGGAATTTCTTTTGCTTTGCTCATGGAAATTGTGGGATATAGGAGAGATAAGGTGTCACCATTAAGAAAGGATAGTATTTAAATTTGCATATCAATTATGTTAATTCTTTTAGACATATGATATGCTAGCTTGAACTTATAATTTACATTTGAAGCCGAATTCAACAGCTTAAGTAAGTATGTTTTCGTAGTTATAACTTTAAAGGGTGATCTAGCAAGCTGTAAAGATTTTCTAAAACAGTGGAGAGTATTTAGTTTTTTAATGTACATGTTTATGAAACGATTACACAAATGAAACATTTGTGAGTTTTAAATTTCCGGAGAAGTATAATTCACCAATAGCTTTCTCTGTAGATGTTTTTCCATTAACAATCCCAGTTCCATCACCCGTCCAGGATATCACTACTGTTAGTTGTCATTGTTGCTTCTGTTTTAATAAAAAATGTTTTAAGGTGTTTACTGTTTTTATTGCGATGTATATATTTATAAGTTATTAAAGTGTTATAATCCTACTAATTTTTTATCGATGATTGCTCTTTGAGATATTCCCTGTCTACAAACAGAGAAGAATAGGAATATTCTGTCTCCCTTTGCAGATAGTGAAGGATAGGTATTGCGGACTTTTGTCCCCCGTTGGAATCCGTCATGCCTGTTTTTCTCCCCACTGATTGATTGATTGGCTGGACATTTATTGTTCAAGGAATAGTTCTTTCGAGGTATTCTCTGTTTGCAAATAACGTGGAATAGAAATATTCTGTTAGTCTTTGCAAGTAGTGAAGGGTGGGTAATGCGGACCTTTGTCCCCCGTTGTAATCTGTCATGCCCATCTACTCCCCACTGATTGATAAACTAGTTCCACCCGGACCATTTATTAGAGGTACATCATCTGGCTCAACCGGAGGGTACCCCTAATTAAGAAGACATATGTAAAATACGAAGTAATCACTGTATCCTGTTAAACAGAAACTTTAGCATGAAACACACTTGAAAAGGAAGGGAAAGAAATCGAACAAAATCAGTAGGCCACTGATGAGTTTTTGACTTCGCTAGAAATAAGAAACATGAAAGTGGTGAGAGAAGCCAAGCTTGACGTTACGGCAGCCACGAGGTAGCTAGGCTCCGCCACCCCCCCCCACTGCTCAAAGCATGTCTGTCCCACCGCCCGCCACGCCCAATAACGGTAACATGAAATAGATACAAATCAGCAGATACCTACCCCCATTCCGGAAACTCACCGAAGTGCAACAGGTCCACGGTTACGCCCATCCGGAAGAAGAGGCCTCGACACGTGCAGGGCGGGGCCCGACTAGCCGCCATCAGCTGAGAAAGTCGTGGAATGGTCGGCCCGGAATGTACTGGTCCTCCCATCCTCTTCTGGCGCCCTGCAGGCCACGGGGGGGGGATGTCTTGCACATGCCACCGACCCCCCCCTCGTATCTCCTGGTCTGGCCCCGGCTTGGTATGAGCTCTCCGTTCGGCCCTGAAGCGGCGCCCTGCAGGCCACGGGGGGAATGTCTTGCCTCTGCCTCTGACCCCCCCCTCTTCTTTCTTCAATAATGGCTGCGACAACAGTGGGGGGATGTCTTGCACATGCCACCGACCCCCCCCTCCCCTCATATCTCCTGGTCTGGCCCCGGCTTGGTATGAGCTCCCCGTTCGGCCCTGAAGCGGCGCCCTGCAGGCCACGGGGGGATGTCTTGCCTCTGCCTCCGACCCCCCCCCTCTTCTTTCTTCAATAATGGCTGCGACAATGGTGGGGGGGATGTCTTGCACATACCTCCGTCCCCCCCTCTTATCGCCTGGTCCGGACATCACGGATATCAACGCCAGGTGTCGGCGTGGGGTGCGCTGGGAGGGAGAGGCGGCGCGAACGAGCCTCTCCCACCCTCCCAGGTGGGGGCCCCTCAGCTGCACCCCCAACGCTCCACTCACCCAACAAAAGGTCTTGTCCACTATTGCGAGGCAATGATGCTCCGCTCACCCAGCGGGGGTCTCGTCCACTGTTGCGGTGCAACGGCGCTTCTGAGTTCAGCTAGAAAATGAGTCCTGCGTCCAAAAACGTTCTCCTCGACTTTGAAGATTCTATAAGAGCCACGGGGGCCCCCGACCCCCGCAGACACCCCCGATGGGGAATGACTGCCATGATCACCCACAGAACGACCACGACGTAGCCGCGGGACGTCGGCGCGCTCATGCCGGCGCCGGCCTCAGTCTTGAAATGACCAAAATCCTGCAAGACTACCAACTTGATCAGTTCCGGTGGGACACCAGTATGACCCGGTAGGAGAGATTGTTGCCTCCCACCCCACTTTCACTGATGGTTCATGTCGCCAGTCCCCTCTGCTACCCTTCAACGAAAACTTTTGGACTGCCGAAAGAGGTCCCGGTCCAACCACGAGTTGGTGGAGACATTTTGACTATACTTGGACCTTCCAGACCTCACCCAAAATGGCGCCGGTACAAATGAAACTCTCAACTCCATGTTGTGCCTCGATTGCTCAGCCTTGATATCATGAAATATGTATGCAGTTTTTAGCACATGAATTGATATGGGATAAGACTGATTATATGTTCGGACAATGAATTGATCCGGGATGGGTATTGATTATACGTTCGAACAATGAATTGACATGGGACGGGTACTGATTACACGTTCGGAAAATGAATTGATATTAAGTTCTAATGCATCATTGATTACTGTATTTATTGAAGGTTCGAATTGTCGACACTTTTGGTACTTGCTCACAATGAATTATCGATATGATTTTGTTGCACTTGTCACACTTTTTACTATGAAATCAACGACCACTTACTCTGTTATGTTTTCGACAAATAAATACCCCCCCCCCCCATTTACAGTTCCAGCCTGCTCCGTGGCCGGCCCACGGGGTTGTAGGCCCGTATTTGTGTACCAACATTTTTATTAAAGGTTTTTGAAAAAGCAAACATAGTTGTAACGCGTAGATTGGTAAGTTTCGAATAAATGGCCACTGTTTCCGATATAAAAAAAATAATTCAAAAAGCAGGTGAAATGAAGCAGCTCCATTAGTTAAGGGTTAAAAAGTATAGTACGCAGAAACATTGCAAATATGAATGGTCCAGGTTTGTTGTATGTGTTTTTCATTTTTGTACAGCATAAAGCAATCGATAAAGATCCTGGTATTTAGCCTCTACTTTATATGCTACCTGTATCAGGGAAGTTGTTTTAAATGCCCCTAAGCCACCCCGAAGGAATGTCACCTGGCCCCCCTAGTACGAACGAAAACGACCCCGTACCACTGTAGGTTATCTCTCTTCCTCAAAGGAGAGCATGAGCTCGCCCCCACTTTACACCGACTGCCCTTTGTTTTGACCCTCCCCTGCACACGATCCGTAATGCCACACTTGGGCGACCTATGCTATCCACAGGCCTCCGATAATTATCTCTCCCACATTACCGGTCCCCCCTGGGCTTAAACGCCAAGATGGTAGGGACTGCATCCCGTGGAGATAGGCCGAGTATGTAGTAAGTAAAAGCCTTTTCGGGTTTATGCGCGCTGATGTGTTTTAAACGCTGCCCCCGCCCCTTCTTTTTCCCTCTTTTCTGCAGGTCACTTCGGAACGTCGATTAAAGTACGGAAAAATGGTGACTTAACGGCCGATGGGATGGGAAAAAGGGTTTGAATGTGGTGCCAATACACGACGAGCAAACAATCACTATGTCTCTTTCTGAACCCAGCGCTTGGGAGGGCAGCCTGAAGCAGAAACTTGACGGGTTATTACAGGATGACAAAATATGACTTCGCTTGGCACCCCGAATAATACAACCAAGAATAACGTGCACCAATTAATAAATTCCTACGTTTAACTAAATAGGGAAAGTTTAAGGAATATTCCGAGGTGAGGTTTACCCAAGTACCCTCCGTCTGGAGGACTAGGAATGTTGCCAATGTTTAAGATTTACCACCTCCTTCTCGCACCCTCATAGACATGAAACTCAAAGCTGCCCCATTGTTCTCCCGACTGACACCTACCGCTGCCTGAGCCTGGAAACCCATTCGCTAAAAATTATTCGAAGATCCCCCCTGAGTATTAGCCCGACCAGGTTAGTTCCCGACCAATTTGCAAAGGTGTAAGTATTTGCAACCAAAGCCACCAGATGTCACCGGAGAGAAAGTCAGAACATGATTCTATAATGTGTCGGAACCTTTTCTTGATTGACCCCGACTAAGTATTATGCCGATCTCTAGGCTTGTATGTATAACCCAGCAAATATAAACTCATATGTACTACATCTCGTCTATTGCATCGAATGTACCTGGTTATACGCAATCCGCCAGTATTTACAAATGTCTTTCCATTGACCCCACATGGCTATATGTACACCCCGTCAGTTGGGGAAAACACGGAAATGAACTAACTTATGTTAAAAAGCGGCGACTGTTGAAAATGGCAATGTATATGTACATAAGATGGGGGGAGGTTTATGGCCCATGCATGAGAGAGAAAGCGTGGGTGACCAGTGCATGGGGAAGATGCTTGCGAGGGTGGGGAGCCATGCTGAGGATCGGCGGCGTGCAGAGAGTGGGTCTGGTCAAGGCATCTAAAATGGCTGCCGTGCACGACAAAAGTGTGGCATTGGAAAAAAAGCAACATGGCGCAGACAATGTTTATCAATACGGATTAATTTATAACAATTATTTTTAACAATATATTTACTCGCACTGACAAAATGGCGGTCAACACTTCCTGATTTCCTTCGAATCGAACGTTAACAGACGTCACGCAGCGAAAAAAAAAAAAAACGCTCACGCGCAGCCGCTGGAAGACAAGTATCAACATATATGAGCCTCCTCAACCACCCTCAGAAAACAGAGGGGGTCAGGATACGTCTTCCGTACCCCCTTATACCCATTTCTCACATTGTTTTTCCTCCATCTTGTAATTTAATTAAAACGAAACACGAAATGGCGAATTCCCGTTTCGTGTCCCGATTCGCTACCCAGTTCCCGAACCGGAAAGCGCTTCTTCCGCAAAAAAAATAAAAAAATTTATTTGCCCCACGGGACCCTTTAATAACCCCAACATCATTCCTAGGGGGTCAAGAAGGGTCTACCTTTCCCCCTTTCATTAAATTCTCCCTTCGTTTTTCTCCTCTTCTTGTCTCTCGATCCTACCGAGAGACAAGATGGAGGCCGCACCGGACTGTTTAGAATGTTGACAGACACCGGAGAGCCAATCAGCTTCGCTTCGCAAAGCTCCGTTACGCGAAAAGTACGCGATCTGGAGCGCTATCCGGGACGCTGTCACAGATATATCTGTTTTTTTAAACGTTAATTTCTCAAAATCCACTGGAGCACATATATTGAGACCCAGCAAAGGCACATCGGGCTAACAGTCCCTACAATTTTGCCAAGTTTTGTGTAAATCCATTCAGCCGTTCGAGCTAAAAGTGAGGCCAAACGCCCTATGGAAAAATGAATGGGAAAAACGCGTTTTGGGACCCCCCTTTTTTCTCGGCCCCCCCTTGACGAAACCCCCCCAAATTTTCAGGGGCTGATCAAAAACAAAATGTGCCATTTTCCTGAAAATGTCAGCCGATTCCGTCCACAAACGCAAAAGTTATTAGACATAGAATTTTCAAAAGTTACATAGAGAAAAAATCCTAACTATATATACCTAATGGCGACCGCCAGTAGGTAATATATATATATATATATATATATATATATATATATATATATATATATATATATATATTACCTACTGGCGGTCGCCAGTAGGTAGTTATAGTTAGGATTTTTTTCAATGCAAAATCTCAAAATTCTATTGCGAATAACTTTGGCACCGGTTGACGAATCTGCCTGAAAATTTCCTCAAATTTGCCTCGCGGAGGTTTTGGTCCTTCCTTGAAAGTTTGGGGGGATTCGTTAAGTGGGGGCCGAGATAAAAGGGGGGTCCCAAAACGTGTTTTCCCCATGTTAATTTTCATAGGGCGGTCAAACTCACTTTTAGCCCGAACGGCTGAATGGATTTCCACCAAACTTGGCAAAATTGTAGGGACTGGTAGCCCGATGTGCCTTTGCTATGTCTCAAGATATGTGCTCCAGTGGATTTTGAGTAATTTAGGTTAAAAAATATATATATATCTATAGCCGCGCTCCGGTACGCGGACCGGGGAGCGCTTCGGGCACACTACGCGACTTGCGCGCGGAAAGCTGATTGGCTCTCGGGTGTCTGTCAACATTCCAAACAGTCCGGAGCAGCCACCATCTTGTGTCTCGGTAGGATCGAGACACAAGAGGTGGCAAAAACAAAGGGGGAAATGACCAAAAGGGGGCAGAGTAGACCCCGCCTGACCCCCTAGGTTTGATGTGGGGGCCATATAAGGGCCCCGCGGGGCAAAACATTTTTTTTAATTTTTTTTCGATTTGCGCGGGGGAGCGCGCGGTACGCGCACCGGGGAGCGGACCGGGGAGCGTACCATTGGGAAAAAAGAATGACAGAGTTTTTAAAAAATGTAGCCTTTTTTTATAAATTGGAGGTAGTTCTGAAAAGAACTTTTTTCTTTCTTCTTTTTTCTTTTTTTAGAACAAAAAAAAAACAGGGAATGGAAACTGCTCAACAGGAGCAAAAAAACCAAAAAAAATTAGGGCTGGGAACGGCAGCGATGGTTCTCCAATGCTCGAACCATGAGCAGAACACTTTGCTCCCCAAAGGTAAGTAGTTTAGTTTAGTTTAGTTTAAAGGGGTTTATAAAGCGCATGGTGACGCCTCCCGGCGTGTCCCCGCGCTGTGGAGAAGAGCAAGCAAGAGCAGAGAGGGGAGTGCCATTATGAGGTGAAAAGAAAGGTTTTTAACAACTTTCTAAAAGAGGCCTCTTTAGTCTCTAGCCTAATGTTCGTAGGAAGGAGATTCCAGTGCTTGGCTGCCAGAGTGCGGAAGGATCTGCCTCCCATTCTAGCTTTTCTGGGGCGTGATGTTCTAAGCAGGCCCATTCCTTTCGATCTTAAGGATCTATTCGGTTCATACAGGGATGCCAAATCTGACATATAAGACGGCGCTTTTTGGTGGATTATCCTGTGGCACCATAGTATAGCTTTAAAAACAATCCTCTTGCTAATAGGTAGCCAATGGAGGGCTGCCAGAGAGGGGCTCGAAGGGGCTCTGCGAGGCAGCCTTAACACCAAACGTGCTGCAGAATTTTGTAGAACCTGTAGTCTCTTGATGTTTTTGGCAGATGTGCCCAGAAGCAACACATTCCCGTAATCGATCTGGGATGTGATTAGAGCCTGTGTCATGGTGCGTCTAGAATTCAGAGGCAGCAAGTCAAGGGTGCGGTTGAGCGTTTTCATTACTCCAAAACATTTGCCTACTGTTTTCTTGACGTGGCTGTCAAAAGATAGCTTGTTGTCTACCCAGACACCTAGATTTTTTGCTTCCCGGTTGGGAGTAGGCAAAGGACCCAGGCAGTTGGGCCACCATTCTTTTGTCCATTTTGCCTCATTGCCCCCGATTATAAGAATCTCTGTCTTAGTGCCATTTAGTTTTAGGCAGTGCTCTGTCATCCAAGTGGCCAGCTTACTCATGCAAGCATTAAAGTTGTCTGCTTCCATTGAGGGGGCTTGTGACAGAGATATTAGAAGTTGCGTGTCGTCGGCGTAAGAGACAAGCTCTACGCCGAACAATTGTACAACTTCTGCCAGGGGAGCCATGTATAAATTGAACAGGGTGGGACTCAGGGCAGAGCCCTGAGGCACCCCCTGTTCCAGCATCATGCTGTCTGAGAGAAAAGTCCCTCTCTGAACCTGAAAGCTCCTGTTAGTCAAAAAGGCTTTCAGCCATCCCAGTGCCTTATTGGTTACTCCCGCTTTGTTTAGACACTGTAGCAGGATGGAATGCGCTACAGTGTCAAACGCGGCACTGAGGTCCAACATGATGAGAGCCATGGTCTTACCCTCGTCCGCTCCTTCCCGTAGGGTTTCAGTAGCCCTCAGGAGTGCTGTCTCTGTGGAAAAATTAGATCTAAACCCCGATAGGGATTTATGAAAAATATTATAGACTTCTAAATGGTCCATGAGTTGGGCATTAGCAATTTTCTCAGCTAGCTTTGCAAGGTAAGGTAACAGAGATATTGGACGTAGATTGTCTAGTATGTCTTGACTTATGTTCGGCTTTTTTTTAATCAGTAGTACAACAGCTTGTTTCCATTCCATAGGCAGGCTAGCTGAGTAAAAGGAGACTTGAAGCAGATGTCTAAAATGAGGTTCTAGTACAGGAAAAGCTTCCGCTAGAATTTTAGGAGGCGCAGGGTCCCGGGGAGATCCTGATTTGATTTTTTTGCACATTTTGGCCAGTACTTCATAGGGAGGAACTTCAAATGAGCCTAGGCACTCCGGAGTGCTTACGAGATTGGCATTTTCAACAAAATCGGTTGCCGACTTTATATTATTGGAAAAACTAGCATAGATGTTTGTAATCTTTCCTGAGAAGTATTGGGCAATTTTGTTACAGGTTTCCACCGAGTCGTTTTGGGAGGAGGGATTCGCATCCACTATGGAGATTTCTTTATAAATTTGGTAAAGTTCCTTAGAGGAGTTATCTGCTTCCATAATGCGAGTATGGTAATGAGCTGCCTTAGACAGACGTATGGTTTTGTTGTATTCTCTTTGCGCTGTCTTGTACTGGGCTTTAATTTCTGGGCAGTATTTTTGGCGCCAAGCTCTTTCAAGCTTTTTACAAGCTGTCTTCATGGTTTGAAGTTCTTGACTGAACCAGGGAGCAGCTTTTTTTGTTCTCCTGTCTTTGGTCGTGGTGCGAATTGGGGCAGTGATGTCAAGGGCCTTGGTGACAACATTATGTATATGCTTATTGGCTGTCTCGCAATCATTCCCTCTAGGAGGTCCTACATCCTGGACAATTTTAGTAAAGGATTCTAATGAGAAATTTTTCCATTTTCTGCGTTTATATCGTATGGACTGATGACGATATTGTTCAGTTCTGTCTAGTTGAATAGTGATGGGGATGATGTAATGATCCGACCAAGGTATAGGTTGAGGAGCTGAAGTTTGAGCTCCATGCCAATTGCCAAAAACAGGGTCTAATAAGTGCCCTAATTGATGTGACGGTTCCTTGTTTTTTAATTCCAGCTGTATCGAGAGTAGCTCAGCTTGAATATCAGTAGCTATCAGTGTCTAAGGGGTCTTCAAAGTGGGCATTAAGATCCCCTAGCACTAGTAAACGAGATTTCCTTAGTGCTAGGTGGGTTATGGCTTCCATAAGGGTGGAAGTAAAGTCATATAACCTGCCAGGTGGTCGATATATCAGGATGCCCGATATAGAGTGATTGGGGCCGGTGTTAATAGTGAATGAGCCCGCTTCACTGTGGTCTACCGAGATGGGAGATATCGTGCATACTAGAGGGGCTTTCGTAGCGATGGCGATGCCACCACCTCGACCGTCTTTCCTATCCAATCTGGAAAGAGCGTATCCAGGGGGGAGGGCTTGAATAATATCCGGGTCGGAGTATTCATCCAGCCAAGTTTCCGTCAAGAATATTATGTTAAGGTTCTGATCCTCGAGTAAATGGAAGATTTCTATACAATACTTACGCAGAGATCTGCAATTAAGCAAGGCTGCTTTGATGGTATGACCCGTGTTAGTTGCTGGGACATGGCTGACAGGAGCAAAACTGCATAGGGTGCATTTATTTAGTGACAGGGCATGCAGAGAATGTTTGCAGCCTGCTGGCGTGTCAGGTTGCAGGGCAAGCAATTCCTGTCTGCCATACCTGATAGTGGTAGTCGTGGGAAAGCCAGGGATTATGGCCCCGCGCCCCGTCCGGCCGCGGACGGGCGCAGACGGGCTGGACTTTGGCTCGACTTCGGCGCGCTACCGGCGCGCCCGCTGCACGCGTCCGCTGCGCGGTCGCGGTCCTACACACATTTATAGATGAGGTAGGGGCAACTAGAGCGCTGACCTTTCGTCCTGAGCCCGGAAGTGTTGGGATCCTCCTCCACCCTCCGCAACAAACGCCCAGCAAGGACGCGGCGGACCGGGGCGGGAGTTCTACAAATACAACCCAATCTGTGAGTTTACATTATCCTACAAGGTGAGGTAGCCTTTTTAAAAATGCACAGTCAATTTAACACCAAAATACACAAAAGATAAAATTAGCTGATCACAGTATCTTCATTTCAGGACGCCTTTGTTAAATGCAAGCTGAATGTTCGGAACCAGCTCTTGTGAACTCCCCCTCACCGATGTTGTTGGTCCTCCTGTTGATGTAGAGGCCCCATCACTGGGAACCTCTTCTGCCAGAGCCCTGACACTTTCCCGGGCAAAATTCTGGGGGGGCCCCCTCTCCACATGGCGAAGCATTGTGGAGTCCCCAAAAGAATATTTCTTAGTGGGGTCACCCCATGACAGAACTGTGTGACAGATCCTGCACTCCACTTTTGGAGCATTGACCTTCTTCTGGTCATCAGGTATGGAAAAAAAATTCCAAATGAAATGCTCTTTGACCTTCGGCTGAGAAGGCTCTTATTCAATGAAATCATTGGAGTCATCTTCACTGCTGGATTGTCTGGCAGCCATGATTATCCAAGATATCCTACAAAGAACCGAGAGCAAAAAGGCAGGTCTTTCAGTCACAAAAATGAAAGAAGAAGTGAAGGAAATGGGTGGGGATTTCATTCTTTGTAAAAAAAAGTGTTAGCAACCAATGAAAAGTGTTATTTTAAGGTCACATGACTTGACATGCTGACGCTGCGCGCACCAAAGCACTTCCGGGGGCTCTTACGCGGTGCGAACGTAGGCGCTTCCGGGGTGCATACGCGGCGCGAACGTAGGCGCTTCTGGAGGGGCTTACGCGGCGCGCCTAAGTGACGTTTTGATAGTTTCACGGAAATGCAAAATTATTTTCATTTCCTTATTCAAAAAAACTGCTTTTATATGTATGGTACTAAATGTCTTGCGTTATTATTTACTTTTCATTCATATTTTTTTCACGAACGCAAGTAGCGCTCTGGGTGCGCTTTCCGGAGAGCTTACCGGTGCACGGACCCAGAGCGCCCCAGGAAAAAATGATTAAAAAAAATATTTAAAAAATATTATTATAAAAAAATAATACTATTTAATCCTCACACAAAACAGCAAATTAAAAAAAAATCGTAGGTTACAAACTCGATATTGAAAGGAATTAGCATTTAAAAAACCTAGTAAATTCACTGAAAAAACCATAGGTTTCACACCAGTTATAGTCAGGAATTAGCATTTAAAAAACCTATTAAATTCACTGAAAAAACCATAGGTTTCACACCAGTTATAGTTAGCTGGAAATTTTACTGACATAAAACCATTGAAATTCCCACGTTATAGTTAGTTGGACTCACTCTAACTTGTGCGCCTGCAATGCACTGCTGATGACGTCACATATTACATCACTCATGACATGGTCAGTGACATCACTCATGACATCACTGATGACATCATCCTTGTGACAGACTGACAGACCTCCTTTCAGTGTAATGTAACCCTTGAAACACATATACAAAAATAGAATTAACATTTAAAAAAAAAAAAAGATACCCCTACCAGTTACAACAACCAATTCAGTAATTCCACCATCTATATACACATCCACTCATTCATCAACAGTTCTATATAGTCACTCATACATATACTCACTCATCATATGTAGTGATACACCTATACATCCTGTTACGGACCCACAGTCATCTAAAAGTTACTCACAGACATACTCACACATGCAAATAAACTATCGAACATCCATTTATTTGCATATACAACTATACACACACTACCACCTTACTTCTAAGGAAACTTACACATACTTACTCTCTTAAACAATCACTTATAGAAACACATACTTATTTAAACAGGAACTCTTACAATGTCTCACTCTCACACATACTCACTTATATATATCAATACTCACATATACTAGATTAAAACATATGTCGTTACTGATAAAGACACTAGTGAGACAGTCATTCACTCAGTAACACACACATACACACACTCATCAACCCATACAGTCCTGCACATATGCTGTCTTCAAAACACATACAAACAGTGAGTCAGTCACCAACCCATGCAGCCACTTATACACAAAGTGAAACACTGATACATATATTTCAATATTTAAAAGTTACTCGCTAATATATGTATTCACTAAGATACACTCAATAAGCCAGTTAACCAATCATTTTTTTTTAAATCCTTTTAAATATACATATATAAAACATATATATTTTTAAAAAAGACACACATTCACTCGATGGTGTCATCAGTGATGTCATGAGTGATGTCACTGACCATGTCATGAGTGATGTAATATGTGACGTCATCAGCAGTGCATTGCAGGCGCGCAAGTTATAGTGAGTCCAACTAACTATAACATGGGAATTTCAATGGTTTTATGTCAGTAAAATTTCCAGCTAACTCTAACTGGTGTGAAACCTATGGTTTTTTCAGAGAATATATATATGCAATTGAGCGCAAAACACTTCTAATGCCCAAAATTCCTGTAAGCCCGAATGATGAAAATACTGTGCGGCTCATCACTAACTACAGTGTACAGGAACATAAAATCAGGAACATCATCACGTCTGAATGGCCTATAATCCTCACGGATGTCATTCTGGGACCTATACTTCCTAGAAGTCCAAACATCACATTCAGAAGATCCCCCAGTATGCGTGATGCATTAGATAGATCTATGCCCGAAGAACCGCCAAAAAAGACTCTAACCACCAAGACAGGATTCTTTCGGTGCACCTCGTGTAGAGCTTGCACGTTTGCTAAGAATAGTACCCACTACTATACAGCATTTTCTTCCACACCTGTACCTATTCGTGAACACCTCACTTGTAGATCTGAATTTGTGGTATACAAATTGAAGTGCACATGCAACCTGGAGTACATCGGAAGTACCAAACTTCCGGTACACCAGAGAATATTGCAACACATCCGTGCAATTGTTAATAGCGACAATAACTATCCAGTCGCGCGGCACTTTTGAGCTGTTCATGATAAAAAACTGAGAGATCTTGAATATACAGTTTTGTGCTCCGTACCTCAACCCGGACGGGGAGGTGACAGAATGAAACTTCTTCGGCAGAAAGAATCAAATTTAATTTTGTCCTTAGACACTAAGGCTCCAAACGGTTTAAATCTGACCGAAGATTTGAGCAATTTCTTATAAACTGTATGTGGTCAGTGTGAGTTAATTTCACTTTTTGAACTTTATATGTGAGTTATCTGATGTGGTGTAGACTTACACAGAGCGGTCGGCCGGCTGGTCAACCCTCATTTGTATATACTTTGTTTAGGTGTTCATTACTCTGATTATATTATAATTTGTAATGTGTGAAATTATACACCTGACTGTATATTTGTTAGTGACGTTTCTATGCGTGCCCTGTCAGGGCAATTCTTGTCCTCAGCTGTGACTAGTTTACAGACTTTCTTTCCCTCTTATTTTTATGCTGTCACCATTTATTTTCTTAAGTTTTGTTGTGCTTTCTCCTACACGTTGTGTTTCATTATTTATTTTCATTTTTAAAGTATTATACACCTTTCTATTCTTATTTATTTTTTCTATTGTGATTTCTTGGGCTCTGGTTTGATTTAGGAATTGGAATGATATCCTTCTTTACTTGTTGTGATTCCTAGTTACTCATTGGTTGTTGAGTATTGCATTATTACTTTCTGGCATTAGGTCAGCAGGATCAGTATGTTTTTGGCACTATGTCATCATTTTGCAAGTTGTAATTTATAATAACAGTGTAACCTTATTTTGGTTTAGACACTTGCCGTCACTGTTATTTGTAAATACAGTATCTTTCTAATGTTTCACTCCATTGCATATAATATCCACTCGCAAAACAAACAGTTTTTCCTGTTTTGCGTAAATGTTTGTCACTATGCAAGCCTAAGCATTCATTATGTTTTATATAACGTTATTTTGTTTCCATATCATTTGTTGCAACTTTAGTCCTTCCTTTGTTACTATGAACTGGAGAAGGCGTATGTTATCAGTGGTGGTCATTGAAGCCCTTTGTTTATGTTTAGTATTTAAACATTGCTTTGTTTTCGGCGCATTGTGTGATCAAGCTCTCTCGTAGAGCGAAACGCGTCATTTCTATTAAATACGTTTTCCCTGTCACCCATTGTGGTTCTACTTTTGTGAAGGCTCCATTGGATTGCTGGTTGCGAGGTTTTGCGAGGTCCCGACCGTTGGTTCCTGCACCTTTAGGAACCTGGACTGTTTACTTCATATATATATATATATATATATATATTCACTCCTAAGGTTCCACTCGTCTCAAAGAACCACTCGGACACCTCAAGTGCTTCAGCTTGGTTTAATTCAACAACAGGAAAAACGACGCGTTTCGGGGATGAACCCTTGATCACGCTCGTAGTTACAAAGTGCCACCATGTTTAAATACATTTAGATAAACAACACCTCACGTGATTTTAGTCATCAACTGTGGCGGCCATCTTATAACATGCAAATTCAGCATGATTCCATGCAATCTAACAAGTCCTGGTAAGTGACATTATTTTCTAATAATGTCAGCGTGTTATATCCTGTGAGTAATAAAATACTACAAGGAAAAGCGAATTAATTCCTGCTACATTTGGATATTGACAAAATTTTCAAAGTCTCGCCCAAGTGGGCTGGCAGAAAGTTAAAGTCTCGCCCCAGTGGGCTAGTTACCAGTTCATATGTCATCTACATTCAAGCATATTATTTACATGTTCATGAAACTTTAGGCCTTGATCTTCTAACCATCAGTTGTCCTTATAAGTGATAGTGCCCATAATCAATCTAGAAATAAAAGATTAAAAACATGATATAAATACTTTTGTAGCAGACTGTATTCAGACAAAGAAACGTATCAATCATTCATGTAAATGAATTGCCAGCTCTTCACTAATATTCAGCCCATTAGGGGCAAGGCTTTCGAGCTCAACAATGTATCTCGATTCCAATTTGCGCATTGACAATTCTCGATTCCCACCTCTCATACCCAGATCGACACTGTCAATCACCACCAATCGCACCTGATTCTCATCACTGTAATGAAATTCTGCAAAGTGACGAGAAACAGGATACTGCTTGGTCTTGTTTTTGATAGCTCTTAAGTGCTCCAGCACACGCTTTTTTGCCTCATGTTTCGTGCTGCCTATATACCATTTCTGACAAGGACAAATAAGTACATATATACAGTATGTGGTGGTACAAGTCAGATTCTTTTTTATCACAAATTCTCTATTGAGATTAGGTATAGGCAGAGTCTGGCAATCTGTGCTATTCTTGCAGGCTTTACATTTTTTACAGCAGCGAAAACCAGCCGGTCTTCTAGTATTGGACACATCCCTTGATCTTACATGGTTGTGACTTAATTCATCTTTTAAGCTCTTACTTTTTTTGAAAGTAATCTGAGGATTACTGCTCAAATTAGTACTTAAGTGAGTGTCAGTTAACAACACATGCCAGTGTTTTTTTAAAATGTGTCTTACACTGTTTGCCTGCCCTGAAAAAGTGGTGATGAATCTCACAGTGTCTGCATCTTTATTTTCTTGCACTTTAGGATACAGTAAGTCATTTCTTTGTAACGATTTGACCCTGAGTTTCGCTTTGTTGATGATATTTTTACTATAACCTCTCTCAAGGAATCTTTTACACATAACTTCTTGTTCAATTTCAAAAGATGAGTCATCGCTACAGTTTCTTTTAGCCCGCAGCAATTCCCCATAGGGGATACTGCGTATCAAATTGGAGGGGTGGCTGCTGTCAGCATACAGGATACTGTTCCCGGCTGTATATATATATATATATATATATATATATATATATATATATATATAATACAGGCTCCTCCTCAGATCTCACAGCGCTACGAACACAGCGCACGCCGGCAAACGGGGGAGACGGACCACAGGAATCAGCAAAAGGTAGTTTATTACAGCAACACCAACCACAGAGAACAGCTACCCATTTCAGGCTACACGCCCTTGTTCACGCTGTAACATTGCCACAAATGAAATGCTATTTTATATTTGCTTAATTATGTTGACACCCACTTCTAGTGACATCCCAAATCACGTGATGTGAAATAAAAAGTGAAAAAATACTATTGCTTGTAGTTTAAGCAGCAAGAAATTTGGTACAAATGGAGCTATAACATATTACAGGATAAATCCCAATATAGCAACCTATGAAACAAAATTGACAAAACATTATGACATACATTTTTTAAATAAATGTCAAAACAACATCTAACTATTATTACATATGTAAATCAGGTTTGATGAATAATAACTGTATAAATACAATTTTATAGCTGTAACTTAAGACTCTAAAACTAGGAGGGTCTTAAATACATATCGTACATGTCAGGAATTATTCAACAGTTATAATCTTCATGTGCAAAAATACAAGCAAGCAGCAATAAAGTGGAAAAAAGTGCAATAAAGTTGTGCAGATATATGTGCAAAGTAAGCAGCAAGAAAAGTGCAGTACTAACGAGATCAAGAGACAACATCAAATTTATATTAGGAGCTTATCAAATCCCTGAGATATAATCGCTATATAATGTAAAATATCCATGATTTTCATATATCTCTTAAAAACAATCAGTATCAAAAAATGTCTAAAAAAGTATCTAAAGGTATCAAAAAGTTAAAACCCACAACCTAAAAATATCTATAAATATATATAAAATTAATATATTTACACACCGAACATTTGATACACATAAGATATCACTTCAGTATTGTAAACAATTCTCGAAAAAAAAAAAATATATATAAATGTATATACATACTATATAGAAATATAATACTGCAAATATATAAATCAAGGAATAACACAGTCATCACAATAAATGTTGGAATAAATAGAGAAATATACAGGTTAATTGCAAAAAGACAGAATAGTCACGTAACGATTAGACTGGCCATAAAACATATCATGATCCCCTAACCCACTCGACCTTCAATAGGGAACCTAACTGACAGGGAGTATATAGAATAGGGTACAGAGGACTATGTGTACAATATGTCCAGACTTTACAAAAAGTGATGTAATTCATCTAAATTATTTATTCCATTAGGCCAGCGGCTATCAAATTCAAGTATCATTCTAGTTTCAAGCTGTCTTAATAGAGTTTCTCGGTCACCTCCTCTTTTTAATGGCAATATCGCCCCCACTACGAAGTATTTTAAGCAGGACAGGTCATTATTATGAACTCTCCTAAAGTGGCGGGCAATCGGATAAGCCGGACCATTATGTAAAATGGCCCGAAGATGTTGTAATATCCTGACATGCACCTGAAGTTTGGTACTACCTATGTACTTTAGGCCACAGGTGCATGTCAGGACATAAACGGCATGATCCGTTTTGCAATTGTAATTGCCATTAATGGGTCTAGGGACAGCACAAAAAGGGGTGGACTAATGGGTGGTGTTGATGCCAAATTTACAGGCACGACAGCTAGAACACTTGAAGAAGCCTTTGGAAGGTTAAAGCCAAGGAATTTTGGCTTTAAGTTCTGGAGCAGATTTGTCTAATATGGTACCCATACTCTTTGCCCGTCTGAATGTGATGGTGGGGTTATTAGGTAGCTTGTGATTTAACACAGGGTCACTTAGAATGATAGGCCAATTCTTTTTCATTATAGCTTTTAACTTTCTGTCTTCACTGCTGTAGGTGGTTATCATGCGAGGACTATCTTCTCTAAGCTCAGAGGGTCCCTCCAATATCGGTGTATTAGTTGGGTTAGGGAACAAACTTTCTCTGGTTCTAGATTTTGCTTTGTCAATAGCCTGACTGAGGGTAACCTCAGAATAACCTCTAGCTCCGAGTCGTGTCAACATATCCTTGAGACAAGACTCAAAATCATCAGGCGAGCTACAAATCCTCTTGATTCTTAAAATCTCCCCATACGGAATGCTAGCAATAGTGTGTTTGGGATGCCTACTAGACGCATGGAGTGTAGCATTCCCTGCAGTAGTTTTTCTGGGTAGGGTCGTATTGGTCTTACAGTTAGAGATATAGATTTCCACGTAAAGGAATTGTATCTTCTGTTTATCAATATGAGCAGTGAATCTCAGATTGAGGGAAGTATCATTCATATGTCTGACAAAGGATAAAGCACCCTCCTTAGTCCCTTTCCATGCTATAAAGATGTTGTATCTTAAGTATCTTAAGTAGCATATGACATTGTTGTTCATCCATTGGTGGAGATCAACGGCAATAATGAATTAAAGTATGGAGTTAAGATGCAGGTGTCGACGACGTTTCGATCCCAATTGAAATTCTTGGATCATCATCAGGACTGAAATATAGAACAAATACCTGGTAAGTAGCCTGGGTAGGTGCGGGAAGGTAAAAGAGAAAATACGGGAGAAAATAAAAAGGAAGGAGGTTAAACACACAAAGAGGTATAATCACAAACATCCATTAGAAAACTCGAAATTAGTACACTGTGAGATACATGCATTCCTACAACCATGCACTTGTATCAAGGTATGAAAGTACAGAGAGGTGGGGGAATTTAGGAGAAAAATGCTCCAAGGGCTGAAGGGCGAATTGTGTGGTGCTATCAGCTAAGAGTCAGAGTTATATTGTGCATTTAAGACCAATGCCAGGGTGAAGCGCAAATTGTGTGATACTTTCAGCCAAGAGTCAGAGTTACTATGTTCAAGTAAGACCCAGGGAGGCAGGTAGCTCCCACTGTGATGAATAGTAACATGACAGGTGTGTTGGGATCAAGGGCTCAAGGGCCCGAAACGCGTCATGGCGGAGAGAGAAGTGCACAAATAAAATTTGCAAATTCATCTGAATGGGTCCGGTTCGTTCTTTGTCCTGGTCATAGCGGATGCGATAACGAAGTTCCTGGAATATATATATATATATATATATATATATATATATATATATATATATATATATATATATATATATATATATATATATATTACCTACTGGCGATAGCCAGTAGGTATATATAGTTAGGATTTTTTTCCTATGGGATTTTTGAAAATTCTATGTCGAATAACTTTGGCGTTTGAGGACAGAATTGGCTGAAATTTTCAGTAAAATGGAACATTTTGTTTCTGAGCAGCTCCTGAAAATTTGGGGGGTTTCGTCAAGGGGGGGCCGAGAAAAAAGGGGGGTCCCAAAACGTGTTTTTCCCATGCAATTTTCCATAGGGCGGTTGGCCTCACTTTTAGCCTGAACGGCTGAATGGATTTACACCAAACTTGGCAAAATTGTAGGGACTGGTAGCCCGATGTGCCTTTGCTATGTCTCAAGATATAGGCTCCAGTGGTTTTTACGAAAATTAACTTTGAAAAATATATATTGGGCTACATTGGGCTATATATATGTTGGAGCCCAAATGTAGCCCAATGTAGCCCAATGTAGCCCAATGTAGCCCAAAGATGGCCACCAGAGACAAAAAAAACAAATGTAGCCCAAATATCAGCCAGATGTAGCCCAACTATAGCCCAATGACAGAATGTCCCAGAGTGTTCTAAAGAACAACTAGAGTGCTAACAGTCCTACTTATTACAAAGGTATGGCACACCTGAAGCCATCTTGATTGGAATAAAGTGGTAACTCTTAAAACATTTAATTTAAAAAGGAACAAAATGAGGGGGTTCATTTTGCCATAGAAAGTATGATTAGCGAATATATGACGAAATCCCGCATACCATCAGTCCGCAAAAAAAATCCCGCATGTACTATTAGGCCGCAAATTAAAATAAGGAAAACTTTTAGAACGAATATGCCTTTAGCATACACTAAACAACTAAACTACCCTAAACCCTAAAACACTACCCCCAGCATGACCCTACACTACACAAACAGTACAACACTACCCTAAACCCTAAAACACTACCCCCAGCATGACCCTACACTACGCAAACACTACAACACTACCCAAAACCCTAAAACACTACACCCCAGCATGACCCTACACTACGCAAACACTACAACACTACCCAAAACCCTAAAACACTACACCCCAGCATGACCCTACACTACGCAAACACTACAACACTACCCTAAACCCTAAAACACTACCCCCAGCATGACCCCACACTACGCAAACACTACAACACAACCCTAAACCCTAAAACACTACCCCCAGCATGACCCTACACTACGCAAACACTACAACACAACCCTAAACCCTAAAACACTACCCCCAGCATGACCCTACACTACGCAAACACTACAACACTACCCAAAACCCTAAAACACTACACCCCAGCATGACCCTACACTACGCAAACACTACAACACTACCCTAAACCCTAAAACACTACCCCCAGCATGACCCTACACTACGCAAACACTACAACACTACCCAAAACCCTAAAACACTACACCCCAGCATGACCCTACACTACGCAAACACTGCAACACTACCCTAAACCCTAAAACACTACCCCCAGCATGACCCTACACTACGCAAACACTACAACACTACCCTAAACCCTAAAACACTACCCCCAGCATGACCCTACACTACGCAAACACTACAACACTACCCTAAACCCTAAAACACTACCCCCAGCATGACCCTACACTACGCAAACACTACAACACTACCCTAAACCCTAAAACACTACCCCCAGCATGACCCTACACTACGCAAACACTACAACACTACCCTAAACCCTAAAACACTACCCCCAGCATGACCCTACACTACGCAAACACTACAACACTACCCAAAACCCTAAAACACTACCCCCAGCATGACCCTACACTACGCAAACACTACAACACTACCCAAAACCCTAAAACACTACCCCCAGCATGACCCTACACTACGCAAACACTACAACACTACCCAAAACCCTAAAACACTACCCCCAGCATGACCCTTCACTACGCAAACACTACAACACTACCCAAAACCCTAAAACACTACACCCCAGCATGACCCTACACTACGCAAACACTACAACACTACCCAAAACCCTAAAACACTACACCCCAGCATGACCCTACACTACGCAAACACTACAACACTGCCCAAAACCCTAAAACACTACCCCCAGCATGACCCTACACTACGCAAACACTACAACACTACCCTAAACCCTAAAACACTACACCCCAGCATGACCCTACACTACGCAAACACTACAACACTACCCAAAACCCTAAAACACTACCCCCAGCATGACCCTACACTACGCAAACACTACAACACTATCCTAAACCCTAAAACACTACGCCCAGCATGACCCTACACTACCCAAACACTACAACACTACCCTAAACCCTAAAACACTAGCCCCAGCATGACCCTACACTACGCAAACACTACAACACAACCCTAAACCCTAAAACACTACCCCCAGCATGACCCTACACTACGCAAACACTACAACACTACCCTAAACCCTAAAAAACTACCCCCAGCATGACCCTACACTACGCAAACACTACAACACAACCCTAAACCCTAAAACACTACCCCCAGCATGAACCTACACTAAACAACCACCACAACTCTACACTACACTAACACAACACTACACTACACAACACTACACTACACTACACAATCACTAACCCACGAAAAAATTAACACAAACCCACTTACCTCTCTCGTCATCGTGGTTTTCACAACGCAAATGCATTTACCATACATGCCTTTAAAACGTAATTCTTTGTAAAGGCATGCGCGATAAATGCACATGCGTTTTGAAAAAATGCAGGATAATGGTATGCGAGGTCAATGACCTTGCGGGATAATGATATGCGGACTGAAAGTCTGCGGGGTAAAAAATGCGGGAAAATGGCTGCAAACCATGATTAGCAGCAGACTTCCCTGGTGAGCACTAGCTTTACTACAGTGATCTAATGAGCAACTAGAGTGCTAACATTCAGAATTTATGGCAAATGTGTGAAACATCTGAATGCCTTCTTGATAGAACCAAAGTAAACAAGCATTGAAAATGCAATAGATTTCGCCCTCGTTTAAGTTAAAGCCATTCTGTTTGTAATGAGGTGGCTTTTTAGCTTTGCTTTTATTAGTGTTTTTAAAACTTTCATGTAAATAACATGCATATGTATGCATATATGTATATGTATGCATGCATTTATATTTATATAGATATGCAGATTATATATGTTTATATATGTATATTACCTACTGGCGATAGCCAGTGGGTATATATAGTTAGGATTTTTTCTCTATGGGATTTCTGAAAATTCTATGTCTAATAACTTTGGCGTTTGTGGACGGAATTGGCTGAAATTTTCAGGAAAATGGCACATTTCGTTTCTGAGCAGCCCCTAAAATTTGGGGGGGTTTCGTCAAGGGGGGGGCCGAGAAACAAGGGGGGTCCCAAAACACGTTTTTCCCATTCATTTTTCCATAGGGCGGTTGGACTCACTTTTAGCTCGAACGGCTGAATAGATTTACATGAAACTTGGCAAAATTGTAGATATGGTTTGCCCGACGTGCCTTTGCTATGTCTCAATATATGTGCTCCAGTGGATTTTGAGAAATTAACGTTTAAAAAAATATATATATCTGTGACAGCGCTCCGGTTAGCGCCCCGGTTTGCGTACCTGACGCGTAACGGAACTTCGCGAAGCGAAGCTGATTGGCTCTCCGGTGTCTGTCAACATTCTAAACAGTCCGGAGCGGCCGCCATCTTGTCTCTCGGTACGATCGAGAGACAAGATGTGGTGAAAAACGAAGGGGGAAATGAAGGAAAGGGGGCAAGGTAGACCACTCCTGACCCCCTAGGATTGATGAGGGGGATATTAAAGTGCCCCGCGGGGCAAAAAAAATAATAATAATTTTTTTGCGATTTTACGCCGTAGAGGCGTGTCCCGGTACGCGAACCGGGCAGCTCACCGGGCAGCTAACCGGGCAGCTAACCGGGCAGCTAACCGGCAGCGTAGCTGTCAACATTGTAAACAGTCCGGAGCGGCCGCCATCTTGTCTCTCGGTAGATCCGAGAGACAAGATGTGGTGAAAAAAGAAGGGGGAAATGAAGGAAAGGGGGCAAGGTAAACCCCTCCTGACCCCCTAGGATTGATGAGGGGGATATTAAAGTCCCCTGCGATTTTTCACGGTAGAGGCGCTTCCCGGTACGCGAACCGGGCAGCTAACCGGCAGCGTAACGGGAGTCCGCCATCTTGTGTTTTTGGAGCGTCCGGTTCGCGTACCGGGTAGCGTCCCGGTAAGCGTAACAAGGGGAAAACCAAGAGAAACAGTAAAAAAAAATTAAGGGAATAGATTTCCAGCAAACTTGACAAAATTGTAGGGACTGTTTGTTTGATGTGCCTTTGCAAGGCCTCAAGATATGTGCACGTGTGGATTTTGTCTAATTAAGGTTAAAAAAAAAATATATATCTGTAAGCGTGCTCCGGCACGCTTACGTTAC
The DNA here is from genome assembly GCF_964263255.1 of Lissotriton vulgaris. Classification (NCBI taxonomy): domain Eukaryota; kingdom Metazoa; phylum Chordata; class Amphibia; order Caudata; family Salamandridae; genus Lissotriton; species Lissotriton vulgaris. The sequence continues at coordinate 775,652,358 of NC_141694.1, forward strand.
GGGTTTGTTTGCGCTGCAGAGCCGATACGTCACGGTTATGTGACGCGTCATGAGGCGTCTCACGTGGCTACGTGATACGTCACGTAATAAAGAATATATTTTACAGCTATAGATATTAGCTTTTAAAAAACCAATGAAATTCACTGAAAAAACCATAGGTTATAGACCATATATAGTTAGGAATTTGCATTTACAAAACCTTGAAAATTCACTGAAAAAACCATAGGTTAGAGACCATATATAGTTAGCTGGACATTTTATTGACATAAAACCAATGAAATTCCATATATAGTTAGTTGCACTAACTATATATCGCGCACCCGCAATCCACTGCTGATGATGTCACATATTACATCATTCATGACATGGTCAGTGACATCACTGATGACATCACTGATGACATCTCAAATGACATCACTGATGACATCACTGATGACATCTCAAATGACATCACTGATGACATCATGACACACCAATACCAGTTACTACATACGCACTCACTGATTCCTACGTCTACACACACATTCACTCATTCACCCATACAATCACTCATACATACAGTCACTCATTATTACAACACTATCATATGCACTCATACACCTATGCAGACACTCACACACTGCCACTCATCCATGGAGTTACTCACACATCTAGCCAGTCCTGTAAAGAATCAATCACACTTCCATTTCCTCATCTATACAGTTAAACACAGAACACCATACTTCAGTGACATCACTGATGACATCACTGATGACATCTCAAATGACATCACTGATGACATCTCAAATGACATCACTGATGACATCATGACACACCAATACCAGTTACTACATACGCACTCACTGATTCCTACGTCTACACACACATTCACTCATTCACCCATACAATCACTCATACATACAGTCACTCATTATTACAAGACTATCATATGCACTCATACACCTAGTCAGTCCTGTGAAGAATCAATCACACTTCGATTTCCTCATCTATACAGTTAAACACAGAACACCATACTTTTCACACATATACTAACACATACTTACTCTCTTATACAATCACTGATACAAGTACACATTGATATGCACAGAGTCACACACCTCCCAGCCAGCCACACACACACTCAGTCTTCCATACATCCACTCATTCTTCAATATGTAAAACATATTTAAACTTTACAAAAACACACAGACACTAGATGATGTCATCAGTGATGTCATTTGAGATGTCATCAGTGATGTCATCAGTGATGTCATTTGAGATGTCATCAGTGATGTCATCAGTGATGTCACTGACCATGTCATGAATGATGTAATATGTGACATCATCAGCAGTGGATTGCGGGTGCGCGATATATAGTTAGTGCAACTAACTATATATGGAATTTCATTGGTTTTATGTCAATAAAATGTCCAGCTAACTATATATGGTCTCTAACCTATGGTTTTTTCAGTGAATATATATATATATATATATATATATATATATATATATATATATATATTACCTACTGGCGGTCGCCAGTAGGTAGTTATAGTTAGGATTTTTTTCAATGTTAAATCTCAAAATTCTATTTGGAATAACTTTGGCTTCGGTTGACGAATCTGCCTCAAAATTTCCTCAAAATGGCCTCGCGGTGCCCCAGTCCTTCCCTGAAAGTTTGGGGGGGATTCGTCAAGCGGGAGCCGAGATAAAAGGGGGGTCCCAAAACGCGTTTTCTCTATGTTAATTTCCATAGGGCGGTCGATTTCACTTTTAGCCCGAACGGCTGAATGGATTTCCACCAAACTTGGCAAAATTGTAGGGACTGGAAGCCCGATGTGCCTTTGCTATGTCTCAAGATATGTGCTCCAGTGGATTTTGAGTAATTTAGGTTCAAAAAAATATATATATCTATAGGCGCGCCCCGGTACGCGCACCGGGGAGCGCACCGGGCGCGCCACGCGACTTGCGCGCAGAAAGCTGGCTCTTGGGTGTCTGTAAACATTCTAAACAGTCTGGAGCGGCCGCCATCTTGTGTCTCGGTAAAATCGAGACACAAGAGGTGGCAAAAACAAAGGGGGGAATTGACCAAAAGGGGGCAGGGTAGACCCCCTCCTGACCCCCTAGGTTTAATGTGGGGGCTAAAATAGGGTCCTGCGGGGCATTTTAAAAAAATATTTTTTTCGATTTGTGCGGGGGGAGCGCCCGGTACGCGCACCGGGAAGCGCACCGGGGAGCGAAGCACGGGGAAAATCCAGGACCATATTTATGAAGGCCTTGCGCTGCCAGTTTTGCGCCGCCTGTGCGTCACTTTTTGTGACGCACCAGCGGTGTAAAAAAATGCGCCTCGTTGCGCTATATTTAAAAAGTGACGCATTTAGGTAGACGCGTCACTTTTTAAATATAGCGCAACGAGGCGCATTTTTTTAGGTAGATGCGTCACTTTTTAAATATAGTGCAACGAGGCGCATTTTTTTACACCGCTGGTGCGATGCGTCACTTTTCTGTGCGCACTCCTTACGACAATCCAGATGTGTCATATTTAATGTATGACGAATCATGTCGCAAGGAGTTACAGATACGTCAGTATTTCTGACATATCTGTAAACATAAAAGTGACGCATTGCTGGAGTGCGTCACAAAAGTGACGCAATTCCAGTAATGCGTCCTTTTACATGGGGAAAGCACCATGTGAAAGGTCTTGCGTCAGTCTTACACCTGCTGTGATGCAGGCGCAAGATTTTGACGCAACAGCATCCTAAAAGTGACGCAGTGAAATCTCATAGATTTCACTGCGTCGCTATTACCAAGCTTTTTGCGGGGGAACGCTCCCTCTGCATACATTATACCTGACGCAGATATAATGTGGCGCTGTGTTTTAAAAAGTGACCCATCTACCTAGATGCGTCACTTTTTAAATAAAGCGCAAGGAGGCGCATTTTTTTACACCGCTGGTGCGATGCGTCACTTTTCTGTGCTCACTCCTTACGACATTCCAGATGTGTCATATTTAATGTATGACGAATCATGTCGCAAGGAGTTACAGATACGTCAGTATTTCTGACATATCTGTAAACAGAAAAGTGACGCATTGCTGGAGTGCATCACAAAAGTGACGCAACTCCAGTAATGCGTCCTTTCACATGGGGAAAGCACTATCGCACCAGCGGTGTAAAAAAATGTGCCTCGTTGTGCTGTATTTAAAAAGTGACGCATCTAGGTAGATGGGTCACTTTTTAAAACCGTGCGCCACATTATATCTGCGTCAGGTATAATGTATGCAGAGGGGGAGTTCCCCCACAAAAAGCTTGGTAATAGCGACGCAGTGAAATCTATGAGATTTCACTGCGTCACTTTTAGGATGCTGTTGCGTCAAAATCTTGCGCCTGCCTCACAGCAGGCGTAAGACTGACGCAAGCCCTTTCACATGGGGCTTTCCCCATGTGAAAGGACGCATTACTGGAGTTGCGTCACTTTTGTGACGCACTCCAGCAATGCGTCACTTTTGTGTTTACAGATACGTCAGAAATACTGACGTATCTGTAACTCCTTGCGACATGATTCGTCATACATTAAATATGACACATCTGGAATGTCGTAAGGAGTGCGCACAGAAAAGTGACGCATCGCACCAGCGGTGTAAAAAAATGCGCCTCGTTGCGCTATATTTAAAAAGTGACGCATCTAGGTAGATGGGTCACTTTTTAAAACCCTGCGCCACATTATACCTGCGTCAGGTATAATGTATGCAGAGGGGGCATTCCCCCGCAAAAAGCTTGGTAATAGCGACGCAGTGAAATCTATGAGATTTCACTGCGTCACTTTTAGGATGCTGTTGCGTCAAAATCTTGCGCCTGCCTCACAGCAGGTGTAAGACTGACGCAAGACCTTTCACATGGTGCTTTCCCCATGTGAAAGGACACATTACTGGAGTTGCGTCACTTTTGTGACGCACTCCAGTAATGTGTCAATTTTGTGTTTACAGATACGTCAGAAATACTGACGTATCTGTAACTCCTTGCGAATTGATTAGTCATAAATTAATTATGACATATCTGGAATGTCATAAGGAGTGCGCCCAGAAAAGTGACGCATCGCTGTTTTCACGTAGCGATGAGTCACTTTTCAGAAATGAGGCCTCCAGTTTATTCACTGTGTCACCTCTACGACCCTTTCTTGCGTCAATACGTCCCTTTTGCATACATTACACCTGACGTAGGAATAATGTGGCACAGGGGTTTACAAAGTGACGTATTTACCTAGAAACGCCACTTTGTAAATATGAATAAATAAGGTGCATTTTTTATTGGACTGTTGTGTCACAAAAAGTGATGCTTTGGTGGCGTTAAAGTGACGCATGGCTTCATAAATGAGGCCTTCTACCTTCAACTCCAGCAATGCATCTTTTTTTATCCTTCAACACTCCTGTTCTTTTTCAACATTTTCATTGAATATCATCATTCCCCATATTCACTCTTCTTCTCATAACTTTCTTTCCTAACACTCACCTTCTTTCAGTCCTTCTACTTCACTTCCTTTCACCTCTCATACCTTTCTGTTCTTTCTTACTCATTCTCCTTTCAATTATCAATGCACTCTATTTCACTTACTCTTTTTCATTTTTTTAAGAATATAGCTCTTTGATGAGAATTGGAGGTAGTTCTGAAAAGAACTTTTGGTTTTCTTCTATTTTCAAAACAGGAACAAAAACAGGGAATGGAAACTGCTCAACAGGAGCAAAAAAAACAAAAAAATTAGGGGTGGGAAGGGCAGTGATGGTTCTCCAATGCTTGAACCATGAGCTGGACACTTTGCTCCCCATAGGTGAGGAGTTGATTGCAGTATCTGCATCTGACGATACCATGGTTAAATGCAGGTTGAATGTTTTGCACCTGCTCCTGTGATTGCCCCCTCCCAGAAGAAGTTGCTCCTCCGGTGGATGTAGAGGCCCCATCACTGGGAACCTCTTGTGCCAGAGCCCTGACACTTTCCCGGGCAAAATTCTGGGGGTGCTTCCTCTGCACATGCCGGATCATTGTGAAGTTCCCAAAAGAGTACTTTTTCAAAGGGTTACCTCGTGACAGCTCTTCTTTGCAGATCCTGCACTGCACTTTTGGAGCATTTACCTTTTTTTGTCCAGGTGGGATTTCAAAAAATTTCTAAATGAAATGTTCCTTAACTTTTCGTTGAGGAGGCTCTTCATTAATGAATTCTGGGTCATCCTCACTGCTGGATTGTCTGGCAGCCATTGTAAAACCAAGAAATATCCTAGAGCAAAAAGGCAGGTCTTTCAGTCACAAAAGTGAAAGAAGAAGTGAAGGAAATGGGTGGGGATTTCATTCTTTGTAAAAAAAACTGTTAGCAACCAATGAAAAGTGTTATTTTAAGGTCACATGACCCGACGCGCTTACGCTGCGCGCTCCGGAGCACTTCCGCGTGCGTTTACGCGGCGCGAACGTAGGCGCTTCCGGGGCGCAAACGTGGCGCGAACGTAGGCGCTTCCGGTGCGTTTACGCGGCGCGAACGTAGGCGCTTCCGAGGGCACTTACGTTGCGCGCCGAAGTGACGTCATCAAACTTTTACGGAAATGCATAATCATTTTCCTTATAAAAAAGAAACTGATTTTATTTGTATGGTACGAAATGTTTTGCATTATTATTAACTTTTCATTCATATTTTTTTTCACGAACGAAAGTAGCGCTCTGGGTGCGCCTTCAGGTGAGCTTACCGGAAAGCTTACCGGAGAGCTTACTGGAAAGCTTTCCGGAGCGCGCACCCAGAGCGCAAAAGAAACAAATTATATATATAAAAAAAAAAAATGAATACTTACAAAAAACAGCAAATTGTAAAAAAAAAAAGTTAGAAACTCGATATAGAAAGGAATTAGCATTTAAAAAACCTATGAAATTCACTGAAAAAACCATAGGTTTCACACCAGTTATAGTTAGGAATTAGCATTTAAAAAACCTATCAAATTCACTGAAAAAACCATAGGTTTCACACCAGTTATAGTTACCTGGAAATTTTACTGACATAAAACCATTGAAATTCCCACGTTATAGTTAGTTGGACTCACTATAACTTGCGCGTGTAATGCACTGCTGATGACATCACATATTACATCACTCATGACATGGTCAGTGACATCACTCATGACATCACTGATGACACCATCCTTGTGACAGAGAGACTGACCTACTTTCACTGTAAAGTAACCCTTAAAACACATTTTGAAAAATAAAAAATAACATTTAAAAAAAAGTGGACATACCTATACCAGATACAACAACCAATTCAGTAATTCCACCATTTATATACACATCCACTCACTCACCAACACTTCTATATAGTCACTCATACATATACTAACTCATCATATGTAGTGAGACACCTATACATCCGTTAACACACTGACAGTCTTCAAAAAGTTGCTCACACACATACTCACACATGCAAATAAACTATTGAACATCCATTTATTTGCATATACAGCTATACATACACTACCACCTTACTTCTAAGGAAACTTACACATACTTACTCTCTTAAACAATCACTTATAGAAACACATACTTATTAAAACAAGAACTCTTTCAATCTCTCACTCTCACATATACTCAATTATATACACCAATACTCACATATACTACATTAAAACATATGTAGTTACTGATAAAGACACTTGTGAGACAGTCATTCACTTACTAACACATACATATACACACTCATTCACCCTTACAATCCTACACATATGCTGTCTTCAAAACACATACAAACAGTGAGTCAGTCATTGATGCATCTTTGTGCTAAGTAACACCCCCACCAAATCAAACAGACAATTATAAAGATACTAAAAAAAACATCTAATAACCCATATACACACACATGTAGCTACTCACCAACCCATTTAGCCACTTATACACAAAGTGAAACACTGATACATATATTTAAATATTTAAACATTACTCGCTAATATATGTATTCACTAAGATACACTTAATAAGGCAGTTATCCAATCATTTAAAAAAAAAAAACATCCATTAAGACAATAATTTAAACAAATATTCTTCCATCGACCTTAACATATACATATATAAAACATATTTATTTATCTGAAAGACACACATTCACTGGATGGTGTCATCAGTGATGTCATGAGTGATGTCACTGACCATGTCATGAGTGATGTAATATGTGATGTCATCAGCAGTGCATTACACGCGCAAGTTATAGTGAGTCCAACTAACTATAACGTGGGAATTTCAATGGTTTTATGTCAGTAAAATTTCCAGGTAACTATAACATGTGTGAAACCTATGGTTTTTTCAGTGAATTTGATAGGTTTTTTTAAATGCTAATTCCTAACTATAACTGGTGTGAAACCTATGGTTTTTTCAGTGAATATATATATATATACAATCTTAGATATGTGGGCAGCACGAAACTCCCTGCCAACAAAAGAATACTACAACACCTTAGAACGATTACAAACAGAGAACCCACCTATCCAGTCGCTAGACGCTTTCAAGAAATTCACAATTGTGACCTAAAACATCTGTACTATTACCTCATAGATTCTGTGCCTAACAACAGAAGAGGAGTGGACAGAGAGGGTTTATTATGCAAACTGAATACAAGATATATTATTAATCTCGACAGCAAAATGCCTGGAGGTCTCAATACCACAGAAGACCTATACACCTGCATTTACAATGTCCCCCCTTCTGTTACACAATATGGTAGGTCTTAATGCATTATTCTAAATGGTTTTAAATATTATAATTGAACTTCTTTTATGATCTATGCGTTCTCACCTCCAATTGTGTTTACATATTTGGTGTCCATATTTCGTGATTGGCCCTCATGCTGATCCCCAATTTGTCAAATAAGATGAAACAGATGTCAAAAATGATGAAAATTTTGAGGTGAAGCAATTACAGAATAAGAGGCTGACGCCGGACCTTAACTAAAACAACTATGGTTTTTAAAAACTTTGTTATTATTTTTACACTTGAGGTTAGGTTTTATTGTTCACATTTTGAGGTCACATGATAGGTCCAAACCCACACTAATATTTACGGTAGTAAATCACTAGTATGCACTATAATTACAGCATTACTATCATTCATGATAACTGGCCATGGATAGGATTTACAACTTACCAAGATAAATAAGCAAACCTTAAAACAATTACTATCTGCATTTATGCAAATATTGAAAGACTTGATATTTTATACACAATGATATTATGCACTAAAATTAGGTTTTAATATTTATACAATTCTTGTATTTGAAAAAATTACTTTGTTCTAAATGGTAAAAAGTATTTTTCTTAAAAAATATGAGATAATAATATTATGTTTTATTATCAGAGTGGTTATATTTTTTATGTACCTATTTCTTGACTTAAATTATATATTTATTCATATTTAATGTTACAGTCAATAGCGATTATAAATCATTGAGTTGACACCTATATATCTTTCATATTGAATACCTAAAGGCAAGTGTTTATTGAAATACTTGGAATGCAATGAGTTACCTTACTTGATGTTAAGTATGTCTTTGCTGTCTATTGGGCCAAATCTGCTGTATTTTGCACTATGCACTGTCACTTTAAAGAATATAAAATGGTGGTTGATGCCAAAGAGTGCTGTCATGTGATCAAGGTCCAGGAAGGACCGAAACACGTTATGACCTACTAAAGAAATAAACTAAAAATTGCACTGAAATGTGGTCCATGCCTGCTTCATATTCCGGAGATGGGGAATTGAGCAGAGAAGTAAACGAGGCTATATATATATGTGTGTGTGTGTTTGTGTGATTGCCAGTAAGTAGTTATAGTTAGGTTAGGACCATGTTTCCATAGGCTAAAGTGTTTTTGACTAGCCCATGTCATTGACACAGTTTGATTAATTCACAAGTAATTTTGTGCATGTAGAGTCTCGAGGCAATTCATCAAGCAGGAGCTGAGAAAAAAGGGGTTAAATATAGTGTGCTGTCAAATATTAATTCCCATAGGATCTTTAGTCAAACCTGCTCCCAGAATGACTGGATGGGATTACACCAAGTCTGTCAGAACGTTATATTTGGTTATATAGAGCACGCTTTCAGTTATTTGGTGTAAAAACTTTCAGAAAAATAAAAATTTGAAAATCTAGAACCATGGATCCGTCTCGTGAAAAATGATGAGCTCATGTAGAGAAATACAGAGCTCTTATTGGCTGCCAAAACTTCTACCAGGAAGTGTTGGCTGCCATCATGAGACTCAGCTTCAGCCGAGTCCCAAAATTAAACGTAAAAAAGGAAAACCCCACCATGGCATAAAAGCTTTTTTTACATTTTTTAAAGGGAATTTGCTACAAATAAAAAAAAAAACAAGCGCATGTTTAGATTATAGTCCCATTTTGGCAGAAAAAAGGTGAGGGCACATGGGGGTTGCCTCCTGGTGCCTATTTATACCCTGGGACCACCACCTCCCCGGTTCTAGTGTTAACAATGGCCACTGGATCCCCAACCCCAGAGACCAGCACCTCTATTGGACCAATTATTTTTATAAAAGAGTGAGGGGAGCTGCGCCACCCCTTCCTTGGCCATATACAGCCATGGACCCCCACCTCTCATGGCCCTGGGGACTGCCAGCCCCCACTGCCGCCTTCTGCTATGTACAGGGGCGCTCATCCTCAGGACATGGCTGCTTGCTTTTGCTTGGAGGGTGCTCTGACAGCTCCCACCAAACTAAAGCAAACACTTTGGTTCCAGCAAGTGGGAGCTTGCAAATTGCTCCCCTCACTGGAAGTAGAGGTTTCCTCTCTTTCCCTGCATGCACACATGTGACAGGGAAAGAGAAGAAACAGATTACTCCTCCACAGATGGAGCTGCCTTTCCAGAAGCTTCCTCGGTGCAGCGGCAATGCCGGCTCTCAAAGGAGGCATGGAGCTGGCTGGGACAGGGGGGACTTGAGACTCCCCCATGGTGCTGGGGAAAAGGAAGAAAGAGGCAAAACAAAGGTCAGAAACTAGAAGAAAGAGCCGGAATAAAGGGGAGAAATGAGCATAAAGAGGGAAGATAAAGGTATGAAACAAATAGAAGTGGCAAGGTAAAGGTGAGAAACGAACAGAAAAAGGTAAAAAAAAAAGGTCAGAAAGAAACAAAATATCGGCTAGAAATAAGCAGAAAGATGCAGAATAATGGTCAGCAAAGAGCAGAAAGAGGCAAAATAAAGGTCAGGCATTATCAGAAAGAGGCCCCCAACAACCGTCAGCAGCCAAGGGAACTTCATCCCCCAACCAGTAGTGTGCCAGGAGGTGTGTTTGCAGAGTGGTTGAGAAAGGCGGCAGAGCCTCAAACGAGGTCTCAGCAATCCCGCTGTGGGGCACCTATTTGTTTCTTGGTCATAAAAGACCCTCAGCAGCCAAGGGATCTTCCTCTACCAACCAGGAGTATGGCAGGAGGCTTGTTCGCAGAGTAGTGGAGAAAGGGGGCAGGACCTCTGATGAGGTCTTAGCAACCTCACTGTGTGGGGCTTACTCTTGGTGAAATTAGGTGTTCTTTTCCCCTAAGTGCCCTCAGCAGCCAAAGGGACTTTTTCCCCAACCCGTATTATGTCTGGAGGCACGTTTGCTGAGTGGTTGAGAAAGGGGGAAGGTTGGAGCGGGGGACTTACTGTTGGTAACAGGAGCGGTTCTTGGGTCCTAACTACTCTTTGCATCCATGGGGTCTCAATTAGGGGTGGTGGAGCAAACTGTCTGCTCATGGAATTCTTCAGAATTTGGCAGAGTTTTTCAGTACCTCTGTGAGCGCCACTCAGGCTTAGCAGTATGATCAGCAACAAGCAGAAAGAAGCAAAACAAAAGTCATAAGTGAGAAGAACAAAGTTAAAAAAGAAGTAGAACTCACTCAGACACTTATGTATCCACTCACAGAACAACTCAGATACTCACATACCCACTCAGACATCCACTCAGACACTCACACACCCAATCACACACACAGGGGTGCTGGACAAATAGAGCTGGGCACAGGCCCCATCTGGTCCCACTCTGAAGACATCAGTGTTTCAGAAATCCCAGAAATATAGTAGCAACCAGAATTCGTACTTTGATAAAAAATATATATATTTTATAAAAGCACACAAAAACTACAAACATGAGTCGTTAAAAAAGGGTTTAAAATAGAGAACATTCGCGGGCCCGACTCCTTCACACTAGCCATAGAATTGACGAATTGGGAGATCGTGCTGGTAAAATGCTGGCATGGTTGGAACGTCGTGAACAGGGATCGAGATGGGTCCCCCTGCTAATCCGTTCCGATAATTCTCGTGTCACAGACCCTCGGGTAGTGGCAGCAGCATTTGCTCATCACCTCGAACAAGTCTATACGGCCAGAGCACAATACACCTCCGACGACTCTCGGCAACTCCTAGAGTAGAGTCACCTGCCCACCATATCTGAGGCAGATAGAGAGGTGTTAGACGCAGAGCTCACGCTAGAAGAGGTCAGCAATGCCATGTTTGCGATGAAATCCGGTAAGGCCATGGGTCCTAACGGAGTCCCGATTGAGTTCCTGAAGGCCACAGCCTTGGGTATAACTCCCCACCTGAAAAATATGTTTGAGGAGAGTCGCAAGAAGGGCATTCTACCGCTTGATCTGAGACTGGCCTCCATAGTTGTTCTTCCTAAACCGAAGAAGCCGCCCACAGATTGTGGCTCTTACCGACCGATTTCGTTAATCAGCTCGGAAGCCAAAGTGCTGGCCAATTTGCTGGCGAATAGGCTCCTCACAGTCCTTCCATCTTTAATTCAGGCTGATCAGTCGGGATTCCTCCCAGACCGCAACACAGCCTTAAATCTCTGTAGATTCAATAAAGTTTTTAGGCAGACAGCCCTACATACAAGAAGAGGCCGTGATCCTCTCACTAGATGCCACGATGGCATTCAACTCGATCGAATGGACATAACTTTTCGCAGTCCTGGCATGGTTTGGTTTTGGCCCTAAATTTATACAGTGGGTCCGGTTGTTGTACACTGACCTCTTGGGACAGGTACGGGTTAACAACCATACCTCCAGGCAATTTCCACTACGTAGGGAGACCAGGCTGGGCTGCCCCCTGTCGCCGCTATTGTTTGCCCTCACTCTGGAACCGCTGGCTCACTGGATCCGCTCGGACGCCTCTATCCGGGGCCTTAAATGGAACGATGACATAACCGATAAAATCTCCCTCTATGTGGATGACATCTTAGTTTACATGGCATCCCCGACATCTTCCATAAACAACCTGCTTCATGTCATCACGAACTTTGGGAAATATTCCGGCTACTCCATCAACTGGTCAAAGTCGGTCATGTACCTGCTGCATGGCCCCCCACCTGTCCTGTCCCAGGGTTATTCTATCCCCCTGGCACTAGACGGTTTTAAAAACCTCAGGATCTTTGTTTCTCCGGACCCCAACATTTTTTACGGCCATAACCTAAAAGGTCCACTGCAGCGATTGCATGATGATATCTCTCACTGGAGATCACTGCCGCTATCCCTACCTGGTAGAGCCGCCCTGTTCAAAATGCTAGCACTTCTGGGCTTTTTATATGCATTTCAAAACTGTCCCTTTACTATTGCGGATTCCTTTTTTAATGCGCTGGAAGGGGACATGCGCCTGCTACTGTGGGACAGCAAGGCTTCCCGTATCACTCTCCGGAAACTCACCAAGGGATGGTATGACCGTGGCATCGCTCTGCTTGACATGCACCTGTATTATTGGGCATCCCAGCTGGTGGCCACAACTTCCTGGATCAATGGCTCGCCCAAGAACCCAGCATTCCAGTTGGAGCAATACCAGACGGGACATGAGGGTTACTTGGGGGCGCTATATAGTAGACCCGTTTGCAACAGACATGTCGGTCCAATGCGCCAGGCGACAGCCTTATGGCACCGAGTTACCAGGAGCTTAGGCTGGTCCAATAGGTTCACTAGGGCCACTCCCCTGTGGTCCTCTCAGGCCCTGGGCTCCCTGTGTTTCCACTTGGGCTTTGAAAAATGGGACACCATCGGCATATCCACCTTAGGAGATCTAATACACAAGGGGGAGCTCCTATCCTTTTTTGACCTCCAAAAGAAACACGCACTTGCACAAGGGGAGGCCTTTCGATATCTCCAAATTAAACATGCCATACTCACAACTGTGCCGGACCTCCCCTTCCTTCCTGAGGCCGCGCCCCTTGAGGACAGACTACTCTCCGAACCCCTTCTAACAAAGGCCATCTCCTGCACATATCGCAAGCTCTGTAATAATCTGCCCAACTCCTTTCAGGCCTTACGAGACAGGTGGGAGGGGGACCTGACACACTTGGAGGATGAAGATTGGCAAACGGCGCTCATGTCCCCACGGGAATCGGAGATTAGTCACCGCTTGTCGTGGTTTCAGACGTTGCCTCGGGAGTATCACGGAGTTGAAGCTTGACCCACAACTTCTCCCAGGTTCACCATATGCCAGGAATATTAATACACCTGGAAGCACATGATGATTCCCGAAAGGGGAAACAGGGGAACAAAACAAGGGAAGGTGGGGAAAAAATAGAGTTTCTTCTTCTCTGAAGATAAGCTTGTGATGATCCAGAGAACCGGAAGGTCTTGGTTAGTGGTCACTGCAATCAAAATATAAGAACGTAGTCATATGGTGTTCTTTATGCTTGAAGGATAAGAAAAACTATGTTATACTTCAGACTAAATACCTGTCTTTAACGGCATAGTGTCTGAGTACTTTCTTCATGAAATAAAATGTATCTGGAACCTTATATGGAATCCTTGTTCTATGTGTAAGGAATAGGAATTAGCTAGAATGTGGATAAATAGGGACTTATTCTTAAATCACTCATAAACGGTCTTCTACCTGAATGCTGTACCAGGAACAAATACCATAACACACTCTGGAACCAACTCAGTGTTATTATATCCCAGCTCTGTAATATAAAGAACAAAGATTACCTCTAATGTGAAGAGAGGGGACGCTTGTGTAACCCACTCCCACCTAAACGCTACCTGTAGATTTCAGCAGGGAATCCAAAAAGGGAACACTATGTTTGGGCTAATGCCAAATAATGATAAGTGGAGTAACAAGTATCGTTATTCTGTAGAAGAGTTACAAAACAACTCTTCTATTAGAATCTACAAAGACAATGACCATTTAAAACGACCTATTTCACAGGTCCACTATAGACCATACTTATTAGTGAAAACAAAATACCACGGAGTGCACAGCCGTGCAAAACTCTGTCCTGAAATAGTCTTTAAACACTCAAGGGAAAATGATAGGGAACTCTCTATGTGGGCAATGAGGAACCAAACAATACACTGTTCAAAGGTCAATAAAGAAACCGGAGGCAAGAAAATGCGAGACAGAATTCTCACATCTGGAGAAAGAGGCGGCCACAATACTCAGAGCAAGTCACGTACCGTTGCCCGCCGAAATCCCGACGCACCCGCATAAACGCCACCACCGTGTCCCGGCCGAAACCAGCAATACCCCGGAAGCGGAAGAACGCGAAGCGTTCACAGAGCCGAGGGGAGGATCTAAATGCGGCCAGGTGTTTCTATTTGCATGCGCCAACCTTCGCACATGCGCTTATTGCATTAGCTGCCATGTTGCCAACCACCTGGGGACTCGTATCTTGCCAACCAACTCTGCAGGCACGACACTGCTTCCACCTGATACAACTCAAAATCCTACACAGGACTTATATGTCCGGTCCCCTGTAGGCTAAACTTGGTAGGCGCCCGGATCGACTAATGCCTGCGGGGTTGTGGCTTGACTGGTACTTTCTATCACACCCTGTGGGAATGCCCATAATCCAAATCCTTTGGACCACAGCAACCAAGAAAATGGTGGAGGCACTGGGGAAACAGATCCCATTGACACCTAAGGGAGGGCTCCTCAATGTCTGGGGGGCAACGGATCTGACAGAGATAGAACATCAATGGTTGGCCCTAAGCTGTATCCTCATAAAACGTTCGATAGCTATGAAATGGGGTTCTCCTGACCGTCCACTGGTGGTAGAATGGACTGCAGAAATGGATAGGGCTATGGTAGCTGAAATAAACTTTTACAAAGTCAGATGGTGCCCCAAGAAATAGGATAAGAAGTGGGGAAAGTGGAATGCATATAGGGGTGAACTCTGTAGCTCTCCCACTACGGACATGGCAATGGACAGTTCGAGGATTGTACGTTGAGACCCGAATTGATACAAATTGACTTTTATTTTATTGTATATTGTGTCCCTTGTTATTATCGTCAATTTTTCGTATGGTTGAGTGTATTTTTATTTTGATTTTTGATCCACATGTCGTAGCCCTCAGTGGGTAACATTCCGAACGCCCTTATGACTGTAATTATTGTCACAATTTTATGTTTTTGTGCTTTCTATCGCTGCAAGTGCTCTGATTCTGTTGTCTTTCTAATAAAATTTTAATTTAAAATAGAGAACATGCAGAAGGGCGTAAAAAGATGTTCGCTTAGCAAGCAAAACAAAATCTACATAAGGCCTTAACATATTATGTAGATCATCGAACAGTAAAGTGCTCTGACCCACTATCCCCCTCCTATAGCGATGAGTAAAAGTAGGCCCACCTCTTTAGTAGCTCTACAACCATATTCCTCTAATGAAATAGCAAGTTATGGCATACAAAAGAATCGAAGCTTAGCAAAAACAGCAAATGAAATAAAAGTTTAAATAGCAAAATTTGATCAGGTCACAAACGCATGCAATTACAGGTGTACACCAGAATAATGAAAAATAACTGAAAAAGAAAGCATGAACTTGTAAAACAGTATTAGAACATGAATCGTTTCATAATAGCCCTATTGGCTTTTACTCGTACAGTTCCCAAACATGCGATGCAGCAGTCTGTGTACCTTTGTAGCCACAGACACAAGTCAACAGTAATATGGTCAAGTATTACTTACAAAGGTTAACCCTCCAGCACATTAAAGAGAAAAAAGCTAAGTGGGAAGTACATTTTAAACAATAAAGGCTATAAAAACGTACCAACACCGCTGCACTTAAAGCATATTTTTTAGGCTGAAGCCAAGAGGTCCCAATGGTAAGAGTTTGCTGCCATGACCATCCCGCTTTCATCATCTCAGTCAATAATTATCTTTGCATAGCTTCAAGCCAGCAATACACAAGGAACTGAAGGACAGAAAAATAGGCTGGCAACTTAGTAGATGTCCCTGATACCACCCAGCACCTCCAGCAAGAATTTCACATTCCCAAAAGCAAACAGACCCATCCAGCTTAAATTGAGCATGTGCAAAACATTATTTTAATTTCACATCCAACTCCAAAAGCACCACACTCAGAGAAAGTCTCCGAACCCCTCCTTCTATACAGTACAGATCAATGTTGTACAGCTGACAGTTGGGTTGTGTGGAACGTTAAACTTGAGGGACTCAAAGCTTGGCATTTTTTTAACCTTCACAAAACACAAAACATGGCTAGTTAAAAAAAAATGCTTATACTGTCCTTTGCTACAGTGGGAAAATATTCCAAGGACAGGGTTATGCAGGGAAGTGGGCGGACTATTGCTACTCTACAACAAACCTTATCCTCTGTTATGCACTCCCACGTATGGTCAAAGCTCTACGTTCCACCCCCTCATTGTGTCACTGAATGTCCATCTAGCACCCTGCTTTTACACCTGGGTAATCCCTATTGTTGTTGCTGACCCCCCTACCTCTTACATGTTAGGTCCACTCCACGTCCTCTCTCGAACATTCTTCATCACACCTACTACCACAGGGAGAAGGATCTGCTGCTAGTCACCTCAGGATTTCCTGTGACCGGATTTTTTTTCCCACAGGACAATCTGTAACTTTGCCTTGGCCAACGTTTATTTGAGAATTTTTGCCATTCATGTTAGCAGTTCGACAATCAAAACATCTTGCCAGTGAGGAAAAAGATGTAATATGAAATACAAATTTTTTGGAACAAGTAAACCCTTACTGTCAAAAAGGGACCAAGGGTAGTAGTAATTATTAGAGACAGTGGTCCCTTTAAGTTTGACATTCAAAACATTTGTAGCCAAATTATCACAATAGAGATTGGCTCTTTTTATGTCTTAATAGACTATTACAAGATATTTATCTACATATTAAACACACAACGAAATATACAAGGTGAGTGAGCTAAACGTGACAGGATTGTGGTAATCAGCTGATTTGCATACCACAGGCAAGTGACTTTAAAAGTGACTTTTATTAAGAAAAATATAGATATGCAGAAGTCACAATGAGAAATGTATCTTGTACTCTACATAAATAATGAATTAAAGTATAGAGTTAAGATGCAGGTGTCGACGACGTTTCGATCCCAATTGAAACTCTTGGATCATCATCAGGACTGAAATATAGAACAAATGACTGGTAAGTAGCCTGGGTAGGTGCGGGAAGGTAAAGGAGGAAATATGGGAGAAAATAAAAGGGAAGGAGGTTAAACACACAAAGAGGTATAATCACAAACATCAATTAGAAAACTCGAAATTAGTACACTGTGAGATACATGCATTCCTACAACCATGCACTTGTATCAAGATATGAAAGTACAGAGAGGTGGGGAAATTTAGGAGAAAAATGCTCCAAGGGCTGAAGGGCGAATTGTGTGGTGCTATCAGCTAAGAGTCAGAGTTATATTGTGCATTTAAGACCATGGCCAGGTTGAAGCGCGACTTGTGTGATACTATCAGCCAAAACTCTGAGTTACTATGTGCAAGTAAGACCCAGGGAGGGAGGTAGCTCCCACTGTGATGAATAGTAACATGACAGGTGTGTTGGGACGGAGGTTATGTGTGTGAGGTGAGGGAAAGATATACCAGGTCTAGTTAAAGAAAGAGATAGAGGGGGCACTGAAGAAAAAGGCTTACTCACGATAGGAAGAACCGTGCTTGCTGTGGTCAACTTCAATACGCAGGAAACGGGCCTCCTAAGAGAGAGGGGGGTAGGTAAGTGCAAGGGAAATGGTGGGGACCTGAAGTGAGAGCAAGAGGAGGACAATTGGCAGGGCTCACCAGTGGTTACTGAGCCAATTAACAAGGTTAAACAATGGTCGATGACGCGGGAATCCAGTGAGGCGAGGATCCGGTGTAAAATGGTATCCGTGTAGCACATCCCGCTGCGGGTGATATAAGTGTTAGTGAAAACCGGGAGTCCAGTGTAGGGAGCAGCCTATGGGTATGGAGGACAGACAGAGATAAGAGGGAGCGGTAAATGAGTACAGTCAACGTGTGAGCCGGAGTTAGGGCTTACCGAGATAAGGCAGATGACAGGAATAAGGCCTGTTCAGGTGAGTAGATGTCCTCGATTTGGGCCGTAAGTGTGATGCGCTCGGTGGCTAGGAAACAGTGAGGGTGAGAGGGCTTAGGGCTCAAAAAGGGGGGTGGGTACAGGAAGTGACGTAGAGCTACCAAGATAAGGGAGGTAGCGAATGGATGGGATCAAGGATCAGACGGGGAGGGTGTGGGAAACAGCGTGTGGTATGCGAAAAGGACTAGAGCGCCCAAGGATGAGTGTGCAAGCAAAAGTGGATAATAGGGCTGGTAAAAAGGTATGTGCTGATTCCGAATGACAAGTGATAAATTATGATCCATCAGAATTCGTGAGCTGCAACCAAGTGTGTCAGTGATGTGCCCATACAGGCCCCAATTGTGTCACTGTCGAAAAAAATGGGAAAATTGATGGGAAGAGGAGGAGTTTAAGTGAGTAACATTTTGTTGGTGCATGGAGGGTTAAAACAGTATGCCCGGATGGTGCAAGGGGGTTTGATAAAAGGTCTCGACAGGTAAGCCAAAAGGACGACAGAGTAGGGATTAAGTAGCATAGAGAATCATGCAACATTTAATGATATTACTGAGGATGAAATAACTGAATAGCAATCTTGCCCCTTGCGAACATTACAGTTGGAGCCATAATAAATGTAGAGGTATACTTAACAATTGCTAGTAGATCACATAGTGTGTAATTTGCACAGTGAAGCGGGAAAGTAAATTGTTCATATGAGGTTAGTTCAGTCATCCATCCGGTTCAGTCCCGTATGCAGGCTGTCCGTGCGTATGATCCAATTAAGCTCCTCTCTATTGAGGATGCTGGTGATGTTGGAGTTCCTGGGGGGCTTGTGGATCACATTGATGAATTACCAATGTAGGTCATCCTCTGGGTGTCCGTGCAACGAGAAATGTTCAACCAGTGGTGCATTGGGAGTTCTGTAACAAATTCTACTTCGATGTTGGTAGATTCTAATTCTTACTTTTTTAGTTGTTTGTCCCACATATAGCAGATTAAATGGGCAGGTGATTGCATACACAATATTTGCAGTATTACAATTGGAAAAGTTAGTCAGAGTGACATCAATGTTTGTAAAAAGAAATTTCTTGGTGTCCGTCGTGAGATGACACACACTACATCCACCACATTTAAAGTGCCCTACAACTGGGGGCAATCCCCACATTTCCGTGAGTGTGGAGTTGTTCTTCTTATTACCGATGGCAGCCCTAACCAGATGGTCTTTGATACTTTTGCTTTTTTTTAAAGCAAAGAGAGGGTGTTCTAGATTCAAGCCTCCAGCATTAAGGGTGGGCCAGTATCTTAAGATGTATTTTCTTACTGCATTGGACATAGGTGAAAATGTACTCACACCTACAGACTTGGCCCACTGTTCTTGATGTTAGGGCTAAGCAGTGTATTCCTAGGGCAGTACCAAGCTCGTTCAAGGGAGTTTTTAACCAATTTATGCGGATAACCATTACTGATAAGTTTTTGAGATAAAGTTTTAGCCTCAGTAAAGTAGTCATCCTTTCAGTAGCAAATTCGTCTTATGCGGAGAAATTGGGATTAGGGAAGTGAATATCGTAAGGCTTTGGGGTGGTGACTATTATATGCTAGTAAGGTGTTTTTTCCGGTCGGTTTGCTGTAGAGCGTTGTGTATAGTGTGCCATTGTCTGAAATGATAGAAAAGTCTAGGAAAGCCTCCTCCTGTTTCCTTTTGGTCAATGTGAAATTGAGGCTGTTGCTGTACGTGTTTAGCCAGTCAAGGAACTGGAGCAAAGTTTCCTCAGTCCCTTTCCAAACGAGAGAAATATCATCTATATATCTTTTCCATGTTAATATCCCTGGAAGGAATACTCTAGACACACTTGGTTGCGGTTCACGAATTCTGGTGGATCATAATTTATCACTCATCATTCGTAATTAGCACGTACCTTTTTAGCAGCACTATTATCCACTTCCACTAGCACACTCATCCTTGAGCACTCTAGTCTTTTTCGAATACCACATGCTGTTTCCCACACCCGCCCCTGTCTGATCCTTGATCCCATCCATTTGCTACCTCCCTTGCCTTGGTAGCTCTATGTCACTTCCTGTACCCGTTCCCTCCTTTTTAAACCTTAAGCCTGCTCACCCTCACTGTTTCCTAGCCACCGAGCGCATCGCACTTACGGCCCAAATCAAAGACATCTGCTTGCCAGAACGGACGTTTTTCCTGTCATCTGCATTATCTCAGTTAGCCCTAACTCTGGCACCGGCACACATGTTGACCGTACTCGCTTACCGCTCCCTCTTATCCCCGTCTTTCCTTCATTCCCGTAGGCTGGTCCCATTCCCGTAGGCTGGTCCCTACACTAACACCGATATCGCCCGCTGGGGGACGTGCCACACGGATACCATTTTACGCCGGATCCTCGGCTTGACTGAATTCCTGCGTCATCAACCATTATTCAACCTTGTTAATTGGCTCATTAACCACTGGTAAACGCTGCCAATTGTCCCCTCGCTCTCACTTCAGGTCCCTGCCATTTCCCTTGCACTTACCGTCCACCCCCACTCTTATGATGCCTGTTTACCGCTTATTGAGGCTGACCCCAGCAAGCACGGTTCTTCATATCGTGAATAGACCTTTTTCCTCAGTGACCCCTCTATCTCTCTCCTTAACTAGAACGTGTATATGTTTCCCTCACCTCACGCACGTAACCTCACCGCGTAACCTCCATCCCAACGCGCCTGTCATGTTACTAATCATCACAGTGGGAGCTACCTGCCTCCCTGGGTCTTACTTGTGTATAGTAACTCTGACTCTTGGCTGAGAGTATCACACAATTCGCGCTACACCCTGGCATTGATCTTATATGCACAATATAGCTCTGATTCTTAGCTGATAGCAATTCGCCCTTCAGCCCATTGAGCATTTTTCTCCTAAGTTCCCCCACCCCTCCGTACTTTCATACCTTGATGCAAGTGCGTGGTTGTAGGGATACATGTATCTCACAGTGTACTAATTTCGAGTTTTCTAATTGATGTTTGTGATTATACCTCTTTGTATGTTTAAACTCCTTCCTTTTTATTTTTCCCCTATTTCCTCCTTCCCCTTCCTTCACCTACCCAGGTTATTTCCCAGGCATTTGTTCTATATTTCTGTCCTGATGATGATCCCAGAATTTCTCTTGGGATTGAAAAGTTATCGACACCTGCATCTTAACTCTATACTTTAATTCATTATTTATGGGGAGTACAAGATGCATTTCTCATTGGGACTTTTGCATATCTATATTTTTCTTTATAAAAGTCACTTGCCTGTGGTACGGAAATCGGCTGAGTTCCAATTACCCAGTCACGTTTAGCTCAATCGCCTTGTATATTTTGTGGTGTGTTTAATTATATGTAAATAAATATCTTGATATTGTCTATTAAGACATAAACAGAGCCAATCTCTACTGTGATAATTTGGCTACAAATGTTTTGGTTATCAAACTTAAAGAGACCACTGTCTCTTATAAGTAATATGAAATACCAGCATTCCATTAGGGGCTATTCAGAAGTATAAATGTGCATTCGCATATGTCAAAACTCTTTTGCAGGGTCTTAAATCAAATTCATAACTGAATTCCAGGAATACTCCTAGTTTTTTGTAGCTTCTCAGATGCATTCCTCGACTTCTTTATAAATTACAAAAAGCAGTTTACTCAAAACAGAAGTACATTTCTGACTTTTTTGTGAATTTGGTACTTATTAATTGTAAATCTCACACGCATTCTCCCCATAATCAAAGCAACAGTGAAGATGGCGTTCTCCCCTTATATATGCAGCGATCTACCCATGAAGAATCACTCCGACCTCTCCTAAACATAATAAACAACTCGCTCAGGAATGGCACATTTCAATAGTCCCCAAGACATGTCAAGTTTTCCATAAATTTAAAAGGTCAGCCTAGACTCTACTAAACTAGCCAACAATTGAACCAATTTCCATATGCCCTGCTTCAGCGACCATATAGAAAATAGAGTAGTAGCCCAGCCACTAAATCATCTCTCTTCCAAACATCTCCAACATAATTATCATCATAGCCTCCAACTTTGCTGTCTCAAACAGACTGCCACTATACAAGGTGCAGGTACTGTCCTATTCATCACAGATAAAGTAAACAACTACCTCTTCATCCTGTTTGATGGGTCAGCTGATTTTGACACATTTGTTCACAGTCCTATGACCAACATTCCACCAACAAGCTTGGAATTCATGGTGGTCTGGTGCACATTCACTCGGGCAGGCCTTCCTTAATTAATTTATTTTTCAATAATTTTTCAATTTTTCTCACAATGATTATTCTAATCTGGTTTTCCCCCCTTTTTTTACACTTCTCTCCATGGACCATAATATGTAAGTAAACAATGCATTCCGTTACGCTCCTGGAGTATCTTCTTTCGTTTTTCATAAATCTAACTCCTGGACCTTCATTTTTTGGATTGCAGATTCCCTATTCTTACTTCAATATTTATCCATTAGTACTAATGGTGCCCTCAAGCCACCCCAGGTTGAAACTTCGTCGAGGCTTTAGGTTGTGTGAATATAGTATATTCTATCTGTTTTACTGGAGTCTGATTATTTGAGTCCCGCTGACTATACAAATTTGTATAATATATATTGTGGGTGTTGTTCCTTTGCAGCCTTGCATTATACACTCAAATCAGAGATCTATTCTTTCAATACTTTCAATTATTTATTCAAGTCGACCAGGTCTATCCAGCAAATTATTTTCCCTACTGATGTTTTGGCTTTGAGCTATTTGCAATTTTAAATGTATGGTCCACACAGAACCATTGTTTGTGTTACTGTTATTTTGCTTTCAAGCACCTTACCAGTGCAAAACATGCCTGTAGATTTTTAATGCTCTGTCTGTAATTTCTCATCTAGCTTCTTAGGAGTGTGGTGGTTGGCATGTTGCCTTTTCATATTGATATGAGTGATGATGTACACGCCTCACTGAGTGTATTTTTAGATCATTAAAATAGCCTCCACATGTAGAATTGTGAAATTCAAGAACTGAGTAGGGGGCTCTGATGTGCATAAGCAGGCTTTCGGAGAGGGGTAGGAGAATGTTCAACTGCGGAATCAGGTGCTGCATATGATGGGGTTTGTGTGTGTAGAAGTGCAGCTGACTGGAGGTTTCTGGTAGGTCTGTGGATCTTAATGCATTTGTTGAGGTACCCAGGGCCAATGTTGTGTACAGCCTTGTATGCATGTGTGAGGAGTTTGAGGAGTGTTTGTGTACTGAGAGCAAGTGGACCTCTTTAAGGTTTGGGGTGATGTGAGTTTAGGCTGGGAGGTTGAGGGTGAGCCAGCCACTGAGCTATATGTAGTTTGGAGTCTTCAGGTCAATTCAGTGTTGATTCCAGCATAGTGTGTGTCCCCATAGCCTAGCTTGTTGTTGATGAATGTTTGGATGATGGTTCTATGAGTATTGGTGGAGAACATGGAACATCTTCTTGAGTATCTAGAGTATGTGAAAACAGGAGATGGAGACTGTGTTCACTTAGCAGCCATGATGAGTTGGTTATTAATTACTATTCGTAGGTTCTTTGCGTGTGTTGCCAGGAGGGGTGTGGGTCTGAGTTCAGCAGGCCACAAAGTGGAGTCCCAGAGAAAGTTGTCTTTGCCAAAGATTACTACTTCCGCATTGTCTGTGTTGAGCTTGAGGCAGTTGATTTTTATCCATCTGACGACTTTGAACATGCAGGTTATGAAATTGCTCCAGGTGTTTCGCATCTTGTCGTAGAGGGAGACTATGAGCTGGGTGTCATCAGCAAAGGATCGGTTGTTGATTCTGTAGGAGCATGAATCCCAATATTTACCAGCATCCCAATATTTTTATCACTCCAAAAACTTTCCTCTAGTGGCTCAGCTCCATCACACTTGATTGAGCACTAGGAGTCACAAGCCCTCCTCTATATCCGGCCCGATAAGTTAGCAGAGTGTATCAAATAGTGACTAGGAACACTCAATACTTGAGTTCTAGATTGATAAATAGTTAAAGAGTTTAATTATAAAAATCTCAAAATAGGCAGCACAGAGAAATGCAGGAAATGCCATACAGAGTACATAGTACTAGGCAGCACAAATAATAAGAGGTATGGACAGAGACCCTAGAGGGAAAGGGAAAACTCGTATCTAATTAGACAGAGTCCTGCACTGAAAAAGAAAATTCTATGGTTTATCTCCGAAACCCAGGGTTTTCAAACACATTTTACGAATGTAATAAGCCCAACTGCAAATTCAGCATGGCATTACTAGCGATAACTCTGTAAGTGGGAGACCTGCACACCTATCTAGTTGATTGTAATCAAACGTTAAAACAAGTTTAAACAAATAAGTGAGCAACCCTACTGGGGGTTTTCCCCAAAACCCAATGTGGAAACTGCGCTGTTGAGGCCTGGAAACACCCAGGTCTGCAAGGTGCTCAACCCAATGTCCCTAGGGTTTCATTAACTATACCAAAATATTGAATTATATTTGCTTTCAAATTTTTTTGAATGTTTGATGTAGCAAAGTAATCATTCTGATTCCATACTGACCTTAATATCAGTCACAATTTGACTGAACAAAATCGTGAACAAAAAATTACTCAACAACATTCAAAGCATGTTGGAAACATAATCACACGTTATATTCATGTTTTAACAAATTATCAAATCTCTCAACATAAAAGCCCAATGCATTTCGGGTTTGAATAAACCCTTCTTCAGGGGTAATGTACAATTTCATGTTTCATATAAGTTTCCTTGACTTTTAGTTCCGTAGCTGGACACTATAATATAAACAGTGAAGAAAAATGCTTACTATCTTAATGCTAAAAGTTTGTAAATTTACATTTATTGTATATCTAGAATTTGCACACATTTAATGAAAAGAAACAAAAGGGAGAAACAAAAGAATAGTACTAGGGAGCCTGTCCCGTGATTCATGTGGTGCCAATAATTCTCATTGCATCCCTGTGGATGTTAAGAGAAAAGCTATTTCAGACGTAAGCACGAGATAACCAAATGCGGTGCATCCCAATGAATGCTAAGAGGTAATCGCTTGCCAGATGTGACCACAAGATAACCACAACCCCCTTCATCTGTACTGCATGCTGTGTCATGTGAAAAAAAAACAACCCTGCTTTACTTCTCAAATGTACTTACTACGCCTGTGACTAATGAACTCTCTGACTCTACAAAAAACGGTACATAAGTTCAGTCAGTGGCATCACTGCTAATGATTCCGTCTCCCATTGCATTTGTTAAAAATAATAATAACTCTTACCCACTCCGTGTATTTTATTGCAGTCAGCACTGTTAACTCAGCCGGTAAACTCGTGCAATAAACTGAAAATCAATAGGATATGAATGTGTTATGCCTTTCTTCGTACCCGCTAAACTACCGGTTACGATTCCATCACATGAATCAAAAATTAGTGAGTCTTACCCACTCCGTGTGTGTTAGTGGCTCAGCCCACTGTGGCTCGAACGATCAACTCCTCCTATAAACACGACGTGTTATATGTGTTTTCTTTCCCGCTACAGCCCCATTCGTTGAATTCGTCCATGAGAACTGAGAAAATAAGTAAAAGCAACCTACGTGAGATTTATCTCCTACAGCGCGATACAGAAAAGTACCTATTGTGGACCCGTAACACTGCGTACCTGTTGAGCTCCCCGTGTTTGCGTTCTGCATCCACCGACTTCCACCAAGTTACTACTACCGGTGTAAACATCCACTCAATTCCTCAGCCACGTTCTTATGCGTGGTGGTTTCAATAAATTTTATTTGCCCACCTCAGAACACTTGCTCCCTACAATCTGATCGTATGGAGTTTCCCATGATTACGAGCCACTCAAGTGAAAAAGAATGCGTATCTACTAAAGTAAATTCTAAATGTGTATTTAAAGTGTGAAAATCTGTAAAAAAGAAAGAAAAGTGTAGAAGAAATACAAACTTAACTGTCCATATGTGCAAATCCTGTACAATAATGGGATATACTGCATGTACCACCTGGTCATGAAAGATTTATTGAATTTGAACAGCATTGGTTTTAGCGCGATTCGCAGTCCTCGTGGAATTCTCTTGACTTTATGATATTCAATCAAAGTCGTGGCATGAAGTCGTTGGATAACTTCTGTCCGCATTGTGTATTCAAGTTGTTTAAGCATTTGTGCTGTAGTGCCAGCCGAAGTACTAAAGGTTCATACTTCCTCTATGAGTGAGTAAATGGAAGATGCTTCATCTGTAGTGTAAGCCTTGATTTCTGCTTGGTTTAATGTCAGATCTGCTATGTCTTTAAAAGATGCCATTATCAATGTGTCTTATGTGGGTGCTGGTCTTCTTCTTGGGCCGTCGTTCTACAGCACTGTAAGTGGGAGACCTGCTGCACCTATCTACTTGATTGTAATCAAACGTTAAAACAAGTTTAAACAAATAAGGGAGCAACCGTATGTAATCGTGTGGGTGTTGCGGGCCAGAATAACAGGCGTGGAGGCCGTATACAGTGGGTTTTAATATATGGTACAACAGTGCATCCAGGCAAGGTGGAAGGAATGGGTGTTCGGTTCTTCTCCTGATGGTACACCGGGATGTCTGGTCTCGGGGAGGGCTGCTCCGGATGGTGTCCTCGGAGGTTATAGGGAGGAGAGAAACAAAAAGGGACTTTAGTCCGGCTGGACTTATATAAGCGAGTACCGAAACCGAAACCAGGAGGTGTGTGGAAATTAAAGAGACAGTGAGGAAGGGAGGGGTTTGGTAAGATAAGGGAGGTTGAGAGCTTAAAGACGGGGGGTGTTTAGGTGAGGGTCTGTGCACGGGTATTTACACTAGTGATCAAGTGAAAGCTCCAGCGATGCTATACAGGCTCTATAAACAGTGCACTTACGATCTCAGGGTGATATTTTCTATATACACTGCACGTAATATGCTAGAGAAATTATTATCGAGATTCTGGTACTCACATGCCCGCAGCAACTCTTCTGTGAGTTGCGGCCGCTCCCCAGTAACCTCCTGCAGACTACACCAGTCCTCACTCCACACGTCCTTCTCCTCGTCCTGGATCACCGTCTCTAGTGCCAGGTTCGTCCGAGCCTCCTGCCACGAGTTCACTGCATTGCACACCTCTCTCCCTTCTGCGCCTTCTTTTCCGGTTTGGGCTCTGGGATTAGGGTGGACCTTCCGGGGTCACGAGAATGTACTTCCGGCCCTGCTCCGGTTTTGATTGGCTCCTGGAACGAAGGACAGAGGGGTGGAGTCCAGGTTGTCAGGGACGCTTCAGGGTCGGGTTCCGAGAAAGGGGATCGTCCCGGATGACGCTGTGCCGGAGAGGTAGGGGAGGTCGCCGTATCACACCCTACTAAGGGTTTTGCCCAAAACCCAATGTGGAAACTGCGCTGTCGAGACCTGAAAACATCCAAGTCTGCAAGGTACTCAACCCAATGTACCTAGAGTTTCATTAACTATACCAAAATATTGAATTATATTTGCTCTCAAATTTTTTTTAATGTTTAATGTAGCAAAGTAATCATTCTGATTCCATACTGACCCTAATATCAGTCACAATTTGACTAAACAAAATCGTAAACAAAAAATTACTCAACAACATTCAAAGCATGTTGGAAACATAATCACATGTTATAATCATGTTTTTACAAATTATCAAATCTCTCAACATAAAAGCCCAATGCATTTCGGGTTTGAATAAACCCTTCTTTAGGGGTTAATGTACAATTTCATGTTTCATATAAGTTTCCTTGACTTTTAGTTCCTGTAGCTGGACACTACAATATAAACAGTAGAGAAACTTGGTTACTATCTTAATGCTAAAAGTTTGTATATTTACATTCATTGTATATCTAGAATTTGCACTCATTTAATGAAAAGAAACAAAAGGGAGAAACGAAAGAATAGTAATAGGGAGCCTGTCCCGTGATTCGTGTGGTGCCAATAATTTTCAGTGCACGTAAGCACGAGATAACCAAATGTGGCATAACTGATCTTTGTTAATAAATACACTTCAAAGCTTCTAAACAAAATCATTTAAGTATAAGATAATTAATCCATCAGCTATAACTATATTTATTATACAAATCATGAGTATTCACAAATTACTTGTCACCTGAAAATGCACATTTAGAAAAACATTTAACAATTCCTTATGTGTAGATGATGCTGAGAGAGGGGTCATGTATGCATTGAACAGAATGAGACTGAGTGAGGGACCTTGTGGAACTTTGCAGATGAGATTGATGGTCTCAGAGAAGAAGAGGGTGAGGCTGACCGACTGAGTGCAGCCTGTCAGGAAGGAGCAAATCCAGCAAAGTGCAGGACATCGGATGCCAGCTTTGTGCAGTCATTGGATAAGGGTGGGCCAAAAGGCTGTGGAAAAGTTCCAGTCGGATGAGAATGTGATGCAGTCATAGGAACTGGGTAGGTTGAAGGCTAAGAAATTATCTAGTAGGAAGAGGGCTGCAGTGTCACCTCTGTCCATGCTCATTGCTATGTCGTCTGTGGCAGCAATGACAGCAGTCCATGTACTGGTATTGGGCCTGAATCTGGATTAAGTGGTGTTGAGGAGGTGGTTATCACCGATGAAGGTGGCTAGGTATTTGTTTATCATATTTTACTGGTAGAGTGGAGGGAGATAGGCCAGTAGTTGGCTAGTTTATTCAGGTCTTCCAAGGGTTTCTTGATGAGGGTGAGTACTGAGGCATGTTGTCAGGCATTCAGGTAAGAGGTTCTGATGATTGGGTCATTAAGGATCAGGTTGAGTGCTGCGCTGATGGGGTCCAGTGATGAAGATCTGGTGGGGGCAGGGGTCCTAGGATGCGCCAGAGTATACGGACTGCATGGGTGTTGTGGTTTTTTGTCGAGTGGTGATGGTCGGCCAAGAAGTTTGCCTGCCCGATGCAATATCAAAATAATAAAACAGACATTATAAACATACAAATAATACATACAGAAATAGTGTTTCTGCTGCCATTCTTTACCGTTGGGCAGTTGCAGCCCACAGGAAACCATACTTATATTATTTGTAGACGGGTCAGCCACTTTTACCCTTAGTAGTGTCAATCTTATGTATTTGTGTATGTAGGCACTGCTGGAAGCGGTCAAGCACAATTGTGTCTTTCTTTATGTTTGATCATAGAAGCACAGATACATTTTAAGGCGTGGCATTGGCATGTATCAAAGTGTTTGCAATTTCTTTTTGCTGTGTACATGGTTTTTCCTTTCCATACAACATTCTTCAGTATCATAGAGTATTTTACCGTTTTTGTTCTGTGGGGGTCTGCCACAGAAGCACCGAGCCCCCAGCGAGCTCGAGGGCCTGCGGAAGATTTTCTTTCAAAATGTGCCCGATTTTTTAGGTCGATTTTGTAGTGTGTACCCTTCTGTGAGGGGCGGAGGGGACGCACACAGGAGTAACAGATCCCTGATTGGACCCGCAATGACTGATGTAAATGTAACATGTTCGTATCCAGCCAAGTATGAAGCCATTATCTTCCCCATCATCTACCGTGTTGTCTTCATTGTTGGCATCTTTGGAAATCTGACAGCTGTGGAAATAATAGCCCTGCACATCCGGTGCAAGAATGTTCTTGGTGTATACCTGGCTAACCTTTGTATCTCATACCTCATATACATCTGCACCCTCCCCATCTGGATCGTCTACACGGCCAAAGAGGACTGGAAGTTTGGTGCACTCATATGTAAGATTGTGGGCTTCTTCTTCAACGCCAACCTCTACAGCACCATCGCCTTCCTCAACTGCATTGCCATGGACCTTTTCCTGGGTACGATTTTCCCCATCCATTCTAGAACGCTGTGGAACATGAAGGCTGCCATGATCGTTTGTGGCATTGTTTGGGTCATCATGGGTCATCATCCTAGGTACGCACTCTGTATTTCTCAGCAGGGATGACCTCTTCAATGCAACTCAAGACATTGAGCTTTGCTACGATAAGTACCCCATGGACAATTGGATGGCCCATCTTAACTACTTCCGTATTTTTGTGGTTTTCCTGATTCCTCTTGTGCTCCTTGTTCTCCTACTGCTCCATCATATGGGCCATCCATCACAGTCCGAGCCTGGAGAGGAGGCAGAAGCAGAAAATCACCAGCCTCCTGTTGGCACTGATAGGCATTTTTGTGGTTTGCTACCTTCCTTACCACGTGGTGCTCTTCATCCGCTCGTACGCCAGCGATGTGAGCATCAACACTTGCCAGTTAGAGTCGAAAATCCGTCCTGCCTACCGCATCACTTTCGCCCTAACCAGCCTCACCAGTGCTCTCGATCCCTTCATCAACATCTTCGTGAGCGACAGTGTAAAACAGGACATTTTGGAACAGCTGAGGGACACATGGTGCTTGCTTAGACTGAAGGGCCAGCAGGATAAGGAGGGACGGCCATACTTGAAAACTCGCTTTGAGGCGAGTAAACTGCCAAAGAACGTTGACCAAGGCCTTCTTGAGATCAGCCAGGGAATATCCCAGACTAAGCTATGAATGTTCAATAGCTCACGTAAAAACAAGTAACTCTTGCATCATCGTCTTACGATTATAGTGTTTTACTGAAGTGGCTTCCGCTATTCATTTAAAAGACATATAGCTTTGGAACTCAAAGAAACCGTATCAAATGCGATGAACTTCTCTAAGATAATCCTTTGGCCAGAACACAGAAAAGGGCATGTGACCAAGATCACAATGTTCCTAGAAGGATCCAAACTGCCTCGGGAAGTGAAATAAAATGCAAGAATTGATCCATGAACATATTTTAAGTGTAAAAATGAAGTGTACAAATAAAGACCTCATCTGTCCTGCTGGTGACGTCGGCCACAGAAAGGTGTTGTAGTCACATCATGAAGCGGAGACATCATGGGGTTTACTCAAGTTTATTAACTACAATAACACAACACCAGCGCGCCCGTTGTCTTCAGCCAGCGGAAGGTCACTGACTCTGAACGAGCGGCGCTCACCTGAGAATGTTGAGCCTTCGGGACATTCCACTGTGGCGTGGGGGTGCGACCACAGTGTAAGTGACGTCACAACATACCCCCCCTTTCCTCTACACGCAGGTAGGGAATTGAGTGGTAAACAATGAAAGTACAGAGTTAATGGGAGATAGGAGCAAGAAAAATAAACAACAAATCAGACAACAAGGAAATCATGCAAGTGTTGAGGAAGTCTCCTGGTCCGTAAGGGTCTCTGATGGGTTTGGGCCCCATGGAGGTTCTGAGACGCATCACTTGAGTTGGTTGCTCTTTGACCAGTGCCCAAGTTATCCCCACCGGGGCCTGGTGCCCTTGACTCTGTACCTGTGCGAGCACTGTCAAGCAATTGGCGATCATGGGCTAGAATGTACCCTGAGCATGTATCTTTGGCGACTGCATTTCTATCAAAGGTTTCAAAAGAATGGTCTCCAGAACTGTACTTTGCCACCCTACGCAAGTTCCATTTATCTCCATTCTCCAATACAACATAGAAGGGATGTACTTCCTTTACCTTGAATGGTCCAAGAAACTTACGCAGACCTCTGACCCAACGTCCAGAACGGACTTTGACCCAATCACCAACCAGAATGTTAGACAAGTTTTTTTCCCTGCCTTGTACCTTCCTGGAATCATGCACGGGAATGCTCACATCACAATCGCCACCATTCCTTTCTTCAATCAAATCTCGGATCCAAGGAGGCACCAGTTTAGAGGCTGGTTTCCTGCCCTGCATGGCTACAAAGGGAACCACACCAGTAGTGGAATTTTCTGTCGTGCGATAAGCCCATACCAAGTCGTTCAAAGTACTTTCAATGTCAAGATTATTGGTGAGTGCCAGACTTATCGCACCCTTAAACATGCGATTGGCTCTCTCGACAATCCCATTGGATTGTGGGTTGTACAAAGTGGTGAACGAATGTTTTATACCACACTCACTCAGGAATTCCCTCATTTCATTGGAAGATAATTGGGTCCCGTTGTCCGTGATAAGGACCGAGTGATAGCCTTCCTCCTTAAAAATCGTGCGCAAAACTTTGATAGTAATGCGGGTAGTAATTTCAGGAAGAAGATAAACAATGAGCCATCGAGTATGAACATCCATAACTACTAGGCCAAATCTTTTGCTGGGGTGGACACCAAGCATTGGTCCAATAAAATCAAGGCATATACTATGCCACTCCACACCGGGAACCTGGATGGAACTAGGGATGGATTGGGGTCCCACTTTGAGTCGCTTTTCAGATTCACAGCATTCACTGCACCTCTCCACCCACCTAACAACATTACAATCCATTCCAGGCCACCAGAACTCATTTCTCAACCTTTTTTTTGTAATGGTTTGGCCCAGATGCCCTTCATGAGCCAGGTCAAAGAGTTTTTTGCGGACGTCAACAGAGGGAATCAACTTATCCTCACGCATGATGATCTGATCAGCAACAATCGATAACTCATCAATGACTGCATTATAGGGTCGGACACTAATTGGCAAGGTACTCTCCCTACGTCTGCCTTTAGAGATGAGATTCCTGACATTTCTCAAAACCTCATCATGAGACATGGCCTCTGCCCACTCTTTCTGGCTGACTGCGCCACAACTCCACAGAACTACGTCATCAACACACAAGATGGCTCATTCGCACTCTTTCTTAGAGACTCCTGTCTTGTCCACATCTTCCCATTTCAAAGACAAACGTGACATGCAATCAGCCTGAACGTTGCGCCAGCCCGAAATGAACTCAAGATCAAAATTGTACTCCTGTAATCTTGAGGCTAACCTGGCTAGCCTGGCTGACCCCTTTCCTGTTCCTCCTGGTGAGAGTATCTTCAACAAGGGCTTGTGGTCAGTGCGAAGTTTAAATCTACACCCCCACACATACATTCTGAAATACTTCACACCCCAAGCAGCTGCCAAGGTCTCCTTTTCTATTACAAAATAGCATCGCTCAGTAGTAGTCAGAGTGCGAGATGAAAACGCAACTGTTTTTTCGCTATTTCCATCACTCTGTGAAAACACAGCTCCTAAGCCGGTATCACTCGCATCAACAGTGATGATAGTCCTCCCCTGTACATCAAATGGAACCAGAATGCCAGCATTGCATATCTCAAATTTAATTTCATTAAAGCATTTCTCTTGTTCATCCCCCCAAATTAATTTGACACCTTTCCTCAAAAGCACCTTGAGTGGTTCGGTTTTACGTGCAAAGTTCTTTATGAACTTCGAGTAGTACTCAATAAGCCCAATGAATGAGCATACCTGGTCTTTATTTGTGGGAACAGGAGCCAACTTTATGGAAGCCAATAGATCTCTCTTAGGTTTCACGCCCTCTGACGAGATGGAATGCCCCAGATATTCCACCTCTGTTGCTAAAAAGGAGCATTTCTCCCTGCGCAGTGTCAAGCCAGATTCTAAAATTCCCGCAAGGGCATCGTTTAAGGCAGAATTGTGGTCACTCACACTCTCACCAAACACTAAGATGTCATCTTGGAAATAAATTACATTCTTCACACCTTTGAAAACTTCCGTGACCATCCTTTGAAATACACTTGCAGCTGAACATAACCCGAAGGGCATCCTCGTGAATTGGAATATGCCTTCGTTGGTGATGAAAGCTGTCAAGTGTTTGGAAGATTCGTGCAACCGTATTTGGTGATAGGCGTGACGAAGATCAAGCTTTGAAAAGTACTTCGCCCCTTTTAGCAAAACCATCATTTCGCTTATAGTGGGCAGGGGAAAAGTGTCAGGAATTACATTCTGGTCAAGCTTCTGAGGTCCACACAGAAGCGTAAACTACCATCAGCTTTCTGTGAAATTACAACAGGGGAAATCCATGAAGAACATTCGATAGGCTCTATTACTCCACTGGACAGCATCTCATCCAACATTGCCTTCACCTCCCCCCTCACTGTAATGGGAACTTTTCTCAGTTTGTGTTGTGCAGGGACAACATTAGGTTTGAGCTTAATTTTGTGTACATATCCTTCAAGGTTGCCTAGTTGTTCTCTTAATACACCTTTACCTCCTTCTAAGATGTCTCTTACCGAGAGATCATCCACTACCATACCTTGCTCAATAGCATGTGGGTCAATTTTGATATGGAGATCAATTGATGATACCAACCTAATATGGGAGGTCCAGATTCTGCTACATACACCTTCCCCCTCACAGATCTTCCTTCAAACATAATATCTGTTGCCATCTAACCTAAAATGTCTATTTGTTCACCCTGATACCCCCCAGGATTTATGTCTTTGGGCTTCAGCTTCCTGTTAGGCCACTCCTGCTTGAAGATTCTTTTGGGAATAATTGTATACAGTTACCCTGAATCAACCATAAGGTCAACACTCTTATCTCCAATGATAAATCCTGCTTTGGGCCTGTGTTTCCTCCTAACATCTGAATCATGAAACTCAGTGAAAAGGATTTCATCATTCTCACTTCGATCATATGATGATGGTTCCACGCACAAGATTCTGTCTGGTTTGTAAGGGATAGCAGGCTCCTCAGATAACATCGCTACTTTGCCTTTGTTTGCATCCCTGCACATTCTAGCAAAATGACGCATGTTAAGCGCTCCCACACTTTCCACAAATTTTGTTACCAGCTCTATTGGGATATTTCCTACCCCCAGGGGTATCTTTCATGCCTTTAAACCTGGTTGAAGCAGCCACTTTCCTTTCACAGCCCTCCACCACAGACGTTTCGCTTTCACCAGACATATTGACCTTAGGATCTCTACGATCCATTTCTTTCATACACAAATCAGACTCCTCTATTATTTTTGCAATATCAATTGCATCCTTGAGAGAGGGGTCCGTAGCAGCCCATAAACGTTCCTAGGTCTTTCGGCTTCTACACTGAACAATCAGTTGGTCTTTCTTCGGTCATGGGTCCAAATTTACATTTTAATGAAAGTTCTCGGAGTCTAGTGACAAACTCATCAATAGACTCACCTACTCCTGTGGCTGGGTATAAAACTTATATCTCCTCAACGCTATGTTAATTTCTTTTGCAAATCTCAATTCCAACCTTTTACGCGCCTCCTCAAAAACATCCGCAATAGGTTGGCCTCTCTCATCGTTAGCAACAGGCAAATATTTAAAAATGTGATGGCCTTCTTTCCCTAGATTAGTAAGTAAGATTGCTTTCTTTCTACTACTAGCGTAATCTGTGCGTCTAAGGCCTCTAGGTAATTGTTGAACATTTCAATCCACTCATCCCATTCTATACTTGGATTCCCCGGCTGATTTAGGAAATGAGGGGGTGTGGACACAGCAGAAAGATCAAGGTCATTAACATCCATATTCTACTTGAATGTGTCCCCCAATTTGCCTGACTGAAATATATTAGTGCTCTGCTCCCTCTTTTACCGCAATGTAGTATGAAAACCGAATAAGAATATGAAAGTAGGACAAAGCTTTGTCACAAGAATTGAATATGTGCTTCTGTGATACCTTCAGTGACAAGTATGTACCACTTTATGCCATTAGATGGCAACATCACTTTACGAACCAGAGCACCTGTCATACAATAGAGTTAACTGTAATGCTTAGCCTCTTCACAAATTTCTGCCAGGGAGTAATGCGTTGTCTCTAGTCCTTGAATTAACAGCTCTAATTGTCCCACATGTGCTTCTGTATTACATTAAAATCAATGTACCACTTTATGCCCTTAGGTGGCAGAGTCACATCAAGAACCACTACACATTTCTTTAAACAAGTCAATTATACACTTAGGGCCAGATGTAGGTAGCCCAATACCGGTCGGTAACGGCCGAAAATCGGTATTCTCGGCCGTTACCGACCGGTATTGAGCATTTGGGATGTAGGAGTCCGAAAATCGTCCGAATCGGTAAATTTACAGAATCGGTAAAGATACCGAATCGGTAAAATACCGAATCGTATAATGTACCCAAAAGGTAAATTTACCGAATCGCAATGGTTTGCGAATCGTTAAAATTACCGAATAGGTATATTTACCGAATCGGTAAATAAGAAGTGATAACATTGAATTATGAGATGTAGGTAAGCTCTGAAATACCGAATTCGCTTCAAATTCGGTATTTAAGAGTCGGTATTTACCATGGATTGAAATCAGGTGGTAACCAGGTGCAACCTATAAAAATGGACCCAAAATGCAATTCTTCTTGCACAATGGCGGCATTTTATGTCATTGCAAGACGGCTACGGCTACAGGAGGAAGGAGAGGGGGGAATGGCAGAGAGAGGAGCAGGTCTACAGACAGAGGATCACCCTGTTCATGCTCACAGAGGTAGAGATACTCCAGAGGTGCAGGTTGGCCCCAGACACCATCACGGACCTCATCAGGGACCTCCAACCACTGTTGGAGCACACTACCCCAAGGACACACGCTATTCCACCCCACGTGCAGGTGCTGTGCAGCCTGCACCTGCTTGCGTCTGGGAGCTACCAGAGTGTGATTTCTGTGGTAGGTGGGGTGACCCAGAGCAGCCTGTCAATGTTTTTCCACAAATTCCTTGACGCCATGTTACAGAGGATGGACCATTATATATCTTTTCCTGCAACCCATGCTGAACTGGTCCAAACAAAATCTGACTTTTACCAGGTGGCACGATTCCCCAATATAATTGGCTGCATTGATGGCACGCACATTCCCATTTGTCCCCCTGCTGCCACCGAATATATATACAGGAATAGAAAGTCCACCCACACCATCAATGTGCGGGTGATTTGCAATGCAAAGTGCGCCATCACTGACCTTGTGGCAAAATTCCCTGGGAGTACCCACGACTCCTATATATTTGAAAACAGCGGCATCTATGCACGGCTGTCTGCAGGGGAATTTGGTGAAGGATACCTCCTAGGTAAGACACAGTGTGCGACCCCTAAAACCCTATTGCAGTAAGAAGTACATGTATGCATGTGAGTAATGTATTCCCATTTCCTATTAGGAAACAGTGCATATGCCCTCCGCTCCTTCATACTCACCCCCTACCTCAACCCTTCAACACCCAGCCAAAGGAGATATATACGGGCCCACAAGAGCACAAGAAATGTCGTGGAGCGTACCTTTGGTATCTGGAAAAGCAGGTTCAGGTGCTTGCACAAGAGTGGAGGTGCAAGGCAGTATACCCCCATCACCTGCTTTAAGATCATTGCTGCCTGTGCTATGTTGCACAACCTTGCTGTGAAGAAGGGTACTGAGGTGGAGTTATCAGACTATGAGGACCATGACGGCGACATTGCTGTGCCTGAAACACAACCTGCTGGAGTGTCAACACCAAGTGATGGAAGATACAGACGTGAGGAGATTACACGCAACTATTTCTGAGTAAGTAATGAGACTGAGACCTATGTTGAAAGCACGAAATTTTGTTTAATTTAGTATATATCTAGGTATGTTAAGGAACAAAAGTGCACCAGTAAGCATTTCACTGCAATGCTCACAGTGTGTAAACACACACAGACAGGTGTTGAATGCACCCACCGTAGTTGTATATTGTCACTACGCAGGTTTCAATGGTACAAATGTGCAACACAGACTTTCTATTTTCTAATTTGTATGTCCAATGGCAGTAGCCCATACTATTAACTGTTCATTTGCGGCCACGCTTTGCACTGGCAGATGTATGTGGCTCATTCTGTTCCCTGGGCGTTTGTCCTGTAGCCTCACCCTGTCGCCTGCTGCTCCACCTTGTCTCTACAACAAGGGCGCGTGCCGTGCTGCTCCTACTGGTGCTACCTTCACTCTCCGGCACGTCAATAGCAGCAGTTTCTGCAGTTTGAGCATTAATTAGAGCCTCTAGCGCACCGGTCATTCCGGCTATGCCCCTTGTCAGGTGATTGCTTTTTTGAGTCAAGACTTCCTGACTGTTCATGCTACGCCTGCATAGCAGGGATGTGGCTGTTGCCAGGCGGTGAATAGCTTTGTCAATTCTCTGTGCACGATGCTTCTCCCTGCGCCTTGATGTTATTTTAGAGTCCAGTTTTGTGCACAGTTGCTGCATGTATTGGGTCATATCATGTATCCCCGTAGCCATGTTCTTGTTTACTTCCACCAGTTCCCTGATGCCCTTACCAATTTCCTGCATGTTGATATTGAGGTTGCGCATTTGTCGTTGACAGGACATGATGCCCTTACCCTCCATCCTCTGAATCTTGACCATGGATCCCTCCAGGCCTTGGAAGACACTGGGCCCCTCCCCACGTGCACCTACACTCCTTCCTTGTACTGTGCGGCGTCTAGTGGTACTAGGTACAGACTCTGCGCTGGACTGCAGTGTGGCAGGGATGTCAGCTCCAGGCAAGTTGTGTGAGTCTTCACCCACCATTTCACCACCAGCTGTCTCCATTTCCATCAGTGGGGAAACGACATGCCTCCTGCTAGGTTGTGCTGCAGGTGTTTCAATATCCAGTGATGCTGGCATTTCTGGTGAAGATAACAATAGTGGGGACTGTGATGGTCTTGGGGATGCATGCATTTCTTCATTGATGTAAGGTTCTTCTGGAAGGTGGCTGCCCACTCGGTACACCTGTGTCCTGTGATGCACTGGGACCTGGCTCATGACTTTCATCCCTCTTGGGTGCGGTGCCTTCTGCCTCCTGTGACTGCCTTCTGGATGTGTGACCTGTGGACATATGAGCACATGTCAGCTAGATGCAAATGTCTCACAGCACTACTATTAAACTTAGGAAATTGCACTTATTACATGCTGCCTGCCCTTCATTATGTCTGCAATCATTTGCCTGGCTTGGTGGTTACTGTGCTGTATGACATGGTCTTTCATTAACTGACTACATGTACCATGATGCATTGCTACTGTTTTGAACAGGCACACTGGGACTGGGGTAACTTAGCTTCAAGGGGTGAGGGATGGATGAGGGTGTGAGGGGGATTGCTCTGCATGCATCTTACGTTTTCTACTTGTAGCTTTCGCCAAGCTGTCCACTTCTCCCAGTCCGTAGAAGCTTTCTGGCTCCAAGGTTGTGGCCACCATCTCCTCCAGGTCAGTGAGGGGGGGTGCTGTGTTCTTTCCTCCACCTGTTTGCGAGGCCTGTTTGTGGTGGTCTGCAATTTTTTTTGTGTGAGGCTCCTTAGGTCATAAACCTATTTTTTAAATCTTCTGTGACTCTGGTGGTCACTCCCACTGCATTTACTTTCTCAAGGATATCATGCCAAATCTTCCTTTTTGCAGATTCAGGCACAGTGAGGGACTGCCTTCCAAAAAGTTTGTGGTGCACCTTTACCACCTCCTCCACAAGGACCTGGAGCTCCATGCTGCTGAATTTGAGCTTTCTTTTTCTTTCTGTCTGCTCTGTGTCCTTGCTGCTTGCCATGTTTAAGGTTTTAAACTGCACAAACTCTGTCTGCTGCTGCCCCCAGTGTCTCTGCTCCAACTGCCTCTCCAGAACCTTCTAATTAGTTGCAGCTGCCTGTGTAGCCACTTCCTCGTAGGAAGGGGCAGGGTGGTTGCACCTGATTGGCTGTTGTCTTAAGTTTCACTTTTGCTTGCTTTCCGATTCGGTATTTACCGAATCGATATTTCCAATGCATTCCTATGGGCCTTTTGGCCCATAGGGATGAATGGGAAATACCGATTTGGTAAATACCGAATCGGTAAATACTGATTCGGTAATTCCCGAAAGTCCGATACCGAATTTTACCGATTCGGTAAAAAGTACCAATTTTTTCCCTACATCTCATTTGCCGATTTTTGAATACCGAATCGGTAAAATTCGGTATTTAAGAATCAGTAAATGCCATTTACCTACATCTGGCCCTTAGTCTCTAATGAAGGATAATTTCTGTCAGAGAGTAACTCGTTCTTTTCCCAATTCTGTTAACGTAGCGTTTCAAGTCCAGTAAATGATGACACTCTCTTCAATCTACTTTAATTTCGCAGATATTGACGCCATGCCGCTTACACCAAGACGTGTTCTTCACGACAGCATATATTGCTCCTCACATTCGCCTCATCACGCACATTTCTGTCACAATTCCAGATTGAATTGCCCCCAAAAACTGCTGTATGATATTACACTTTAGCTGACGCAACCGTTAACTTCAGTAAATACGCTTTCGCTTCAACAGTATTCACTCATTGCTCGGCGTCGCTAACATTCCTGTCACCCAAGTCAAGCGTCTTGATAACTTCGTTTCCTTCTTATGCTCTAATCGACTGGCATTTCTCTCATCAGCTGTCATCCGGCATTTCCTCTCAACGCCACTCTTCCACTCTCGCAGCTGTTTGAATATCCTCGTTTCCTCCTACGGCTCTAATCAGCTCTTCTTCTCTCTCAGCTGTTACTCCGTGCGCTCAAAGCAGAGTTACACACGTCCTCCTCGCACGTCAACAAGTAGATACATTCTTTCTTACTTATAAACTCCTGCCACGTGTGATCTTTTTCTTATCTTCATGTGGGAGAGTTCTACGCCGCACTTCCTCTTCATGCGTTAATTTTCCGCAGTATGTCGTGTTGCCCGCTGTTCTCCACGTCAATTTCCTCGCTGTGTGTTGTGTTGTCCGCTGTCAGAAGACCGTCCTCGTCGCCAAAAGATGTTGTAGTCACATCACGAAGCGGAGACACCATGGGGTTTACTCAAGTTTATTAACTACAATAACACAACACCAGCACGCCCGTTGTCTTCAGCCAGCGGAAGGTCACTGACTCTGAACGAGCGGCGCTCACCTTAGAACCTTGAGGATTCGGGACATTCTACTGTGGCACGGGGGTGCGACCACAGTGTAAGTGACGTCACAACAAAAGGTTTAGGCTGACCCTGGACAAATTGCCCACTCACGTCATTTCTGATGTTTGGGAAGACCCACCTTATGTTGGTCGGACAAGAACTGCTGCTTGGTCTCCCTGTTCTAGCTTGCGAATTAAGTGCACTAAACTGTGTAATGTATGAGCTATTTACACATTACGGGGGCAAGCTGTACATAAATGTATATACTACATGTGCATAAATATAAAGTGCTATTGTTTGAAGACGTTGCATTTTCAACCTGTTTCTATACAGAAACCAGACAATTTTACAATAGTGTTTTTTTGACTTGGCAGTTAAGCACATCGATAAAACAGCACAGAATTCTTTGATTTTTAATTCTGTTTTAAATTGGTTTTATTTGAGTATTAAGATTTTATTTATGATTGAAATTCAATGAAGTTCTGAGAAATAATTGCGACTTGGCTAGGGTCTGGATGTTGTAGGTAAAGTTGCAACATTGGGCTGAGCGTTTAAAATGTTTACAACTTACAGTGAATCTTGAGTAGTAAACCGAGAGTGGTCACCCATTTACTTCTGGGATTGCAAAGGTGGCATGAGAGTTGGGTGGTTGTGGTGTTGGCACATAGCCTGCCTAACATCTCATCCAGAAGTTGAGGACCTGCTAAGTGTCCTCATAGTATTTGTAGCGAGTTGTGTATTTATAGCCAGCATCACTATTCATGCTGGTACTTCCTGTTTCACTTCTGCCATTTTTGCCATCCCACAATGCATTGTGCTGTGGTGGGAAGGACTGTCTGAAAGTGTTGCGCGTGATGTGGAGGTACATGGCAGTGACATTTGGGATTCGAAGAGTGGGTGGAACCAGAATAGTAAACGCATTTTCCAGAACTCTTAGAAATCGACTAACGTTTGAAGGTTTTCTTATTCAAGACTTCCTGTCTCAGCCCCACCAAATGAAAAAAAGGTTTACTTGCCCAAAAATGTAATACAAAATTGAACCACTATCTTAAAAAATGCATATTGGTACATTTGGGAATGGCTGATTCTCCAGATCCCCATGGTAATTTTGTCGAATTTGAGTTTTCCAGGTCATGTCAGAGTAGTTTATCGATCTTTTAGGGGGTTTCTCATTACATTCTGGTAACTTTAGTGTTGAGTTTATCATTATAAGGGCAGAGTTAGACACACACTGGAATAAAAGGAAAACCAAAACTAGATAACGGGGCACTCCAAATGTGATGTTTTATTGTTCTTTATTTCACCTGCATCTCCAAAAAGCATCCTTCATACAATCCCAAATCTTTTCTTCTTCCCAATAGTTCACTCATTCCCAAGTTTAAGGTTTTCTTGAGTTTGTGACTCTCCACTCATCCTTTAAATCCCAGGGGCTTTGCAAAATACCCAATATGGTTGTTTCCTGTGGTAGTCACACTTTAGATTCTTTACTATTGCAACCATTCATACATGTTTTTTCATGCATCTTCTTTTTAAATGAGTTCTTCCATTTTGTAATTCATATTTTAGCAGGTCACTGTGTCTTTTTAATCACCTGCAGGCCTTCAGACTCTTCTTTTTCCCACTTGAGTTATTGCCAGTTAAAGTATAAAAATAAGAAAACCCTCTGAAATGGAGATGGAGGTCTCTGAAAATGTACAATAGGAGACAGTTGAATTACCGCAGTAGCATTATATTTGTTGTCTTCAAGCCATTGGCACATAAGCTGCAAACCTTTTCTAATATATATATTTAAATACCCTTTGTTTTGTATTAAAAATCACAGTTTGCTTCTAGCTGAATTTTAAGTGATATTTGCACAATTGAATACTTTTTTGGGAGGGTGGTAAAGGGTACTTGTTACCCTCTTAAAATTTGTTTTTTCTTATTTTATCTTTGCATATTTCGATGATGTGTAATTGTGTGTATCCCGCGGAGAGGTGACTATCATTGTTCAAGAGTATTAACTTATCTTTTTGTATTAATGGTATTTTTATTTTTACACATACCGTTGACTGTGTTCCATTGTATCGTTTACAGAGAATTCCTGTAATTTCAAGGGTTCAAAAAGAGAGGCAGGGAAATCTTCTTCGGTTATTCCATGGGGGGATAGCATTTCGATAGTTGATTCTTTAAAAAAAATGAATGTGACTGGTACGCACTGCTTCAACAGACCTAATTTTATTTAGCTAAGAATTATCTTGAGACTCAATTTAACAAGATGTGGGTGTGTTCCCTTTGTTCGGCTCTTCACCACATGCATTCTGGGAGTGGTAGTCCAGCCTGGCTTGTTTATGAATGACCAGGGTTGACAATTTTAAAGATGCGCTGTGAGATGAATGTGAAAACCGGTGAAGTGCCTCCATATGGCCCCTGAGATAGGGCTAAGGCTCAGAATAATAAGAGCCAAATTAGGCGGGAAAGGAAAATGGGATAACTTCTGTGGTAGCACCATTTATTGGCCAAGCTAAACTTGGAAATGTATGCTGCGTCCTGTGCATTTCACTTGCCAATAATTTACATTCGTCTCTCTAAAGCTTCAGAGCTTAAAATGTATGTCACTCCCTGCACGAACATCCCTGCCTGCAATATACAACTCCTCCCAACCCTCTCTCCACTAAAGAGCATCGCCTTTAACGCCCCCATCTGCAGTACTCTTTTTTCCGACTCTCACCTCCAGTGTATGTCACCAACCAAAGACCCCTGCCTCACACCCAAACTCCCCACCACTTCAGGTTCCCTCAACATAATTGTTTCCCAATTCACCTCCCCCCACTCCCATAACTAAATGCATGGCCCCCTTAACTAGTTTGTCCTTCTCTGAACGGGTGGGAGCTGGGTGCCCCGGAGGCTCTCCGGACCGGAGCAGGAGTCCCGCGTCTCCTCTTCATGTCGAGCACGGGAATCGCAGGAAAAACACATCGGAAGGCTTGCGGAGGATGGTGTGACCGCCGTCACACTTTGAAAACGCCTGGGTATGTTTCAAATTAAAGATTTTTCTGCCTCATGAACGCGGCGATATCGCGGCCGCCATCTTGGATCTTAAAACACCGCGTTTTTCTCCTCATAACAGACGCAAATGAAACCTTGACTTCTACGGCCTCTAACAACGGAGTGGGAATACGGTCATATCCAATCTACGACAAGGTATGTAATTCTTTTGTCAAGAGCGTGGTATGCAGCGTTGCGAGTCGGGTTGCCTGACCCCGTAATGGCGGCTGCATGGGTTATGTATTTCCTACTGACATTGCTTATGCTCAGGGTCCTCAGCACAAAAGAGGCGAAGTAAACAACTCAATGAACGCTGGAAAGCCAGTCCTGTAGAACGCTTTAACATTAATGATCAAGCACCGATCGCTGACGTTCTGTGTTTTACTGCCTGTACCCAAAATGGCGACGGATTATGACGCCGAAGTGTATTTTATCGACGGTGGAATATCAACACTAAAGACTTCCTTGATTCCCAACAGATTTGCCAACGGGTCCCCAATGAGTCGCCAACGATTTGGATTGTCTTGTCGGGCTTTCCCCGAGTACTGCCCGAAGTCCGGCTTGCTTGTTACCGAGCTCCCGTGTCGTGTGTTTTCTGGTGCGAACTCCTGCGGAGCTGCATCTTCACTCGGTTGGCGGTCTGTGCAAACCTGGAGTCCAGCCGTCCCATTTCAATTTCGCCTGCAATGACCCGGTTGGTGGTTGCGAGGCCATGGGGAA
Organism: Lissotriton vulgaris; assembly: GCF_964263255.1. Taxonomy (NCBI): domain Eukaryota; kingdom Metazoa; phylum Chordata; class Amphibia; order Caudata; family Salamandridae; genus Lissotriton; species Lissotriton vulgaris. The sequence goes on from NC_141694.1 coordinate 775,697,077, forward strand.
CCACGGATAATCACGGGTCAAACTCTTACTGGCATCACCTCCCACCCCTGAAATCAACTTCTTCATCCCCCCCCCGGATTCCAACAACTTTTCAGGAGCACTGCTAGGTGTCAAGGGAGCTATTAGATGAGTCTGGCCCCTCTGCCTATGGTATTTTGATGCGTCAAACAGACAGGTACAATTATTCAACTTTGTGGAAAATTGTTTTTTTACAACCAGCTAGGGCTGAAAGCTCGCCTGACCTCAAAATGGCAGCACCTTAAGTAGCCGTGGGCATATTTTCAGTTTATGAGGGGCTGCTTATGTCAAACAAGGTGTAAGGCAAGCGCTTTTGGAAGGTCGTACTTTTCAAAGCTTTATTGATTGTTTTCAAAACCCAGGACATATACAGTTGTTTGAGGAATCGCCGACTGATCACTGCCTGACCTTAAAATGACGGCGGTTGAAGACAAATGTTCTGCTGGCACCCTAAAGACATTGGTAACGCTGACTCTGCCATTGTGTGCCATCAATGCTGCGGCAGTCCTGGAGAAATGTGTCATGGGAGTGCTTTTGTGTGTGCGTCTGTGCGTGTATAAGGGGGTATGTGCGGATGCACGTGTGTGTGTGCGCCTGTACTTGTATTAAAGACTATGTTCACATTTTTGTGTGCTTGTGCATGTCTGTGCGTTTGATGGAGTGGACATGTATTTGGGTGTTTTTGTTTTAGAGCATATGATTCTATGTGAGCTTGTGTTTGTGCGCACAGATGTTATTGCATGTGTGCTTATGTCTGTGCATCTGATGGTGTGTGCATGTATTTGAGTGATTTTGTATTAGAGCATGGGATTTGATATGTGTGTGTGGAGGTTTCTGTATGTGCGCCCCCTGTTCGCGTATGAGAGTGTGTGCACACGTTTGTGGTGTGCTTGTGCATATCTGTGCGTAAAATGGTGTTTGTGTGTGGGTATGTATTTGTGTGTACGTCCTTGGGTATTTTTTTACTGGAGCATGTGATGTATGTGTGCTTGTGTTTTTTATAATTTCTGTATGTGTGCTTGTGTGTTTGTGCGTGTGCGTGTATGAGAGTGAGCGCATTTGTGTGTGCTTGTCATGTCTGTGGATGTGATGGTGTTTGCGTGTGCATGTATTTGGGTGTTTTTGTATTAGTGCCTGGGATTTTATGTGTGCTTGTGTTCTTGGATGTTTCTGGCTATGTGCGTGTCTGTGTGCATCAGTGTGCATATGACAGTGTGTGCTCACATTGGTGTGTACATATGTATGTCTGTGCGTGTGATGGTGTGTGCACGCTGGATTTGGTATTTTCTGGCAGCCGATGTCCTGGATAGTGACCACTAGTGTACCGTCCAGTCCCCTGCCTGACCCCAAGATGGCTTCCATAGTGAACCCCAACACGTTGTTTTACTTCCCTGAGACAACAATTGGACATTGACCAGACCTTGAACCGATCCCCTAACCTGCCTACACATCAGGACGTGGAACCTGCGGAACTTACCCCAGACTGTGGAGACCTAGCGATTTGGCTAATGCCCGGTGGAGCTACCATATAGCTAAAGAGGAGATGGGTTGTGGACTCCCCCTCCCTGCCGTCACCTACCCAGACGGACCATGGGCGAATTTTCCCCTCGTCTCTACGTCCTATCTTCCTCCTACCCCTTTACCCTATCCCCTTACCCTTCCTTGCTCCATTCACCTTGTCCCCGATATTCTTTAAATGCTTGTCTTGATACTTATGTAACTTTTAACTGATGTAAATTAAAACATTTTTGTCCCTTATGTAAAGCGCCCTGATACCATCTGGTCTAGCGAGCGCTATATAATAACTCATTAATTAATTTTGTTCCCATTCAGTACTCTTTCTCACTTTGCCTTCCTCCTTAACTCCTAGCTCCTATCCACTCTCCCCTGAATCTCTCACCTTGCCTGCTAGTCTGCCCAGCCCCCTGTCCTTTGTGCCCTTTGACTAAGCACTCCTTCTCCCCTTGTTGGGGAAAGATCCAATATTTATACTCTGGAGTCTCAGCGTACCCGCTGAGAGAGTCCACTGCACCAAGGGAGCCACTCACAGCTGAGGTATTGTATGGCACTCCTTGCCAAAGCGCTCCCTCTAACCTTTTTGGGGAAGGATCCAGTATGCAGGCCTTGGAGTCTCAGAGACCCCTCTGAGAGAGTCCACTGCGTAAAGGGAGCCTCCCGCAACTGAGATAGTGAAGTGATACCACTTCCCCTGGGATCACAGCTTACTGGACTTTGTAAGTTGCTTTGACTCGTCTACCGGTTTGTTTCCCAGTCACCCTTCCCCTCCTCTTTCCTTGCTGTGTCCTTCACCCTCCCCCCTCTTTCCCGCCTTCATTACCTGTCTACTTCCCCAGCTCCTTCCCCCTTCCTTAAATATTTCCCCTTGCCTGCTTTGCCCCTTACGTATTTGTGCTCATTGTTTATCCTGCCCTTACAAGTAACTATGTTGCCATGCTCTAATAACTGTGTAACCTTTTTAACGATGTAACCTGTTACTATGATCTGATGCTCATGCAAAGCGCTCTGATACCTCCAGGTCTAGCCAGAGCTATATAAAACCTTTTAATTAAATAAATAAAATAAATAAATAAATCGTATATTATGTGTCGTAGCTGATTTAGAAGAATCCCGGCCCAAAGATATACCTCTGTCAAAAAATTGTTGTCCAGAGATTTTCATTTTTGCTTGTGGTTTTTGATCATTAGAGAAGTAATTTAGCTTGGGTAGACATTGCTGATCCAGGCCGAAGTTTTCTGTGCACCTTTTTTTAAAATGATGGCTGTGTTGCAGTGAAGATGTAATATTTCAGGAACCACGAGACTTATATACTTCATTTTCGTGCCAAAACATAGGTTTTGGGGCTCAAGCAGTCTTATAGAGACAGAGTATAACTCCTCAGAGCAACCGTTCTGCCATTTTCCTAAAGTGGCAGCTATAATGGAGGTTTTTTCAAAAGAAGGGAGGAAGGCGATCACTTGATCAACGGGCACCGTTTACCACTCAAGGGAGTGGAAGGTCCAGTCACAGTGTGTGCCCGTATCAACGGTTACAACAAGGGGGTTCCTGGACTGTTCCTAAGCGTGACTGAGGGAAAGACTAGCTGGCGTGACCAAAGGTGTAAATGTGACACCCAAGGGCATCCATTGTGTTGGATGGATTTGCCTCACACACCCCGAAGGATGTCATGCTTCATCATCGGCAGTTGCTCCTCGTCGGGGAGGCGGTGCAATCCCCGACGGGCTCACCTCAAAGAGGGGCTCTTTGGCGGAGATCTTTTTCCAACTGCCTTATGGTGAGGTGTGGGTGTGTGGGCAGGGTGGTATGTGATAGTGAGAAAGGGATATTAAAATGTAGCTAAGGGTACCGGAATGGACTTTATTCTGGGGGTCCCTAGCTGCAGTTAAAAACAAGGGGCTAGCTCACTAGGAGTCAACGAGTAAGTTCAGGTGAACCTAGATAGGGCTAGTGGTGCAAACGGTCGACATGTTTCTCGCAGTGGGTAATAGTTGCCCGCGATTCATCAGGACCTATAAAAGGTGATTAACCACATGCTGGTGTCATGTGTGGGTTTGTGTGTGTATTACCTCTGTGAGAGTTGTCCTATGCCTATTTGTCAAGAACTAACTGCCACATGAGGGGTCGGCGGGATGAGGCATCAAGGATGAGTCATAAAGTCAAGACTCTGATCTCTTGCGCCCTGGCTGCTTCACCTACCCTTCTCCGCCGAACTCGAGCTCGGCGGAGAAGGGTAGGTCAAGCAGCCAGGGCGCAAGAGATCAGAGTCTTGACTTTATGACTCATCCTTGATGCCTCATCCCGCCGACCCCTCATGTGGCAGTTAGTTCTTGACAAATAGGCATAGGACAACTCTCACAGAGGTAATACACACACAAACCCACACATGACACCAGCATGTGGTTAATCACCTTTTATAGGTCCTGATGAATCGCGGGCAACTATTACCCACTGCGAGAAACATGTCGACCGTTTGCACCACTAGCCCTATCTAGGTTCACCTGAACTTACTCGTTGACTCCTAGTGAGCTAGCCCCTTGTTTTTAACTGCAGCTAGGGACCCCCAGAATAAAGTCCATTCCGGTACCCTTAGCTACATTTTAATATCCCTTTCTCACTATCACATACCACCCTGCCCACACACCCACACCTCACCATAAGGCAGTTGGAAAAAGATCTCCGCCAAAGAGCCCCTCTTTGAGGTGAGCCCGTCGGGGATTGCACCGCCTCCCCGACGAGGAGCAACTGCCGATGATGAAGCATGACATCCTTCGGGGTGTGTGAGGCAAATCCATCCAACACAATGGATGCCCTTGGGTGTCACATTTACACCTTTGGTCACGCCAGCTAGTCTTTCCCTCAGTCACGCTTAGGAACAGTCCAGGAACCCCCTTGTTGTAGCTATAATGGAGGAACATATATAAAAATTAAACAAATAATAATGTTTTTTCATCCTTTTATGTAAACACCAAACAATGTATATGATTAAATATGAAACAAAATATGTGTATCACTCCTGTTTTAGACACATTTTCATAGTTTAATATTTCATTTTATGTATTTGTTTTGGCAGTTGTTCATGGTACATTTGCAGAATGTTGAACATTTGAGAAGAGCATATCAACAGGGACATCTTTTTGTAGCACAGGTTTTGCAAGTACATGTACGTGTAAGTTCTTTGTGTAGAGGCTTTAGAAATTTAGTAGGTTTTAACACCCCATCAAAATCTTCCCAACCAAATTCACAAGGATATTTCTCTACATATGCATGATCCAAAACACTCTTTTAATTTGTCCATGTGCAGAATATGACATTGGTGAAAGGTCACTTAGCAGGACTGATCTCATGAACTCACTGTACAGAAGATCGTCAAATGTGTGACATTCAGTACTTGTTTTCTATGCATGCACAATGTATTTTCTACATCTTTAAAGTCACATTATTCTTCTATCTCAGTAAATCAATTTAGAAACTTCAAAGGTTCAGCATTGAGGGCCAGATGTAGAAAGGCAAATACCAGTCGGTAACGGCCAATTTCGGCCGTTACCGACCGGTATTTGGAGTTTGGGATGTAGGGGCATGTTAAAATACAGATTCGGTAATTGTACCGAATCGGTAAAATACCGATTCAGTAAAATTACCGAATCTATATTTTGACATGTAGGTAGCACTGTAATCAGTGCTACAGAGGATTAAAAATGTGTTATTTACCACCAACTAGAAGTTGGTGGTAAATAATGAAAACCTTTTAAAAAACATTTTTTTTGCTTTTAAAACAGTGCCATGTTGCAGACATACATGCCCTAAGGGCATGTATGTCTGCAACATGTACACCCATGCACAATTGAGAGGTGCAACAGGGTGTCAAAGTGACACCCTGCCACCCTTCTATGTTTCTCTCAATTACCGAATCAGTATTTTTTCCGATTCGGTAATTGACATTCCTTCCTATGGGCCTCCAGGCCCATATGAATGAATGGCAATTACCGAATTGGTAAATACCGATTCGGTAATTACCGAATCATACTGATTTGGTAATTAAATCGGTAAAATTACCTACATCCCGATTGCCAGTTCTTAAATACCGAATCGGTATGATTCGGTATTTAAGAATCGGTAATCTAGGATTACCGACATTGGGCCCTTGAAGTTCCAAACTTTGTTCCAATTTTTCTCAAAGTGTTATCACCCGTAAGAATCTAAGTAGAACAAGAATAACATCTGTGCCATTTAAAGTACAATGACTTGATTAGAACCATTTCGAACAGCCCACTCAACATGTGGCACAACACGAAGGTTAGCTTCCTCCAATTTGTTGTTGAGTTCTTGACCGATATGGCCCATAACTTTAGAATATACATCTGCTCGTACCCACTCCTCATTGACAATCATTCCACTTGCAATGATTGGAAATTCAGTGTTCACTGAAGCATCAGTAATGTTTTGGCACCTTGTTCGATGTTGATGACCAGAATCCTTGAAATTGCACAGGTATAGGTGTCAAATTTTTTATGTAGGCAAAGTCAATTGTTCAGCTTGTAGACATTCATCTGAGTCTCTGACTTTCTTTGATAAATAGTTCAAGATAACTGTCAAAGAAAATGTGCAGTTCTTGCAAAGTGCACTCTGACTTTGATATCTGTAGAACAGTCTGAACAACCTCGCTGAAGTTTTCCATTGATGAAATCTTGATCATTCGCAATTGTGACATGTAGACCACAACAACAGCAGTTTTCAATGAGGACAACTTTTCAAACTGAATTCTTCAGGTGAAAGTTTGTTTTTGAGATTGTGCTTCACTGGTTTGGTTGCAGCATCTCCATCAAATAATGTGCTTGCTGGAAGAAGGTCATGTGGCAGAATATTCTTGAGAAATTCACCCCTTACTTTTGCTACATCCATCTCTCTATGTGTCTTCGAAAGTTGTTTTTTTGTTACCTATTTTGTAGTGGCTGGTTGGACGAAACTCTTACTGTAGCAATTAAACATGGAAGTTTAGCTTTAGTAATTATGTCAAACAGTTTTTTCTCTTTCAATTCAAATATCTCCTGCTTCAGTTCCTCTTTTAGTTTTGATCCATGTTCTAGCACATCTAGCAGATGTGTCTATATTGCATGGTCATGAAATTGTGTAGTCACACAGGCTAAGTAACATCAAAGGGGTTTCCTTGCTGCTGCATGTTTATTAACATGTTTGCCTCTCTTTCTTACAGGTTTGTGGTGAGGAACTGTTTCATAATGGCCTATTAATTTTTAATTTGTTATCTCTCTGTAAACATTGTAAATAGAAAGGACTTCGTGGTGAACTAGCTGCCATGCAGCAAAATATTCACAGTTATGTCTCTGATCAACAATTCCCTTGGAGCTTTCCTGGGATTTCTTGATCATCTGTTCCAGTTTCACATCTGGAGCCACAGCATTGAACCATACCTCCCCGTCTTTAATCACGAAATGTCTTTGGATACATTTTCTTTAGACTCTCTCTAAATACCAAGACCCATGTCACAGGTAGTTTATGCAATTTATTTCACAAAACACATTAATCAATAGCTCTACAGTCTTCACGTGCAGCTCCCAATCACCTTCTCGATCAGCATGTACCAAGTATTTCGTAGAGTTATCATGTGTAAAACATTTCCCCAGCACTTGAAATGTTCAGCAGCATGTATCAAGTATTTTGTAGAGCTATCATGTGTAAAACATTTCTCCAGTACTTGAAATGTTCAGTTTTGTCTTCACTTGCTTTGACAAACTGTACAAAAATTGTTTTTCACATCTGATTTTGAACTGAGTGTACTGAACATGCCTGGCAATGCATTATTTCTTTTGAATGAAGTGTACCCTGTGCCTTGTTCACTTCCGAGATAAGATTAGCAAAACCAAATTTGTAATTCTTGTTACAGAAAGCATTCCAACCCAATGTTGCTATTGCCTCATATATGATGAGCATACCCTGCAACAACCAAACATAATGAGAACTGCTCAATACTGACTATACAGTTTTGCTTCCAAAGATTTCAGCCTCAATAAGTGCATCATATATACCACATCCACTGAGATTACACTCTACACACCACAATGCAAATTTTGTCCCACAAAAACTCCCATCATAGGTTAAAGATTATCAAATTCTACTGGACTGCTCATAAAAATGTCAGCTACAATACGAAAAACACCTTCTTTGCAGACAATTTGCAGACTAGGCTTGTTTTCAAGCCGAGCATGCACAATTTGGAATTTTTTAGAGCTGTGCATACTGTTGCATAGTTTGTGACTGGAGATGGTATTACTGGTAAAAACCCGACATTATTCATTGGGACGTTATTCTAGGAGATCAGAGCATGAATTTCAACCCATGCAGAAACTGACTTTTCTTCATCCTTGAGTCTGCACCGATTAAGAGATATCATAAATTCAGTTAAACCAGCTTTGCGTACTGCAGCATCAGGTAGAAGAAGATCCATGTCCTCCCAGTCTATTTTCTTGTGGACTGGGATATGTTGTTTACTTATAGTGACTCTGAATACGTTGGCAAGGCAGTTGGGTTATAAGTTTGCAGCTTCGTTTGTTTATGCCAACAGCTGATACGTCTTGTTTTCCAGCAGCTACTTCATTGGTACAGTGTCACCTTAGTAGTTTCATTTGTGCTGGATGTTCCAGAGAAAAAAGAGGTGTCTTCAAAATCAAAATGATCAAGAGCAACAGTTTTCTAGTAAAGTGACTTGGAAGGGGTGTGCTGTTGGATTCAAAAGATTTTAAAACATGAGCTGCTAACAAGTTTCTGCTCCTTCTTATTTCATTATAACTTGTTGATACTCCAATCCAATTTGTTGAATTGATTACCTCTCTACTTTAGCACTTGTCATCGATTGCGTGGGCAATCATCATGTGTAGCAGAGTTTTCTTTTTGCAGTGTTGTAATTCATAAAACATGATTTGGAAAACACAGTACATTTGCACAGCATAAGCCTGTCGGTTCACCAGATTGAATTCCACTTCGCTTATATCTACAAAGCCATCATCAATGTTGTCTGCTTCTGCTCTGAACTCAAGAAAAATAGTTTGTAACAGTTTTGCTTTACTGATATTAAACAATGATGTAAAAATTGTTAGACAACATGGCATTCTTCTTGATTCCCATGATTTGCGGAGCTCTGGGGTGTCACACAATTTGTCAGTAAGTCCAAAATTAAAATCTTTCAGAATGTCGCTTAAAATGGTTCCTGCTGATTTTACGGCATTCTGTGATCCTATTTCGGCAGCAATAACTTCAGGAGTCAAATAAGCTGAGAACTGCATAAGCATCTCATTCTGTTGGTTGGACTGACAAAAATTAATTCTGTCATTGTACATTCTCACCAGAAAAATTCTTAATTACATTATTGTGGATCAATACAGTTTCATCAAATATTTCTCTGATCTCATTAAGTGTTAACCCGTAGCCAGCACTCAAGAGTGGCTTTAAAACTTCATTTGCTTTTTCAAAGAGTGCAAGCTTAACTGATGGATGTCGGTTGCGTTGCAGCTTGGAGCTCATTGTACATTCACATTTTCGAATGAATGCACACATGCAGTTTGGGTGCACATAGAGATCTGCTGCAAATACATTCACCTCACTGTTTAGATCAGCTACTTGCCTGAAAACGTCATCATGAAGAAACTAGCTGCAGAGGGGAGAACAGGGCGGCAGATGGCTGAGCTGCCGTGGTGCTCCGTGATGCAGGCTTCTGCTTGCTTCGCTCAGTAACCTGGCCTGACCCGACCCGACCCCGACCGGCTAATGAGAGTACTCGTGGATATTATTTTATAAGTAAACATTGCTGTCCGCTCAAAATTTTGGAAGGTACAAACTTTGCAGATTTTGACTTTGACTTTGAACTGATGTACCTTGGAGAACGCAAATCTTTCCACTGTGTCTATGCCCTGTTGCAGTGGCTGCGTTCTCGCGGCAGTAACCTCTGATCCGGCGTCGGGGCTCGGTGACCACGATACTGCAGCAGCTCTATCTGATTCGGCGTCGGCGTCTGGGCTTGATTACCGCGATACCGCAGCAGCTTCCTCTGAGGCGTTTGGAGCCAGCGGTGGTAAGGAGACGCCGCACGCTGCTTGGAAGTGCGAGGTTTTCCCTGTGATACTGCGGCGGTGGTCTGCGGCAGCCCTGGAGCTCAGGAGGGGGAGGAGAGCCCGAAACCTGGTGCACGTTTCCTGCGGTATTTCCACCAGGAGATGCGAGGCGTCAGCGTCCTCTGAGAGAGTGGCTACCGAGGTGTTGGAAGGGTGTTCCAGCAGTGGTAAGGGGGGCGCACGAGTGATGGGCTGCCGAGAATTGAGCTCTCCCCCTCAGATTAAAACTAGATGCAAGGGGCAAAGTGGTCGGGGAAAGGGGAAAACGCTAGCAAACTCCTCATTTAAGGAACCCCCACCGAAGGAAAAGGAATCTTCCTTTTTAACATCAGAGGTGAAAAGTAAGGGCACTCGTTTAAACACTACTAAGTTAAAGGCTAAAACAAGAGTAAATACTAAGAGCGGTAATATCATAGAAGCAGGTTCTAAAATTACACCATTGTTACGCTCGTACTTTAAGGCTTTGCCACAAGTGTTGCACCTCTCTAAGAATCAGGAAATGGCTGCCCTTACCGATGCTGCATGTGTGGTCACATCACCTGCCCCATCACCTGCAATGGCGCATGGTGCTGCTTTTAACCCTCCACCTATATTGAGTTTGTCTTCAGTTCTATCTACCGACCCAGGTTTGGGCACAAGTACCTCCTCGCCCTCAACATATGAAGGTGTAGCACCTATAATGCTGCAAACTGAAATTCCTGCTGATATCTCAGACTCTCTAGGAAACGGGAGTGTCTCATTAGCAGTAAACAGCTTACCACTAGCTTCGACATTGGTTGAAGAGAGGCAGCACATGAGTAGCTCTGGAAGTTTGAGGGAGGGCACAGGTCCTGTTGGGCAAGAACAGATAGTGCTGGAGCCTTCTGCTATGGTCGTGGCCGAATCTTTTGAGGGGTTAACAACCAGAATAAGAGACGAATACCCCATAGAGAACAAAGCTGAAAATGAGATCTCACCCCAGTTTACTATACAGGCTACTATACAGCAACAGAGTGATATTCCTGTCTCTGCTAGTTTAACACAAACAGACATCACAGTTGGCATTACAGCAGCGTCATTGATGGCAATGTTCTCCGCACTCTCCCAAGATATAAAGAGGGGCTTTGAGGAGTCCTCAGCTTATCAAGCAGAGATGAGAAGTTACTACGAGTCCCTTGATACCAAACTAGAAGGCCTGGCGTCAAGAACAGGAGTATTAGAAGAAAACATGGGAGTATTATCAATACATGTAGACAAAGTTGAGGAAGACATAGTAAAGCTAAAGAGAGAGGACCAAACCCTTCAGTACAGGATGGAGGTATTAGAAAACAACGCCAGACGCAGTAACATACGGGTCCTCAATGTGCCTGAAGGATCTGAGGGTTCTGAAATTAACCAGTTCATGGTCCAGCTTTTGAAAGATTCACTAAACCTGGGATGTTCAGTGGATGAGCTCACCACTGACATCCAACGGGTACATAGAGAACGCTTTAAACATAACCCACAAAGGCCTAAACCTCGTAAGATCCTGATTAACTTTCACACATATGCCCTCAAGGAACAAATTCTCAATCAAGTGCTTAAACAGAAATCTTTATCAGGGAAGGGATTCTCTTTTCAAATAAGATCAGACCTAGCAAGGGTCACACTGGAGAGACAGTGGGAACTAGGTAGGCGCTTAGACGCTTTTAGGAAGGTGGACGCTACAGCGAAGATAACATTCCCTGCAGCGTTAAAAGTTATGCATAATATTAAGATGTGTAACATCAGGACAGTGCAGGCAGCGGATGAACATTTGTTGGAGTTGGGCAACAGGGCTTCTTCACTATAGGGGAAGATCGTGTTCTAAGGAGATTTAAGTAATGTAATTTGAGATATTTCTCCTTCTTTGCTTACGAATTTGGATAATTGATTGGTGCCTGGGAGAGAAAAGAAAAAAAAAGGAAAAAAGAGATAAAGGAAAGGGAGGGGATGGGAAAAAAGGGGCACTTATACACACATATATACACAAATGAGAAACTGTTAAAAAAAAAGAGAGAGAGAGGGAAACTGCTGTTCATCCTATTATCTTTTTACGTTTTCATATCTAGTAGCACTTAAATTAGGATATAATGGTCTTAAAACTTAAGGGTTGGGTTCCGGGTTAGGTCGGGACCGGACGGGGTTAGCCGGGGTCCGTAGGGGGGTGCCATCTACTGGATTTGATCCGGTTAGATACATCTAGGGTTCTCCACAGGAAGGGTGGTGGGAATGGGCGGGGAGGATGGGTGGGGGGGGGGTTAAAAGCATAAAAATCCTCATTTGTCACTCCAATATGTTTTTTTATGAAGTTCGGTGGGCGCTTCACGGCCTGCAGATGAGTTTGTCCTGCTTAGAGTGGTATAGCGGTACACCTGGTTCTCAGCATTATTATTCGGTAAGAACTTGGCTGATCCTTCTTTTTTGTTGGGTATGGCTAATCTAAAGATAGGTTCCTGGAACATACATGGCCTGCGGACTAAACCCAGAGCTAGAAAATTGTTCCAGTATATCCGGGATATGGATGTGCAGGTTATTCTGCTTCAGGAAACTCACCTGACCCAAGCTGAGTTAGATGTATGGGTGAAAAAAAATAGGTGGATTGACTTTGCGGTCTCCACCTCCCAAAGTACAAATACAAGGGGAGTCTCCTTGATCTTTAAAAAACAGCTAAAGGCTAGATTGATAACCTCGATGGCTGACCCAGGGGGCAGATGTGCTTCTTAAAAATCCATCAGGGTATGGGGTCGTTTTTTTTTTATTCCACTCTTCTCGCAGAAGAAGGTGTTAGCCAATCAGGGTTTTTGTTTAAGTTTGGAGATCCCAAGTTAAAAAAAAAAAAATAAGTTGATTTTGCAAGGAATGGCCAAAATGTGGGCACAGATAACTAAAACCATTAAGGTAGGGTATTACAACAGCAGGACTCCGCTTTGGGATCTCCCTGAGAGTCCCGCTTGGTTGAGAGACAGTCTAGCGATATCGATTAAGGAGGCTGGGCTGGCTGTTTGGGGTGATTTGTTCACAGAAGGAGAGTTGCTCCCGTGGGAGTGTCTTAGAAACACCATTGGCATCAACTTCGCTAGATTTAAGTATATGCAAATAGCTAGCTGGTCCCACGCATATGCTTCTCGTACAACGCGTGGAAATAAATTCCCCATAGGAGGGTACAGCCAATTAATATCATCCTTGGTCGATAAACCTCCCGCTAAAAAGGAAATTTCCGCATGGTACAATATGATTATGGAGGAAAGGGATGGAACTTTCTCATTACCAGAGGACCTATGGTCATCAACCATAATAGGGCATAATCTACAAGTGCTCTGGAGCCTATCCTGTGGAATGTTGTGGGATGTAGTGACACCATCTTGGCTCCGCAGAAATCACATCTTTACTATCCACAGGGCCTACTACTCTCCATTAAAGTTATCGAAATTTACGCAGGGGAGCCAGGTAGCATGCCCTAAATGTGGTGAGGTAGCTGCTTCGGACTGTCACATGTTTTTTGAATGTCCCGTTTTGTTAACCTTTTGGGAAGACATAAAAAGAACTTTGTCTTTATCTTTGAACTTGAACATAGTCCTCGATCTCCCTTTGATTATCTTTGGTATTTTAGAGGGTCTCCATAAATCAGAGAAGAAACTAGTTTTTTATTCTATCTTGCTTGCCAGGAGGGAGATATGCAGAAGATGGAAGGACTCTTTGCCCCCTACAATAGAAGATTGGTACTCCTCGTTTCTAACTGTTTCCAGATTAGACCTGGGTACGTCTAGTAATTCAAACAAAAAGGCGTTTTGGTATCTACTAAATTGGGCACATTGAGTGTCCGGGGTTTTTTTTTTTTCCCCGGGTCCAATGATTAAGCCACTTGGACATACTCCAGGGCCAGATATCATGGTGGAAATATCCACTCCTTTAATGGTTGGTTTTCGTTTGGTGAAATAAAGTCGGTTGAGAAGGAGGAGCTGAGGGTTAAGTATCGAAAGTTAAAGTTGAACCCTACCAGCTAATTATCTGCTGAGACAGCACCCCGCTCGTATACCACTCGACTTCATCATGGAAACAAAAACCATTGTGGCAAATGAGGAAAAAAAAAAAAAAAAAGAAACTAGCTGCAGATAAAAATGTGTTTACCCTTGGTGACTCACATGCTTTCTGATCAGTTGCTGAAGGTAGACCAGGGGTAGCTATTGATCTGGGTTTGCTTGTTGTTGTTTTCTCAGGAGACTCTGGTTCTTGATGTGATTCGCTGTTTTCTGCTACTTTTTGACTAATTGTTTCCATTTTACATTATATACTACTAATAGGATTTGTTGTTACAATTATAAAGTATTTGATCCTCTTCACTTTTGTGACATCATCGTGCCATATTTCTGCAGCATTTCAATCTCTATCTGTCCAGGCACAGTTCATTTTAGCTTTTCTTTCGGATTAGTTTGCAATATGACACATTTTTCTTTGTTGAAGGAGTCCTCAGATTTTGTAGTTAGCAACACTCTGTCAGTAGGTAAAGATCCTCTGCTATCACCTGCTTCACTAAATATTATGAATTTGAATCAATGGGAAACCTGAAACAAAAACATTATTAAAATAAATTACCAATATGATGGCTAAAACACATCGTTATAGAGCTGCAATTTTGGAAAATGGCCAAAGGGTTGTTCTAGGGAGGTATTTTCTGTCTGTACAAGACTACTTGACCCCTAAAATCTATGCTTTAACACCAAAATGAAGTATATAGGTCTCATGGTTCCTGAATATTACCTCATCACTGCAACACAAAAAAAACAGAAACATTTGGCCTGGAATAGCAATGTCTTCCCAAGCTAAAGTACTTCTTTAATGATACAAAAACAGAAATGAAAAAATATATTTTTTACGAGGGATATCAAGGGGCCTGGACTGCAAGGAGTGTGTAGTGATTTTTCATCACTTTTATAGTGTGACCTAACAAATGTGCTTTTACAGTGCACATGCACAATGATTTTCACTAATATCACTCTCAAGTCTCGTTGTTTTCTTCATCACTATGTGCCAATGGGCTCGCTTCAAATCCTGCTAGACATTGGTTTCTATAGAGCCTTTCTGTGGCCTATGAACATGTTCTCAATTTTCATGTAATGATTTTAAATGATAACACTTTATAGGCCTAACACATAGTTTACTGATATTTACCTACAAGCTTGCCTTCGCATGTGAATGAAGCTGACTTTAAAGCAGATTTTTGAATGACCTAATAAATGTGTTCTCCCAATGCACATGATTTCTGCTATCAGCACTTTCCAGCCCTGTTACAATCTTTGCTCATATATACGTAAGGGCTTGCTTTCATAACAAGCATATTCTTAGAGAGCGCCAAGTGATTTTATATTAGGTCACTCATCCACCAGTTAGCTTGTTAGCTTCTAAATCATTTGTTGGCTAAAATATCACCAAGAAAATCACTGACATTTCATTCTCAAGGCTGAGTCAACAATTGGATAAGTATGGATAGGCCAACTAAAGAGGACCACAACACCAGCCAACCAGGCCTAATTTAGATTACATGCAGCCCTAACAAAAATCACTTACAGAAACATTTGTAATCAGAAGGAACTGTGTAATATCGTTCTGCACCACTTGTACATTTAAAATTCAAGGCTGAATTCTGACTTTGATATATACATTTTTTCTACAGTATCAGAAAACTCCTGGTTTGATCATGTTAAAGGATGGTATGAGCACAGCAATGAGTTCAATATTCTATTTCTTGTCTATGAAGAAATGGTTACGGTAAGATCTGACAGTCCAGTACAATACAGCTATCAAAAGTGCAGTCTGATGTTTAAATAGTTGCTGAGATGGTATGTCACTTCATTAGTGAGCATTGACAACACACTTACCATTGCCCTTTGTACACCTTAACTCACCATCTCATTTTTGACACTCTGAATGTGTTGCTCTGGGTAAAAGAAAGATTGCCTTATTACTTTAAAATGATGAGCTAAATACAATTGACATTTTATCTGCAGTGTTCCATGCTGTCATTCCTAAAATTGCTACATACATCCTAAAATTGTTTCTCCACATTGCTGCCCATTTTCTATAATTCATAGGTAATGTGAAACAATTTGATGATGTTTGTTGACAAATCATTCCTTACTGATATTCATTTCTACCTATACTACCATGATCCTCACAACACTCTTATATTTTACAGGTATAAATGGGCACTCACATGACAACAATTTATTTACAATTACTGAGGTAGAGTAATTGGTGTACTAAAAGTGAGGTCTGAAAGGATCTCCTAAGTTAGAGAAGACAGTCCACAGAACAGGGAGGACGGGAGGGTCAGTAAGGAAACTGTGACTAAAGCGTTACCGAAGGTAAGTATCTTGTTCATCTGATAAAGATTTCTAGCCACAGATTCCTTATGTTACAATAGATATCAAAACAACACCCCTCCGTGGAGGTGGGTCTGCAGATTTGTTCAGGCTAAGAAGTCCTAGAGGATCAAACTGGCAAAGTGCCCATCTGCCGAGCCTGACTGTCGAGGCAGAGGTGTTTCTCAAACATGTGTAGCAATGACCAAATAGCTGCCTAACAGATGTCCAAGATTGGCACTCCTGTAGCTAACGCAGCAGTTGTAGCTGTAGTTCTGGTGAGCTTATACGCCCTCAGGGGGCTGTTTCTTGGCCGCAGATCTTAATGCAGAGAATGATTCATCAGGATAAGGTTCTTCTTTGTATTGGATTCCCTTTCTTTTTCCCTCCAATCCAACAAAGAGTTTATCATCCACCATGAAATCTTTGGCATGAGAAATTGTTAACGCTAAAGCGGAAATGGCAGACACATATCCTTTCACAGTGCTCATAGCAAAGTCTTGCCAGGTCAGGGATAAAATAAATAAGAGGACTTTGGAGAAGGGAGCAGGCAGAGGGTCAACAGACTTGAACTCACACCACAACACAAACTTGTCCAATCGGCAGGTGTACAAGATTTTGGAAAAAGAAAAACCTGGCTGCCAGAATGACAACACATATTTTTGGAGTGAGATCAAAACTCTCAACAATCACCACTCAATCAATCTGAAGCATGAAGGTGGAGTGTGGACAGGCTCGGGTGTAGTTGTCTGCCCTGTTGCTGTGATAAAAGGCCTCTCAAATGGAAAATTTTACTTGAGGACAGATATTCAGATGGAGTTTGGGATACCACACTCTATGTGTCCCGTCTGGAGCCACTAGGGTGACTTGGGCCTGGTCATTCTTGATCTTATTGAGAACTCTGGACAGGAATGGTCTCTGCGGAAATGCGTACAGAAGACCTGAGCTCCGCTCGAGGTGAAATGTGTCTTCGAGTGAAAGACGCCTTGGAAACTCTAGCTTGCAAAAGTGCTGACACTGCGCATTCTCGGTGATCGCAAATAGATCTATCCAAGGTTTTCCCTACTTTCGGAACAGACCTTGCACCACCTCCGGATGAAGATGGCATTTTTGATCTTCTAGGCATTGACAATTGAATTTGTCAGCTCTGATTTTCAAAAAACCCTCCAGGTATTTATCCACCAGGGAAATGCCCTGACTTTCCAGCCATGTCCACAGACGCAAGGCCTGTTGAGAAAGGGTCTGTGAACCTACACCCACCTGTTTGTTGCAGTACCATACGGTAGTGGAGGTGGCTGGAAACACTTGAATTAGCCTCCCCTTGATCGAAGGAAGAAAGGCTTTCAAAGCAAGTAGGATGACTCTAAATTCCAACAGATTGATGTAGAGCTGAGACAATGCCTGTGACTAGAGTCCTCTGATCTTCACCTCCCATAGGTGGCCACCCCAGTCCAGGAGTGACACATCCGTCATCACTGTAAGCTCTAGGTGAGGAAGAGAGAACAATGCCTGTCATTAACTCATTTGTGTTCTGTGAGCCGCAATTGTAGGTCTTTTGCAGTTCCCTCTGATATCTTGAAAAGGTCGGAGAGATTTACCTGATGCTGTACCTATTGCAGTCCCACTACAGAGACAGCATATGCTAATGGACATGTTTTACCAACAAAATGCGAGGGGGAGAGGAAACCCAGCAGCCTCAGAGTATTTCCCACCAAAATCCAGGATAGCCTCAGAAACATCAGAATCATAGCCCGAATATCCTGAACTAGCTGTTCTGGAGGATAAGCTAAAAACTGCAGTGTATCTAGAACAGCTTCGATGAAAAGGAGCAAATGAGTGGAAGTTAGGTGTGACTTTGGTATATTGATAGTTAACCCCAGCGAATGCAGGAGGTCCGTGCAGTCTGTAGGTGAGAGTCGACTGCCTGGGGTGAGCCCGCCTTCAATAGCCGATCAACTGGAACCCCTGAGGTCCAGAGATATGCTGAAAACACTGCCATCACCTTGGTGAACAGTCAATGTTCACTGGTAAGGCTGAAGGTAAGCATTGGAATTGATAATGCTCCAGGCTCACCATGAACCGCACGTAACATCTGTGGGCAGGCAGGACAAAAATGTGGAACAATGCATCCTACAAGCACAACACTCCAGTCCAGTATCCAGTTTCGATGGCAAATAAGACCTGAGCTGGGGAAAACAACTTGAATTGTTCCTTTTACAAGAAGTAGTTGAGAGGGTGGAGATCTAAGATAGGACTGAGGTCTCCATCCTTCTTTTGCATCAGAAAGTAGAGGGAATACCAACGATGGCCTATGTCTGAGGCTGGCACCCTCCCAATGGCTCCTTTGGCTAGAAGGGCTAATACTTCCTATTGCAAGAGTGCAAAGTGGCCATGTCAGCCGGTCTGGGGATGGAGGGAGTGGTAGCAGGGTTTGTTGGAACGGGAGGCGTAAATCCGTTGGACAAACTGAAGGACACATTTTTCCAATGTTATGTCCCTCCACTGGTGAAGATGGTGCTGTATTCTACGGTCAACTGGGTGCCTGTAGGAAGGTGGAATCTGACTGCATGGTTACCCCAACTTTTTTCCTGGTGTTTTGCTGGTTTTTGACTTAGTCTGGCTGGGATCATGCTATTCAGGACTCCAGCCTAGCTGCTTTCTCCTCTAAATTGATTGCATGTACTTTAGGTACACTCCAGATTGGATTCTGGGGTACCCTTATAAGTCCCTAGTATATGGTATACTATGGACCTAGGGCATAGATACCCCAGAGGCCTCCTAGGTGCTGCACAATGTATAGTGCCACTCAAACTGACACCAAAGGTCTGCTACTGCAACCTGTGTAAGGTGGTGCATGCACCCCTTACTTAGATATAGGTTCACTATATCTACCTTATATCACTGCACATATAAACCTATCAATCAGCTCTATGGAAGGCCTTATCAATCCTGAAGGCAGAGTGCTGGGTTTTATGTGAGATGGTGCTGATGCATGAGCAGAGCCCCTCTGCAGCCTTCGGAAGCTATTCCTCTGGGTTGTTCTGTGATGCAGCCAACCATATACACTTAAGTGCATTATAATCTTGGGGTAAATGCTAACTTTAAAATGGCTGCATGGAAACATTTCGTGTTTGGTGTCAAACACCTTGGAATCATAGGTATGATTCCACCCTCCTGGAGGGAGAAATATGACAAAACCGGTACACCTGGTACCAGATTTCTCGACCCTGGCATCACAAGATGGATGCTGCCAGCCACAAACACGAGTCTGCCCTCCTGCTGCTGAGCCAAGCTAGAGCAGGGGAAGGCATGACAATAGGCATCTTGTCACAGGGAGGTGTTACCACCTCCCAGACAAGCTTTAGTATTTTGGGGCTGGGTGGGGGCACTCTGAGAGTGCTTTGATGTCTGGACTGGTGGCACATTTGGTGTCCCTGTGCATAGTCCAGCTCAAACCAGTTGCAGGAGCCATTTGCTCCCGCTCTGGAACAAAACTGGACAAAGGACATGGGTGTAGCCACCCCTTTGTCCTGACCCTCCCATTGGTGGGTCCCCAGAGTTGGCCCACCCCTTCCTTGGCTATAAAGTAGGAACCCCTGACTACAGCACTTTAGATTTACCTGGACAAATCTCTGCTACAGAAACCAAGTACTTCAACTAACTACACTACGTTGGATGACTGAAGAATCTCCCTTGGAGTAAAGGAGTTACTTCCCTGCTAAGCAGGCAGTAAAGACACATCTGAACAGTTTCCATCTCCGAAGCTCCTGAGGACTCGGAGGATTTCTGCAACACAGGAGGTGGGTTTCCAAGTGTCCCAGAGGTTGACTAGTGCTCTCAGCAAACCTGAGACCTGCAGCCCTCGTGGCTACTGTGCACCCTGAACCCCTGGACACTGTGTCTATTTGCAGCAGCATATGCTTTTAGGCGACCCTGAGGCTGTGCTTTGGGCTACTTGTAGTTCTGACCCCGAGCAGTGTTTCCACTGAAGATTACCGGGCTACACTCCACGAGTGTTCCGTGGGCTGGTATTTTCTGATTCCTCTAGAGGCCCCTTTGTGATCCCTGGTCCTTTGGCCTGTGGGTCTCAGTAAAGGCAACTTTAACTTTCAGTGGGCTTTCCTGATTGTTCCAGACATGCCCTGACTCTCCATTGCTTGGAGAGTCCCCAGGACCTTGTTGGTCCTCACCAAAGCATCTTTCCTCTGACCCAGTGGGTTGCAGTTGCCAAGGCTTGTTGGTGTTCAATCCGGACACTGGCCCCCCAGAACCCCACATCCTTCATGGGACAGCTCGCCTGCAGACTGTGGTCCTCCTTGACATCTCCTGGTCCCCGTGGCTGCAGAGTCAAGCTTCACCTCTTCTCCCCTGAAGCACCCGACATCTGTGGGCTTTCGTCTACTGACCCCTGGTCACCCTGCAGTGACCCAGACTCTGTCTCCTCTCCTTTCAGGTTCTTCTCAGCTTTGATCCAGGCTTGGATCACACCGGACACTTTTCCTCTTCACGCAGCAGCACTTTTCAGCATCACACCATTGAAAACTACAAAGATTCCCGACACCTATGCACCCGGCTTCCCTGGGTTAAGTAACATGAGTACTCCAGTGCTCACATGGGTGCTGGCCTTAGAACCTTCTAAGTTTGAAAGGGTTTGCTCAAAGTCCTCTCCTAAGTGTCCTTAATCTTTAAAATTCCAACCAAGACTTTCCCATAGAGTTGTACGGGGCTCGCGCCTGTGTTTTCACACTGCACGTGTCCCCCGCGGGTCCCCTGTGTCACTACCTTGGGTGGTTCCTTGGGGTCCCAACAATTCTACGTGCTCTAGGCACTGTGTCTAGTCAAGTCGTGGTTGTTATATCACTTTCTTAGTATATGGTTTGGTCTCCCCCTGGAGCCCACTGTGCTCTTTACTGTTGTTCTATTGATTTAATATTGTGTGCTTTGTTCTCTAATCACATAAAGAGGTCAGTGGAGAGTTTAGTAAGTATGGGCGCAAAATCCATTCCGCTCGGAAATTTGTGAATTTTCAGCAATTTCGCGATCCGCGAATCTCACGAAATTGCTGAAAAATTCGCAAATTCACTCGTGGGCGGATTTTTATTTTTTTTGATGGCCAGCTCACTCAAGGGACCAAAGTTACAGGCACACACGGTCACTGGAGGCAAATCTTCTGGCCCTTTATGCAGCTGTAGTGTAGGAAAAGCACTGTACATTTACCCAACGAGGTAGCACTTACTGATTAGCCAGTAGAAAGTACTCCAGTTGAGTAGAGGTATGGCACAACCGGTGGCATCATCGTGGATAAATATGCAGGCAGGATTCATTCTGGCACGATGCTTCTGTCACAAAAATGAAACCTCAACAGGAAGCACTTACAGATAAAAGCAGGTGCCAGAGTTGAAGCTCTAATTCTGTCGCGCATTATAATCAGCCCAAACAACTAGTGAGCACGGTCAAGGTGTGCTTCCTCCCCATATCTCCCGCCTTCAATTAGATGTAATCCTTGATGGAGGTCTTTGCATCAATAAGTTTCTCGAGCGCAATACCTGTGTACTTACTGTGACCAGGAGGCTGCTTTCTTCTCATCTGCTGCTCTGATTGGTCTCTGACCCTTTATAAACAAGAGGCATGTGAACTCGCATAGAAGCTCTGTCCATTTGGCCCCGCCACACACACACTAGGGTATGCAACGTCTTCCTCAATATGATGGACAGCTCACTCGAGAGACCCCGGTGCCTTTCGGCGCGGTGGCAAAGTTACAGACACACATGTCCCATTATTTGTGAAAATGGCAAAATAATCCGCAAGTTTGCGGGAAAATCCGCGAACTTGCAGATTTTTTTGCCATTTCGCGTGAATACGCGAACCGTAAATACGCAAAATTCGCCCATACTTAGTGTTTAGTAATAAATACATATATTTTACATATTCCTTGTGTGGTTCTCCTTTCATTTGGCCATTCAGGAGGTTAAAGGCTGGTAAAACAAGATGCTTTACATTCCTTCGAGACTTAGCCTGAAGTCTGCTCTCCATTGCTACCACTAGGATAGCTTTCAATAAAGGCTGTCTTTTACCTAATCATCAAGAAGGGTCGTTTGGACTGGTGCAAGGTGCCCACTTTAATTAGTGGACAGCATATATAGGGCCAACTACTTACAGTGCCCATAGTGGATTGAGGACAAACTAAGGAGACTTTGCCTGTGTGGGAGCAGATTTGTTGGACCACTGGCTGTGGGCCCCATGAGGCTTAGGGCTGCCATGCTTGTAGCCATTAAATTACTAAGCCTGGTGGCTACTTAGGAAAGGACAGGGTTGACAGCCCTTACCATAGCCACAGAAGGGGCATAAAGTGGAATATGGCTGCCAGGGGGCTAAAGAGAGGCCCAACTTTCTTTGAACCATTCCAAAGCAGAATCTGCCTTGTCTCCAAAGACTTGGTTTCCATTGACGGACATGTCTTTAAGTGAGGCTTGGCCATCCCCTGAAAAGCCAATATTTCTCAGCCAGGCATGACGTCTCAGCCCCACCAAAGAAGCAATGGCTCCGCCCAGTGAGCCGTCGTATCTAATCTGCATCTTATTGTGAACTTTGCTGTATCTTGTTCTTAAGCAATCTCTTGGGAAAGAATGGGCGGGCCTCATCCAAGACCATAGGCAGCTCTTCCATAAATTTATCCCACAGAGTATAGGAATAACAGCCCAATAAGCATGAAGTGTTCATGGACCGCAGAACCAGGCATGTGGAAGAATTATTCCTCTTTCCAAGGTATCTAGCCTCTTGGATTCCTTATCCGGTGGTGTGGTAGGGAATGCACCAGGATTATTTTGGGAAGTTGAGGTCTAGACCACCAGTTTCTCATGGGTAAGGTGATGGAAGATATTAAGATGTTTATAAAGGCATCTTGACACTGGTGTCCGCAAATACAAATACAGATCTATATGTAGAAATGATGGTGTTACAAATACAGATTTGTTAAATGAGCCATGTTTTAAGTTGTTACCTAAACTGCAAGAGGGCCGAGGAAGCTTTTAAGGTATAAGGGAAGTCATTTCCTTAATTTTATAGTGACATCTGAAGGACTTTACCCTCCCCAAGCAGCATTCCTAATTTTTAATCTAGCCATTGATTTAGTACAGCTGGAGGGAATGGGACTTCTGGGAGTGTACAAACAAAAAAAAATGTTTCTCAAATACAGTGGGCCTGTATCGTAGATCAAATACACTCTTTTCCCAACTGAAAGCCAATGAAGCTGCTTGATGATTTGAGAAACTGATGAGTGTTTTGGAAATTTAATTAGCAAACAAGCTACAGTAGTTTGAAGTGCCTGTAGTTTACTCAAGTGTATTTTTTGGATGCCCATATAAAGGGCAATGCAGTAATCAATCTTAGAGAGCACTAAAGTGGTGATTACCAATGTTTGTAACTCAAATGGGACAAACTGCTGTATCTCTTTCAGTGTTCTTCGAAGATAAAAATAAGCTGAAGTGGTTTGATTCATCTAGTCTGAGTTGTGAGTTTACTGTCAAAGATGATCCCTAGAATCCTCACCTTAAAGACAGGGGGAAGATAGAGGACCTAAGTCTTGAGGCCATCAAGTGGGATTCCAAAAAGTTATGCCTTGGCCGAAGAGTAGGACCTCTGTCTTTTCTGAGTTAAATTTAAGACAATTATTTTCCATCACAGTCACCACTTCATATGTACATGTTCTGGAATGATTGACAACCGCTAATGAAAAAGAGCAAATCACAGCTGCTGGACCACTGAGAAACACTAGCCTTCATCATCTTCAACCTCTCAGCAGCCTTCAACACTGTATGCTACTACACAAAAGTCATTAGACTCCACCACATTGGAAGTTAAGGAGCACCCCTCAAGTGAATCACATCCTAACTCACAGGAAGAACGGAGAAGATCATCCTCCCTCCCTACACTTCGATCCCTAAGAACATTGCCTGTGGGTACCTCAAGGCTCTTCTCTCATACAACCCTCTTCAGTGTATACATGACACACCTGGCTAACATCGTCAGAAGCCACAGACTCAACATTCTCTCTTATGTTGATGATGCCCAATTCATCCTCTCCCTTACTAATGACCCTACAATTATCAAACTCAACTCAGGCAAGACAGATTTACTCATCGTCAGGAAAGGCAAGGAAACCCTATGGAACAATGAGTGGTGGCCACCCTAGCTGGGCCCTACCCCCAACCCCAGCAAGAACGCCCACAACCTCAGCATCATCCTCAACAGCCAGCCATCCTGAAGAAGCATGTAAGTGCCATTTCCTCCGCTTGCTTCCTCACCCTCCAAATGCTCAAGAAGTTCTTCAGATGGATCCCACCCAACAATAGACGATCTATCACACAATATCTCATCACCAGCAGACTTGACTACTGCAACTCCCTCCAGGTAGGAATTATCGCCCATCTTATAAGGAAACTCCAGACCATCCAGAACACAGCTGCCAGACTCATCCTTGACCTTCCCAGCCAGACGCACATCACCCTTCACCTCAGGAAACTCCATTGACTACCATACGTAAAGAGCTCGATTCAAAAAAGTAATCTGAGACAAAATCCTAAC
Organism: Lissotriton vulgaris; assembly: GCF_964263255.1. Lineage (NCBI taxonomy): Eukaryota > Metazoa > Chordata > Amphibia > Caudata > Salamandridae > Lissotriton > Lissotriton vulgaris. The sequence continues at coordinate 775,721,675 of NC_141694.1, forward strand.
TTTACGACTTTCAGTATTCACAAAAGGTATTTAAGGGTAGTAAAGTTAGGATTCCTAACTTTACTACTCCTAAACTGAGACAAAATCCTAACTTTACGATTTTCAGTATTCTCAAAAGGTATTTAGGAGTAGTAAATTTAGGAATTCTAACTTTACTACCCCTAAATACCTTTTGCGAATACCAAAAGTCTCAAAGTTAAGATTTTGTCTCAGTTTAGGAGTAGTAAAGTTAGGAATCCTAAATTTAGGACTCCTAAATGCCTTTTGCGAATACCAAAAGTCATAAAGTTAGGATTTTGTCTCAGATTACGTTTGTGAATCGGGCCCAAAGAGATGCTCAAGCTGCTCACCCACACTTACAAAGCACTACACAATGAAGGACCGGCGTACCTAAACAAATGAGTGAAGTTCTACCAACCCTCCAAGGAGCTTCCTTACGAATCCCACTAGCTAGCAGCCACACAACGCATCCACTGAGCTAACAGCAGAGGCAGATCCTTCTCCTACCTAGCGGCTAAGACCTGTAACACCCTACCCCTGCACCTCAGAGCCTCACCATCTCTCCACCAGTTCAGGAATCACCTCAAGACATGGATGTTCAAACAACAGGTACAGTCAGCATGATCTCACAGCCCCTTTAGAAACTTACGGGTGAAGCAGTTGCACTTTACACATCCTTATTGATTGATCTCCTGAGATTAAAACTACAATATGAGTACCATCTGCATAAGATATGGTGGAGAAACCAAACTATTTAATCATTTTGGCCAAGGGTGCCATATATATTAAAGAGGGTAGGACTCAAGGTAGACCCTGAGAGACCCCACACGGCAGCGTAAAGGATGTGGATAAAAAAGTCTCCAAATGTGGCCATTTCCTCACAAGCTGCATGGACAGGTGTCAACAGATCAGGTACTAAACCACCACTACCTATGCTGTCCAGCTATTTGGTAAGCACTTCATGGGAGGCAATATCAAAAGCAACAGACAGTTTGAATGAGATCAACGCTTCCTTTCCTCCACTCTCTGGGGCGGATTCACAGAACTAATTTGAGATAAAATCCTAAACTTAATACTTTTGGTATTCACAGAAGGCATTTAGTAGTAGTAAAGTTAGGACTCCTAACTTTACTACTGCTAAATGCCTTCTGTGAATACCAACAGTTGTAAGTGTAGGATTTTATCTCAGTTTAGTAGTAGTAAAGTTAGGAGTTCTAACTTTACTACTACTAAATGCCTTATGTGAATACCAAAAGTAGTAAGTTTAGGATTTTATCTCAGATTAGTTCTGTGAATCAGCCCCTTTATGATCATTCCAGTTTCTTCGACAGTGGTAACCAGTGCTGACTCTGTACTAAGGTTATTCCTGAAACCATACAGCGCACCACGTAGGGTTTCATTTATATCCAAAAATGACGAGAGTCCAAATGTAAGATGTTTTTCCCGTATTTATGCTGGAAAATTAAGTCAAGAGATGGGCTTGTAGCGTTTTACCTTGATCCAGTGCCCCTATTGAAAATCTGTCTCAACAACAATACCCAGCACCATTAATCATAAGCTTCTACAAGGCCCATAAGTAACTGAGACAAATATTAGGCAGCTGAATCATGTGACCTAATTAATCAGAAACTATTAACGATCTATTTACATCTATTTACAACTGCAGTTTATCATCATCTCAATCATGGAAATATAACGGAAACATTTAATTAAGTCACTTAGGTAAATGGATCAACTGATGGTAACTAGACAAGGAATAAACAAGACCAGCTTGTCATTTCAAATCTAATTTATTAATTTTATTATCAGACAAAGAACATTTTTAGAATATGAAATCTTTTATTAGCATTCTTGAAAGCATAATTTAATCAAATAAAGGCATATTTGACTGACACTTCAAAACGGATTAGCTTGCGAAGAATTTAAGCAGCATAGGTCTCATCCCCTATATTCTATTTACCTGACTAAACTTATTGAAACCTAAAAAGGAAAAGTCATTAGTTCAGCTATCCTTACGTGTGTCAAAAGTCCGTCAGCACTTCACGCCCTTCAGGAATCAGGAACGAGCCAACCACCCTCCTCCCAAGGGACCAGGTTTTATACTTTTTCTCTATCTAAAACATACTAATTCACACTAAAAGAATACTTTTTCTCCGACAACCAGCATTTCCATTGACTGACAGCCGTCAGTCCATATGAGATCATAACCTTTTTCAATCCGAAGTTGTGCCTTTCTAAAACGTCTTTGTCCTTTATTCACAGGCGACATAAGCTTCCGAGGATTTTGCAACATCTTATTAAATAACAGTTCGCTACTTCCTCAGCTTGGCTGATCTGTCGTTTCCTGTCCTTAAAGTTACTCAACCCAGAGCATATCTTGCACAGTCCCATTTATTTATTTATTCTGATGAATGTCATTGTGGCAAAACCTTTCCACTTTCCTTGCTGTGCACGGCTCATCACGACAGGATTCCAAACACCCTTTTAAAAGCTAGGCCTCAGGCCTTTTTCTTGAAGGCTAGTATTGAAAGAAACACAAAACATTAATAAATTTGAGTAATGAAGATTATTCTGTTACCCACCCCCTCTCTAAATATTAACCCGGTTAATTATGTTACCTAGCTTTAAGCACATGAATGCAGCATTATAAAAACCTTCTTCTTATAGGCCTCCAGGATTCTCCACGAGCCTTTGCAACAAATAAGACACGACATGGGCAAAAGCACATTTAAATAGGCACATGCCAATAATTAAACAGCCGCAATCAATGTTGACAGAATCAATAAACAGAGTTAGTTCATTATTTTTCAACATACTTGCAAGTGCAACAAAGAGCACATAAAGTTAACCCCATATGTCGTATATGCATTTTAATCTAGGTTGATTAGTACATTTTCGTGCATAAACTCATTAATACAATTAGTCATTATGGAAGTTTAACTTCGCGAGACAAAAAATGTAATTCATTTCTGAAACTCGCTTCATCAACTCCCTCATCTGGTGATTTCAAAATCACCAAACAATACCCAACATTTTTACCAAAATTTTACTTTTGAAGACAACATGTTTTGAACACTCTTTGTGTTAGTTTTTCTAAACTCCTGACTCAGCAGTTTGTATACAACTTTCATATTGTGCTCTACGAAACTCTTCCAATTCTATCTCCTTCTCCTTCTCCTGTTCTTTTCTGAGTTTATAAATCCTTCTCTTTTCCCTCACAAACTTCTTTCTCTTGTGAATCATGCAACTAATTTTTTACAAAAGTGTCACTATGACTATGATTATTACAGGATAAAGTATTTTGCCAATGATTGAACTGCCAATCTCTCGAAACCAGTTTCCAATTGCTGCAAATCTTTTGCTCAAACGTTCTTCAAGTTTTCAAGTTTAAATACTTTATTCGACAACATTGTCATAAAAGCATATTTCCCTAAGCTAAACAAGATAAATACTAATCTAAAATAAAAACATATTAAATTCCATACAGTTTACACTTTGTTGGCGAATAAGGCAATAAAAATGCACATGATTAAAATAGCGACACAGGACAAAGTTTAAACAGAAAAGTTTGGTAATCAAATAGTTCATAGGAGTTTTAAAGTGCGCATGCGTATTATCCATGCCCACCCCATGTATTTAGCTACTGCAATTGCAAGGTTAGGGGCACAATTTGATTTTAAAATCCTTAAGGCCTCTAGATATTTCCTTGTACCCAAATGTCTGCATGCAGGCTTCAGCCATCTATTCCTTGGGGCAGCATATAAGGGGCATACAAATAGAAAATGTGGGATATCCTCTACATGTGTTTTACAATAAAAACAAGTATTTACATTATCAGGAGACCATTTGACCGTGAAAGCGTTTAGAGGTAAAGAGCCAATTCTAAACTGAAAATACAGTTTCCTATCTAGTGGCTTGGAGATCAAGTCCCAGTACTGTTCAAATTTTGGGATCGTTTTAACTTCCAAAAACTGGGATGTCAGGACAGATGGTTGATTAGAAGTCAATGCAGCATTATTTATCATGTCCCAGTACAATTTTTTCAATGTAGTCTTTGATGGAAAATCATCTGGGTCTGCTGCAGACCACAAGTGTTCAAGGTGAAGTTTTTGAAGTAATTTCCTCACTTCTTTAAGCCAAAGTACTTTATGGAAAGTATCAGAGTTATCAACATCCAAGAGGGCAGCTGCGTAATGACTCAACTCAGGAGTAGTTTTTATGAGCCTCCAATATAGGAGGGGACGCAGTCTGACCATATCCTCGATCTTTTTCCTCCCAAGATCGTAGTGGAGTGGGGTCGAGGGGGTACTCTGTGGAACACCAATTATGCGCCACAGAAATTTATTTTCTGCAACTACTAAAGTGTTCAAATTGGTGAAACCCCATAATTCTGATCCATAAAGACATGCACCCAGCACTTTCATACCATAAATCTCCATTATGGGTTGAATTGATTTTGTAAATGAAGATTTGTGCTTTTGGGCTATTGCCCCTGCCAGCTGGTTAAATTTTAGCACTACAAAGTCCATATGTGATCTCCAGTTCATGTTAGCATTTAGAGAGATACCTAGGTAGGTAAAAGGATCCACTTCTTCCAAAAAAGCCCCATTGTAAACCATTTTCCCCTTGAATTTCTTAGAAGGATTCAGATTCATAAATTTAGTCTTTGATGTATTTATTTCCAAGCCCCGAATCCGGCAGAAGTCACCAAAAGCGTTTATTGTCTTTTGTAAACCGCTGGGGGTCCGCGAGATCAGCAAGGTGTCATCTGCGAACATTAGTACTGGAACTCGCTTCCCGTCTAATAATGGAGCATCCGTCCGAAATTGCTTCAAAAAGTCAACTATGCCGTTAATGTAGAGAGAGAATAAGGTGGGGGCCAGGACGCAGCCCTGTCTCACGCCTCTCTCAACAGGGAAGGATTCCGTGACGTCTCCCTGGGCTCCCCACCTAATCCGGGCATAATTGTTCTCATGCAGCCTTACAAGCAAAGTTAGTAGTTCAGGACTTATTCCGAGTTCCCTTAAGACAACCCAAAGTTTTTGCCGGGGAACTAAATCAAAGGCTGACTTCAGGTCAACGAAAACAGCAAACAGAGGACCATTTAGCAGGGTTACATTTTTCCAGTATATAGTTAAAAAGTGGAATACCTGGTCGACAGAGCTAGTTAGAGGGCGGAAACCAGCTTGGTACGGGGAGAGGATGTCTTTGTCAACTATCCAGGCTTGTATCTTGTTTTGTATCATCCTGCCCATCAGTTTTTGGGCGCAATCGATAAGGCTGATGGGCCTATAGTTACTTGGTAAAGCCTTATCCCCTTTTTTATAGACCGGTATTATTTCCGCTCCTTTCCATGTTGCTGGTATCTTTGCCCCTTGTGCAATGGCATTTCCAAGCCATACAAAGTATTTACACCAGCTGTCCCTGTCCGATAAAAAGACATCTGCCGGTATTCCATTGATTCCTGGGGCCCTACCTCTGGTCACTCCATCCATATCCTCTTGTACATCTTTCAATGAAAATAGTTCGTTGGTAAAAAATACCCTTTCTGGAGGTGGAACAGTTTCCGAACCTGAATTGTTTGCATATTGGGGTTTGAAAAAGTCCACCCAGGACTCCTTTGCTACATGATTTTTCGGGCAATCAGATGTTCCCCCTGAGCCCCACTTTAATATGGCCCAAAACTCTTTCTGGTGTTTATCAACACATGCTTTCTTCAGGTCTAGCCAAAGGTTCTCATCCCACCGTTTTTTGTGCCTTAATCTGGGTTTTTCTATATTCGTCCCTAGCATTTAAAACTCCTATTTTAGATCTCAGTGCTATACTGAGATTTTGTCTTGCTATTCTGCAGGATTGGTCGTACCATCCCCTCTTTATGGGTGGTCCAGTGCCCTTCCTCTTCTTGATTGTTTTAAAGAATAGCTTCTGTATGTTAGCAAAAAACCTTGGCTGTGACTCTTCAATTCGTAGTTTAAAATTTGTATCATTCGTTAAAACCTGTAGTCTGGTTACTTCATCAATGACTAATCCCTCGAGGGCCTGCCTATCCTCTGGGTTGTCTACCAAAGTTATCCATTTAATGTGACGGAGATTGTTAGATGGAACAACATCTAGGGTCGTGAGGTTCCTAGCTAGGTTTTCTGAAGTTGCTCTTTGTTCCATGTTGAATAGCAAATACAAGGGGTTATGGTCGCTCTCCAACCTGGGAATGACCTGCATATCAACCACTTTACTCCATCCTCTAACGTCTACCAAAATATAATCTATCCTACTACTTGATCTTAGGTTATCAAAGGTATGCCTGCCCTGTAAGTCGGAGGGAGTGCGGCCGTTGACTGCCCTCAGTCCTCTGGACAGGCATAAACTTTTAACCTGTATTGCTACTTCTGTCCACTTTTTTACCAACGGGAGGTCTAACTGGGGAATTCCCCATTTGGTATCTTCCTCTCGTGTCAGATCGCTATCCTCACAGCCTAAAGGTTCAAATGTTGTGTTTAGGTCTCCACCTACCAAGATAGTGTACTGCGTAGGTAGCGTCTCTAAGTCATTATCTAGAGCACCTACTATGTCAGAGAATGTGCCCCCTTGGGTTCAACTTGCATAGATATTATATATTGCCAGCTTGTGACCGTCAACCCAGCTGAGCACAATAGAAAGTAGGTCGCTATTAGTGATATGGCTCTGCTTGATGGTACATTGCAGAGATTGGCGTATCCATATGACTAGACCCCCTGAAGGGCGTCCCTTGGTATTCTTTTTCGCAGGCACATAAAAATTTAGAAAGCCCTGGCGAAAGACTGGTGACACTGACCATGTTTCCTGTAGCAACACAATATCGTAACGGTCAATAAACTCGCACCAGTCTGGAGTCTCTATTTTATGTTGGATACCCGCAATATTCCATGAAATGAACTTAATGCTACCTTCCCTTTCCATATTCCTCTTGTTTAAGGGAACAGTCAGGTTAGGGAGGAACGCACGAGGTGGAGTAATAAGTTCAACAACGTTAATACTAGTATGAGCAACTGGTAAGTTGTTCTCTACTGCATTAAAGGCGTAGTCTCTAGGGTCAGGTGTCTTGCCCTGACAGCTATCTGTTCCTAATGTTGTGAGAGTACCAGTATTTCCATGTTTAACCTTTACAATCTTAGTTTTCCCTAAGCTCCTTGATTTTTCCAGTCAATCACATTGGCTTAGACCTGAAAGGGCAGAGAACCTGTTTTCGATCGAGATACCCCAATTGTTTTTATTTTCAGGGATTTTGGCTTTTCTTATTACAGGGTTCCATTTCGTTTTCAACAATGTTGGATTTAGAATGTTTCCCTTTTTTATGTAAAAGAAATCCAACGTTAGTGGCACTATTTCAGTGGATCTACGCTGAGGGGGATATATATTAGCTAGAATGTTTGGTAAAACTTCTGGATCTGAGAAATGTAGCACCACACAATCCCCCTTAAACTTTTTGATGCCACCCCCGATCCATTCAACCCTTCTAGCTTTTACTACTTCCTGTGCCAGCTGGTCCCTGCCTCCTGGTTTAAAAGCCATGTTCTTTGATAGCCAGTGGAGTGATTTATTTATCAAAGAAGGGATGTTCTCTACTTGCCCTGGTTCCAGTTGGGGGACGTTTGCTAGAACCAATATTAGTGGGGAAGCTTCCACTATTAATTCAACAGGCCCTTTCTCTATATTGTCTAGATCTTTGGTGCTTCTAGAACTGGGCCCTGGAGAGTCCTCAACAATAGTAGCTGGGTTTGGGATTCCCGATCCTTCCCCCCCTTGGACAGGCCTCCAGATGGTGTTTTGGGAAGTATTTGCAGAAAGATCTGACCCAGGTACAATTTTAGTGATTTTTGGGTCAACTATAACCGGATTTAATAAAGCAGTATTTGATCTTTCGTCTGTTGTTTTTTGCAAAAGTACCCCAGTCTAGTAACCTCTTCTGTGAGCTGGTCAATTTTGCTTAGGAGTGGTTTGGTAACAGTTTTAATTTTATTATCTATGGCATTCAGCAGCTTCTTAAATTGATCTTCGTCCAGATAAACCTTTCCTCCCCCATTACTCCCAGTATCATCTCCAGTATTCCCCTGAGGAGAAGCGTCAAGGCGCTTTTTACCTGATCGAAGACCACCCCTTTTTGGTATATTCTTTCCCCCTCCCTTTGTTACTCTAGGAGCTGGTACCGGTGTAGGGGTTTCTTCTTCTAGAGTAATAATGTCAGTATCAGTTGTACTTCCGGGAGCTGGTTCATTGATTGCTACTAGTTATTGGGTCAATGGGTTGTTGTCTGGGGTCTGGAACACCTCATTGCTAATATCAAGAGCAGGGGTAGGTAGAGGCGTATTGTCAATAAGCAAGTCTGGCGAGTAGCTAAGACCCAAAGATGATCTCCTGTCCTGGTTGATTTTGGCAACTTTCTGTACCATGTAATTGTCTATTGTATTAAGTGGAGCAGAAGATGTTTTCGCTTTATACATTTTACAAGGTTGCAACAAGCAGGTCCGTGGGGTTTTAAATCAATGTGGTATCCCAGGCACTTACAGGGAAGAGGGGAGTGTATCACTTACTTGAGCGTTTTTGGGCAGCATTCTTGGCCCTGCTCCTGCCGATGAGGGCCGTAGAGGGCCCGCCCTTTGCCCGGGCTTCGCCCCGGGCGTCCCGCTCGCGTCCCACGTAGCTGGTTCTAGCGCTGTTGATAAGCGCCTCCTGGCGCGACGTCACAGTTGTGCGCTGCCGCGGTGCCTGCCGGGAACTGTAGTCCCGGAGCGGTGGCGCGATTCTGGCTTCAAGTGACTCTTGGCTCCGGTGGCGGCGTCCTCCCAGCAAGGGAGCTTCAAGGTGAGTGACTCTTGGCTCCGGTGGCGGCGTCCTCCCAGCAAGGGAGCATCAAGGTGAGTGATTCTTGGCTCCGGTGGCGGTGTCAATAGAGGTAGGTGTAGCCTCCTATACTCTTGTGCTCCCCCCCTCTCTGCCGGTTCTAGCGCTATTGATAAGCGCCTCCTGGCGCGACGTCACAGTTGCGCGCCGCCGCGGTGCCTGCCGGGAACTGTAGTCCCGGAGCGGCGGCGCGATTCTGGCTTCAAGTGACTCTTGGCTCCGGTGGCGGCGTCCTCCCAGCAAGGGAGCTTCAAGGTGAGTGACTCTTGGCTCCGGTGGCGGCGTCCTCCCAGCAAGGGAGCTTCAAGGTGAGTGACTCTTGGCTCCGGTGGCGGCGTCAATAGAGGTAGGTGTAGCCTCCTATACTCCTGTGCTCTCCCCCTCTCTGCCGGTTCTAGCGCTGTTGATAAGCGCCTCCTGGCGCGACGTCACAGTTGCGCGCCGCCGCGGTGCCTGCCGGGAACTGTAGTCCCGGAGCGGCGGCGCGATTCTGGCTTCAAGTGACTCTTGGCTCCGGTGGCGGCATCCTCCCAGCAAGGGAGCTTCAAGGTGAGTGACTCTTGGCTCCGGTGGCGGCGTCCTCCCAGCAAGGGAGCTTCAAGGTGAGTGACTCTTGGCTCCGGTGGCGGCGTCAATAGAGGTAGGTGTAGCCTCCTATACTCCTGTGCTCTCCCCCTCTCTGCCGGTTCTAGTGCTGTTGATAAGCGCCTCCTGGCGCAACGTCACAGTTGCGCGCCACCGCGGTGCCTGCCGGGAACTGTAGTCCCGGAGCGGCGGTGTGATTCTGGCTTCAAGTGACTCTTGGCTCCGGTGGCGGCGTCCTCCCAGCAAGGGAACTTCAAGGTGAGTGACTCTTGGCTCCGGTGGCGGCGTCCTCCCAGCAAGGGAGCTTCAAGGTGAGTGACTCTTGGCTCCGGTGGCGGCGTCAATAGAGGTAGGTGTAGCCTCCTATACTCCTGTGCTCAAACGTTCTGTAAAATTGTCATCTTCCAGGGGTTTTATTTCTGAATGAAATTCAGTGATGTTCTTAATAAGCATTTCTATATTGCGGCTCTTATCTGGGATATAAGTACAGCAATGCTGGACATGTAAAATCCCACAAACTCCTCCTTCTTTTGCTAGCAGAATGTCTAATGCAGGACGGTTTTGCATTACCATACTTCTCATGGCAACAATTTCTGTATTAACTAATTGGAAACCACTTGCAGTGTCCGTGGACAATCTATCTACAATTGTGGAAACTTTTCTGATTTTGATTGCATTCAGGGTTATTCTCACCATAGGAACTATTGCACTAAATATATCACCCATGATTTCTGAAAAACTTTCCCTCCTGTATCTGTTCAGATGATTGCCAATTTTGAACAAACCTTCTGCATTTCTGTCCACATGAACATTTTTGGGAAAAACCAAACCAAGATAACACTTCCCATACCAATGGTCTGGGAGGCTAAAGTAAGTTTTGTTCCCACAGACAAAATAAATTCCTGGAACAACTGGGTCTCTACCACCTTTAAATCCCCATCCCCCTATGATATGATAAGTATCCTCACATTGACTTGCACCCACAAAGAAATTATCATACAAAGTATTGTCTCTCCTAATACAGAATTTTCCACTAACAGGTTCATCTATGTGAATAGCAGCTTACCCATTTCTACCATTGAACTTTTCATCCTCAACTTGCCAAAACTTTGATTTAGTTTTGTTTCAGCATCTCATTTCTTTTGTAAATTGCCCTTCTCTCCTCAACCAAATTTAGAAATGATTTTTCTTCAGCTCTCATTTTGCAAGGTACATTGTTTTTAAAAGCGTACTCATAGGTAAGTTCATTAGTTACTAAAAAGAATTCCCTCATTTGCTTAGCAGGTTTTACCTGGTTCAAGCTATTTACAACCTTCAGATTAGCAAAAATGTCATCATAATCTGAGTAATAGTACTCCAGAAGACCTGTTTGATAGAACAGACTAGCTATAACACTGCATGTAATGCCATAAGTAAGGGGAAGCATGTTCTATGTAACCAACTCTGAAACAGAAGCAGGAAGCTAAACACAGACATAACAGTCCTTCACATCCATAACTTTTACATATTCTGACAAGAGTCTTGAAAACAAATTAGTAGAAAAGTCACCAACAGATCTATCTTGGTGGATCTCTGGTTTGTGCTCAATTACTTTGTTAGTTTTACTAACATGTTTATCTTGTTTAGTTACTACTTTACTAGTCATGTTAACTTTGTATTCCTCTCTAACTATCCCAAAAGGAAAGATGACTGCCAAAATCAACCAAACCAAAATTATTAGGATCACACAAATTGAAGACATTTTACAACATCTTCTAAAAATAGCACACCTTGAATTGTCAGTATTAGGCATCTTTTTTTTTTTTACAAGAATTTTACTTAAATCAAAAACAAAAATTATAAAACAAAAATTTGAAGTACTTTTATATATATATACCTCCCCTTTAAAAATGTTTGTATATATTTTTTTAACCTTCTAACAGCTTTTCTTCGACCTTGCGTCTTACATCAATGTGTTTTTCCAGCTAACACAATTTCTTCGACCTTATGTCACCTAACACAATTTCTTCAGCCTTATGCCAAAAATAAATCTCAACCTAAAAGAAAACAACTTCAATCATTATCACTGGTTTCTTCTAAATCCTCCTGACTACTGCTACTGATATCCACTACTGGTGGAATTATTATGTAAGTCCATTCAGGGGACTTGTGCTTTTGGTTTGGCTTCAATGGTCTTTTTCCCCTACTACTAACCACTTCTATGTTCTTTCCTGCTTGATTTTTCCTATCAGAGCCACCTTTTTGACTTGATATCTCATTAACTTGCTCTTTTGACTTGTTCACCAATTTGAATTTTAAATTTTCTTTTGGCCAATTATCTCCTTTTCTTATGAATTTCTTCTTAGGCTCAGTTTCGTTACATTCAGTTTTCCAAGTTCTTTTTCAGAATTTTCTTATTTGAGAATCTTCATCACTCTCATCTGAATCAGTCTCAGAGACTTCAAATTTGTATCTAGGATCTTCTTTACTCAGCAGTTTCGCTCCGTTAGGAACATCATCTTTATAGCTGGTACTTGGTAATTCACCTTCTTCTTCTTCTGGAATTACTTCTCACTTCCCAGTTTCAGAATTTTTGTTCCTGCTTTCAGTGCTTTTATTCTGCTTTTCAATACTCTCCCGATCTTGATTCTCTTCTGACTCAGATTCTTTTTCCGCTTCTTTTTCTAGCAAATCTTCATCATTTTCAGAATCTAGAATCACAATCTCTATATCTTTTTCATTCAATGGCTGATTCACATCTGAATCTTCCAGATGTCGACCTTCTTGTCGATCTTCAGAATCTGGATTCTCTTCGGGTTCTTCTTCAGAGACTGAATCATTTGTTGTGTCACTATCCTCATCAGGATTATCAGGAGGTGGTACACGAATGGTGTGACTCGCATGCACCCACCTTATCAAACCTTTACATTTAACTGCATTTGTTGTGACTAATATCACCTGTCTTGCTTTTTGCCACCTGGGTACTAAACAGTTTCTTCTCCGGTGTACTTTTGTTCTCACCCAGTCTCCTGGCAACAGATCATGAGCTTGATCCTTTTCTTTTGAAATCACATCAGTTCCCACCTGATGGAATACAGAATTCACCACATCAGACAAGTTCTTGCAATATTCCATAATTGCACTTTCATTAATACTAAGAACCTTTCCAACTGGTACAAATGCTTGTCTCATTACTCTGCCCATAAGAATGTCATGAGGACTTAAACCTGTCTTTTTATCTGGTGTACTTCTCAAAGACATTAGAACAAGTGAAGGTGCATCTGTCCACTTCACTCCAGTAGCTAGGCACATTTTGGCAATTCTATTTTTTATTGTCCCATTGATTTGTTCTACAACACCTGATGCTTCTGGTCTGTATGCACAGTGTAGCTTTTGTTTTATATTCAGGGCTTCACAAATCATCTGTAACAATCTGTTTTCAAAATGTGTTCCACGATCACTTTCAACTGTAACTGGAAATCCATATCTCGGTATGATTTCTCTCAAAAGCAATTTTGCCACAGTACCTAAGTCATTGTGACGTGTTGAGAACGCTTCCACCCATCTTGAAAACAGACAGGCAATCACTAGGACATATCTTAATCTGTTGTGGGGTGGCATGTCAATGAAATCCATTTGCAACCTGGTAAAAGGACCACCCTCCTGTCCTATGGTTCCAATGCTCACAACTGTTTTTCTGTGTGGATTAATTTGTTGGCAGATCAAACATCTGTGGCAAAATGATTCTGCAATAATCCTAAATTTTGGATTAAACCTTGTTATCTAAACAATCTGAGCATAGAGTCTCTTCCTAAATGTCCTGGACCATGGTACATCCGTGCCATGTCAGCAATCATGCAATTTGGCATTACTGGCCTGTCATCTTTATAAACCCAAACCTCATCTTCTTCCCGCTGTCTGCAACCTGCTTTTAGCCATGTGTCTTTCTCTTCATCATCTGCCTCATCTTGTAGATCTTTTACTCCTTGCCATGTCTCAACTACAGATATTAGCATAAGAGAGTTCAACACATGTTCATTGTCTTTTTCCCGATTAATTGAAAAATTGTTTTTCGCGCAGTATCTCGCAATCTCATCAGCAAAGGAATTACCCTTAGTAATATAATCCTCGCCCTTTTATGAGCTGCACATTTTACTACAGCAATTTTCTCTGGTAACTGAATGCCATCAATCAATCTCTTGATCAATTTAGCATTCCTGATCGGTGTTCCCGCAGAAGTTAAATAACCTCTTTGAGACCAGAGCTGGCCAAAGTCATGGACTACGCCATATCCATACTGACTATCAGTCACTATGGTAATCTTTTTCCCTTTTGATCTTTCACATGCACGAATTAAAGCAATTAATTCTGCCACTTGAGCTGAACGAATTCCTTCAAGAGAGGAACCCTCAACTACTCCTGCAACTGTACAGACAGAATATGCTGCTCACAGAATGCCCTCATCTGTTCTTAGGCAGGAGCCATCAACAAAGTCTGATTCTGGCAAGGGTACATCTTTTATGTCTTGCCTGGGTTTAGTGCAGTAATCTAAAACATCCAAGCACTCGTGGTCAACATCAGTTTCGTTTTTGATTTCAGTGATAGCACCATCAGGCAACAATGTGGAAGGATTTAAATTCACACATCTTGCAATCGAAATGTTATCTGATCCCAGAATAACTTTCTCATATTTGGTCAATCTGTTGCTTGTTAAGTACTGTGTCTTGCTTCTTGTAAGAAGAATATTAACTGAATGAGGTACATACACTTTTACAGGAAACCCCATTATTATTCCTTCACTCTGTTCAAGGCTTACACTTGTTGCAGCCACTGCTTTTAAGCAACCTGGTAATGCTTTTGCAACAGGGTGAAGAACAGTTAAGAAATAAGCTATTGGCTTTCTCAGTTTTCCATGTCTTTGAATCAAAACTGATAATGCACAACCTTCCCTTTCACTGCAGTACAGCTCAAATTCTTTGTCATAATCTGGCATCCCCAATGCTGGAGCTTCACACAAACTCTTTTTAAGCTGCTCGAAAGCCTCTAACTCAGTTTTTGTTAAGATAATCAGGTCTTTTATGTCTGCTTTTGTCAGTCTCTGCAGTGGTTTTGCAATTACTGAAAATCCACTAATCCATTGACGACAATAACCTACCATTCCTAGAAACATTCTGACTAGTCTCTGTGTCGTTGGAGGTTGTATTGCTCGAACCATTTTTATTCTCTCAACTGTCACTTGTCTGATTCCCTTTGCAATTCTGTGACCAAGATATTTTACTTCTTGTTTGCAAAATTGTAATTTTGCTGGTGACACTTTATGTCCCTCATCTGCTAAACGATTCAATAACGTAATAGTGTCTGTTACACAATTTTCTCGTGTTTTTGCTGCCACTGGAAGGTCATCAATGTACTGGACCAATGTTGATTTTCCAGGTAAATCTAGATCTTCCAAAGATTTATTTAACAACTGATTAAAAATAGATGGACTCTCAGTATACCCTTAGGGATACGACACCATGCTAAGATGCTGTCCTGGAATCTGAACGCAAACATTTGTTGGCTCTCTGGACGCAGTGGAACTGTAAATAAAGCATTACATAGGTCTATGACCGTGTACCATTCTGCATCATATGGAATCTGATATAAAATTACCGCTGGATTTGGTACAACTGGACAACATGGAACAACTATCTGATTAACTTTTCTCAGGTCTTGAACTATTCTGTAAGTTCCTTTTGGCTTTTTGATCCCCATAATCGGTGAATTACATGGGCTGCTCTCAATTTCTTTTAAAACACCTTGTTTCATAAATTTTTCAATTACAGGAATTTTTTCCTCAATTGTCTCAGCTTTCATTTTATACTGAGGAATATTCGGATAATCTGCTCCTTGCTTTACTGTAATTTGCACTGGGTCTACATGTTTCATTAAACCCATTTCATCTCCAGTTAAATCCCAAATGTTTGCATTAACTGTATGCTTTTAGTTCTTCAGGTAAATTATTTTTGTCAAAAGCAGGAAATAGTTTATTTTCTTCTTCAACCATTAGCATTGTTAGCTTGTACAAGCCATCTTCCTCTAAAGTTTGAAGCTCAATACCATCCGGCGAGCAATATATCTTACAATTCATTTTGCATAAAATGTCCCTCCCTAATAGGTTTACAGGACTGCTGTTACAGACTACAAATCGGTGCTTATCTTTAAATTTTCCAATTTCAACTTTAACTGGATCAGTTAAATCTGTTTTAATCTGTTGATTTGCTACGCCAACTACTTGGATGGACTCACCAGAGAGAGGAAGGTTTTCTATTTCCACTGATCTACCAGTAGAACGGGTAGCACCAGTGTCCACAAGAAAAGTGATTTCTACATCATTCACTTTGCCATTAACAAATGGACCAGACTGATCTACCTCAAGAGTGGCTCCAAGCACACACTCTTCTTCCTCTCTCAGGCACCGTCATGAGTAATCCTCTGAATCACTTCCTTCATTTCTTTTAACCAAAATTGTTGAGAAACATTTGACACATTCACTCTTGGCGGTCTGTTTACCTGTTCACCTCCACAGAATCCTGTTTCAGGACTGTATCTTTGCCCATTCATACAGTTTGAAAGTGGCGGTTGTGGAATTTGACTCTGCTGATTCACTAACTGACGCTGTAGCGGTTGCTGCTGACTTATTTCATTTAACTGTCGCTGTAGCTGTTGCTGCTGATTTATCTCACATCTGTGGATTTAATAATGTATTTTTTAAATTTCTGGGCGGATTCTTACATTCACGCTTCCAGTGTCCAATTTCGCCGCAATTAAAACATGGGAGCTTCTGCTTGAGCTCTTCAATATTCACATTAAATTTCAGTTTATTGAAATTCCCTTTAAATTTGCCTTGATTCTGGTGAGCATTTTTATTTTCTAAGGTCCTTAAGCTTCTTTTGCTTGGCATCTATCTCATCACTGCAATATTTTGCTTTTCTCAGAATATCGTCAACTGTTAGTGACTGCCAGCCAACGATTCCATTTCTAATCATTTCACCAATTTCAGGTCTCAAGCCATAAACAAACCTGTATATGAAGTGGCTCATGTCTTTCTCGCTTAATTTTTCATAGCCACTGTATTGTTTAAATACCAGCAGTAACCTTTCATAAAATGAATGTATTGACTCTTTTGGTTCTTGATTTGTTCTGTCAATTTTAACCCAATCTACTTCTTTTGGGGCCATTTTGTTTTTCAACCACACAATTACTTTGTCATACAAATCCATGAAATCTGCTGAAGGAGCACCTGTTATTTTATCTTGAGCTGGTTCCTCTTTGGGCCAACTTACAGAAATTTTACATTCTGTCCAAAGATCTGATGGGACAACGATGTCAAAGAATCCATCAAGGTCAATCCACAGAACTTTTTAAACCTTAATAAATCTGTCTACCTGACGATACCATTCTACTGGCTTTTCTCTTAGCCGAGGAAAATCATTTGTAAACAGTAAAATGTCCTGTCTTGGCCAAGGGACATGAACATACCCTCCACCAGCTATTTCTCTCATAGAAAACTCATTTGCAACTTCTCCTCTTTCTGTTTTTTCTTCTTCTCTTTTCTTTGTCCATTTCACTCTCCATTTACTTAGTTCACCTAATCTTTTTTGAAACACAATTAATTCTTTTACATGTGTTATCCTACCTGTGGTGTTCAAATTTTCAATATCTTTTTCAGAAAAATCCACTCTGTAATGTTTTTGCAATTGTTTCTGTCTACTCAAATCTATTTCTAGTTCAGCAGCCATTTTCTCTAATTGATCATACTTATTTTTTGTTTTCCATTGTATGCTCTTGCAAATAAATAGCAATTCATCAACCTGATATAATTGTAAACTGTCAGTTCCAATTGTGCCAATAATTAATTCTTCCAAATCTGCTTTTAATTTTGCAACATCAAGTTGTTTAAATTCAGGGGCTTGTAGGGTCTGTGGAGTCTGTGTTAAGTCTATTTTATTTATGCTCTTTTCTGGAGATCCAGAATCAGATCCTGCAACAGATGGTGTCTGATCATTTGACAAACTTCGATTAAAAGGTAAATCTGGCATTGTTTTTTCTCAATGTATTTCTGATCATTCTGATTAAAAAATTTTCAGCCACTTTCTGAATTTCCGCATTTAATGGAACAGTCAGAGCTGAGTGTCTATTTTCTCTTTGGTCAAAAACCGGCACAACAGGACCAATTGTTACTGGTACTGTTACTGCTTCCATCCCTTTAGGTAATTGCTGAATTAATTCCTCTTTTGCTCTTAAATATTCCGAAATTTCTGGTATATCTCCAAGTCTCTCTGTTCTTTTTACATTCCTCGTGAATTCATTTCTCTGTTCTGGAATCTCAGGATAATTTCTGTTTTCTCTAGGAGTACTAGAATTACTTCTTGTCCCTACTCTTTCAGGTAATTTTAAAAATCTAGGTAAATTTTCATCAATCTGTATGGGAGGTGCACTTGGAGAAATTTCTGGAGAATTTCTCGGGGTAGACTGTGAACAATCTGGGTCATAAGGTGGCGGTTTGCGTTTTGTAGTATACATTTCTTCTAAAACCGCATCATCTAATTCTTCATCAATATTATTTTTCTTTTGGGTATTCTTTTGACCTGGTGTTTCAGTAACCATCACTCTTACTAGGTACAAACCATCACACATGTATGCTTTTCTCCAACGACGTACTCTATCTTCATGAGTTTCCCTATTAATGTCTAATTTTGGGCCTCTTGTTATACCTCTAGTTTCTCGTTCAAGTTCAAACATTTCAACCTCCCATTCAACTAAAGCCTCAAATTGAGTAGGTCTAGGCTTTGGCACAAGAGCTGTCATTTTTTCTCTTAAGTTTTTGAAAACTTTAATATTAAATGACCCATCTTCCGGCCATGCTAATACACCATCATCTTTGCTATATTGCATCCAATTTTCAAACCAAAGGACAGTATGATAACCATATTCACCTTCCATATATGCTGCGGGTGTTTTGTACTTATGAAGTAATTTTCCACCACGCGTTTCAATTTTCTTATCGGGGCTGAATATATTTTTCAATTTCTGAAACCATGTTTGCTTCTTTTCCTGTTTTCCGTAACAATAACTCATGTTTTAAAACTATTCTGCTTAATTTAGAAAAGATCGTAAGTATTTCTTTGTCATTCCACTACTCTAGCCAATCCGTGTGCGAAACTCACCAACAAGCCAATCAAGTTAAGCCACGTCACTACCTTGCTCAACCAATAGAAGTACTGTTTTCAGAAAGGACCAATCAGCTTTCAGCTTGTTTTAGTCACGTGAACCAATCAGTGCGCTTGCTGTGACGTATGTTAACCAATCACAGCGCAAACCTTGTGACGTATACTGCCGCTGCAGCTTCGCTGTCTCCGCTCCGTAAACTCACTCCTCCTTTACAAAATATTTTCACAGCGCCATTTTGACAATTTTTTCGATAAAATTCAATTAGTAACTACAGATAAACAAACCATTTGTCTGTTTCGCTAAATAAAGTAATAGTTTTCTCAATCATTCGAGTATTCTTTCTCGTGAAATAGACGACGCTATTTTCACAAAATCATTTATACACATTCAAACAGAAAACCCTAACCACGTATGCGTAAAATCTTTGGTAGGACTTTAACCTGCCAATAGAAAATCCTCATTTGTCAGTAAGAATAGACGACGCTTCCTTACCCTTCACTCAAGCTTGGATAAATCCTATTACTCTTTTCACAGCGAGTTTTAAAACAGGCTCTTAGTCCCTATACTCAAAGCTACGATTTCATAGGCAATCCTCACTATACATTCAAACTATCACACCTAAAATCCCTAAACTTGTGCTGTACGTCCACAACACTAGCGATATGTCAATATCACTATTTTGAAACAGAACAAATGCACTGTATAACTTCTTTATACTACTCTTTTTGCCGGCAACCAGGAATTTTCACACTACTGGAAAAAACCTTTCGACTACATATAACAAGAGAACAAACTTAACATGTTTTAGACATGGATCCTATGTTACTACCATGTAGCATGTCCGTTACAATAGTAACCGTAACTATGCTACCAGAGAATTGATCCAGCGCCCCTATTGAAAATCTGTCTCAACAACAATACCCAACACCATTAATTATAAACTTCTACAAGGCCCATAAGTAACGGAGACAAATATTAGGCAGCTGAATCATGAGACCTAATTAATCAGAAACTATTCACGATCTATTTACATCTATTTACAACTGCAGTTTATTATCATCTCAATCATGGAAATATAACGGAAACATTTAATTAAGTCACTTAGGTAAATGGATCAACTGATGGTAACTAGACAAGGAATAAACAAGACCAGCTTGTCATTTCAATTAATTTTATTATCAGACAAAGAACATTTTTAGAATATGAAATCTTTTATTAGCATTCTTGAAAGCATCATTTAATCAAATAAAGGCACATTTGACTGACACTTCAAAACGGATTAGCTTGCGAAGAATTTAAGCAGCATAGGTCTCATCCCTATATTCTATTTCCATGACTAAACTTATTAAAACCTAAAAAGGAAAAGTCATTAGTTCAGCTATCCTTACGTGTGTCAAAAGTCCGTCAGCACTTCACGCCCTTCAGAAATCAGGAACGAGCCAACCACCCTCCTCCCAAGGGACCAGGTTTTATACCTTTTCTCTATCTAAAACTTACTAATTCACATTAAAAGAATACTTTTTCTCCGACAACCAGCATTTCCATTGGCTGACAGCCGTCAGTCCATATGAAATCATAACCTTTTTCAATCCGAAGTTGTGCCTTTCTAAAACGTCTTTGTCCTTTATTCACCGGCGACATTAGCTTCCGAGGACTTTGCAACATCTTATTAAATAACAGTTCGCTGCTTCCTCAGCTTGGCTGATCTGCCGTTTCCTGTCCTTGAAGTTACTCAACCCATTTGTTTATTTATTCTGATGAATGTCATTGTGGCAAAACTTTACCACTTTCTTTGCTGTGCACGGCTCATCACGACAGGATTCCAAACACCCTTTTAAAAGCTAGGCCTCAGGCCTTTTTCTTGAAGGCTAGTATTCAAAGAAACACAAAACATTAATTAATTCGAGTAATGAAGATTATTCTGTTACCCACCCCCTCTCTAAATATTAACCCGGTTAATTTTGTTACCTTTCTTTAAGCACTTGAATGCAGCATTATAAAAACCTTCTTCTTATAGGCCTCCAGGATTCTCCACAAGCCTTTGCCACAAATAAGACATGACATGGACAAAAGCACATTTAAATAGGCACATGCCATTAATTAAACAGCCGCAATTAATGTTGACAGAACCAATAAACAGGGTTAGTTCATTATTTTTCAACATACTTGCAAGTGCAACAAAGAGCACATAAATTTAACCCCATATGTCGTGTATGCATTTTAATCTAGGTTGATTAGTACTTTTTCGTGCATAAACTCATTAATACAATTAGTCATTATGGAAGTTTAACTTCGCGAGACAAAACATTTAATTTATTTCTGAAACTCGCTTCATCATCCTCTTTGGGGTCCAGCGAGGGCGTTTTCAATAGGGGAAGAATAGACACTTTCTGCAAAAGAGTTGTAAAGATTACTGTTTGGATAATTGAATTTAAGAGAATAGTGGGGTGGTCTGAAATGGAGGACAGGGGTCTGACGGTGAGCCAGATAATGTAGATTCAATAAGCAACTTAACTCTATCCTCCATCAACAAAGGCAACTACTGTAATGTGTCCTAGAATGTCTGTAACTTATCCAGGCAATCACTTCAATTATTAGTGTTGTAGCTAGGTGTAAAATTGCAATATATTTCCTGAAACTTGTCTTGAAAGAAATTTGCTATTGTGGTACACATTGTCTGATCCGGTACAAGAGTATTGGGAGTAATTAGGCTAGCATTAGCATTAGACTGTATTAAGTAACTTCTTAGCAGAGTTATTAGCCACTTTGATTTTATTTGTGAACTGTTTAGATTTATTCTCTATGATCAACCACTTATGTTACAATAAATAAAAGTTGTCTGTATTCTGATTTTTCTATCTCACAATACTTTTACCTCCTTTTAATTCTCTTTGTTGGCGCTTACACTTTTGCTTAAAAAGTCTTAGGGCTTTACTGAAGAGTCCTGTACGACGGGAAGCCGCCTCCCATGCCAGTGAGCCTAAATTAGCCAGCCTGTAGCCTCTGGACGATCGGGCACACCTTTGGTGTCGCCATGCTACCATATACGTCCTAAAGAACTGAATCCCACAGTTGCCCGGACTTATTAAAGCCACCATGACCAGACAATCATATTGCCTATTGTCTGTGTTCTAAAGACACTGACCACGCAGAACATCCTTCGTGCACAGATCTATTTTCTGTAATCTGCTGGAGCCGATTCCTAATTCTCTGCCTATCTAATAGGAAGAAACCTTATCCCTGACAAATTTTTGAGGACCCACTGCGTCATAGGTGCTGAAGAGTGAGGGACCTCGATTCAAATTCCTCCAGCCCTTCTAAAATTTCTAGAGTTTTGCTGCTGCTCCCCTCCCTTCTCATCTGTGCTCTGATGAAGGTATGTATCCCCAATCTCGGCCGGACACCGAAACGCGCGTCTGCGTTTGAAGATAGTCCCAAATCTGTTTCATCTGGTCTCAACTGTGTATGAGACCCCAGGACCCGAGTCATCCATCAGTTAGCAATCTGATTGTGCTGTGTTGAGGATGAATGAATTTTGTTGATGTATGAGTGTTATAGTATGATTACTGAAAGGGATGTGTGGGAGGCTGTTTGAATGTTGCGAATATTTTTTATGTATTCATAATGATGTTTTCTATCTGACGTTTTGAAACAAAAAAAATTTGAATAATGAAATAAAAAATGAAATCTGTTTTCCAATATCTCTGTGGCTGTGTGATGTTAAAATTATTTGGTTATAGTGAGCTTCCGACTATTTTTTATTGTTGGGGACTCTATATGAGCCTGTATATTTATCACATCTAGGCAGTAGTCTTATTCTTTGATTGTGTCTCTGATTAAGAGTTTGGCCATGCCAGCTCCAGGACCACCAAACTCGACCTTAGGCTACTCCCCAAGATTATGAGTAATCTTGTGACCTGACAGCCAGTCCTTTGGCGTTCCCACCAAGGTGCCAAATAAAAAGGCACAAAGTCCGTTCCTACACGCCATGCACTGTAAAGTCCCTGCCTTGCAGTTAAGGGTGCATGCAGATAGGGGGCACACCATGTGTCCCCCCTGCATACATCCCATGTACCTGAGGCAATAGGGGTCCCTAGGGCCCCCTTTTTCTCCTCATCACCACACTTTTAAAGGCAGACCCACCGCCATTGAAAGTGAGGCAGTAAGGATACTCGTAATAAGCCTGTCGTGCCTCAGCGGCCTCGCCCAGCATATTAGGGCCTTTGACCACCACACCACCACCACGGAATCCATGATCCCTGGTGGTTGTTATGGACCTGTGGCAGTCCCATGGCTGTATTCGTAATACGGCGGGCGGACCACCTGTCTGTTCGGTGGCCTGATGGACCCCCGAACTCGTATTCAGGCCTTTAGTTCTGTTGTAAACCAGGGGACAGTGGGATTAAATCTACATTTTTTCTTCAATTTTTTAGGGGCCATTTAAGGATACTTCAGTGTTAATCCATTCCTTATACTTAGAAGCTGCTGTGTCCGGATAAAATCTACAGTAGGCTGAGTGTTTGCCAGAGTCTCAATAAAATTAGTAGTGTCAATATTTTTTCAGGCTTTAATTTTGATACATTGCTGAGAGGTCTTAACTAGAGTGTTTTTTTAAAGGAAGGCTATGTCCCCAGGAGTGGGAAGATGGCAGCAAGGAATGGTCCTCGACACAGTAGTACCTGTGCAGGGCTTGGTCCAGCCCCGATAAGTATATTAGTGAAGGTTTTGCTGAAGAGTAGTAAAGCTTCTGATGGGGATGCCCCCAGTTGAAGAACATCAGTCAAAAGATTGATTTTGATTTGAACCACATGCAGCTGCAGGAACAATACCTCAGCCACCCTCTGGACCAACATTGCAAAGGAAGACCCTTCTTACATAGCCAGTCTGGGAGGAAAGAAAAGGCCAGTGTCTGGTGAGGTGTGAAGACCACTGGCATCAGCCAGGTCCTCATACTAGTTGTCAACTGTCATGGATTCTTCTAGGGGTTCAGTGTAGTTATAGTGATCCTCATATCACGTGTTCCTCAATGAGCCCTTCAGTGTAATGAGGCTCTATCCCCAAATCAGACAGTGTGGGCCTAGTCAGAGCCGGAGCAACACCAGTCCTGCTCCATATCAAAGTCAGGCATCACAATGGCTTTGGAAGCGATTGGAACCGTGCCACTGTCTCTGGCCCTGAAGAAGGACGTAAAGTTGCGACCAAGGCCAACCTAGATCCACGAACAGATCCCAAGGGGTCGACTAATGTGGAGGTTGATGTCCAGCAAAGCTCCAGTCGAAGACAATCCTGAACCCATGGAACCTGAAGGTGCTCCAAATAGGTTTAAACCCCCCCCCCAAAAAAATGAGGTTCATGGCCTCAAAAAATTCATAAAGTTTGGTGGGGCGCATTCCGACTCTGGGAAATTCAGGAAAGGGAAGAGCGGAACTAGTATCTTACAACCACTACACAGGACCACCTGCGACCATGGTCAGGATTAGTGGCATTGTTCCCTTGTGTCGTTTGAAGAGTTGCAGCAACGCAGAAAAGATGAACAGTGCTTCACTTCTTGTTCTTCTTTTTGAGGAACTTCACAGAAGAAGTCCTGCAGCAGGATAAGGACCAATTTGAGCAATTTCTTGAGCAGTACCAATACCTCCCACACGAACAGGATCTGGAGCACTGAGGAGTCGCATGATGACCATCCAAAAGCTTCATGGCCCCCTCTTGATTGGCCTTCAGATTCATAGTTCTGCACTCTGCATATAACGTGGGTCGCTGTAATTTTCAAGGCACCACAAACAAACTCAATGGGGGTCTGTCAGCGACATCTGTCCATAACAAGCTCCACAAGGCTTAAATTTATGTTTTCTTTCCAGAGGCATTTTTGTCAAAAACAGAAAAAATAGCACCGCAGTCGTTAACAAAAGGGCAGGAGCTAGTCAAAACATTACTGAGGGGAGCTCAATTTGGATCTGCGATGATGGCATGGAGAAAAACAAAAAGAGATCATCACTC
This sequence comes from Lissotriton vulgaris, assembly GCF_964263255.1. Classification (NCBI taxonomy): domain Eukaryota; kingdom Metazoa; phylum Chordata; class Amphibia; order Caudata; family Salamandridae; genus Lissotriton; species Lissotriton vulgaris. Next base: position 775,746,326 of record NC_141694.1, read on the forward strand.
TGGGGTGGTGCATGTATAGGCACTACGCATGTCACTTCTAGAGCAGATGATGCCAGGCGGAACCTGACTATTCCATTCACTGGCCTGCAAGGGGAATTGCTCAAATATTTATGGATCCAGCCAGACACCTGTGAATAGTTTAAGGTAAGGAATCTGCTGCTAAAAGTCTGTATCAGATAATGAAGAACAAAATGGCTTTATATCAGGCAGGCAATTATCTCCTAATATAAACTATCTGATTAAGTCATTCCATTTTTTTTTAATAATAAAAAGATTCCAGCTCTTAGTTTTTTTGGTATGCAGGAAAAGCTTTTGATCTTGATGTTTGGAGACGCCTTTTCTGCATTTCTCAAAGCCATCCCAGTTTATTGAGACAATATCTAATTTGTATAAAGAACAAAAGGCTCATTTAGTGTCAAATTCCACTGGTATAGGTCTGTGTAAAGTAAATCGTAGAACAAGACAGGGGTGTCCTTTGTCTCCGATATTATATGCATTTTTACTGAGACCATTACTATTGTTTTAAGAAGTGATATGGTAAATAATGCCCCTGTTGATAAGATGTTGATAATCAAGTTGTATGGAGATGTTATTATATTCTTTTCAAGAACATACTTGCAGCCCCAGGGCAGGATTTTTAATATTTGTTATCAATTTCAGAAGGGGGTATAAGAAATTCATAATTTAAAAACTGAGATTTTGTTATGTAACTTTACTACAGACACTTTACTCCTAGAACTGTAGCCATTATTTAACCAGAGGCTAAAGAGATATTTAGGAATATATAATTATACGAATACAGATGACCTATATGAATTAAAATTGACTCATTTTAGATAAAATCAAGTCCCTATTTATGAAATGAATACCCCTCCCTCTCTCAATTATGGGTAGAATATCATTAATACGCCTGTTTGCTTTGCCCTTAATATATTTCGGTTTTATTTACACAGTAAATATTTTTGTAAATTAAGGGAATTTTTTCCACATTCATCTTGGCCAATTGTGCTCCAAGATTGGCATTAAATATATTATATGAACCAGCTAGCAAGGGAAGACTTACCATTCCTGATGTGAAACAATATGTTTCAGCAATGTTTGCTATTTTGTTTTCTTGTTTTTATAATACACACTCTGCCTATAATACATTAGATGATTAATTTGTGGATCAAATTCCTGTGGATCATCACATTGGAGACTTCCTGCACCTAACTAAATCACCCCAAAAAAATGATAAATAATACTCAGTTTGTAAGCTTTGAATAGTAAAGCACAAATGTGTAGGCAATATTCTATTCCATATCTTAATGTGTCTACTCTACTACTAACTATTGTAAAGATCAGAGCACACGTTTAGAGAATGAATGCGTATACTTATTTAGTACACTTTTTAAATCAGGACATGTGGAAAATATGGCTAAATGATGAACTGCTTATTAGATTTTCTAAAACTGCTATGCTACAGAGTTTAGATCCAGAAACAGTAATGGCTAGATCAGAAATAGATAAAGATGTTATAGAAAATACTACATATAAGTCTGTAAGTTTTTGGAAAAATAGACTTTCTGTAACCAGTGAGAAATTGTTCTTCCGAAATGATAAAAAAATGGTAGGCATCTGAACAGTTTAATATTTTGATTGTAACATAAAATACAATATACAGTCATAATTGTTCTATTCTTAAATGAGTAGGTGTTCGTCACAAGAGAAGGGTAATTAGACACATATGCTATGTAGATTTCTCGAACAGCTGAACTATTGGGTAGCAACATTAGCATATTGTTAGAACGTGGTGGATTTGAATCTGCCAAAAGCTTCATAATCAATACTATAGGGCTATCCTTCATATTCAGGGTTAAGCCTAAACCATAAAAAAAGTTGAATTTAGCAATGCTTGTAACACGGTATTTAATATTGCAATATTGGAGAACAATATTAATACCCTTGTTTGAACAATGGAAAATGAAAATGGCGATATGCATCAGGATCTGAAACTTTTAGGAAGTGTTTAACTCTTTGGCATACTTTTGTATAACAGCACAGAATGAATTAGGTTTGGAGTTTTATAGATGTAATATTAATATCATGATAATTTAATATGGGCTGGTGCAATTTTGCCTGGGGTAAGATGAAATGCATGTGTTTTGACTGTTCTTGCATGTGTTTATAGTCTATATGTTTAACTGATGGAATATTATAACTATTTAATGACTGTGATTTGTTCCACAAAATAAAAATGATATAAAAAGGAAGGCATCCATAAAATCATCGTCCTGCAATACCTCTTTGGTACTGTTTAATCATGGGACAGCCAAAACTCCTACACAGAATTCCCGTCATGTGTATAAACTAATTTAGCTATGCCTCTTCTAGGGTGAGAACTTGAAAGCTTCCTTCACAAGGAATCTCCCCAATGGCACGGTCTCCTGTGTTTCTCCTTTTTCCTATGTAAATCTTATGCCATTTCAAATGAACAACTCTCTGTGCAATCACCAGCCCCATATATAAGTACTACATCTTTGGGTAAGTTGAGTTTTGACTTCCCATGACTGATGTTTCAGTCATCACTAATTGAATAAAGGGAGAGTGATTGTACTGAAACGCTGCTCGTTTTATTTCCCGAATATGTTTTAAAAGCGGTTCATAGGCTTTAAATTACTTTTTTGCACTTTGCAGTCTTCGGACGGTAATCTTCGTTTAGAACGGGTCGGCCATTTTCTATTGACGTACCAGCCTTTTTCTCTGGGAAGGGCTAAAAATGTGCAGGCTGATGCAACTGGACAGCAGATGCCTGCAGCGAAGGCGCCCCTAAGGCAAGCCCATCTGCGTCCTGGAAGCGGCCAGCCATATGGCTGAGATACCCGCCACCCCCTCTCAACACAATCCCCAAAAGGAAGGGAAACCGGAAACTGTTCTTAAAGTTTTTGGATGTGGGATGGAGTGACCATCCCGGCCGTATTTATTAAAACAAAAGATTAAAACATTAAACGTTTTCATGTTATGTACAATTTCATTATCACATTACGATGTTTGGCTAACCTTAACATAATCTCTAATACAGAGGTTCTCCTAGCCGAACTAGCATCCTACGAAACATTCTCTAAGAATACTGAAATTGTACATCCTAACGTTTAAGGGCCAACGGCAAGGTCATAACCGGTGTCAAGATCCCTAACCAGACTTACCCCTCCCACTTAGGAGGGGCGATGGCACAGGGGCTTACCACAAGTGCAACTACTAACAATTTCCCTTGACTTGACGGGGGCACTTAAGACTCGACGCCATTTAAAGGTCGTTCGAACACTTGTGTGTGGTATCTAGAAGGTATCGTTGACCTCTCCCCACCCCACACAACTTACCGCATCTGCCGTCGCAGATGACACTAGCCCCGGGAAATTCCCCAGGAGGGGGCTGTAACCCCTCCTACAAAGGAAGGGGCCTTGACCGCCTTTCCTTTACTTCCGGCGACCCGCCCTTAGACGGGACCGCCTCCCCACTGAGGGGCCAATGGCCACCTCTCCCGAGCGCTCCCATCCGTGTTGGGTGACGCCCACTCATAGGGATCTACCAATTAGTGCTCACCGATCATGACCTTACCGCCTACCAAAAAATAAATACGACAGTTCTTCAACCTATGAAAACATTGGTCGCTACGACCGAAGGAACATGCTAAAAATGCAACATCACATCAAATCACTTTAATCATAACAACCTAAACGATATTCACCATCTTTATTAACTACAAACTGCTACTGTTATAGCCTGTAAACGAAACGGAAAAACAAACTTATCAATTCACTTTATTGCACAACAACTTTGCTGTCCTCAGGGGCTGGTGGGTGGGTCAAAATTGGCTCTTCGTTCCGTCCCGAGCTCACGTGTAGCGAGGAGGTGCAGCTTCGGAGCACAAGAACAAGAGGACGTCTTCTGGTCTTGCGCCTTCTTTTATCCGTCTTCAGGGCGGGCGAAAACCCGCCCCTGCCCGCCCCGGGGGCGTGGCTGGCTGCGTCGGTGTCTAGGCCAGCCCACTCTAGGGCGGGAAAAGGCGCGCCCCGGCTACGCCGCTTCGGGCATACCAGCCGAGACGCGCCTCCCGCCCAAAAATGGCTTCCCGGGGGGATCGAGGCACTCATCCATACGTTCGGGGGGACCGAGTGGTCGCCCCTTTCCATATGGCTGAGATACCCGCCACCCCCTCTCAACACAATCCCCAAAAGGAAGGGAAACCGGAAACTGTTCTTAAAGTTTTTGGATGTGGGATGGAGTGACCATCCCGGCCGTATTTATTAAAACAAAAGATTAAAACATTAAACGTTTTCATGTTATGTACAATTTCATTATCACATTACGATGTTTGGCTAACCTTAACATAATCTCTAATACAGAGGTTCTCCTAGCCGAACTAGCATCCTACGAAACATTCTCTAAGAATACTGAAATTGTACATCCTAACGTTTAAGGGCCAACGGCAAGGTCATAACCGGTGTCAAGATCCCTAACCAGACTTACCCCTCCCACTTAGGAGGGGCGATGGCACAGGGGCTTACCACAAGTGCAACTACTAACAATTTCCCTTGACTTGACGGGGGCACTTAAGACTCGACGCCATTTAAAGGTCGTTCGAACACTTGTGTGTGGTATCTAGAAGGTATCGTTGACCTCTCCCCACCCCACACAACTTACCGCATCTGCCGTCGCAGATGACACTAGCCCCGGGAAATTCCCCAGGAGGGGGCTGTAACCCCTCCTACAAAGGAAGGGGCCTTGACCGCCTTTCCTTTACTTCCGGCGACCCGCCCTTAGACGGGACCGCCTCCCCACTGAGGGGCCAATGGCCACCTCTCCCGAGCGCTCCCATCCGTGTTGGGTGACGCCCACTCATAGGGATCTACCAATTAGTGCTCACCGATCATGACCTTACCGCCACAGGTCCGGATAGTTGACCGGCTATCCGGACCCCCCACAAAACTCCTACCTAAAGGTCATGTTCCAAAGATTTTAACCAGGCTAGGAAGTCTCCTATGAGTAACTCATTCCCCGCCCTCGACAAATGCACACCATCCCCCAGATACATACTGTCATCATTAATACAATTATGCGAGATCGAATGCAATGCCTTGGAACGGAACAACCTACTCACTTTGTTATTCAATTTTCTAACCGAATGATTCAAAGCAGGGATCGAGATAGCCCCCCGCCACACTTTTCGTGGGATCATATGAGACCATGCGATTAGGCACCCCGGAACTCTCCTCGCTAACCAACTTACCGTGGAAAGCATAGCCTCCAGGAGAAGTCGTCTACCGGTGGTGACCAAATCATTGCCCCCCAAATGCACTATGACTATGGACGGCGGTGACCTCATCCGCTCTAACAAGCCCTCAAAAAATTCCTGAAACTGGTCAATACAGAGACCGCCCCTTCCGTAGAAGGACACTCTGTACCCGTATTCCTCAGGTACGTGAACCATGTCACCTGCTTTGAATACGTCTGCAGCCCGTCTCACGTATGAGTGGCCCACGACCCAAACCTCCTTCCTCACAGCCGGTGACGTGCGACCGCTGACCTGGTGTTGGGTCGACTGCTCAGTCTGCCCTGCCGCGTAGGCTTGCGCAACTGAAAACAAACAAAAACAAGAGGCGTGAGTACATGATTACAGTTTCACAACATGTGCAATCGCACGTACCTCTTATAACAATTGGAGGACCAGCGCCCCACACGTTTCACTTGTTCTACATTAAGACCTCTGGCTGTAGCTTCAGTGGCAGCCCCTATACGAAAGGAGTGGGTCCCAAATTCGCCCGGGTCCAAGCCCGCTGCAGCAATGGCCATTGCAAGCACCCGTTGAAACTGAAACCTCGTCAGCGGGGTGGCGTCTGCATGCCTCAACAATGTCCCTCCCCATGATGCCACCCTTCGTGCTAGGTAATCTTCTAAGCACTGTACCGGACACATGGATGAGTCGAGGTTCCTGCGGATGATCGTGCAGTCCCCTCTCCCATCTTGGTCAGTCTTGGACCTGAGAAAGGAGACAATCATCGCATCACCCCTGATCTGGACATGCTCCCTGCACAAGCCCCCCGTCACGTCCCGTTTGTTCCTTGCAACCAGCTCACTAACTCTCATAGCCCCGTGAAATGCCAGCGTAAATGCAGTCCGGAACAAACAGGTCTCGAACGGGGACGAGCATGTGTTCGGGAGCGTGACCAGTAACTGGGACAACCTGTCTAGACCTATCGGTCGTCGTACATCTACTCTGCGACCCTCTAGACGTTGCCACCCACGTAGCGCTTTTTGTACCGTGAAAGACGCTGTTGGGTCCAGGATGCCATGGGCCCTGGCAACAAAGGAAATGGCGGCACGATGCCTTTGGGCCGTAGCCACCGATTTCCCAGCCCTACGTAAGGACATCAGAAAAAGTACTACCAACTCCTCCTGACCCCAAAGTCCTCCTCTCTCTGCCCCCAAAAAAGGCTAAATAGGCCTGGAACGCCCCTCCATATGCCTTCCTTGTCCTGGGTGCTAGACTCTCTCCCACGAGGTGACGAAGTTCGGGGCACCGAGAGACCAGAGAGCTTCGGGGAAGGGTGCCGGCTCCGGGTCCGCTGAAGGAAGGAAACCCGAGAAAGCCTGCATGTGAAAACGAGACAGTGCATCAGCAGCCTGATTCATCACCCCTGGGACATGTTTTGCTCTGAATACTACGTTCAGTTGCATACACAGTAAGACAATTTCTTTGAGGAGCCTCAAAATCAACTTACAACGGGCTGCCTGACTATTGATGCATTCTACCACGGTCATATTGTCGGACCAGAACACAACAGAATGATCTCTGAACCCTTCTGGCCAGGTTCTCAGGGCCACCAGAATGGGAAATAGTTCGAGGAAAGCGATGTTACTTGTCAGCCCCTTCTCGTGCCACCATAGGGGCCACTTTTGTGCCGACCATTTTGTGCCGAAGATGGCGCCAAAACCTACGCTTCCTGCTGAGTCTGTCCATAGCCCAAGCTCTTCAGAGGAGACGGCTGGCTTGTTCCAGACGACCCGGCCATTGAAGTCCGCCAAGAATGCTAACCAAATCCGCATGTCCTGGCGGACCTCGGCCGATAACCTTGTGCGATGATGACCCTCCTTTAAGCCAACCATCGCTTGGGCAATTGAGCGGGAAAAGGGGCGAGCCATTGGTATCACCCTCAAGGCAAAGTTCAACTTTCCCACTAACTGTTGCAACTGATGCAGTGTAACTTTGGATGCCTTTAAACATACTTGGAGGGCTGCCCTGAATTTCGACACTTTGCTAGCTGGTAAACGGAAGCACCCCTCCCTTGAGTCCAACTCGATCCCCAAAAACTCGAGGCAAGTCGTGGGACCCATAGTTTTACCTGGTGCCAATGGCACGCCAAGATGATCCATTAACACACAGAATTCAGCTAAGGCCCGGGCACATTCGGAAGTACCGGCGGGGCCAAGGAACAGAAAATCGTCAAGGTAGTGCATTACATTTCGGAAACCCGTTTTCTTAGTGAACACCCATTGCAGGAAAGTACTGAATTGCTCAAAGTAAGCACATGATATAGAGCATCCCATTGGCATACACCTATCCATGTAAAATGACCCCTGAAACCCGAATCCCAGAAGACGCTGATCGTCTGGGTGTACCGGAAGCAACCGGAACGCTGACTCGATATCAGATTTCGCCATCAACGTCCCGTGCCCCAGGCGATTCAAGATGGCTACCGCCTCATCAAAAGATGCGTATCGCACCGAACAAACTTCTGGCTCAATTGCGTCGTTCACCGAAAGACCATATGGAGAAGATAGATTATGAATCAAACGAAACTCACCCGGGTCCTTCTTGGGGACCACCCCTAACGGAGAACAAACGAAATCCGGTACCGGGGGCTCACTAAACGGGCCGGCGACCCGTCCCCGGCTAACCTCTTTCTGAATTTTTTCTTGCACTACAGATGCATGTTGTAAAACGGAAAGTTGATTTTTGCACATCCCTACACCCTGAAAGTCCCCTACCGGGATGCGGAAACCATGTGTAAAACCGTTCCGCAGCACCCCGGCAGAAGTGCGATCCGGGTATTCGCTGAGCCAGGGAATCATTGCCAAGGTATCAATCGGGGTTGGTAAAGGCGCCCCTCGGCCTAGCTTAGACCTGTTTGGCGCCTCCCTTACCCCCATTCTCACTCGTTCTGGCTCTGCACGATGACTCAGGATGGGACGACCCACACGTACTACACTCATGTTTGAATTTACACGATCCCGGAGGCCTGGTACACTTCCCCTTGTTAAAATTAAAACAGAAACCCTTTCTCCCTGTATTGCCTGCGGGCCTCGACTGGTCGTCGGTGCTCGTACTTGGTCGAAAGGGCGTCCCCACATTTTGGCGGGAGTAATCAACAACAGTGCTCCCGACCAATGGCATTCTTAACATTCCCGATTCTTTCATCTTATCCCATGTTAAAGAATCGTAACAATCCCAAGTCAAACCCTTGTTATGTTCCTTTTCTTTCCTGAACAAATTGTCATAACAAAACCAATGGTTACCTTGATACGCTGTCGAGTAACCCATAATTCGTGATTGATAAACGGGAAACTCAGGAAGCAACTCGGGCCTACGTTCCCCCAAAATTGATGTGAAAATACCCCATGCATTGCCCCAGTTGCCAATGTTCTCATTTACCTTAAAGGCGGCCATCTTTGCGCGCCAAACACTCGGATGCATTAAGTCCTTCTGACTTTTTACATGTTCCACATCATAATGATCAACAAGCAGGGAAAAAATATTCACGTACTCCCCCGCCCAGATCTTTTCCTTTATAGCTAAAGGCACATGTTGTCCTAATCTCTCTCTACGAGAGGGTGCTGACTCGTCCCTTGCAATCGGCAATGGCCGCTTACCTGCACCGGACGCAGCTTCTGCCGCTTGCGGCTTGTCTATCCCCGCCAACGGCGTAGCCACTCTAGCTGCCTCTTTCTTCTCACGAAGCCCTTTTATCAGCGCCTGTGCTTCGGCAGCCGTGGCGCCATCACTACTATCCCCCAACCATGCTGCTAGCTGTGCTGCCAGCTCGGGGGGCATGTCTTCCTTGGATGTCGGGGTGACGACAACGGGGATTGGATTCCCCTCCATCGGTACTGGGGTCGGCGCCTCGAGCGGGGCAGAGGGAACCGGGACGGCCCCACCGGCTGGAACCTTTCTCGGCCTCTTAGGTCTCCCTCCAGCCGGCGGGGTGCCCGAACCCTCCTCCCCATCTCGCTCCGCCAACCGTTTCTTTATGTCGGACACTTCTTTGCAAAGGGCCCGCACCATCTGATCGGTCGTCATTCTTTTTGCGCCTTTCTTGGGCATCTCTCCGAGGAAGTATCTAGAAGACAAAGAAAAAGATCAAAACGCTCAAAATTGGCTCTTCGTTCCGTCCCGAGCTCACGTGTAGCGAGGAGGTGCAGCTTCGGAGCACAAGAACAAGAGGACGTCTTCTGGTCTTGCGCCTTCTTTTATCCGTCTTCAGGGCGGGCGAAAACCCGCCCCTGCCCGCCCCGGGGGCGTGGCTGGCTGCGTCGGTGTCTAGGCCAGCCCACTCTAGGGCGGGAAAAGGCGCGCCCCGGCTACGCCGCTTCGGGCATACCAGCCGAGACGCGCCTCCCGCCCAAAAATGGCTTCCCGGGGGGATCGAGGCACTCATCCATACGTTCGGGGGGACCGAGTGGTCGCCCCTTTCCATACTGCTGGTGAGCATTCTAAAGGTAAGAAGCATATCAGGCACAGAAGAGATTTACTTATGAGCCTTGCTCTAGACACCAAATCTCAACTGCAGACGTGTTCCTGTTCTAATCTAAATGCTAGTTGCTCAGAGTGCATTTTCTATCTTAAATATGTAAGTAAAATGCAAATCTGTATTCAGGAGGGGCAAAATAGGAAAAGGATAATATAATTCGTGCAGCAGGTATCAACGCATGATCCATGCAAAAACATGCTAACAACATTTATGATCTTCTAGTTGAGGGCATCTTGGCTTTGTTATGCATAACTGAAACTTGGCTATCTGAGGCCTCTAACCCCTCCACTTCTAGTGCCATCCCAAATGGCTTTAAGATTCACAAGAAAGATCGTCAGGTAGGAGGTCAGGTAGGAGGAGGCCTGGCCGTTATCCTCAGGGAGGACTGGAATTGTTAAGGCCTAATGGTGAAAGATCAGCTGTAAGCAAAAGCCTTTCGCTTCTGCATCTCTTTGTTGCCCCAGCACTCAGTGGCTGCCAGGATCTGCTGTCTCCTTCTTAAAGACTTTAGATAAAGCTATCCCTCACCTTACACTTCTAAAAGATTTGCATAATGACAAACGGACAGATAGCGAGGCCATTGAATTTAGAGAAATGATGCACTCTCTTGGCATAAACGTTTTCGGGGGAAAGCTGACCCATCAGAGTGGACATAGAATTCCCCAATGTTGACATACTAATGGAGGACCAATACCCTTTTCTGATCAGACCATCACATAACTAGATTTACCTAGTAGCTCTCAGTAAAACTAGATCGGCTTCCAGACAGAATGGCCCCTACTGGGAAAGGTTTTAATAAGATAAATCCAGTGGAGTTTATGGGGACTCTTGATCCACAATTTCCAGCCTTGACTGGCGTGTTGGAGGATGATGTTTTACGATGTGATAATTGGATTAAAAATGCTACTGAGGAAGTGGTGTCAGCTCTCCCAAGTAGAGTAAGCAGAAGGAAGCCCTCTAGCCGATGGTTTTCTGATAAGCATAAAACTGGGAGAAACGGTGTATGATGCTGGACCTGAAATGGAGAAAGGAGTACATTTAGTGGAAAAAGAGGCATATAAACTGAAATAAAGCAATATCAAGTCTTAATAATAAAAACCAAACAAGTCTACCGTGCAGAGAGGATTGGAAGAGCAGGGAACAGATTGAGTGAGATTTTCACGATTGGGAAGAGTTTTATGACCCCATTAGCATGTGCTAGTTCCTATTCAGTCTCTGTAGAATGGTGTGAAAAGCTTGTGTGCTTTTTTATATAAAGATTCTAAGTAATCATGCCAGCCTGTCAGGGGATTTAAGACCAGAGAAGAACTCTTGGATAAAATAGCAAGCCAGAATGATTTTCCCTCCTCAGGCAAAGCTGAGTACCCTCAAGCCCACATCTTTAGAGTGCTCTCTGCAGACTTTGAAGGTCATCACATCTGGCTCGCCTTCTGATCTCTGTCGTCCTAAATACATATATCAGTGGCTGACATCAATGAAGACGGCAGAGGTACCCAGCTTGTGGAAGCAGGCAAAAATTCTTCAGTTGATAAAAAAGCCTGCAGCAGATCCGATCATCCAGCTAACTATAGGCCAATATTCCTATTTCTTGCTCTATTAAAAATTTTTGAGAAACAGGTTATTAAACAGCTTTCTAGCTATTCAGAAGAAAACACTTTGCTTCACTCCAGTCAGTCAGGCTTCAGAGCTAAACATAGTATGGAGACTGCACTTGTAGAGGTGTCTGAATACATTAGAGGAACTTTGAATGCTGGTGGGACTGGCTGTACTGATCATGCTAGATTTATAGCAACATTCAATACAGTCCTTCAGACAATGCTGGTAGACTCTCTCCAGGCGACTGAACTAACAGGACAGTCACTGGACTGGATACAATTCTTAGCTAAGAGGAGCCAACAAGTTTGGATTCCTCCCTGCACTGCCACTCCATGCGATGTACTGGTCAGAGTCCCTCGAGACTCTGCTCTGAGTTCTACCCTTTTTAATCGCATCCCTCTGGCTCAACTTGCAGTAACTCTGGGAGCTAAGGTGATCTCCTATGAGGATAATACAACGATGTTTTTCTCATGGGATAAGGGAGTTGAATTTGAGCGTGGTCAGATTAAATTCAACCTGACAGCTATGTTTCAGTTGTTAGCAACTGCCCAAATGCAATAAAGAGAAAACAGAAACTATCTTATTTGGGAATATTCCATCAGGTCTTTGTCAAACCTTTTGGCCAGATGATGCATCTGCCCCCGGACTTAGTCAAAAATCTGAATATTGCATTGGTCAACAGGCTGTCTTTCATGTCTCAAGTAAAGGGGTTGGTAGGCATTTGTTTTAGGATTATGAGGTCCTAAAGACATTTTTGCCTCTCCTATCTTTTTCAGAAAAGAAATTGGCCATCCAGGCATTTATAACATCTATAAATGATTACGGCAATGCACTGTATCTTGGCCTACTAGAGTATTTGATGAACAAACTGCAGGTGTTTCAGAATGCGGTGGCTCGACTCCTGCTAAATGATTCCATGAGAACAAATTTCGCCACATCTGCGAGCATTTAATTGGTTGCCCATCAGGGAAAGCGTTAAATGTAAGGCTATTGTATTAGTGAATGATTTATTATATCAATCAGGATCTGCCTATCTTAGAGCCATATTAGGTTTTCACAACCCCACAAGACAGCTAAGATCAGCCAACACATTTTTGGCAGAGATCCCCAGTATCAACAGGTGGATGGTCTGTGGTGTACCTAGGTTTGGCGGCTTGGAATCTGCTCCCTCTGGAACTACGGATTACAAGATATTTGTTATTATTTAAGAAGAAGCTAAAAATGTAGATCTTTGCATAAGTCTAAAACTCTTTTCATATTTTGATCCAGCAGCTTTTCGCACTGGGACACTCCTTGGTGTAGCTGTGCATGCTGTAAAATGTGATCATCATTCTGCAGATGCTAGCACCAGCACTAAGGTCTGATGCCCACATGACGTCCAGTGGCATAACGCAAACTAATAGGGCCCCCTGCAGAATGGGCTCAATGGGGCCCCTTTAATAGTTTCCCCCCATACTAGGCAGGAGCTTGCTCTGTTAAGCATAGTGGTTTTACCGAGTGTTCAACTATCTCTTATTGCATGTCTTGCATGGGTTCTGCAAGGCATGCAATGGCAAGGCTTAGAGAGTTAGGGGCCCCCTCCAAAGCCAGAAACCTTGGGGCACCCCTGTACCTCGGGGCTGTGGGGGCCTCTGTTATGCCCCTGATGGCCTCCAGTTCCTGTATCCTCTGGCTACCCTCATGAGCAAGGACTAACTTTTTCATCTCTAGCAACTGTTTGTATGTCTGCAAGGACTATTACGGCCATTTTTAATCAGCGCATGTTTTTTCGCCTCTGCGGCCAGAACATCAACTTTCAGCTTCACTTGCCTCTCAGCTCTTTTCCTCAAACTCCAAAGTGTGAATCACACACTACTTTTATACCCAGGATTGTGTTCAGTGGGCCTTTATTTTATAAATCTGTGTCCTCTATGTTCTACTCATCCTCCTCAGTCTCCTCTTGCTCTTGTTCTTCACTCTACTCTGAGGTGATATGTACTTACAGAACTTTATTCGCCTTGTCAACCTTTTTGCCTCTACTGCCCATCTATATATGCTTTTTCTGGTACATCACCTGGATCTCTCTGACTACAATTCTGGCAATGTAGACAGATATCCTCTGCAATGCAACCAAAAATGAAGAAACAAACATTTCTTCAAAATGGGTCTTAATAAAAAATGATTCAATCAAAGATGAAAAAAATGGGCACTCAAAAAGAAAAAAGATTTTTGCTCCAGAATCTGACAAGGAGCTATTTAATTCTCAGCTGGTAAGATTGTAAGTTAGCTCGTAGACATACATCTCATAACTTTCAGCCACCAAAACCACTATGAGATTCTGATTTAATAATTAAGGGAATGACCATAGAAAAATATTAATCTAGTATCTGAGAAATTCAAAACAGTTTCAATGGGAAAACTCAGGCTTACATTCTTGTACATATAGTACAAGGAATCAGGCAGGATGCTATGCATTAAGTTTATAAGCAGCACCAAAACAATATTCAAGTCAACTAACTGCAATAAACTACCCAAACAAATTTAGCAAACAAAAACAATGGATAAAATGGCACACAAATGTGTACATTGGATTATGTTTTTTAATTAAGAAAATGCCCATAAGCACATTGGTGTCTTAAAATGTGATGTATGTGCACTGCCAAAAGTGGCAAATGTCGGTGACCCCTGCCCCAAAAATTAGAACTATTTACCAACACTATTTAGCCCCACCGAAGCTTGGAGGGCACATACAAGGTCAAGTTACCTTACAGTTGGGTTTCATGAAAATGCTTCAAATATTCCAGGATTTTTCTGGGAGGACTCCAGCCCCAAATCCATAGTGCAGACAAATCTTATTACCCTAGCTTTCACTATAGGCAAGAATTCTACATTTGTCAGATTTTGGATTACTTTTAGCAGGTCACTCCTAAAGATCACATTCTTCTGGGGTAGCCTTCTAGATCTCCAGCCAACAGATTGCAAAGATAGGCTCAACCTGTTTCTCCATCTAGGATTTCCAGCACAATTACCAGTCCCTAATGATCTGATGCTCCTTCCTCCAAGATTCTGTTAAACAGCGTTTTTGTTTCTGGGACAGTAGAAGGCCAGTTTATTATATTCTTGGGAGCACTTCCAAAGCAAGGATAAAAGGAAATTGGGGATAGATCTGTCCTTCTCCAGGAAACTTGCAAGCAGATGTAATCTACTGTTTTTTTTGGGTCTCTCCAAGTCCACTTGTATTCATATGAGCTGTGGTGAGTTTTATCTAGTTCACAATAGGCAATGACCTGCGACAGCTCTGGGTCAAATGTTTAGAAATTCTCCATGTCCAAACTAGCCTTTTTTCTTTGCCGCATTTTCTGTCATTTCTTTGCAAACTGTCTCAGAAACCCCTGCTCTGTAGGCCCTTTGAAATGGCATAAGTAAAAGTCCAGTGTGTTAAGTAAAGAGTTCCCACCCAGGACTGTCTCTTGATAACCATTTATGTCTGGTTGTGCGGCTAGGTTTCCTCCCTTGGAGACAGGTTGACTATGAAGGTAAGTTCCAAGCTGCCTCCATAGTATTTTTTACCATATACCTAAGTGATCATACCTCAAAGACACTATAAATAACATCACTGATAAGCTCTCATATGACATCACTAAAACCGCAATTGGTAACTGTTAGACTTGGGACCCTTGGCGTGTTTTCCCCTGACTTTTTGCCTCTACCGCCTGCATTTCTTACTGTCCGATGGATTTTGTTTTTGCTGGCTTGGATGCTTTCAACACTTTGCTACTACTGATCAGTGTCAAAGTGCAAGTGCTCCTTGTGTAAGTTGCAGCTATGATTGCTTATCAATGATTGCAATATAAGATTTACTGGTAAGCCCTTAGTAAAGTGCACTGTGTGGGCCCAGGGCCTGTAAATCAAATGCTACTAGTGGGTCGGCAGCACTGATAGTGCCACCCACACTAGTAGCCTTTCAAATGTGTCTCACACCTGCAACTGCAGTGTCTGTGCAGGCAGTTTTAAACTACCATGGCGCCATGGCAAGGGCACCCACTTGCCAGGGCCTAACCTTCCCTTTCCTTCCATGTAAGTAACCCCTAAGGTATGCTCAAGGTACCCTCATTGGCAGGGTGCAGTGTATGTTTAAGGTAGGACGTGTACTGGTGTGCTTTAGAGGTCCTGAGAGTGAAATACTGTATATTTTGTTGTTCACTATTATAAGGACTGTCATGATGTGATTAAATGATTAGCTATGTTGGAGGTTCACAACTATTATACAACAGGTAGAGAGAGAGCTTAAGCTGTTTCCATATGGATAATGGGGCTTAAGGTAGGGTAAATGATCTGGTCATTTAAATCTATGTTTTATATTTCACATGTTATGCATTAGCCAATGTTTCCACCCAGAATGACCTAGATGTAGCACAGAACTGTGGCCCTGATTCACAAAGAGCCTCAGCACTCTGAACGGAGGCTCTGCACTCATAATGAGATTTCAGCACTCATGGCAGGATCTCCACAACAGGGAAACCTCAGTGTGGAGATCTCACCATGGGGGGGGGGGGGTTAGATCCCAATATGACTGAGGAGCCTCTGCCCCGAATAAACAGTCTCTTTGGGAATTATGGCCTATGACTTTAGAAAACTGTCTGCTATAGCATGGGGTTGCTAAGTGGCTTAAACAGTTGAACAGCTTGAGCAGTAAAATAAATGTACCACCTTAGATAGTGGTCAACGGATGTTTCTCATTGGAACTTTAACCCATTCCCTGCTCGGCACATTCCCCTGCTGTGCTGGGGGGAGGGGGGGCGCGCGCAGCGCTCCCATGCTCATGATAAGCTCAGCTCGTCATGAGCTACAGTGCTCCTGTGCTCATGATGAGCTGAGATCGTCACGGCCGCACCCGTTTCTTTAGAACGCTCAGCACAGTAGGGGAATTTGCCCAGCGTGCGAGCGTTCTAAAGGCCATAACGAGCTCAGCTCGTCATGAGCACTGGAGCACTGTAGCTCATGACGAGCTCGTCATGAGCACGAAAGGGGTTAAAAGAATGTGCTGCATTTTGACTGGAAATGTAGCAGTTGTTTTTGACATCTCCACAGTTAACAACAGGACAAAACACATAGATATAATACGAAGCAAATTAACAACATAACAAAGACAAAATTAGACAACAACGCAATAAACGTTAAAAATAAATTCAACACAACAACACAATCCAATAATACAATACAAAAAAACTAACAGAACAAACTGCAACACATCACCCCAACACCACAATGCCAAATAACAAATGTGTGCAAAATATTTTAGTCACACGTTGCCAACTCCTTGAATCTGCTTTTATATGCAATCGTAAAAAGTGTGTGCTCCGGGCAATGGTTTTTTTCACACCGGGGATATGAAACAGTGTTATTCAAAAGCATGTTGTGATCCAGCCCCTGGTGATTAGAGCCTTTCAATGAGCGCATGATCGTCTTGCAGTTTAAGGTTGAGTGTAGGTTAAAATAGAAACAATGAGCACCATCAATGTAAATCATAATTGGGGCTTCAGGTTGTATGACATTTATTTTTTAGGCGTTTCCGTCCCTATTTATCCTTATTTATTTTTTGTTAATTTTATCTGTATTTATCCATATTTATTTTGGGTCTGTGAAAAAAAGTAAGCTAAAACAAGTGTATTTCCACATTATTTTAACCAATAAATGTGCACTCTTACTTGAATGCTTCACAGGAATTGAATAATATGAACATCCCCAGAAGATGAATCAATACACTTATATGAAAACATGCACGTTTTAATATCTACCTTGTTAATATCTATTTCTATTGAAGCCTCATTACTAACATGTTTATTTCCAACATTTCTTACCTGTCAATCTGCACAGCTATTGGCCTGGCAGTCGTGACTGGCAGCATTTAGAATCACTCAAAACAGTCTAATTTCAGTTTTTACCCACATTTAAAAATAAATACACACAGGAAACTAAGGCCCTTATTTATGAGGCCTTGAGTCAGTTTTGCGCCGCCGGTGCGTCACTTTTCGTGACGCACCAGCGGCGTAAAATATGCGCCTTGTTGCTCCATATTTAAAAAGTGACGCATCTAGGTAGATGCGTCACTTTTTAAACCCCTGCGCCACATTATACCTGCGCCAGGTATAATGTATGCAGAGGGGGCGTTCCCCCACAAAAAGCCTAGTAATAGTGACACAGTGAAATCTATGAGATTTCAATGCGTCACTTTTAGGATGCTGGTGTGTCAAATTCTTGCGCCTGCCTCACAGCAGGCGTAAGACTGACGCAAGCCCTTTCACATGGGGCTTTCCCCTCCCCATGTGAAAGGACGCATTGCTGGAGTTGCGTCACTTTTGTGGCACACTCCAGCAATGCGTCACTTTTGCGCTTACAGATACGTGAGAAATACTGACGTATCTGTAAGTCCTTGCAACATGATGCGTCATACATTAAATATGACGCATCATTGGTGTCGCAAGGAGTGCGCAGTGAAAAGTGACGCATCGCTGTTTTCACGCAGCGATGCATCACTTTTCATAAATGAGGCCCTAAATGTTTTTCTGTCTGTATTTATCCGCAAAAATAAGTAAAAGTAAATAATAAATCTGCGCCAATGTGGGTAAAAACTCAAAACTGTTATGTTTTTCATAATGTTTTTGTAATTATTAAGTCGATGCTTTGAACACTTGACTTGATATATTGAACCTGTAGTCTTCTGGTGTTTTTTCCTAAAGAAGGCCTTAATACACCTATATTTATGACTATTTCAGGATCTTAAAACTGCTGTGCTAAAAATATGTGACTTTCTGGGGCAACAGCTGGATGAAGAGGCCGTGAATACTGTTGTGGAACGTGCTACATTCAAGAGTATGACAGCTGATAAGGGGGCAAATTATAAATGGTTACCAGAAGAAGTTTTCCTACACAACCAAGGACGATTTCTTCGTAAAGGTATTGATCGAGTACATTTGCTAATAGGAGAACACGTGTAGCATATGAATATAAATGTCTCTTTAATAATTCATCTCTAGAGGACCATTCTATTCTTGACAGGGATTTTTGCTTAGGTATAAACTTCAGTACAGATAGATTGGACTTGTTAGTCATTGTTTGTAGAGTGCTTTCTTTGCAAATTGTATTGCCTCTTGGCACTGAGAGTTTCCAGGGGTCTGTAGTAGTGGGAATTCCCTTGATATGGCCACACAACCTTTTTCTAAGTCCCTGTCCTTGCCTAACATTTCGTCCTAAGTAAAGGATAAGTAGTCACATCGCCTATATCCAATATTTGTGTCTGTCTCCGAGAAATGTTTGTGTACCCTTGCTCTGTGCCCTGGTGTAGTTGTGCGTCCGTGTTCGTTTTTAGCAGTGGTTTGCATATCTGCCCTTTAGTCTTCGACATAAGGCTTGAAGGGTCAATGTCTACAATGCTTCACTGTCTGTGTAAACCAAGGTCCTTGTCCCATGTGTTTCTGTAGCTTCTGTTAATGTATTTCATAATTACTGTGGGCAGTCAGAGAGCACAATATTCATTCCCAAACTTTTAAGGCATTTAATCTGATTTATATTTCATGGGATTATGTAATCTCTGTATAAACGCAAATCTCTAATTTATTTATATTTGCACACCCAGTCACTGATTATAATCATTAGGTAAAAGACATCCGAACTCGACTGCTATAAGTTATTAGAGTCAGTTCTGATGTCACAATGCTTGCTACTAGAACCAGCGGCCGAGGTGAAAGGCAGGTCTGGTCATGGAGCCAAATTGAAGCAGCTGTTTAGAGCAACGAAAAACAGAACATTGCTTTTCTTTTTCCCCCCTCTATTTTTTAGCTTACAGTGACAAGCAGAGAGAAGATGTTTATTTTTGCACTCCTTACATACTGATGCAAAAGCAAGAATTTGTCTGCATGTTTTTAGCCATTCCAAGTTAGTGCAAAATTTGCTTGCAAACTGCCTTGTATTGAACTGTTTATAATATCTGTTCACCAAAATTAACTACCAGGTTTTTTGATGTGTTTAATTTTGCACCAGAGGTTTTATTTTTAAGAGGTTTTATTTTTATTCTTCATGTTTGCAAACAAGCTTGCTCTTTCATATGAACCAAGGTTTCAACTTGTTTGTGGGAAACGTGATGGTGTGAGCATGTATTAAAGGGGATTAAGTACCCCCTGGTGTTCATGATAAAGATATTGCAAGTAACTAGGAGTTCTATAACCCTATAAAGGAACTTAGCCTTCAACCTCGTTCCCCTATATATTTATGGAACTCCTTGGAGACTTGCAATAATCTTATAGTGTACTGCAGGGGGTACTTTATCCCTAACATATTTATTTTACGGTTTACCCACAGTTGTTGCACAGGGTTTCAGACATTTTTAGCATCATCCATTAATTACATTCTTATCTGTCTTTTTTATCCGCACTAGGTATGTGTGAAATAGCATATTGTATTCAGAATTTCATGTAATTTTGCAAAAACTATGCAAAATGACATGTATGTCACTAAATGTGATTTGCATGCCGCACTTTTATTTTGCAGTTTTATATTGTTCTAACTAAGCCCAAAGGGGCATTGGAGCGCTTTACATGAGCACCAGATTTTATTACATATGTCAGATTATTATTTGTTTATTTTAAAAAGTCTTGGGAAATACTGACCAGAGACTGGTTTAAGTCGTAAATGTTTCTCAGCAAATCATTCCTGCCCCAACCAGTCTCTCACAGGTGGAAATCATGCAAAATTAGGCAATGCAAAATGTCAAGAAATGTTTGCCCTTCACATAATGTAAGATCTGTGAATGTTGTTAACTTCAACTGCGAGTTAAAACGTTTACCTGTGACTAGTAAGCACCAGGAGCAAAGGACAATCATTTGCCTGTATGAACTGAAAATAAATTGCTAAAACCGAATTTGTGAGAATAGAGAGAGCCTCTAAAGTCCAATTTTCACAGAGATAGGTCCCAAATAGTGTTTCCAAATTGTGCCCCGGCTATTTGAGACCAGTTTCTATTTTTGTAACAGACCCATATCGGTTAGTTTGACCTGCTGCTGGTGTTATCCCCTGTGTACAAAAAGCACTGTGACCAGTCTCGCACCTCAGTGCTCAGACCATTATGCGCAGTCCAGCATAGGATTTGTACTGAAAGCATACCCTTCCAGTACAAATTCCTATTTATAGACAAAAGAAAAAATAGCCAGATGAATTGCATGTTTTCGGTGCTCTGCAGCACACATGCACTGATAGCGTTCTGGGGCAATCAAAGCAGTTCCCTTTTTATCTGCTGCTTCCAGTAAGAGATAGATTTTGGAACATAGTTTGGTCCAACAACCTTAAATAGGATGTGTTTGTAGGGATCCTCCCCAAGAAATGTCAACTTGATGCAATTTGGCACAACATTCATTTGGCGCTATGAAAAGGACACCTTCCAATGGAAAGCACCTGTTGTATTAGAAAGTAAATCCCTGATGCTACTTTACACTGTGCTAGCACTGGTTGGTATTGCATCAACAACACTGCCTAGCTCACTAATTTGGTGGTACAAACAAAGCAGTGTAGTTTTCAAACTGAAATGAGCAGGTGACAAACGACAAATTATCTTAATGGCAAAAATGTTTTTAATGTAAATGTATTGGCATTTATATAGCGCACTACTTACCCGTAGGGTCCCAAGGCGCTTCGACCGCTGCGAAACCCTTCCTGGCTTCCCTGAGAGATGGTCCCTTAATGGGTATCTCCAGGGTGAGACCAGGCATCCCCGGCGGTCTGGTGGGGCCGTTAGTGAAGATGAGGCAAGCTAATGCCCAGAGTTGCCGAGTGTGATCGCTGATCAGAGTGGGCACCGAGGCAAGAGAATTATCGAGTCCGCTGACCCTGGTCCAGAAACCTGCCGCGCCGGGAATCGAACCCTGGTCCCGGGCCGTCCTCTGCTCTCGGGTCTGCCGCCTCTAACCAGTGAGCCACACTACTTCACTCTTCCAGGGGTGTACAACATTTGTGAAGTTATTTTTGGCCACTTTGAAAACTAAATGCAAAAGTTGGATTTAAAATTTTTTTTATTTGGACATAAAGCCCAGCAAAAAATGTTTTTGCTTAAGAAAAAATGTCTCACTTGTAAATATTCCTCCCGGAAAAGATTATGCACAGAAAATACACCTCAAAACTTTTTTGTCATGACACATTGCATGTAGGTAAAGTTGTTCAGGTTTGCAAAGCTTTAATGCACTAACTACCAGTTCTGCACTCTACTTAGAGTTAGAGAGGGGCTTCATTTCTGAAGCCAGAGCGTTGGTCCCAAGATCGGAAACCTCTGACCTCAGTGTGTGGTTACAGTGATGTCACCCTGCTGTATTCAGGGCAGCTGCCTCTTGCTAGATTTCCCTGCAGGGACCACCCAATTTCAATAATTGCAGTTCCAGACAGGAATGCGCCCAAGGGGGGGTTTGGTGGGCAGCCAAGCATTGCGAGGTCTGCCCCCGGGCAGATTCGGAGGGGGTGGGGCTAGATGAGCGCGGCTATTTTGTGGCTTTGGGCTACTTTGGGAGTAGCCCAAATTTTGAATAGTAGCCCAAGCTACTTATGGGGTTTGCATGCTTGCCCAGCCACGATTTTAGGTGTTGGTGGCTGGGAGCACAGTAGTGTCAGGTTTTTGTCAGGAGGCCTGTCAGGAGGTGCGAAGCTTAGTTTATAGCGTGGAGTTGAGTTTCTTGTGTTGAAGTGAGCATGTCCAGCGAGGATTTCAGGGTGCTTGAGGCCATCTGCCTTCTCAGTGAGGCTGTCCTCATGGATTATCGGTGGCTGGCCCTTTGGGCGGTTCGCTCCCCATGAGGCGCGCATCGGCAGGTGTGTCGGTCCCCGTAATGGCCTGCTTGCCGCCCCGCAAAACCCCCAAGAAGCAGGTGAGTGATCAGGGCCGTGCGTATGCCAAGAGCGTGGCACTGGTTTTGTGTCTGACGTGGTCCGGGGCGCTGGGGAGGAAGAGGCCTAGGGGCAGGCGGGAAGAAGGCCCGGCGGGGTACCGCTCCTTGCGTCTCACCCGCCGGGGACCGCAAACGAAGCCCGGCCGCTCCCGTAGATTGGGAGCGGCTGCTGGGGTGAGGGAGGTGGGGGCTGGGCCTGGGAAGAGCATGCAGAGGCCCGGGCCCTCGTGGAGGGGACTAAATGGGCGGGTCAGAAGGCGCAAAAGGGGAGAGAGGTGAGCCCCCTGACCCATGGGCATGTTGACAGGGGCCGCCCGCGAGTGAAGAGGGCAGCCCCTGCTAAATATGGTGGGGTGGGCGGCACGTGACAGGACGGTGGTGGTGACCTGGGCGGGGGATTGGATTTTAGCGAGCGTTCGGCCCGGGGGGCTTCGGAGAAGGGGGAGAGTGAGGGGGAGGTAGGCAGGGGGGGTTGGGGTGAAGAGGAGCGGGGATCCTCAGATGAGGGGGGCTGGGACGGGAGGGCTGGTGTGGACGGAGGAGGAGGTTGGTGGGAGGTGGGGGTTGATCTTAGCGTGGTAGGTAGGGGGTGGGCGGCTAGTACTTTGGGGATAGGGGCGAGGCGGAGCGGAATAGGCAGGGGAAAGTTAGTGGGGCCCAGCACACCAGACCTTCCATTTGATTTTCAGGAGGTGGAGCATCGCGGGGCACCAGACTTGGCAGGGCTGGGGACAGCCCACTGGCACCAAGGAGAAGCGAGGGTTGAGCCTTGGGCGGCGTGCCCGGTACTGGCATGGGATCCCGTTGAGGCCGGCAGAAGGAGGCCCACAGCGGACTCACTGGCCCCTACACCCACAGGGCCTCCACGGCCTGGGGACCAACATCGGAGGAGGAGCGACGTGAAAGTTGTTTTTAATGTTGCTAAGAGGCTGCAGTCGGCGGCGCCGGCTGGAAGAGCTGGTTGTTCTAGAGATGTTGATTTACTTTGAGGAAGATAGTATGGAGGAAGGAGTGTTGAGAGACAGAGAGGGTGAGGAGGGCCGAGTAATGTTGTCAATAGTGTATTGCCGGTGTCACGGCTCCAGGCGGAGCCCACGGGTCGGACATCACGTTGGGAGGACAGATTGGCCCCCCCAGAGGGGAGGATAACAGATTGGCGTGCGGCTTCGTTAGTTTCAGGTAAAAGGGCAGCCGGTGCGGCCACTTTTATGGTATCCGTGGGGTAGGGGGAGGGGTGGTGGATATAGGGGCAGGTTAGGTAAAGGTACGTACGTGGGGTAGGAATGGACGAAATGATTGAAGGGGCACTGGGGGACACAGGTAAGGCATCCCGAGGGAAGGTTAGCCCAGGTAAGGGCCCCACGGCTACGGGAGATGGCCCAGGTAAGAGGCCAGGAGACGCACAGAATAAGGGGTCTGGGGGTGACACGGCAGGACACGACACGACGGGGGAGTATGGTGTCAAATTGGAGAGTAAGGAGTTGAAGATAAAACAGTTACCTAATATGGATGTCACAAGGCCGTTGGGGGCGCATTTGATGTTGGCTATTAAGGAGCGTATATGGAAGGGGGAGTATGTGGAGATATTGAAGCTCCTGCACAGGGAAGTGAGAGCGAAGGAAGGGTCGAATGAGGAGGAGTATGAGTTATAGAAAAGGCAGAAGGTGCCGCTTACGATAGAGAACTGGACGGCGGCTTTCCTTATTTATGCCTGCGTATATTGCGAGCAATTCCCCAAGAGGTCAGTAGCAATGTTTAAATACATGGACGTTATCAGGAAGGCCCAGATTACTGGAGGGGGGTTATGCCTGGGCCCAATACGGCGAGGAGTTTAGGGCCCGCGTGGAATGGGACCATGAGGCAAAATGGGGTGAGCTGGACACGGACTTGTGACAGCATACAATGGGGTTAGAAGGTTCAGTGAAGACCATATTTATGGCTAGCTGGGTACCCATAGTTTATCAGCCCTTTCAGGGCTACCCCACCCAAGGGGGGGGCATGGCTAGGGGGCAGTAAGGATCCAAAGGGACCTGCTGGGATTATAATAAAGGATTGTGCACTTTGGAATATTGCAGGTTCCGACATGAATGCCCGGGCTGTGGGAAGAGTGGGCATGCCCTGGTTAAATGCTGGGGAGGTCAAGGTCAGCAGCAGGGGAACCAGCAGGGACACATAGGGGGTTTAGGTCTGTGAGGCGGGAAAGAGACCAAGGGTCCAAGGGACCAAAAGGCTCGTACACCGGTTAAAAAGGACAAGTTGGTCTCAGCCCTGCGGGGATATCCAGAAGCGGGGGCTGCAGAACGTCTGCCGGTGGGGTTTATAGAGGGGTTTAGACTAGGGTACAATGGACCAAGGATGAGACGTTGGGCTGACAATTTGATGAGGGCTGCATGGTCGGACCCTTTGAGGATGGGCCTCTGGACGATTTGATAGTGTCCCCCATTGAGGTGGTGCCAAAAAATGAGAAGGGGCAGTTTTGGCTCATACAACATCTGTTGTTTCCCGAAGGTGGCTCTGTAAATGATTTTATTGATGAGCGAGAGACCACGGTGTCATATTAATCAGTTGACGCAGCCATGTCACTCGTGGTTACTACGGGCGCAATGCCAATGCTGGCAAAGTGCGACATCAAGTCAGCTTTCCAGCTGCTTCCAGTCCACCAAGATGATTGGGGCCTACTGGGGATCCAGTTTAACGGCTGCTGGTACATGGACAAAGCACTGCCGATGGGCTGCTCCATATCTTCTGCACTGTTCGAATGTTTCAGTACGTTCCTACTATGGTTGTTCACAGAACGGACGGGTCACCAAGGAGTAACGCACTACTTGGATGACTTTTTCTTTGTGGGCACCCCAGGCTCCACGGACTGCCAGGATGCACTGGACAGGTTCCAAGAGATCATGGGGGAGTTGGGTGTGCCGTTGGCACCGGAAAAGACGGCACTGTCCTTTCTAGGAACTGAATTGGACTCGGTGGCGATGGAGACACGCTTACCAGCTGATAAACAGAGGTACAAAAGGGGGTGGTGATGGACGGAGCATCTGAATCAATTAAACACTCACACCCAGTCAAAAGATCTGGGTTTAATCCATCACCGTTCTTTAGCCCACTCTGCCACCCCAGTTCAGACATGGCCATATGCAAATCAGTCTGACCCTGTGCCTCATGGGAACAGTCCAGCCCGAACTGCCAAGCCATGTCTTCCCTGGACCGGAAACAAGCTTCCGAGGACCGGTTTCTGGCATTCCAGCTGTCTTCAGCCCGGCTTGCTTGAATCCAGTGGCAGAGTGAGCAAGGGACTCATGTCTGAGCATACCCTGCCACACTTATGGCAGCCAAAAGTTGTACAAAAGGGGGTGGTGATGGACGGAGCATCTGCATCAATCAAACACTCACACCCAGTCAAAACATCTGGGTATAATCCATCACCGTTCTTTAGCCCACTCTGCCACCCCAGCTCAGACATGGCCATATGCAAATCAGTCTGACCCTGTGCCTCATGGGAGCATTCCAGCCCGAACTGCCAAGCCATGTCTTCCCTGGACCGGAAACAAGCTTCTGAGGACCGGTTTCTGGCATTCCAGCCGTCTTCAGCCCGGCTTGCTTGAATCCAGTGGCAAAGTGAGCAAGGGACTCACATCTGAGTATACCCTGCCACACTTATGGCGGCCAAAAGCGGTACAAAAGGGGTTAGTGATCGACGGAGCATCTGAATCAATAAAACACTCACACCCAGTCAAAAGTTCTGGGTTTAATCCATCACCGTTCTTTAGCCCACTCTGCCACCCCAGTTCAGACATGGCCATATGCAAATCAGTCTGACCTTGTGCCTCATGGGAACAGTCCAGCCCGAACTGCCAAGCCATGTCTTCCCTGGACCGGAAACAAGCTTCCGAGGACCGGTTTCTGGCATTCCAGCCGTCTTCAGCCCGGCTTGCTTGAATCTAGTGGCAAAGTGAGCAAGGGACTCACATCTGAGCATACCCTGCCACACTTATGGCGGCCAAAAGTGGTACAATAAACAGCAGCAAATGTTGGGGCTGCTAGCAGCTATGTTGGCATGACATAAAGTCATGGTGACAGAAATACAGGTGCTACTGGGTCATCTGAATTTTCATGCAGAGTTGTGAAAGTAAGGCGGACTTTCTGTAGATGACTGGGCAGGGCATTGGCAGGCCGGAGGCAGCCGCATCATCATGTGAGGCTGTCAGCAGGGGTGAGGGAGGACCTGAAGATGTGGCAGTTCTTTTTACTGAACTTCAATGCCGTTCCAATGATGCGAGGCGATGACATGGTTTGGGACGTGCAGATCTTTTCAGACGCAGCAGGGAGCGCAGGATTTGGACTGTATTGGCGGGGCAAATGGTGCACGAAACGGTGGCCCCCTGAATGGGCGGTGGGGGTCGAAGCATAGCTTTCCTGGAGGTTTTCCTGCTGGTGGTGGTTTATTTCACTTTGGGACTTGCTGTCCCACAGGAGGGTGACTTCAGGATAGACAACATGGCAGTGGTTGAGATTGTGGATAGGCAATCTGCAAGGGATGCACAAGTTTTGAAGTTGCTGAGAGTGTTTGTGCTGGGCTGTTTGCGGCATGATATTGCCTTTTGCGCAGTGCATGTGCCAGTGGTGGACAGTGACCGCTGATGCTTTGTCTTGGTCACAGTGGGGGAGACTCCGTGGGCTAGCCAAGGACACGGACAAGACCCCGACCAGCATGCCGCCGCATTTGTGGTACGTAGGCAACAGGATGTTGTAGCTGGTTCTAGGGTCACTGGTGCAATCGACGAAGGTGGCATACACGACGGCATGAGAGGAGTTTTTAGGTTCGGGGGCAAGGTGGCATGGTTCAATGGTGGGTCAGCAGCAAGATGTAAAACAGTTTAGCCTGTCTATAATCGAGAAAGGGCCCACGCGAATCACAATACCGGGCAAATTGTCACCGATCGCTTTCATGGGTAAGCTCATGTGGGGTTATGCGCTGTCGGCGGGGGAAATTGGTTTGCGCATGTTGGAAGGGGGCCCCGGAGTGTGGGCGGGTGACTCGGGTCAGGAATCCCCTGTCCTGGGATCTTTTGGGGAGAGTGTTGCAGTCGTTGCTACGGGTATGCAGGGATGACTCGGAGCTTTGCCTATTATCCACATTGATGTTGTGGATGTTCGTGGGGGCCTTCCGGGTTTCGGAGTTATTGGGTACCAAATGGGGTGAGGGCTTGTTATGGACCGAGATTTCCCTCCGGGAGCACAGGGTATGTCTGTGGCTGAGGAGATCAAAAACTGATCAGAGGGGCGGGGCGATGGGTCTCTTTACAGGCAGCCGTTGATGGCTTGGCCTGCCCGTATGGGTGCGTGTTGAGATGGAGGGCTTTGGCCTCAGACACATCGGGTTTGGTATTCAGGCATGCGGATGGGCAGACGGCGAAAGGGTCGCAGCTCTTAGCTATATTGAGGAAGGCCTTGACCCTCCTGGGCCTGATGGGAAATGTTTTGGTTCTCACTCACTCAGGATCGGTGCTGCGTCAGAGGCGAACAATCGGGGTTGGGGGCGAGGGGACATTATGAGATTGGGCAGGTGGGCATCTGACTGTTACCAGCGTTATGTGTGCAGTGCTTCCATCTATTTGCTTTTGATTCCCGTATGTGGGACTGGGCTAAGATCCCATACGTTAGCAATCTAATATGAATTATTTACATGAGTTTTTTTTTCTTTTTTTGGATACATTGTATACTTTACATGTGAAGGGTTCCTTTTATAAAAACTGAGATGCTGATTTGCGAGGTGCATGTTACACCATGAAAAAAGGCATGGGCATGGGTTTTCCGCCAATCCCGCTCCGCCACATGGGCCCAATATATCTCCTTGATTAATTTTTTGCTGGGAAAAACGGCTCCTTACGAGTTATCCCAAAGGGATTGGAGGCCAAGCAAACATAACAAAATTCTAAGATCTTTTAACCATTTAATCCTGTGGAACACATCGGCTTCGATAATTGCTAGGAAGCCATCGGCATAGTGTTTGAGCTCGGGGTATTCCAAAGCCTTCTCCAATATAAAATCGGACGAAGCCTTGCCAGGTCTCCTACCGCCTTCCTACCCAAATCATATCTGAGGGGAATCAGAGGGGTACTTTTAGGAAGGCCAGTAATTGTTCTGAAGAACTTGTTCTCTGAAATCTGCATTAAGTGGAGATGCCCAAATCCCCACAGTTCCGCCCCATATAATGCAGAACCCAAGGCTTTTGCTTCGTATACCTTCAATTCATATATATTTTGCAACAATCCTCCCTTTTGGATAGACCTTTCCAACATTAATGTGAAACCAAAATATATATATGTATATATGAAGGAAACATTAATCACATATTTTTGGATTGCATTACACAGTTTTGCATACATCCTGATGAGATCATTATTATATCGACAGGCAGTTATGATACCGGCAGCATACTCATAATTAGGTGTCCAGCAAATATTGTTTGCTTAATGCAAAGCATAAGGCTACAGTGTCACTTAGTCACTCAGTTCCCGGGTACTTTCAGCAAGTGTCAGTAATTTAAAGGCATGCAGCGAGCGGTCATCTGTTTCCCCTCCTGGTCCGCAGTCGTCTTGTTCAGGGCCGGTTTCACGGACCTGCCCTGCGCTGTCCGCTTCAGTCAATTTTTCTGCAGGTGCAGACCATCACTTTTCTTCGAGACTGCATTGTGTACTTCACTCAACAGTATCAGTTGATGTTGCATCCATCTGACAATTTACGATGGGCCCACATGGATCGTAGAAATGGTCTGGTCTGTCCTCTTCTTGACTGCTGTGTTGCTCAGGTCCTCTGGTGACAGATGGTCATCAATTTCTTGTACCGTGCTCTCAGGCATTGGGGTGCTGTCCTGCATCTTGTCTCCTCAATACATTCATGGCGTTTGTTCACCGTCTGAGGTCCAGTCCACCTAAAACTAAAAGAAACAGCTTTTATTTTTCTCGCCATTACCATATCTCCATAATCGCTTGAGAAGTCTTTGCTACAATGCAGGCAGTACTAAAGTCAGAGCATCAGGTTATTACAGCCCTGTTCCATCAGCTGGCTTTACTAATAATCTGTTTTTTTGTTTATTTTTATTTTGAAGTTCATTTACTCCTGGTCTCAAGTTGGAGGGTAGTATGGGGCATGCATGTTATACTTTATTCCCAAAAACAACCTCTTTATCATTGATAGAGCGCCATGTTATTCTGAAAATTGTAGGGGTGCAGTATGATCACTAGAAGTCAGTACCCGCATATTTAGAGGACCATGTTAATGTGTGATTATTAGAAATGTAGTACTAGGCCGAGAATGTTGCAACATGTAGTAGCATGCTCATATTATTTGGAGAATAATGTAGTGCTTTAACCGAGAATATGCCTTATGTAATACAGAAATTATTGTTTCCTGTCTAAACTGTTGCATTAGGAATAAGCGTGCCATATTAGAAGTTGCACGTGTAGGTTGCTTATTAATGAAAACATGTGATGCTCTAACATGAGAAGGAAAATGCCTTAGAAATATAATGAAATGCAATGCTTTGGAATGATTATTGTAATGCTTATGTTGTAGTTTTAGAAATGCCTGAGACATGAAAAAACCAGCAGAGGCCTAACTGTGTTTTCTTTGCTTAGCTAACAATGTAGACCTGATCTGTATTTTTCCTTGGGAAAAGGCTCCTGTTCGCAGTTGAATTTCAGCTTGTAACTTAGAGTGTATGCAAGGTTGTTTCTCATGCATTTCTGTTGCAGGTGCAACGACACGAAGCTTGTTAGGTAGAATAAGCCATTGTTTAGAAGTTAGGTTGGTAGGAGTGAGAACGAAGTGAGTGGATCGGACTGCAGAAATGCTACATTTGGCAGAAAAGGTACCTGGGGCCTAAGGACACAGCAACGGTTTTTGGATGAAGATGGAGTCTTGCTGGAAAAACCAAGGATGAAGCACCTGCCCAGAGAGGTGTGTTCAGGGCGTGTTTACTGTCTTTGGGATTTTGTATTAGGGACAGCACCCGGAGGGTGGAGAGCAGACTTTAGAGCAGATCTCGAGGCGTAATGTAGACTTGGAGCAGATTTGGGAAAAACCAGGCAGGAGAGGCGTGTAGGAAGGAGCTTCTTAGAATGAGCTCTGTAGCTTAACCTACTCCCCTATGGAAAGTGAGTGAACTTCTTAGGAAGTCTTCACTGCTGACACCCTTTTTCTATTGCTGGGAGGGATGCTAAGTAGGGATGTCACCTTAGAGTTAGTGTAGGGACAGACTAACCTCTTTCTTTCTTTTTGTTAAATGTAGTTGAGACTTCAAGCAGGAACTGTAATTGTATGTCTAATACTTCTTGAGCTTACGCTGATTTTTATCTTGAGTCGTCTGAGACTCATCCGAGAATCATGTTTGTATTAGTGCCGGTTTATTTTCTAAACCTCTTACTGAGGTGCTTGTATGTCCAGTTATTTTTGGCTTTGTAATACATCTTTTACATTTCATTTCGTAGTCAGTGGTCCTTCCAGAATTGGATTGATTCTTTCATTTGGAAATTGTCATAAGTATGAAATTAGTGATCTTCCCTTTACACTTCTTAGCAGACAAAAAGATTCAGGCGGATTTCAAGGACTGGTAAAATAAAAATCTAATTAAGAATCCCCGCCTTACCAGCATAAACGTAGTCACTAAGTGATCTTCTATCGCTATTTATGCCCTAGTGGGTTCCTAACCTTGGAGAGATGGCTTTCCTGAAGTACTGCGCCTCAGTTGCTGCATTATTTTTCCCTGTTGGATACACCTCCATTCATTTTGAAAACATATCCACCCACGCCAGCAAAAATTTAAATCCATTCACTGGGAAGAAACATGCATCTGTGAATTCATCCTCCCTTGTGCAATATCAGAGGGTCCTTGCTCCAGTCTTGTAAGGGAAAGGAACATACTGTGTGGGGACATGGGCATCTCATCCTGGTAGGCCAATACTCTCTTCATTATCCGGCTCACATCCATCATCAATCCACCCTCTATGTTCATCTGGTGTTGAAGACCATTGTGCTTTCTTTACATTAGCTTGGAAGAATTGTCTCAGAATGGGCTGTATTTTTGGTAATGCTTTATTCATTAATCCCATCTGTACTGGCTGTAACATGCTTTCATTTAATGCTGTGTCAGCGATGGCATCATCTTTAGATAACTTAGTATTAGCTCCTGTGTTGGCGTCAAATGTATTACCGTTATCTTGGTGTATAATAGTATTGCTTTTAACATGATCCTTACTAAAGGACCATTTTTAATAAGGCGCCCTGCTTCTGTTATGAATCTGTGATACTTCCACAGCTGGCCACAAATAATAACTGCAAAGCATAATGTGAGTTAGTGTAAATGTTAACAGTTTTACCCTTGACCAGTATTCATGTTTTTGATACATCATACAGCTCATCTTATTGGGTAGATGTTCCAAGTGGCAGAGCTGCACTTCAGCTATTGCTATAGCATACCCTGCTCTGTAATCCTTGTCTAACAGTCGGCTGGAGGATCCATCAGTGTACCACTCCTATAGTCTTTTTTTTCTAATGGTGTCTAATCTTGGCGTGATGCCGATTTCTACAATCTCAACAACAACTTACTTATGGGTCTTATCTGTTTCTAAGAGAATGGATCTCATCAGAATCACCTATTGCAGGTAATACTTTTTCCAAATTAACAGGTGGGCCTCTTATTATGACATTACAATTAGACAACATGGTGCCAATATTACCTGTGTGCCTGCCAGCAGAAAAATGTTGTGTCAATCCAGACAACAACAACAACCATACCAAATGTGGCACCTAGATAATACATGTATAGTCCAACACAATCAGAGCTGTCCTCTCCACCATCACAGCTGCTGACCCCTAATCACTGCAGAAAGCAAAGTCACATAGTTGTGTCCCACAGGCCTTTCTTTTCCAGCTGTGTCAGCACACCATTGGCAGCACCACTTCATTTGAAATGTTATTTTGCTCTTGGAATATTACACAACCCAGGTAAGTCACCTCTTTTTTTTCAGAACTGACATTTTGACAATGAGGCTTCTCTTTTGGAGGTAGTTCAGCAGAGCTACAGTGCATTTTTCACAAGCTTTCATAGGTCTCAAGTGATGGAGATGTCGCAAGGAGGTCATCAGTCTACTGCAAGACAATGCTACCAACTTAAAGGCATAGGTGGCCCAAGTCTCTCTGTACTGCCTGTGCATTGACATTGGGACTCAGAAGGAACGAAGTGTACTAGGTATCCCAGAACGACAGCAAAGAGGCTTTCACTCCGTAGATGGACTTTAATGCTAAAACCCACTGAGGAGAGAAAAACACTCTGCCTCTACAGGTATAACTAATAATATACTGGTGTCAGGCACAACAGGCTCTTAGGGAACCACACGTTAGTAAGGTAATCACTTAATGGGGACAGCATGTTTTCACCACCCTCTCTTTTTTTAAATTTCATTTATTTTAAATATCAAATCAAATCAGTCTTTATTTCGATATTTTCAATTATTAAAGACACAATAAAACAGTACGATGCCCATTATTGATTTTCAATAAAACATGCTATATTAGGAAGTTGAAATAGATGTTCCTAAAAATGTTAAAAAGTTAAAACAGTATTTGACATTTAATGATATTACACATATAATCCCTAGTATAAATGTGCTGCCTTGGATATACAGTATTTCATAATCTCAACTGCTAAAGGACACTAACATAGTGTACAAGTCAGATGCGAATTTAGTACAAATCCAAGACTACCCAAATGAGAATATATATAAACACTTAAAAATTCATAAAAAACAGGGTTGGAAATTGTAGCAAACATTTGGCCATTGCTATTACTATATCTTCATGCAAATTTGTTTTTATTATGCGAAGCGCAGTTTTGCTTGATCTTGTACCAAGATTAGAACAGATCAGCTTTTTCCATTAATCTCTGGGGCACTTGTATGCTGGGCATACAAACAATATGTGCATAATAAACTCATCCATCGTTAGGCATAAAGAGCATTTGGTATCAATTACATTTTGCCATTTTGACGTACAGGGTCTGAGCCTACTCTAAACTGATGAAACAGTTTCCTGTCACATGGTCTGGAAATAAAGTTTCAGTATGCTTCAAACCTTGTTTCAAACTTGTGCTCCAAAAAAATACCAGTAAGGGAAATATTTTGTGTAAGTGACATGGACTTGATGACTACAATATTCCAGTATGCTTCCTTATTATCTTATTTTGATGGAAAACAAACTCCCTACTGGATTCTCCCACAAATGTCTAAGCCCCATATCAACCAGCGTACACCTGATCTTTTGCAACCATTTGATTTTACATGACGAGTCACTTTCTCTTACATATTTTAGCGCGTTTGCTTAGGGTAACAGCTCCGTCGTAGTCCAGAGCCTTCTCCGGTACGCCATAGGCCTAAAGCGAGCTATCTCATCTGGTGCAGTGCAACCCAAGTCTAAAAAGAAGGGTTTAAGCG
The DNA here is from genome assembly GCF_964263255.1 of Lissotriton vulgaris. NCBI lineage: Eukaryota > Metazoa > Chordata > Amphibia > Caudata > Salamandridae > Lissotriton > Lissotriton vulgaris. The sequence continues at coordinate 775,780,109 of NC_141694.1, forward strand.
GAGTAGATTGTGGGAGACCTGTTAAGGACCTCGTGAACTTATTCTGGGCTATGACTAAGGTGTTAAATGGCAAAGCCTAAGAGCTCAGCACCGTATAATATTGAGGCCCTGATCTTAGCATTATAAATTATTTTTGGAGGGCCTACCCGCTTAGTTTGTGAAAGTTGGTGCTCTTTTAATAGGACCTCTGCAAGTTGGGCATGCTTAAGAGCCATTAAGTCTATCTGGAGTTTCCAGTTTAACCTCTTTCCCTGGGTAACCCCAGATATGTGAAAGTGTCACTTTGTTCCAATAGAGCATTGTCCACAACTACTCTCCCTTTCACTGTTTTATGTCAATGTAAGACCATGAATTTAGTTTTATCTACATTGACTACTAACTCATGGTCATTGCAGAAGACCGTAAATCTATCCAAGGCTTCTTGCAGTCCTATTTGTGTTTTGGATAGAATTAGGGTATCATATGCAAACATTAATAGAGGTACCTTCAAGCCGGCAAGTGTAGGTGTATCTGTTGAATATGTTAAAAAGTAAGTAACAACCCTAATAATAAACAATGAAAAATGAGTGGGAGCCAGGAAGCACCCTTGTGGGACTCCTTTGCTTACTGGGAACCGATCCATTAACTTTCCCTGTGATCCCCAGCGGACCTGAGCGTAGTTTGACTCATGCAGTTTTACAAGTATATATGGAAGTTCTCTAGGCATCTCTGATTCCTTTAATGATTTCCATAATTTATTGCGGGGGACCAAGTCAAACGCAGGTTTTAAATCTATAAAACTGCGTATATAGTTCCCCCAGCTATGATTATGGTACTCCAGAAAATCTGCATAAACCTAAAAACTTGATCAATGGTACTAACATTGGGGCGGAAACCAGCGTGTAATGTTGATAGAATATCATATTCACCTATCCATGTGTTAATTCTGCTAAGCACGAGCCAGGCCAAGCTCTTTTGCATTGTGTCTATTAAGCTTATTGGCCTATAATTACTTGGGCAAGTGTGATCCCCTTTTTTGTATATTGGTATAATTTCAGTGCCACACTAACATTCAGGGATAGAAGCCCCTCTGGCCATAGCATTAGCTAATGTGTGAATATATTTAATCCAGTTGGCTCTATCATGTCTGAATAGATTGGCCGGGATGCAATCCAGGCCGGGTGCCCGGATTGCATTGGGATCACAGTTTCAATCTCCCCAATCCCAAAGGTCAGCATGGTATCAGGAACTATTTCAAAATTATTCTTAAGGCTGTCTGGTGTGGCAGCGAATTGTGCCTGGAAATAGGAAACCCACTGTTCTGATGCTACATTGTTAACCAGGGTTTGCCTAGTTTCACCACTGCCCCATTTAACTGTCTCCCAAAATTTCTGCATATGTTTCCCGTTACTTGCTTGCAGAAGTTCATTCCATCTTTCATCAGCAAACTTCTTTTGTAGCTTCATGTTGGGCTTTTTTGTACGCGGCCCCTGCAATTTTGATCTCGGCTATTGTTTTTTCCCTAATGGCTTGTGACAGATGCTTATACGCAACTCTACAATCCTTGTTGTACCAGTTAGCTGACTTTTGACCTTCTCAACTACTCGATTTTTTAGTCTTAACAAAAAAAATGTAAGCTTTGCAAACAGCTCTTCATGTGCCTTTAGAATCACAGTATCAAAGTTATCCGGGATATGTAGGGTTGAAATGGCTGTTAGTGTGTTTTTCCACCGCAATCTTCATCTGCTCTAAGGAGTTATTGTTATCTATTAGTGTTGCCTATATTACCCTTTGCATATCATTTGTCATAATTACATCTGCAGTCACTATCTCTGTCATTTGCGACTGTATACCCAACCCCTTTGTCTGTAAGGCTAGTAATAAGGGGTTAGGATCACTGTTCCCAATAAGCTGTGCGCATGTGCATGCGCGCACATCTGTTTCCCGGAGCGTGCAGTGCTGTGTGTGGAGCGCGCACACACACAGCACATTCCGTGAGAGCGTTCGCACCGCTTACTTTTAAAAAGCAAGCGGAGCGAAAAAAAATTGTTTCCGGGTTGGTGAGAGCTTCGGAATACACTAACGTCCACAGAAGATGAGGGAGCGGCAGGTAAGTATTGCGGCAGCCTGTGTTGTTATGGAGGGCACTTATTTCTTCTTTTGAATGTAGAGTGCGGCTGTCGGCAGATTGTGTGCTCTTGTTTAAGTATTTATGTTAATTGCAGCGCTGTCAGGAACTGCGATTAACAAGAATACTTGAAACAAAAGCACATAATCCGCCGACAGCCGCGTGAGGACAGCCCAGCATGTCCTTTCAATTAGCCCATTTCCCCAATCCCCCTGCCAGAGTGCGAGGGGGAGGTAGGAGGAAGCCATGCGTCCCACTGCAACCAGAGACGATTTAAGGCATGGGCACAGCAGAGTCTTGCCCTGGTGACCTTAAATAATTCTTGAACAGATTGCAGCAAATCGTGTTTTTATTTTTCCCGCAGCTGCCCAACACCCGCCTTTACCACTTTCAGGCTGGCAGCGACCAGGTATGAGGGGGAGGAGGAAGAGCAAGGATCTATTAACCTCCTGAGGCGCGGGCCAGAAGCCGATAAAACAAAAAATTACATACATGGAACTCTTGTGTAAATATCAGAAGGTGGTCTGCAGTGGTAGGCTACATATACCCTTTTGATGCCACTGCTCAGCAGGCTGCTCTTCGGTTTACCTATTTGTCAGTTGCGGAGCTGGGTTCCCACCGCAACCAGTTGTCGTTTGAGCTCGGGCATGTGTGTTATGTCAAAGCTTGGAAGTACGCGAGAGTAAACTTAAAAGAAAACCATCGGCAATTGCTTCACAAGTTAATTTGCATCAGATACATTCTTTGTGAAATGCTAAAAAAACATTAAGCAAAAAGGTACGCTTCTTTTCAATGTGCAGCCTCCAAGACAAAAATTATGCAAATTGCTTATTCGACACAGTATCTGTGCTTCTCATTTAAATAACCATAACATGTTGAAGCAACAGAAACACCGAAATATTCGTTTTCCCTAGTAAACAACTTGCAAACAAACAACCACAAATATTAAACTTTTATGCAGGAGGCAAACAAAACCTTCATGCAAAAATAATACGCAGTACGATACCAAGTGTGTTATAGTTGTTGACAGCAATATCGATGCGGTCTATTAAGACGTGTTGGCTCACCATAAACTGCCTGCCCAGTAAAGCCTTGCTAGTCTACACACATTACTGAGGGAAAAACGCCCATCATGCATTTTGCAAGTATATGTCTGAACATCCTAAGTCTGTGTTTAATAAGTATATCAGCTTTTACTAATAAAGACTTGCACCTCTTCCATTACCTGGATTTCCCATTACAACAGCACCCTCAAGCACACCCACCCCTCTTGTTAAATCCCCTTAGTCCATGCCATTTCACTTCCACTCTTTCCTTATGTTCGTCTTTGCAAAGCAGCCTCAACTCCCACACACCTATTTCGCTTTTGACTCCTAGTTTTCACTTTAACCCTCACAATCAGTTTGTTCTTCCCCGTCATTAGTCCTTCATGTCTCTCTTGTGCATTTGTCACTTCTTCCCTCCTTTTAGTTATTTCCACCCTCTTGTGGCCCTCGTCTTCGCTTGTCCCAAGTTCTTGACTTTTTAGCCTCCATCCATTTTCCTCTCTCTTTCCAGTTTTATTACTCCGGGGTTTTCACCATCTTCTTTCTTCCTGATTTTTCCTGTCTTCCTCTGTCCTTCTGCTCCCCGACCCCTTTCTTCTCTCTTCCTCTCGTTCCCAATACCTCTCTAATTCCTTCATCAAAGCCCTATGGTGAACCCTTTTACTCTACTGTATGCACTAACTAAACGTGTGCTCCTTTCTTTTTGGGTCACCGTCTCGTGCTAATAGTGCTACACCCTCTCCTCCTTTACATGGTGTTCTCTTCTCTCCCTTCGCAGTTTTACTTAGCGCAAATCTGGCCCAAAGGTATCCTAGCGCTTTTCATAAACACTAGATTATATTACACAGGGTCCGTTTTTTAGGCACAGGGTGATTAAGCGATTTCGCCAGAATCTTGCCATGTTGAGCTGAGATGGAAACTCAAACGTGGTTCCACAGTTCCATGCTACGCTGTTCATGCCTCTTTGGAGACCTTGTAAACTCTAATGCACTTACCTCTTCTTTCTTTCCTCTTATCACTAGCTTCTTGCTTTTCTCCTCCTCACTCCTAAACTCCCAGTCCTCTGTCACTTACTGTCCCTTTATCTTTTGTGTGAACTGCAAGACATCTCGAGCTACACATTCGCTCATTAAAGGACAGAAGGTTCATTATTTCAACTATGGATCAAGCAAAACTTAACAGAATCGTTTTTTTCTTTGCCTCGTGATACTTTTAGTCTTGTCTACCCGCTTATAAATTCAATAGGACCACAGTAAAATGCAAAGAAAACTACTGGACTAGAAAAGATACTCGTAAATGAACCTGGTAACCTTACACAGACTTAGTAATGGGGCCCACAGAACACTGGCACAGCATCACTCAGGGCCAGCACAGCATCACTCAGGGCCACCACAGCATCACTCAGAAACAGGCAGAAACAAGTTGCCAGCATTGCAAGAACAAATGAAAACTGAGGAAATGTTTTATTGTAAATACTTTTTTTAATATGGTCGTTCAGTTGTACATAATGCCTTCTTGGTCATATATAAGGTAACAAAAATTATTCTGACACTTTTTCATTAAAACTTTTCAGCAAGCTGCACAGCAGCCACACTTCTCTACAGCACAGCTTAAAGACATTGACAAAGTCAATAGCTCTGGCTAAACACTTATAAGGCCCCAAAGGCGAGACCTATTGGCTATGCCAATGCGTGTTTATTTTGAGAGGTAGAGTACCAGCACTTTTCAATTCTGAGATGGAGAGTACGGGCACATTTGAAGGGTGACGTAATACGTTTAATTGGAAAGACAAGAAACCAGCAGGTTCTCTGGTTCAGAGTACCTGCACTTCTATTTTTCCATTTCAAGTACTGTCCGGAAGGATATTGAACAGGAATGAGGCCTACCCCAACATATCCAGCGGGGCTCTGGTAGGATACTCTACGGTAAATTCAAAATGATGCCGAAAGCTCTGTGGTCAAAGAATTACTAATTGACACTGGTTATGTGGTGTTATTGGTTCATACTCAACAGAGTTGGTGGCTTTTAACCACATAACAATCCGCCTCCTATTGAAATATTGCTGCTGCTTCTAGTCACATTAGGGCAATGCTACCCTTTATCCTTGAGGTGCATGTTAGACTCTTATGATCTTATCAGCTTACAAGGCAGCCCCACTTCCAGGATATGTACCCAGGGTAAGGGGGCTCTCCCAGTTAGTCTGCTGAGTGTGCCTGCCAAGGTCTGTAGCTTCCCTACAGCTCACACGATTTTATTCCAATATACCCGATGACACCTGTCATCCTTCCAAGGTCGAGTAAGTGACTTGTAATATCCAGCTGTTTATATATTGCATCATATATCAGTGGGTAATTTGTAAAATAAAAGTGTTCATTGTGAGCCTGCCAAGGTGCTGTAGAAGTAGGGCTGTCTAGTCCAGCTTCCACTCCATCTCATGCTTCTTTCCTCCACTACCATCCACTCCTTTCTCCTTACTTCACTTTCCCACTTTCTTTTTTTGTCCCTGCTTTCTCACTCTTTCTCTGTCTCTCTTTTCCTCATTCTTTCCTACTTTTCTAGATTTCTTTCTCTTGATCTGGGTCACGGTCTGATGAAGAAACATAAGTACAGTTCCCCAAAAGTAAATACCGATGCCCATCACCTGAAAATACATGGCACGAATTAGGCAGTGCTCATACCATTATTTAACCTCCTTCTATGCATTTCCCACTTTATATAAGAACCTAGACAGTGGAAAGAAAGAGGCTCAAAATCACACAGTGTGATTGATTGAGGAATGTCTGATTAGAATCCAGGTCGTCTGGATCTACAGTTGTCAACACAATGACTATACCGTATTTCATCACTTATAGTCGCACCTGATTTTTAAAATGGCAGTATTTAAGGCAGCAATTTCTGTATTAAACAGAACGTAAAATTATTTTTATTTTCTGAAAAATGGAGAATGGTGGACCAGTTGGGGGCCCTGGGCCTGGATCACATTAATGTATTTCCATGAATCGGAGGGCCTGCAAAATCCAAGCCAAAAAACTGTACCGGCGATGCAGGTATGTTTTAAAAAAAAGTTTTGTTTACATCAAGCGCATGAACACTCTCAGAACTCAGGCATTTGATGCGCTAGGGCTAGTAATTCCTGTCACAGCTGAAAAGTCAACCTTACAGCCATCTTCACGAGCCTCATCTCCAGATGAGCCGTCCTGGCACGGTCTCTCTGGCACCCCGCCACATTCAACATGGGAGACCCCTTCAAAGCAGTAATAGGGCCCAAAACCATGAAAAATATGTTGATTGGCCAATGAGGTTACCAGAAACCGCATCACATTTGTTCCGCCATTACCATAGAAGCAAATAAGCCACCTCTGTGTTAATGTCAGTGTATTTATGGTTTAGTTCTATCTATGGAACCTTCACTTTTGATGGCAGTGAATTTCTGGCTTAGACCCAGGGTTTCAGGCCCTCACTTTTAATGGCAGTTCCAGTATCTGGGCCCTCACTTTTAATAGCAGTATATTTCTGGCTTATATCAAGTGTCTGGATCCTCACTGTTAATGTCAGTGGATTTCTGGCTAAATTCCAGAGTCTTCTCTTATATTGAGCTTGTACTTCTGGCTTGTTTCCAGTGTAGCAGAACCTCACTTTTAATGGCGGTATACATCTTGCTTATTTCCAGTTTCTCGCTCCTCGCCATTTCTAGCAGTGTATTTCTGGCTTATTTCCAGTGGCCCTCACTGTTAATGACAGTGGAATACTGACTTGTTTCCACAGTTGGGAGTCTTATGCTTTTTTAAACCTGAAGTGTAGCCAATTCAAGTCATGGCGTGTGTTTCCAAATTGCAAATCTCCCTTAAGCCCTTTAACATGGCGCTGTATGTGTGGAAATGCAAAATTTTTTCAGTTTTTTAAGCTAAAGTTTGGAGTGATATTTGGCGCTGCACACACGCGCGGCTTGTTCCTGGCGCACATAGCCATGGCTTCAGCGCACAGAGACCCTACACTGCCGCACACAGAGGGGAAAAATTAGAGGGAACATTGGTTATGATCACTCTCGATTTTCTGTTGGATCGTCATATCAGTTAGTCGGGGCCACAGCTCCAAATTAATGAGGAAGTAGTCAATTCAACTACTTCTTAGCCCATTATTAAATGTAGTTTAAATATCACCTCATGGTGAGGGCATTTTTCCAAACTTCTCAGTTCCCTAGATCTATAACCTTAATGTTAGTTATGTGTACATCCATCCATTTCCTTTTCATATGTAACAAACTGCAGTCTAACAGCATCATTCATCATCTCTCAACACATCCACATGTGCTTTACAGGGAGTGCATACAACAGAGAATCCTTAGTGAAGCTGCAAGCAGTATGTGCCCCGTTCTAACCTATCCTTAGGTATTTGTGAGGAAATTACATTTATTCAAAAACAAAATATATATACTGCTGCAAAAATTATATTTATTTATATTAAAAATGTGAAATGTATCCCTTTGTTTCCCACGTTAGTGGAAACATCTTTCCCCTTAGTGGAAACATTAGATTCTCCTTAGGCATGTCTGATATCTTCATCCTGAAACACTGTGCAACAATAAAACTGATACCATACTCCTATCTACTCTCTGCTATCTATGCTGCACCCCTTGATTATGTTATTCAGTGGGATAAACCCCACCCTGCATATCTCCTACAAAGGTATTATTTCTAAAGAAAACAGTGATTTTCCCATGCAACACACTATGCAATATTTCCTTTAGCTAATGTTACCCAAAACAGATCTGTGGTGTCCAGCCTAGTTCCAGGAAGCCTTAATCAAGGCCATAATTTCATTGAAAATGCTAAGAAAATTCTTCCATTTCTTAAATGTAGTTAAATTACTAATGACAATATCCTAAATATTATTAACATGAATTGAAAATTAATTTAACCCTAAGTTTCCTAGGCATAGTATAGCCTCAGACATCATTAGAGCAAAGTTTACATTACCTGTAGTGTTTTATCCTACAATGTTAGAATCAGGAAATGTAATGAATACAAAGGAACTACGTTGTTAAACTCCTCTTCAACATTACAAGTAATTAGGTTGCTAACAAAATGTGTTTAAATTAAGGACTGTCACAGTGGCTAACTTCAGGAAAAAATGCTCAAAACTCCCTGCGTGGACATTTTGCTTTTACAGTGCTAGGGCTAAATACATACTTGGCCTCTGACCCTGAAACCTGTTGTCCCTTGTCTAAGCAAAGTTACCCCTATGTGGCAATCACATTTGAAAGTATCTCTCGAGAAGCATGACTGAAGGGCGTCCGTTCTGATATTTGAAAGGTCTGATCTAACTTCTGCAGTTTTTTATACTTATTTGTATTCGTGTGCAGTGTGCTTTCTAGCAGTTTAGAGGCCAGCAGCTTTTTCTGCACTTGCTTGTGTGCACTGCTGAAGCCTGAGGTCAGTTTAAAAAATGCCCAGGGTGCCAGACTGCTTTTAAAAAGTAATTGTGCCCAAACTCGACTTTGGTGGTAGGGGCACTTATAAAATGGATAACCTACAATGTTTTGGCATATTAGGGACTCCCAGGGTCTCCCCTAGGTATCCCAGGGGTGGGGGTCAGGTATGTATAAGGTACACCCTTATAAAATTAGTTTTTGTATGCCTGGGTAACACTTAAAAATTGATAAAAAACAGGGTTGGAAATTGTGCCGCCTAATTTCTTCATGTTATTCCTTCGTATGTCCCACATACTGTTAAAAAATGTGGCCATTGCTATTACTATATCTTCATGCAAATTTGTTTTTATAATGCGAAGCACAGTTTTGCTTGATCTTGTACCAAGATTAGAACAGATCGGCTTTTTCCATTTATCTCTGGGGCACTTGTATGCTGGGCATACAAACAATATGTGCATAATAATCTCATCCATCGTTAGGCATAAAGAGCATTTGGTATCAATTACATTTTGCCATTTTGATGTATAGGGAGGTAGCCTACTCTAAACTGATGATACAGTTTCCTGTCACATGGTCTGGAAATAAAGTTTCAGTATGCTTCAAACCTTGTTTCAAACGTGTGCTCTATAAAAATACCAGTAAGGGAAGTATTTTGTGTAAGTGACATGGACTTGATGATTACCACACTCCAGTATGCTTTCTTATAATCTTATTTTGATGGAAACAAACTCCCTACTTGATCCTCCCACAAATGTCTAAGCCCCTTGTCAACCAGTGTGATGATTCTTCGCTTTCCAAATAAAACGTTCACAAAAAATGGGAAAAAGTAGGAAAAAAACACATTTCGCTAAACTACTGTAATATTTTAGGTACCATATCTTTGCAACATTATTTAGAAAACATGTTGATGTATGCTAGTATTTCCCAAAATTATTCATAATGCAAAATCAGTTTAACCAGTTGAAATACAATTATAGAAAAAAAAATAGACAAGCATGGACAAAGCCAGTAGGTCTGAAATTGGAGGTCAGTCATTTGTTTTTCTTTTCAATACGTGACTTGTTTAGGCATGGTTTTTGTAAAACCATATCTATGTTGGCGCTGCTGGGTCTTCACCATTCTAACAAGCATTGGCAAAAGCAAAACATTTTTGGGTCTCAAAAAGTACACATTACCATAGGAGTTCGGGGCACTGTACAAAACTACTTTGTCTGTCAATATGCTCCTTGTGAAAGAGAGAGAGAGTGACAGGCAGAATTTTAATATACACAAAAGGTCATTGTTAACGCCAGGCCTAATTAGATGCCCAATTATTAAAGAAAGTCTCAAAAGTGCATCCATGGTATATATCCTTACATATATACAGTTTCCTTGAATTCACAAGAATTTACAGAAGTAGGCCAAGAAATAGGACTCCTAGAACATATTTGTGAACTGCATTTTTACAAGAGCAAATGTGCATGTGTAGATTTGCTCATGTGAAAATCTGAATGTTTCCAAGTTCACTTTTCCTCCAACCACATTTTTCCTAAACCTGGAAGAAGTTTTTCGTCTGTCACTGTTCAGAGTAAATGTCCAACCTTTTTCATTATGAGAAAAGGTTAGAGAAGAATTGGAGAAAACCCTTAAACATGCAAGTTAGTAGGTTTACATAGACTCAAAAGGACCTTCCAACCCTGGAACTTTTGCTTACCACTAACTTCAGCCCCAGTATGTAGACCTGCAGAAATGTTGAAAAATAAGGGAATTGCTAAAATTCAAACCCTACTATAAAGGTCCCTCCACTTACAGGTAGGGCTGCCCTCAAATGGAGCGCCCTTGATTCTCAAGGCTTTCTTTCGTTCCTGGCTGATACTCGCCCCCTGCCACGCAGCGCCGCGACTGTCCACATACTGAAAACTCAGCAACTTGAATTACGCCAGATGGAACGTAGGTGGAGACGCAACTACTCGCCCACCGACAGAGAATTATACGTTATTGCACGTTAAAAATACAAAAGTGCAATCTTAGCAGCAAAATCCTCACATATCTCTGAAAGGATTATCACTGCCCCTATTAAGTCCAAGGAGATCTTTACAGTTATGAACGAGCTTACGTCCGACACTAGAACCCTCCCTTCTCAGACCCCCACCCAAGAGTCCTACAATGCCCTAAATAGCTTCTTCATCGATAAGATCACTAAAATTAAGAATACCATACCCCCTGCCCCCCCTGCTGTCATATCAGCTTCCTCCTCCGGAAACCCACTCTCATTACTAAGCTTCCCTACCCTTGATTCTAACATTTTAGCCAAACTCGTTGCTCGAGTCAAATCAGGCTCGCCCAACGACTGTTGTCCCCCCTCTGTGTTTCACAACATCTGCCTGGCTCTACCGGACTGCATTCTGCCCATGTTAAACACCTCCCTTGAGACGGGCACGTTGCCCAACTCCTTCAAGGAGGCAGTTCTGGTGCCTCTGCTAAAAAAAACTGGTGCCGACCCAGAGGACCTTGCCAACTATTGGCCTATCTCCCTTCTGCCCTACCTATCCAAACTTTTGGAGGCACACGTCACCAGTTGCCTCTCTCAATTCATCGAGTGTTCCAACTACCTCGAACCCAACCAAGCCGGTTTCAGACCAGCCCACTCCACCGAGGCTGTGATCCTGGCAGTTATGGATTCTCTAAGGGGCAATGCCGACAAAGGGGCACCTCAAGCGCTCGTCCTATTAGATCTGTCAGCGGCGTTCGACACGGTGGACCATAACATCCTTCTCCACTGTGTCGATAACGCCGGCATCCAGGGCCTGGCCTCTGCCTGGCTCAAATCTTTCTTGTCGGGAAGCACCCAGGCGGTCCGCTTATTCCCCTTCACGGCCGTCAAGGTGCCATCTTCCTGCGGAGTGCCTCAGGGATCTTCCCTGTCCCCTCTGCTTTTCAATCTTTATCTCCAACCACTCATTCACTCCCTGAAGAGGTGGGACATCACCGTCTTCAATTATGCAGACGATCTACAAATCATCTTCCCTCTCAGCACTCCAAATGCAGCCATTGACTGTCAAGCGGTGATGCTACACATCCAACAATGAATGAACCTTAACCAGCTTAAGCTGAACCCGGGGAAAACAGAGCTAATTCTCCCAAGCAACAGCCCCACCTACTGGGGTCCACAGTTTTGGCCGGTGGAGCTAGGCCCTCCACCTGCTCCGGCCAAGTCAGCAAAAAGTCTTGGGGTCATTATCAACACAGAGCTTTCCCTCAAGCCCCAGGTGGGTGCTGTTGTGTCATCATTCATGTTCCAGCTCAGAAAAATCAGGAAAGTCTCTCACCTCCTCACACCTGAGGCGCTGATACAAGTCCTGATTGCCCTGGTGCTTTCCCGCCTGGATTTTTCAAACTCTCTGTACCATGGCCTACCCAAATCCCTTCTTCATAGTCTCCAAATAGTACAGAACCAGGCAGCCAGACTGCCTGGCATTTAAAGCTGTCTCTGGGACCTCCCCCGCCTTTCGCAAATCCCTGGTCATCCCCTATCGGCCGGTACGTAATCTACGGTCCTCTCATCACCAGCTTTTAGTTACCCCCCCAATTAAGCTTAAAAAATTCGGCTGCCGCAGATTCGCTCACTTAGCCCCCAACCTTTGGAACCCGCTGCCCCTCCCGTTCAAATCTTCTAACTCTCTTCTGGAATTTAGAAAACTCCTGAAAACTTTCCTTTTTTTTCAGTCTGGCTAGACGCCCGTGCCTACATCTCTCAGGACTCAATCAGCGCCAGGAAACGTATGGTGACAGAGCGCTATATAAAACCCCCTTAAGATAAGATAAGATAAGATACTATGGGATGAGCCCTGGCATAATCAGAGATGCTATATCAGAACTTATATAATGAGATTGCTGCCATAATTTGTCGCAGCATTGCATGGCACAAAAGGGACAAGTGGATTTTGTTACAGGACAATTAAATATATGAAGAAACCTGCCCCATGGACAAGCAGATATTTTATTAAATTCCACATCCCTGTTAATACATCAATTATGTACAGAAACAATTAAACACAAAATATCTTCTATGAAAGACAGGACAATGTATGCAAAGTCCATTCGCTTTATATATGGAATGCTCTGCCTCAATTTTTAATTCAAATTGTTGTCAATGTGGGAATATGATAATTTAATGTTCACACATCTACACTTTCCATAGTAGCGTGCAGCTACTTAACATAGTGTATATAATTTATATTTATTCGAATTTTTCTCTCCTTCCAGTTTTTTAAACAGCTTTCTAGTGAGCTTACCATTATTTTCATCTGAGATCTGTTCTTGTGAAAGGTGCTTTTTACTCACAATGTACGCTTACCATGGAAGATAATTACAAAAGGTCTCCTACAAAGGAAAAGTTGTTAGGTAGTGGATAGAATGAGTTAAAAAGAGAAAAATCAACAGTTATAGGCCAACCAGGGACATCACATAAGGCCCATTTGCTTTTCTAATGCACTAATGCGCTGCATTTTTTATATAAATCAAATAAACATTTCAAGGAAACATAGAGGTCCAGTACTGAAGATCAAACCCTATTCAAATGCAGTCATTCATCCATGACATACCTACGCATAATTCACAATTACTTCTATTTGTTCCGGTGCAACCCGCAAATCAGAAGCTCCACTCACTATATTCTGGGAGGGTTTATGTTTGTGGGTAAAATCAATACCCCATCCTAGCATAGGGTCTCCTGCAAATGATTTTTATAAAACCCCCGAAGGGTCTCGCCATTTGTCAATATTTGTTGACATAAAGTAACTTAGTTACTTATCAGTCACCTTTTTCACTACTTCTTATATGTGTAGGTACACATAAATTATTCTCTAACCCAGGCTCTCCTACAGTGTATGCCACATATCAATTAGTGTATTGACACAGTGAATATTTTAAAAACATTTTCTACAGTCCCCTGTCTATTTTAAATGCCAGTCAATGCCCCTTTTATTAATACTATTTGTTAAATACACATTTGAAAGACTGAAAGGCCACTTGCAGCAAGGCAAGTTAGTTATTTAGCTTGCATCTCACTTACCGACTGGTGACATCACAGTCCTCCAAAGTCCCACTTTCTGACACCATTGTGATGAGGAAATACTGGCACCCTCCCAGGAGCAAATGAATGAAACTCACCAGACATTGCAGGTTTGCTCAAAAACAGAGTGAAATGTATGTATTGGTACCAAAGCATGCATCATTGCTAATTAGCAAGGAAGAAATGAGGTCTCCTGCCTTAGGGGCTCTCAGACCGCTTCTACCCAGAGTGGCTGGTTTCTGTGTGCTATATAGTTTAGCAATGCTATGTCAGCGGAACTAGAATAAGGCACCAAGCCAAATATGGCTAACATGGTTGTGCAATGTCTGCACCATGCACATTATAAACACCCAGATATGGGCAGACCAGAAAGGCTGGCTCAGCACTGTGTAAGCAACTTGCACAGCCAGATTAAAAAATATCATGTAGTCAGGACAGGCAAAGTGACCTCAAAGGGGTTACAGAATAGCTTGTAGAAGCTTGTCTAGTCAAGATCAGATAGGAAGCCCTTTGGAGCTCCAGGCCTCATGTTAATGTGAGCTATCTAAGCATGGTATATTTTGAAGTGCATACACATGAATTTATATGGATATTCATATATATTTTGCAAAAACCTTGGCTTCAGCAGTGTTCCAGTGATTGATGAACAATTTGTTCAAAGACATTGCTGGAGTCGTATTTTTTCAGGATGACATTCTGATTTATGGGAAGACTGAGTCAGAACACGATGAGAGGGTTAAGCATGTCTTAATCATAATCAGATCTAATGGTTTAATGTTGAGAATCGACAAATGCAAATTTCTTCAAGAGGGAGTTGATTAACTTGGTCATCATATTTCGCACAAAGGAGTTGAACCCAAACTAAAGATCGCTGAAGCTATTCAGAATGCACCCACACCTATGAACAAGGATCAGCTTCGTTCTTATTTGGGGTTGGTGGAATACTATGCCAAAAATGTTAGCAATTTTTCCAGCAAAACGGCATCCATGGGGAATTTGTTGATGAAAAATGTTAAATATGTGTTGCATGACGACTGTAATAGCAATTTGGAGTTGATTAAGCAAGGGATTGTACATGCTCGCCCCCTTAAACTTTTCAACATTAATGATATGTGCATCATATCTACTGATGCAAGAAATGTTGGCTTAGAGGCACTTCTCATCCAAAAGGGAGGTGATGGTTGTGAAGAGACAATAGCTTTTGCTTCAAGGACGTTAAGGGGTAAAAGCACCTACTAGACCTAACTGGGGGTCTCTAATTGGCTGAGGTAGGTACCTTAGTCCAAATAGGGACCCTTGCTTCTAGTCAGGGAAAGGATGGACACACTCTTAGATAACCCATGCTCACCCCCAGGTAGATTGGCACAAGCAACCAGGCTTATCTCAAAGGCAATGTGTAAAGTATTTGCAACCACACTCCCAGTAACACAGTGATAATCACACCACAAATGGACACCACACTGATTTCAGAAAATAGCAGTATCTTTATCAAGAAGAGATACGATGAGACCAAACAATAAAAATATCCAGCAAATGCGTATTTGTAATATTTCACTGGGCCAGTCATTAGGCCAACATTCACTTGTAGGTTCTTGCGGTAATAATGAGCAGTTCAAGATGATCTAATGCAGTCCTAATGCAATGCTATGCAGTTCGTAATGCAGTTTATAGTGTAGAAATAAGACAGTCCTAAATGCAAGTACTAATTGTGGAGTTCCTCAGGGCTCATCGCTAAGTCCAACACTGTTTAATATCTATGTGTTGGACTTGGCGAGAGTGATTAAAACCTACCATATGAGCCTTACCTCCTATGCTGATGACACCCAGCTGGTGCTCGCTATCAATAATGACGGGGAGCAGGTAGCGGCACTGTTTCAAGAGGGTATGCTGGCTATTAAAGACTGGATGCAGGCCAACTGCTTGAGGTTGAACTCCGAAAAGACGGAGGTAGTTAGCTTTGGTAAGATCGCCCCACAATGGTCTCCTGAGTGGTGGCCTCCGTCTTTGGGAACTCTACCAACACCGTCAGCTAAGGTCAGAAACTTGGGCATAGTTTTTGATGAGAAACTTAATTTTGCAGCACACGCCAACCAGACAGTAGCAAATGCTCACCACAAACTTAAATTGATAAGGAAAATTCTCCCATTTCTCTCTGACAGCGCGGGTAAAACAGTGGTGAGCACACTTGTGCTCTCCTCCTTGGACTACTGTAATGGCTTGTTTGCCAATGCACAATCCCGGGTAATCTCCAAACTCCAAATGATCCAAAATGCGGCAGCCAGATTGTTATCCAGAACTCCTAAATTCAAATCAGTCAGTCACATAATTAAGAGTTATCACTGGCTAACAATTAAAAACCGCATTAAATTCAAATCCCTGTGTCTAACTTTCAAAGCTACTCACAACCAAGGCCCAAGGTTTCTGCAAGAGCAGCTTTCCATCTACTGCCCATCAAGACAACTGAGATCGATGCAGTTACATCAGTTAGCAGTACCCCGTACCAGAACGGTTACTTGGGGAGACAGGCGCTTTACAGTGTCTGCAGCCAGACTCTGGAATTCGCTTCCGCTGACTATCAGATCGGCACAGTCTCTCCTTCAGTTTAGGAAGCTGGTGAAGACTTGGTTATTTAACCAGTAATGAATCTTCCGCCTAAAACGCTGCCATTACTCAGAGATCCTTTTAGTAATCTTAGCGCCAAGACGCCCAAGGGCAAACGTATGCGCTCTACAAATCGTATAAATAAATAAAATAAATAAATAATTCTGTTCCTAAAGCAAGTAATAATGCAGTTCGTCGTGTACGTACTAATGCGGATCGTAAAAACAATTGATAAGGCAGTTTCTAGTGTAATTACTAATGCAGATCTTAAAAGGAATTTGTCACCGATCGCGGTGCTTGTGAAGGTCTCTATGCCACTCCTGAGTGACTCGCGGTCAGTGATTGCCAAAATATGCCCCCAATCCTATTACGAAGGAAACAAAGTGCAGCTCTCCAATCTGACTGAGCTACTGCCATTCCTCGGTGAGTACGGGCCAAGATACTGACTTGAGCAGAGGCTTGCGCTGCAAAGATTGGAAAGGTTGAGAGCAGTCTCTTGTAGCACGCACTCCGCCACAGGCGGTGACACACGCACGCAGGCTGAGCGTTACCTGGGGGGTGCAGTCTCTCTCTCTTCTCCCCGCGGCCTGGTTGTTCCGCTGTGTGGCTTCGGGTTGGCGGCGGCTGCTCCTCATAGTGAGAGTCGGGCTACCAGGCAACGGCCTCGCAGCTGATCGGCTCCCAGCGCGACTCCGTTGATCTTGGGCAAAGGACCTTGGACCCACGATGGTGAAGGTTCACAGGTCTCTCCTTGGCAAAGGCATGCTCAGGCTTGTGCCAGTGATTTCTCACGGCTCCCCCTTGGGACGACAGTCTGGGATGATGGCGAAAACGATCCCAGCACTTCTGGTCATGCTGGCGATCGAAGCAGAGAGCAAGACTGCTCCAGGGCACACGGTAACAGGGCAATTCTCACGAAGGTCCAACGCTGCAAAAAGCACACGCACACAGCATTGCTGAGACATACTTGGAAACTTTTATGTTCCTGAGTTTCTACAACAGGGAGCCAGCTCTCCTCGGGCCCTTGGAGACAAGTTACTTCAGGACACAGCATACAGCAAAGTCCTTTCAAGCAGGGGACCACAACACACAGAAAAGTGCCTTGTCCTCTCCTTAGTAAAATCAGAAAACTGCAGCCCAGCCCCAGAACACACAGCGAGAGTCTCTTCAGCTGTTCTTCCTTGGGAGAGGTCCTCTTGATCACAAAGTAGTTTCAATCATTTTTCAAGTTTGAGTTCAGTCTTCAGTTCAGGGGTTTCAGCTCTCACGTTTATACCCCTAAATGGTTTTGAAGTCTTTTTGTTCAGGGGGCTCTGAGCCTGGTCCAAACCAGACCCGCTTTTCTTCCTGTCAGTGCATACCCTCTTACTTAGATAGTGAGGGTCTGGGCCCCAGACGCTTTGCAGGAGGTGGAGCCATCCTTTGATGGCAGCAACACAGTCCTCTTCACATCCAGGGGGCTACTCCTCCCCCCACATCAAATGCAGGCCACCCTGTTTTAATTTATATTTTATTTATTTGAGTTTTATACAGCGCTGGCTAGACCGGGAGGTATCAGAGTGCTTTACATGAGGATCAGAGTTACAGGTTACAAGTTACATTTGTTACAAGACATAAATCAGTTAGGAGGCTTCCCCTGCTCACCGCTCAATGAGGGGTCCTCTTCTCTATCTGCCTTCCATTGTCCCATAGCATTGCGGCGCCAATCTCCAAGCAGCTCACTCTTCAACACTTCTAGTGCACTCCACCTGCCTCAATTGCGGTGTTGTTGAAGAAGGAATGGGCCCCCTGTGCCACCCAAGCTGTAAGGGAAGGAGACCCCCACAGCTCAGCGTTGTCTGTGCACCTCGCGGGTGGTGGCTGCCATTTTGTTGAGCTCCGCGATCGCGACTCCGGACCCCGACAATCTTAGGCGTGGCACTCTGCCGTCCACCCACCACTTTAATGGGAGGCAAGGAGAGGGGATGGGCTCCACTGCACCTGTCCGGCTGCAACGAGGGGGCTCCCAACGCTTAGCGAGCTCTTCCCGAGTAGCTAGTGGCAGCTGCCATTTTGTGCAAAGCCCTCACCGAGCTCCCAGACTCCGGCTCCTCTCACCAGGTCATCTGCTTGATTCCACGAGACCCCTGCTCCTGCTCTAGAGGGTCCACATCAGGTCGGGAGCCCATAGCTGTGAGTTGAAGAGCTGTGGCGGCACGTATGGGCTCAGAAATGTGTTGTGGAGTGGGAGCCGAGGTAAGACACGTCTACCCGGCCATCTTGCTGTCTCACCTACTCCTCCCTGGCGTCAGGACACTCTCCAGAGCCTGTCACATCCAAACCCAGATAATCAATACACAACCAGGCAGAGGCACACAGGATGGTTTAAGACAAGAAACCAGCCACTTCTAAAAGCGTGGTTTCTAAACACACAATTTAAAAACCTTCTACACAAAGAGATGTGTTATTAAATTCTGAGTTCAGGCACACTAAACTCCATCTCTTTATCTTACACCTATGGGAAGATATGCTGAAAACATGGGACACAGCATTACCTATTCTGTCATATGGGCAAGATGGCCTTTCAACTGTGAAAAATGAATTTGGCAGTATTTCACTGTCTGGACATGGTACACACTTCAGTATATGTCCTACCTTTCACATACAATGCACCCTGCCCAGGGGGGTACCTTGGGCCTACTATAGGGGTGTTTGATGTGCATAAAAAGGAAAGGGTAAGGTCTGGCAAGTCGGTGCACTTGTCAGGACAACAAGGCAGATAACAAACCACGCACAGGCACTGCAGTGGTAGGCCTGAGATCTATTTTTAGGCCTACTTGTGTGGGTTGCACAATTAGTGCTGCAGGCCCACTATTAGCATTTGCATTACCAGCCCTGGCACACATACTACCCTTTACTAGGGACTTTACTAGTAAGACTAACATACCAATTATGGACAACTAATTACCATAACACTTTATACAAGGAGCACTTGCACTTTGACACTGATCAGCAGTGGCAAAGTGCCCAAAACATCTAAGTCGGCAACATCATGTCAGAAAAAGGTCTAGGAGGAAGGCAAAAAGTTTAAGGAGGTTTAGCCAAAAAGGGCCAAGTCCAACAGATACATACTAAGAATTAAAATAAATTCACAATAAATTAAATTAAATGTAAACTGTTAAATTATTTACTTTTCAGTTAAATATTTAAAAGGTAAAATTATACTTAAAAAGATATGTATGTGAGCATGTGTATGTGTGAACATGTGTGTATGTGTGTGGGCGAACATGTGTGTATGTGTGTGGGTGTAGACCGAACCTAAAATGATGCAATTTTAAGGGACAAATTATTTCTGATTCAGTTGAAGACAGATTGTTTCAAGCTTCTATCCCACAGAATGGTTGAGGAGATAGTGGCATCTATTGAGCTAAACCTATAAGCTCATCTTAACTCACATTCTGTTAGATCACCCACTGCGTGCTATCTTTCTACACTCTTATACTCCACAATGCATTTTTAACTGCAACCTGTAGTGACTATAACAGGAAAATTGACACTTTCCGAAAGTCCGAATTAGGTGTATACATGTAGAAACACATTTGAAGGACAATAGAATGTGGTACTGTTGATTGTGACATCTGTGCCACATCTGTCTGTCCTGGGGAAATATATTTATAGGTTTCTTTGACAAGCAGATGTGGACTGCAAAATGACCAATCTACCAGAAACCCTTTTGTGTAATATTCCTTTAAATCAGTCACTTGGCCACAAAGCTCCAGGAAACATGATGTGTGAACAATGCCACTTATCAGGATGGCATTGCAGGCTCTGCTATTGAGAACGTTTTAAGAAACATGTTTGCACCGAATAAAAATTTATCAAACTTATGTGATAATTTCATGAAAATCTTTTTAGCAGGGCAGCTAACAAAAGACTAATGTTTTCACAGATTTTTATATGCCAATGTGTCTACACACTCCAAAAATGAAAGCTGTGTATATTTCTAACAGTAGTTATTGATAATTGGTTTCAGGCAAAATGTAACACCTAAAAACTCTTATTTACACAAACATTGTTTTATACTGTGAAGCTGTGTGAGCTTTAAGCAAGCAAGTGGGAGAACATTTTACTTTTCAGATTTCAACACTCTGGGTCTCATTCTCAGAGGGTAATACGTAAATGTGGTAATATTGCCTGGAGCAATTCAGACACCGCACAGTGTAGGTTTTTGCCAGTGTAGTGCTATCCACTATTCTGCATTTTAGTGCTTTGAATAAGTATGAAATTGCAATAGCTGAGTATCGAGTCCCATTAGTCGGATTTTATGTCTTTCTAACCAGTTTTCCTCAAAAAAATTCTGAAAACGGATTGCTGGCAATATCTACACTGAGAAAAGTCTCAGATGCCTGGCAGTTATGCAACATTTGCCATACCAAATCAGACACAAACACCGTTTGCACCCATGTAAGTAGTTCTACATACCTTTGTGACACATAAGTATAGCTCTCTTATAAAAGGGCTAAATCTGGTTATTGTATTGCAGAAATTACTTTAATCTCTCTTTTTGAGATACATGCCTATCCTGGAGTGCTACATGTTGCAGCTTTTCTACAGATGTAAGTGGTAGGAAGGTCTTCCACAGCTTTCTCTGTACTGTGACCTGTGTGCAGCCTGCACAATCACTGGACACATTAGAATGGACTTACCAAAAGGTCAAATATGCCAAATGAATTCCAAAATGTATTTTTGTTTTTTGTGCATAGAGCATGCACCAGGCAGGTATTTGATGCCTCAGCTCCCTAAAGATAATATGCCAGAAAAACACGCAGAAGCACAATCCTGGGAAATCATGTAAAATGTTACCTGTCCAACAAAACAACTGCTATTCAGCAAGAAACATAGAAATGTGCCACTAAACAAATTTGAATGTTAGGACACAGGTAGAAACCAACACAAAACCATCCAACATAGCACAATATACATACTGCCTTGGACACAATCAGTACTAATCAACTAACTTTATAATTGGCTTACTTAATGTTTCCATAATGACTCACCACATATTAATATGCAATAGAATGAGTCTAAGCTTTTTGTCTTAAAATAGTTTTCGATGCCTTTAACATTCCAGGTGACTATCCTTAACTTAGACATAGAACTGAATACATATGACAGGTATTATTTCTCTCCCAAACATATTGAGGTAAAACAGCTGCAACAGAAACAGTAAGGAAATAAGAGAAAAGAGAAAGAACAACCGTTCATAACGAATAAGATAGACAGAAAAAATCCTAAAATTCAAGTATTACGACATGAACAGAAGAAACTAGACAATGCAATCCCAATTGGGAAAATGAGCTGAAACACCAAAGAAGAAGGGCAAAAGGTGGTGCAGTAAAAATAATATTTCTGAAAGATACTACTTAAGTAAGAAAATGTAAAAAATAAATCGAAAAGGAAGGAATGAGAAATTAACAATTATCAGCTAAGGAAGAAGAATAAAAAGGCAACATTAACTGACAGCAACTTCCCTATAAAAACATATACAGGTACTGAAGTAACAGAAAGCAAAATATCAACATGAAGAAACATTGGGATATACATACAAACAGCTGAGATTCCAAAAGAGGAGTAGAGACCTGAAAAACAAATAAAACTAAGTTATATAAAGAAACATATAAAAATAAACTTATATGTGATTGTAGGAAATAGCAATAGTTCAAGACACCCATAGGTCTAATGAGGATATTAGTAAACTGTGGAAACAATGAGTTATTTATTCACCTTCCTTACAAAATAAGAATGGAGGGCTCGTTTAACTGAAAGTAGTTAAAAATGTTATGTCTTTTTCAGTGAATGTTATTCCAAATCGAGATGGGTTTGATTATATATAGATTCAATGATATCACTTATGCTATGTTTACTGACTTATTCATATTGACACTTCCTTTTGGAGAAATCTTTTTTCTAAAGTATTAACGTATCCGGATGATAACCTCATATTAGGTAGGGATTGCAACCAGTTCATGGATCCTTTCTTCAGGGGTAATTCAAAGCTTAGAACTGTCCCTAATTAAATGCAACAAACCTTTAACAGAGTTATTTCTCAGAGTGCTTGTAGATTCATGGAGACATATCAACCCTGACTGCTGAGAATACTCAGATTATTCCCCTTCCCATGGTTCTGAAAGTAAGGAAAAGCTTAGAATAAATAGCGTTTTGGATGAATGTGGGAAGAATATGTATCAGGATACTGACATCGCTAACTCTGCCAGATTTCAGAGAAATTGTATTACCCTGAATTTACTCCTAATGAAATGTTGTTAAAATTCTATTTTGAAACTTTACCAAGAAGCTCTTCAACAATCTGTTAATGGAATACGATTTACAAAAAAGAGGTACTTTTTTTAATCAAACTCCCTAGAGGTAAAGTTCCTGGGCTGAGGGCTTTTACAGCAGAATTATTTTCTTACAGCGAGGCTTGCTTGGTCCCTTATCTATTTATTTTATTTGATTACTTTTATCTCACGATAAGTCAGAAGGTATCTTCATAGAGGCCATAATTTGTCTTATTCTCAAAAAGTATAGGGATCATTGCTTAAGTAAGAATTATAGGCCCCTAATTCTAACTAATATAGACTACAAAATAGTTGCAGACATTTTAGCCGTAACTTTATAAAAGGTTCTCCTGCAGCGTGTAGGGCTAGACCATTCTAGATTTGCAATAGATGGGGTCATACCATATAATTCTACAGCATTTTAAAGTGTTAATCACAGTTTCTCAAAATCAATAGATCCCATAGCTGCTATAATACAAGATGCAGAAAAAGCATCTGATCAGTTTAACTGGAAATTCCTTCACAGATAATTACGTTGAATGGTTTTATTCATACATTTTTAAAACTTCTTTATCTCCTTTACTTTTCACCAATATATTCAAGCAATCAATCAATCAACCAATCAAGGTTGGTAAAATGCCGCTACTCACCCTCAAGGGTCTCAAGGCTCTAGGGATAGGGTGGGCTCGCCCTTTGAGTATCTTCAGTTGAATTTCTTCAGTTATTAGTATTCAGTCCAATTATTTTCAATTAAATGGGGGTACTAGACAAGGGTGTTGTCTTTCTATTGTTCTTGCTCTGGAGCCTATTTTAGAAAGCATCAGAAGGTCAACTGCGTACTCTGAAATCACTGAAATACTGCCTACATGCATGATATTTTGCTTTTTATGTCAAAGTCAATCTATTCTTCACCATTATGTACAGTAGTCAGACATTATACCTTTAAGCAAATATTGTGTTAAAGTAACCTTTCAGATATTTTGTTACACAAGGAATACCAGTGAAATAATATGCATAGATATGGGGTATTCTGATTCCATTAAAGATAAACTACATATTAATGTTAAAAAACTAAAGTTGTTAATCTCAAAGATAAGTGGTTGCCACTTGTCCTATCTTTTTGTGGAAGACTAGATATGATAAAATAATGTTCCTTCCCATTATGGAGTTTTACCTAGTTCAATTTTTGATATTCTTTCTAAATAGTTATGGGATAAAAAGAAGTGTAGGGTAGCTGTAGATAAACAAAATAAATCTAAACGGACATGTTAATTTTCCAGACTTTACTAAATGCTATGATGGATTTGTTGTAAAACAAACCCTTATCCTTCTCCAGGACACAGGGCAAGTTTTTTGAATTTATTCTCCAGATCAGTTTGCATAAATACATCCCTTCTCTTTTAAATATGCTATTTTTATGTCACAGCTCTCCACGATCTGGCCTTTCTCTATATTCTTTTACTCTAGTAAAGCCTCAGATAATGGACTTGGATTCTCCATTGTGTTGCTTTATTAATAGCCCTACATTTAAGTATGGAACTTCTTTCTGGAAACATAGGGGGCATATTAGCAAGAACCTTATTAAAATTATCGCTGTTTTAGCGGCAGGTAACTGCTGCTAAAACGGCGATAATGGGCTTGCTAATATGCGTTATAGAATTCCAATAGAAGCCCAGGTTAGATGTCCTGCACGTCTAACCTGGGCTTCTATTGGAATTCTATATCGCATATTAGCAAGCCCATTATCGCTGTTTTAGCTGCAGTTTCCTGCCGCTAAAACAGCGATAATTTTAATGAGGTTCTTGCTAATATGCCCCATAGCTTTATAAATGAATGTTGTTAGTTCTCAAATTCTGCAGGGTAGCAATATCATTTACTTTATAGAGATAGTGTATACATATAATCCTTCTAAAAATACATTCACTTAATATGCTAAGTATACTAGTGCTCTTTTAACCGATTTAGAGTGTTTCAATATTTCTGAGATACCAACTCCAGTTCAATGGCCCAATGCTTAATTGATTTATACATTATGAATCTCTCCTGAGATTAAGAGATTTAAATTTGGTAAGGAGTTGCCTTGGTATCTGAATTACAATTTTCATTGCCTACCAAAGTCTGGAGTAAAATACAAATAGGATACCTCTCATTCTGCTGGTTTGACTCAAACCTCATACATAATCTAACATAGTTTGCTCTATATGCTGTTCTATTACGTACAATGAAATGTGGTTTGTGTCATATGCTGGATTTGTGATACAGACAGTGGTACTTACCTTCATATGTTTTTCTATGGTACTAATACACACAGTTTTTGGAAAAGAGCATGTAACAGAATATGATGTATTGTAACTTTCAGATCCCTTTTTTCTGCTACTAATATGTTTCATGCCTCACAGTTATCTAAATCACAATAGTTTATTGAGCAAACTGTTTTTTAATTCCTGTAGCTCTTCAAGTTATACCTTCCATCGAGTACTTATAAACTTGCTTCCTTGAGATTGTCTTTGAAAAAATATAAAAAATTGGCTTCCATTATCCAATCATTTAAAGAAGTGTGCAGCATTGCATCCTAGCTTTGTTTTCTGATTTAATCTCATATGATTCCAGTTAATGTTCTATTTCGTTTCAATTCCAAACTTATTCTGATTACTGCTCATTAGTTTAATATATATCTGTCCATGTAATCAGCCTTTAGCAGAACTATGACCACTTTTTCTTTGTTGTCAACTTTATCATTAATTATTTCCCTACGTTTATCCTTAAAATGTTACTTAGCCTGAATTTGTATTCATATTTAATTGATGGTTCATATAATATATGCTTTTACAAAAATATTTTGAGAAATGTTTACAATAATGTGGGTCTTACTGTCAATTTCATTTCATTTTTTATATTGATGGTCAAAATATTACCGGGCTTTGTTTGTTTAGTACAAATAAAATTCATTTTCCAAACTTAAAAATAGGCAAAAATAGGCAATAAAACACAATGGACAAAACTCAATCATCCAAAGAATCCAAAAGACACATAGGGGCACATTAGTCCGTCCGCCATACCAGTGGGAAATGGGACTGCCCGCAATGCTAGTGGCGGTCCCGCACATCCCATTAGGATGCACCCATCACACTGGCGGGCGCATCCTGCATTTTTAACATTGGGGCGGGCGATGCTGAAAGCACCACCCGCCCCAATGCTAAAACTGCATGTTGTGCTTTTCAATGCATTACATGACAGGCACCACGTGGTGCCTGCCACATTGTTCATTGAAAGGCAGGGGGTACCATAGGTGCACCCCCTACCCCCCCGGAGTCCATGGGGGCCCGCAACGGGCCCCCCAAGCAGACTCCGCATGCCTCTCCGTGGCGGCAATGCCACCACGGAAAGGCATGTGAAAGGCCACATTGTAATAAGGATGGCAGTGTCTTTCATACACCGCCACCATATTAAACCCTTTTCCCCCCGGTTGCCTTCTTGACCAAGCGGAAAAGCAGCGGACGGTCTTTCCGTCCGGCGCGGACCCCCCGCCATATTACCATGGCGGGGGGTCTTTAATGGGAGGATGGCGGGAGGATCGCCCCCGCTGGGCCAGCGGTGGCTACCGCCGGCCAGGCGGTTGATCGGTCCACCATTCTAATGGTGCCCATAGAGTCATTGATACTGGTAGCCAGCAACACTTATCATAAGGAAATAATACACACATCTACATGCACTCAGAAATGGGCAGGTCTATGTAACTAGACTGTGTCTAAGAATGTTATTAAACCCTAAGACCATAATGCCGGAATACCAAAACTATAGAAATTGTAGTTCAATGAATAAGACATAGCTAATTAACTGAGCAATTGGCCTGAACACAATAGTTGTAACAGATAATCACAAGTTGGATCAGTATACATCCTTTATTCATTAACTTAGATTCATGTGAAAAACCCTTGGACTGCTGAAAGTGCTTTGAAGACATCATAATGGCAGACTTTGTGCTGCACAAATGCTAATAACATAACTTTGTCTACCTAACAGCATTTCCCCTAGAAAGTCAGTCTCATTGAATATCATTCTCAAATACGTGTATCCTTCATAATCCTCATTTTGGAGTATTTTATAAAGCATCCTATCATATTACTTGTTTAGTTAATTTGTTTTGAGAAAAATCAGAAAACAATGCAAGCCTGGAGTCTCCATATGCACTCAGCCACTTCCTTTGTTCTTTTCTGGTTACGCTTTTTTTTAATGACGTTTACTGTCTAACATGCTGTATCTTGTTTTTATAGGTAAAGTTGGAGACTGGAAAAATATAATGACCGTAGCTCAGAACGAAAAATTTGACAAGGTGTTTCAGGAGAAAATGAAGGCTCTGCAACATCTTCCAATC
Organism: Lissotriton vulgaris; assembly: GCF_964263255.1. Classification (NCBI taxonomy): domain Eukaryota; kingdom Metazoa; phylum Chordata; class Amphibia; order Caudata; family Salamandridae; genus Lissotriton; species Lissotriton vulgaris. Next base: position 775,807,039 of record NC_141694.1, read on the forward strand.
AAGCTCATCTGGGATTATAACAATTGAATTTGTAGCCACAAGGTCAATCCACTTGACCACTTTAACGATGATGCATCAGAATAAGACAGTTTCCATTATGAATTAAGTGGCGTTCGCCATTTATGCTTTTTGGCATGATTGTACCTCTTCCTATTATGGGATAAATTTCTTGTGGCCTGCATTTAAATGTCCTTGTTGATCATCCATACCTCTCCTGATTATAAAGATTACTACTCAGTGTTCACTATGTAGTCAATATAATTTTTCCCCTGGTTTGATTTTCAGTGATGCCCCATGACTTTTGTGTACATAGTTTAGCTACAATGTGCACTGTGTCAGAATTATGTGCGCACCTGAGCAACGCATTTACAATTTATAAAAAACTGCAGTACCAGTATCTAATTCACACTTAGTTGATAATTCTATATTTAGGTCAGCACATTTGTTGCACAATGAAGTTCAGCAAAAGGGACTAGGACCCTATTCATGAGACGTTACACCTTTCTTTCTAATCAACAGAACACGCTTTTGAATTTGCATTTTGAGCAGCATTAAATATTTCTTTGGCACCTAGCAGCGGATACTAATGTATTGTGTTTTTTATTTCTACAGTAAATTTTTACATCTATTTGTCATGATAATAAAGAATTGCATTAGTTATTATCTATTCATTTACATTACAGGGTGCAAGACACCATGTTTTGAAGGGGATTAAAAGACATACCATACAACAATGCAACAATAAATGAAGACACCTGTATGTAAACTTTTAAAATAGTGCTTGCACACAGAGATAGCAATGCCCACATATATTTTGACATTGATCACACATCCCTGCACATACATTATGACAGAAACACATCTGCAACAATCATGCACACATTTACAGGCACCCATCCATACAGGTCATTCGAAATACAGGTAATCAATGCACACAGACCATCAGACTTCCAAGTTCATGTATATACAGTCTACCAGACGTAATCACAATGCCCAAATAAACAACACACATTCAATCCCTGAACTTTTTTTGGAGAGGTAGCTTTAAGCATGGGCGAATTTTGCGAATTCGCGATTTGCGAATTTGCGGATTTGCGAATTCGCGATCCGCAAAATTCGCGAATTTGCGGATTTTTGTTTTTTTGCGTGTTCGTGGGGTTTTTTGCGTGTTCGCAGGGTTTTTTGCGAGTTCGCGGGGATTTTTGCGTCTTCGCGAGCCGCTTGCATAGCGAAGTTACCCATGCAGTCGTTTATGGGCGAGGGAGAGATAGATAGATAGATAGATAGATAGATAGATAGATAGATAGATAGATAGATAGATAGAGAAAGAGAGGGAAAGAGAGAGGGAGAGAGAGAACGAGAGAAAGAAAGAGAGGCCGGATCTCTGAAGGGCCAGATTCCTGAGTTGCCCCTACAGAACATACAGCTTTTTATTTTTAGCAAAATGCATATGAAAATTGTGCTGTAAAGGTCTCTTTTAGTTTAACCCCTCCTGACAACTCAAAATGGGTGTATTTGCCATCCTCTTCCTTCTTCCTGTTTTTTATATCTGTAAGTGCTTCCTGATGAGGTTTAATTCCTTGGACAGGTGCCTCGTTGCCTACTTGTAACTATTCTCTGACCCTGCTTCAAGGGTCAGAGCAGGGTCAGAGAATAGTTGCAAGTAGGCAATGAGGCGCCAGGAAGCAATTAACAGCAGGTGTCCAAGTTGAAGTTAATTTGTTTGTAACTCTTTTGTAAAAGGTTACAAAGAAATTAGGTTCAACTTTTGCACCTGCTGCTGTAACCCTTGCTTGGCTGAAAATTCGTCCCCGCTGATTCGCGGATTTTACCGCGATTTCGCGAGATTCGCGGATCGCGAAATCGCGGAAAATCCGCAAATTCGCCCGCGAAACGGATTTTACGCCCACCCTTAGGTAGATTCCACATATATCAGTTTTCATGCCCATCAGTAATTTATGTGTAAAAAGGTGGTGCAGCCATCAGCAGAAGAAATCACCGGGACATGATAGGGCTACCTCACAGCTATTGTGTCTGTTACTTAGCCCCAATTCCTCCTTGTGCACTAGAGACTCTCCCACTAGCAGGGAGTTCTAAGTAACAGCAGGTAAATATCAACATGCTCTGAATATTATACAGAGATGGATGACCCATCTAACTATGCCCTTGGAATTAGTGAGTGACAAGTAGCAAAAATGATCATATCATGGGGCAGCTGTGTGCGGTACAAAAACAGTTAACATAGCATAACATAACATAACATAAGAAATGCAAAGTGATGAGTTAGCATGCCCTGATTATTACTAAGCTATGGGTAGTAGATTTAAGCAGTGAACACGTAAGCATGTTGTAACAGTATGAACATATTTATTTATCTAGTAGTTTACTCCTAGATTTAGATTGCATTATATGGAACATCAGCAGGGAGTTTTGCAATGACATTAATGTGATCATTTAGACCTGGTTGTTCTAAAGGAAGAACACTTTACCCAGAGGGCTCTTATAATTAAACCTGGGAGCAACATGTTTTGTGTCATAAACAAGCAGGACCAACAGTACTTAAATCAATAAACGTGAAAAGTGACCTGTATAAAGAATTTGGAAACAACACTACAGAGGTAGCGAAAGTAAAGTTAAGGAATTTTTGGACCATATGACATGGTATTTTATGTTTAGGAACATTTATAAAGCATCCATACACCCTCAGGTCTCTTGAATAAGGATTGAACTGGGAAGTGTCAATATTGAGAGAATAGCATAGTGTTGAGCTTTTCCTGGAGATAATGTGAGATTACATTTATTACAGAGTGGTAATGTATTTCAAAGACAAGGTGCAAGAATAGAGAAAGATCTGCCATTGTAGGACAATTCAAAGTACAAGCTTACTTCAAGAATTGTAAGTAGGATGTGCATAGTGGACGTGGCTAGGAGCATTTCATCATTTTGTAGCAAGAAAGAAGGGGGCGAGGAGGAGCCAGGCTCGCGACCGCGATGGCCGCTCTGTAGCTCGGCTCCGCCAGCTTTCCTGCCCAACACACATATCCTGCCAAACATCCTGCCCCGAGACGACACATTCGGGAAGAAATGGAAAGGTGAAGCAACGCTCGTACTCACCGTCTGGCCCGGGTGCTCCTGCGAGCTGCGGATCCGAAGCTGTGCTCCTGCTTGGTCCGGGGCCTTCGCGGCGTGGAGACCGGGGACTTGCCTGTGTAGGATGTCCGGAGTGACGGTGTTAGCGGCGGCCCCTGGTGGAGGAGAGGGGTCGGCCGGGAGAGGCCGTTGTGCGGTTGTGCCGGTGGAAACTGATCGGACCCGGTCCGGCGGCCGGGGGGCCCCGTGGCAGGGCGCGGCACGCCGTGGATGGGGGAAGACCGCGCAGGAGGATACCCCCCTTTGTTGCCTTGTCCGGCCATCTTGAAGCCCTGCGCCCCGAATCGGCGGGTGGCGCCCACGAGGCGGTGGCGCTGGCGGACCTCCCTTTCGGCCGCTCTCCTTTCTGCACCCAGGTTGCCATTTCTGGGGCTCGAGTGAATTCCAGCGGCGGCCCTGCTAGAGAGCCCGCTCCAGAAGTTGAGACGTGTGGAGACGCGGCTGGACCCGCAAGATGGCGGCCGACGCCCTGGGTCACGGAATTAATCAGGGCGGCGAACTTGGTTCACCGAAGTGCACGGGGCCTGGTCTTGTGAGCGTGAGCCCACGCTTGGCGATGTCCTTGATGCCCTACAGTCTTTACATGCGACCATGACCCCCGTCGCCCCTGTGCAAGACAGACGGTCTGCCGCCATTTCCTTTGGGCCGTCCCTCATGAACGCGGCTTGACTTCGAATGTGCGCTGCTTCGTCCCCCTCAGTTGCTGCGGGGGGTGCGGCCGCCGAGCATCGACAAGACTGTACGCCTGCGGCCCCGAACCTCCAGGTAGCTTTGCTTGTACCGGGCGCGGGCCTGGGCTCCACGCCGGGGCCCGTTCCTGCTCGAAGGTTCGGGAAGCGATGTGGATTGCCGATCCGATCTGATTTGGTGAGGGCCCGTTGTTGCCCTGCGAGGGAGACTTTACTTTCCTGTGTGGCGAGACTGCACCCATACTGTCTGCTGCTCCAATTGTCACTCATGGAAAGTCTGGACTGCCGTGAAAAGTTCTTGCTTTGCTGCTGGTTGCCGGGGTCCTCTGGCTTACACCCTTGTGTACTACCGGGAAACCTCCTTATTGATTTATGTGCTTCTCAAAATGTGTCGTGGCCGGCCTGACTGGTTGTAGGCCCGTATTTGTATGCTACTTTTTGCACAATAAAGGTTTTCAAAAAAGAAGGGGGCTTCTCCAAAAAGGCATATGTGCATCACACATAGGACTTTAAAGAGTACCTTGCAAGAATAGTAAACCTGTTGAGCTTGGCAAGTATCAGTTAAGCTTTAGCAAAGTGTTGAGCTGAGATGATGTGCCTGGCAGCTTGATTTTGGATCAATTGCTGACACGGTGGAATGGTTCTGTTAATAAATAAATATTAGGCATTCCAATAGTCTAGTACAGTTTTGACAAAGGTTGAAATAGTTGCTCGATTGCCCCTAGGAAGAGAGAGAAGGAAGGATGCCTCTGAGGTTATGCAGCTAGAAGATGCATGAAGAGCTGACTGCAGAGACTTGGGAGCCGACCGCAAACTCAGTATCAACCTTGATTCCTAGAATTTTGATGCCACTACTTGTAGGCGGAAAAGGTATGAAAGAGTTTGGCCAAAACTGAAAGGAAGATAAGGAAGGGCAGTCTCCGACAACCAGGACTTCTGTCATGTCAAGTTGATTTTTACCCAATTCCTGCTATCCACTTTCACTATGTAAGCAATCTTTCAAAGCCAAAGTATTTGACATGGATCCCTTTGAGTGGAAAATCAGTAAGACATCATGGGGCATATTTACAAAGAATTAGAGTACAGCAGCTCCACAAGCCATTTTGCTGTGCTGCCCTTCACCAGTTCGAAAGGGCAAGAATGCCGGTGCACAATTTGCAGCAGAGTGCCAACGCAGGCACCTTTGCACCATGGTGCAAGGGTGTCTGTGTTGTAGAAAGGATTGTTTTTTGTGCAGGAAGGAACACCTTTCTGCACAAAAACAATCAAAAGAGGTGTTTACCTTGTTCCATGTGTGCTGCAAAATGCAGCACAGGTGGGAAGAGGAAAGAACAAGTGGAAATGTAAACATTTTCCTTGTTACGCCTGCTCTAGGGAGCCGCATGGTTTGGCGCTGACCCTGGTTTATGAGATATTATACATTTGGGGCAGCATCAAAGTCTAAGTGTGTTGTATGGGAAAACCAACAGCAACACCCATGGAACGTCTCTATGATGCAGAGTAAGGCTAGGCAGCGACTTGTGCTGCTTTGCCTTACTCCATATATACAAAGCCATGAAAAGCCATGCAGGACGACTTTACATGGCCTTGATGATATGGCTAAGCTAACCATAGACCTCTATGCATAAATGGAGGGGTGTAGAGTGCGTAAGTCACTCACGCCACCACCAACCGCATCTTTTTTTTACTCCTGATAGCAAGTACCGATGAGCTGACTGCAAAGCGCATGAGGGGAGGAGCCGCACAAAGACAATAGCCAAAGCCCAGATCCAAATATCAAACAATTAGGTTTGCCGATGAGCGGGCTTTAGAACCTAATAATGGACTGGCCGTAAATTGTATTCTGGATGGTGATAATCACACAGTAGTGGAGGTTAGGGATGACCCCGATCTATGGACATGATTGGAGACTATGATGACTACTCTTATGGGACCCCTTTTATGTAAACTAGAGGCAATAGAAGAAAGACTGTTGCTTCTTCAGAACTTTAATAGCGCATTTACTAATACAGGGGCATGTAGATGTGCATGTGTTGCTGGTGGGGGATCAGAAGTTACTGATGCGCAAGCTCCATTACCTGTCAAAGAGATGGAGAGGAAAAGGGTAAATGGGGATAATGAACAGGTATCAGTGGAAGGTGTTGGGACTAATAGTAGCCAATGTGCATGTCCTGAAGCATCAAGATGAAACCCAAGTACTGTTAATGGGGGGTCAAAGGAATCTAGGACAGGGACCCCAGGTAATCCCCCAATACAGTCAGTGGATACTGCAAGGTTAGGAAGGGGAGAGTACCCCTGGCCTACCAGTTCTAGACCTTCCCCCAGCTTCATGCCCGTATACAGTTGTTTTAATAGGTGTCCCAGCACATACCAACCATAGAGTGGAACCCATGACACAACTGATCAACAAGGTGGCGCATTGGATGTGTAGAAATGTGCAGTTTCATATTAGAGACCATAGACAAATTTTGATGGCAAGAAGGGTATCATGGGTCAGCGGATCATGGAAAGTATTCTCAGGGGACTGTGTGATTGTGACACTTAGGTTCCCCGAACTTGTGTGTAAGACCTTTTCCCAGAGTAGAGGGCCTTATTTAGCCAATGTGGATTCAAGCAAAAAACTGCTCCGGCTGGGAATTTTCTACAGACACTCAGTCGACCCCAACATGCCTCACGGGTATGTGGGTCGACAGGAGGGCGATTCTTGGTAGGCCAATATAGTATCGATAAGTAACACCTTTGCCCCACTTAGAGACCTGGATGACATCGATTGACTAAGTAGGGTGGGGGAGGTAGATAATGCACATAACAGCTGGGTGAATAACACAGACCTAGGAGGGAGGGGAGGAGAGCTCATCCTGGGTACAGCTGAAGACCAAGACACCAGTGAACCTCAGGTGGCAATTGCCCATGAGGCTTGTGGCGTAAGTAAGTTAACCCACAGGTCTCATAACCTCCAGGCAACTGTTAGTGGAGGTAGGCTAACTGGGAAAGATATAAAAATGGTCTCCTGGAATATAGCAGGGCTGTCTTCTAAATTTAAGGACCAGCAATGGCTACTCTACATACAGGAATTTCAGATAATTTATTTACAAGAAACCTGGGTACCAGTAAATAACAACTTTTTCTTAGAAGGATTAAAACCTTCTTCTGCCCAGGTGTAAGGCATTGTCAGGTAGGGTGAGGGGAGGGTTGGTTATTTACGTAGCTCTTACCTTGCAGGAAAGATGGTTAGATCTATCTTGGGGCTCGGAAGTTGAGCAGGGGTTGACATTTTTAAATAAATGCTACAGGTTACTTTTTATAAACCTAATGTTAACTCAAATGGACAGGGCTCTGCAAGTTTGCATGAATCGGATACTAGAATTAATCAGTCACAAGAACAAGGGCAGATGGCTCCTCGGCTGGTTCTAGCAGGCAATTTTATTTGTCACCTGTGCCCAAATCTGAGAGCATTGCTTGGGGATTGGTCAACATGTACCCTTCAGGATGGCCCACACCTGGAACATACAAAGGAGGAAAAGGAACTCAGTGGCCTTTTTAAATATATATACGTTAGCACACACAATGGATCTGGTTACCATTCAGCAGGACAAAAAGGCTCATCCCACATTTAAAAGTAGAGGCTGTGCCTCATTTATTGATTACATTTTTGTCTCTGCATCACTCAGAAATGGTGTGACTTGGTTTAGTATTAATTGTAGCGCATTTAGTGACCATAACCCTCCTGCCTTATCACTTGCCAGTGTATGCCATGACCAGATACCCCTTGGAGTGGGGAGGGGGTGGCCAGGGCCATAGATCAAGGTAGGAGGTTGCAATGGATACAGGTTGATGGTGAGGCTTTTTATTAATCTCTTTTAAAGGAGGGCGAACATGCTATCCAGAGATGTTTAGACCCTGAAATGGAAGGGGCAGAATTAGTGGATGCTTTCAAGGATGCTGCCCAACAGTTGTTAGCTTGTTGAGAGCCCCAGCCCGTAAGGCAAAGTTGGACACTCCAAGATGGTTTGACCATCAATGCTCACATGCCCTAAGAGAATTGAAAAACGCCTTAAAGACGTCCCCAAGAGATAGGGATTGGGTGACCCTGTGCCGGAAAAATTACAAGTTGGCAGTTAAAGGGCGCAAAAGCCAATTACAGATACAAGCTTGGGAAGATCTATCAGAGGCGGTGGCATTAAGGGATTCTACCGCCTTCTGGAGAATTATAAACAATCCATGTTTTCAAGACGTTGACAAACCGGGATTAAGTGATAATATTTTGCTGGAGCAATGGCACAAGCACTTTCAAGGGCTCTATAACCATAACCCAAGCACGAACCAGTCGCTGGAGCTGCACTGGGAGCAGGCTACATCCCCATCAAGATTTTGACTGGGAGAGGTAAGAATAGGAATTGAAGGCCTAACCAGGAACTGTGGAAAAAGGTAGGGCTAAGACCTTTTTCAAGATGTGCCCGGCGCTAACCGCCCTTGTACCATTCAAATTACCAAGCAATGAGGCAGGCGCCGGAGACCAGAAGGCAGGAAACAGAAGTTTTATTCCGACGGAGCAGAACACATCAGATCAGACAACAAGGTATCGTCTCGAGGTGCTCTAACAGCCTCTCGGAGGCCTGGCCTCTTATACACTGTTTTATGGCATGTGACCTTCCTTTGTTACAATCAGATCATTGTGAACAGCAAGGAAAAAGACATCCCCGTAATCCTCGTGTCAATCCCACCCCACATGCCTCTACAATAGAGATCCTCAACCTGCTGATAAGAGGAGGGGGGGGTCATCGCGCAGCTGAGTGTTCTGCCGATTCTTAGGATGTGTGCGCCTGATCATATCCCGGGGGGGGGGTGGGGAGGTCTTGATCAATAGAGGATTCTTTGAAGAAGAGTGACTTCATACAATAAGGGGCAGTAAATGATATCTCCCGGCTTAGGCGATGGCCTCGGACCTGTGTGGACAGCTGGACACGGGGGAAGGGGTCATCAAAGGAGTGGTATTCATGCCGCGTGGACAATCGAGCGCGGAGGGAAGGTTCATCAACAGAGGGGCATTCATGGGAGGAGAGGAGATGCTGGTCAGGCGCAGGCGTGACTCCCAAGGACAGGGTCATGCAGAAGGGTTATGCTCATGAGAGGGAGGGAGGGGGAGCCAGGGTGCGCGGAGGATGCCTGCTGGGTCAGAGGGGCGCGCTGGCGATCGATCGTGGACAGGGAGACCATGATACCTAAAATGGTTGTCGTGCACGTTGTACATGGGTGACAAGCTGGCGCAGATGATGTTCAGTTCGTAAACTAAAATTCCACAGTCCTCCCTTTTAACATGTCTCGCCAACTTGTCAGTTCGGATTTATCCCCATAAGGCCACGTATTTCTACTTCGTAGAGGGGACTCATGTGCTCAGTTCGGAAGTCCAAAGTCTTTGGGCACATACAGTTAGAAACGAAGCTGCACAAGGAGGGTAGACATTGAACACCCAAGCAACACCCACATAATATCACAACAGGTATCAGTATGAAGGAAAACAACTTCCAACCCCAGCCCTTCAAAGTGTCCCAAAACCAGCTTCCAAGCGACCATCCTTCTTGTTCTTGGTGAACTTCCGAGGAAAGTCTGTGGAGGTGCTCAATCGCCTTGTAGACTGAAGGCGAGTTGTCAGGCACGTAGGTGCAGCAGCTAGATCCGATGATGCGGCATGCTCCTCCTCGGTCGGCTAGGACCACGTCTAGGACAAGGCGGTTTTGAAGTGTCACAAGGCGGACCGCTTGAAGCCCAGCCGTGTTGTTAGCGAGGATGCCAGCCGTGATGTTGATCGTTGTTTCTACTGCCTGGGTCAGGTGTCGGATAGCGCGGCTGTTTGCCATTGGGCCCCACAGAGGAACAAGTCCCTTTGCTGCATCTAGGAACTGTGCTCCAGTGGAGTCGGCTTGTCCAATGTCATCTGCACGCCTCTGCCGGTGATGGTTGGCAGGGGCTACATACGTGGGCGGAAGAACGAAGGCAATGTAACAGACACCCTTCCAACCTTTCGGGAGCCAGGTGTAAGCTTTGGTGCCACACACAAAGTACATGTTTGGAGAAGCAACAAAGGAAGGGGGGTCGGCTGAGTCCAATGTTCTGATGATTCGGCAGGAACTGCGACCCGCCGGCTGTGTTCCCTGGCCTTCGAGACACACAAGACCTGTAGCATTGATAACAGACAGAGCCACAGTCAGAGTGGCGGTGGGTTGTTTTTGCAGATGAGAGAAGGTGGATCTAGCTTGATTGTGGAGCACCTGTACTTCGACTCGTTCTTTAGCTGGAATGTCTTTAAGGAAGGTGGCGCCTGTGAGCGCAGGACACAGAGGAGCAGAGGTCTTTCCGGTTTTGTTCAGTCAGAACCCAGAGTAGAAGTGCGACACCGTCTGGCTGGAGGTGGCGTTGTCCTTGTGGCTCTCTTGCATGAGAATCAACCAGGCGAGGCAGGAGCCGTGAACTGAGAAAGGAGAAGGGATGAAGGGGATGGAGTGTCCAGTGGCATGCGGGAGCAACCCGCAGATCCAGCAGTTCGTAGCATTTGCGGCAAGGTTGTGTTGGTGCAACAGTTGCACGAAAGAATTGTTCCAGAATTCCCTGCGCCTTTCTCGCAGCTGAGGCGACAGAGAGACTAGGTGATGCTCTTTCAGGGGTGTTGGTTGTGCAGTAGGTAGCAATGCCTCATGAGCCGGTGTGCTTTCCTCCAGAATCCAGAAGGAGGTCATGAGGAGGAGGCAGAAGAGGAAGACAATAAAGAGGGCGATTGTCTTTGATTTGTGCAAATTGTCAGTCTTTGGGTTTCTATAGTGGGTATTTCCTGTTGCTTCCATCATCTTCTTATCTGGCGCTTCCATCATCTTCTTATCTGGCGCTTCCATCACCTTCAAGGGGCTCGGTAGCGGGCAGAACCACGGACTTCGTATAGCTTCTCTCCCGGCAACCCTTGGTTGTGCTTAGGTCACCGTTCTGAGATTCAACTTAGTCCGAGGCCTACTTAGCCGAAGCTCCCTCCTTTCGACGTAGGAAATACCCTTCTCTGGAAGGCACAGTGGGATCAGAGAATTTTGCAAGTTCGAGTGCCTCAGTATCGGGATAACAGTTCAATGTCGGTCGGTCTTTGTTCAGGAGCTCTTCTTGGGTGTTGACGTTTTCTGTCGCGGTTAGGTTTGCAGAGACCTTCCGGCAGTGATGCGCGTGCAGCCAGTGCCTCTTCCCCTCCACTCGAAGCGCCGTCAGTGTGGTAATCAGCACTTGCCAGGGGCCCGTCCACCGGGGTTCCAGACTCTTGGTCCGCTGGAAATTTCGTATTAGCACGAAATCTCCCGGCTGGATGTCGTGGCCGGGGCCCCTGGAAGCATCGGGGATGGCCTGCTGCACCTGTTGATGAATGACAGACAACGTTTTAGTTAACTTGCACAAATAATCAGATAGTAGGACGTCCGGGACGTCATGAATGGAGGTCGGTTTGGGAGCAGTCCAGAGATTCATCGGTCGCCCAAATACGACCTCGTAGGGGGTCAAATGATGCTTGGTGGGAGTGGAGCGCATCGATAACAATGCCAGTGGGAGGGCATCCGGCCATTTAAGTCCAGTGGTGGCCACTATTTTTGACAATTTCAGCTTCAGTGTGGCGTTATGACGTTCCACCAGGCCGGCGGATTGGGGGTGGAAGACCGCATGAAACCTTTGCTTCACCCCCAACCCCTTTAAGATTAATTGGATAACCTCAGCTATGAAGTGGGGGCCATTGTCGCTCCATAAAATTCTACAAAGGCCATAGCGAGGGAAGAATTCTTTCAGTAGTACTTTGGCAGTAGTCATGGCAGTGTTGTCACGGGTTGGATAGGCCTCTACCCATTTGCTGAAGGCACATACGATGACTAGTACATACTTCAAGCTTTGGCATCTCTCTAGTTGGATGTAGTCCATCTGAAGGACCTCAAAGGGGTGATTGGGGATCCCAAACCCACCCTGGGGTACCACAGTTCCTTTCCCGGGGTTGTGTTGCAGACAGATAAGACACTGTTGGACTAGGCGTCTGGCTGAGTCGGGGATTTTGTCGTTGTGCCAGACCTTGGAAATGAGCTCGATCATGGGTGCAGATCCTATGTGTGCGGGGGAATGAGCCATCGTCAGTATGGGGATCAGGTATGAGTCAGGCAGCAACCATTTGTTTGCATCTTTTGTTCGCCAGCAGCCCTCATCGTCCTTCAAACCCTCCCTTGTCCACTTAGTCAGTTCGTGAGGGGTGCTGGCCGACTGGATGTCTCTGATCATTTCCCTTGCGTCAGTCCATTTTTCTGCTTGTGACCTGGTCACATACATGCGGGTCACCGTCCTATTCTCAGCTGTGGTTCGTGCAGTGATGTCTGCCAGTGCATTCCCTTGTCCGACTATGTCTGTCACCCTTTTGTGCGCCTGACATTTGATCACCGCTAATCGTTTGGGGAGGAGAACTGCATCAATCAGGGCGGAGACTAGATCTCCGTGGAGGATAGGGGTGCCGTGGGACGTCAGGAATCCCCTCTCCCTCCACAGGAGCCCAAAATGGTGAACCACCCCGAAGGCATACTGGCTGTCTGTATATACGTTCGCAGTGGTCCCCGTGGCTATGATGAATGCTCGTGTGAGGGCTATCAGTTCAGCTGCCTGGGCAGATCGTTGTGTGATGCAGGCTGTCTCAACTACTGTTCGGGCTGTCGTGACTGCATAGGCAGCTGAAGTGGTGCCATCTGGGAGTTTGATGCATGAGCCGTCTACCCATAGCTCTCCATCGGGGTCAGTGAAAGCAGTATCTCGGAGGTCAACTCTACTCCTAGTTTGTTCGTCCGTGAGGGTCACACAGTCGTGTATGGGAGGAACGTCGGGGTCATTTTCAGGCAAGGGCAACAATGTGGCAGGATTCAAAGTCGTGCATCTCTTTAGTGTGATGTGGGGTGCAAGTAGCGTCAGTTCGTACCCTGTCAGTCGTGCGCTAGTCAGGTGTTGAGTCTTGGTTTGGTTCAGGAGAGTGTCGACAGCATGGGGTACTAGCACAGTGAGGGAGTTGGAAAGTACGATTCCCTCGCTCTGACGGATAGAGACAGCAGCGGCAGCTACTGCTCGAAGGCAGGCAGGTAAAGCTCTGGCTACAGGATCAAGAGTGGCGGAGAAGTAGGCGCAAGGGCGCTGCTTAGGACCAATTGATTGTGTCAGGACAGACAATGCACACCCCTCCCTTTCGTGGGTGAAGAGGGAGAAGGGTTTGGAGTAATCCGGGGTTCCCAGGACGGGTGCTGAACAGAGTGCATCTCGTAATTCCTTAAAGGATGCTTGACACTCAGGGGTCCAAGGGAGCGGGAAGGAGGCATCTTTGGTTAATAGGGCAAGTAGGGGTTTTACAATGAGGCTGAAGTTAGGTAACCACTGTCTGCAAAAAGAGGTTAGGCCAACCAAAGAGCGGACTTGCTTTTGTGTTTTTGGGACGGGGGTGTCTAGGATGGTTTGGATCCGGTCGGGTGTGAGTTTCCTCCCTTCTTTGGACAGGAGATGGCCTAGGTAAGTCACTTGTGGCTGGCAGAACTGTAACTTCTTTTTGGAGACTTTATGGCCATTCTCTGCAAGAAAATGTAGGAGTTGGACAGTGGCTGTGATTGCAAGTGGGGTGGTGTCGGCCGCCAAAAGGATATCATCGACATATTGGATCAACACCACTCCATCTGGTAGCTGGAAGGCATCCAGCTGTCTTTTGAGGGCCTGGCTGTAAATGCTGGGGCTTTCAGTGTACCCCTGGGGAGCTCTACAGAATCGGTACGAGCGGGATTTTAAAGTGAAGCCGAAGAGATAGCGGCTGTCTGGATGGATGGGGATAGAGAAAAACGCATTCTTAAGGTCGATAACAGTGAAGGTGGCGGCAGTGGACGGGATGAGGGTCAGAATGGTGGTGATATCGGAGACAACAGGGTATTGGGGTACAACCACTTTGTTAATTTCTCGCAGGTCGATGATGAAGCGGTATGCTTTCTCATCTCCTTCTCCTTGCTTCTTAACAATAGGTAGGATTGGGCTGTTGCAGACGTTGCTAACCACTTCTTCAACCACTCCTGCATCTACCAGAGACTGAATGATCGCTACCAGTGCCTTCTCGCCCTCTGGGGATATCCGATATTGTGGGAGTTTCGGGAGCATAGCGTCCTGTCTTACAGTTATATGAATAGGGTCAATCATCATTCGTCCCACATCAGAGTCACTTTTGGCCCACAGGTACGGAGGCAGGGTGTCAAGCAAGGACAGGTCAGCGTCAGTTATGGAGCACATGTGTCGTGAGGGGCAAGATCTGGGCATGCCTGGATTGTCGTACAGGATGACTCGGATTCCATCTGGGGAGCACCTAATGGTAGCTCGAAAATGTTTCAGTAAGTCAATGCCCATATTGGCGTCAGGGGAGTTGGAGGAGAGCAGAAATGTCGTGTCAGTGGTGTTGCTTTCTAGGTCAAAGGTGATAGGTACGGACAGGGGGTTAGTGGAGGGCGTCCCATCGAAACCTATCGATGTAATGTGTGAGCCAGACAAGGGTGCCCTTGGAATCAGTCGTTTCGATAACACACTACGTGTCGCCCCAGTGTCTACCAAAAATGGAGACTCTGTACCCAGGACCTTAGCGGTGACATAAGGACCTTGCTGGTCAACACAGAGCTCGACTGGATCCCTCCCTTGCCCCTGGCAGTCCTATGCAAAATCGGGGGCATTCTCACCATCAGATAGTTGGTATTGGTTCTGTCAGGGGCGGTCAAATGTGTTCAATCTCCCTGATCTGTCATTGTTGCTGTCGTTTGTGTGCCCTCGTCCTTGTCCTCTGTTTCTCTGACCACCTGCCACATCCCTGGGGTCCCTATTTCTATTCATCTCTAGCAGAACCGGACACTCGGATTTCCAGTGGCCGAATCCTTTGCAGAAGGCGCATTGGTCATTGCTAATGTCTCTACGTCCAGTGTGTGGTGTTGGGGAGTGATCTTTAGGAGGTAGATTTCTGGGGGTGGTCGATTCGTAGTTCCCCCTTTGGTGTTCCCGTCCTATCGCTATACCTTGTATCTGGGCTATCATTACCCTTTCTTTTAAATCTTTCTTCTTTTTCTCGGACGCCCTATCATTCTCATTCTTTTGGTGCTCGTAATACTGAGCCATCTGAAGGATAGCTGCGGGTTTGGAGGCCCCCCAACTACTCTCACTCGTCTGCAGTTTTTGGGAGACCTCTTGTGTTAGGCCCTTTACATAATTTTGTACAAACAGGTGCTGTCCGGTTGCGGTGGTCATGTCTTGGCCACTGTAGTCGGAGAACACTGTCTCGAATCGGGAGAAGTATTCTGACACATCTTCCTGGGGTTTCTGTCGACAGGCCGTGACTATCGACCAGTCTACCTTTCTTTCTGGGATCAGTGTCTTTAACTTCTGAACTAGTTTATCTGGGAGTTCCAGTATATCCTTTACTGGTTTCCTTCCTGGTTCTCGCTGTCTGTCTAGTTTACCGAGTTGGTCCCAGGTATGCCCAAACAGATCCGTGTGGTCAGCCTTCCGGATTTGCTTCCACACGTCAGCTGGCAGGCATAACCCGAAGAACAAGTCAATGTCCGCTAAAGTCATTATCGTCGAACCCAAGGCTGTGCCTAATTCGGTATAGAATGCTGTCGGGTTCTTTCTCAAATCGGGCAGAGTTTGTTTAAAGGTTAGGATATCTTGTCGGTCCCATGGTTGGTAAACCCAATTATACACAACTCTCCCTTTTGCGTCTGCGTGATTAATATCGTCGCTTGTTCCCAGGCCACGTGGCGGGATCCAATAAGGGGCCGCCTCTCTGATGGGCATCATAGTATTGGCTACTTCTACTGAGGTCGTTTCAGGGTCTGTAACCTTGGCTTCTGGTTTTTGTTCCGTGAGGTGGCGGAGGACCTCAAGCATCTGCATGAAGAGCTCCGTCGCCTCACATTCAGTCCCATCTCCAACATCAATCTTCCTATACAGCGTTGTTAGTTTAGCGGGGCCCTTACTTTGATACCTATCTTCATATGCGTTCAGGATGTGGTAGCTGAATCGCAAAATGAAATGCCGTCTGTGGCTGTCGGCATGTGAATTATATATGCTCATTGTGTATTCTTCGCTCTCCCTTCGTTCTACTAATGTCTTTGCTATTTTGTCGATCCCATCCCGCTCATCTTTGCTCAACCTATTTGGTCTGGCTGGTGGTTGTTTGCTAGCCTCAGGGTCGTCTGACGATGTTGTTAATGTGGCTGGTGCGGAGGCCGTGAGGGCCGGTGCACTAGCACTAAGGTCACTTTCGCTCACACTCGGGGCTTGCAAGTTTTGTTGGCAGGGGGCATATGGAGGGGGCATGTAGATGATTGGGGGACCTAGTAGTAACTCATCGTTCGCCCGCTGTTTGGAGGGCAATTCAGGGTAGAGCGCAGAGGGGGTCCTAACAGGACATTGACCTGTCGACCCTAATTCTTGGTTTTGTGCGGCTTCCTTTCTTTCTTTTATTTCTTCTTCTAGTTGCTTAGCGGCTAAGTGGGCTGCCTTTCGTAATTCTTTCCCTATTTTTGCTTCTTCTCTTTTCTTTCGTTGTTCAGTTTCTTTGCGCCACATGCCAATACTGTCGAGCATAGTGGGCGTGGTCTTATTTTTCTGGAGCGCTATTTCCAATGTTTTTATTTTATTTTCATCGAAGGAACCTATCAGTGGCCATTGACTTTCAGGGTTCTTCTTTGTATATTTATGCCATAGCTTAGTATAAGCTATAGCGACTAGTCCATGCTTAGTGAACATGTCCTTATTAGGGGTGCCCTCCAGTGGAGCCGGATGGTTCATCTCTAATAAGCGGTCCGGGCTGTACAGGCTACCAATCAGTGGGGAGAAGATAGGCATGACGGGTTACAACGGGGACAAAGGTCTGCACTACCTATCTTATCACGGCGGGCAAAGACTAGACAGAATATTTCTATTCTCCGTTGTTTGCCGGCGGTGAATACCTCAAAAGAACCAATACCGAACAATCAGTGTTCGGTCAATCAAACAATCAGTGGGGAGAATAAGTGGGTACGAAAAGTTTGCGTTACCCACCCTTTCTCTACCTGCAAAGAGAGACCTTGTTCTTCCCTGTTTGCAGACAAAGAATCTCCAGACAATAATCCACGAACGACAGTTCGGGACAACAGTGGGGGAGAAAGATAGGCACGACGGATTACAATGGGGACAAAAGTCTGCGTTACCTATCCTTCACTGCTTGCAAAGAGAGAGCCTGTTATTTTCTCCGTTTGCAGACGGTGAATCTCCAGAGGGTTCAACAAAGCGTAATACTAGTATTATCCAAATCAAACAATCTTTTCTCAGTTCGTCGTGTCTACACGACCTTACCCGGACCGCATGGACGGTTTCCTGTCTTCTGAATCCAGCGCCCGATCGTCCTCTCTTCTTCGTGATGTTCGTGGCACTCCTGATGGTTCCCAGTCAGGACCGTAGATCACTCGAGAGAGGTCTGTTCGGAACTAGTGAAGGTCGGATGATCGGCTGTCAGACGAGGGTCTATCGGACACGAGCTCTCCCGATCGTTGCAGTCGTTCACTCTGTCGTTGGGACCTCTCCCACTGGATCCACGTGTCGCTGATGGGCCCCACGCTTTGGGACGCCAATTGTGGAAAAAGGTAGGGTTAAGACCTTTTTCAAGATGTGCCTGGCGCTAACCGCCCTTGTACCATTCAAATTACCAAGCAATGAGGCAGGCGCCGGAGACCAGACGGCAGGATACAGAAGTTTTATTCCGACGGAGCAGAACACATCAGATCAGACAACAAGGTATCGTCTCGAGGTGCTCTAACAGCCTCTCGGAGGCCTGGCCTCTTATACACTGTTTTATGGCATGTGACCTTCCTTTATTACAATCAGATCATTGTGAACAGCAAGGAAAAAGACATCCCCGTAATCCTCGTGTCAATCCCACCCCACATGCCTCTACAATAGAGATCCGCAACCTGCTGATAAGAGGAGGGGGGGGTCATCGCGCAGCTGAGTGTTCTGCCGATTCTTAGGATGTGTGCGCCTGATCATATCCCGGGGGGGGTGGGGAGGTCTTGATCAATAGAGGATTCTTTGGAAGAAGAGTGACTTCATACAATAAGGGGCAGTAAATGATATCTCCCGGCTTAGGCGATGGCCTCGGACCTGTGTGGACAGCTGGACACGGGGGAAGGGGTCATCAAAGGAGTGGTATTCATGCCGCGTGGACAATCGAGCGCGGAGGGAAGATTCATCGACAGAGGGGCATTCATGGGAGGAGAGGAGATGCTGGTCAGGCGCAGGCGTGACTCCCAAGGACAGGGTCATGCAGAAGGGTTATGCTCATGAGAGGGAGGGAGGGGGAGCCAGGGTGCGCGGAGGATGCCTGCTGGGTCAGAGGGGCGCGCTGGCGATCGATCGTGGACAGGGAGACCATGATACCTAAAATGGTTGTCGTGCACGTTGTACATGGGTGACAAGCTGGCGCAGATGATGTTCAGTTCGTAAACTAAAATTCCACAGAACAAGGCCCCTGGTCCGGATGGGATTCCACCCGATCTTTTTATCAGTAAAGTGGATCTTTGGGCGCCAATCCTGACTAGGGTCATAAACGCAGCAGTGGACACAGTAATGCCAGCATCTTGGTTCACAGCCACAATTGACCCTATTTTTAAAAAAGGCAATAAGGATAGCCCACAGTGTTACCACCTGATTTCCCTCATTGATGTGTCAGCAAAAGTGCTAGGATGGGTGGTCTTGAATCGGCTGACTGACTGGGCAGAGGAGCATCGGGTCATAACTGACCTTCAATTTGGCTTTAGACCTGGAAAATCTACCACCGACCAATGCCTTAATCTGTACCTCATTTCGGCGAAATACACAATAGTTAACCAAGAGACGATGTATCTGGCATTTATGGACCTGACTGCGGCCTTTGATAGAGTGAATCAAGGGAAATTATGGGCTATCATGGGTGGGCTTGGTGTGAACCCGGGGCTCATTAACATTTTAAAATCCTTGCATTCGAATACCACGGCAGCGGTCAGATACAGTCAGGAGGGAAAAACAACAGAACCCTTTAAGTGTTCTAGTGGGGTCAGACAGTGTTGCATACTAGCTCCCTTTTTGTGTACACTATATATTAACGGTCTGGACCACGAATTAAGCATGCTACAGGTGGACACCCCTAGGATAGGTACTCGGGGGATCCCTGTTCTGCTTTACGCAGATGATGCAGTACTTTTAGCTCGCACCCCCAATGGCTTGCAGCTTTTAATTGATGGTTTTCTGTCATTTATGGAGAATCTGGACTTATCCCCCAACCTGGCAAAAACATATGTAATGGAAGTGAGGAGAAAACCGGGTAAATCCTATAAGTACACAATTGGATCACATCACCTAGGAAAGGTACAGTCCTTTTCATATCTGGGGATTTTATTTTACCATTAACTAAATTTTAAATATTTAATAGAAGAGAAGCGGCGGGCTATGACTAGATGCACCGGGTCCATAATGAGTTATGCGCATAGGCTAGGACGTTGGTCCCCTGAGAAGATCCTGAGATTATATAATGCTTTGTGCTGAGCCAAAGTGTTGTATGGAAGTGAGGTGTGGGGTTTTACTCAGGCCACACAGTTACAAACTGAAGAGAATATGGGCTAAAAAATCCCTGGCCTAAATATGTGAAGGAGACGTTTGAGAAAATTGTTTTGGAAGATCTATTCACCAACTCTTCTAAAGTGGGTATGAAAGACAAGGCTCTGGTTAAGGACCTGTTCTTTAAATAGGCCTCAATGCTCCGGGAAGACACAGAGCTAGCCAAGCCGTCGGTGTGAGAACACCTAGTAGTTAAGTCTGCCCGAGGCATTGAACCATACCTGTCTTGCATAAGCAGTGCACATGATAGATTCTTAATGACCCGACTCAGGCTGAATCTTTTGCATCATGTTTTAGCGGAACCAGCAGGGTTCACACCATCTATAGAGATGAAGGGGCCCTGTGGCTGCGAACACAGGTCTCCAAAGGACACCCTTCATTTCATCCTATTATGCCCTTTTTTTTCATATCCCCGGGGTATTTTCCTGAAGTGAATTTTAAAGAAAGCCAGATTCAAACAGGCACGGGTGGCACTGTTATTTTTAAAATTGGCCCCAGATGTTTTCACACTTTTTTGTACAATTAACTTTTTAAGGGCTGCATTCAGATTAAAAGGGTAGCACAAATCTGTAGATTCCTCATTACAATCACCTATCACTTTATAAAAATGGTTTCCATGTCCGTAGATGAATTGGACTGACGAGGGACAGGCGCAATATAATGTGTGCTTTTTTTTTAACCTATTGATTGAAATTGTACCATATGGATTTTAGACTGATGAATCATTAATTCCTTTTATGTTTGTATCTGTAACCTGTTTTTGTAAATTGTTGCTTTTCTGGTATTTTTATATACCGAATAAAGTTATCTAAAAAAAAAAATGTCACTGGACTCCGATCACTGCTGCCTTCTCATTCTCCTTCTCGATCTATCAACAGCTTTTGACACAGTAGATCACCAACTTCTCATCAAGGCCCTAAAAGAAAGGGTTGGTGCCGATGAGAAGGTCCTCCGCTGGTTCACCTCTTTCCTCCAGAACCGCTCACAAAAGATAAAAATCAAAAACTTTACCTCTGACCTCCACCCCGTCAGCAGAGGTGTGCCCCAAGGCTCAGTGCTCTCACCACAACTGTTCAACACTACATGGAACCCCTCACCACCATACTTAAAAAGGCAAATATCCCCTTCCACCTATACGCCGATGGGTATTATATTATATAGGATTATATAAATGTGACAACTCACAGTCGTTTCAGCTATATACCGTAAGCTTGTTCTTGTGCCAGACTATAGTAATATCTCCTGTTAAGTCTGGTAATTTACATAGTCGGTTATGTTGTGCTGCCGGAAAGTGTTTAGAATCCATCTTTGTGAATTCTTATTATCATATGTTACCCACCCTATAGGCCTCCCAGTGAATTTATTTCACTCTATTACAAGTTTCCGTGTTAATAGCTAAGGCTATATATAACTGCGCTTTGGTCTACATATCAAAACTCCATACTTCATCTTTTGTTTTTGTTAGAAAGTAGTTTGACGCCTTGTTGCATGATATCAATAGTAAAGTTTCGGTTTTCTTTTCTTTATCATTTACAGTCTATATGTATTTGAATCTTGGACATCAATACAACATAGTTTACAGCTTCAATTTATATCTTTTTTCCTTGGTATTACAGGTAACATTTGTTTTTTTTCATATGTCATGATATTTGAAATGGACTGTCTGATCTACCATCTCTGCAATGATCCATCTCTGCATTGTCTAGAAATCCTTATAACACTATAAAAATCTGAATGACCGATTCAGGGTTTCCATCATTCTTCATCGGTTTACACTGTGTTTTTTTGGGGGGCCGCTTACGGTGGGTCATTGAATATTGGTTTCCCTCAAAGTTTACATCTTTCTTAGCTCTTTAATTTCGAGCGTGTTTAGAGCTGACATACTGATTCATTCATAAAATCCTATTCACATAATAATATAGGGGACAAATATTTGTGGCTAAGGCCGTATTTTTGTCGTATTTTTGTGGATTTTTGTGTATTTATGTGGATTTTTGGTTGTTTATAAGTCATACTGTAAATATGTACAGATCACCATATTGATATATGTAAATTATATTTTCCTGTTTTTTTTGTTTTTAATGCACTTGATGGATGTAAATACTTCTGTGGTCATTAACTTTAATATTAGGAGAATCATGAGCTGTGTTTATGAATTGTAACATGTGTAACCCATTCGTAACTATAATATGTAAAATAATAGCTATGTCCTATATCATTTTTGCTTATAGTACGTTAAGATGGTGACCTGATGAAGGCAACCTCACCGAAGCACGCGTAGTCTCCACTACCGCCTTGCCATCATCATTTGTGTCTAATGTTTTATTCTGTACTGTGCTTTTGTACTATAGAATGAGAACATTGGCTTATCATGTTGAAATATTAATACATGTTTGATTTTCTATTGTAAAGATCATTAATTCTCTCTTTTTTATATATATAATTAAAAATAATAAATCTAAAAAAATGATTGCAATCATGACTTGTTGTAATAAGATAATTCTTAGGCCATATCTTTCTTGGTGATCTCATCCCCTTGAGAACACACAAACATAAAACAGCCTCGAGGTCATTTGCTGGAAACGCACGAAAAATCTGGAACTCCATCCCAGCAGATGTCAGAACTATCCCGTTCTTCACAAAATTCAAAAAACACCTAAAAGGCCTCCTCCTTAACCGCTTCCTCCCGAATGGATAGCTGCTGCCCTCACGCTATCCCTGACGCCGGTGCTCTCTGTCCCTACACTACTCAGATCCACCTCAGCCCGCTTCAAGACAAATGTGCAATAAAACTAAGCTGCCTCAAGATTTTCGGACTACCTTAATAAAGCATTCAACAAGGCTACCTCAGGACTAAACCACTACCTCAAAAAATCCTCAGCACGCTTGGACTGCCGAACTTTATGGTTAAGACTGCTCTACTATGTAACTATCATGAAACACTGTTGTAAAGCGCTCCAATACCCCCGGGTCAGGTCAGTGCTATATAAAACTTCAAACATAAAATGAGAAAATAAAATTAAAATAAAATAATTGATCCATTCCTATGTATATCTACCATGAAGGCATATGTGTACAGATTGTTCGTGAAATCTCATGAACAGAGTAACGAGTTAGCATTACATGTTCACAGAACTGTGCGATCTACATGGAGAATAAATCCTATTAGTGTATAGTGGTGGTGAATTACACTATTCACTTGTGAATTGAACTGGTACAGAATCACTTATCATGTAGGTACATTCCTGTCGTCAAGAGGAGGGGGGAGATAACCAGCACCGAATGCTTAGTCATATTGAAAGGCTTACAGAATAGTGGTTCAGCTACATCACAGAGAGACCCAAGGTACTTCATCATTGAGTCTTCGTTTGTCACTTTGTCGCTTAAAGACCCATTTCTGTTCTCTATGAAATAAATATTTTGAGACATCAGTGATGTGTTGTGGAATGAATGGCTGTTCCAGGACTGTCCACGTAAACTCATCTGCCTGATGATTAGCATCCAAAAAGTGTCTTGTTAGTCTCAATGCCTTTTTTTGCACCTAATAGTGCTCTTGTGTTCTAAAACCCTGGTTTGACCTTACGGGTGGTCTTGCCCACATATTGGTATTTGCAGGGACATGTAATAAGTTAAAATAGTTTGTCACTGTTGCAGTTAGTAAATCTATTCTGCATCCAGGGCCTGTTGGTCCCAATATCAATTGATTTGGACTATTGTGTCTGAGGACAGGCAGCACAGGTTCCGCAGGGAGAGTGTCCGCGGACTGCTGGTAGATTCCACAGAGTCCCTACACTCGGTGTAGTTTTTGTCTTTGGTTTAGTTTGGGCATTAGGAGATACCCAATAAAGTTGTTCTCTCCTTCTGTTCATTTTTTACTCACATTTTTCACTTCTGTGCACTGCATCCATCACTCCTTAACAAAACACCTCTTCACATCTAGTGGATCTGACAGAGTGCGCTATCGCGCAAAAAGTATTTGTGAAAACATCTGTGAGCTTACCTTCATATCGTAAGGGTTGTAGTCCTTGGTGCCACTAGTGTGTTGCTAGGAGGAGACCCAGATGATGAAGCATGTCACCTTGGTGAGTGATGGGAATCCGTCCTCCTGAAAGGATTGTCAAGGTCTGTGTACTGGTCATTCTGAACAGGGTCACATACCTTCAAGCCTAGTATAGCTCTAAGTTTGACTAGACCTGTGACTTCCAGAGGATCCCTGACTTTTGCTTGCTTCTAAGGTCGTACCACTTGGACCTATCACCGGTGTTTACCACATTCGCAGATTTGAACTAGTATTCACCATGGGTGTGGACCATTTAGCACTGGAGCCAATGCTTAGTCCAGAATGATCAGCAGTAGCCACAGAAGGGGTACTATATTCCACAGGCACTAGAGAAGAACAATTTCCATCCGTGCTCCCTGTTCTTCCCGAACCAGTTCCTTCAACAAGAATTGGCTGACTCTGACAACAGAACCAATCATAACCGGTACTGTAACCATGAACTGCATGAACTCCATTCTGTTCCATACCTCCCAAGGTGGACACTCCTTTCCCCCCTACTTCTGCTGATATATTTCCCACAACTCCTGGACCAGGAACTACTTGAGCTGCTATGCTTCCCACCTTCTCTGCACTTCCTGTGTCTTACCCCCTTTCACCCGATTGTGGACTGTAAGGTGGAGGATGCTCAGTTAACAACTCATCCAACAAACTGTCTTCGTTGTAACTGCTGTCACTTTCATTTGTCCTTTTACTCCAGTCCAGTGGCTTCCCATCTCCTACCAATACTGGGTCCAACCTCTCTCCATCAATGGTATCCACTCTCCATCTCTTAAGTTGTGCATCCCACTGTGCATCCTGATATGCCCTTACAGTTTTCTTCATTCTCCCTTGGTATTTCTCCCTTTGCTTAGCATGAGCTGCACTCTTCCATGCATCTGACGTGTCACACTTTGACAGTCCAGGCAAAGGTCTCAGTGCAAACAGCGCTCATCTGAGCTGATTCAAGACATCGAACCGAAATGAACCAAAGCATGGAAATGACAATTCACCCTCCTTTTGCATGATCTTATGCCAATTTTGAGGCCAAATTATTGTATGGAGCCCAACTTTTGTCACCATATAATGTGCTGGGGTATCCTCGGTGGCACCTCTTCACTCACTTGAGTAACTATCCCTTCATCACCCCAGAAAAGGTCTTGCAACACCCTAAAACATCACATGATTTCAAATTGCAATTTGTTGTGCAATAGGTCATGACAGAGCAACCCTTTTTCAATCACAACTTCCTGATGACCCCCAACCAATCACAGCAAGGTGTTCCACCAATTGACCTATTGCATTGTGACACTCCTCGATTTTACCTTCATTCCTCGCAGCCGCTCAACCTTCTTCACAATTTCTCCAATGCATTCACTCACATAATCATCCTAAATGCATAATTGTCTGCCATCCAAAAGACTGATAGAAGTCAATCACTCAAGAACATTCACACGTGATCACCCTCGACCAGCATTGAGCACCCGAATCAGTATAGTTAACTCCTGTACACAATATCCACTAGACGAATCTAATACGTCTATTCTTTACAAAGTTTCTTGTCTTAGATGGTACTGCCGATGACATCTCACGACAATTCCTCAATTGTTCAGCCAGACAATCACAATCTTGGTGTCTTCTGTACCTTTTAATATAACCCGGGATCTTAGGTCACTTTGGAACCTGCAACTCAAATCTCAATCCTTGGACCACGTTTGGCCCGAAATCACATTCCCTTGACTCTCACTCCAACTCTGCAAGACAACACACAATCAAATCATTCCTGCAATCTAACACACATCATACACCCTCTTAACACTCATTCCTCCGTCCATCACTGAACTTGTCGAACTATCAAACTCCGCCAGTCTCTGTCCGATTTCGTCACCTTCCATTCTCGATTACTGATGTCTATTTTGAGGCGTTTGGGGTTATAGGTTCCACCTATTCTAGAGTATTCTATATTCTCCCCTTACTTCATATGCAAACCATTCTCAACTACCAACTAAAATGGATGGGCCTATACGTTCAAGACCTGTTCTAGAGTCACAATCCGATGGTTCTTTTTCGAAGCACTAAAGTGTAAAGGGGAGAAAAGTCATTAGAAGGTCAATCAATTTAGCCAATAAGTCTTTTGGACACATAGTAACCACGGACAACCACTTAAGGTTAGTTGATTCATTACAAAGACAAAAATAATTGAACATAAAGACAACTCAATACAAAAGTGTAGAAATACATTGAAATTAACATGAAGCCAATCTGCGTATCCAATTTAGATGAAGTAGCATAAGCGATACAATTCGTTCAAGGAGTAAAATGCAAAAGATCAAGAAGCATGAGTCCAAGTTTACCCTTGAAGAACCGAAATAACCCACTTACAGGGTCTCGAGACGCAGTAGCCTTCGCAGGAGGAACCCAGATTTATTCAATAGCCCGGGTTATGGAACAGAGTCCCAAGCTAGTCAGAGACAAAACCCAGGAGGCTGCTACTTTACTCTGTAGCTTACCAGCCTTTTATACATTTCTCATACCATTCTTTTGGCTGTCAGTCCATTGTCCAATCAGGGCAGTGTTTGTAGTTGATAGCTGGACCCAGGTGGTGTTTGTAGTTAGTGACCTGGTCAAGGCTTGGTACACAGAGCATTGTCCACTCTATGCTTGTAGTTGGTGACCTGGCCAAGGCTTGGTACACACAGCATTGTCCACTCTGCTTTGATCAGGGCTCTTTCTTTCATATGATTGTTCAACTGCCTGATCAAAGCCGGGTCTTTCAAGTCATTGTTTACCCACCCTGATTAGGAGCCAGCAGTCAGATCATTGTCCAGATAACCTGATCAGGATGTCAAGGATGTGTTATCAGGCTGGGAACAGGAGATGAAAGATGAGTCATTAACTTGGGGTGAGGGCCATGTGGCTTTCTGATGAACTGCAGAGAACAGGGGGTTGGGCGGGTGACAGTTCCTGGGCAGAAATACAGGCCTGCAAAAATGGATTTTTGTCGTGCTGATAGAATTTTCCTCGTACATCAGGAACAACTACCAGGTGGGTCGTGTGGAAAGTGTTTGCCACGAGATGGCAATGTAAAAATCAATGGAGTTCTGTAAAAATGATTGTTGTTCAAAAAATAAGTTTCCTCAGACCCTCCTTTTGCCATAGAGTAGCAAATAGTTCATGAAATGTCAATGTTCATAAGCCCATCTGTTTCTTGCTGGACCATTACCATCATATTAGTGTTTGTGAATGCTTGATGGTGGAGGCTTGATGGTCTGGGCACACACAGTACAGAGTACTGGCAGGCACTGAAAACACAGACAGCAGGAGACCAGGACAGCTACTCCTAAGCCAAAGAAGATGAGGACCCTCCAACCCCACTGGGAAAGAAGGCCCCAGATCCAGCCTGTGAGGAAGTGGTTGAGTTGAATACTACCATCTCACCCATTTTATCTGGTGGTAGTAGCAATGTGGAAGAGCTGGTCGGGCAAAAAGGAGCACTGGTATTGGCAGATCTGTTCCGCCGGAAGTCATTGTGGAATGTACCATGGGCAGAATGGGCCGTACCGTTGACAGTGAAGGCCTCCTGCATCAACATCCACCATGCAAGACAAGACCCAGAGATGGAAAATGGATGAGGAAAGAATGGGACAGGATGTAGCATGGAATGTGGTACCAGTCCGCACACCCAGAAGTTGGAAGTGTTCATGATCAGTTGGTGGTGATGTAACATTTGGATGAAGGTGTTATTGCACGGTGGTGTAATTTGTGGGCTGGTAAGGAATAGTACTGATGTTCTGCGGGAGTCGGGATAGGGGTCGGTGATGTAGCAGGATGGTAGATCAGTAAGAGCCAACCAAGGATTGATAGGAGGAGAGAGACAAACCACTGTGACCACGGTGACCAGGAAGCATCTGCTATGTCGGAGACTAGCATCTCGTTTCCGGATACGGGTGTTTGGGAAGGCGGCCATTGTGCGAAGCCAGGGACCCCTACTGGCTGTCTGTGATTGGTGATTGTTTCACCAGATGCAGTGGCCGAGGGCCCTTATGGTTTACCTCAGTCTTACAATTGGCACTACTCTCAGCCTGGGAGGATCACAGCCCTAAAGCCTATCGGCACTTGGCGAAGTCAAGGGCAAGCCTTCCCTCTGGGGTGTAAGTTGTATCAGTCGGAAGTACGGACAGTATGGTCGGGAAACAATTGTCTTTGGTGTTCAGTAGAGTTAAGGGAGGGTTCCACCCTTCCTTTCAGTATGCTGTCACTTTCTGCCTCCGTAGATGTAGAATGCAGTCTGGCATCGCTGAATGGGGCAAACTTTGGGACTGTTTCTGAGTCTCCTTGCCCTTCCCTCACCCACTGATCATAGGAGAGGGGCAGAGGCACACGCCGGCAGTGAGACGAATGCACCTGGTGATAAAGAGTATGAAAGGTGTTCATAAGACAGTACAGATAATCAGTTAATACAGTGTATTCAATATCAGACTATTTCTTTGGACTTGGTATGCCCCATACATTAGCTGGTCCACCGAATACCAATTTGTATTCCCTTTGTACTGATAAGGGCAGGGCCATGGGCCATAGAGACAACTGGGGGGACATGACTGTCTGGTAACATCCATTGCCTCCCTTCGGATATACGCACCCAACATCCCTCTATCTCTTTCTCTGCCAGATGCTCTTCCCATGTGTGCAGTTCTTTTGCAGTGGCATGAAATTGGATCCTGACCACACTCTGACTAGTATTTTCCAACATTCCTCTTTCCACCACCCATCTGGCTGGTCCCGTCACAAATATTCCATCTGATTTACTCAGAGCAGTCTGCCTTGCTGTTTGGTCTGCAAGGGTATTGCCTTCCCCTACATCATTTGTCACTTTCTCAATGTCCTCTTGTCATTCCTTCATTCAAAAGCTTTATTTCTCACCTTTTATATATATATATATATATATTTTTGTGTTTTTTGTACAAAGTTGTAAGCTGCTTTTCAGTACCTGCAAAGGGTTTTGGAGGGCAACAATTAGATAGCGCATACAAACTAACAACACGAGTCAACAACTGTATTGTTGGTCAAGAAGTTTGTCTGTCTGCCACACTGCCTGTCAGTGAATGTGCACCGATGACTGTCTGTGGAACTCTTTAACAACTCCTCTGTTGCTTCCTTTCCCACCAAGATCATTTCAGGCCAGCTCTAGGTCGTCTGTGGCACTATCAATCATGTCTGACTTTGTAACCATCAACACTTTGAAAAAGCTCTCACGGGAATGAGTAAACTCGTCACCAGAGAAAGTGTTAAAATGTGTGTTTTAATCTTGTAGTGAAAGTTGCACATTATACTGGCCTAGTCTGCAATGAGCATCAGAGTATTCCAACTGCAGTAATAGAAACGTATCAAACCTAAACTTGGTGTGTGTGTTTAGAGAGGTTTAGCAAAGGTGGCCTTCAGGCACCATCAGTCTTGGTACATTTAATGTTATGTTTCTTTATATTTTACCCTTGGTCTCTGACACAAAATACGTAATTCCTCACTGAATCAGAAAACAGAGGTAAGGCAAACCTGGAAACTCCAAAACATTGTCCCAGCATTGTGTGCTCTGTTACACATCCCTCTTTGCCAGGGTGGAGTTGTGGGAACTGTGTGAACAGTGATCAGTTCCACAAACTCAATCAGACAGAGATAGGAAGGGCATTCCTCCAAATGTCGCAATTTGATCTACAAATGATGTGAAAGATAATATGCCCCTGAGTATTTACATGACATGGGAGGAAGTTGTTGGTTTTTCAGAGTGGGGCAGTTCAGAAGCGTGAACCGGCATAAAAACCTGAATAAGCATATAATGTGAGCAATTTCACAAGCAAAACCTGATGAAAGAACTGCGCTTTTGCCCTGTATCTCCAGCCAAAACCTGACTAGAGCTACCTTACATGCACAAAGCTCCTGACTCCGAGATCATATCGTAACTGCTCTTTTCTGAATTTTTCTGAACCAGACTCCTATAAATGTGGTGATTGATTTTCTATTACAGTATCGTTATCTCCCTCTCTGTGGATATTGTGAGGTGAAGGGGGTTGTCTCATTGCCAGCAGGCTTCCCCGGCTGACATTAAGCAGGGCCTATCTCCTTTGTGGAACTGTCCTCTTGATGTTAATTGTCCTCCCCTCCCATTGTTTCCAGGGTTAGTCATCTGTTTTATCGCACTTTTTTAACTGTCTGCAGGTGAAAAAGCAAGGGGAAAAATGGTTCCTCTGGGATAAATACTGAAGCATTAGCCAAAGGCGCCAGAGCTGCCAGATACTATTAATTTCAGCCTGATTCCTGAACGGGCCGTTTTGCGAGGCTCAAATAGCGAATCATAAGGAATCGCTATTTGAGACTCGCAAAACGGTATTCATGTAGGAATCGCATTAGTAATTGCGATTCCCACTGATTCCTTATTTGCGATTAGCTAATTGCTAATCGCAAATTAGGAATAACTCCCCATGCATTCCTATGGGCCAAAAGGCCCATAGGAATGCATGGGGAGTCATTCCTCATTTGCGATTAGCAATTAGCTAATCGCAAATGAGATTGCGAGTACAAGGGTGCCAGGGGTGTCCAAAGGACACCCTGTAGCACCCCTGCATGGAAATGAACACAGGTGTTGCACACACACATGTCCAAAGGACATGTGTGTGTGTAACGTGCAACTCAGAAAAATGCATTTAAATGCATTTTTCTGAGTTTTCGCAATTTACCGCGAGGTTTGACCTCATGGTAAATTGCGGCCCGAAATTGCGATTTCGCAAATGTAAAATGGATGATGAATTACATTTAAGGAATCTCAAATAGAGATTCCTTAAATGTAAATCCTCGCAAATATGCGAATTAGCAAATAGCGATTTTTGCATTTGGGATGTTGAATCCCAAATGCAAAAATCGCACTCGCAAAGGGCCAGATTCTCAGAATCTGGCCCTTTGCGAGCCGATTCGGCCTTGATGAATAAGGCTGATGGTCCCTTTTTTTCAACACAGATAACCAACTTTCAAGCCACTCAGATTTGTAACTCGACAAACGTACAGACCCACATGCATGCATTCATGTATTTATTTTGCATTTTTATATAGTGCTAGTCAGCCAGGAAGGGTTTACTGCTCTGTAAAGTTGACAACCAGAAAGGTGGACTATCTCTTTGCAGTGGATCAATGAAAATAAAAGTCAAAAGTAAATAAGCGAAAGGAGGTAGACCAGGCTGTATGTTAGCAGCAAGATGGTGCACAAAGAGTGATCAAAAGGACAGTGAGGATGGCGTGAGAAAGTTGAACTTGAGTTCGGGGTACAGAGGATGAAAGAAAGGGGAGGGGGGGAGGACTAAAATGGTGAAGAGAAAAAAAAAGGGAGGTTATGGGGAAGAAAAGAGGAGGAACACGGAGGCAATCTGGAAGAACAGTTTTATTGAGCAGCGGACTGTAGGAAAAAAAACGCAAACATACACTGACTTACCAACATTTCTATATGCACATACACATACATCAATTCACTCACATAGACACATGCTCTCATACAGATATAGTGGCGCACACATGCACAAATGGACGCAAGGGAACGCACACAAACATGCATGCGTACGCACTCAAGCACACACGTAAATTCACCAACACACACACATACTACTCTATTATCTAATTACACAAAAACTATTTAGTTATAGGACTGCAGTAAATGTTTTTGCGCCATCACTTTTGAATCACGCAAAGATTTTAAAAATGTTAAACATTTAAAAGTAATTTTTACCAGATCTCTCACATCACAGAAATAAACCAACTCACTCAAAATCGGTGTGTTCTATGGGATCAGTTGAACATCATTTCCATTAGCAAGGATTTGTCATCGATGTAATTGCTCATGCATATAGAAAAGCTAAACCTTATAAAAAAATGGTTAAAAGTAACTCTCACTTTGGACATGTTTTTCTCCCAAGCAGATGGAGAAAAGTTTATTCTATAAAAAAGGATACACGCTGATGACCTCCTCATACTGGTGGTAAACTACAATTAAAGAAAACAATTTTTTGAACTCTTCTATTTTCAACAAAAAGACTGAACATTTCCCTGCTGTTAGAGCAAGGATTGTTTTTGTCAGTGGCGCTTTGGTGGGGGGCTTGGTGTAAACGCAAATTTACACGCTAAATATACAATTGAGTGCCTCTGTACTTATAAGAGGCCTGTGTTTATTGAATGGGTGTAGATTGGGCTCTGTATGCACAAAGACATAGATCTAGGAATTTGTGTGTAAACAACTTACAGGTATATGTGGAGTTGTTTGTTTACACGTTTGGGAATGTATACTTAAAGGTGAAGTGGGACTTAGTGCTACTGCATACATACATATATATATACCGTTTGTGGACATACACATCGTATGGCCAGGGGTCCCTTCTGGAGGAAGCGGGCAGGCTGCCTCCAGCTGGGAGTCCTGTGTACACATACAATAACATAATCTCTTGAACTTACTACTGACCAGCATGGTTAAAAACAGATAACAGACACCAGCGGGTTCCTAAAACTCACCTCGCTTGCTTGTCTTTTGCAAAGGACAATAATAGCAGAATCATACAGAACAGACACCAGCGGGTTTCTAAAATTCACCTTGCTTGCTTGGCTTTGGCAACAGTCTATATACATACAGAACCATACAGACCAGACACCAGCGGGTTTTAAAATTTACCTCGCTTGTTTGGCTTTTGCGAAAGTCAATAACAGAACAGACAGACTTGGTGGATGATCAGTCCACCCTTACCTTACAGAGGTAGTTTTCTTCTGCAGACGTAGGGCTGTGTCCTGCTCCAGAAATTATTTGCTAGGGGACTCCAGCGAGAAGGCAGTCAAGTGGCCCAGACCGGGTGGGGAAGAATAGCAGGCGAGTCGTTCGGTCTACCGGAATACAAGAATCCCTCGGGTAGGGCGCCTCCGTCGGAGTCTCTCCGTGCATCCCCTCACATCCACCGGGCCTGACCTCCGTACTCGTGGAGTTCCTATTCGGGCACCATTTGAAGAATCGGAATAACCCACTTACAGGGTCTCGGCGACGGGGGAACCGCTCAAATCTTCCATACCCTTCATACGTAGTAAAAGGAGACACAGGAGCCTTCGTCTGCAGGAGGAAACCAGATTTATTCAATAGCCCGGGCTATGGAACAGAGTCCCAAGCTAGTCAGAGACAAAACCCAGGAGGCTGCTACTTAACTCTGTAGCTTACAAGCCTTTTATACATTTCTCATACCATTCTTTTGGCTGTCAGTCCATTGTGCAATCAGGGCAGTGCTTGTAGTTGATAGCTGGACTCAGGTGGTGTTTGTAGTTAGTGACCTGGTCAAGGCTTGGTACACAGAGCATTGTCCACTCTATGCTTGTAGTTGGTGACCTGGTCAAGGCTTGGTACACAGAGCATTGTCCACTCTGCTTTGATCAGGGCTCTTTCTTTCAGGTGATTGTTCAACTGCCTGATCAAAGCTGGGTCTTTCAAGTCATTGTTTACTCACCCTGATAAGGAGCCAGCATTCAGACCATTGTCCAGATAACCTGATCAGGATGTCAAGGATGTGTTATCAGGCTGGGAGCAGGAGAGGAAAGATGAGCCATTAACTTGGGGTGAGGGCCATGTGGCTTTCTGAATAGCTGCAGAGAACAAGGGGTTGGGCGGGTGACAATTCCTGGGCAGAAATGCAGGCCTGCAAAAATGGATTTTTGTCGTGCTGATAGAATTTTCCTCGTACATCAGGAAAAACTACCAGGTGGGTCGTGTGGAAAGTGTTTGCCACGAGATAGCAATGTAAAAATCAATGGAGTCCTGTAAAAATGATTGTTGTTCAAAAAATACATTTCCTCACCCTGCATCAAGGGTTGATGAATGAAAAGCTTTAAATCTATCCCTACTCTAACACTAAGGTGGCATCCCTACTTAAGCATTCTCAGAAAGATGAATAAAAGGTGTCTGCATGTGGAGTCTTCCTAAGAAGTCTCTCCATGAATAATGGGTCAAGTAACATAAATTTACAGGTCTCGTATTAGGATGCTCGCGCTCTGAAGGCAAAAGGAGAAGTGGGCACTTTCCCTACTACTAACAACACCTCATTTGAATGTAATATTCCCAGGATTCAGTGCGAGTCACACCATCTGCTCTGGGTACAATACTGAAGGCTAATTTTCCCAGGACAACAGTGTTCTTTCCTTAATACAATTTGTTCTTGGTTCCCAGGCCTTCTCCTGTGTGAAACACAACAACCTTACTTTATCGACGGAAGTCACACAATTGTAAAGTTTTTTCTCCTTTTCTGACTAGTAAAACAAAGACATTATCTATGTAACAAGAGCGCTTCTTCACCTGCAACTCAAAGATGTGAGAAAGAACAAATTCCACAGCATAAATAAAATTCAAACTGTTAATTCTAAAGCGATAGTTTTCCAGGGACCTGCATTAGAGGTCTACAAGATTTAGCTAACATAGGAAAGCATCATGTAAGCTTTATGAATTCTCATAACGTTAAGGCACTTTCAACTAATGCATTTATCTACGTATGAAATGACAAAATTAATAAACACATATTGTACACGTATATTTGTCAGTTGAACAACGCAAGCTCTTCAAGTTAATGTTTTCTGTCAGTTACATTCATCGTCTACGTTGCTTCTTCAAGTTACCTCTCAATCGCCTAAAATACATCCCTTCACATGTTAATACATTTCACATTTCTAACACTTCACGTTAATACAACAAATTATTATACGCGGTGCGCTCTTCGTGTGTTTATAATGCACCCCTACAAATGAGATAAGATTTACGGGCTATTACTACTCTTCAAACGCAAAAGAACAACAAAAGCATTTATATTGTATGTAATGAACTATTCTTAGGCTGGATTAGAAGTGGTGAAGTTACCTCCTTGTTTTATTACATGTGGTATTACTATATTTCGCTGGTATTTCTCTGGCAGTTGCCCAATCCTCTCACATGTTCTTGAAAATGATTTGCCCAGAATCACAAGACTCAAAGTGGTGGTTCTTGAGTTCCAAATGGCCGTAAAGCCACATTTATGTCCTAGTGTTGCCTGGAAAATTACTTTTTGTCTTCTGCAGCAGCTGAAATGCTGAAAGAGTTTGATCTCTTAGTTTTACTTTACTACGCCCGGCAGACATGTCCTTTATTTTCTCAAGGTGGCTTACACTTAATTGTCGCCATGTGGCACTGTCTCTTTTTATGTGAATCTTATTCTGTGCCATATCCTGCTGCTATCTTCCAAATGACATTAAAGCATGTGCAAGCTAATGTACAAATGAATGCTTTAGGTTTTCAAGCTCACGTGTAAAATATTAAAATATATGGCCACCTCTACATTGCCTATTGGCGGTGTCTACCTCCCTCTTGCTAGGCATGTTCCAGTGACATGGATTGCTACAGCAGAATGAATGCTTTCAGTGTACATTAATGAATGTACTCTTACCTGCATCCAGGTCAAGCTTGTTTTGGATCAATATTTCTTCAGACAGAGTGCTATCAGCAATTGTAAGAAATACAATTTCATGAAAAGAAACAGTTGAAGAGAGAACATTCAGGTCCAGGGACTGGTGCTGTATATTTCTTTTTGAACTGCATCAAGTGAAATTATTAATGGAAGCAGGGGGATTGCTGGCAGCATTTTGCAGTTGCCGTATGTGCAAAGAAGGCCATTGTGTTTTTGGAAAGCTACAATGGCCGGAATACTTTAAGTCATTTGAAAAGCTTCCTGCTTCCCCCATGTCTTCTCCGCCTACT
Source organism: Lissotriton vulgaris (assembly GCF_964263255.1). Lineage (NCBI taxonomy): Eukaryota > Metazoa > Chordata > Amphibia > Caudata > Salamandridae > Lissotriton > Lissotriton vulgaris. Next base: position 775,842,386 of record NC_141694.1, read on the forward strand.
GGCACCATATAAGTCTCACTTTTAAGTAGTACTGCAGGTCCAAAGATATTTTTGGGGGTCGAGCCCAGGCATGGCTGTCTGAAAGACCTGCTGTGATCACTATACGGAGTACAATCCCTCCTGCTGCTTTCTATTCATTCACTCCTGCATCGCTCTAATTTGCTGGATCCTTATTGGTTGGTGCTCCCGATAGATCACTTCTATTTTTCACTCATGAGCACCGGCCAACTACCGCTTCCTTACACTAAATGTGTTTATGTGTTCCTTTGGGGTCTACTTGTTTTATTTTCTGCTTGTGTTCAACTATAGGTGCCTGTCTGTAGTACTCTGCACCGTTTATCTATATATTTATTCATCACAGCTCCCACTTCAGGAGCCGATGTGTGCACCGCTTTTATGTAAATGGATGCCACACTTCATGTTTCAGCACAGCGCCCGCTTTTATGTTTTTGTCCATTTTTTTATCTGCCAGTCTCCAGGCTAGAGTTCTAGGCTGGGTGACGAGTGTGTGATGCTGGGTGCTTTCCATGCTGCACAGGTAGCAGCACCATGTTGAGAGGGGGCTCGGCTAGGGATAGTGACAAGAGACAGCTACGGGGCCTCAGCAGAAGGAAGTGAAGGCGGCTCTCCTGGCTCACTCTTTGCACACACCCTTGGGTGGCAGCTGCTAGTTTGAGCTGCACGGCTGCTGCTTCAGGGACCAGAGGAGGCAGCAGCAGTGACTATGAGTGGCCAGACCTAATGCTATACTTGTGAAAGGACGGCCACTGTTTGCACTAAAAAAATTGTTTACGTGTACATTTATGAGCGCAGATGAAAGTGAGACAGAGTTACAGAGTTAAAAAGATAATTAAACTTTGACCAGAATGAAGGTGCCCATTGTACATAGAGCATGAAAGTGAATGATTTTAAAGAGATCAGAAGGCCTTATTGCTGAGATCTCTATAGTTGGCCTCTTATCCTTCCGACGTCGCTAACGCAAGTACCAATTTCATCTGGTTAATAACGTGCCTATAATCATGTTCAGCTACAAGAATATTGTAAGTACTGTTACTTCTGCAAGCTGAATATCTTATATTCCATTGGAAAGTATTTTAACAGGGTCTAGGGTGGGTTTGAGTTGCAACAGGAACCAGACACACAGGGTCCTTCACACCAGAAGACAACATGGTTGGAGAGTGAAGGCAGACTAACAATGTGCAAGTTAAAAACAGGCTACTTTTTCATTCCATGATTCCTACGTGTCACACAACAGTAGACATACACAGTACACTTAACTGGGGTGCAGTGGAGGTGGCTGGAGATCCCTTCACGGTGAGCATGAGGGCAGAGTAACATCACTCCCTTTCCTCATACTCCTATAAGCTGGGTAAGGTTGGCACCAAGTTATGACCCTGGTGTACTGTGGGGTGGCTTTAAGAGTAGTCATACGACATGCACACTGTCTCTAGGAAAATGCTGTGAATATGCTTTAAAATCAAATCAGAGCTGGGAGGGGCATCAGGAGGCGCCACAGCTCTACCTTCCCATCAGGTTTCTATACAGCCGTGGCAATCCGAGCTCCAAGACTGGCTAAATGGCCTGACAGGCCTACCAGCCCCACACCCCACCTGTCCATATATCTCCATGTACCTCATTCTCCTTTAAAGTATCATTATGCATTTTAAAGTTTTCCATTTACGTTTTTATCTGCATGCACCTTTTATAAATATATTTAAGTTCAATGCATTTTGACAGGGTGTTGGTGCATGCTTTCCTGTATTCATATTTCGCAGAGGTGGGTGAGCAACATGAATCGAGAATAACCTTTAGCTGCAAAACTAATGTTACAGGTAAGTAACTCCAACATAACAAAATATGGTCCTTGGGCAGAGAGGAGAGATGCTGAACTAAAGCACATTGATTACTTTTTCAGTTTTATTTAGTGCAAAATTGATCCAGATTTACATGAGCACTGGTTACATTATGCAAGCACACTTTGTTTTTTTAGTTATTTTTTTTTTTAAGACAGGGGTGGTTAAATTATGTGCCTGCAGCTCCTTCTCTGGTCCTGTCGGTAACTTCCCCATTTTAAGTCCTCTAAGCAGTATTGCGACTTTTTCTCTGTTCCCAGTTGTAATTCCCTATTCTTAGTCCTCCGGACAGTGCTGCAGCTGTGTCTCTGTTCATATATCCACTACACTCCAAACCAAAACACATAGTTAAAAGAAATTGTCATTTACAAGGTCAATAGCACTAACTCACAAAAATGCGAGGCCTATTGCATTGCAAATGCTTGTTTTCTTTATTGAGGAGCTGCAGAACTCCAATCACTGGGTCAATACATTGAATTACACCCCCTTTGTACGGAGAGCCCAGAAGCATGGGCTTTTCATGTGTAATTGCAAGTTGCTATTAGCCTAGAGCCTTATCAGTCCTTGGTCGTTAAGACTGCTCCAGAACAGACTTTGAAGTGCTTTCCTCTTATAACTGGTGTCATTTGTTAATGGCATTCAGTATTTCTGACTCCATTCCTGAGCGCATGCAGTTGGATTTAGATGATCTCATTACTTAAAATCTTGGACTGCTAATGTGTTGCATTGTCTTCTGCGGTGTTATCACTGTATAGACGCAAGCTGTCATATCTTCAGTTTAATACATTATTTTGACCAGGAACTGACCAGCGGCAATTATTAAAAAGACACTTTATTATCTCTTTAGTGCCTCATCTCTTTTTTCCCCCTCTTTAATTTCCACTCTAATAAATGGAACTTTTCCCTAAACAGTGTAATCCCAAAATGAGTGGGAACCCACCGTTATTAATGAGCTCTTGCAGAACACAAGGCTCATGCTTGTCATTCATAAGGGTGTAGTATGTAACTGGTGGTCGTGCAGTTTGGGGCACACTGTCACAGATATATTATTAAAGGATGGTGCAGTAGCGCACTGTCATTCACAAGTAGCACATTTCCACTTAAATGAGGATTACATTTTCACAATCATATAATTCTACTGATAATATTATAAAGCAATAATTTGCCCACTCTTTTTTCTTTTTAATTAAAGAACTACCTGAACCGCTCTTATGATAGGTGGGCTTGCTCGCTTCTCTCCAGTGACTAAACACTCATCCACGACTTTTATGCCCCAACACTTCCAAATGTCACCAGCCACCACTGGTCAGTTCAACCCTTGCCAAAACAGTGATACTGAAGAACATAGATCCTGATTCACATTGACCCTAGCAGTTGGTTTTCTTTCATGTAGATCCACCCTATAATCTGTTAGTTATATTTCATGACCAGTGACAATTGAATTCTCAACACATTTGACATTACACCAGAGGTGTGAAAGGATGTGAATAAACCAGATTAACATTAAATATTTGTTTCAGTCGCTCCTAGTGTGTTTCCTGCAGGAAACTGATGGCAAGTCAGTACTTGCATGTGATGGCTTTCCTAAGCTTTGGAAGAGATCAACTTTGGACCCGCTTTAAAAAGGGCAAACATTTGACATTGCTTCCAATTCCGCAAACGGGGTTTGGGGCTAATCACTTGTACCCTATAGGTTCACAAATTTCTATATGGAGGAAACAGCAATTGAAATGATATCAATATTTAGCTGATGGCCAATTATTCAGTTTTTATGATGATGAAATGTGAGTTTTCTTTCACCACAAGTTTCACTGCGGTGAAATTAACATTGATGGTGTTATATATAATATATTAATCCTTTAATACGTTTGCATAACAGATGCTTCCCATGGTGCTTTCCGCTGCACCTGGTATGTGACTCATTTATCACACCCTGATGTTGGCAGCATGTACTTAACTGTTGCTTGACGGTACGTTTTTTAAAAGAAAGAAGCAGAACATGATAGACAAGTAGACAGGTATGAAGGGCTAACCTTAACAAATGTCTAATACTAACCAAATCTAACATCCTAAATATCAATTTTGCATTCTAATAATTTCTGGGCCTATGGCAACATCGTTAACCAGTGTCAGATCCTTCCCCCAGCTACGCCCTTACGCCTGAGTGCGTATGCCCCCCCTGGTCCCGCCCCTTGACCCGGAAGCCCTCACACCGCTTCCGGGTCAACGGTGGGACCCACCAATCAGGAGGGGTGAGGGGGGCCAGGCCCAGCCATGCGTGCGTGGGGGCCGAGCACCCCCCCTTTCCTTTTTAAGTCCTCTAAGTAGTGTTGCGGTGAAATTAACATTGATGGTTATATATAACATATTAATCCTTTAATAAGTTTGCATAACAAATGCTTCCCATGGTGCTTTCCGCTGCACCTGGTATGTGACTCATTATCACACCCTGGTGTTGGCAGCATGTACTTAAGTGTTGTTTGACGGTACGTTTGTTAAAAGAAAGAAGCAGAACATGATAAACAAGTAGAAAAATAAAAAAGATCATTCTGAACACCATATACAAAATGTACTATTAGTCTCAGTATAATTACCTCTGACACAGGTAGGCAACAATTAGTATACCTCTCAATTTATACATGCATTTAAATATGCTCATTGGCAGACTACACAATTATTTAAGAGGTACCAAACTCAAAAACAGAATGTCAGTAAAAAGTGTTACGACATTCGGATAGTAACTTTCACAGACAGGTACATTACGTGATCTCATAGTCACATACTTGTCAGCTGTCTTATTACATCAAAGTCAGTGTGCCATTTGGCATCCAGGCCGCATCTCACAGGTGCTTTGGTCAAAAGAGCCCCATATCACAGTAAGCAGTGAAACATAATACGAACTGTCATTCATTATAGAGTATGGACGAAATAAAGAGCTCAAAATTCTAATCAGGCTACCATAAACATGACGGGGTGCACTAGGACATTGGATGTAGAAGACAGACATAGGACAAAAATAGAAAATATGGGGCAACACGATCATTATTGGAAATGTATGATTGACAGGATTTCGAGGAAGACACCTGTGGATTTGTGTGAATCTCCAAAAACTCAGAAATCCTCTAAGAGAGGAAATCTACCTCTGTCATCTTTCTCAAATTGGAGATAATGTCTGTGCGGTAATTTATTTTGCACCTGAATTTACCTATTCCACAATTATCAGTTATTTTGGGAAGCCAAAATTGCCCTTGGATTATGAGAATTTATATGGGAGGGGGGATAACATTGTAAATTGGTTTTGAATCACTGAAATCCACATTTAAGTTCCATTTTTTGTGCCCAATTTCTGGGAAATATGTTCTCCAGATATGACTGGCCAAAGTTGTCCCCAGAATCAGCTGTGATAATTTCACAGGCCGTTGCCTTGGAGGTTAAATGACCATGCTTGAAACGGTATCCCACGACCTACGTGCTCAGACCTGGTTTGACTGCATTTTTCAGCATTCCAACTGGCGTCTGAAAAACTGAGGGGCTTGTTTACAAGCCCTTTGAGCCACCAGTGCGTCACTTTTAATTTGGCAAAAGTGACGCAAGGGTTATAAATATGCCCCGAAATTCACAAAGAGCACTTTTTAAAGGTAGTTATAGACACTACACAGCCACTGAAGACTAAGCACAGCCACGTACGGAGAAGATTTTGAAATTAATCTTTGGGACCGAGTTAGAAAATGAATGCCCAAGAGCTGAGTGAAGAGAGGGGATTACCAGGTAAGCATCTTTACATTGGCGGCATAGAAGAGTATCAGCCATATTCATCAACAAGAATTGCGCTCGCAAATGGCCAGATTTTGAGAATCTGGCCGTTTGCGAGTGCGATTTTTGCATTTGGGATTCATCATCCCAAATGCAAAAATCCCTATTACCGAAATCGCATATTTGCGAGGAATTGGATTTAAGGAATCTCTAATAGAGATTCCTTAAATCCAATTCATCACCCTATTTGAAATTGCGAATTCACAATATTTGGTCGCAATTTACCACGAAATCTGACTTCGTGGTAAATTGCGAAAAACGAGTAAAAAGCACTTAAGTGCATTTTTTACTTTTGCATGTTACACACACACATGTCCTCTGGACATGTGTGTGCCCAACACCTGTTCAAATGTGCATTTGAGGGGTGCTACAGGGTGTCCTTTGGACACCCCTGGCACCCTTTAAATCGCCATCTTATTTGCGAATAGCAAATTGCTAATCGCAAATAAGGAATACTCCCCATTCATTCCTATGGGCCTTTTGGCCCATAGGAATGAATGGGGAGTTTTTCCTTATTTGCGATTAGCAATTTGCTAATCGCAAATAAGGAATCAGTAGGAATCGCAATAAATTTTGCTAATGCTACATGAATCCCGTTTTGCGAGTCCTTAATAGCGAATCGCTATAATTCGCTATTAAGGCCTCGCAAAACGGGAGATTGATGAATCTGGCTGTTAATTATTTGGTGGCAGTACTGGACCACGGATGTGTTTGGAGGTTGTTGCTCTAGTTTTCATCTTATCTGGGAATGGACGGGTAGCTTTCGCGCCCCAGCACTCAGCAGCAAGCAGGGTCGGCACAATCACTCCAGTTGCTTAGCAAGGAACCGAAATGCAATCAAACAAAACTCAAACTATATATGACAAAGAACAAGTCCTGACTTTAAGAAAGTGAAATGAACACAAGCAAAAACGATGCCCACATGAAACCTTAAAACAGTGACTGGTGTTAGTGGATGTATGTCGTTACAACGCATACTTTTACAACGCATACCTTTACAACACATTTTTTACACAGCAACATCCGTTACAACACATTCCATTACAACGCATGCCATTACAACGAATTCTTTGAAACTACCTTTACAACGCGTTCCACTACAACGCATACTACATTTACAACGCATACCATTACAACGCATACCATTACATTGCATGTATGGTAAGTATTGGATAGTGTTGGGGTAACAATTACTATTCTAACTCCAGGGGGGTGCAACAGTAGGGTAAGTGTTGGATAGTGTAGGGGTAAAAATTACTATTTTAACTCCAGGGGGTGCAACAGTTGGGTAAGTATTGGATAGTGTAGGGGTAAAAATTTCTATTCCAACTCCAGGGGTTGCAACAGTAGTGTAAGTGTTGGATAGTGTAGGTAAGCGTTGTAATGGTATGCCTTGTAATGACTGCGTTGTAATGAAATGCGTTGTAGTGACATGCATTGTAATGGTTGCGTTGTGATGGCATGCGTTGTAAAGGATGTTGCGTTGTAAAAGTTTAGTTGTAAAGGTAGTGCATTGTAAAAGTTGCGTTGTAAGTGTTGTTCCCCGGTGTTAGTAGATGACAGTGAAGAATTGGGTAACTACAAGTAAGTTGGTCAATTTATCTCTTGGCAGGACACTTCATACATGTTTTTGATGAACTAGGTGAGAAGTATATCATACGAGCTTTCCTGTAGCTAAAAAGCTGAAAAACATTTCTAAAAAAATGACAATTTGTATTTGTGATTTTTACAGCAAGTGTAAGGTACTAAAAGTCAGCACTGCAACCATTCCAGAAATCATAATGTAGTTGATTGATGTATTTATTTATTTTTGTACTTTTATATAGCACGATCCAGACCACTTTGGCAGCAGAGCCCCATACAGAGGAAAATGGTGTGGTATCAATATAAATATACTAAATCTTAGTTTGCCTAAAGAGCAAAAAGTTACAGAATGAAACAGTGTGAAGTGAGAAAAAGTCTAATGAAGGAAATATGATGTTTACATAAATGACAATGCTTGGGTAGAATATATATGTACACATCGTCAACTAGTACTAGTTAACAAATGGTCAATGGAGGTAGTGACGTTGAAACATTAGACTTTTGATAACTCTTTAAACCACGTATTTTGTTTATTAGTCTGTTGATTAGTGGCTCGGAGTCACATTGCTATTTAGCTGTAATCATTCTGAGAACTTGCTATCCATTTACAGCTGTGCTTTTATTAAATATTTGAAAGATTTTTATATAATGGTCAAAATCCCCTTCATAGATGATTTGCATCTCCCTGGACCAGCTCAGGAAATTGTCTGTGCTTTTATAGTTAGAAAGGAAAGTGTAAGGCCTACTCTCCCGAGCAGTCAGTACTGTCCCGCTCAGCTCTTAGAGTGCTGTTGGAGAATATGATGCATGATATATTTTGTTCTTAAATTCGGACTCGTAGAAAAGAGACTTGCTCGGAAGCAATCCTCTCATTTAACTTCTAATGTTGTAGTAACTACGTATTGTGTAAATTAATGTGCACAACATTGAACATAAAAGATAGAGAAGCTTGCCTACATGTATTACTAATAAGTACCTCGGGCAAAATTCTAAAATGGCTGCTAACGGGAAGTCTGCACTGCGCATGCGTCTGTTGCATCTACGCAGTATGACGAGCTTTCGCTTGGAGGGAATGTCTTGCGCATGAGCAAACGCTATTAAAATGGCTGCTTGAAAACTCACATGTGCTTTGCGGAAACTAACATGCGCTATTTTACTAATGCTAATGCAGGGAAAGCATTAATAAATGAATGGGATTAGAGTAGAGATAGGGGTTATACAGTGAAATCATTTTATTTTGAAATTAATATTTGTCTTTCTGACTTTCTTATTAGTATGCATTTGGGCCTTTTGTACGAATCCAAAGTCTGTTAATCACCTGACATACACACATGCGTGGTGTGACTGAGCTGGAAGAATGTGATGTGACTCTTGAATGCAGTCCAAGGACAAAAAAGATACATACCCTGGGAACCAGTACTGAAGATCTCTGGAAGAATAGAAATACATGAGAAATTGCAAATTTGTTTCCAATATGATGTGAATACAGCTGGGAATACAGTTTTATGAATACAAATTAAGGTGTGGAATCTTTTAACAATGGACTGAAAGACTAAATTAAAAATAAGCATGTTGTGATGATCATTCCCCCTTGCCTGTCTAATCAGAGTTAGTAGTTTCACACCATTGAAACATTAATGGGAGGTACATGCATATTGTAGGGTATAATTGAGGTAGTCTTAGCTGGTTAGTTAGAGCATGAGACCGGGATGCTGCTCAAGTGAGACAGATAATTGCTGAATGCTGCAGAGCTCGGGATGCTGTCGGGGTGACAAGAGATGCTGATGAAGAATCGAATGCAGAGCCACTTTATCTTAAAGTAATTTACTCAGAAGAAGATCGCAGAAGAATCTCGAGGAGGAATAGAGTTTCAGCGATGGGTGCTACGCAGGCGTCGGTGGTAGAGAAGTCCTCTATCCTGTCCTGATTCCTGTCCTGAAGCCTTTGTCGCCTGGCCCTTACCGAAGTTGAATACTACATTTAGTGGTTAACCTGTCTTTTTATAGCATTCGAAGACTATTTTATGCCAATTTTAGTATTCACTAGTGTTCTTTTTGGGAAGGCTAGTGCATGAAGACTACTGATATGTGAGTGGTACTTCATGAATACTAACAGAATACTAAGCACATACTTATTTGTAATTTCATAGTCTTCATTTACTATGCAGAAAATGTAGTGAATACAAACAATTTGAATACTACTGGACTTTAAACAGACTACTATTAACATTCTATTCAAGTTGCATGCTGGATGGTAGATTGGTGCCTTATTTATTACACTATTTTTATGCCTTATTTATTATACTATTGTGGTGTTTGTGTAGTGTAGGGTAGTGTTTTAGGGTTTGAGGTAGTGCTTGGGGGGTTGTGCAGGGTAGTGTTTAAGTGTGGGGACAGGACAGGGGGTCGGGGAGGGTCGTGCTGGGGGTAGTGTTTTAGGGTTTAGGGTAGTGTTGTGGTGTTTGTGTAGTGTAGGGTAGTCTTTTAGGGTTTAGGGTAGTGCTGGTGGGTTGTGCAGGGTAGTGTTTGAGTGTGGGGACCAGACTGGGGGTCAGAGGTCATGCGGGGGGTAGTGTTTTAGGGTAGTGTTGTGTAGTGCAGGGTAGTGTTTTAGGGTTCAGGGTAGTGCTGGGGGGTTGTGCAGGGTAGTGTTTAAGAGTGGGGACTGGACTGGGGATCGGGGAGGGTCATGCTGGGGTAGTAGTTTAGGGTAGTGTTGTGGTGTTTGTGTAGGGTAGGGTAGTGTTTTAGGGTTTAGGGTAGTGCTGGGCGGATGTGCAGGGTAGTGTTTGAGTGTAGGGACCGGACTGGGGGTCAGGGGGTCGTGCTGGGGGTAGTGTTTTAGGGTTTAGGGTAGTGTTGTGGTGTTTGTGTAGTGTAGGGTAGTGTTTTAGGGTTTAGGGTAGTCTGGGTGACTCGTGCAGGGCAGTGTTTGAGTGTGGGGATCAGACTGGGGGTCAGGGGAGGGTCATGCTGGGGGTAGTATTTTAGGGTTTAGGGTAGTGCTGGGGTGTCGTGCAGGGTAGTGTTTGAGTGTAGGAACCGGACTGGGGGTGGGGGATTGTGCTGGGGTGGTGTTTTACGGTTTAGGGTAGTGTTGTGTAGTGCAGGGTAGTGTTTTAGGGTTCAGGGTTGTGCTGGGGGTCATGGAGGGTAGTGTTTAAGTGTGAGGACTGGATGGGGGTCTGCGGGTCATGTTGGGGTAGGGTTTTAGGGTTTAGAGTAGTGTTGTGGTGTTTGTGTAGTGTAGGATAGTCTTTTAGGGTTTAGGGTAGTGCTGGGGGGTCGTGCAGGGTAGTGTTTGAGTGTAGGGACCGGACTGGGGGTCGGGGTCATGCTGGGGGTAGTGTTTTAGGGTAGTGTTGTGTAGTGCAGGGTAGTTTTTTAGGGTTCAGGGTAGTGCTGGGGGGTCATGCAGGGTAGTGTTTAAGTGTGGGTACCGGACTGGGGGTCAGGGGAGGGTCATGCTGGGAAAGTGATTTAGGGTAGTGTTGTGGTGTTTGTGTACTGTAAGGTAGTGTTTTAGGGTTTAATGTAGTGCTGGGGGGGTCGAGCAGGGTAGTGTTTGAGTGTAGGGACCGGATTGGGGATCGGGGAGTTGTGCTGGGGGTAGTGTTTTAGGGTTTAGGATAGTGTTGTGGTGGTAGTGTAGTGTAGGGTAGTGATTAAGGGTTTAGGGTAGTGCTGGTGGGTCATGCAGGGTAGTGTTTGAGTGTAGGGACCAGACTGGGGGTCTGGGGGTCGTGCTGGGGGTCGATTTTAGGGTTAAGGGTAGTGTTGTGTAGTGCAGGGTAGTGTTTTAGGGTACAGGGTAGTGCTGGGTGGTCGTGCAGGGTAGTGTTTAAGTGTGGGGACCGGACTGGAGGTCGGGGGTTGTGCTGAGGGTAGTTTTTTAGGGTTTAGGGTAGTGTTGTGTAGTGCAGGGTAGTGTTTTACGGTTCAGGGTAGTGCTGGGGGGTCATGCAAGGTAGTGTTTAAGTGTGGGGACTGGACACAGGGTCAGGGGAGGGTCGTGCTGGGGTAGTGGTGTAGGGTAGTGTTGTGGTGTTTGTGTAGTGAAGGGTAGTGTTTTAGGGTTTAGGGTAGTGCTGGGGGGGTTGTGCAGGTTAGAGTCTGAGTGTAGGGACCGGACTGGGGGTCAGGGGGTCATGCTGGGGGTAGTGTTTTAGGGTTTAGGGTAGTGTTGTGGTGTTTGTGTAGCGTAGGGTAGTGTTTTAGGTTTCAGGGTAGTGCTGGGGGGTCGTGCAGGTTAGTGTTTGACTGTAGGGACCGGACTGGGGGTCGTGCTGGGGGTAGTGTTTTAGGGTTGAGGGTAGTGTTGTGGTGTTTGTGCAGTGTAGTGTAGTGTTTTAGGGTTTAGGGTAGTACTGGGGGGTCATGCAGGGTAGTGTTTGAGTGTGGGGACCGGACTGGGGGTCAGGGGAGGGTTGGGCTAGGGGTAGTGTTTTAGGGTTTAGGGTAGTGCTGGGGGTCGTACAGGGTAGTGTTTGAGTGTAGGGACAGGACTGGGGGTCGGGGGTCGTGCTGGGGGCAATGTTTTAGGGTTTAGGGTAGTGTTGTGTAGTGCAGGGTAGTGTTTTAGGGTTGAGGATAGTGCTGGGGGTCATGCAGAGTAGTGTTCAATTGTGGGGACTGAACTGGGGTCGGGGAGGGTCCTGCTGGCAACCCTACTGTATATTAATGTTGATGAAATGGCTCACACTATGACAGTAAATCTAAAATACAAAGGATGGTGTGATGCACTGTCATGAATGATCAGAATAATTGGATCATATTCAGACCAGCTGCAGTACCAGCCTGCCCTCTTTAACTTAGAACAGCACTCTGTGGCAGTGCCTTTCCATTTCTGGTGCTTTCTGCAATTTTAAGTTCTTCTTCAAGTTTCTTGTTGCTCAAATGGATGCATTGTCTGCTCTTCATATGTTACTCTTGTCTTCATTGCTTGCTTTTGCTTGCGAGAAAGTGTCACTCATAGTTGTTGAAATCTCACTCATTACACTGAAATTATGAAAACGTCAGTCTCAGCAATCTGAAACCTTGGCAGCATGCCCGTGATGAAAGACACAGTGGGTGCTCACCCTGCTTATTTCTGTCTTAATTGCAGGTGCCCACCCTGCATTATGGTGCCACGTGGAGCGGGTGCCCACCCCGCAGTAAACTTCTTATGAAGTGGGATCCTCATTGCACGGGAAAACTGATCACCGCCGCAGCCCGAGTGAAAAATGGCAGCCGACCCAGAAGCCTGGCAAAAGTTTCCCAGCCTGTGGGTGGGTCCGGCGGCAGGACCAGAAGAAGTGCTGGTGATGGTGCGGGGCTCCCGTGAGCAGATGGGAACCCCAATGCGCCTAAGGAAGTGAAGACGGAAGGGAGGACGGGAGCTTACCCCACCTCCAAGAGCTCCAAGCTCGAAGTCCCGGGTCCCAGGAGGGGGCCCGGGTGAAGAGGCAGCACAGCCGAAGGAGAAAGCTGTCGCAGACGCCAATGGCAGCCTGAAGGGGAGAGGCAGCCGGAGCAGGCCGCGACCCAATGACATCCCAGGCTAGGGCTCCCATGTTAAAGAGGGAGCCCTGCGGCACCCGCAGTGTGACCAGGCGAAGAGAGAGTCAGGGGAGTTTCCACAGCAGCAGCAAATGGAAGAGACGTTACTGCTCCCTCAGCACTAACGGAGACCTGCAGAGGACCAGGGTGCAGAACAGCTCAACACATGTATTCTTTCTGGTAGGCAAGGGAAGTTTAAAGTGAAGCGTAGGGCAAATTAAAAAGCAGAAAAGTAAAAATGCAAAATGTAGATCCCTCTCAGAGGTAACACAGTAGAATTCAACATGTGGTAACAGAGGCAGCTGCATCTGACTGGGTTCCCAAAACATGAGGCTCACTTCTAAGTAGCATTCAGTCTTAGGAAACCCTGTTTATTCCCTATCTAAGATTCATAAGGCCTGACCATCCCCTCCTGGCAGACCCAAAGCCTATGGTATAGGTTTGTGATAATTTTGTCTTGAGGTTGCTAGTCCAAATCATGCCATATTACCTCAAATGCACCGAAGATGTACTGATCCTTATGGAAAATTAGCCTTTTGACCCTACAAGCGAAATCTTCCTAAGAATAGTTCTTGAGGCCTTTTAAGTTTGTATCCCACAGGAGGCTACCCTGTAAACCACTGAAGTGCTTTTGGGAGAAAGTGACTGGAACTCTATACTACCTATTGCGTTTGGTATGAAATGTGTCAAACTTGCTCACAATAAAAATTGCATGGTGTTCCATAAACTGAAGCTCATTCTGATGGGCAATACCTATGCTCTTATCTGGGGAACCTATAAATTCACAAGTCTAAGACTCAACACATCTATACTTCTAACAACCATTATGTATTTGGCATCAGACTTAGCAAGTAAGTGATATTTTATTAAAATGGACCGTTATTGAGAATGAAGCAACATATTTTATTGAGTGTATCAACACATTTGACCCTCATCTAAAATTCAAGAGTACCATAGTTTAGACAACCTGTCCTTCCACGAATTGTTAATTGTTGTATCAGAATGAAAATTAGCCACAGTACAATGCCCGTCAATCAGTCAGTTAAAATGAAACTATGTGTAAAGTTGAACAGTGGTTTGTCATACCACAGAGGTCTAGTGTTAATGTATCCCCCAGTTTTTATTAAAGGTTTCATTTAGACGATTAGAGGTGGTGAAAAAGATGGTCATTGCTCTCCATATCAAGTTCCTGAGGTAGAGCTTTTCCAAAAGTCTATCAATCAGCGCTTTGACCTCGACCTCAAATCTGAACAATTTCTCCTGAGTCTTAAATAGTGGCTAGACCAAAAAGGGAATTTTTCTTCATAGCTCCTGGATTTTGGCTATCAATGGAGAAAAGGTCATTTTGAATCACCAAGTCTGACTTAAAGATGATTTTCAAGCCTGTCTTGTATATGTGTAACCCGCCTTCTTCTTATTATGCTGCACCCTACCTACTAGCTTCCTGCTACTTCTATGATGGCTTAATCTACTGGACTTTAGCCACCAGGGCATTTTAAGACTGTGGGTACATTTCAAAATGGCCATTATTTAATGAGAAGAGGTGTGGCGCCGCGGCCAGGGCGACTGATTTTGGACGCTGGGGATCACGGTTCGATCCCTGGCTCCAGCCGCAGGGGTCTGCCCAGCCCCATGTGACTCTGGGCAATAGCTCGCTTAATCTTCCCAACGGCCCCCAGTGCCAAGATACCCCTTCGGGGGTGATTCGTGCGCTATACAAGTACTGGATTTACATTTTATTTTACATTTTTAATTAGGTATGGGCATAGTTTGTATTAATTTAAGTCACGTTATTAAGCAAAACATTACGGCAAAATTGCATGAGATTGTCCGAAATTGCACGAGGAGTGTTGCAGTTCTACTTTAAGGGCTCCAGGGCTATGCCCCCCTTGTTTTCTAGGCACTTTTCATTTTTAATATACCAAGAATTAAAAATTACCTATTATTCACTCTTGGTTCAATAAAAAAATGCAGTTCAGCAGCTGTCTGAGGCAGCTTCTTGTAAAGTTGTCTGTTGGCTGGTGCAGGCGCACAACAGCACCTGCGCCAGCCATCTGCTAGATTATCCAGGGCTGGTTAAACTTGAGCCCTGGCCTCAGGCCCCTGGCACGCCTCGGTGCCTCTCCATATGTGACGTTTAAAGCGTCACACATAAAGTTAGACACAGGCTTTAGAGGCTTAAGCCCTGCAGTCCTGCCAAGTATCACGCATCAAGTGTGACGCCTACGCATTTCAGTGCAGTGTTCCGCATCACCGCACTGAAATGAAATGTCACGCACTTTTAATGCTACTCAGAAACTCGTGTTGACTTGTGTGCAGGCTCTGCTCCCGGGCGCTGCACTGCACAGACTCGCTTGCCAGCCGAGCTGGCTCAGAGATTTAAACAGTTAAATCTGTCTCTCTGGCTCTGAGTCAGTGAGGTGTACATTGTTACAATCTGCGACTGCCTTGGCTTTAATTTCCAGTCCTGGCGCCGTGCGCCCGCGGCGCAGCTGTCAATCACTGAAGACACACACTCAGACTCACTCACTTTCACAGCCTGCGCATAAAATTTTATATTATTACTGCACGACCGCCGATGTGGGATCGTGTTTCAAAGTTAGTAAATTATGCTTTGTGATGATTCTCTTGTCTCTGCTGCAATTGTTATCAAAAGCGCGCTGCAGTTCTGCTAGTCGGACTACCTGCGTTTTACTGTAGTTCAGTGTGGGTAACTGCCTGATGCAATAATACTAGAGCAAGTCTAGGAAAAACTAGGCTGTGAACGATGATCAGTTGACATGATGGGGCGGCGCTGCAAGAGTGATCCTGCAACAAACCCAACCTCGCTGGCTTGTTGCGATTCACTGTGCTGCTGGTACATCACACTGGCAAATTATGAGGAACCACGCCATGGGGCTCGGCTCAGCACGCACTTGCCCTTATTTTCCTTTATATACATTTGCCTCTGCTGTGGGCCCAGGGCCGGAGGACCGGCCTCAATCTCTGGACTTTTGGAGTGGGCAGTGAATGTAAGTAGAAATATTTGAGGCATACGGTGCGTGCACTCTTTATGGTCTACACCTCAGACATGTTCTGCTGGGCCGCCCGCCCTGGGGCCCAGGAGGAGCTAAGTTATTGGCCTCGCCTCCTTCTGTGTTTTATTTCCGAGCAGGCGCCTTCTCAAGGCCACTGGGAGAGGGAGACTGCACTGCTGCATCATGCAGCCAGAACACAGCAGAGAGAGGGCAGGTTGTCAATGGTGGAAAGTCACGCTATCAACTTGGGGGCAAAAGAAAGAATGATGGGGCATATTATCAAGGACGGGCGATACATTATCGCCGCTTTTATCGGCAGGAAACTGCTGATAGAGCGGCTTTAATGAGCTTGATAATATGCTCTATGGAATTCCAATCGAAGCCCATGTTAGATGTCTTCACATCTAACATGGACTTCGATTGAAATTCCATAGAGCATATTATCAAGCCCATAATCGCCGCTTTATCGGCAGTTTCCTGGTGATAAAAGCGGCAATAATGTATCGCCTGTTCTTGATAATATGGCCCGAAGTTTGTAAATCATAACAGCTGAATTGGTGAGGTGGAGCTGCGCTAGCAAAGGTCGCTGTGTTAACTGTTGTGTGCTTTTCGGCTGGTATGAAGTAGGTGTTCGCTTTCTTGTAAGATAGCATGTTACACAATTTCATATTTTCTCCCAACGTACGATGTTGCTGTTTGTGGGCATGTGTTTAGAAAAGCTTCATGCTTCTAAGTCATTCTGTTCATCGAGTTAAACACAGTTTTGTACAAATTACGATGAGATAAGTGGTAGAACTTTAAAATATGTATGTTTGAATGAATATATAATATATTGCATACTTTGGTTGTACACACTCCTCACGGATAAACAGACACAATACCATGCTGTTGAAATTGAAAGGCACTATGGGCCATGACGACAATGCACAGTATATCTGTCAGCCTGCGCCCCAGCCTGGTCCCCCAGTAATTATTGCTATGGCCTGGCAACACTAGAACTCCTCATGAATACGTGCCATAAGTCCGGGAGAGGCTGAACAGATGGTGTTCAGGGTAGATTTGCCTCCCACATTAGCCGAGCAGTGCCAGTTAAGAATTGAGAGCTCTTGGGGGCTCCTCATCATGGTCATGATTTGGGACAGACTGACTTTGCTACTGTTCAGCAGCGGAGTGTATGCAGTGGGCTGAGCCAGTGAGTGTGACACAGACAGACTTACAGGGACACTTCTCAAAGACATCGGCAGCTGCATTCATTTTTATTTTGCCCCTTCTTGGTGCAGCAGTGTAGTGTTGTGACCAGGGGTGGGCGGAAGTTGCGTAATGGACTTTCACGTTGAAAATTGCAAAAAACACAGTTGATGGACAGAATGTAGAACAATGTCATACATTCACCCCAGTACAAGGATCTGGGCCTAAATCCATCGTTTTTTTGCACTCCACACCACCCTGGGTTAGACACTGGCTATATGCAAATCAGCTCTGACATTGTGCCCCATGGGAACAGTCCAGTCCGAACTACCAAGCCATGTCTTTCCCAGACCGGAATCAAGCATCCAAGGACCGGTTTCTGGCTATCAGCCTTCATCAGCCTGGATAGCTTGACTCCAGTGGTGTGGAGAGCCTGGGACTCACGTCTGAGTATACCCAGCACACTCGGGGTGAAAATTGCAAAAAACACAGTTGATGGACAGAATGTAGAACAATGTCATACATTCACCCCAGTACAAGGATCTGGGCCTAAATCCATCGTTTTTTTGCACTCCACACCACCCTGGGTTAGACACTGGCTATATGCAAATCAGCTCTGACCCTGTGCCCCATGGGAACAGTCCAGTCCGAACTACCAAGCCATGTCTTTCCCAGACCGGAATCAAGCATCCAAGGACCGGTTTCTGGCTATCAGCCTTCATCAGCCTGGATAGCTTGACTCCAGTGGTGTGGAGAGCCTGGGACTCACGTCTGAGTATACCCAGCACACTCGGGGTGAAAATTGCAAAAAACACAGTTGATGGACAGAATGTAGAACAATGTCATACATTCACCCCAGTACAAGGATCTGGGCCTAAATTCATCGTTTTTTTGCACTCCACACCACCCTGGGTTAGACACTGGCTATATGCAAATCAGCTCTGACCCTGTGCCCCATGGGAACAGTCCAGTCCGAACTACCAAGCCATGTCTTTCCCAGACCGGAATCAGGCATCCAAGGACCGGTTTCTGGCTATCAGCCTTCATCAGCCTGGATAGCTTGACTCCAGTGGTGTGGAGAGCCTGGGACTCACGTCTGAGTATACCCAGCACACTCGGGGTGAAAATTGCAAAAAACACAGTTGATGGACAGAATGTAGAACAATGTCATACATTCACCCCAGTACAAGGATCTGGGCCTAAATCCATCGTTTTTTTGCACTCCACACCACCCTGGGTTAGACACTGGCTATATGCAAATCAGCTCTGACCCTGTGCCCCATGGGAACAGTCCAGTCTGAACTACCAAGCCATGTCTTTCCCAGACCGGAATCAAGCATCCAAGGACCGGTTTCTGGCTATCAGCCTTCATCAGCCTGGATAGCTTGACTCCAGTGGACTGTTCCCATGGGGCACAGGGTCAGAGCTGATTTGCATATCGCCATTGTCTAACCCAGGGTGGTGTGGAGTGCAAAAAAACAATGGATTTGGGCCCAGATCTTTGGACTGGGGTGAATGTGTGGCATTGATCCACATTCGGTCCATAACCTGTTTTGTTTGGACTTTCACGTTGAGGCACGGAAATTGAACCAATTTCCGTGCCTCTCTGCAAATTTCCGTTACGTGGCACCTGCCCCGGCCGCCCGCCTCCCGCCCGCAATATTAAAAAAGATTAAAGCCTTAAAAAAGATTAAAGACACTTACCTTATAGCAGGGACATCTCTTCCGGGTCTATTGCACCTTCTTCTTGAAACTGCACGGGAGCCTGCGCATGTGATGGAGCAAGGATTCGCACGTGAAGCGCCTTGCCCAGTGCAAGAACCTCGCCAAATGTATAATACTACTAAAATCATTGTTGTCGTTTATGGTACGTTTTTCCAAACACGCGGGTGTCCCCGGATGCTTGCTTGTATGTCTTTTTCATATTAACGAAGCTTGCATTAAGGAAAATGGCTGCTTCGCTGAAATTCAGTCTGCGCATGCGTCGGTCATACCCATGTGATGTGACGCACTCGCATTCTGGAGGGAGTTTTGTGCTCATGCGCACTGTTGCAAACATGGCCGCTTGTCTCTCACCACGCTCTCTGCTTGCTACCGCTGCTTTTGCTTATCTATCTTTTCGCACTAAACCATAATGCTATAGTCATTAATAAAGTAAGGGTTGGTTAATGTTCTTTCATGGTATACAGTGTAATCATTTTGGATGTAATATTAATTTGTTCTCGCTTACTTTTCATGTACCGCGTCTTTGTGGGCTGGGGCAAACGTGAGCGACGCCATCTTGAGGCTCCTCTGAACCCTGTCAGCTGACCAGGGAAAGTCCTAACTGCGCAGAAGCTGAAACCAGCCAGCTGGCTCCTGAAGCCAAATGCGCCTGAGAACCCAGCGCAAGATGTGGACAATCACCTTGAAAATAACAGACTTGTTGCGATGCCTTATGCGCTCATATTTTCTATTGTATTCTATGGATGGGAACGTGAACCTGAGGGGCGGATAAGAAAATTTAAATTTCTCGATGGGAAAGTTGAATTCTAGGAGGTGGTAATGACCGCACCACCTTTTCTGACCAATCACAATGTGGGAAACTGTCACTTGCAACATTGGTGGGTGGTCTAAGGGTCCCCAAAACAGTATAATTGCCCTAGTTTAGCTTAGGAAAATTGTCCGACTTGTCCGAGTAGCAGACCTGTCACTGACCCTACGATCTCAATAGGTGCTCAATCTGAAAGTGCTGCGGAGCACTTTGTCCATACTTTCCACAAATTCCTAAGGGGTGGAAAATCCCAAGTGCTGGCGAAGCACTTTGCTGGGAAATTCGAGAATCCAATCGGGGTTTCTGGCGGATTACTTGCAGAAGGGGGTAACGCAGGCGTTGCTGTCCGAAGCTGTGGGTGTTGGTCGTACCCTGGGAGGCCCAGTCCTTTGACCCAAACCTGAGGGGTATCCTGTCCTGATCTGTCCGTGAGTTGTACCTGTTCGCACCTGGTGTTCCTTTTCCGAGGGTCCCTGTCCCCGTCTTCCCAACTGACCCGTGGCCAGGGTTGGTCTTCAATCTGAATTAGGTAAATATTGATTGGGGTTTGCGTATCTCTATATCTCTCTCTCTCTTAAAATTCTTTCGGTAAAGCATTACTTGCCAATGATATTGCTCTATTCTCTTTTATGCGAACTATATGTGATTTGTTTAATAGGTTGGTTCCACTTCTCTCCCCACCCTTAGCAAATTGTCAATCCGTTATATAAATAGTATGTTCCCGTTTTTCCCTTACCTTTAGTTGGTTGCAGTGAATTTAGAAAGAATAGTTTAAGGATTAAGTACATGTTTAGGTCCCAACCTTAAACTCGTGCCCTAGTATAAAGTTGCAGTAATTAGTTCTGTTCTAAAATTCCTACCCTTAGTCTTCCCATATATTCAATGGTTATAATTCTAATACAAAGTTACATATTGGTGTTGATATTGATGTTTGACATATTATTCTGCATATCGCTTATTGTCTTGGCATCTTCTCTTTGAATCTTCATATAAAGTGTTAAACTTCATCAGGTGTCTGTGGTCATTTTACAGAAAGTGAATAAGTATGTACTGCCGTAAAGAAATGTTTTAGGTTCCTGTCTACTATTTTCCCTTTTAGCTCCAGGTCCGTCGAAAGTTTGTGCCTGTGGTAAGTCAGGTGCATGGTAAGCAGAGGTAATCCTGAACCATTTATTACTCATAGAAGCGTGACAGGAATTCACCCGGTTCGCAGGAATCACTAATTGAAATTGAATGCACGCCGGGGCCCAGTGCGTGTAAGAAATTGGTGACCCGGGTGAACTGCGCGCTCTATCAGTAATTTTCTGGCAGCCAGAGGATGGTTTGGACTTGTTAGATTAGGTAGGCAGGGAAATTAAGAAACAAACCGTGAATATAAAATGTGCTGCTGATTTTCTACTATATTGTTTGAAATATTTTGAAATGTTTTAAGGATATGTGTAAAAGTATATGATTTTTTTTGCATTGCTGCTGTAGATATTGCATGTTGAACTAACCCAAAAATTGTTTGTGAATGTTCAGTGTAGTCTGAATCCCCGGGGAAGTATTTTAGCTAACGGTGAGCAGAATCCGGTTAGCTGTTGAAGTCACTAGGGTCTGAATCATTAGTGTAGGGTTAAAAGAATAACTGGAAGCACTAATTAGGATCTTTGTTATCTGAATAATTGATAGCTACGAGTCCGGTATAAAACTTTCATTGCGATATCACCTAGTAAGGGTCGCATACGGAAAGGAGTAGTAGGGTCTCCGAGGCTTGACTGGTAAGTAAAATAGTTCACTGGTGAAATCCCGGCTCAGTACATATCCCTGACGAAAGTGGATGAGTCGGAAGAATAACGGGTTCTATATTACTCGAGTGTGAGGTTAGGCAAAGAAGTCTACCCAGAGTGAATGAGAAGTAGACAGAAGTGGTTTACTTGCAGTGAAAGAAAGTTTTTCTATCTCTTTAGAACGCTCAGACATAGTGGCAGACGTTGTGTGTTAGTAACTAAGTTTTATATTTGCACTTTAGGAAAAGTTAAAAGTTTCCGTTACCTTGTGAAGGAGGGAGTCAGTCGGAGAGCTGCTCTGACGTCACTCCGTGCCGCGCTGGTATTGGTCAAGACAGCGGGTGTGTAGCGGAGCTGAATTTGTGAAGGAGGGGTGAGTGCCGGAGCTTGAGACTTGCTCTCGCGAAAGGCCGCGCACCCATTGGTTAAGATTTTTTGTATTCTCTGGCTTGATTGGGTAGTGTGAAATAAAAAAATCGCGCTGGCATTGGAAGTAAAAAGGTAAACAAAATTGATCAAGCCGAGTTCAAAGAGGGTCCCGAAGATTATATGTGGTATCCAGATTTTATACCTCATCCCAAATACCTAGGATTTTATAAGGATCAGCTTAGACGAGGTAGACCACACATGATGTATGGAATGAAGAGGAAAATGTCATTTACTGACAAGGTAAAGAATTTCTTCAAACCCGACAAGCCCATTAGGACGAGGGAAGGTGTGCTCATTCCCCCACCGAATACTCCTGCTTCTTTCATGATGTTTGATAAAGGGTATCACACTTGTGTCTGGTTAGAAAATTGGGCAAAATATACTGCAGATGACGGAGTTCTAGCATTCCCTGTTGAAGGTACCTTTAATGGTCGGATCCTGTTTAACTTAAGGACCCGTATGAATGAATTACACCCTAGACCTAGGTTGACCCAGTACGAAGCTCTGGAGGAATGGGAGATTGAGGCTGCAGAGCGAGATAAACCCCGGATGGATAAGGGAGTGAGTAAATGGTATCCTAAGCTTCCAACGCCAACCAAAGAGCAGAAAATGAAACAGTGGAGGCAATCTATGTTAACTGAAGGGTTGTTTCCTATGATGGGAGTATTAGAAGAAAAGAAAGGAAAATGCAAAGAAAAGACCCATCACCTAGCTCCTATGGGGGACTTAGATGATGAACACTTGGAAGATTTGCTAATGAAAAATCCACCTCCCTATGATGCAGACTCAGAACCTGTGCCCTCTCGAAATCCCTTTACAAATTATCCCAGATGTAGGAGGGACAGTAATACAGATGGAACAGGGACAGACAGTAAAACCAGTGAAAGGGACGGGTTTTGCAGACCTAAATCCACAGTCCCGAATTATCAGCCATTCGGAGAAGATCCACCTCGATTGGTCACTCCGACAGCTCCGAATATTTATCCGTCCTTAGTACCTCAAGTATTGCATGACAAATCTGCCGGAAGGGTATTAGGAGAAAAAGAGAGAGAGGCCCTGTCTAAACAGCGAGATGAGTTAGTTCGAACCATTGCCCAGATGCATCCCCATCCTGATTCCTTGACTATTCCAGTAACTATTGGTCCAGCTATTCCACTGTATAGAAATGACATGACTAGTCCCCATCCTCCTGTAGTCCCCTCAATGCTGCCTACTTCTAGCATCCCGACCCTGAGGAAGGAGGTATTCATAGATGAGAATCAAGAGAGTGAGTGTGAATCTGTGGTTCTGATGGATCTGCCCATTAGAGAACCGAGGGCTAGTATAATAGGGACAAAAAGTCAGCCCAGACAAAAGGAAGTGTTGATTGAAAGTGCAACTGGGATTAAAAGTGCCGCCTTGGTTTCCCCAGAAGAATTGGACAAATGGACAAAGGAGCTAGAGAAAGAGGTCACTCCCCAACCCAGAGCATTGGAAATATATAAATTGAGAATAGAAATAGAAGAAATGATGGCTGGGAACGTAGGAGTAGAGCGCCTAAGCTCGTATAATGAAGAAGAGTTACTGTTTATCAGTAAAAATCTTACCCGGAGCGCTAGGTTGCTCCATGAAAAGATAATGGATACAGCAGAAGAAATGGGAATTGATGTTAGTCGCTCCAAAATTCTTCAGAAACCTTACAGAGTGGATTTCTCAGACAAAGATTTAGAAAGCCTGAATGTGATGGGAAAACAGATCCAAGTAAAAGAATTGTTGAAACTCCTGCAGAAGTGGGGCGAGGTGGGGAAGTGGAGAACCCGGTGGGCAAAGAAAAAGGAAAGCAGCAGGGCTGGGTCGATAACTTCAGAATTCGTATTAAAGGAAGTAACACCAACAGAAAAATTGTGCCCCATGAGGGAGGTCCCGGGAGGGAAATATGTCCATGTCCCTTGGTCCCGACAAGATATTGTGTCATTTACAAATGACTTCCCGAAATTACGGGAAAAGCCTGTTGATTGGTACAGGCAGGTAGAACGCTTCATAAAAGTTCAGAAATGTCTGCTGAAAGACCTGGATGGGTTTTTCGACATTGTGGTCCCTGTAGATCTGTGGACCGACTGTAAAATTGAAATTGATTGGCCCAGTGAGGAATTTCCCAGAGATGAGAAAACAGGTGCGCCTGCACCTGAAGTAATGAGGAAATATGAACAAGTCATACAATATCTCAAGAAAAAGGTTCCCGCAAAGGAAACAGACTGGACCCGAATAGATAGAACCACCCAAGAACGTGATGAAACTGTTCACTCCTATTATGAAAGGCTACTGCAAGTGTTTAAAACATACAGCGGTATCGACAATGTGGACATGAAAGACATGACACATTTCAGTTACAGATTTGTGCTAGGATTAAGGCCCGAAATTTCCCAATGGATTAGAGACAATAAAATCAGTTGGCAAGGAAAACCAATAGATGATGTCTTGAAATATGCAAAATACTGCGAAGATGAAATCGAAAACAAAAGGAAGGCCCTCAAGGAGAAGGTAATGTGGGCACAGGTGAAGTTGGCTGAACAACAAGAACAGCAGTTAAGTAACTTGAATTCTAATAAGAACTCACAGAATACCACTGGTGGGGGAGGAGGAGGAAAGCCCCGAACTAAAATGAGTAGAGAAGAGGCCATGAAGAAATTCCCGTGCCATGGGTGCGGCCAGATAGGGCATTGGAGAGACGAGTGTCCACACCTGCAGGCCGGTAATGCCCCTGTAAATGGTTTGAATCCACAGGTGCAGAAAGAGGGGACAAGGAAGAACCAGCAACAGGTAAAATTACCCCCAATACCTCGCGCTCCTAGACAGAATTTTAAGAATCAGGGTCAGCAGAATGAAAGGGCGGAAGCATGGGAAGTCGAGAATGAAAGAAACGCAGTCATTCCACAATATTTGTTAAATGATACCTTCCTCTGTGAAGATCAAGATTGACGGGGCCTGAGAGGGGAGGATGAGGAGTGCGTACTTGGCGCCTCCTTGCCGGTAGACCAGACTGGACCATACATTGAAGGAAAGGTTGAAGGAAAAGATGTCACCTTTCTGTTGGACACTGGTGCTACCAGATCTACTGTAAGAACAGTGGATGTTCCTAACCTACCCCTCTCGGGAGAAGCAATCCAAGTAGTGGGAGTCTCAAATCAAATAATAAGTACCCCAGTAACCGAACCAATGGAAATTTCTATAGGAAATTTCAAGGAAATGCACAGATTTGTGGTCTGTGATTCCAGTCCCGTAAACCTGCTAGGACGTGATTTGTTGTGCAAGATGCGTTGTACCATTTACTGCACACCAAATGGTGTCGAAATTCAGACCCCCGATGAAGATGGCCTGTACAAACTGATGTTAGTTAGACAAGATGCTGATATAAAATCATTGACAATTGAAGATTTACCTGAAGAGCTCCAGTTAAGAGTAGTACCAGAAGTGTGGGATTTCACAGGAAAAGATGTAGGCCTGATGGCAAATGTGGACCCAGTTAAAATAGCCATAAAAACGAATGCTGTATACCCCAAAACCAGACAGTATAAAATGAGTGCAGAAGTGAAAGCAGGAGTGGCGACTGAAATTACCCGGCTGCTCGAAGCAGAAATAATAGAAGAAGTGATGAGCAGCCCCTGTAATTCGCCTATCATTGGGATCAAAAAGCCTAGTGGGAAGTACCGGGTAGTGCAAGATTTGCGCAAAGTAAACCAAATTGTTGTACCTTGCTGCCCTATTGTACCCAACCCTGCAGTAATACTATATCAGATTCCCTGGAATGCAGAATGGTTCACTGTCATCGATCTATGCCACGCATTCTTTTCCATCCCACTACATCCAGAAAGCAAATTCCTTTTCAGTTTTGAATTCGACAGCCATATCTATGTCTGGAATCGTGTCCCCCAGGGGTACACCGAAAGTCCATCGATTTTCAACCAGATACTGAAAAAGTGCCTTGAATCCCTAGTGCTGCCAAGAGAGTCTGTTTTGGTACAGTACATAGATGACCTGTTAGTGGCATCTAAAACCCAAACTGACTGTGTCACTGACACCATTGCCTTGCTGAATCACCTAGGAAAGGGAGGACATAAAGTGTCGCCTGACAAATTGCAGTTTTGTAAGAACTCAGTGAAGTATCTGGGGCACCAGATAGAAAAAGGAATCAGGAAAGTAACTACTGAAAGAATCAAAATAATTAGAGCAATGGAACTGCCCAAAACTCAGAAAGAGGTGAGAATGTTTCTAGGAGTTGTGGGTTACTGTAGACAATGGATTGTAGGGTTTGCTGCACTGGCCAGGCCCCTGATAAAATTGACCAAGAAAGGAGTAGAAGACCCCGTCAGTTGGGACAACGAAAGCATGAACGCTTGGGTAACATTGAGAAATTGCCTATGTACAGCTCCTGCATTAGGTATGCCGGACTATTCTAAATCTTTTGAACTATTCTGTGACACCAGAGAAAATTGTGCTCTTTCAGTCCTGACCCAGGAGCACGGATTAGTTAGACGCCCAGTGGCCTATTTTTCGGCCACCCTAGATCCGGTGGCTGCTGGATTGCCGGGGTGTCTGAAGGCAGTTGCTGCTACTTGTGTCAGTCTGGAACAGAGTGAGAACATTGTCATGGGACATCACGTCACTGTATATGTTCCTCATTCTGTTGTAATCCTGCTAACTAGAACTAAGACCCAGTACCTCACACCTAGTCGGCTGACTAAGTATGAAAGAATCCTGATTGGTGCTGAAAACGTCACCATTTCCCGGTGCAATGTCCTAAACCCAGCGACACTGTTACCTGTCCCCCTGGATGTAGAACCAGAAGAGGAGGGGGAGCATAATTGCATTGATCTGACTGAGTTCAGTACTAAGCCCCGTCCGGATATCCGTGAAATAGCATTACTTGATGGGGATAAGACAATGTTTGTGGATGGCTCGTGTTTAAGACATGAGAGTGGGAGTCTGAGTGCTGCCTATGCTGTGGTTACACTGACAAAAACAATAGAAGCATCCTACCTACGCGAGGTGAAATCTGCACAAGTGGCGGAGCTCATCGCGTTAACTCGAGCATGTAAGAGGGGAAAGAACAAAAGAATTACTGTCTACACAGACAGTCAGTACTGTTTTGGGGTTGTTCATGACTTCGGCCAGTTGTGGCTGCAAAGAGAATTCATGACTTCCTCAGGCACACCTATCAGAAACGGAAAGGTGGTGCATAACTTACTGGAAGCTATCCAATTGCCCAAAGAATTGGCTGTGGTCAAGTGTGCGGCACACAGATCTGGAAATGATGATGTGACTGCCGGTAATAGGTACGCTGACCAAATTGCGCAGTTTTGTGCCCGACATCACATGTCCCTCCAAATTGCATTGTGGGGTGGAACCAGCTGCCAACTTATGTTGTTTGAGAATGTGTCAACGTGGGAAGAACTAAAGGATTTGCAACAGGCAACAGACAGGCAAGAAAAAGGCAGGTGGGCCGCAAATGAATGCAAGTTGAGAGAGGATGGTGTGGTGGTAAGCGCGACTGGGGTGCCTGTGCTGCCTGATAGCTTGATAGACCCCATGATCAGAATGATACATTAACCCACACATATGGGAAGAGACGCAATGTGCAGAGTGTTTGAAAAGGTGTTCTGTAACTCAAAGTTCAGGAACCAGGCGGAAAGGCTTTGCCAGAGGTGCCTAGTGTGTCAGCAGTTCAATGCAGGGAAAAAGACTGTGGTAGAACAGAGTACCATTGGGAAGGCAGTAGGTCTCTTTGTCAGAATGCAGGCAGACTTTGTAACCATGCCAAATTGCAAGGGATATAGATATATCCTAGTCATAGTTTGTCTGTTCTCCAGGTGGGTGGAGGCTTACCCAGCAAAGAAAAATGATGCCCTAACTACGGCTAAGCTATTGCTCAGGGAGTTGATACCTAGGTATGGGATCCCAGAGACTATCGAAACGGACCAAGGTGGGCATTTTGCCAACGATGTGCTAGAAGAACTCTGTAAAGCATTCAAAATGAAGAAAAGACTACATTGTGCCTACCATCCAGAGGCTTCTGGGGTAGTGGAACAAATAAACGGCACCCTGAAGTCCAGGTTGGGAAAAATGTGTGATTCCACAAAAATGAACTGGATAGAGGCTTTACCCCTTGTGCTGATGAGTTTGAGAAGTATCCCGAACAGAAAGACTGGCCTGAGCCCCCATGAAGTGTTGATGGGAAGAGTGATGCGACAGGCATGGGTACCCGGACACAAACTGCTAAGCATTTCTGATGATATGGTGCTAGAATACTGCAAGCAGCTGGGTGACCAAGTGCGTTCTATCTCCCAGCAGATTGGAGAGACAGAAGACGAGTGGCCAAAGACTCCAGCACACAACTTGCAACCAGGAGATTGGGTGGCGTTAAAGAAACACACCCGGAGCAGTTGCCTGAAACCCAGGTGGGGAAAGCCACGACAAGTGATCCTCGTCACTACAACTGCTGTAAAGTGTGCGGGCGTACCCAAGTGGATCCACGCCAGCCACACCAAGCGGGTAGCTGGAGAAAACGCGACTGAAGCTGAAGGCAGCACAGCTGATGAGGCTTCCGAAGAGGAGAGTCCAGAACTAGCTGACATCGAGCTGGCGAGCACAAGTCGAGACGTTGAATGGTATCCCGCCGACGACCCGGTTCATGATCCAATACGAACCAGGAAGTATTCCTACTTAGACAGTGAGTGGGATAGTCCAGGTGAGCTAGAAATAGACGAAGCAGATCAGGTCCACGAGAATCACGTCACACCTGATCAGGAAGTAGGCCAAGTAGGGTCAGATCAAGGCATCGAGACTCCTCCTGGAACTCCGGAGTCCGGAAAGGGACAGATAGTAATTAGAGCTGACGTTCATGCAGAAGAAAACGAAGAGATCGAAGAGCATGAACAGGAACAGATAGAAATAGATCAATGTGCTCAGACACCAGAAATAAAACCAACTAAACAGAAAAAGAAAGTGCGATTCGAATCTGAGCAGGGTCAGAATAGGGACCAGGCAGAAGAGATAGATGAAAGACCTGGAACTAGTCAGTCAGGTAGGGAAACAGAAGTGCCACAACAAAAAGTAAAAAGAGTGCACGAAGAAGGGCAAGTTTCCTCAACTACTGGGAGGAAAGGAGGCCGAAGTGCACCTCGATACGTCAAGAGACTAAGGCTCAGACTGAAGACAGTCGCAGAAAATGATAAAGACCGAAAAAGGGCTCAAAGTGAAAGAAGGACAGCCCAAGGAAAATCGCTGAGAAAAAGCGACAGACTAAAGAAACAGAGCAAACGGTATCGAAGCCCTGAGTGGACTTATTTTGTGTTGGAAGAAATAGACGAACCACACCACAGTGGCAACAGTGAAGAAGAGTCCATTGCTGATCGGAGCTCTGACGAAGACCCTCCTTGAGAAAGCCCAGAAGTGAACCTCTGATACAAGGAAACGAAGAGGGGTAGCAAAAGCCTCCTGTAAGCTAAAATGTCTGATCCGAGTGTCTCTGGGAGATCCAGATGTGGGTGTCTTAAAACTTGCTGTAAAATATGCTTATGTAGCGTAGCTATGCTAATAGTAATGTGGATAGGACTAACAATCTTCTTACCGTTTATGATAAGTAAAAATCCTAACTTGTCCCCCACTGAACCCGAAGCAGTAGACGTAGGAGATGTACAGACTGCAGAAACGCCACGAAGCTTAGAAAGACGCGACAAACAAGTGAGTCTGACACACACACGACCTAACTTAGAAGCATCAGATGAGGATGGACTACATTTTCACAAAATGAAAAACAGGACACATCTAAATGTTTTTGCTAACTTGTTAGTACATTATGTAGAAGCTATGGAAATAGAGGACTGTTATGTCTGCATGAAGCTGCCGACTTCAGTGGCTGAAGGCGTGACATACCACCATCTACCTTTGACCTATGGAATTTCCTGTAGTATATTAGCTAGCTTGTTCTATAGAAGCACTTTGCAATACTATTATTCAAATGATGACGTAGTATTTTCTGAACTGCCTGTTAGAGGACACTTGAACCGTGTACATACTACAAGTGACGTGACCCGTTATATGGGAGAATATTTTCTGACTATAGGTAACATAGATTTAAATGAAGCTAGAGAATCTAATCTGACCTGTTCTCTGCAAGAGCAGGAAAAGATGTTCATTAAGATGGCAGACAGAAGGAGAGAAAAGTTTCAAAAGAAAGCCAATGACGAAAAGGATAGAGTCCCTAGGTGGGCTGAACACATGGATAACACCTCGCAAGGCGAAGCTAATCCTGCCTTGTTGCTGGATTTTGAACGAAAAGGGAAACTTTGTATCCATAGGGAAAAGACAGAGTACTATAACAATGTATTCATCGGTTCCAGCGAGTGTGAACATAATTATAAGGTAATTGGAGGTTGGGGTTTCAAAAATGGGTCAGAACCTGTGTTTCCCGGAATATATTATATATGTGGGAACAAGGCTTATTTTAAATTGCCGGATCACTGGTATGGAAGCTGCTACTTTGGCATTGTTTTCCCGAAAATATACCATGTGAATAATGCAGCTGGAAGCGATGAAGATACTAATGGCTTAGTGCGTAGTAGACGTGAAAGTGTAGGTGAAATTATAGGTGATATTTTCAGTGCACTGATACCTGGAATGGGGGTAGTTCTGAACACCCATAGAATCTGCAAATTGTCTACAGTGGTGGACCGGTTATCAACGGACACTGCTGCAGGATTCCTGATGGTCAATACCGAAATGGTTGCGATCAGATCAATGGTTTTACAAAACCGTCTTGCCCTTGACACCCTATTAGCAAAAGAGGGCGGAGTCTGTAGAATGCTGAAGGCGCAACATTGTTGCACTTACATTCCAGATAAAAGTATCGAATTAAAACAATATGTGAAGAACATAACTAATTTGGAAAAGGAACTCAAACCATTGGAGGTTGACAGTGCCTGGACGAGACTGACTGGAGGTCTCTCCTCTATAGGTAGTTGGTTTTCTAACCTAGGTAGAAATATTTTATGGAAAATACTGATGCCAATAGTTGTGATAGGTATAATTATATTGATTATTTTTATCTGTTGCAAATGCCAGAAGTGTAAAAAGAAATACACAGTAAATCAGAGGGGGGTGAAAAGAAACATTGATGAACTGGAATTAGAAGAATTAAAGAATACCATCTACAAAAAGGCGAAAAATCACCACTCTCATAGAGAAGCTGAAAGAAAACTGAATAATAAATTTGTTGAAATCGAAATGAGTGATGTGGATGAATGAGAAAAAGTTGGCATCTGTTTCCTTTATGTAGTGATGATAGTAAATATCATCAAAGAGGGGATTGATGGAGCAAGGATTCGCACGTGAAGCGCCTTGCCCAGTGCAAGAACCTCGCCAAATGTATAATACTACTAAAATCATTGTTGTCGTTTATGGTACGTTTTTCCAAACACGCGGGTGTCCCCGGATGCTTGCTTGTATGTCTTTTTCATATTAACGAAGCTTGCATTAAGGAAAATGGCTGCTTCGCTGAAATTCAGTCTGCGCATGCGTCGGTCATACCCATGTGATGTGACGCACTCGCATTCTGGAGGGAGTTTTGTGCTCATGCGCACTGTTGCAAACATGGCCGCTTGTCTCTCACCACGCTCTCTGCTTGCTACCGCTGCTTTTGCTTATCTATCTTTTCGCACTAAACCATAATGCTATAGTCATTAATAAAGTAAGGGTTGGTTAATGTTCTTTCATGGTATACAGTGTAATCATTTTGGATGTAATATTAATTTGTTCTCGCTTACTTTTCATGTACCGCGTCTTTGTGGGCTGGGGCAAACGTGAGCGACGCCATCTTGAGGCTCCTCTGAACCCTGTCAGCTGACCAGGGAAAGTCCTAACTGCGCAGAAGCTGAAACCAGCCAGCTGGCTCCTGAAGCCAAATGCGCCTGAGAACCCAGCGCAAGATGTGGACAATCACCTTGAAAATAACAGACTTGTTGCGATGCCTTATGCGCTCATATTTTCTATTGTATTCTATGGATGGGAACGTGAACCTGAGGGGCGGATAAGAAAATTTAAATTTCTCGATGGGAAAGTTGAATTCTAGGAGGTGGTAATGACCGCACCACCTTTTCTGACCAATCACAATGTGGGAAACTGTCACTTGCAACATTGGTGGGTGGTCTAAGGGTCCCCAAAACAGTATAATTGCCCTAGTTTAGCTTAGGAAAATTGTCCGACTTGTCCGAGTAGCAGACCTGTCACTGACCCTACGATCTCAATAGGTGCTCAATCTGAAAGTGCTGCGGAGCACTTTGTCCATACTTTCCACAAATTCCTAAGGGGTGGAAAATCCCAAGTGCTGGCGAAGCACTTTGCTGGGAAATTCGAGAATCCAATCGGGGTTTCTGGCGGATTACTTGCAGAAGGGGGTAACGCAGGCGTTGCTGTCCGAAGCTGTGGGTGTTGGTCGTACCCTGGGAGGCCCAGTCCTTTGACCCAAACCTGAGGGGTATCCTGTCCTGATCTGTCCGTGAGTTGTACCTGTTCGCACCTGGTGTTCCTTTTCCGAGGGTCCCTGTCCCCGTCTTCCCAACTGACCCGTGGCCAGGGTTGGTCTTCAATCTGAATTAGGTAAATATTGATTGGGGTTTGCGTATCTCTATATCTCTCTCTCTCTTAAAATTCTTTCGGTAAAGCATTACTTGCCAATGATATTGCTCTATTCTCTTTTATGCGAACTATATGTGATTTGTTTAATAGGTTGGTTCCACTTCTCTCCCCACCCTTAGCAAATTGTCAATCCGTTATATAAATAGTATGTTCCCGTTTTTCCCTTACCTTTAGTTGGTTGCAGTGAATTTAGAAAGAATAGTTTAAGGATTAAGTACATGTTTAGGTCCCAACCTTAAACTCGTGCCCTAGTATAAAGTTGCAGTAATTAGTTCTGTTCTAAAATTCCTACCCTTAGTCTTCCCATATATTCAATGGTTATAATTCTAATACAAAGTTACATATTGGTGTTGATATTGATGTTTGACATATTATTCTGCATATCGCTTATTGTCTTGGCATCTTCTCTTTGAATCTTCATATAAAGTGTTAAACTTCATCAGGTGTCTGTGGTCATTTTACAGAAAGTGAATAAGTATGTACTGCCGTAAAGAAATGTTTTAGGTTCCTGTCTACTATTTTCCCTTTTAGCTCCAGGTCCGTCGAAAGTTTGTGCCTGTGGTAAGTCAGGTGCATGGTAAGCAGAGGTAATCCTGAACCATTTATTACTCATAGAAGCGTGACAGGAATTCACCCGGTTCGCAGGAATCACTAATTGAAATTGAATGCACGCCGGGGCCCAGTGCGTGTAAGAAATTGGTGACCCGGGTGAACTGCGCGCTCTATCACATGCACATTCCTGGCTAGGAATGTGCATGCGCAGGCTCCCGTGCATGCGCAGTTTCAAGAAGAAGAAGGCACAATAGAGCCGGAAGAGATGTCCCCGCTATAAGGTAAGTGTCTTTAATCTTATTTAAGACTTTAATCTTTTTAATTTTGCGTCCGGGAGGCGGGCGAGCGGCGGGCGGCCAACTTCTGTTCCGCCCCCGAGTGTGCCGAAATGTGCCCCGTTTTTCCTCCTTCTTTGTGGAAGGGGCAAATTACCGCACATTCCGTGGGCGGAACGGAAATGTCCGCCCACCCCTAGTTGTGACTTTATTAGAGACAAGGTATTATTAAATTAAGGCTACCCCAGTCATTTTTCACTGAGGATGGGTTAAATATCCATGTTGAAAGCATTTGACTGTCCAATGATGCATTGCATATTCCCAAAACTACAAACAGTTTACAAAAGCACTAGGTTAGTGCCCTTCCATTTCTGGTGATTTGCAGCAGTTTTAAGATTTTCTTAGTTTCTTGTTGCTCAAATGTGTGTAATCTCTGATATTTATATGTTTTCCTCGTCTTTATTTCATTATTTTGCTCGCAGGATAGTGTCACTCATAGTGGTTGAAATGTCACTCCTAATTACATGGAAATTATGAAAATGTCACATATAGCAATCTGAAACCTTGGCAGCTATGACAATAAATAAACTGCATTGTAAATGAGCAAAAGTAAAACTGCGGGAATGCCTGGATCCTGTGTACAGTGAGTACAGATAGGTTGCAAATCATGAATTTCTGCAGGTTTTATTTATACTAAAAGGAAACTCGTAACTTATGTAACAGGTAAATCACTGTGTGTATGTGTGCAGGGGCCCGGTCAGGAGGCCGAGGCGGACCGGACGCCAGCGGGCCCGGCGTCGATGATTAATCAGGCCTTGCCCTCAGGCACCCTCTCATGATGCCACGCCGGGCGACCATGATGCTGAACAGTCAGGGGTCGGACCGACGACACAGGCAGCACAACTAGTCCGACCCCGCGACTTTTTATTTATTTTATGCATTTTTGTATAGCGAGGACTTTACCCGAAGGTGTCAGAGCTCACAATAGGAACAGTAGTGATACACGAGGAACAACCACAATACCACAAAAGTAAACGCCATGCCACAGGAGGAAAAAAGTGACGTGTGCATGCCACAAAAGCGCACAAAGTACAAGCAGAGGCACAGCAACGCACCAATGACAGACACCAAAAACACAAGAACAACAGCCATTCCACATGAGGCAATGGCGGCACCCGCGCATTAAAGCAAACAAAATAAAATACAAGAGGCAGCAAACTACACACCGCACGAGGAAAAGTGACGTGTGCATGCCACAAAGGAGCACACAATACAAGCCGAAGTACAACACTGCAACAAGTGGCAGACTCTCAAACCACAAGAACACACAAGCAATGTACCCCCACGGTCATGCAGAACAGAACCCCAACAATGGAGAGACAGACAACAGAGAGGGCGTGAATCAAACCTGGAAGTGTTTCTGAAGGAGGAGAGCCCCGAGGCCATCCCTGAAGGCCTGGGAAGAGGTGATGGTCCGGGAGACTCGAGTCTCGTGCAGCACTCCACTGAGTCTGAGAGTTCCCCGCTGCTTCAGCCAACTTCCACTGACTTCCTCCCAACGTGATGGCATCCGGGTAATTAATCCGACCCCCATGATGTGCCACAATTGACCAACAGAAGTATCGACTGCTGAGAGGGCAGCCCCTCCCCAACCCCCATGGAGCTGAGACTGTGTGAGTCACTGCAAGCCCAGCGCCGCGCTGGCGCTGCAGGCAGCCACTATTGCCGCATTGTTTCAAGGTAGCTGGGCCATTGTAGCGCTCTGAGGCACACCACAGAGCTGAGAGCACATGGTTTAACCATTTAGGAACTGACAGCCCAACAAGCAGCACGTCTCTCTGAGCTGGCAGAGAGACTGCACAAGCGCCGCTGGTGGCGCGCGCTGGCAGGTGTCCAAAATGCGTGACAATGCATTTCAGTGCGGTGATGCGGAACACCGCACTGAAATGCGTGAACGTCACACCTGATGCGTGATACTTGACTGGTCATACATTTCCAGTTTATATGGTATGCTCAGACAGATAAATGGAAGACTCTGATACCGTTACATTTCCTATGTGTAAAAATTGAAATTTCACAATTTTCTGATCTACGGCACAGCGTCACATTAACAAGCAGCATTTGGAACAATTCAATCTGGCTGCAGTCCTGAGCGGAATCAGGGGCCTCATTGAAATGTAATGCTAGGTGACATAGCAATCCAGCTCAACATAACAATTCCATTTGCAGCCTCAACTTTATATTAAGGTGTCCGATGGGAATGGCCTTTGAGTTTAACAATTGTTGACTTAGGTGCTGCACATGGTTATGTATGTATGTATGTATTTGCATACTTATATAGCACTACACTGCCACCCAGAGGGTATCCTGGCGCTTTGACTCAGCAAGCAGAAACCACTGATGCAGAGCTCATACTACTCTTGGAAACAGATGGGTTTTCAGCCCTTTCTTGAATGCTAAGAATTCACCCTGACTCCTTAGCAAGAGCGGAAGAGAGTTCCAGAGTCTAGCGGCCGCAAAGCTAAACGACCGACCTCCCATCCTTATCCTCTGAACTCTGGGGACCGTCACCAGGCTCCGAGATGTGGAATACCAAGAGAATAAGTTCTGCAGCAAGACTGGGCCCTGTCCATGTACAGCTCTAAAGACCAGGCAGGATACTTTAAAAAGGATGCGCTGATGAACAGGCAGCCAGTGTAGATCCCGTAGTGCCATGGTGGAAGAGGCAGAGCGCGATCGAGAAAGTGCCA
The DNA here is from genome assembly GCF_964263255.1 of Lissotriton vulgaris. Taxonomy (NCBI): domain Eukaryota; kingdom Metazoa; phylum Chordata; class Amphibia; order Caudata; family Salamandridae; genus Lissotriton; species Lissotriton vulgaris. The sequence continues at coordinate 775,878,357 of NC_141694.1, forward strand.
GCTTGGCTGCCATATTTTGGACCCGCTGCAGCCTACCCACCAGCGTTCTAGGCGCCTCCAGAAGCAGTGCGTTGCAATGATCCAATCTACTTAGGATTATACCCCGCACTACCTCTGGCCTAGCCTGCACTGGGAGCAGTGGTAGGACTTTACGCAACATCCGAAGCAGCATCATGCAAGTGGCTACGGTTTTGTTAACGAAAAGGTCCAGTTGTAGGTTGGGGCCAAACATGACCCCCATATTTCGAGCAGACTCTGCTGCAGTCACTGTCCCCGAAAAAGAAGAGGGCCAGAAATCATCCGGTAGTGAGCGTGGGACACGGTCATTGGAGCAGTACAGCACCTCCGTTTTTGATCCGTTAAACTGGAGGGAGTTGGAACGCAGCCAGTTCGATGTGGCAGTCATACAGCGGTGAAATGTCTCTAAGGAGACAGCGTCTTTACCCTCCAAGGAAAAAACCAATTGGGTATCGTCGGCGTAATTAAACACCGAAATACCGAAGGATTTTATCAATTGGATCAGAGGGCGGAGGTACAGATTGAATAGTATAGGGCTGATGTCCGAGCCCTGCGGTACCCCCTGCCCAACTTTCCGCACATCCGACTTAAAAGGCGGCAAAGCCACCACCTGCTGCCTGTTGTTGAGATATGAGACTAACCAGTCCCTGGCCAGCCCCGTAACCCCGATCTCCTCCAGTCTCTCAATGAGGGTGGAGTGGCTGACCGTGTCGAACACGGCCGACATGTCGAGCAGCACTAAAAAGGCTGCCCGACCTGTGTCGACCCGCGAACGAAGATTGTGTAGCACGGCCACCAGCGCAGACTCCGTCCCATGCGCTGGCCGGAACCCAAACTGAGCCACATCCAGCCAGATGTTATCCTCTAGGAAGCTGGATAGAGAACGGGTAACCAACTTCTCCAAGATCTTAACCGTAAAAAGGAGCAAGGAAATGGGCCTATAATTTGACAGACAGGTGGGGTCAAGTGTAGGTTTCTTCAGGAGGGGAGAGACCACCGCCAACTTCCAGCTCTCTGGAACTGTCGCGGTGACAAGCGACTGATGACAGATGGAATACAGAGGATAAAAGAGTTCTTTCAGGAATAATTTCCAGAATTTATGCGGGAGTGGATCCAGCGGAGAGCCTGATGACACAGTCTGTGCCAATTTACAAAACTCTTCAAAAGGAGGAAGAAGGAAACGACTCAGCTGAGGTTGATTGAAAAGTTCACCTGGAGCTCCCGGACTAAGGGGGGAGCAGTTCCGCCAGGGTTGACTGGGAGATTCCTCCAAAGCCTCCAGGCTAGAGGAGGGGCAACTCAGCTGGGGACATTTGGTTGGTTCTCCCGAAGCTTCCAAGCTGAGAGGAGGATAACTCAGCTGGGGTTGACTGGAAGGTACCTCCGGAGCTCCCAAGCTGAGAGGCAAACAATTCAGCTGGGGTCGACTGGAAGATTCTTCCGGAGCTCCCACGCTGAGAGGAAAACTGCTCAGCTGGGGTCGACTAGAAGGTTCTTCCGGAGCTCCCAGACTGAGAGAAGAGCGACTCAGCTGGGGTCGACTGGAGGACTCTTCCGGAACTCCCAAGCCGAGGGGAGAACAACTCAGCAGGGGTCGACTGGAAGGTTCTTCCGGAGCTCCCAACTGAGAGCAGCATGGGAGACCCCCTGGAGCAACCCGACTAGATAGGTTGTCCGAAGGGACCGACAGGGGCAAAGCCCCCCCAGCAAGTCCGCTCAGAATCGTGACGATCTTATCCTCAAAGGCGGCTGCCAGAGAATCACATAAGGCCTATGAGACTGGAATATTATTCATGGCTCCGGCCGGGTGGGAAATATCGTTCACAATCTTGAACAAGGTCTGTGACTTGTTAGTCGCCTGGTTTAACATATCCTCCAGGTAGACTGCTTTGGCACACTTGATCTGTGCTTTGTATTCCTGTAATGCTAGCCTAAAGGTGACTTTCGCTGCATCTAAATAGTGCTTCTTCCACGCCCTCTCTGTCCGCTTGCATCTCAGCTTCAGCTGCAAGAGGCCGGGGTATACCAAGGCATAGCACGGTTCTGTCTGTCCCTTGATCTGCGCAATGGGACCGCCTTGTCCAAGGAGTTGGATATCTGCCGACATAGACTGGCGTAGCTTTCATCAACGCCACTTCCTAGTGTAAATCCTTCAGGGAGGAGAGTAGGCAGGACTGGAGATTTTAGGAGTCTAGACCAAGGTCTGCCTATTTTGGTATGTCTCAGCCCTGTGTCACTCAGAGGGATCGCTGGTAAATAAAGATTAAAGGAAACAAGCGCATGATCCGTCCAGCATTGGGACATGATGTCATTCACCACTACATGCTGGGCGTCAGCAAAAACCAAGTCCAGGGCATGACCTTTCTGGTGAGTAGCAGAGAGAATAAAAATAAAACGTTATCACAGAATTGTTTGTGTATATAGGTTAGGATAATAAAGGGCATTCCACGCCAGTGAGGCGTGGACTAGAAATTAGCCCTGACAGAAGTGCTGACAAAAACAGCAGATCCATGATGTGAAAATAGATACTGCGATGGAGTGTAGATACATATTTTGTTTCATAAATGTACATTAAAATATATTAATGTGTGGGGGAGCATCAGGAGGGAATTATGTTCATGGAGCACAACACATGTGTTAAAATAGCTGAAAAGCAGTTGGGGAGGCTAGTCTTGCGATTAGCGTCTTCCTTCCCTTTGTTTCTCCTTCTCCTCTTACTCCTTTTCTCGGCTTTATGTTGTTTTGCCCTTTTTTCATTCTCTCCTCTTTCATGTTCCTTGTTGTGCCATTATCCTCCCTTTCATATTTATATTTCTTGCTCTTTTCTTTCTCCTCCTCTTTTTCTTGCTTTTAATCTCCTTTTTACTTTCTTTCTTTTTCTCTTTATTTATTGTCCTCTCACCTCTCACATTCCCATTACTCATCCCATCTCTAGTTTCCTTTTACTTTTTCTCTCCTCTACTCTTCTTTCTTTCTCTCCCCTTATGTTTTCACACCCTCTCCTTGTTTTTGCATGTTCTCTTCCCCATCTGTTTTGCTCATTCCTTTCTTCCCTTCTGTATTACCCTTATATTATTTTATTCTCACATTGTTTATTCTCATCTCCTTCTTGCTGTCTTCCTCATTTCCTTTACCGCTCTTCACAATTTGATAATCTCCACTTTTAACTCTCTCCCTTTTTCCCACCTCTCCGTTTGTTTGCTCTCCTCTTTCTTCAGTTTCTTTACATGATCCTCATCTATTCATTACATTCATTTTTCTCCAACCTCTTCCATTCTGCTGTCCACCTTTCTCTACGATGTTCTCCTCTTCCCTTCACTTTTCATGTCTTCTTTCTATTTATCCTCCCCTAATTTGCTATCGCTCATTGTCTTTTTCTTGTTTTCTCAATTGTGCTCATCTTTCCTCTTTTCCCTAAATGTACTCCTATTGCACTTCCCATCTCTTTAACACAGAGCCTCACAGCACATCTAGTCCCACACACCTAAATTCTTCTCATACCTGAAAATTATTGTTCCACCAGTCTAATATTCTTGAGAATGTGGATATTTTGCAGGTCACAGACATCTCCCACCCATCATCTGAAACCCTCTCTATTACACCGCACTCAGGTCCCCCTTTCCATTACTTCTCTATTTCTCATGCTGACTCCTCTCATCCCCTCTCACATTTATCTACAAGGTCCCCCTTCCTCTCACGTCTTCACTCTTTTCAACTTTCCCTCCAGTGATAAACCTCTTGTCCCCTGTCTCTCTCCCCCACACTCCCCAATTTTCCCACCACCAACTACTATACATGGCTCCTGGCCATCTTCCACATCAGAAGTCTGTTGGACCCGGCCTCGTGGCGTGATCCTCCCTGATCCATGCAGCTCCCCATGACCCTGATCCATCCGACCCTTCCACCATGACCCACATCCCCGACACTGGGCTCACTGTCCTCGCCCCCATTTTCCTGGTAACCAAGGCCAAGGCCCATGTCCCTGCACCTAAGATGGCCGCCCCGGCCCCAGCCCGACCTCGGCCGTCGGCGCCATACCCAGCCAGGGGGTAGAGCGCTCCCTGTGAGTGAGAGAGGGAGGAGTAGCTAGATCACACCTTCCACCTCCCCTCGAGAGATGAGTTTCGATCACCCATCCGGCCTCCCTGAGGGCTGCCCCCAGGCCTGCTGAGTGTCTGGGATCCCTCCAGACCCCACTTGAAAGGATGAAAGGAGCCGCCGAGACGGAACCCCCAACAACCAGCCCCCAGGTGCTAAGACCTCCGCCTGCGAGGACTCCGGACATCAAAGGAAGGGAGTCCTATATCAAGGGTTGCTCTGGGACGATCAAGTTAGTTGTATCCTGGACTACGTGAGCCCTTCTGACCTCGTCGCAGCTCCTTTGCAACCGAAGAGACCACCGAGCCCTGCTGACTTCGTCGCGGCTCTCCTGAAACCTAAGAACTTCTCCGAGCCCTGCTGACACTGTCGCGGCTCCCCTGCAACCAAGAAGACCACCGAGCCCTGCTGACGCTGTCGCGGCTCCCCTGCAACCAAGAAGACCAACAAGCCCTGCTGAAGCTGTCGCGGCTCCTCTGCAACCAAGACGACCACCGAGCCCTGCTGACGCTGTCGCGGCTCCTCTGCAACCAAGAAGACCACCGAGCCCTGCTGACGCTGCCGCGGCTCCCCTGCTACCTTGAGAACTCTTGAGCCCTGCTGATATGATCGCGGCTCTCCGAAACCGTAAGACTACGACCTCCTTGCTCGAGCCCTGCTGATTCGATCGCGGCTCGGAGACTATTCTGGTCCGGCTGGACCCAAGATCACCCCGTATACCCCAGCTCGAGGATTGAGAGCTGTACGCCGGATACTTTGAACCTTGAGACTGTCCCGCTACCCTACCCCTACCGAGACTCTTTGAGTCCTTGCTCGCCTGTACTTGAGAAACTGCGGATCATAAAGATCCATTTTTACTTGAAGAGATAAAGAATACGTTCTCTTCGGTGTGGTGTCTCTTTGTTGAATGGTGGTAGTGCAGCGTGTACGATTCTAGATTCGGGATCCTCACCCTGAGGGTCTCCCGCCAGTGCTCGGCTGTGTTCCTAGGAGAGGTGGGTCCCAGGGTGGTCAGGTGCCAAATCTGTCCTCCCCTGAGATCGCCTTTCTAACAAAGTCGACATCACAACTTCCCACACAATAATACACCCAACACTATACCATTTCCTATAATCTCACTTCACATAACCATATGATACTTCTGCATTTGGCTAATATACTCTCTACTGTGGATTCCTCTCTTTCTCATGTGCTCTCTCCTGTCTCTCCCTCTCCTGCTTCACCCTCTCATGTTCACTGTCCACAACACACTACCACTAAAACTCAGTCTCCAAATAAAACTCACCGGCTACTTCATCCCTGGTCCCTACTTTGCCTCTTCTTCTTACCGTACCACAATATTTCATGGCATATAACCCAGGTCACAGCATATCATGCAAACTCCACATCTAGAGCACCACCTGCCTTCACACTTAGGCACATGACTCAAAACTGCAGAGACATGGTCAACAGCATCACTTAATACATCTCACCATACACCACCAGGTCACTCTTGCCTTAAGTCACTTCAGCATACCACTAACCCACACAACATAGACCATCTTGTCACTTGCGACTAACTTATTTCAGTACACCAATCTATCACACCACTTTCAGTGGCCATTTTACTGATTAAAGACCAATACATGAAAGACCTATGCAAAAGCAGTTTTACAGAGAGCGAACCTTCCTGAAGGACATAAGTGCGCTTCACCAAAGACACATGCCTTGCTCCATTTTTTGGCACAAGGAGATTTTCTAACATTCAAAACTGCTTCCTAGTGTTGCACGAATAGCAGTTATACCCACTAGGCAACATTGCCTTCAAAATTCACCCTCCCCATCAGACATCAATTCGATTAGTGAACTTAAAGGGAAGTCTGTTGTAATGCCCACCCTATATATGGCTTAGCAATTTATCTCATCCTCTGCTGTCTTGCTTGGTCAAAATCAACAATGTTGCTTACGCCTCACCACTTTCTAAATCTACCAGCCGCCACCACCTTATTGAGCCCAGAGGGGGCCCCACCATGTACCTTGTAGCGGGCTCCCTCAAGTTTTGTTCCGCCACTGGCTGCAGGTGGTGTCTGAGGAGGGAGCTTTGTCGTTGTGGAGCTGCTGGATGAAGCCACAGTAAAGATTTCTACGTTAGGACTTTGTCTTTGTTTTGGAAGTTGCAAATCTCCAGCTGGATGAGGCAGGAGGCTGTAGCTGAGGAGAATTCCATGAGGCCGGACACCCCTTTGTCAAAAGACCACCGAGTAGGATGTGCTGCTGTGGAGTAGGGTCCAGGAGTTGGTTCAAGATGGTGAGATCCTTTTCTGTCACTGAGGTTCTGAACAGGAGACCAGTGAACTAGTCCTTGGGAAGTCCTGGGTGCCGGTGAAGATGCAGGGCTCAAGCAGCAATAGCAGGCCTCTGTGGTTTCAAAGTAGTCTCCAGGCAGCGAAACAATCTTTTCTGGTGCAGAAAAGCAGTCTTGTGGAGTAAACAACAGGCCACAGAAGCAGGTAGTCCACTGAGAGTCCTTCACCTAGTCCAGAAAGAGAACTGACGAGTAGGTCTAAGGATCCCCTTTTTGCACATGGTGCCTTCTTTGAAGAAGGAGACCTGTCTAGAAGATTCCGTTTTAAAGTACTTGAAGTTTCCTGACTCCCCTGCCCTGGCTCCAAGCTGACTGATTGAACAATGCAGGGGTGACACGTCCTTTGTGTGAAGGCAAACTACAGCTATTCAGTTACAAGTGGAGCTGTGCCCACCACCACACCCCAGCCTGCCAGTTGATGGCCCATCCAGGCACAACTAATGCCTAGATTGTGTGGCTGTCTGTGAGGAATAAACAAAGTAACACTGTCAACCGCACACATTCATGTGACCCAGGATAGGTTGCAAACACCAAATAGTTTGAGGCAACAAAATGCCAACTTTCTAAAAGTGGCAGTTTCAAAATTATAAATAAATACGGATTTACCATGAAAGAGGAATCTTTAATACAATTTCTCAGACACCGAACATGAAATGCCTACCTGTTCTCAATTAAAAGCTAGCACTTATTAAATGTAATAAGGCAACCAAATGCTATACTATGGGAGAGGTAGGCCTCACAGTAGTGCAAAAAAGGATTTAGGATTCTTTCCCAACCAGGACATGTAAAACTAAAATGTGCATGTAAATGTGCACCAAACTGGATTTACGTGGTGCATATCATCTGGTACGGATGAGAAAAGGTGACGAGAGAAGACGGCCTTTCACACCAAATTCAGGATTTTTGAATACTAGGTGATGCCATTTGGTGTATGCAACGCCCCGGCCAGCACCCAGTTGCGTGAAAGATATACAATGCTTTCTTGGCTTCATCTGTTTCTATCGGCACTTCATTACAGACTTCTCAAAAGTGGTTGCACACATCACCACTCTCCTTTGTAATGGTCAAAAATTCTGGTGGAGCCCGGAAGCAGAGCAGGCTTTTCAACAACTCAAATAGGCCTTTACGTCTGCACCTAGTCTTTTGCATCCTGAATCAAACATACCCTTCCATCTAGAAGCCAATCCCTTGAATATTGCTCTAGGTGCTATATTATCTCAAAGACACCCAGACACAAGGCAGCTCCACCCTGCGGCTTTTTTCTCCCGAAACCTTGCAGGGGCTAAAAGAATGATACCATCCTCGATAAAGAACTATTGGCTGTCAAGGCCGCTTTTCAGGAGTGGAGACATTATCTTATGGGCACAAAACATCCAGTCACTGTGTACACGGACCACAGGAACTTACAGTTCTTGAAATCAGTCAATGCGCTCATGCCCCGTCAATTATGCTGGTCATTGTTTTTCTCAGATTTCTCCTTTGCGATCACATTTCGACCCTGGCGAAAGAACGGAAAGGCCGATGTTCTTTCCCGACCCACTCTAAAGGTGGAACGACTGCATGAACCTCCTTTTTTATTGGATAAAACAAACTTTGTAAGCAACATCAACATCAAAGATGTTTCATGGTTGGAACAAATACAACAAGCTTCTGCTCAGTTCGATCAAGCAAAATGGATAAAGGAACACCCAGACAGAGATGTGGTAGAAGGTATATTATACCATCAAAAACCCTTTATTCTACCCACACCAGCTCTTCAACACAAAGTCTTAGGGTGGTGTCATGACTCTATACTTTCTGGTCATCATGGAATCACGAAAACACTTAAATTACTGCAAAGGGATTCTTAGTGGCTGAACATGCATTTTGATTGCCATTAGTACGTTAAAACATGCAACACTTGCGCTCAAACTAAATCAGAATGACGAAAACCTGCTGGGTTTCTCAATCCTCTTCCAACACCACCATCACCTTGGCATTCAGTATCTATAGATTTACCAGTTGATCTACCTCAAGACCAAGGATTTACATCGACAGTGGTGGTAGTCGACATGTTAACTAAAATGTGTCATTGCTTCCCAACTAAAGGGATACCTGATGCCCCCACCTAGCTAATCTGTTTTTATAACCCATAGTACAGCTCCATGGTTTACCATCACGTATCATTTCCAACTGTGAAATGCAATTTGTTTCATACTTCTGGGGCGCATTTTGCAAATTACTTAACATTTCGGTGGACCTCTCTTCCGCCTATCACCGGCAGTCTGATGGGCAAATGGATAGAACCAATCAGGAGATCCAACAATTACCACATAATTATGTTACCGAACAAGAGCAATGGGTTGATCACCTTTGGTTAGCAGAATTTGCCTATAATAATGTAGTAAATACATCTAGAGGATTCTCACCCTTCTACTCTCTGTATGGGTATCATCCCAGATCTTCCCCGTTACTAACTCAGAATGCACTCTCTCCTAAACCTTTAGTTCAAAAACATGCCTTACAACATCAGGTTCTTGAAGAATTAAAAAAGAACGTGACAGGGCAAAAACTATTGTACAAACAGTACACAGACAGAAAGTGACGCATAGCTCCTCCTTACCAAGTGTGGTTATCCATCAAACACTTACGCTTAAAAGGGCCTCGTAAATTTCAACCACAATACATCGGTCCATCCCCATTCTAAAACTATATCAAAAATCAGAAGTATGCCTGGCTTTACCGGCTCACATAAAAATGTACCCTACCTTTCATGTGTCCCTTTTAAAACCCACTAATCCAAACACTCGTCACCTCGCTCCACCACCCCCAGTAAGTGTGGAGGGTCACTTAGAACATGAAATAAGTTCTATATTAGATTCTCACCTAACCAGGGGCGCTTTGTATTACCTGGTAGCTTGGAAAGGGTAAGGCCCGCAGGAACGCACCTGGGAGCCACTATCTTATGTCCATGCTCCCCAACTGTTACGTATATTCCATCAGCGTAACCCCCACAAAACCGGCCCTGTCACCGTACCTTGGAAGGGAGGCGCTGTCAGGATCCATCGGACTACCCACTGCCTTCGGCACTCCAGCAGGAGAGGGGGAAGTATTCAGGGTGAACCCCAGGGCTCACTCACTTACATTCTACCTAGGAAGACTGCCTGTTGGATGGGGGCTCCTAGCAGGTGCTCAACACATGCCTCTCACCCTCAGATTGTCCCCTCTTTTACTCTCCGTGTTCCCTGAGGAAGAAAAACTGACTTATATTTCTTTAATTCTCTGCTCCGATATGTGGTGGTGTTTTCCTTATCTTTGTTTCCCTGGCCTGTTGTTCAGCAGCCTCCCTGACTCAACAAGCCTCCATGACTCAGCAACCACCATGACTCAGCAGCCTCCATGACTCAGCAAACTCCATGACTCAACAGCCTACATGGCTCATCAGCCTGGCAAAAGGTATTTAACTCTCACCCAGGCTTTTGTTCAGTGCGTCGCATTGAGGTTCCTGAGGCGTGACAGCTTTTCTCTGCAGGTGCTGGTCGGATGAGTCCTTTTCCATCCTTGCTGCTGCTACTCACTGATAAGTCTAAAATCCTTTTTGGGCTACCTTTAACTCTTATGCTCAGTGGAATTCCATTGTTTTGTCTCCCGGCTCATTTCTGGTTATCGAAGAGATCTTGGATAACAGCGCACAAAACTCTTCGCATTCAGAGACTTCCTGACTTTGTTTCCGATTTCACAGTTCCCTCTTGTTCCTGCTCAGCTTACTTTATGCTACTTGCCTGGATTTTGGTCATTCCCTCCTCATACTATTAATGTAATTTGTGCATAGTTCTTGTTGATAGCAGTGTATAATATTATTGCAGTGTTTATTGTTATCCTGTTACATCTCTGACCATGCAGGCGCGTGGTGTGTATTTATATTTGGCACAATATTGTGTGAGTGAGTATTTATCTTTGGCGTCATATGGTGTGAGTGCAGTTCTGATTTATTCTAATCATTCTAAAAAGACCTCTTTATCATGACCCAATGCAGATGTTTATGCATGATTTATGTCATTGATTATTTGTGTTCTTATTGATGTCTTTTACTACTGCTGCAGGAGCTGGTCTCCATACTCATTCATAGCTTTAGGACAGATGTCCCAGATTGGTCTGTGACCCTGAGTTTGCTTCCCCACTGGCACAAACGCGCACCAGTTGCTTCTTTCTTTATTTTAGCTTTTTATATTAACCATTTATTTTAGTTTATTGTTTGTTCCCAAATCGCCTTCCCTTGAGATTATCAGATGAGCACTGGTGTCTCTGGTTCAGTGTTCGTCGGATGATTTCTGGGGATTGTTGGGGTCCAGCTGCCTCTGAGTGTCCAGCAGAGAGAAGAATGCATTACAATGTTCATCTTCCCAAACTGGTTCATGATACCCCTGCACCAAAAAATAAGACGTTTTTACCAACATTCATTTGCCCCATGGAAGCTGCAATGGCTCATACAAGGTCAGTTACCCTCCAAGGAGGTTTCCTGAAAATGCTTCCAAACTTCTAGCATTTTTCTGGGAGACCTTCTGTCCCAGATCCAAAAGTGGAGACACATTTCTTTACCCCAGCTCCCACAATAGCCAAGATTTCTAAATTCTTCCGATTCTGGACAATGTTTTACAGGTCACTCCTAAAGCTGCCATTCAGCAGGGGAAAGCATTCTAGAGCTCCAGCCAATAGATTGAACAGATAGGCTCAGTCTGTTTCTTCACCTAGAACTTCCAGCACAGTTCCCAGTCCCACTGATTTGATGGTCCTTCTTCCAAGGTTCCCTTAATCAGCATTTTATGCCACTAGGGCATATTATGCCACAGGGACAACAGAAGACCAGTTTGTCATATTCCTGGGAGCATTTTCAAAGCAAGAATATAAGGAAATTCTGGACCCTTCTACCCTTCTCTAGGCAGGTAACAACCAGATGTCATCTACTGTTTTTTGGGTCTCTCCCAAGGTCACTTGTATTTATACTAGCTGTGGTGAGTTTTATCTAGTGCAGACTAAGCAATGACTGGGTCAAATTATTAGAAAATTCTCAAGCCCAAACTAGCCTTTTTTTGTAGCCCTTAATGTTATTTCCTTGCAAACTATGCCAGAAACGCCTGCGCTGGAGGTCTTTTGAAATGGCATAACTAGAGGTCCAGTGTGTTAAGTAAAGAATTCCCATCCAAGGCCATCTTACCTAGATGAGGGAACTTCCCTTGATAACCTGTTATGTCTAGTGGTGAGACTGTGTTTCCTCGTACAGAGACAGGTAGACTGTGGGGGTAGCCTCCCAGTGGCCTTAATCGTATTGGTTGCCAGAAACCTAACTGATCATATATAAAATGACAACATTAATGACATCACTGGTAAGCTCATATATGTCATCACAAAAGACGTAATTGGTAACATCGCTGTATGGGCTAGTATAATGTTGCAGATTGTGGTCTGTGAAACAGGAGTGTTGCAAAAAGGGTGTTTTCCTTTGGAAAACAATAGGACCTCAATAGAAGTAATCTGTACACTCACATACTAGCCTCATGCATCTGCATTCAAGTTTTCACCACTCTTATGAGAGAGAGATATACATATAAAACCACAATCAACAATCTGGAAGCAATGTTTAAAAAATATATATAAATCTATTTATTCATGTTAGCCTCTTAAATTACATAAATCATTTTGTACCTAGTCTTTACCTTCAAATATTCTTAACATCAAATCTAATATAATTCATGACATCATATATACATTAAAACAATTAGCTATTTTAAAATGAGAGTACGACAAAGAGACAAAGAAATATGTCATTAACATGCACACATCCGTGGTTTCACAATAATAAAGACCAGAATCCGAATCTGCAGTAGTTATAATTCTGTAATTCCAGTCTACACACGGATTGTGTTTCTGAGAAGTGCGTCAATGCGTTTCAATGGTACCCCTTGTATCACCATCTTTAGCAAGACTGCACTTTTTGACTCTCAATTTAAAAGATCACGTCAGGAATATATGTCCACACCTGTATCATGAAACACATGTATCAATGTGTATCTATATTACTGTAAACTTTCACATGTTCTATATATTAGTTCAAACTTCTTCCAAGACCATCACAGTTAAAAAAATATAATCTGAATTGCATGCACAATGTAAGTTCTCTTTTTGCCAGTTCATCTTGGTGTTGGTGGACCACACCACCGGGTGCCCAGAGGCCATCCCCCGTGTTGGATTCTCCAAGGTTGTGGTGTCGGAGATGGGCACAAACGTCATGTCGGCCTACATGAAGGCCATGTGGAAGGAATGCAAAGTGACCTACTGGTTCTCCACTCCTTACCACCCCCAGACTAACGGGCTTGTAGAGCGCTTCGATAAGACCATGAAGGGTATGATCCGGAGCCTGCCAGAGGACTTGAGGCGGAAGTGGGATGTCCTCCTCCCTTGCCGGCTGTTTTCATACCAAGAGGTGATGCAGAAGGGAGTCGGGTTCAGCCCCTTTGAGCTGCTCTATGGCTACCCTGTTAGGGGACCCCTCAGCCTTGTGAAGGAGGGGTGGGAGAAGACTTCAAAGAAGCTTCCCCGTGATGTGGTCAGCTACATGCTGGCATTCCGCAGCCAGATGGCCAAGCTGTGGAAGAAAGCTTCAGACAACTTGTAGGCTAGTTAAGCCATCATGAAGGAGTCGTATGACCGCAACGCTCGGACGGTGGAGTTGGATGCTGGAGAGAAGGTGTGAGTCATGGAGCCCAGAGAGGTTAGCGCCCTCCAGGACCGGTGGACTGGACCATACGAGATCATGGAGAAACGCGGCCAGACCACTTACATTGTCGACCTAAAGACCCCCCGACAGCCCCATAGGGTGTTTCACATGAACTGCCTGAAGCTGCACCATGAGAGATCTAAGCTTGCTCTCCTTATGGTGACGAATGGGAGCAAAGAGGAAGAGAGCAAGCCTCTTCCAGACCTTCTGGTGGCCCAAGAGAAGTATGAATCAGTGGAGGGAGTGGTCCTCTCCCCGCCCCTGACACCTGAGCAACAGAGGGACTGCCGCCAGATATTGGAGCAGTGCGCCTCCTTGTTCTCCCTCACTCCTGGAATCACGCACCTGTGTACCCATGACGTGGGCACAGGGGACAGCCCACCCGTGAAAACCAAGTCTTACCGACTGTCAAACAAAGTCAAGACCAGCATCCAGAGTGAGGTGGCCAAGATGTTGGAGCTGGGGGTGATTGAGCTTTCCCGCAGCCCGTGGGCTAGTCCGGTAGTGTTGGTGCCGAAGGCGGCCCCACCGGGCACCACACCAGAACTTTGGTTCTGTGTGGACTACCGTGGTCTGAACTCCGTTACCAAGATGGATGCTCACCCGATCCCTCAGGCGGATGAGCTGGTTGACCGGCTGGGAGCAGCTCGGTATTTAAGTACCATCCACCTGACATCAGGATACTGGCAGATTGCCATGACGGATGGAGCAAAGGAGAAGACTGAGTTCTCCACCCCCGAGGGCCACTTTCAATTTTGGGTGATGCCCTTTGGGCTCAAGAATGCTCCGGCCACTTTCCAGCAGTTGGTTAACCAGGTGCTTTCTGGCCTAGAGGCCTTCTCAGCTGCGTACCTGGATGACATAGCTGTCTTCAGCAGCAGCTGGGAGGACCATCTGCAGCATCTCCAGGAGGTGCTACAGCGGGCTGGCCTAACCATCAAGGCTAGCAAGTGCCAGATTGGACAGGGATCTGTTATCTACCTGGGACACCTGGTGTGCTGGGGCAAGGTGCAACCCCTCCAGGCCAAAATTGCGACCATCCTGGCCTGGGAGCCCCCCAAAACCCAAACAGAGGTCGAAGCTTTGCTCCGCCTCACTGGATATTACCGCCGGTTTGTCAAGGGACATGAAACCATCGTAGCCCCCTGACTGAATTGATGTCCAAAAAGCAGCCACGAAAAGTCATCTGGACGGCTGCCTGTCAAGAGGCATTTGACACCTTGAAGCACGCGATGTGTACCGCTCCGGTGCTTGCAACACCAGATTTCTCCAAGGAATTTATCATGCAGACAGACGCCTCTGAGCATAGCATAGGAGCTGTGCTCTTTCAAATGAACGAAGAAGGTCAAGACCAGCCTGTGGCCTTTATTTCCCGAAGGCTACTCCCCAGTGAACAACAGTGGAGTACAATAGAGCGTGAAGCCTTCGCTGTGGTCTGGGCCCTGAAGAAGTTGAGGCCATACCTCTTTGGTTCTCACTTCCTCATTCAGACTGACCACCGTCCCCTTCACTGGCTCATGCAAATGAGAGGCGAAAACCCCAAATTGCTAAGGTGGTCCATTTCCCTCCAGGCTATGGACTTTCGGGTGGAACATCGGGCCGGAGTAGACCACACCAACGCTGACGATCTATGCCAGTTTTTCTGTCTTAGTGATGAGAACTCCCTAGAGGTTGGGTAGCTCTCCCCACTTTCGGCTGGGGGGACGCATGTTAGACCTGTCAGCCGTAGGGTGGTCTTACCCCGTTTTTTCGCCCTTTGTTTTGTTTTTTCCACCATCTTGTTCATTGGACCTGGGTCTCTGGGCGCCTTACCACTGCCAATCAGTGTTGAGGTGCAGGTGCTCTCTGTTGGACCCGGGGTTACCGGTCCACCTAGGGTAGCCTGGCACAAAGTGGTAAGGCCTAACTCCAAGGCAATTTGTCGCACTTGCGTCACACTCAATACAGTAACACCGCGTACCTCCACTTAAAAATGAAAATGACACCACACCATCTTTAGAAAAAGTAGAAAAGCTTTATCTTTCCTTTAAATTTGGTTTTCAATAACATCAGCAATATTGTCTCATCACATTAAAATTCCTGTCTCCTGAAACACAAGTTATTGCAACAATTCATATCATGCTAGTGAACCTTACTCATTTACCTCACTAACATCAAGTTAAAATGTACTTCATTTCAGGCCAACCCTCATCTCAGCTTTAGGGGCTATAAAGAAGGCCTAGAGGTAAATTAACAGGACATCTCATTAATATGTTTCGCACATGTAGCTGACTTGTTTGTCCAACTGAGCAGTGCCTAGAAATTTGTTAAGGCAGGAATATACATCAAGCTGTTACGGCATAAAGTTAATAACACAAGACCTTTGTTCTATACAGTTATAGCATACATTGACTTCAGCAGAGCAATATTATTAATGTCTTTACACGGCAAGAGTACTTGGGTCCTAGAAGGTAACCTGCCACCTGTAGATTACTAGACTATGCCCTGATTCCTGGACCTTCGGATCACATAGGAAAAGTACATTCCACCTGTGGTTCAACAGTTAACTCTGGAGTCGTGCTTTTCCCCACCTTTCCCCCTTGACTTAATTCCCTGCTTACTTCTGTTGGGGAAGTTCGTGGATACTGTTCAATGAATGGCAGATGGGAGGAGTTAGGGTTTCCTCACTCGTTCTCATTCTCCTCTCCCAATGCTAGAGGCAAGCCCCCGGTAAGAGGACCCCCACTGAAGGCAGGGCGCGCCTCCACAACAATTCCTCCTTCTCTTCGTGCCACTCCCGTTTCACCCTCACAGAGGTGGAATACCCGCCGGGAAGCTAGCGCGCCTCCTCTGCAACTCCTCCCTCAAGGCGGGCGCGCCTCCTTCAGGCCCGCCACGCTTCCTCCTCCAGTCAACATCAGGGCGGGACTCTGTTACGGCGTCCGCTGCCTGATGACAGTCTGCTCAATGCTGCGCACACCCCGTCAGCGCCGAGCCTTCCCCTGGTCCTCCTCAGTGGTAAAATTGGCGTTACACAAGGCCCCGGACTCTTTCCTATTCCCTCCTGTCAGATCATGCGGACCTAATCGCCAAGGGTGCTGCCGGCCCCAATTCACCGGAACCACGCCACCGCCACAGAAGATCCACCTGTGCAACAGCGGTGATGCCACAAGAGCGCGGCAAGTTCAGGTCAAGTCTGGGCACGAATTAACAGGCTCCAGCGTGACACAGCAGGCAGCTAGGAGACGGGCCAAGCCAGGCGCGGGGTGGTAATGTTACAAACAACAAAAGGGGGCTATTATACCAAGACTCAGACCTTTGCGGGAGGTAGCCTGACTCACCCTCACCAGACCGGTCAAGTTTTCTTAGTCCACAAGCTGGTCTTCCTCTAGGGGTAACGTTATTTCAATTGTAAGTATCTAGACGGGGTCAAGTCAATGGACTAGGGGTAGCATCACATAAGAGAATAGCTGCCCCTGAAGGCAGTCAACCCTTCCACAATGTGCCAGCCTCCTCACTCCACAACCTGTACTCCCGGTTGATCTCTCTCCCTTCACAACTCCTCACCTCACAAAATGGCCGCCCAACATTCTATCTTATATAGCTTGGGACCAGAGTGTCTAGAGTGAACCAGAAGGTTCTGGAACCCCTTCTGACATCCCTATGGCCCCAAGCTGTGAAGAAAATCTTGACAGTTAGCAGGCCACCATTTTGTGACGGAACACCTACTCTTCCTCCATTTTAGAGGAGCACATGTGCTTCATGGTTAATTAGTAATCATGGAGCGCCCAGAGACCTAAGGACAACACCAAAAATGTAGTGGACAAAAAGATAATGGGAGGCAAAAGGAAAAAAAAATAAGGAGGGACCACCCAAAGGGCTGACAGGTCTAACACTCTCTCCTAACAAAATGGCTGTCAATGGCCCTTGCTACTGCGGAGTAGCCATTTTAGACACGCGCTAGTAGTCAGGAGCAGGCTGGGACATTAGGATACAGTAACGCTGCCATCCCGCCTTTTCTGCCCATAGCCTAGAATGTGGAAGCTCCTGGAACCTTCCAGAATCGGGGATGGGTTACACTTTGCCGCCTTTAGAGAGTGGTCACCTGACCTAGGGGTATAAGGGGAAAGTAGGGAAATCTGCCTGTCAGTTGGGGCATCACTGGACCTGGGGGAACCTCTGCAGGAGTTTAGGCGGTTGGGCCTAGGGGAGGAACCTACACCACTGGAACTGACTGGGCCTAGGCACTGCTTTCTAAGTTAGGTGAGGGACTCTGTCAACCCACAGATCTGGCCCAGCGTTGGGGAACCCAGAGAACCACCTCCAGTGAGCCAAGGGAAACCATCCTACCTCTGAGCCACCAACTCAACCCCCCTTCTTCCCCCACCCAAGAAACTACACCAGAAGGGCGCTGAAACCATCCAGCGCTGCAAGGAAACACCTACCTACTGTGAGGACTGCTGGGGGATCAACCAGGTAACAGTGCTGCACCATCCAAGCGCTTCCCTGACAGAACTGTGCCCCCCTGCGCTGTCCTGTATAAGTGGCGCCCCGAACTGCCAGAACTGCTTGCTGCCGGAACTGTCTGCCTCTCTAAGCGCCATAAACTCTCTGCGCTGTCCTGCCAAGAACTGTGCCTGCAAGGAACTGCTGTTGAATGCCCCAAAGCGCTGAGGGTGCCAACGCGCTATCACTTCCAAGCGCTGTATGCTAAAAGCACTGTGCCCCTTAAAGCGCTGTGCCCCTTAAAGCGCTATTGCCTTCACTGCTGCTGCCCGGGGTTACCTGCGCTGCCCTGCGCTGTCTGGAAGTACTCTGGGGCTGTAAATCACAGCCCGGGCGCCACGTTAAGAAAGTTCGCTGTGCTGCGCTGCTGCTTGGTAGGCGCGTGGGGCAGGGTGAAAGACTTTGGAAGAAGCGGGGCCTCTACTGAGCAGTGAGGCAGCCCCGCGACCGCCCCTCCCCTCCGGGAACTGTAGTTGGGCCCAGTTAACCTGATAAAGGCCTGGAATAAGGAGGTACAGTGACCACAGGCTCCTTGAACTGGGTATTAGCCTAATTGTTGACTGTTTTGTGCCTGAAGTGACCCCTGGCTAGGGCAGAGTTCTTTACAACCTGCCCTGTAGTAGGGAACTGTGTTCCTGTTATTGGATGTGCCATTTAAGTAGGGGTTTATGCATTTTAATGAACTTCATGCCTATGAGATGTATTACATTGGAGTGTCCTATAAAATTTTGCTATACTGAACCTGCTTAGGACAGATGTTGTTGCATATGCCTATACAATGAAATGTTGCCTGATTTTTAAAGGAATGTTGTTGCCTAGCTTGCCCATACATTTGGGGCCAGATGTAGGTCACCAAATACCGGTCGGTAACAGCCGATTTCGGCCGTTACTGACCGGTATTTGGTGATTGAGATGTAGGGGGCCTTAAATTTACCGATTCAGTATATTTACAGAATCAGTAAATTTACCGATTCTGTAAATTACCGAATCGGTAAATTTACCGAATCTCAAATTTGTGATGTAGGTAGCACTGAAAACAGTGCCACCGGCCCTTAAGAATTTGTTATTTACCATGACATACTATGTCATGGTAAATAACGAATTCCTGTGTACATGCACATCTGTGCATGTACACCTGTGCCATGTGGCACACATACATGCCCTAAGGGCATGTATGTGTGCCACATGGCACACAAGCCAGAATCAGGGGTGCAACAGGGTGTCAAAGTGACACCCTGTCCCTCTTGCAAATTCAGTAATTTTACCGATTCGGTAATTGACATTGATTCCTATGGGCCTCAAGGCCCATAGGAATCAATGACAATTACAGAATCGGTAAATACCGATTCATTAATTCCCGAATCATACAGATTCGGTAATTAATTCGGTAAAATTACCTACATCCCGATTGCCGGTTCTTAAATACCGAATCGGTATGATTCGGTATTTAAGAATCGGTAATCTGGGATTACCTACATCGGGCCCATAATGAGGTACTGACAGAGTTACTTGCCTGATGAATTGATGCTTAGTTCATAACAATGAGTTACTTACCTGCAATGAGGCAAGCCTAGATAAAAGAATCTTGTTTTAAACAACTAGCTGGTGTGGTGTCCTTTTATTGTGTGTGCCTCCCTGTCTCAGTGTGTTGCACTTCTGCATTACACCTAGTCTTCGGGTGCCTCCAGGATCGCGCCAAGCTACCGCAGTGGAATTGGTGACACTCTGCCTTCTCCCTTCGCTCAAATATAGGTGTTAATCTAGAGTGAGGTTATATAAAGATCGCCTTAGATTCTGGGAAAAAATACATTTACCCTTTATTTAATTTGTTACTCTGTTGTGCCTAATTAAATCAAATCTGAGGCCTACGCATTATTATGTTGTACTCAGATTTCATTAAAGCTTAGGGTTGGCCCTACTCCAAGCCGCACCTATGCAAAGATTTCACAGAAACTTTCATACATTTAAGTTATAAACGGCTAAGAGTTATACAACCGCCTTCTAATTGTTATTCCAAATAACACTGCGTCTCATTTTATTTTATTTTTAAAAAGTGTGGCTGACATTGATGGTATATTACAACAGGTGAGCTTCTGTCTGTGCTCCAGAACTAAAAACCAAAATCATGCGCTGCGTCTGCGGGCGTTCTGCAAAGACATGTGCATGTTTTATTTATATCGCATTACGCCTCTCTACTGCCCCAGTGTCCTAAAACAATAACACATTACATACCCTCTTAACGGGAACGCTTTGGTCGCTAGCTAGTTTTTTCCTTTTGTGTTCTTCACTTCGCTTCTCTTATAGAATTGATATTTTAATTAGAATCTGAGGAGGTAAGGGAGTTATAAGTCTAAAATCCAGTGATTAAATACGTCTCGTATTGTAACCATTGTTTAACGTCACTACATCAGTGCGGGACTACTAATAATGATAACTTTTGTGGGTTACAAAAAAACTGATGAGAGTGAGAAGTGTTCTAGTACATCCTACATTCTTAAACCCTACAGTACCCTGGCTTTATCGTGTCTATATAGAAAGTCCCTGCCATCCTTTATACAGAAGTGAGACACGAACAAAAATTAATTCAAGGCCACAATACATAGGTCTATGAGCAGGAACATAACCTAATGTTTTGCAGCATTAGTGATGGGAGAAGGATTGTCATCGTAATCTATCTTTGGAGATTAGGGAGCGTATATACACTATGTAGTATACACAAGATGTGCACCCTGGACACAAGGCGAAGGTTGATTTCACTCTAAGCTGTGGGCACCTAACCTAGAGTGGAAAGAATGAGTACCCCAGGAGTTATAGAAGGATCTATTTGTTAAATAAGCATAAAACACAAACATACTGTGTTGGAGCAAAAAGCCAGGAAATGATT
This sequence comes from Lissotriton vulgaris, assembly GCF_964263255.1. Lineage (NCBI taxonomy): Eukaryota > Metazoa > Chordata > Amphibia > Caudata > Salamandridae > Lissotriton > Lissotriton vulgaris. The sequence continues at coordinate 775,898,940 of NC_141694.1, forward strand.
AAATGATTAGTCTATGTCGGAATTGCACATTTATTATACAGTAGGCAGAGGCCAACTTATTTCCACATAGACAATGGGGCCATAGGTAGGGTACATGGTCATGTAAAGCTATCTTTTGAAGTTCACCTGTTATGCTGAATGTATGTTACCGAAGTTAGCACAGAACTATGACTTAGATACAGTCTCACCTGGGACCTTACTTAAAATGTAGAATGAAGGTGCTAATTTAAGAACGGTGTCTGCCACAGTTTTGGGTTGCTAAGTGGCTTAAATAGTTGAACAGCTTGAGCAGTAAACTTTTCCCACCTTAGATAGTGGTAAATGGTTGTTAGTCACTGGAACTTTTAGAGTGTGCTACCTTTGACTGGAAATGAAGCAGTCATTGTTGACATCTCCAAAGTTAACAATAGAGTAGAGCATTTGGATATAATACAACGCAAGTTCACAACACAACAAAGACGTAACTGGGCACTGTCCAATAAACTTTTGTTGGACTTGGCCCTTTTTGCAGGGTCATCCCTGAACTTTTTGCCTTTCTCTTGTATTTTTTTCTGACCTGTTGTTGGCTGTTTTATGATTCTGGGCACTTTACCACTGCTGATCAGTGCTAAAGGGCATATGCTCTCTATGGTAAATTGATGTAATGGATTAGTGACTCCATGATTGGCTTGTTTAGTTTACTTGTCATACCCTACTACAGTGCACTGAGAGTGCCCAGGCCTTGTAAATCAAATGCTGCTGGTGGGCTTGCAGCACTGATTGTGCCACCCACCGGAGCAGCTTGTAAAGTGTGTCTCAGGCCTGCCATTACAGAGCATGTGTGCAGTCTGGTACTGCCATGTTGACTTGGCACATGAACCCACTTGTAAATCTCCAAACCATCCCTTTTCAACATATCAGACACCCCTAAGGTAGGCCCAAGAGCAGGGTGCATTATAGGTCAAAGGTAGGTGCTGGCATGATGTGTGTGGCATGTCCTGATACTGAATTACAGCCATTTTTGTTTTTCACTATTGCAAGGCTACCTGCTCCCATAGGCCAGAATGGGCAGTTTGATTATAACATCTTATAATCCTAACTGACTCAGGGGACTAGGCATAATTTCGAGTTTAGTATGCCTGAACTCAGAATGATAAAATACATCTTTTAGTGAAGTTGGTTTCAACATTCTGTGTTTGAAAATACCACTTTTAGAAAGTAGGTATTTTATTGCCTAACCATCCAAGCCTGCCTCTGCTAGGTTGGGTATTCCTTGTTTTTTTTGTGACAGGGGCTTGGGGGCTCCAGGAGACAGGGTGAGTCAGCACAGGGCTGAATAGACCTATCTGCATGTAGAGTAGTGGGAGGAGTTGCACCTGGGCCTGAATAGTGCTGTGCCTGCCTTCCACAATGCTGGCTCCACCTCCGGTGGTGTGTCTGATGACCCTGGCCCACACTGTCAAAGGAAAGAAGGAGTCCTGTAAACAAAGTGCTCCAGGACTGCACAGAACTGGTTTGGACTAGGTACAGACACTCTCTGCCTTCAGAGACAAAAGATTTTGGTGTATAAAATGGGGAACCCAGACCCCAGAACTTTAGATCACTTCTGGGAATCAAGACAAACCTTTGCTGAGGAGAAGAACCAGGAAGCTGAAGGAGGAGACTACCCCTGTGCTGTGTGTTCAGGGGTTGGCCTGCTGTGGTTTCATCATTGCCAAAGAAAGGAGAACAGGACTGAGTGTTCTTTTCTTCAACTTGAAGACGAATCTCTAAGGGCTTGAACTTGAGCTTGCCTCCTGCCTGATGTCTCAGGGATACAAGACTTCACCAACCAGCTCCCCCCTGAAGTCCCTTGCTGGGAATTGAAGTGCCTGCTGTTGGGCTAGGCCTTCTGAGAGACTGCGTGTTGCTGGGAGCTGGAAGCGCGACTCAACGACGAGAAGTGTGTCACCGCCGCAGCAGTTGCCATCGTATCGCCAAGGAAGGGTGCCGGCGCTGTCGCCATCGCACGACCGAAGCGCGTCGCATCAATGGAGAAGCATTGAGAATAAAGTGTTGCATTTACTACTTGAGAGAACTGAGCTATTTCCTACCATTTTAAAGTCTATTTTAAGAAATATTTATTTTTATAATACAACCTGTGTGGTGTCCATCTGTAGTGTTGTCACTGTATTACTGTATGTGTTCACAAATGTTTTACACACTGCCGCTGAGATAAGCCTGCCTGCTCATGCTAAGCTACCAAGGGGCTAAGCAGGGGTTATCTTCGGCTTGTAACTCCCTTGCCCTGACTAGAGTGGTGGTTTCTGCCTGGCTTTGGCGCGAGCCTTAGCCAACCAGAAATCCCATTTCTAACAATTTTCAAAACAGAATTCAACACAACCATTCAATGCATTTATCTCCCTAAGTGGGAATGGTCTGCCAGACGTGGGTCCCGCTCTCACTATGCCACTGGAGTGAAGTTAGCCTGGCTGATAAGGGGTGATACCCTGAAACCTGTCCCAAGAAGCTTATTTCAGGCCTAGGGACTACATGGCCTGGCAGGTCAGGCAGGACTGTTCCCATGGGATGCAGTGTCAAGACTGGTTTGCATATCCCTGGGTCTAAACTAGCATGAAGTGATGAGCAAAAGAAATATGGATTTAGGCCTAGTGGGAAGGTATGCCCAGACGTGGGTCCCATGCTCACTATGCCACTGGAGTCAAGCTATCATCGCTGATGAGGGGTGATACCCTGAAACTGGTCACTGGATGCTTGTTTCTGGTCCAAGAAGGCCTTGGACTGTTTCCATTGGGAGTAGAGTCAAGATGGATTTGCATATGGTTGGGTCAAAAACTGGAATGGTACAGTGAGCAAATAAACTATGAATTTTGGCCCACATCTCTTTACGGGGGGTGAATGTTTGACATTGTTCAAAATTCTGCACATCAATTGTTCTTTTTGCATTTGTTGCCCTAAGTGGGTAGGGTATGCCCAGATGTGAGAGCCATGCTCAACCGGCCACTGGAGTTAAGCTAGCCTGACCCAGGATGCTTGTTTCCTCTCTGTACTGGGGAAGAATTTTTGATATTGTTTAACATTCCATTCCTCAATTGTTCTCTTTCCAGATTTAGAACATAGCATAAATCTGGCGCAGCGCCAAAAACGTACACCTCCCCAGAGCAGGCGTATCAAGGAGAAATTTAAATCTCCTCATGTTTTTACCCTGCAGCACACATAGAACAAGGAAAATGCTTCTTGTAATTGTTTTGTGCAGGAAGGTTCAACTTCCTGTACAAAAACAATCATGCCAACAACTCCGACAGCTTTGCACTATGGTTCAAGGTTGCCTGCGTTGGCGCATGGCTGCAATTTGTGCGCTTGCTGAAAGGACAGGAAAGCACCGTATCTTGTAGATATGGTGCATTCCTGTCCTTTTAAATTGGCATAGTGCAGGGCAGCTAAATGAACTGCTGTACTGCCCAATGCCAATTCCTATTAAGTAAGCCCCTTAGTCAGGGCGCATGATCACAGCTCACACTGACAACCAGCAGTGGGAATCAGAGTGCGGAAGGCAATCCGCAGCAGCAAAAACTTCAAGTCCCTGTACCCTTTACGTTCCTGACGTACCACACAGTATTGAAGTGCCGTCAGGCGAACGGATTTTACAGAGCAATGCATCCGAGGCACTGCAGATTATTTTCGGGATTTTGCTGAAGCCGAGGAGGTTCGTGAGGAGGTCCGGTCCGGTAGTAGTGCCCTTTGCACCGTCTTGCATTCTTTCTGGAAGATTCATAAGGTTGGGAGATATCGCCAGGTATGTCTTTTTCTCCCATTAGCGAGATCAGCAACTTTGTGTCTGTCTCCTGCGGGGAAGATCTCCTTTATTTTGTGTTGTTTCGTTTTTAAGTTGTACTTGGGAGGATCTGATCTCCCGCCTGGAATCTGCATTGACATATCAAAGTGCTGTGGTCTGGGAGGATTACTCACCCCAAGCTTGCTGCATACTCTCAAACTTACAATGCTAGAGTGAAGGAACGCCCAATCGTGATATAAGTTTTACATTTCTTTGAGCACATGGAAAGTATTGCGCTCTCTGGGAATTATTTCTGTGAATATTGTGTTTGACTGAAATCGCTGATAAACAGGATATATACCTCAGGAAAAGAGATTTAACCATGGCCTTTTTCTTTCATATGCTTCTATGTTCCTTACAAGGGAGATCAGTAGAGGGTAACCAGGAAAGGAGTCACCTTGTTCAATTTTGAGTTCAGCCAACTTCCCGAAATAGGGTAGTTGAGGTGTTTTAGGTGTTGCATGGGTCTTAGTAAAGGTGACTGCCTGATAAAAGTCTATAAGCATATTATTCATGTTGTTTTTTCGCCATGACAGTAATCATTTTGATATCCTGAAAACACTGTCTCATCTCTCCTGGTATAGAGTTGCTTCTTTTTCTTTACAGGTAGGTCTTATATGCGTGTCCCATACTCATAGACCTAGATTCCAAAAAGTGGTTAAATAAACTGTAGAGGAACAAGAGTATTTATTACTTTTCATTGTCATTCACAGATCTCCTTCCCTGTAGTACCTAACCCTTCCTTCCCCCGCTTTATCATCCCACTAGTCCAAGTCAATCTATAAATTTCGGAGTTGGAGCTATCGACAGGTGGACTCCTCTGAGCATCAGCACAATGAGGATATTGCGGTGAACCATGACAGAATAATCGGCCCACAAAATACTTATTCTCCCAGTCGGGCTGATGTTCTAGCAGCCCTTGCTTTGGTGCAAATGGAGCTGACTGCTTCACGTAATGAGACCGCAGTGTTGCAAGCAAAAGTAGAGAGGATGTAGAGAAACCCTTTAGATGTAAAAGGGCCGTCACTCCCTGCGTCTACTCCAGTAGTGGTAGAAGTTCCTTCATAGATCCCTTTAGACCCTCCTGACAGATTTTATGAGAACATTAATAAAGTTGAGATATTTCTGACCCAGGTCTTGTTACATTTTACATGCAAACCAAAGATGTTTTCTACTAATCAGGCCTGTGTAGCCTTCTTGATTTCTTGCCGGTGAGGCAGCACAACGGGCAGTCCTCATTGTCAGAAGGCACGACCCATTACTCTATGATTGGGATGCCTTCAGGGAAGAGTTTGAGAAAACCTTCGTCCGTAGGGCGGAGACTTTTTCTGCATCTAGGGGGTTACTGGAGCTCAAATAGGGGCACAAGGAATTGATTGTCTACCTGAATACCTTTAGAAGGCTAGTTGCTGAGACAGATTTGTCTGAGTAGAAACAAGCTGCACTCTTCAATCAGGGCAGGGACTCAAGGACGAATTGAAAGATATTATCGCTCAAGTGGATCCTCAGCCTTGGACATGTAAGGCCCTCTGCGACTTAAACATGCAGTTGGATCATCGCTTAAAGAAACGGAAAAGAGATAACAAACATAAGGAAAGATTTGCACCGCATTACGAACGTCCCAAGACATTAGAACATGGAACAACCGCGACCGAAGCCATGGAGATTTGAACCATGTGAGCTTCTCTATCTCCTAATGAAAGAGAATACAGATATAAGCAAGGATTGTCTTTATACTGTGAGAAGAAAGGGCATTATCTGAAGGATTGTTATTTCAAACCGAGAACAAGTCATCCCAGATTTAGCCAAGCAGCCACAGTTACAGCGGACAAAATGTCGAAAAACTGATTCGCTTGAGGTTGGAGGAAGGGGAACCCTCGAGCATTAATGTGATCCCTTCAGTGGAGCAGGACCCTATTTTGGGACAAGAACACTTTTTTATCCTGATGGAAATCCAAGTGAATCATGACTGAAAGATGATCAAGGCAATGGGGGATTCAGGAGCCACTGGTTGCTTCATGGATGAGAAAGAAGCCTGAAGACTGGGCATGATGTTAGTACCCAAAAGCACTCCAGAGATTGTATTTGCAGAGGATGGTAAGCGTTTGGATTCAGGACCCATTTGTTATGCTACCAAAGTTTACGAGATAGGGTATAATGAAGACCATTATGAACAGCTATCGTTTAACGTTATGCAGGCACCCCAATACATTGTGATATTGGGTCTACCCTGGCCACAAAAACATGATCCTGCCATTAAACAGAGCAAAAAGATTCTTAAGATGGAATCCGAATACTGCAGAGAGCATTGCTTACGAACACCCATGATCCCTGCAAATGTTTTAGCAGTAAGACATCACATAGATACTGCAGTGGAAAAACAATTGGTCTTACCTTCCTGTTACCAGAAGTATACAGACATCTTTTGCGACAGCATGGCAGAGAAGTTACCCCCACATAGGATATACGATTGCCAAATTGACCTCATCCCTGGAGCTGTGGTTATCTATGGGAGGATTTACGTCCTTACCGAGCCAGAAAAACAACATCTGAGACAATACATTGAAAAATATCTCTCCTTGGAGTTTATTCGTCTCTCCAGGCCTCCTGATGGTTCGCCTTTATTCTTCATACCACAAGCAAATGAAGAATTAAGAATGTGTATTGACTTCAGAGCATTAAATGCTATCACTCTGAAGAATCAATATCCACTCTCTTTGATACCTGTTTTGCTGAACCAAATGAAATGGGCGGTGATCTATACTAAACTTGATCTCAGAGGGACATACCATTTGGTACGTTTGCGAGAAGAAGACAAATGGAATACAGCCTTCAAGGCTCAATAAGGGTTGTATGAATATTTTGTTATGCCTTTTGGGCTCTGCAATGCTCCCACCGCCTTTCAGTTTTTCTTGAATGGAACATTTTGTGGTTGTCTATATTGATGACATCCTTGTTTATTACTTCAAAGAGAGAGAACATACGGGATATGTGAGTCTCATTCTGCAAACACAATCTATTCTGCAAAATCAGCAAATGTGAATTTCACGTTACCACCGTAGAATTTTTGGGGGTTATGTTCACCCCTTCAGGACATGTGATGGCAGAGAGGAAAATAATGGCAATTACAGAGTGGCCACGTCCTCAAAACATCAAAGACATTCAATGTTTTTTGGGATTTGTAAATGTTTATAGGTGGTTCATCACCCAGTTCTCGAATACTGTGGCACCTTTCACGAAATAGTTGCAAAAAAAGACACAGTTTCTGTTAATTAACGCGTAGGCGACGAGCGGATGAACGTCTCCTACAATACATGATTTAACATGCATTCAGCGAGGCTTCAATAAGGGAGGCAGCTGAACTGTTGTTTGTCCCTATCAACACTGCAGCGGAAAGTAACAGAGGAAATACTATGACAGCCACTAATGCTTTAGGAAGAAAAGAACTTTGGGATAAGCTTTGGAAAAGCACCAAATTAGAACAAGCCAAATGGTGGAAAGCCACAACTCTACAAAAATACGTGGATTGTGGGAGAGTCCCGCGGGGACAACGTATCTTTGTGACTCCTACATTTAATGACTACCCTCAGAGGCACCCTGATCTACCGACCCCCGGGACCACGCACACAATTCAGCGAGGACATCGCCGACTTCGTCAGCCCGCATGCCCTCCCCTCCGCTGACTACATCCTCCTGGGGGACCTCAACTTCCACCTGGAGAACAACAGCGACCGCAACACCATCAACCTGCTCGACAACCTCGCCAACCTTGGACTCAGGCAGCTGGTGTCCACCCCCACCCACCTCGCCGGACACACACTCGACGCCGTCTTCTCATCCAGCAAAAACATTGCCTTCAGCCACGCCACAGGACTCCACTGGACGGACCACAGCTGCGTCCACTTCACCTTCAGAAGAACGACGATCCACCACCACCAGCAACAGGTTGCCCGAAGAAGCTGGAACAAGATCACAGCCAACCAGCTCGCCGCTTTCCTGAGCCAGCACCCTCCTGCCAGCTCAGCGAACCCCAGCCCGGCCGCCGACAACCTCACGAAGTGGATCAGCAACTGCGCGGACGAACTCGCCCCTCTGAGGACCCCGCCCAGCAGACCCGGCAGCAAGAAAGCCCCATGGTTCACCGACGAACTCAAGAGCTCCAAGAAGAACTGCCGAGCCCTCGAGAAAGTCTGGAGAAGGGAACCAACACCGGACAACATGACCACCCTCAAGATTGCCACCCGGAAGCACCATCAACTGATCCGCGCCACCAAGAAAACTGCATTCAAGGACCAGCTGGACAACAACGCACACAACTGCAAGGAACTCTTCAACATCGTGAAAGAGCTCTCCAACCCCAACGCCGGAAACAACGACATCACCCCATCGCAAGACCTCTGCAACTCCCTCGCCTCCTACTTCCACAACAAGATCGTGGACATACACAACAGCTTCAGCATTCAACCGACGCACGCCACGACCGCAGCAACGCCGCCCACCACCACCCTCCGCGCCTGGACTCCGATCAGCACCGAAGACACCGTCCGCATGATGAACTCCATCCACTCCGGGTCTCCGACCGACCCCTGCCCTCACCACGTCTTCAACAAGGCCGACGCTGTCATCGCACCCCACCTGCGGGACATCATCAACACCTCCTTCGACACCTCCAACTTCCCGGAGAGCTGGAAACACGCCGAACTCAGCGCTCTACTCAAGAAACCAACAGCGGACCCCACCGAACTCAAGAATTACCGCCCCATCTCGCTCCTCCCGTTCCCAGCCAAAGTCATCGAAAAGACCGTCAACAAACAGCTGGCCGCCTTCCTCGAGACGAATGGATCCCTCGACCCCTCACAGTCTGGCTTCCGAGCCAACCAAAGCACCGAGACCGCCCTCATCGCTGCCACCGATGACATCCGAGCCCTGATTGACAACGGAGAAACAGCGGCCCTCATCCTCCTAGACCTCTCCGCGGCATTCGACACTGTCTGCCACCGCACCCTAGTGCAGCGCCTCAGCAACGTCAGAATCCAGGAGAAGGCACCGGAATGGATCATCTCCTTCCTCGACGGAAGAACACAGAGGCCCACATGCATCAAGCATTTTTGGAGTCGCAAACGGTGCGATTCCTTAAAATCGGCCGTTTGCGATTCCAAAAATGCTTTTTGGAATGCATCAAGCATTTTTAGAAATCGCAACATTTGTGCGATTTCTAAAAATGCGATTGCTTTTAAGAAATCGCAAATATGCGATTTCTTAAAAGCAATGCATGATTACTTTTATAATTGCGAATTCGCAATTAGGGTGTCAAATTTACCGAGTGGTTGAACCACTCGGTAAATTTGCAAAAAGTGTTAAAAACGCTGCAAAAGCATTTTTTACACATTCATGTTACGGACACACATGTCCTTAGGACATGTGTGTGTGCAACATGATGCGAAAACAACATTTCATGGGTGCAGGGCGGGGTCATTTGAACCCCCCTCTCCACCCTTGAAATGCAATCAAGATTTGCGATATTCTAAGTGCGAATTCGCAATTCCCATTCATTCCTATGGGCATTTTAGCCCATAGGAATGAATGGGAATTGCGAATTCGCACTTTGCTAATCGCATAATATTTGAGAATCGGTAAAAATTGCGATTTTTACCGATTCTCAAATATTTTGAGAAAATGTACATGCATCCCATTTTGCATTTCCTAATTTGCGATTCCCTAAAAATCGCAAATTAGGAAGTGCAAAATGAAACAATGATGCATGTGGGCCAGAGAGTCCGCCTACCACTGTACAAGTCAGAGGCCACCGAAGTCATCTGCGGCGTCCCTCAAGGATCCTCGCTGAGCCCCACCCTCTTCAACGTCTACATGAGCCCCCTCGCGGCCATCGCACGCCCACACAACCTCAACATCATCTCCTACACCGACGACACCCAGCTGATCCTCTCCCTGACCAACGACCCCGCCGCCGCCAGAGCCAACCTTCACGAAGGGATGAAAGATGTAGCCGAGTGGATGACGACCAGCCGCCTGAAACTGACCTCAGACAAGACAGAGGTCCTCATCCTGGGCTCCTCGCCCTCCGCCTGGGACGACTCCTGGTGGCCCCCCGCCCTGGGCACCGCACCCAAACCGACGGACCACGCACGCAACCTGGGCTTCATCCTGGACTCCTCCCTCTCCATGACCAGACAAGTCAACGCTGTCTCCTCGTCGTGCTTCAACATCCTGCGCATGCTACGGAAGTTCTTCCGGTGGATCCCCACCGAGACCAGGAAGATTGTCACCCAGGCCCTTGTCACCAGCCGACTGGACTACGGCAACGCCCTCTACGCCGGAACCACCGCCAAGCTCCAGAAGAGACTCCAGCGGATCCAGAACGCCTCAGCCAGACTCATCCTCGACATCCCACGAAACAGCCACATCTCCGGACATCTGAGAGACCTGCATTGGCTCCCCGTCAACAAAAGAATCACCTTCCGTCTCCTCACCCACGCACACAAAGCCCTACACGATCAAGGCCCGAGCTACCTCAACAACCATCAACTTCTACGCTCCCAAACGCCACCTCCGATCAGCCAGCCACGCCCTCGCCGCCGTCCCCCACATCCGAAGAGCGACAACAGGAGGAAGGTCCTTCTCCTACCTGGCCGCCAAGACCTGGAACTCCCTCCCGACCGACCTGCGCCTGACCCAAGACCACCTCTTCTTCAGGAAGAAGCTCAAGACCTGGCTGTTCGAGCAGTAACGGCACCCCCCCCCCCAAGCGCCTTGAGACCCTATGGGTAAGTAGTGCGCTCTATAAATGTCTTTGATTGATTGAATGAACCAGATCCTGGACTAATTGAGGAATGGGTTGAAAACAATCACCAATGTTCTACAGTGATGCTTAAACGTCTTATAAAATATGCAAACAAAGACACTATAAGATTGGCCAAGGAAATCAAGGAACTTACAGCACAGCTTCAACTGCTTTATTCTGAAGAAAAATTCCAAACAGAAATGAAAAAAATCATGCTTAAATTGGAGAAAGACGAACAAGAAATTAAACTAAAAAACAGAGCAAATTTCATAGAGACCAGCTTGACTATGAAGTGGGTCAGAATTTTACCTTTGGAAAAAAATACGACCATCTGAGAGAGATCAATAAATCCATTGGTGTTCCACCAAAGCAAGCATATAACACAGCTGTTGTGCAGGAAGATGTGTCAGCAAAACTAGATATGCCATCTAAAAATAACAGTATACCGTTGTCGCAGGGATTCCGTTCTCATACAGAACTGTGCATAGAGACTTGGAACCTCAGTGAATTAGGGTGTGCCAAAACTCACCTTAGTACCCAAAATCCCCTACCAGACTAGCTACAGTGTCTCATTGGTTATCACAAACTCCCAATCCTTAGACAAACCAGACCATGGACTTAGTACACCTCAGGTAACGTGGAACACATGAACACTCTTTCGTTATACAATCATTCCAATCCAGAACAAGGAGTAAAAGAGGACATGTGCATATTTGAAATGTTTATTCACTAATGCAGTGTTCTCAAACACAGTATCTTAGCTAGTACAAGCAAATATATTATAAGAAACAAAGTAATCGGCATAGTCACTAGTCCGTAGAACACAAAAGGTGAAAGCATGGTATTATGCTAAAACGAATAGGGTTCAGTAACACCTAATTCTGACCCTCCCTAGCTAGTATATTATATTATATCTAAGAAGGTCTCTTTGGGTTTTAACAGGGCGGCCCCATACCTCAAGATCCTAGTGGTAAGGATCACATCATCTTCCACCAGCTCTCTGCATGCGAAGCACCATCAAGTGTGTTTCTATGCTCTTGTGCACAGCAATATAAAACGCGCCTAAAGCCAGAACTTGGCCGCAGCTGCATGTATGTTATGTCTAGGAACGTGCGAAGATCAGACCTCACAACCACCACTGTGTTGAGATATCCTTGAAGGTTTTTGCACTCACTGTACAGACACAGCTCACCCAGCAAGGCTGATATCAGAGTAATAACATATTATTCATGCATGAATCAAAACATTCTACTAGGCTCAAAGCTAAAGCAACAGCTATGTGTCGTGTGCAGAATGAAAGAAAGATTCGTTGAAAGAGGGTATTCCACCAAAATAGTAAATTCAGCTTGTTCCAAGGTTTCTAAGGTCCAGAGACTATCCACATTATCGAAAAAACCTGTTGTGGAAAATGAAGTAGAGCCCCTAAGATTTATTACCTCTTACTGTAACTAAACTTGGGAATTACGTAATTGCCTAAAAGAATACTGGCATGTCCTAAATACTGATGCCATTATGAAAAAATATGTGGGTGGACACCCAATGATTACTTACAGAAAATGTGAGGCTCTGTCAGACATGCTATGTAGCAATATATTATCAGATGAACCAATCTTGAATCCAATACAAGGCTTTTATCCCTGTCAATCATGTAAGGCTTGTAAGAATAGCATACAATGTAAAGAAATGCTTTTATCAGCTGATCACAAACCTTTTAAAATAATGAAACACCTAACGTGTAAATCAGATTATTGTGTTTATGCTCTGAGCTGCCCATGTCCATTGGTGTACATAGGGAGTACTATAAAACCTGTACAGAAAAGAATATTGGAACATACTAGAGCAATAGCCAACGAAGACAAACAATATCCTGTAGCCAGGCACTTTAAAGAAATGCATGGAAAAAACATAAGCCTTTTAAAGTACTGTGCCCTGAACAGAATTCCTAAATCTGAATGAGGAGGGAATAGATTTAAAGACGTCCTGTGACCAAGGAGCTTTTGGCACCGAAACGCGTCGGGTATTTGACTTGCTGCATGTTCTAAATAAAGCAACACGCATTTAATTACTGGGCTTGAGTGGATTCTTCTATCTGTAAGAAATCTGTTTGTTCGATATATATATATATATACATACACACACAAGCACATGGTGCGCGAGCTCCCCCAGCTGGTCAGTAACACAGCTGGTCTTTGCACTGCATCAACTAATTGGTATTACATTCCAGTGAGTTTCATGGTATTTTTCGAGTGCCTTGTTCATTTATTTACTTGTGTTCTGAGGGTCCAGGAGGGGGGCCGTGCGACCCCCCCTCCTGGAGCCCTTGATGGCCCTGGGGACCGCCAACCCCCAGGGCCGGCTCCTGCAATGTCCCGGGGTGCCCACCCCCGGGACACTGTAGTTTGCTATGGCATAGCAAACTTGGTTTGCATTTTGAAAGAGAGAGTTGGGAAAACCTGCTCTCTCTTTCAAAATGCAAACCAAATTGATTTTCCACACGCGGAGCTGCATCTTGGCAGCTCCACATGTGGAAAAGCAATGCCAGCTTCTGCAGGACGTGGGGAGCCGGCAGGTCCGTGGGGGGATTGGGGCCCCCCACAGTCCCCAATGGAGAGGGCCAGCCGGGTGGGTCCCCAGGGCTATAAGTGGCCCGGGAGGGGGCCTCGCGTACCCCTCCTCAAATATTATATTAAAAAAACAAAGGCAGGCCCCGGGGATGGGGTCCATAAATGGCCTAAGGAGGAGGAAAAGGCAGCCCCCCTCCAAAAAGGAAAAACATTTAAAAAATGGCCACGCCCTGGGGGATAGGGTCCCCAGGGCAGATTAGGGCCTCGGGAGGGGGGCCACTTTGCCCCTTCCCAATTTTTGTATTTATTAAAACATTTTTGGGGCAGGCTCTGGGGGATGGAGTCCCCAGGGCCAAGAATAATAGGAAAAGAAGGGGGCCACACAGCTCCCCTTTAAAAAAAATAAAAAATAAAAAGACCGGCATCGCGCCGGAGGTCACGCCCCTCCTCCTTTCAGCACACGCCCCCTTGCACATTTAAATATGAGGAACGAATTCCCATTGAATATTGGGGTACCTGGGGGCCACCTACCCCACCAGGAACCTACAGTTTGCGCCAGGGGGCTGCGTTGCATAGAGGTGTTCTGAGATCATGCCCCTTTTTACACCTCTCTGCAACGCAGCTCTGTGGCGCCTGATGGAGTTAGCTGGTGGGCTAGTTGCACCCCAGGGCCCTTCAGGATTCAATGGAACTTAATCCCGCCACGGGGCGCGTTTGCACAGTGGTGAAGGGAGGGGGGCGGGGCCTGAGGTGACATGTGTGCAAACACGCCCTGTGGCACATTTTAAGTTGGAAAATGAATTCCACTTTAATCCTGAAGGACCCTGGGGGCCAACTAGCCTACCAGGTGCTTCCAGGAAGCGCCACTGCACTGCGTTGTAGAGAGGTGGTCCAGGCTGTGCCACTTTTTACACCTCTCTGCAACACAACTCTGTGGCGCTTACTGGAGGTACCTAGTGGGCTAGTTGGACCTAGGGACCCTAAGGATTCAAATGAACTTAATCAGCCAACTTAAAACGGCCGCAGGATGTGTTTACACAGTGGTGAAGGGAGGGGGCGGGGCCTGGTGTGACGTGTGCAAACACGCCCTGACATGTGTTTTAAGTTGGGGAAATTAATCCCCTTCAATCCTGAGCCAACTAGTCCACCAGGTTTTTCCAGTAAGTGCCACTGCATTGCAGAAAGGTGGTCCAGGCCGTGCCCATTTTTATACCTCTCTGCAACGCAGCTCTGTGATGCTAACTAGAGATACCTGGTGGGCTATTGTACCCAAGAGACTCTCAGGATTCAAGGGAACTTTATCCTACAAATTAAAGCAGCCACAGGGCGTGTTTGCACACGTCAGCTCAGCCCCCTCTTAACCAGTGTGCAAAAACGCCACGTGGCGCATTTTAAGAGGTAGTTTTAATCCCCCAGCCCTACTATATACTAGGGGCTTATAGAGGAGGTCATGCTAATAACAGGGGTACCCCAACGCATAGTGTTCCATAGTGTATGTAGGTGTTTTAACTGTATTCTAAGTGTCTTTTAGCATAGCCTGGCTCTAGGACTAGTTAGTCAGAGTCAGTTGCCACCAGTACCCATCTGAAAAAGTTGAGGATACAGGATGATTTTGCAACAAGGCCTCTTTCTGCTCCTCTGTTTGTTCTTTCTGCATGTCTTCCTTCTTCCTGTAATTTTCTTCGTCTTTGAGGACTTCTGTTGCTTCTATCTGCATTTCTTTTTCTTCTTTCTGTGTTTTTTCTTCTTTCTTCACATGTCCTACCTCTGTAGGCATAGTTAGAAACTAACATTTAAAAAACCTTTGAAATTTACTTAAAAAACCATATGTTTCAGTTATGTTAAAGTTAGAAATTAGCATTTAGAAAACCTTTGAAATTCACTAAAAAATCATAGGTTTCAGGCACGTTATAGGTAGGAATTAGCATTTATAAAACCTTAGAAATTCACACAAAAAAACATAGGTTTCTGGGGCTTTATAGTTAGCTGGACATTTCACTCATACAAAACCACTGAAATTCCACTGTTATAGTTAGTTCAGCTAACTATAACGTGCGCGCCCGCAATGCACTGCTGATGACGTCACATATTACATCACTCATGACATGGTCAGTGACATCACTCATGACATCATCCTTGTCATAGAGTGGCAGACCTCCGCTCAGCCCAATTTAACCTTTGATACACACACTCAAAAATAGAAACTAACATTTGACAAACAATGGACATACCAATACCACTTACAACACACCTATTTAGTAATTCCAAGCTCTACACACACATCCACTCATTCACCAACGGTCCTATAAAGACACTCATACATGTACTCACTCATCATATGTACTCATACATCCTGTTACACAATGACACTCATCCATAGAGTTACTCACCCACATAGTCACACATGTAAACAAAGTATCAAACATCCATTAAATTGCATATACAGTTATACACACACCGCCACACTTACTGGTACAGAAACTTACACGTACCTACTCTCTTAAGCACTCACTTATAGAAGTACAGACTAATTTATACAGGAACTCTTCCGATCTCTCACTCTCACATTTACTCACTTTTACTCACTTTTATAACCTAAACTCACATATACTAGTTTAAAACATATGTAGTTACTCATAAAGACACTATTGGGACAGTCATTCACTCACTAACACACCCATACACACACTCATCCACCTATACAGTCCTGCACACATACTGTCTCAAAACATAAAAACAGTGACGCACTATGTAATACCCCCCACTGAACTATACAGACACTCATACTGATACTCAAAAAAACAACTTATAACCTCTATAGACGCTCATGTAGCTACTCACCAACCCATGAAGCCACTTATACACAAAGTGAGAGACTGATACAGATATTAACATATTTAAACATTACTCACTAACCCATGTATTCACTAAGATACACTTAATCAGTCCGTTATACAATCAATTTTACAAAAAGAAATCTTCCATTTAGACACTTATATACCCACTTATTCTTCCATCGACCTTGAGATATACATATATAAAACATATTTACTTTTCAGAAAACACATATTCACTGAATGGTGTCATCAGTGATGTCATGAGTGATGTCATTTGAGATGTCATCAGTGATGTCATGAGTGATGTCACTGACCAAGTCATGAGTGATGTAATATGTGACGTCATCAGCAGTGCATTGAGGGCGCGCGAGTTATAGTTAGCTGAACTAACTATAAAAGTGGAATTTAACGGTTTTGTACAAGTGAAATGTCCAGCTAACTATAATGCCCCTGAAACCAATGTTTTTTTCTGTGAATTTCTACGTTTTTTTAAATGCTAATTCCTAACTATAACGTGCCTGAAACCTATGGTTTTTTCAGTGAATATATACATATATATATCTGTATGCAGATTGCTTTTTTCATACATACAAAATAAATAATGCAACCTTAGTATAAAGATGTATCTAAATATCATTAATCAATTCCAAATAAAAATGTACTAAAATATCATTAATTAATTCCAAAGAAACCAATAAATATCCAAAGTATTTTTGCTTCTCTGATAAGTTGCCAGACAGCATAAATTCCGCTCCAGAAAACCAGAATACAGTCAGGTAGATTCTTTTCTGAAAACAATGGCTCCAGAAGACAATCATATAAGTAATTCCTTTAAAATAACTAAAAGTGCCTCATGCATGTTACCCAAATGGAGTGTATTCATTTTCTTTTTCGTTTTTCCCCTTCTAGTTCTTGTAGGCAGCTCTGCAGCACCACAAAGAGTTAACAAGATGGAAACCGAATCCAAGGAGTCAGGCGCACCATGTCTCCTCACCCAACACTAGAAGGGCAGGGACTGGAAGCCAGAACTGCTCCAAATAAATCAAAGGTGCCCTAGAAAGACTCCGACAGAAGCACCACCAGGTAGGTTTAAAGAAGGCCGGCTGGAAGGAAGGATGCAGAAGGAACACCACCAGGCAGGAAATAACATTGACGATGAGCAACATCCTGCAGGGGAGCACGCAGACTAAAAGGTTACATGCTGGAGTAGTGTGGAGAAGTGTGGCTCAATGATTAGAGTGGCAGACCCTGATGCAGAGGTCTAGCCCGGGACCAGGGTTCAATTCCCCGCCTCGGCGGGTCTTGGGCTCAAAATTCCACGGACCTGACAATTCTCGCCTCGGTGCCTATTCCAATCATGGAGTCCCACTCTGCAACTCTGGGCAATAGCTTGCTTAATCTCCACATCGGCCCCCACAACGCTAAGGATGCCTGGCCTCCACCTTGGGGGTGCCCAGAAGTGGACGCCTCACAGGGAAAGCCAGGATGGGTTCCACAGCGGTATTCGTACAATCGCCTTGAGATCCTTGCGGGTGAGTAGTGCGCTATACAAGTATCAATTTAAATTTACATGCTCCTCCCCTTAAAGAAGCCACAATATTCTGGACCTGCATTCGGGCAGATCCAACAGAAGGCCCCCTCAATAGCATTCCTGGCTAGTTTGGGCTTATCAAGGTGCCAGCGATGAAAAAAATTAAGCAAGCGAGGAGCGTGAACATGACTCACCAGTTCCCATGTTTTATCCTCTGGACCATATCCTTTCCAGTGTATAAAGTAGTAAAGTCTGCGTCATGTGTGCTTTGAGTCCAAGATTGCCTCAACTTCGAATTCAGGCTCTCCATTAACTTACACTAATTACTGGAGGGTTTGGCAGTGCCACTGTCCCTGCAGCAACTTGCTTTGATAATGACGCATGGAATACTGGATGCATTTTCATATTTGTGGGCAATTCAAATTTCGTTGCAGGTCGTGGTTGAAATCTTTGAGGTTCTTTCAAGTTCAGATATCAAGTACACTATCACACCTGCTTCCCTATGTGGTACTCATGACTAGGTCTGCAATGTTGATCAGCATTTTTTTTTGTAAACAGACTTTACCTGTTCTAAACTGTTTTATGCTGTCTGTTGTCATTTTTTTTGTTCTTTCAACATAGTCTTGTACTGCTGGTACTTTGTTAATGGTCAATGGCAAAAGAATATTGCACCTAAGATGAAACCCACAATTACGTTGAAAATGTGCACTATATTACTATATGTAAACTTTGCTGCCCAGAGAAGCGCATTCCACTCTTTAAAGCCTGTTAGTACTGGACATCTAATGTATTGCCCAAAAATTAATTCACCCTCTCCGTCTGATCATCTGTCTGGTGATGGTAGCCAGAGGAAAGATGTACGTCTATCTTCAATTTCTCACACAACATTTACCAATATTTTGATAAAAAATTGCAGACCTCGATTGGAAACTATGATAGATGGAAGGCTATGCATCCATACAATACTTTGTAGAAAGGCATCTGCAAGTTCCTTGGAAGTTGGCAAACCATGCAACGGAGTAAAATGAGCTATTTTAGCTAACAAATCCACAATAACCAAAACTACCATATTTCACTGATGTGTCCTAAGAAGGTCTAATATGAAATCCATAGAAAGTGCATGCCGAGGTGCGGGAGGAGTAGACAGTGGAAGCAGCAAGCTCAATGGAGCTTGATGTGTATCTTTGCTTTGGGCACACATGCTACATGTCTGCACAAAACTGTTTAGTGTCATGAGTGAGAGTGGGCCACAAAAATTGTCTTTTAAGCAACTCTATGTTTTTTATTTCCCCAGGATGACCTGCAAACATCTGGGAATGACACCATTCCACAGTCTGTTATTGTAACTGTAGGAGAGTAGGGTCTGATATCCTATGGTCACCCCAAATTTTTGCTTTTTGCTTCACTGGTTTATGACTTAATGTGGCTGTGGACCTGCTAATCAGACCCACAGCCTGCTGTTCTCTCTATAAATTATTGCCAATGCACTCTAGGTGCATTACGAATTGGAACTGGTTCACCTTATGAGCCCCTGTAACAGTGCACCATAGGTGCCCAGGGCATAGGTGTATCCAAGGCCTGCCAGGGGCTGCAGCATGTATTGTGCCACCCCTGGCCTGGCCTCCATATTTGACACAACTGGCTGATCACTCAGCTGGGGTAAGTTGGTGTAATCACCTCTTACTTAGGTGTAGTATCCCTGTACCTAACCTTAAACTGGACACATATGTTCCTATCAGCCACTCCTATGGAAGGCCTCATCAATCCTGGAGGCAGAGTGCTTGGAAATATGTGAGATGGTGCTCTAGCATGAGCTGAGCCCGTCTGCAGCTGTCGGGAACCACTCCCTAAGCTGTTCCGGGATATTGCCATACCATATACTCTTAAGTGCATTATAATCCTCGCGGTTATTTGCTATCTTTGGTTTGGCTTTATCAAAACATGTCGAGTAAGGTGTCATACGAATTGGAATACTATCCCCTCGACAGTTCTGTCGACGGGGATAGCATTCCACCCTTCTAGAGGGACACGACATGTGTGTAGCCTTAACCCCGGTTAAAGTTAAACAGAGCCTAAGCATCACAAAATGGATGCTGCCACCACAGACACAAGTCTGGCCTCCTGCTGCTGACCGAAACTCGGCAGATGGTGGCCTGGACAAAGGGTTTCCTGCCTTGGGAGGTGCGAGCACCACCCCAGACAGGGTTTTGTGTATTGGGTAGGACAGGGCTGAATAGAATCAGACATGCCCGGGGCACACAAGGTGTCCCCGTGCATAAGCCAGTCCAAACCGGTCCTGGGACTTTCCAGACCCAGGCCTGGCGAGGAGCTGGACAAAGGAAAGGGGGTGTAACCGCCCCCCTTCCTGGTTCCTCCCAGAG
This sequence comes from Lissotriton vulgaris, assembly GCF_964263255.1. Taxonomy (NCBI): domain Eukaryota; kingdom Metazoa; phylum Chordata; class Amphibia; order Caudata; family Salamandridae; genus Lissotriton; species Lissotriton vulgaris. Next base: position 775,918,869 of record NC_141694.1, read on the forward strand.
GAGGGACCTAGTAGGTGATCCACCCCTCAGATTGGGAATAAGAGTGGGAGCAGTGCCATTGCACAGCAGATCATCCTGAATTAACTTGAAACTAAGAAGAAGACTGGACTTCGACATTCTGCTGCTCAGAAGACTGAAGAGAATCTCCCTTGTGGCCTAGGAGTGGCCACCCTGTGAACACAGGTACCAACCAGCAACTCGACGTCTGCTTTGCCGCCGCCTCCCGCCCGAGCCCGAGCCCAGAGCCCAACAAGAACCAGACTCCCAGACCTCTCACAGCTCGATCCACAGTCCCTGCAAAGAAGGGACCCGTGGAGGCACCGAGTGACGTGGGACCGGACCTCTTGGAAGTTGCTCGAAAAGCTGACTGCGCAGCTTCTGAGGTATCCTCGATGTTGTGCTTTGGGGACTGAGAACCCCCACCACCGAGAAGCCCTTGCACCGAAGATCAGCCCTCCAGCATCTCCACGATCTGCGTGGGGCCCTTTTGCATTGTGCCACTTGACGCGCCATCCCGGCCACTAGCCACGTGGTCAGCGGCCATCTTGGCGACGAAACCGACAATTTACACAGCAGGTCTGGTTGCTCCAGACCTACCCAAGCTCCTGTGAAAAGGAGCCCCCGCTCTGACCTTGCTGGCCTGAGTGATAAGCATTTCTTGAATCCTGCGTGGCTTGCATTAACCAAGGCCTGTTTGCTCCGATCAGGTCGCCAACACCGCCAACAGCGAGAAGCTTGCGTGAGAAAGCTCGTGACCGACTCCTGGACGTCCTCGACCCCCGGTGTCTACGTGGCTGCAGAGAGAAGCTACATGACAACGCCTAGTTGCACCCGACATCGCCTGGTTCCAATCTGGTTCCACGGTAGTCACTGGCTAGTGACTTTGAACATTGTCCCCTCTGCTTTCAGGTCTTCACATCTTCAGATCCACCCTTGGATCCACCGGAACTCTTCACATCGCGCCGCCTGCAGCATCTTCAGCTCCAAGCACCATCGACCAGCGTGACGAAACCCGACACTACTTCGACCCTGTGCACCCGCTTCCTGTGGGTGAGGTAACTCAGCTCCGCCGGGGCTCCTGCACTGGTACACATCTCAAGGGCCTGTTTCTTAAGTTTCAGCTCCATAGGTCACTCGGAAGGTTCCTAACTTTCTAACTTTGTACTTTTTACGCACCATAGACTTTACATTGGAAAGTGCGTGCACTTTGAACACTGCACCCGAGTCCCGCGGGCCTTTCCCGACTTAGTCACTGCTAGTCTCGAATAGCTCCAGCGATTCCCAAGGCCCTAGGCCTGTTCCCTTTCCTATTGGTATCTCTTATACCACTTTCTTAGTATATGGTTTAGGTGGCCCCTAGGGCTCATCCATATTGTGCAACTTTTGTGTATTTTAAACTGTCTTGTGATTTAACGCTTGTGCTTCTGTGCTCATAAAGAGTCCAGGGGATTTTATAGTTAATAAATCAATATATATTTTCAATATATATCTGTGTGGTGTCCTTTCATTTGGTATTCAAGGGGGTTGTGTATGGTAATACAGCTGGCTTCACATGCCTTTCAGAGTTTAGCCTAAGACTGCTTTGTCCACGTTACCACTAGGATAACTGGTCTACAAGGTTGAATTACAACCATCATCATAAGGGTTGCTTGGCATGGTACAAAGTGATCACTAGAATTAGTGAGCATTATATACCAGGCCAACTTCTCACATTGGTGAGCAGCGGATTGGGATCTGAGCTTGCTGTTGTTTTACCATTACAATCTTTGAGATTATCATTTGAAAGATCACACAGGTACCTTTTAGGTACATATAAAACAAGACTAGTATACTTAAGTTCTACTGAACTTAGTTGTTGTAGAGCAAAGGGAGTAGCACACCCTGACTACAACTACTAGATAGGTTTAGTAGGTAAACACCAGTGTAGGTAGATTGCAACATATCCACCCACACTAGAGCAATGTCTGGAGCAGAGGGTTCCACTGGGAATGTCTCTGTTGAGAGTGACCCTCCAAGGGCACCATCCAAATTTGCTATTTTCTCCTTTAAGGAACTAAGACAGCTTTGTGTCTTAAGGGGTCTGAAGACAGGGCCTTCCCCTACTACAGATCACCTAAGAGAGATCTTAGACCAGTCTGAGACTCTAAAGTCCTCTAAGGCAGACCCCACAGGGAATGCTGAAGGAGGCTCTCCTACTGAGGATGACACTGCAGAAGCCCCTGTCCCTATAGTCCTAGAAGATGAGGAAGCCCCCATCAATGGAGCTCCTCAGGTAGATGAGGAGGAGGAAGAGGAAGAAGAGACAGAAGGGGGGAGCAGTGAGTCTGATGATGACAGAGATAGTCAGGTACTGGTCAGTAGACTGAACCAGACTAACTTAAGCCTATTTGGGACTGACTCTGGGACAAACCCATTCAGACCCCCAGGTGGACTTAACCAGAAGCCTAGGAGGATAAGGACTCACTCAGGTGACTCCAACCACTCCCATGCTTCTAGAGGCTCTCATGGTCACTCTAGAAGAGAGATGACTAGCCCTCAGAGAAGGGAACATGAGGCCAAAATGAGAGAGGCTGCTTTGAGGATCCAGAGACAAGAGCTAGAGGTTGCCCTGGCCCAAGAGAAACTTGCTAGAGCAAGACAGCCTAGAGAGAGTGGGGTAATAGAACCCACTGGTGGCAGCATTATCCACAAGGATAAAGACAGGTCTTTTGATAACAGAAACCTGAGTAAGATTGTGCCCCCCTACAAAGCTGGGGATGACATCCATAAATGGATAACTGCAATGGAGAGAGCCTGCAGAGTACAGCAGATCCCTCAGGAGCAGTGGGCAGCAATCTTGTGGCTCTCCTTTGAAGGTAGAGGCCGAGACAGACTCCTCACAGTTAGTGATGGGGATTCTAGAAACTACCTGGTCCTGAAGAGTGCTCTGATTGATGGGTTAGGCTTAACCACTGAACAGTACAGGTAAATGTTCAGAGATACCCAGAAGACACAGACTCAGGACTGGTCTGAATTTGTTGAGTGTGCCACTAAGGCTCTGGAGGGATGGTTGCTGGGAAGCAAGGTTACAGACTATGAAGGATTGTATAATTTGCTGATGAGAGAACAAATTTTAAATAATTGTCAGAACCAGCAGTTGCATCAACATTTGGTTGACTCAGATTTGACCTCTCCCCAAGAATTGGGAAAGAGGGCAGATAAATGGGTAAGAACCAGAGTTAAGCAAAAGAACCAGAACCAAGGGGGTGACCAGAAGAAAACAGACCAGAAGGGTGGGGAGCAGAAATCTAAAGACCAGAAGTCTTCAACAGGGCCCCAAACTGAAACAGAGGGTGGGTCCCAAACTTCCAAGAAGAAGAAGAAAGAAGGTCAGAAGAAACCCTGGTGTAAAACTTGTAAGAACACCTCTCACTGGACAAGTGAGTGTAAAAAGGGTGGAGCCCCCAGCACTACTGCCCCTAAGGCACCTGCACCCACTAGTACAGCTAGCAGTGCTGGTCCACAAACCAAGGGGGTAGTGGGAATCACTTTGGGAACTGAAGGAGATTCTGACCTAGTCAGAACCCTTACACAGGCTGTTCTGGTTTGTGAGGGGGACATGGATTTGACCCCTGACATGAATCCCAGTAATCTGGGCAAATACAGACAGACGCCTTTGATCAACAACAAAGTGGCTCAAGCTTATAGGGACACATGTGCCAGTGTCACAATGGTGACGCCTAACTTTGTGGACCCTGGACAGTACATGCCAGGTGATAATTACCTGGTGATCAATGCCAGCAATGTCACTACTACACATAGTGTGGCACTTGTTAACTTTTCCTGGGGAGGGGTAACTGGCCTAAAAAGAGTTGTGGTTAGTGCTGATCTCCCAGTTGAATGTTTGTTGGGCAATGACCTGGAGAACTCTCTATGGTCAGAAGTTGAGTACAGGACTCATGCAGAGATGTTAGGGATATCATCACATGTCCTTGCTGTGACTAGGTCACAGGCCAAAAAGTGCCTCTCTGAACCTCAGGTCTTGGATCCTGGAACAATGGACCAAGCACCTTCCAAGAGGAAGAACAGGAGGGTAAAGGCTGTGCCTTCCCAACTGCCTACAAGTGAGGATCAGGCTTCACAGGAAACCTATCTTGAGACCCCTGAAGGAACTGTCTCTGAAGAACTTGAACCTGATCAGGTTGAGTTCCTGGGGACAGGGGGACCTTCTAGGGCAGACTTGGGGCAGGCTCAGTTAACCTGTCCTTCTCTTGAACCCCTCAGACAGCAGGCTGCTGCTGAGGCTGCTGGGAATGCGCAAGGTGCCCATAAAGTTTATTGGGATGAAGGACTCCTTTACACAGAGGGTAGAGACCCCAAGCCTGGTACAACCAGGAGGTTGGTTATACCTCTGCAATTTAGGGGTTTCCTTCTCACCTTGGCCCATGATATTCCTTTAGCAGGACACTTAGGCCAGAATAAGACCTGGGACAGGCTTGTCCCTCACTTTCACTGGCCCCACATGTCTGAAGACACCAAGGAGTTTTGTCGCTCCTGTGTAACCTGCCAAGCCAGTGGTAAAGCAGGAAGCACCACAAAGGCCCCCCTGATACCACTACCTGTGGTGGGGGTTCCCTTTGAAAGAGTGGGGATTGATATTGTTGGTCCAATGGATCCCCCTACAGCATCTGGGCACAGATTCATACTGGTGGTGGTGGACCATGCCACCAGGTACCCAGAGGCAATTCCCCTTAGGACCAGAACAGCTCCTGTTGTGGCCAGGGCCTTACTTGGAGTTTTCTCCAGAGTGGGGTTTCCTAAGGAGGTAATATCAGAGAGAGGTGCCAACTTCATGTCTGGATATTTGACAGCTATGTGGAAGGAATGTGGTGTCAACTACAAGTTCACCACTCCTTATCATCCACAATGTAATGGGCTTGTTGAGAGATTCAACAAGACCCTAAAGGGCATGATTAAAGGATTACCTGAAAAGCTCAGGCGAAGATGGGACATCCTACTGCCCTGCCTTTTGTTTGCTTACAGAGAGGTCCCACAAAAGGGGGTTGGCTTCAGCCCCTTTGAATTGTTGTTTGGGCACCCTGTAAGAGGACCCCTATGTCTGGTGAAGGAAGGATGGGAGTTACCTCTCAAAAAGCCTAAACAGGACATAGTGGACTATGTACTTGGTCTCCGTTCCCGGATGGCTGAGTACATGGAAAAGGCATCCAAAAACCTGGAGGCTAGCCAAGAATTACAGAAAGCTTGGCATGACCAAAAGGCTGTCATGGTTGAGTTTCAGCCAGGACAGAAGGTATGGGTGTTGGAGCCAGTGGCCCCAGCAGCACTCCAAGACAAGTGGTCTGGACCCCATACAATTCTGGAAAAGAGGGGAGAGGTTACCTACTTGGTGACCTAGGAACTCCCAGGAGCCCCCACAGGGTGCTCCATGTTAACAGACTAAAGGCATATGTCAACAGGGAAGACATGGGCTTGCTCATGGCTACAGATGAGGGACAGGAGGAAGAGAGTGACCCTCTCCCAGACCTGCTCACTCAGAACCCTGAGGATGGCTCAGTTGATGGTGTGGCCTTAGATGGCAGCCTCACTGAACATCAGCAACATGACTGTAGACAAGTTCTGCAGGCATACAGGCATATGTTCTCATTGACACCCAGTCAGACTAACTGGTGTACACATGTGGTGGACACTGGTGACAGTCTTCCTGTAAAGAGCAAGATTTACAGGCAACCTGACCACGTCAGGGACTGTATAAAGGCTGAGGTGCAAAAGATGCTGGAATTAGGTGTCATTGAGCCTTCAGAGAGCCCCTGGGCTAGCCCAGTGGTTCTGGTCCCCAAACCTCACACCAAAGATGGCAAGAGAGAGATGAGGTTCTGTGTGGATTACAGAGGACTCAATGCTGTCACCAGGACAGATGCACACCCTATTCCAAGGGCAGATGAGCTCATTGACAAGTTGGCTTCTGCCAAATATTTGAGCACATTTGACTTAACAGCTGGCTACTGGCAAATCAGGTTATCTGAGGAGTCTAAAGCCAAAACTGCATTTTCTACCCCCAGTGGGCATTATCAATTTGTGGTGATGCCATTTGGTTTGAAAAATGCACCTGCCACCTTCCAAAGGTTGGTGAATCAAGTCCTTACTGGGTTGGATGACTTTTGTGCAGCATATCTGGACGATATTGCTGTCTTTAGCTCCACCTGGGAGGATCACCTGGTCCACCTGAAGGAAGTGCTTGAGGCTCTGCAAAAGGCAGGCCTCACTATCAAGGCAACAAAGTGCCAGATAGGGCAGAGCAAGGTTGTATACCTGGGCCACCTTGTAGGTGGAGGCCAAGTTCAACCACTGGAGAGTAAGATCCAGGCCATCAAGGACTGGTCCCCTCCAACTACCCAGACTCAGGTCAGAGCTTTCTTAGGCCTGACTGGGTACTACAGGAAGTTTGTTAAGAACTATGGGTCCATTGTGACTCCTCTTAATGATCTGACATCTAAGAAGATGCCCAAAAAGGTTCAGTGGACAGAAATCTGTCAAAAGGCATTTGATGACCTGAAGAAGGCCATGTGCTCTGCACCTATCCTGAAGAGTCCTGACTACTCAAGAGAGTTCATTGTCCAAACAGATGCTTCTGAGTTGGGAGTGGGAGCAGTGCTTTCGCAGCTTAATGTAGATGGCCAGGACCAGCCCATTGCTTTTATTAGCAGAAGGCTGACCCCCAGAGAGAAACGTTGGTCAGCTATTGAGAGGGAGGCCTTTGCTGTGGTGTGGGCCCTGAAGAAGTTGAGACCATACTTATTTGGCACTCACTTCAAGATTCAGACCGACCATAAGCCCCTCTTATGGCTTAATCAGATGAAGGGTGAAAACCCCAAACTATTCAGGTGGTCCATTTCCCTACAGGGGATGGACTTTACAGTGGAGCACCGCCCAGGGACTGACCATGGCAACGCAGATGGTCTCTCCAGGTACTTCCACTTAGAACATGAAGACACAACTGGTCAAGGTTAGTCTAATGTCCCTGCGTTTGGGGGGGGGGGTTGTGTAGGAGAGTAGGGTCTGCTATCCTATGGTCACCCCAAATTTTTGCTTTTTGCTTCACTGGTTTATGACTTAATGTGGCTGTGGGCCTGCTAATCAGACCCACAGCCTGCTGTTCTCTCTCTAAATTATTGCCAATGCACTCTAGGTGCATTACGAATTGGAACTGGTTCACCTTATGAGCCCCTGTAACAGTGCACCATAGGTGCCCAGGGCATAGGTGTATCCAAGGCCTGCCAGGGGCTGCAGCATGTATTGTGCCACCCCTGGCCTGGCCCCCATATTTGACACAACTGGCTGATCACTCAGCTGGGGTAAGTTGGTGTAATCACCTCTTACTTAGGTGTAGTATCCCTATACCTAACCTTAAACTGGACACATATGTTCCTATCAGCCACTCCTATGGAAGGCCTCATCAATCCTGGAGGCAGAGAGCTTGGAAATATGTGAGATGGTGCTCTAGCATGAGCTGAGCCCGTCTGCAGCTGTCGGGAACCACTCCCTAAGCTGTTCCGGGATATTGCCATGCCATATACTCTTAAGTGCATTATAATCCTCGCGGTTATTTGCTATCTTTGGTTTGGCTTTATCAAAACATGTCGAGTAAGGTGTCATACGAATTGGAATACTATCCCCTCGACAGTTCTGTCGACGGGGATAGCATTCCACCCTTCTAGAGGGACACGACATGTGTGTAGCCTTAACCCTGGTTAAAGTTAAACAGAGCCTCAGCATCACAAAATGGATGCTGCCACCACAGACACAAGTCTGGCCTCCTGCTGCTGACCGAAACTCGGCAGATGGTGGCCTGGACAAAGGGTTTCCCGCCTTGGGAGGTGCGAGCACCACCCCAGACAGGGTTTTGTGTATTGGGTAGGACAGGGCTGAATAGAATCAGATATGCCCGGGGCACACAAGGTGTCCCCGTGCATAAGCCAGTCCAAACCGGTCCTGGGACTTTCCAGACCCAGCCCTGGCGAGGAGCTGGACAAAGGAAAGGGGGTGTAACCGCCCCCCTTCCTGGTTCCTCCCAGAGGAGGGACCTAGTAGGTGATCCACCCCTCAGATTGGGAATAAGAGTGGGAGCAGTGCCATTGCACAGCAGATCATCCTGAATCAACTTGAAACTAAGAAGACGACTGGACTTCGACATTCTGCTGCTCAGAAGACTGAAGAGAATTTCCCTTGTGGCCTAGGAGTGGCCACCCTGTTAACACAGGTACCAACCAGCAACTCGACGTCTGCTTTGCCGCCGCCTCGCGCCGGAGCCCGAGCCCAGAGCCTGACAAGAACCAGACTCCCAGACCTCTCACAGCCCGATCCACAGTCCCTGCAAAGAAGGGACCTGTGGAGGCACCGAGTGACGTGGGACCGGACCTCTTGGAAGACACTCGAAAAGCTGACTGCACAGCTTCTGAGGTATCCTCGACGTTGTGCTTTAGGGACTGAGAACCCCCACCACCGAGCAGCCTTTGCAACGAAGATCAGCCCTCCAGCATCTCCACGATCTGCGTGGGGCCCTTTTGCATTGTGCCACTCGACGCGCCATCCCGGCCACTAACCACGTGGTCAGCGGCCATCTTGGCGACGAAACCGACGATTTACACAGCAGGTCTGGTTGCTCCAGACCTACCCAAGTTTCTGTGAAAAGGAGCCCCCGCTCTCACCTTGCTGGTCCGAGTGATAAGCATTTCTTGAATCCTGCGTGGCTTGCATTAGCCAAGGCCTGTTTGCTCCGATCAGGTCGCCGACACCGCCAACAGCGAGAAGCCTGCGTGGGACAGCTCGTGACCGACTCCTGGACGTCCTCGACCCCCGGTGTCTACGTGGCTGCAGAGAGAAGCTACACGACAACGCCTGTTTGCACCCGACATCGCCTGGTTCCAATCTGGTTCCACGGTAGTCACTGGCTAGTGACTTTGAACATTGTCCCCTCTGCTTTCAGGTCTTCACATCTTCAGATCCACCCTTGGATCCACCGGAACTCTTCACATCGCGCCGCCTGCAGCATCTTCAGCTCCAAGCACCATCGACCAGCGTGACGAAACCCGACACTACTTCGACCCTGTGCACCCGCTTCCTGTGGGTGAGGTAACTCAGCTCCGCCAGTGCTCCTGCACTGGTACACATCTCAAGGGCCTGTGTCTTAAGTTTCAGCTCCATAGGTCACTCGGAAGGTTCCTAACTTTCTAACTTTGTACTTTTTACGCACCATAGACTTTACATTGGAAAGTGCGTGCACTTTGAACACTGCACCCGAGTCCCGCGGGCCTTTCCCGACTTAGTCACTGCTAGTCTCGAATAGGTTCCAGCGATTCCCAAGGCCCTAGGCCTGTTCCCTTTCCTATTGGTATCTCTTATACCACTTTCTTAGTATATGGTTTAGGTGGCCCCTAGGGCTCATCCATATTGTGCAACTTTTGTGTATTTTAAACTGTCTTGTGATTTAACGCTTGTGCTTCTGTGCTCATAAAGAGTCCAGGGGATTTTATAGTTAATAAATCAATATATATTTTCAATATATATCTGTGTGGTGTCCTTTCATTTGGTATTCAAGGGGGTTGTGTATGGTAATACAGCTGGCTTCACATGCCTTTCAGAGTTTAGCCTAAGACTGCTTTGTCCACGTTACCACTAGGATAACTGGTCTACAAGGTTGAATTACAACCATCATCATAAGGGTTGCTTGGCATGGTACAAAGTGATCACTAGAATTAGTGAGCATTATATACCAGGCCAACTTCTCACAGTAACGCCTTAGTAGGCATGAATAACTGGCATTGCATGTAATGCAACTCATTTACCCACTGACTTTTATTTCTGTGAATGAAGTCATGTGCATCTTTAGTTTTTGGTGCCTTAGTGACTTCCATTAACAACATTTTGCTCTGAAAACAAGGCTCCTAATATTCGCTCCCTAGGAATAATATTGGGATGATCTAAATATTGATCAGAAATGTCAAAGCCCAAACAAGATATGGTGTCAGCCTGAATGTGCTGGCATCCTTGTTGACATTGTAGTACATAATCGTAATCAGAAAGGTACTAGCAGGCTTAAGGAATTTTGAATTCCGGTGATCAGTAATCACTGTAACTGTGTGCATTGTGCCTAACAGGTAATGTCTCCATTTTTCAAAAGCTACAGAGTAATAAGTTTCTGCTGGACTTAACTTGTGTGAATAATAGTCTTCTGGATAGAGGCATCCTGTTTCAGAACTCTGGGACAGCACCCCACCTATTATCACTTGCAAGCCATCTGCTTCCACTGTGAACAGTTGAGTAGGGGCAGGGTATCGTAAGATGGGTGTACTCATAAAAGCCTCTTTCCATTTCTGTAAAGCCAGCTCTGCTGCCTCATTCCAAAGGAAAACCACTCCTTTCTTCAATAGCTTCATGATATGGTCTGTCAAGGTAGAAACATGATCTTTAAATCATCCATAAAAATTGGCGAACCCCAAAGGACTTTGCACTTTTTTCACTGAATTGGGGGGCTTCCATTGTAGAATGGCTGAGACCTTCTGAGGAGCCATAATAACCCCTTCTGCAGACAAAATATATCCCAGAAAGGGAAGCTTAGGAACAATAAATTCACATTTCTACAAGTTCGCGAGCAAGTTGCTTTCTCATAACTGTTGTAGGATGACCCTTGCTTGATTTTGATTTCGAGTATACCAAGATATGTTGGCTGATGGTTGTTGGAATAATAAAGAAGGAAAACATTATACATCCTGTATTTACAACGATTCATTTTGTTGGAATACAAATCCTCAAGATCTATGACCTATTTCTTCATGGACTTTTTTCTTTGACACATTTTAGTGTTGTTCCAATTCAGTTGTTTGTAATAAGATACAGACACAGCTTTTGTTTGAAGGTGTTATGTCAGTACTCCTCATCCCAAAGTCGCAAATGCTGGGAACCTGGCCAGAATGAAATTTAATGTTAACACAATCGTATGTTACAAATCTTCACCTGATTCAAGGTTCGACAAATACTTGAACCTTTCTGAGGCACACATTTAGCCATCCCTCAACCCCCACCGCTTGTCATTGCAGTTTGGCTAGTCACTTAGGTCCCTGAAAAATATGCAGCCTCAAGGTTGCATTTTTCAGGAGACTGCCAAAAGTGCAGTAAAGATTCCACAGCATCCAGGGGCTGTTAGCCATGGGTATTTAAACTTCACTAGCAGGCTCCCCCTGCCTTTGAGGAGTGAGTAGAAGTTCAATGGTTTCATCTTTGTGAACAGCAACCATAAGTCCCCTTAGAGTTGTCCAATTGTTCCTACTTGCATTGTTTCCCTATCATAGTTCTCTGCTTCTGTGAGGGGGATACACTCAAACCATGCCCCCACCAAGAGTTAACAGTGGCTTTGGTGATGCGGAACAGGCTATGGGGAGATAGGCAGTTGTTAGCAGTATCAAACAATTGTAGGGACCGACAGACTTGTCTTCAAATGCTAGTGCAATGAGACAACTTGCTCTTCAATAAAGGTGTGTCCCGAGTCCAATAGCTGGATCTGCGAACTTTCACCGCAGTGCTATTTGGCTGCTGAGTTTACTTGCTTTTCTGAATGAAAAGCAAGGGTGTCTTATCCAGGGATCGCTAATATGAATAAAAATATTGGGCTTACAAGCCTGCTCCCTCCCCTACTACGTGCTCCTTGCACAGTTTTTTAGGTCTCGCCTGTCGATGCGCATGCGCATCGAGCAAGCGAGACTATGGGGGCTCATCGACTCTTTATCTAACTTGCAAGGAATCGTGGCGATTCCTTGCAGTGCCCGTGACTTTTAAGGTCAATGCGCATGCGCATTAAGCTTATGCGCATGCGCATTGACCTTAAAAGTCACGGGCGCGTGCATGTCAACGATCGAATATAGCTGCTTTCTATAACAAACTGTATGATATTAGTTTGCTCTATGTTATGAACTGCAGAACACTGTACGTTTTATTAATGCGACTATGCATATGTAACTGCTTACCGTTCACCCAGCATGTTTACCCAGTTTAGTCCTGATAGACACGTTGTATAAGATGCGTACGCCACGATTTTTTATTTAATGCATCATTCCATTCACTCACTAAACTGCAAACACCTTTTTCACTACGCTTCTTATCCTTCCTCAGTTTTTTCGTACTTTATTTTTCAACCCATTCCGCGTAATACGCTGACATCTTCAACATTCTTAACCACTACAAAATGGCCGTCGCATAAAACATCCTTTATTCCTTTGTTCAACACTGCCCCAAGATGGCCGCCACCGCTGTTAGTCCCTTTTCGGGTCTAGTCACTTCGTAAGCGCATATGGTGCAGTCACCAGATCTTCACGATCAAACGCGCATGCCGACACCAAGACCAAACGCCGAAGTCATTATCGCTACACCGACCGATACGCGGTAAGATCACGATTATTGCACAACAACTCGCGTTTATTTATATGGGGAGTACGAACCAATATGACTCAAGCAATGAGGCATAGCACTAACAACATTTATCACTACACTGACCGGTACGCGGTAAGATCATGATTATTGCATAACAACTCGCGTTTATTTATATGGGGAGCACGTACCAGCATGACTCAAGCAATGATGTATAGGACTAACAATCTTTGAGCACGTGGGCCACACCCACACGTATTACCAATAGATAAGCCAACTGTTTCACGTCGAGTCTTTCACTACACTTTTCCGAGATTTTTTTTAACCTGGATTGCGCAACAGTTCACTGAGCACCTATTCCGATTTTTTAGCGACTAGTATGGACTTCATGTCTGTTCCACACGCGCTCTATATTATGAGTTCAACTATATAACAGAGACCTTCGTTGAGGCTACTCTCTTCATTCTGTTCTTCCCGCTTACTGCACAGCCACCGTGAGCTTCTTCGCCACTCTGTGTTTCACCCCTTCCCCCCACCTGGCCGCCCTTGCTCCCCTACCAATTGCCTACTCACCCAGATGCCCCAGAATTGACACACAACCTTATGTCCAGGCTCTTACTTCACCACCCTGGTAGTGTTCATGCCCCCTGCTCTCCCTCAACCCCTCACCCTCAACCCCTCACCCTCAATCCCTCACCCTCACTCACCCTCACTCACCCTCACTCACCCTCACCCTCAACCCCTCACTCACCCTGCCCACCCTCAACCCCTCACCCTCACCCACCCTCAACCCCTCACCCACCCTCAACCCCTCACCCTCACTCACCCTCAACCCCTCACTCACCCTCAACCCCTCACTCACCCTCACTCTCACTCATCCTCACTCACCCTCAACACCTCACCCTCACTCACCCTCACTCACCCTCACCCTCAATCACCCTCAACGCCTCACCCTCAACGCCTCACCCTCAACCCCTCACTCACCCTCACTCTCACTCATCCTCACTCACCCTCAACACCTCACACTCACTCACCCTCACTCACCCTCAACACATCACCCTCACTCACTCACCCTCAACACCTCACCCTCAACACCTCACTCACCCTCACTCTCACTCATCCTCACTCAACCTCACTCACCCTCAACACCTCATCCTCAACACCTCATCCTCAACACCTCACCCTCAACACCTCACCCTCAACACCTCACCCTCAATCCCTCACCCTCAACCTCACTCACTCACCCTCAACCCCACTCACTCACCCTCAACCCCTCACCCTCAACCCCTCACTCACCCTCACTCTCACTCACCCTCACTCACCCTCACTCACTCTCACTCACCCTCACTCACCCTCACTCACCCTCACTCACCCTCACTCACCCTCAACCCCTCACTCACCCTCAACCCCTCACTCACCCTCACTCTCACTCACCCTCACTCACCCTCACCCTCACTCACCGCCTCACCCTCAACGCCTCACCCTCAACGCCTCACCCTCAACACCTCACTCACCCTCACTCTCACTCATCCTCACTCTCACTCATCCTCACTCACCCTCAACACGTCACACTCACTCACCCTCACTCAACCTCAACACCTCACCCTCACTCACTCACCCTCAACACCTCACCCTCAACACCTCACTCACCCTCACTCTCACTCATCCTCACTCATCCTCACTCAACCACACTCACCCTCAACACCTCATCCTCAACCCCTCATCCTCAACCCCTCATCCTCAACCCCTCACCCTCAACACCTCACCCTCAACCCCTCACCCGCAATCCGTCACCCTCAACCCCTCACCCTCACTCACTCACCCTCAACCCCTCACCCTCAACCCCTCACTCACCGTCACTCTCACTCACCCTCACTCACCCTCACTCACCCTCACTCACCCTCACTCACCCTCACTCACCCTCAACACCTCACTCACCCTCACTCATCCTCACTCACCCTCACTCACCCTCACTCACCCTCACTCACCCTCACTCACCCTCAACACCTCACTCACCCTCACTCATCCTCACTCACCCTCAAAGCCTCACCCTCACCCACCCGCAAACCCTCACCCTAACTCACACTCAGCCTCACTCAGCCTCACTCACCTTCACCCTCACTCACACTCACTCACCCTCACTCTCACTCAGCCTCAACCCCTCACTCACCCTCAACCCCTCACTCACCCTCATTCACCCTCACACACCCTCACCCTCACTCACCCTCAACTCCTCACCCTCACACAGTGCAATAGGTCTCAGAGCATTTGAGTTAGAGCTTTTAGAATTGTTTATGGCTTTTTTCTTTAGCATTGGCTACAGGGAACAAAAATGCTAAAGATTTACAAAAAAAAACCATAAACAATTCTAAATGCACTAACTCTAATGCTGCGAGACCTATTGCATTTCTAATGCTTGTTTTGATCTACCCACCTTTGGAAAACTCTGTAATCACCTGTGTTGTTTTTCTCGTGTTGGAATTTAATTGGATATCTACTTAGAAAACCTCTTGCTCTCTAAAAACCAATGAATTATCTTCTGTTGCGGTTCCGAGGCTACAAACATCCCAGAGAGCAGAAATAAAAGCATAGCACAACTGCAGATTGGATGGTCAGTCTCCTTCCAAGTGCCCAGGTTGTGCTTCAGTATACCTTTCCCTGCAGGAGGTAGGTCTTTGTCCTTCCTGAGTCAGGACAGAGAAAATAACTGGTCCTTGTGTCACAATTTCCCTCAGAGTGAAGGGCCAGGTCTGATAACTGTAAATAAGACCCCAGCTGCTGACATGAAGAGACTTTGGAGGTGGCATACTTTGCTTTTGAGAATATTTATCTGACTCAAAAGACAAAACCAGGAGCCCAAATTCTGCTAGTTTGCTTCAATGAGGATCTTTGCGAATTTGGAGAAGAACATATGCAGGCAAGACCGAACGAGCTGCTGTTAACTGCCTAGTATTATCCAGGATGCCAATTCGATTCCGGACAAAGAGTTCATTTAGAAATAGCAAACAAGACCCCATAGCCCGTTGCCTTTCCCAGGTGAGACATGAAGTGAAGTAAATCCTTTACTTTTTCCTGGCAAAGAGATTGTTTTCCAAAATAACGACCCTTGAACATTTTAAAGCCAAATATCTGGGGTCAGATTTATCAATTTTTGGGCACAGGGCAACACAAAACAACTTGCAACGCTGCATCAAATGGAGAGAGCAGGAATGTGTCATATTTAGTAACATATGGCGCATTCCTGCTTTCTATCTGCTCTGGTGTATTGTGCTCTCTCTAGCCTCAATGCAGGCAACCTTGCTAAATAGTGCATGGAAGCCTGTGTTGGAGGCAGGATTGTTTTTATGTAGGAAGGGACACCTTCTGACACAAAAAAAGAATCCTTACAGGCCTTTGCTTTTTTTCTAAGTGTGCTGTGCCTCTATCGGGAAGGCATACAATTTTGATGGGTGGATGTGTAGGAACACCCACGTTTCACCCATGTAATGCCTTCCCTGCGCAGTGTAATGCAATGCGTGACTTGTGCTGCCTTGAGTTACTCTGGATTTACCAAGCAATACCAGGCGACACAAGGTGGCTTTGAGTGGCTTGGTAAATCTGTCCTAAGGGTTGCCTTGCCCTTGGGTCACCTTGCGTGATTCAATGGCAACGCAATCCTTTGGAACATCAGGGTCCCGTTGTCTCTGATTCTGGCAGTGCTACTCGCCAGAGCTAAATTTCACAAAGGCCTGACAACATTCAGCCCCAAGAGCTTATGCTAATAGCTTAAGTGGGTGGATCAAGAGACTTTTTTGGGGTCATAGCTTAGCCTCTGATGTGGTAGGTACTTTGTTCTCCATTTTAACTGCTCTATTCATCCTTCTCCTTCTCGTAAATATAGATCTTCTGTTTTCTAAATACATAACTTTGACTGAGCATTTGCACATTGTTCATGTGTTTAACTGTCTACCTTCATAAGCCTTTGGGAGCTCCAAGAGTGATTAGAGAGTAAAACTTTAGACCAACAATACCGAAATAACCACATTAGAAATGTGTTTACCTCTGTCGTGGAAAAGTTGCATGAATAAATAACATGTAGGAAAATGTGCTAGCTTAAACGTGTAGAATAAAACATGACGCTTTCAATGCAGAAAGCTCCCATTTCTAATGTTCTTCTATAACTAGGCACAGATTTCTTTTGATTCATCGACTGTAGAATTTGCTCTTTTATAAAATGTATTCTTTGCTTCATCACACCATATGAGCTCATTTTACTTAGACAATGTAGTTTGCTGTTTCCTTTATAATAAATAGAATATTAGTATAACCAGCATATTGAAAATATTATGTGTATTATTTAACTAGGACATTGTCAATAGAAATGTTTCCTTGCTTTAGACTAGTCCTTTGTGCTCACTATGGGACAATGAAAGCAGCTAACAGCGTAGGTATGAGGGTTCTCTTGAGAACCTTCTCCCATGTATTTAACCAGTTCCTGCCGACGGGAGCACTACCTCGCGGGTGCTGCCGTCGGCCAACGGCCAACAGATTCCCGCCCATTCAGTAGAACGCCCACACCGCGGCAGAAAAACCGCCTCGGTTAAGGCATTAATGTGCAACCTTTAGCACTGTTTCACTTAGCTATGCCCCGGCGTGAGTGATTACTGTGGGAATCAGGAGCAGAGGCAAGAGATTGAGACAAAACCAACAGATGATTGGTTCCAATTGGACTAAGATGACTTAACCTGATGAACTTGCAACATGAATTGCATTTTTTAATATGTATGCATGTTCCTAGTTAGAGGGGAAATGCTTGATTGCTGTTCCTTATGCTTTAACTTCGAGGCTTCATGCTTCATTCCCATCTAGCTATTTTTTTAATTTTTTTTATTTATTGAAGTTTTGTATAGCGCTAACTGGACCCGAGGGTATCAGAGCGCTTCACAGCAAATACAGATATGCAACAAAAGGAAAATGTGGACGGTAAACAAGAACAAGGAAACACAGGTGGGAAGTAAAAGTCTGCACAACATCAACTTGAGCGCACTACGGGACGGAGATCAGGAGCGAGTCATCCGGCTCTGGGATCAAAGAGATAGCGGTCTTTCACAGTCAGACATAGCGTTCTCGTTACGATCCAGATTCGTCAAGGAAGAGGTCTTTGAGTAGCATCTTGAATTTCGGGAAGGAGGCGTCATTCTGATATGGTGGGGGTTGGAGTTCCGGATCCTGGGGGCATTTCAGAGGGATGAGTAAGAGTGTGTTGGAGCTTCTGAGGTTCCTAGACTGACCGGCCCTTTTGAGTTTGGTGGCCAGATATTCTGGTTTGCCTGTATGCAGGGCTTTGTGTGTGAGGCAAGCTGTACGGAAGCTGGCTCCTTGGTCCTGCCCTCCAGTTAAGCAAATTGCTGTAAGCTACCGTTAACAGTGATTTCCTCTTGCCCTGGCCCTTTTTGTGGGGAGACTTTCTGCTTGTGCCAATCATAGCTTTTGCTGTGACCGACTTTCTCTTGACAGGATTTAATGGTTGCTCTAATGACTGTTGAGGGAACTCGGCTGAGTTTCCAGGACTACTCTTTATTAGGAGTTAATTTTCTTGGCTATGCTCCGGAATCTCATTATTTTACAGAAAAAAATCTTAATGCATTTCATTAGGTTAGATCCTTTTAGACTAAGATAGAGATTTTTCCTTTATGGAACACGCTGTTATTTTTTTGCTGTCTCTAACCAATCTTGTCTAGATATTTCTGTAATTGTACTAATCTGAATAAAAACGACAAAAACAATTACTAATCTCTTAATGAGAAAAAAAGTTTTGAAACTATTTAAACCCTCTCATCGATGACTGAACATTAAGAGCCTGAAACTTGATGATACTTGAAATGCATTTGTTTACAGCTCTATTCTATCACAGTGGCCAAGATCCATTGAACTGAATACGAGGCCCCGCAGGAATAGAGGTCCATTTGTAAGTGTGTGGGGGAAATCCTTTATCTAAATTCACCAACCAATCGTGACTCCATATCCACATCTAATCTGAGAAACAAGGTCCCAAAGGGAAGTTTTTGTGGTACTAGGTCTCAATTACAAAGTGTCTTTAAATCAGATGAGGTGGACCTGGTAAGTTGCCACCATGGGATCAGACTTCTAAATGCGTCCAAAATCTCAACATGAAAATATAGAATAAGAATAGTAAATTATCAGCAGACTCAGACATGGAATTATCAATGTGCCCGTTAGTGGCCTGTGTAATACTACCCTGCTTTCTATGATAAAGATGGACATAACATGTAATACTGTTACACGGGTTTCCCAGTATATCTGTATACCACAGGCGCTGTTAAAATATACCTGACGGAATCGGACAACAAAAGACTGGAAAACAGCATAATTTTCACGGAATGAAAAAAACGCATAGCATGACATGGAAAATCGTATGATTTTTAGAGGAACCACTAAATTTGCACATAAATCCACTAGAGGAATCAAATCCTCTGTAGGAATAAAAAACGCATAGCATGACATAAAAGAGTCTGATTTATATTTAATTGATGGTGGAAAATCGTATGATTTTTAGAGGAACCACTAAATTTGCACATAAATCCACTAGAGGAATCAAATCCTCTGTAGGAATAAAAAACGCATAGCATGACATAAAAGAGTCTGATTTATATTTAATTGATGGTGGAAAATCGTATGATTTTTAGAGGAACCACTAACTTTGCACATAAATCCACTAGAGGAATCAAATCCTCTGTAGGAATAAAAAACGCATAGCATGACATAAAAGAGTCTGATTTATATTTAATTGATGGTGGAAAATCGTATGATTTTTAGAGGAACCACTAAATTTGCACATAAATCCACTAGAGGAATCAAATCCTCTGTGGGAATAAAAAACCCATAGCATGACAAAAAAGAGTCGATGTATATTTGAGTGATGATGGAAAATCGTGTGATTTTTACAGGAAGTACTAAATTCTCACATGAACCCACTAAAGGAATAAAATCCACTGTATGGCCAGTATGCTGGAGAAAAATAAGTCAACCAGTTCTCCCTGGATTTAGTAATTACTCCACATGTTGGAGGATCCCCATTACTTTTGAACGATAACGACTTCAAATGCGCATCCAAGTAATTTCAATTATGTTTATAACAGATGTTAATATGAGATTTTTACAGTTACCTGATTTTATCCAACTAGTGAAAGTAGTCTTTAGAAGAGTAAATACCAGGCAGCCAGACCCAGAATTTTCGATTCCACACAATATTTCCTCATTTCTTAGTGGACCCTTGTAGTCGATTTAGTACCGAGTCTGTATTCCCACTCCTATTACTAGAGCCCTGGCAGCCGTAACCCAGCAGGAAGGGCAACATCAACAGGTGTTTATAGTATAACTCAATATAATGTTTTTGATTTTTTCTGCAGCATTTTTACAAGCATTAACATATATTGGTTTCTTTCCTTGTGCGGAAAACATGAAGCAGAAAAAGCAAGAAAACCATGAATGTTTTCTAGAGGTAAAGTTTATTTCAAAAATTGATTTTTCGTCCGTGATTCGACTTTGGCCTTAAGTTTCCCGTTGCGAAACTGTTGGATGTATCTGGTATATGCTGCTCATAACCTTCAACAATGTTTTCCAGGATATGGGAGTGTATTGCATCTAATACAAGTGCATGACCCTTGGCAAGATTGTTATAACTGATACTGACATTTATATAACTCGCAGCATAAGAGAAGGTCCACGTGCTTTAGCATAAAATCGTCAGTGCCTATCACTTCAGAGCAAAGGGCACTCTCGTGGATGCAGGGACTGGTTTGTAAAAGGAAGATAGGGAGCGAGAATGTCGTGCACATCGTTAGGTAACGGTGTCACGAGATTCGATTTGCTTTCGGCTCTTTAAACAATGACGTACTGACATTCGAACCGCGTTGAGCAACAGCCTCTGCGAGCCACGTTTTTATATTTTAACTCAGTTCACATCAGGTTCTTTCCAAGCAACTGCACGAAAACAACACACCAGTGCCTTGTGATCTCCGGTGAGTAACTATGTACACCTTTATACGTTAAATGCACACGTAAAATGTTAGATTAAAATCACGAAGTAGTCCGTTTTAATTTCAGTCTTATTGGTACTGTAGGTGTGCACGTGTGGTTCTTAAAATAACGTTTGATTAGCAAACAGAATTTAGCACAGAGGAAGGCTTGCATTAAATCAACTGATGTGTTCATGGATGATGCGATGTAATCCACAATTGTTGATAGAGGAGAAGCAGGGAACACGTATTCCAAATTAAATGTGGAAATCGCTCCAATGTGTGACTGTTGATTCAATGATATTGATCAGAATGTGTCTTCACTCCTAACTTAAGGATGTGGGAATTATTCTGTTCACTTATTAGAAGGCGCTATAAATCCACTTCAATAATACTAAAGCAAATTGTTATTTACCATAAGAGTATTTACAATTATGGGAGTTGAGAGCATACAAACGAGATATTCCCATACCCGGAATCATTGGTACCCTGGGTTTCGTAAATTCACAGTACCGCAGTTTTGTGAGATATTCCCTAGCAAATCGGGAATTTCAATGGGAATCAGTGTTTTTCTCTCATCCATTTTCTGTGGTAATTGCTCATTTTTGGCTTACATTGCTTGCACACATTTCGCTGATATAATGCCCGGGTGGGAGAAACATTGAGGGGCTGATTTACAATTACTAGCGCATCCCTGATTATCAGCAGGGATGCGCCAGTAATTGTGCGCCGCAGCTCAGCCACCCTGGATGTGCCGCATTTACAATGCTGCGCACCATGGGGCAAAAATGACACAGATGCATCACGCATCTGTGCCTTAAAAGCGGCGCATTGCTGGAGTTGCGTCGCAAGCGCGACGCAGCTCCAGGAAGGTTTGGGAGGCTATATCTCCACAATGCTGTATCAATCCTTACGCCTGCTTCAAGCAGGCACAGGGTTTTGACGCAGCATGGGCCAAAAATTGACGGAGTGAAATTTTGTAGATTTCACTCAGCCACTTTTGGGAGGCGTTCCTGCGCCGGAACGCACCCCCCCCCTGCGATGGAACGCCTCCTTCTGGCGCAAGGCTTTACAACGTGACGCATCTGGGAGATGCGTCACGTTGTAAATACTCTGCACCATGGCGCTTCTTTTGCGCCGCCGCTGCGTCATAAAAGTGACGGAACGGCGGCGTACAAGAGGCGCAAGGGGCTTGTAAATCTGCCCCTGAGTGCAATTTTGACATTAATTGTATTCGACCAAAGCATGATTGCCTACCCACTCAACCTGAGGGAGTTACTGCAGTTGTAATTAACCATTATTATCAGGCCAGAGGGAAATAAAGGTGTAAAGAGTTTCAATCCCGATTTATAGGTCTGAGCAGCATACAACACGAGGGTTGGCATTTAACCACCTTTGTGACACACAGCACATGAGTCATAATGCTATTAGAACATTCCACCCACTAGGGTTTAAATGTTCTAAATTCAAACAGGAGATTGATAAATACAATTGGTTTCACCTATTTGATTAATAATAGTGTTTTTCCTACATTTTAGCTTGGTGAGCTGTTGAGCAATATAATTTAAAGAAACCGTAAATGCCAACTAGATTAATTACTTACTTGTACACCTTAAACCTTGGGTACTCATTAACTTTCTCTCGGGTGCCACATTCACAGTTTGGTTTGTGTGCAAGGGCCGCACCGGTGGGGGCGGGTTCAGTGGGGGAGGGGGCGGGCTAGAGCTACAAAAAAAAACTGTGACCATGAGGTTGATCACAGGTCCCTGCAACGCACACCTTCATCCACTGAGCCACCAGACCCGGCATACACACATCTCTCTCTCTCTTTCTGTGTCCCTCACACTCTCTGTCTCTCTCCATCCCTCCCTCTCTCGCTCTGTCTCCCTCTGTCTCATTCACTCTAATTGTCTCACTCCCTCTCACTCTCTCTCTCTCTCCCTGTCTCCCTTTCTCACTCACTCTATCTCTCTGTCACACTCTCTCTCTGTCTCCCTCTCTCTCTGTCTCCCTCCTTCCATTTCCCTCCCTCTGTCTCCCTCTCTCTGTCTCCTTCCCTCTGTAACCCTCCCTCTGTAACCCTCCCTTTGTAACCCTCCCTCTGCCTCTCTCTGTCTCCCTCTCACTCTCTGTCTCCCTCTCTCTCTCCCTCACTCTGTCTCCCTCTATCTGTCTCCCTCTATCTGTCTCTATCTGTCTCCCACCCTCTGTCACCCTCCTCCCTCTGTCTCCCTCCCTGTCTCCCGCCCTATGTCTCCTGCCCTCTGTCTCCTTCCCTCTGTCTCCCGCCCTCTGTCTCCCTCCATCTGTCTCCCTCCCTCTGTCTCCCTCCCTCCGTCTCCTTCCCTCTGTCTGTCTCCCTCCCTCTGTCTGTCTCCCTCCCTCCCTCTCCCTCTGTCTCCCTCCCTCCCTCTCCCTCTGTCTCCCTCCCTCTGTCTCCATCTGTCTCCTTCTCTCTGTCTCCCTTCCTTCTTCTGTCGCCCTCTGTCTGTCATCCTCTCCCTCCCTCTGTTTCCCTCCCTCTTTCTCCCTCCTCCCTCTGTCTCCTGACTCCCTCTGTCTGTCTCCCTTCCTCTGTCTGTCTCCCTCCCTCTGTCTGTCTCCCTCTGTCTGTCTCCCCCCTCTGTCTCCCTCCCTCCCTCTCCCTCGGTCTCCCTCCCTCTGTCTCCATCTGTCTCCCTTTCTCTGTCTCCCTCTCTCTGTCTCCCTCTCCCTCCCTCTCTGTCTACCTCCCTTTTCCTTCCTCCCTCTCCCTCTGTCTCCGTCTGTCTCCCTCCCTTTCCCTCCCTCCATCTACCTCTGTCTCCCTCCCTCTACTTCCCTCTGTCATTTCACCCTGCCTGTGTGTCAGCCCGGGCTGAGACAGCTTCTTAGGCACAGACGCACACAGCTGCACCCGAGCACTTCACAGGTTTTTAAAAGACCATTTGCATGTTAATGAGGCTTTGTTGTATTTCACCTCTTCTTAGGCCCCTGCAGCTCCACTCCGGCTATCGTTAAAATCGCCCTGCCCCCACAGAGCAGCAGAGTCTCTCGGAGTCGCGCTGCTGCAGACACTTTTTAAAAAAAAAAGTTAAATACAGGTACGGTGTCTGCAAGGTCCGTGGACTGCCAAGGAAAGCTTGCGGCCCGCGGGCCGTACTAGGAGTACCCATGCCTTAAACAAACTATGGGTACCACAAGGGATTCTAAAGTGCTATGAAATTGCCAAGACAATACAATAATGCTAACATAACAATATCACTAAGGTACAGAGTTTTTTCAACTGTAGCAAGAAACAAAAGAGAACCCACAGGCATGCACAGGTAGTAATTAAACAAGTTCTTCAACACATCTGTAGTATAGCATGTATCCACCATAAATACAATCGTCTGAGCAATAGCTTGAAATCCCGGCTGCCTACACACATAATCTTGCACACAGAGCTTCTGTTTTGGGCAAGTATGTAGAAATCCCAGCTGGTGACAGAAACCTACAGCTGATATGGAAGCCTATGTGTATAGATTAGCTAGATAATGCATACATTAAAACACAACAACAGCTTTCTGTGTCCATCAGCGGCAGCTTCTAACTGTTAGCAGCAGCAGTGCGGAGTGGTGGGAAGGGGTGGGGGTGAAATAGATTAAAAAAAATCACTTACCTCCCAGCCGGCCGGCTGGCTGGCTGCCACCCCTTCTAGGTCCTCTTCCTGGCTTCTTGGGGAAGGGAGACAGGAAGCAGGGAGCCCCAGCTAACCCAGGCTCCCTGCTGCCAATCTCAACACTGCCACGCAGCATTGTGATTGGTCTGAGGGCTGTGACAGTGCTCAGTCAGACACTGGAGGGGCAGGCATGTTCTCCACGCAGGCTGTAATGCAGCCTGCATCGAGAACATGGTAAGTGCGCATGACTGCTTGGGTGGCCCAAGAGGGCCGGCCAACCTCCCATGCTCAAATGGGGAGTGCAAACCACTCCTCCCCTGCTCTGAGAGCATTCCCGCCCCACAAAGACACAGCAATTGGGGAAACTAAAATGCTAATAACCTCAGGTTATTATCATTTTAGTTTTCCGTTTATTACACTGCAAAAAAAAATAGGACGATGCTCCTCCACTGGTGTCCATGTACAAAATGTCCTTACAGTGAAAGGCACTTTGCTTATAGAAGTGGCTGGGTTTTCCTTAACAATAATATACAAAACTAGCGAAAGTGTGCACCTAAAGGCACTGTAATGAGATAAAGCCAGTCAGCCTTTTCTTTAGAGCCCAATAGGCAAGAAGTTTACGTGAAAGCTTCACCGACAGATTGCAGTCTCTGTGAGACATCTGAAAACTGGGCAAGCAAGAATGCTGGAGGGGGATGTGAGGGTGGGTGGGAGGCAAGCAAGACACAGGAGAAACAAACATCAATAAGCATGCAATGATAGAATAGCAACGTTGGGAGAATAACGATGGGGGATGCAACAATGGGGAAACAATAACAGGGCAACAGCAACGTGCAGAGCAAGGAGGGCAATAGCCTGCAAGCACCTGCACTATTAAGGAGTGTATAATTAAAATGTAAACAAGTTTGCAGCAGTTTCGGAGCACTATTGAAGTTGTTGGAGTGGAGGCAGACTAGGTATGTTAATGCAGAGACACTCGTGTGTCGAGTTGATCTTACTGGTGCACAAACAGACACACAAAATTCTACACTTGCATCATTACTATGAGTGGTACAACACTTTCTCCGGAGAGTCAAATCATTAAACATTACATCAATATGTTTCACAGTTAACTGCATAACATTTGCAAGACATGGATAGGACACGTTCCTAAGAATCAATACATGCCTGGCTTATTCATGGTTCTAGATTCTGCTAGTTTTAATTCCTGAATCTTTTCCATGAAAACATCTATCTCCTCCACCCCCATATAAAAGATACGAGATATTAGCAATGACCCAATGAATATATAGGGCTCCTAATGTGTATGTGGTATCCTGAGCATGCAACCCCTATGTCGGACTGGCAGAAGATTGCTGGGGCCAGCCTAAATTACAAAGCCTTCTCTGCCTGGCCAGGGGGCAGAAAAAAATAGATTGAAAGACTTCAAGCTAAATTTCCAAAGAGGTCCACCAATAGGTTCTTCTTCCCAAACCTGGAACATGAAAAGACTGACACAGATAACCTTAACAACTTGGCTGCTAGAGGAATTCTCCCCCGGTGCTGCATTCCCAGATTTTCCATTGTTCATGATGAGCTGAGCTCGTCATCAGCACAGCTCAACCGTGCCTCATGACGAGCTGAGCTCGTCATGATCATCGAAGGGGTTAAACCTATCCGGGGCGCCCAGAGATTAGACATCCAACAACCAACGAAAATGCCAATACTGATGCAACACTTTTTAACTACTGAATAGTAAGTGCAAGGACAGCCAAACCAAGCACCAATATGCTTGTTAATTGCTTTTATTTTCAATATTCAAAAACATTTTTTTTTCTTTTTTTGAAACACAAAAGGGGGATATACATACACCAAATGCCAGACAAATAAATATATATTACATACTGTTACTTCCAATCATAACCCATTCGGATATTCAAACATCCACTCACAAAAATTCCATTCACCACACATACAAACAAAACAAAGTCCGAACCAGCCAATCCGAATTTTTGACAAAAGGCTGAACCACTACACAAACAGGGAACTGTTTATCATGTTAAAAGGGGTGTGCACCACTTTTTCTGAATTCAAACACTTATTAACAGTGCACCCACATTCTTGATTCAAAATGTGTAACCAATTGAATGCTAGTGGAAGAACAACAAAGGTCTACGCATTTCAAACCCCACCCATTTTGGGGGTTCTCATCAGGACCAGAAACAACAATCTCTAATGCTGTGCCACCGCCGTGGACCTCCTATAATCTTGAATAGTGCTGTGATTTTCCAAAAGGGTGTTTACTCATGTAGATCGTACTGTATTCCTAACCACTCACTCAGAGTGCAAATGGGCGGGCATCTCTTGTTTATGGTGTCTGCGCCAATACTTCTGCCTCCCCCAATCGCAAGCCGTTAAATCAATTGGACCCGCGAGGATCGTTGTAAAGTCGTTCCTTTCGCCAGAGCTGCAAGTCTCCTTAGAGTTGAAAGGCTCGGACAGAGATTAGACATGGCCTAAAAGGATGGTTTCTGGGATTAGTAATCCCTCAGAAAATGAAATTATTTTTAGTGACCTGGGCCAACATTTTCCACGAAATCCAAGCCCAAATCAAGAACTAACGAGCCAGTAAAAATATCCATAACAGAAGTAACATCCTGAAAACACTGGCAATCCTCCCAGTAAAAGCCCCAACGACATTTGCAAATTTAAGCATAGCAGCACCCCTCTTTTTTCATTGAAATCAAGTTAATCTCTAAATTGAGGAGACGTTTGATCCCCAAACATGATATGAGATTGTAAAACATGAAAGTAAGATTAGGAATCTTGGGGCATATCATCAAGGGGAAGCGATAAAATTATCGCCGCTTTAGCATCCATTTTTGGGCAAAAAGCGGCGATAATTTTATCGCACTATCAGCAATAACACGCTAACACGTGTGAAGGGGCTGGGATTCTTATCTAGATTCTTACCTTGTCAATTCTCCGGAATCCCAAGACAGGTCGACTGAACCTTTTTGTCTGCTAAGAAGTGTAGAGGAGAGGTTTCCAAACTCGCAATTAAGCAGCTTTGTAAATCGGCAACCAAATTCAATTTAAAGAACCACTGACTACGAACTGAAGTTAAGAGTTTATTACAAAGCCAAAAATAATTGGACATACAAATATCTCAACAAAATGTATAAGAAATAGACTGGCACTAATACAAACATAATCCTACAAAGGAGTCTCAGTCGACTCAGAATGAAAAGCAAAGTCAATTCTAGGAACATCAGGCATCCAATTACCGTCCCTATTTGAAATCTGGACTGCATTTACAAAAAGGAAAGAAAAGATTAATATGTTCCTACACTAACTCCAAGGTGACATCCCTACTTAACAATTCCCTTCAGGCAAGAGTAAAGGTGTCAGCTGTGAAGACTCCCTAAAAAGTGCATTCACGTTTCTCAAATTAGTAGTCTAATTACTAGCTTGTTCTAAGATGCTCCTTCCTACACCCCACTCTGCCCTACGTTGCCTACATCCTGCTCTAGCAACCTCCTGACTAAATCTGCTCTCCACCCTCGGGTTCTGTCCCTAATACAAAACTCCCAAAATCGTAGATACGCCCAAGGCACACTCCTCTGGGCAGGTGTTGGTCTTCGGATTTTTCCAGCATGGCATCCTTCCATCCAGCGCCCGTTGAGGTGTCCTTGGATCCCGGGCACCTTCTCGCCAAATGTTGCAGATGGACATTCCTCTGGCACCTTCTCGTCCTCACTCCTACCGGCCTAACTTCCAAACAATGGATCTTTCTACCTAACGAGCTCCGTGGCCTTGCACCTGCAACTGAAATACGTGAGAAGCAACCTTGTGCACATCCAAAGTTACAATTCAATATTCGCTGAGAACAGCACCCTTCCCAACAGGCAGCTATTTCACAAGTATAACCGATGCTAATTTAAGAAATTACAGTTAGGCCTCTACTGGCTTTTCTTCATGTCCCAGGCCTTCACGTGTTCAAATGCATTTCTAAATGATTCTACATTAGATGCAATACACTCTAATCCATTACAAAGACAACATTACATTTCATCTCGAAACGCAAATTATTTTCCACATTAAAACATCACATTCTATCTCCTACACGTGCAACTCTTAATATGGCACATTATTAATCCTACAATACACACGTTTAATAACATTTCTATTTCATATAAGCATTACACTCCGGTTAAGGCTCTACATTAATCGGCAACGTTAAGAATACATCGATTACACATTGCCCTAATTCCCAAACTACTGTTATATCTCTAAAACACATGTTAATATACCCTCTAAATATGTGGGTGCTGACTACAGGAGATATGATGCACCCCTACAACTTTTCAAAATGACATGGCGCTCTCTCACGTGTTTCTATGCCTCTGTGCTTGCTTGTTTCCCTAACACCCAGCTTTGCAACGCAAACCACACTTATCCCAGGTTTCATTAAGCCTGCTTTTATTTTTACTAAGCCATATTGTCCTATGGGAGGTGGATTGTGTGGATTAATCCCCCCTGCCCTATCATCAACGATTCGCTAAGTGCTGTGCAATTGTCGCCGGATCTCCAGCGATAATCGCACATTTTGAAGCTATCGCTGGATTATATATCTCGGCGATATAATCCAGCAATAGCCGGTGATAATTATCCTCGTGCTAAGAGCACTTAGTGATAATTATCGCTGGCTGTTGCTGATATGCCCCCTTATTAGGAATTATGATAGGTATCACAAAATCTATTTTTGAAGAAGCCCCACACCTAAGCATAATGTTTGATGTTGCCTCCTAAAGGAAAACCATCCCTTGCCCTGGATAGTTGTTTTACTGCTGAAGTTTTTTAGTTATAAGTAAATAAATCTCCCTTCTCCTAATAGAATGGATTATCAATCTAGAACATTTATTTGCTGGTTGTTGTCTCTTTATTGCTCGGTGTGTTTATACGGGCCGCCATTATAAACAATGGCATGACATATGATAGTATTCCACACATTAGTTGAACAGAGTTGCATACTGTGCTACAATTCCATGATTATCATACACTTTTGTGCATTCTTATGCACCAAAGGTTATAGGCTTTTTTTTTAATAAAATAACTTCAGTTTGACACTTGCTGCTCAGCCAGTACTCCCTCTTTTCTTTTGTGTCCGGTAAGATTCTATGGCATGTAAACGTACTCAGCTTTGATAGTTTCACTCATTGCTCTATTATTTAAAAAAACACCATACCTGGAAAGCCCCACTCTGAAGACGTCTCCAAAGAAGCTGGCTCCTTTAAATATATAAATACACAGGCAAACTAACTTGTGACACATGGAAGACGAGAACATATTTTCAGGTCATGCCAAAATTAAGAACAAGCACTGAAAATGGACTTTTCTCAAATACCTTACAAACGCAAATGGATGGCTTTTCCCAGTACAACCTCTTCAAACAAGCTGCTGTCTGTGCATTCCTCAGGCGAGCCAGTCTGCCAAACACTGACTTTCAGTGACCGTTCCCAGTAACATAACGAGTTTAAGAGCCACAGCGCCTCACATAGCGGCCACGCTTATAGATAACACACTTCTAATACAGAAAAGGCTCGGGCCTCGAATAATGCTCCTAAAAAGAAAGCTAATAAGCCTCAGAGGCTTATGGGTAAAAGTGTGGAATATCCATGATTTAACCGTTTTCGTCCTAACCATAGCACAAGCTGTCACCTTAGCAAACTCTGAAACTTTTCTTTGCACGCCAAGAGAGAAGGAGAAATATCTTCTCTTTGTGAACAGGGCAGTGTGCCAAGAATATAATAACATGAACGCATTTCTAAAGTCCTATAGTGCCTAATGCTATTTTCCCTCTAACAAAATACATTCTTTTTCCTTTAGATCACGTCACCTTATTGTTCCCCTTGCGAAATGACATCCATTATATACCCTACAATGGTGGAACACATTCACCTGCAATACTATCCCCGCGGGAATCATAATTCCATTGTTAAACCAGGTGGGGCCCAGATTAGGATCCTGAATTTTGTGCTTGCTAAGACATCATCAACATGTTTTGAACAAGATTTTTGAGAGGAACTACTGAAATCTCGCAGAGAAAAACACAGCTTTCTGAGCTTGTGCATCTCGGAACGGAATAGTAATATGAGTCTATTCCACATTCTACAGTGCAGAGATGGGAACAGCTGAATTATACCACACTCAGTAAATACTGCAAGGGACGTTTTCAGGCATGGGCAAAGTGGGCTCTGGCCCAAGGACCCAGCCTTTCAGGGGCCCCTCTTATAGAGTCAACTCTGGTCTCAAGAGAGTCTTGCCCCGATGACCTTCAATAATTCTTAAACAGATTGTTTTTAATACAGTTTTCCTTTAATTTATTTTATATGTGGGGGATGATTTAGACAGAGCCTTTTACAGACATTTTGCAGAGAAATGTTGTGTTTATGTTTCATACAACATCCATAAAAAGGTTCTTTTATATCAAAACAGGATCTCATATATGAGAAATGTGAGGGGGTGTCACAGATATTATTTGCAGTAGTATTAGTGAGTTGTTGATGTGTTACAATATTGAAAACATGTCACTATCCCTGAATATTATATGCAAACATAATTAGAATTTGGACCACAGTCCCTGTGCACTGTCAGTGTCCTGGACAAAGAGGGCATGCAAGAGCTAAAACTGGATCATAAATTCAAAACTTTTCTGAACAGGGCCCCCAGCAGTATGTTTGGCCCAGGGCCCCCAAAATCCTTGAGATGTTCCTGAATACTGGCAGTGTTGATACTTACCGTATATCTACACAAAACTCATGCAGTAGTTGTCACAACCCCCTTTGTTAACCCCTTCCATGCGGCCGCGATTCCCCTGGTGTGCTGTAAACAACACGAACAGGGGCGGGCCGTGACGAACCCCAGCTGTCATCAGCACACGAGCACCGTAGTGCATGACGGCTGGGGTTCGTCATCGGCATGGAAGGGGTTAATGGAGATAGAAATAAAACAAAACAAAAGCACGAGTCTCTTCTGTGTATTTTAACCAGTTGAGCTAGGTTACCAGCTTTAAAAAAGACTGCGGTAAATGAGAGCAATACGATGGCACAGAACAGTTAGCTTCGGAAGGTGAAACGAGAGCTGGTGGCTGGTAAAAAAGGGCTGAACAAAGAGGAAGTGCTCTGCAGCCTAGGCGCACACTAGAGAGAAAGAACACTTGAATGCTGACCTTTGTTGGCAACAAGAGAGCAGCCTCTACAGTAGCACTGTCTGCTTCACGAACGACAAGACGAGGGCAAGACTACCTCCAGTCGCGTTCCATTCACACAGCAGCCCTGAGATCATTTGGAACCAATTTAACCCCTTCGGTGCTCATGACGGAACGGTTCCGTCATGAGCGTCGGTTGGCCTGTGCTCATGACGGAACCGTTCCGTCATGAGTCCATAGGTTCTTTAGAACCTTCAGCACCGCAGCGGAATTCGCGCAGCACTGAAGGGGTTAAAATCTGTGCCATACGATGCAAGTGCTGTGAAGGTGAAACATATAAAAAAAAAACTCCACAAAAGTGCAGTAAAAGAGTGCTTGGGCCTCAGGAAACTGATAAGAGAAACTCAGGAGGAGCACACAGGAAATAGTATGCTACAGCCAATAAAAATGGTGAAAAGTAAGTGGCAAGCATACAAATGTGGCTTAATCTGGAGTTAGGGTGTGCATACCCTGTCACATTATAGACCATCTTGCCTGTGGCATACAAAGTTGTATGCTCAAAACTGCTCAGCATCTTTTTGAAAAAATATCTCAAGTACGGAAACATTTCTAATGGGGGATAAAATTGGAAATCACTTGTTTTTTGCCCCCTTAACAGCGTTTCCCATAGTAGGATCTTCATGAAACATGGCCTGCTAAACCTCAGTTGATTGTGATAGTAGATTTACAATTTTACAATCAGTCGTTTGAGATATCACCAAATGATGTAATTGAACAACATGTCATGAGTGATGTATGGTCCTAAGCATTCAGTTTTACAGCTGTGATTCTATTAAGATGGTATTCAGGTGCGCCAGACTGTTGCCATATTTACATTATGTTAGCACTCTGGTTATTCATGAGAATGTGCGGTTAGTTGTCAGGCTGCTGCTGGCGTTGAAAACACGTTTCAGTCAGCATGTTAACTGTTTCACTGAAATAGATGAGGAAAACATTAGAGAACTGATGGAAAATATTTCCTAATTTTGCTTTCTACAGCACTAACCATCATTTCTGAGATAAAACAAACTAAGTGATTTAGTTAATTTCTAAATGAATTAAAAAAAGAATCAGCTTTGATTCAATCATGAAGGCTTCAGATGTGCTATACTTTTGTCATAAATAGGAATTTTAGTGCTCTAGTTGTTCATTTGGACATTGTGGGTGGTTAATGTAGAACACTGCTGACTTAACCAACAGTCTGCTGCTATTGCTAGAGCATATATTTTACTCAGTATGTTAGACTTTATTCTCATATGGGTGAAGAAAATAGGGTCAATTGACAACAAATAATGTTAGATTCTGAGCATCTTCAATAAACTGTATTAGAAAATCATGAGAGAAAACAGTTTTCTCACAAACATGCAGCAGAGGATCAGCATTTTACTCAGTGTAACATCACCGTAGACTACACCACAGTTCCAAAAATTAGGACCCAAATTTGATCATGGTGGAACTCCATTATCTCTTCATGGCACAGTGTATCAGTATTTCGCCAAGCAGACTGAATCCCACCTTCCCTATTTAGATGTGTGCAGGCTGAATTGCCGTCCACGTTGGCAGAGTGTTTTCTGTCATGTAAACGGTTCACCGCTGTCGACACAACAGACTTCTCTGCTGGCTAATGTTACTCCATCTCAATCTGGGTGGCGGGAAAGTGCCGAGCATAAAGATTTAGGGATTCTGTCACAGAATGAATTTAACATTGGTCTATTTCTGCGGCGTTTGGATGGATATTAGCATCACACACCTAATGTGTTTTGCCTAATTATGTTCACCTGCATCCCACACTATAAAACACACTCCATTTCATACCGTGATCCTTTGCCATTCTACTGCACCACTACATTTTCAAACTGAAATTTCGCCAGTTAAGTCAGGTTTATTTTTTGGCTTTTTCTTGTCCTTTACATCTTCTTTCATTTAGTTTCTTGTGGAGCATAACATTTATTTAATTTGTGTGTTATTGCTAATGGCAGAGAGGAGAAATCTCAATTTTACAGAGGGAGAATTATCAGTCATGGTGGACGAAATCATTAGAGTAGATCCAACATTGTTTGGACCCTGAGTACAAAATACAACCACTGGATGGGGCACCCCAAAGGAAAAGTGCCAGACACCAACACTACGGGCGCACAGCAGCTGGGGGAAAGGGACCTCCCAACCAGCTAGCAAACTGTATCCTACCCACTAACCTAGAGGCCATCCCGGATAAGTTCGATCTAATCCTACAGGAGGTGAGAGACTTGAGGAAATCTATTGAGCAACAAATTGGCACCCTAACCACTGAGTTTACCCTCCTGAAGGCAGATGACGCCAAACTGGCATACACTGTAAAGGACAACAAACTCACAATGGCAGAGATCCTACCACAGCAGAAGGATCATGGAGTGCGAACACAATTATAGTGACAAGTGTCCGGACTCCAGGACAGAGTCAACAATGCTGAGGGAAGGACCCGATGGAACAATGTCCGAGTCATAGGCCTGCCAGAACGCTGTGAAGAGCAGAATGCTACTAAGTTCGTGGAACAATGGTTTCGAGACCATGTAGCCCCAGAGGGCTTATCGGATTTTTTCTTCGTAGAAAGAGCACACAGAATGCCTATGCGTGGGTTGACAGCCGAGGCTTAACTATGCCCTACGATTGCCAGAATTTTGAACTTCAGAGACCGGGACTTTCTATTACAGAAAGCCACAGAAAGGTCCCAAATTCACTATGAGACCCAACGGGTATTACTGTATCCAGACTACACCATGCTAGTAAAGCGCAGCCGTTCCTTATACCAAGAGGTCAAAAAGAAGCTCAGAGCCCTGAACATTAAGTACACTCTGCTGTTCCCAGCCCGACTAAAGGTCATTCATGACCAAAATCACAGTTCTTTGACACCCCAGAAGAAGCAGAAGAACGGTTGGGATCATGTTACCCCGACAAAATCTGAGTCCTCCTCACAAAACATCCCCCAGACTCCAAGAAGCACTCAGAATCGACAATCACACCGCAACAAACCAATCAATGAGTCCCAGTCCGGGAACCCCACTCCAGAACAAGTTCAGAAAGGGCTCACGGAGGCGTTAGCAGCGGCAAACACATTTTGAGACTGTAACCACCACACAAAATCGGACTCCTCAAATAAGAACACTGTCCACCCCGACTCGAAGAATAGCCTAGCATTATTTAGAACTGTGACACCTCAAACTGCTGAGTGCTTCCTGGGATGAAGTGTCATCAGGTGGGGAGGTCAGAGATCTGTAGTCAGAACACTCTCTAAGGTAACCTAAAGTTGTCTGCTGATAGCAGCGCACACATCCTCTCGCAGTTTCGAATTGGATATACTGATAATCACCCCTGGTCTGGGCCACGGTGACCTCGAGTGTCACTAATCTCACTAGCCAGCTCACTAGAACTCACCCCCCTAATGGCGATAGCAACTAAGTACTCATTAAATACTCACACTGTTGTGTATCTAGTTTGGACCAGCACAGTTCTAGTGCTGGACTGTGCAGTCAATGTGATAGTTTGTGTTCTCTTGGAATCTGGTCCGCTCCACAAACTACACCACATTTCGTCTAATCTGTCACACCCAATGCATTTGCATGACAGATACAGCAACATGTACTCATGCAGTGTACTTATAATATAATCATGAGGAACGTGCAGTGACTGGGGTCCATACATAAGCGCCATGGAATACATGCGCAGTTGAACAGACGCAAGGCACACGTAGTGTTCATACAGGAGCAACACCTCTACTGCAGCTGAATCAATTAAATTACGTAAGAAATGTAGAGGCCAGGTATTCTCCACATCATAATCCGCATTCGCCAGAGGGGCAACAATCTGGGTCAGGAACGGAGTTCCGTTTAAGGCAATAGAACAACGGACAGACCCACACAGGAGATACATATCAGTTTGAGGCACACTGGATGGAACACAGGTAGTGCTGGGAAGCCTTTACGCCCTGAATTTCGACCAAGAAAAGTTCCTCATGGTTCTCAACTCAGAATTAGCGGGGTGGATTGCTCACCCGTGGATATTAGGTGGGGATTACAACACTGTCATGGATATAAGCATAGACCGTTCCCATCCCCCAGTTAAAGGAGCAGGATCCATCAAACAAGCAGAGGCACTACGCAAATAGACAGAAAACTTGGCACTAGAGGACGTTTGGCACCTGAAAAATCCGTCCAACAGAGAGTATTTGTTCTTCTCCTCGACACATCAGCTCCACACCCATATCGATAGAATACTCTGCTCGGTCCTTCTTACTACACAAATCGCACACGCCACATACCTAGGAAAGACTTTTCTGGACCACAACCCTTTAGAGATCACCCTAGCCTAGGGCAGGATCGCCACCCCAGTCCCCACCTGGAAATTATGGCCACAAATGCTAGAAGTCTCGGTCTTTTGAAGGGCAGTGGGTATAACAAACTACTTCACAGAAAATGCTGGTACGGCCTACATGCACCACATAGAATGGGATGCATTCCAAACTGTGATAAGGGGCATAGCCATAAGCACCACAGGTGGACCCAGGCAAGAAATACATAATATTCTCAAAACAGTAGAAAACACCAATAATAAATTAGAACAACAAGAGATAGGTGACCCCACAAAGACAGCACAACTACAGGAGGTTCGCATTAAACATTCTGAACTGCTGGAAACCCTTAGACAAGTGCATTACAAATTATATACCCAGACAGAGAGGCAGATAAGGCAGGTACGCTGCTAATTTGAATAATACGAGACACGCCTCCCCTGTAACAATACATGAAGTAACCACTCTGGGAGGGGACATTGTGCACACCCAGCGGGAAATCTACAAGGCGTTTTGTGAATATTACCAATCACTATACCAATCCCCCCACACTTAGCCAATGGCTCATTCAGTGCATTCCTGGATAACCTAAAATTCCCTGGCTGAGCCGTGCAGCCCAAGACGATCTCTCTGGCCCCATCACCAAAGCAGAAACAAAAGAAGCTATCTAGGATTTGCCACAAAACAAGGCCCCGGGCCTCGAAGGCCTACCAATAGAATTCATTGATACTTTCTCCAACGCCTTGATCCCACAATAAGAACGACTATACCAATATGTGATGGACACAGGGTCACTACCCTCCACTACAATGCAGGCCATAGTAATATCCCTCCCTAAGCCGGGTCATGTGGCAACAGCCATCTTGGTGTATCGCCCCTATCACTCCTTTCTACCGAATATGAAATATTCAGCAAAATTCTATCACGTCGCCTACTCCCATACATACACAAGTTAATCCACCCAGATCAATGAGGCTTTGTACCAGCGCGTATCACGTCACTAAATATCAGGAGACTTTATCACGTAATTAAATCTATGTCTGTAGATCACCATAACACCAGCTGCATTACACAAGACCTGAGGCAGGCATTTGACACCCTCTAATGGGACTATATGGTCAGGGCCCTTGTAAACGTTTGCATACCACCAACATATAACAAATGCGAACAGCTCCTATATTCAGCCTCTACAGCAAGGGCCCGCACTGGTAGTCACATCTCACATGCATACCCGGTTGGCAAAGGCACATGGCAGGGTTTTCCCCTAGCCCTACTATTATTTATGCTGGCATTAGAACCTTTGGCCATTAAGCTACGGTCATACGAAGAACAGATAGGCATCAGACCTGGTTAACGCCCTAGAGCCGACACAGGGGATATTTTCACAAAATCCGAAGCCTTTTTCTTCCGCCCTGGAGACCTCCCAGAAGTGATACAATTTGGGTAACTCTCCCTCTCTGTAGTGCAGCACACCTTCAAATACCTAGGCATTCAAATTTATAGAAGCTCAAAAGACTTAATAAGGGGTAATTTAACCAAAGAAATAAGGGCACTTAGATCACAGATACCCTTCTGGACATCGCTGCCACATCTCTGTGATGGGGCGAGTGGCTATATCCAAAATGGTGGTCCTCCCATGACTTTTATATTTCTTAACAACCATGCCGGTCATAATCCCCGCTCCTGTCTTTAAATCACTGGACACTCTAATATCTGAGCTGTTATAGGGAACGGGCCGCCGAACGGTAGGTTTAATTAAACTACAACTAGACACAGATAAAGGATGACTGGGAGCCCCTGATCTCCATGCATACTGTTATGCGAGCCATCTTCAATGGCTGTCGTATTGGCTCGCTGGACACAATCTGCACGAATTAGGATACATGGCACACACTCTTGCTACCTTGGACGACTATACTCCTGGGCGCACTGGCACAACGGCACACTGCGCTCGCATACTGGAAAAAGACACTGCACTACACACGCAGATGTCCCCCGTACACAGATAATACATCACTACTAGGTATTCCCACACCAATGGGACTAATCCCTAAACACAGAATCCTCGCATGGTCTGAAGGAGGAGACATCCCAGTGGGGGCGCTGTTCAAAGACGGAGCCCTAATGAATCACGAGAACGTCACCAGGATACACGGGGTACCAGGGAACCTATATTTTAACACACGCAGCAATACTCTCCCACTCCAAGAAACACTGGGCCCCATTAAGTGTGGAACCCCCAACTCATGAATTGCTGCATGCAATTTACTTAATGGAGGCAGGGTGCCACCTTACAAAATGGCTGTATAGAGGCACTAGGGTACATACAGGGATCCCCCTTTCAAACGTACACAACAAATGGGCCAAGGATCTAGAGAGAGAGTTGACCAAAAAAGAATGGACTGGGCTGTTAGAATACCCCAAAAAGGTGTCCCGCAATGCGAAATTCAAATTCATTCAGTACATAATATTACATAGGGCCTACCTCACCCTGCACCGACTGCAACGTATGTTTCCAAATACGCAACACCTTTGCCCTAGATGCAGAATGGCAGAAGCCGATATCCTACACATGCTATGGTCATGCCCGGTGCTTAGCAAATTCTGGGAGAAGGTAATCACGAGCATTACATTGGCGACAGGCCTACTCATACGGGAAACAGATGTCTGCTGTCTGATGGGTATGACTCAGCGCTCGAAAACACAGAAAGTGCAACTACGCTTTACTGACCTAGCGCAGCGATAGCAAAACGCTGCATAACAATGCGATGGTGCAAAAGAAGTCAGCCAGATCCCCAACAGAGTACACCTGGCACGGGGAAGTGGTGAGGTGAGGGAGCACAGAAAGCGCGGCCATCAGGTGTGAGGAATCCTGGGGCCTACCTAAAAAGCCTATATCAATGGAATGGGACATTGTAATGGAAGTATTTAAGTCACTCGAATCTACACCTGTCCCCACAGCCCAAGTGTAGTTATGAACAACAGGCCAGTCCCTGCACACACAAAATAAAACACACAAATAACACAACCCTAAGTATAGTTCTGTTGCGTAACATTACCACATAAATATGGGCTAACTCTATGTGAAATAATAAGGGAAAACATGATGGAATCAGATGACAATCACATGTGCCGAGGTGGGACCAGCAGAGTTGGGAGAGTTGGAGGGAAGGGAACAGTAAGTAGTTTTAGGTATAATGCTAATACAAATGGATATGTAACTAAGCAGCCTACTACAATAACAGTTGAACTGTCTATTCACTGTACAATACGTTGCAAGATCGCTTTGCTTAACGAATTATAACGTCGATTGAATCTTAAATGTAATTGTACTACATACCACTGTTCTGAATACATCATCTACCTATGTTTTCATAAGTTACAGTGTTTGTATAAGATACAAAATTCGAAAAACCCCAATAAATTGTGTGGGCAGCTCATCATCCACAGGGTCGAAGCCACATGCATATCTGCGCTTGTGGCCAACACAGCCAAGTCAGGTCCAGTCTCCACCACTGTCGGCAAGGCCTTTAGAGTGCCGCCATCTATCTTGGCGCAGCATGGTCCCATCCACCCCTACTCACCACCTCTCTGTTCTAGGGTGTTGGTAGGAAACTCGATTCTCTGGGGTCTGTTCATACTTAGTCGGCTATACATAGACGACTCTACCAGAATATTTTTACCAAGAGACCTAGCCGCACCAGGGCTCGGATTGCCCCAATCTTGTGTTTATCTTTGCACACAGCTTGCAAAAAAAACAGGAGTCCTGTAAGTCCCTTTTTTAAACTATCCTATTAACGTAATGTGCTCTTTGAATAACCAAACAAAAGTCTTTGCTGGGTGTATTCTCAATGACACATATTTTGTCTTTATCTTTCAGCTCCTTGAGTTATGGCTAAGGAAGTAGATAAGCCGTCTATTGATAAACTATTTCAGCACAGAGGAATCCATTTTGTGGAAGGGATGATTACACCCGAAGAAATAGACGCCTTGGAACACTTTCCAATCAGGGACTCTGACGCATTTTTAGTCACATATCCAAAATCTGGTAAGACCACATTTCCTTGGTTGTTGGTTGTTACAAATATTCGGTTATTTATCTTAATCATTTTTCCTTTATTGTTAAGAAGCCATGCTGTCAGCCCCACCTATAGTACAATATTTGTAAGAAAACCAAGGCGCTCGTAATCACAAATATAATGTAATCAAAAAAAGCTGTTAGGCAGACCTGATAGTTCGGAAGCAGCAGGCATTTATGAAATGTTAAAGACCCTCCGCTTCTGGTACTGGTTGCAATTGTGAAATGGAGAGCTACTAAACGTTCCGGGTGCTTATGTGTCACACTTTAAGTAACACTTTTCATGGCTCAGCCGAAGTCGTTCTGTTCATGTAATGAGAAAAATTAGTCATGACCCTCCAATGCGAAATTGGAAATCTACAAAGAACTTTACAAAACCTACATCATTCAGGAATTATGTATGCAACTTTACTAGCCTACTTTTCTTTTCTCACAATATCACCCTGAAAATATATGTGGCATAATAGTAAATAATTTGCAGGTCATAAAAAGGGAAACATTTTATTTTAATCTACAATCCCTCATACTATAAACCCCAGATTTACTAAAAAAGGAACGCAACACAAATTAATTTGCTGCTCTACATTATGTGAAAGAGCGTGTGCAGAATATCATCATATCTACTAAGAAGTGGAACAGTTTTCCTCTCTCCCTGAGCTGGTGCAGTTTTGACTGCCATGCACCAACCCATATACCCCTGTGCCATAGTGCAACAGCATGTGTGTGTTCGATCAGGGAAACATTTTTTTTCAGGAGGGGTCCTCTTAAAACTTTTCCCGATGTGTATGTGTGCTGTACATTGCATCACAGATGTGTTAGAGTTTTTTTGAATAAAAAAAAGCATTACTTTAGGCATGCTTCAGTTAGCATAACTAGGTGGCTGCATTTACAATCATTAGTTCTTTCACAATAAAGTGAAAAAGGTTTACAACGAGTTCTCTAACTGCAAGGCCGGAGTTAATCCAGATGGGCCTAACAAAGATGGGGCAACCATGCAGGTCTATTTACAAAAATGTAACTCCTTAACGCCAGAACGAGTCAAGAAACGTATAATGTCAACATAATCAGGATCTCCAATGGACCCCTGTCCTGTCACAGTTCTTCACACGGTACCTAGCATTATTGCTGACCACCTAGCACCCCTTCTCAACAACATCTTGGACGCAGGACACTTCCCTAATATCTGGAAAAAATCGCTGGTCAGGCCTATCTTGAAGAAATCATCTTCTGATCCTAAGGAGCTTAGCAATTATCGGCCTATCTCTGGCCTAATATTTCCTTGATGCCCCACTGGATCTGTGTCTGGAGCCTGGATGCCTTGCTGGACCTACTTGTGGAGCCTAGAGTGGGATGAGGAGGAGCTGTGGAGTCAATGAGCCGTGGCAGTGTTCATTGAGGCCCGGCAATCACCCATACCTGGTGGTGAAGTTTGGCAGGTCGCATGGAGACATGTTACTGACTTGTGTGAGAAGACCGCCTTGAGCCCCTTGGAGCTGTGAATGGTAGAGGCGCTCCTGCACACAAACGAAGGGAGGTCTACATTGCATACTATGATCCACCACTACACTGGGGTGCATTGAGGGGATTACCAATTGTGGGCAGTGCCTCACTGAATCACAGGCCCGATGATTTTGAGCTGGCCAGACGCTGTGGAGGGTGAGACCCCTGAGCTGCACCGAACTTGGGTGGTTGAAGCGCTGCAACTTCACGCCTAAGAGGGCCCTTCTGCATCAACTGCACCGGGAGGTTCACCAGTGGACTTTTTGGTGACTGCTGTACCCAGACTTGTGAAATCCCACCTGGCTGAGGCTCCTGATGGCTGAGTCACAGATTTGGAGAGCGTGCAGTGGATTGTGCCATGGTGTCAATGTCCAGGTAAGGAGAAGGTGGGACGCGTAGCGGAGGAGGCCCGGGGTCGAGTCGCCCAGGCTTAGCACCTGTAGATGACACCCCCCCAGGTGGTGGCTCATCCACTATGGCGGAAGAGTGTTGTCCCACTGCTTTCAAGCAGTGCAAGAAGAGGAAAAATCATCACATGATGATAACTTCCTGATAGTGATAAGAGTGCTATGCTTTCTTTGCGGGTGGGAGGGTGGGTAGGACTGCTCCACTCATGGAGCGGGGCAGGGGCAGAGTGGCATGCCCACTCAAGTGCATAATGACTGTTAGGTCGGTCCACTCAGATCACCCAAAGCAGTCGTGCGCACTGTCCTCTTCACAATGCAAGCTGCATTACAGCCTGCATGGAGAACATGGAGAAAATGCCCACCGCTCCAGCCCCTGACTGAACGCCTTGTCCCAGCACCAAAGACCAATCCCAACGCTGCAGTGCAGTGTTGTAAATCACTTAGGGGAAGGAGCCTTGCTGCCTATTTCCTGTTAGCAGACTCAGGAGAGCAGGAGCAACGAAGACACAGGACCATGCCTTGAGGTAAGATTTCTCTCATTTAAAAATTTACAACACCCGCTCACACACACACCTCTGAATCCACACCCCAACCAATGTCCTTGCAGGTGTTTCCCACCTCCCAGCTGTCCAGTCCCTCCCGCAGCACTTCTCAATGGCGCCCGCTATGCTGCCATGGGCAGCGGGCGTACCACTGTTGTGCCAAAGGTATATATGAAGTTAGGACGCCTATCATTACATCGCACTCCATTACAATGCATACAAATACTAGGCATATGCAACAGTAGGGAAGGTGTTGGATAGCGGAGATGTAAATATTACTATTCCCACTTCAGTAAGTGCAACATTAAAACTGACCCTTGCACCCCAAAGCAAACCCTGAACCCTAAAATTCATTTTGAGCCCCCAAAACACACCCAAAAAATCATATCTGACCCAAATACACCCCCCAATTGCCATAATTGACCCAAAATCACATCTCAAATTTCAAATTTTAGCCCATAATTCACCCCAAATTTAATCTCTGATACCCAAAACCCATACCGACCCTAAAACTTAAAAATATCCCATTACTCACCTCACAATGCGTTATGGAATGTGATGTAAATGCACTTGCATTGCTGGGGTGCGTTGTGAAGGCATTACGATGTAATGCCTGTGTTGTAATGGATGTCTCCTGTGCCAAAGGCTAGCCATAGGCAATCTTGTCTGCGTCCGTCTGCCCCTGGAACGCACTCAGCACCAAGCACCCTTCCTCTGGGACACCCCACCGTTACGACGCGAGCACCCTCCTCACCATCAACCCTGGATGCCATATCACCTACCAGGACCAACCTCTGTTCCGGACCGGACATCAACATTGCCATCACTGAGGGCTACTAAATCATCAGCAAGGACCACATATTTGTTTATGAAGCTTCCATTCCACTGACGTTAATATGCAGGGATATCAGAATTAGAGATGTGCAATTTTATTTTTCTTAATCAAATGAAATTCCTAAAAAATGACAGCAAAATACTCAAAAAGCAAAATCAGCCTTTAACTAGCCCTGGTTTGTGACCTCCACTCTGTTCACAGAGTTTCCAGAGTTTTCTGCTCTCTGCACTTCGTGTACCTCATGGAGGGCTGAAAACTCAGCTCTGCGTAGTGCAGCAGATTTTTTTCTCCACTCGTGAATGGTAAGTTGACGGCGCAAGCTGCAGCTCGGGTAGAATTTCTACCTGTGTGGCAGTAAGATCAGCATGGACTGCAGTTTGCATTGCACTCCGCCACTTGTGGAACTCCGTGGAGTTTTTTTTCCACTTATCGGAGTTTTGCGTAATAAAACTCTGCGAACTATGCCAAGGCCTGCATTTAAAGCCATACTTTAACATGAAATGCATCGTGGCAACCTTTTTGGATGCCAGCAAGCAGGTTGCGCTAAAGAAAATACCTCAAAGAACACATGTGACATTAACAAACAGCCAGGCCCATTCTAGTCATTCATGTTTTTTCCCCGCTAAAATTTTGCAAGAACAGGATGTAATTACGCCATGTGGAGAATGTCGTCATTTGGGAATTTTGAGTAGCAAACATAATGTAAAGTTCCGAAATTACATGAGATTCCCCTGGTTTAACAGAAATTCCACCCGTCCTATTTAGAATATTAAGAGCTGGAGTCTGAACAAGGCAGGTCTGCTTATTGAGATCTTGTGCACTCCATTTTGTTAATCTTTAGGGCTGCTTAACCAATGTGAAGTTCATTTGTTGTTCCTTACAAAAAAGTGTCCTCTAGAAAACATTATGTTTTTTCTCAATACTCAATATATAAACATAACACCTAACCCACTTTGTTTAACTTTTGCAGGGACTGTATGGACACAACAGATTTTATGTTTGATTTATCATGAAGGGCATCTTAACAAAACAGAAAACATAGTAACTGTAGATCGTGCTCCATGGCTTGAATATAATTGGAGAAAAGTGGATTTTGATAAGCGCCCATCGCCTCGCCTGATTACAACGCACCTGCCATATTACCTGGTTCCAAAAGGTCTTAAAAACAAAAAGGCAAAGGTAGGAAAGACTTTATGATATGGTGCATGTTCCTACTCATTGTTTTAACCTGCTTGTAAAAACAATGATGTTCTCTTGTTTATGCAATTAACTGTGGTGGATTTTAAAATGTAATATCCTTTTTATGTTTCACCTATAATAGAGTTACTTAGCTGTGCATAGAGAGAGCAAAAGGTTATGAGAAGGTTCTCGAGCAGAAACTCCTTGGCATGTCGACAAGGGAAAATTAAGGGCCTCAACTAAGGTTTGGAAGTGAAGAAGTCCCAATGTAAGTCGGTGAGGCTTCTGTCCCTTCAAACTTGAGCTGGCCAACATGTTTCGTTAGATGCAAGCGCCCAGTGTCAGTCAGTTGAGCCTTAGTTGCCTCAGCCATTAGAAGACTTTTGCCCTGATTTACAAACGTAAAGTTAGACCACAAGTCTAACTTTATTACTTTTTGGTATTTACAAAGGTAAGTTACTACAAGACCATATTAAAACATTATACTTTAGTTTGGGTCTGACAGCCCTGTGGATCAATCTGTCCCCGATTACCTCTTCAAAAAAGGCTCTTGCAAATAAAGCATTGTGGTGGAGCATACAAAATAAATGCATGGCGAAAGCTGGCAGTGATCAATCAATCAATCAATTAATCAATCAAAGCATTTATATAGCGCACTACTCACCCAGAGGGTCTCAAGGCGCTAGGGGAGGGGGGTCCGCTACTGCTCAAACAGCCAGGTCTTGAGTTGCTTCCTGAAGGCGAGGTGGTCCTGCGTCAGGCGGAGGTGGGTCGGGAGGGAGTTCCATGTC
Organism: Lissotriton vulgaris; assembly: GCF_964263255.1. Lineage (NCBI taxonomy): Eukaryota > Metazoa > Chordata > Amphibia > Caudata > Salamandridae > Lissotriton > Lissotriton vulgaris. The sequence goes on from NC_141694.1 coordinate 775,963,828, forward strand.
TTGGCGGCGAGGTAGGAGAAGGACCGTCCCCCTGTGGTGGCTCTTCGGATGCGGGGGACAGCGGGGAGGGCGTGGCCGGTCGATCGAAGCTGGCGTTTGGGAGCGTAGAAGTTGAGGCGGCTGTTGAGGTATCCTGGTCCTTGGTTGTGTAGGGCTTTGTGTGCGTGGGTGAGGAGTCGGAAGGTTATTCTCTTGGTGACCGGGAGCCAATGCAGGTCTCTCAGGTGTCCGGAGATGTGGCTGCGGAGGGGGATGTCCAGGATGAGTCGTGCTGAGGCGTTCTGGATCCGCTGAAGTCTTTTCTGGAGTTTGGCGGTGGTGCCGGCGTAGATCGAGTTGCCGTAGTCCAGATGGCTGGTGACGAGGGCCTGGGTGACCGTCTTCCTGGTCTCGGTGGGGATCCACCGGAAGATCTTTCGTAGCATGCGCAGGATGTTGAAGCACGACGAGGAGACGGCGTTGACTTGTCTGGTCATGGATAGGGTGGAGTCCAGGATGAAGCCCAGGTTGCGTGCGTGGTCTGTTGGTTTGGGTGCGCTGCCTAGGGCGGGGGGCCACCAGGAGTCGTCCCAGGCGGAGGTTGAGGATCCCAGGATGAGGACTTCCGTCTTGTCCGAGTTCAGTTTCAGGCGGCTGTTCTTCATCCATTCGGCTACCTCTTTCAACCCTTCGTGGAGGTTGGCTCTGGCGGTGGCGGGGTCGTTGGTGAGGGAGAGAATCAGCTGGGTGTCGTCGGTGTAGGAGATGATGTTGAGATTGTGCTGGTGTGCGATGTCTGAGAGGGAGCTCATGTACACTTTGAAGAGGGTTGGGCTGAGCTAGGAGCCTTGAGGAACGCCGCAGATGACTTCTGTTGCTTCAGATCTAAACGGGGGGAGGCGGACTCTCTGTGTCCTACCGGCGAGGAAGGAGATGATCCACTCCAGTGCCTTCTCCTGGATTCCGACGTTGCTGAGTCGCTGCACTAGTGTACGGTGGCAGACAGTGTCGAAGGCCGCGGAGAGGTCTAGGAGGATGAGGGCCGCTGTTTCTCCGTTGTCAAGCAGAGCTCGGATGTCATCGGTGGCTGCGATCAGGGCGGTCTCGGTGCTGTGGCTGGCCCGGAAGCCAGACTGCGAGAGGTCGAGGGATCCATTCGTCTCGAGGAAGGCGGCCAGCTGCTTGTTGACGGTCTTCTCGATGACTTTTGCAGGAAACGGGAGCAGCGAGATGGGGCGGTAGTTCTTGAGGTCGGTGGGGTCGGCTGATGGCTTCTTTAGTAGAGCGCTGAGTTCGGCGTGCTTCCAGCTCTCCGGGAAGGTAGCGGTGTCGAAAGAGGTGTTGATGATGTCCCGCAGGTGGGGTGCGATGACAGCGTCGGCCTTGTTGATGACGTGATAAGGGCAGGGGTCGGTAGGAGATCCGGAGTGGATGGAGTTCATTGTGCGGACGGTGTTTTCGGTGCTGATCGGGGTCCGGGGACGGAGGGTGGTGGTGGGGGGCGGTTGTTCGGTCGTGGCGTGCGTCGGTTGAGTGCTGAAGCTGGTGTGTATGTCCGCGATCTTGTTGTGGAAGTAGGAGGCGAGGGAGTTGCAGAGGTCTTGCGAAGGGGTGATGTCGTCGTTTCCGGCGTTGGGGTTGGAGAGCTCTTTGACGATGTTGAAGAGTTCCTTGCTGTTGTGTGCGTTGTTGTCCAGTCGTTCCTTGAATGCGGTTTTCTTGGTGGCGTGGATGAGTTGGTGGTGTTTTCGGGTGGCGAGCTTGAGGGCAGTCATGTTGTCCGGTGTTGGGTCTCTGCGCCAGGTTCTCTCAAGGGCTCGGCAGTTCTTCTTGGAGCAGTGATAGTCTTATGGGGAGATTCCTGACTATAAAACCCTCCCCTCAGTTCAAACCCTAACTTTATGAGGTTGTGCCAGAGTGGGTGAAGACACTTTTTTATTACATTTAGGTTTGGCACTTTAGCAGTGAACAGTTATACACACAGAGGATGAGCCCTGAGACGGGTAACAAGCGATCATGTTCCATATGTCAGGATAGAAAAGAGATCATAGAACACATCTTGTTTTACTGTTCACTGTATTCTGCAGCGTGGACAAAGCCCTATTGTGGAGTCTGGGGTTCCGGCACGCCGTACTTGCTTTTCAAACCTTGAACTCTGACATGCATAGACTAACTGTTTTCTGTGTTAGCAGATTCCTACTGGTAGTGGTTGTGAATAGGAAGCAACCAGGCCCTCCACTTTATTACTAGAGTTTTGCACTTCAGATATTCTGGTTTGGGGAGGGATCAGGACGTAACTTTGTCTCTTGCCTGCTTAACAGTGCATTTGCACTTTATCTATTTTGGTTGCCCTGTGGGATTTTCTGTGGTTTATAAGTGCACATTGCTGCAGCACAAGTGCCATTTTTGCCATCGGCTAGCTCATGTGATATGTTTGTAGTTATATCCTAGCCAAATTGTCCATAAACGTTATCTTTGCATGTTAATGAGTTTAATAATGAAATTTATTACTGTATTCCCTTGTACTTGTAACTATTTACTTGGTCTGTGATTGCACTTAGCGTTTGCTACTACTTATATAATGATAATCATAAAACTTACTCCTAGACATGGTGGCTCATTTAGTTTTTTCTCTATTGTTTGCACTTGTTGATTATCTGAGAAATCAGGCCAATAAAGGAACTTTTTTATGTATGATTTCAATACAATTTGATGTATTGTTTTTCAAAATTAATGCATCATCTTTTTATTTGTTTTATTGCTACTAGTAAAGTTACTTTTAGTAAAATTACTCGGAGTAAACTGCTATGTCAAAACTTTTTTCAGAAACAAACCTGAGCTGTGGGGGTTTATTTTCTGAAAAAGAAAAAAGGTTTGTTCAGACTATTGCTTCCACTCATCTGAATGACTTACAAGGCCCACTGAGGTCATACTGGCTTTCTAGGGAGCCAATTGATCGAACATATGTTTGCCTTCATGGGGTATCTGAGAAGATACTTAAAGAGGCTGTGACAGGCTTCCTGATGGAATTCCATCTGACAATACTTGGGCATGGACTGAAAAAGTTTTTGCTTTGAGGCTGCATCACTGTGTTGGACCACCTGCTGGCAACCAGCCCAAGCAATGTCAATCAAGTACAAATACATAAGTACACTCAGTAAGGAGGAAGACACCTGTACTGGATATAATTTAGCTTTAATGAAATACTAGCACAAAGACATATCTCAGCAATGATGATTAATCATTAGCAGAATAGTTGCATGTATATTTATAATGTATTCCTAGCACAATAATAGCGTAAGTAAGAAGCAGGTTGAAATCACTAACACTGTAATAAATTAAAAACACAAACGGAATTCTGTAGCACAGGAGAATATTGGGCCCGATTCACAGAACTAACTTAAGACAAAATCCTAAACTTACTCCTTTTGGTATTCACAGAATGCACTTAATACTTTTGGTATTCACAGAATGGATTTACGACTACTAACTTTACGTCCGCACTCTGGCCGGAAATTCTGGCCCGGAGGCAGAGCTTCTGACCTGGAGGCGGAGCTTCCGGCTTGGAAGTGGGGCTTGCTGCCCGGAGAAGGAGCTTCTGGCCCAGAGGCGGTGCTTCCAGCCAAGAGGTGGAGATTTCAGCCATGGCTAAATCCACACCTCTGAGCCGGAAGCTCTGCCTCTGGGCCGGAAGCTCTGCCTCTGGGCTGCAAGCACCGCCTCCAAGCCAGAAGCTCCGCCTCCAGGCTGGAATCCCCGGCCCAGGGGTGGAGATTTCAGCCATGGCTAAATCCTCACCTCTGAGCCGGAATCTCCGCCTCTGGGCCGCAATCTCCGCCTCCAAGCCGGAAGCTCTGCCTCCAGGTGAGAAACCCCACCTCCGGGCCGGAATTTCCGGCCCGAGTGCGGACGTAAAGTTAGTAGTCGTAAATCAATTCTGTGAATACCATAAGTAGTAAGTGCATTCTGTGAATCCCAAAAGTAGTAAGTGCATTCTGTGAATACCAAAAGTAGTAAGTTTAGGATTTTGTCTTAAGTTAATTTTGTGAATTAGGCCCATTGTCTTTCAACTTACAATCACAAAATAGCTGCACCTCTAAATATATGTGTGCAGTGCAATGATAGCACAGTGATTGTGCAACACGCAGCCTTGAATCAATAGCTACTTAGTCAAGTAAAGATGCAATAATATTGCTCTGGTTGTCTTATGGTGTTTTAGGATCCAAGCAAAATTTACTGATTCATGCCCTTACATAGGTACAATTCACATTGCCCTTATATAGGCATAGAAATCATAACCATATTTAGACATAGCCCATGCAGTCCAAATACAGGCATGGCTACTTCCACCCGTTCGAAAAAGCCACAACGATTTCTTGGAAAAATCGGCTTAAGCAGTCAGGGACATCCCCTTGCTTGATTATTGATTTGTGCAAGAACTCAAGGTGTTTTCAAAGAGCTACCATTCCCTTGGGGTTCTTTGACAAAGTTATTATGCCTGACTTTACGTCAAACTAGGCACCTTCAAGGTATAAATATGCCTTCACTTGCAAACACACTGTGGTCTGGAGCACCTCGATTATCTACTTGCCTGACGCAGCTTGCTACAGCAAGTGCGGAAGGAGGCCGACCCTCCAGCTGACGCACTGATCGATAAGCTGTCCTTTCTCTTGCTGAGAATCCAGCTCCAGTGTTTCCAAGGTCCCCTTGCGGGGTGTTGGGAAATCTAGTCCCGAGACTAAAATACAAAACCTCCTTCATTCTAAACTAAGGTATGGAGCTGATTAGACCCTAAAGAGAAATCTTGGATAGATTCTTGGCAAAGAAACTAAACCTATGCTACACCACACTTACTTCTTCCCTCGTACTAGACTTAGGTTAGGTACATCGGGGTAGGTGTATTTTAGAAGCACCAGTTGAGTACATTTAGCCTTTGGTATTTATGTATGTATTTATCTATTGTTTAGAAACCCTACAATGCTTTTACAGTATTATTTTATAATACTCTTCTTGCTGTATACATTATACTTTGCAGCTTGTCTTACGATTGTAACAGTTCACTTTACTTGCATGAGAAAGAAGACTGTTCAATAAATACTTTTATTGAAAATGGCCGTCTCTCTGTTTCTCTGCACCTCTGATGAAACGAAGCATGCATGATTGACTGAGTAAAATATCTATCTATTGTTTCCACGACTCTGAAGATACGTTTATTCTTGGGGAAATAAAGTTGTCATGTTTATGCGGTTGTCAGAAACGAATCCCTCTTGTTTATTCGAGAAAGTTTCTAGTGACCTCTGAGCTAGCTGGCACTCCCAATTAGGTTTAATATATTCGATGTAGACCTAATAGACATAAGTCCTAAGTCAAATCTATATGATATATTATTCCAATGCGTAGAGCCTATTGGGAATATAGGAACTACACTACATGGCACCCAACGTTTGGTAAGGCACTAATTTAACGCTAGATACTAAAGTATCTCAGTAGTGCTTTTCACAGACACCCCTTTTCCCTTAAAATACTCCAACAGACGTCTGGAGTGGGTAAAAGGATAAAATATCCGCCATAACCGAGTAGAACGAAAATCCTATTTATTCGTTTTTGGTTTTGTTCAACGTTGAAGGATACAGTATTCCAAAATATTGTTCACCTTATCTTTGTTTCCTTGAAACTTGCTCTGCAAACTTTCAGCCAACAAAATGACTGAAAACGAGACTAGTGGCGCTGCAGAAACTGCAACCCAACTGGGCTTTGACCTTACAGGTTTCCAACAAAACGACTCAGATGCTATAATCATCCTGGAAAACTTAAGGAAAACCATCACTATAAAGCTTATAACAAATTGCCTATCAGCAAGAGGTGGTAGGGTAATTTTTGTCATAGAGGCACATGAATATCGGCAGACAGAGGTATTCTATTCCTGGATTTTCTTCCCTGAAGCAAATCCAGTATCACATGTGTTTCACTTCTACAAGGTAGAGGAACATCCAATGGAATACACTCCTTTCGAGGATGTTGAAATTCCACTAACTTATCAAGAGCATGCGCTCTGGTTTAAAGGCGACCTACAACATCAAAATCACATTACCAGGCTCAGTCCACTAGGTAGACCAGGAGCAACATGGCTGGTACTAGCTAGCTATACACTACATCCTGACATTGAAGATATGGAAGACGGGGAACTATTAGTTCAACTAAAACAACTACTTAAAATACATAGACAATTGGTTCAATATGTCATGCGGACTCTAACATTCTAACCTCCTATAAGGATTCCACAACAAACCCCTCACCAGGGGAACACAAATAAAATCACACCACAGACTATACAATCAGTCATTGGTAAATTGCCTGCAAAAAGGGAACAAATTCCATTCTGGATAGCTCAAAAAATTACTCAAATCGAAGCAATATTTCTCGATACTACCCCTCATGAGAAACACAGAATTTTATCAACCTGTTTACCAATGGGGATCGCACCACACCTGGAGGACTGTGACACTTGGGGTACAGTCTTTGCTGCAATCTACACAAAAACACATGTTGTTCCGTCCATGGCGGTTATACCAGATGTCCTGAAACAGAATCAAATTGAATACGGGGCAGAGCCTGCTTTAAATCTGGGTATGAAATTACTAAGAGATTTCAAACAGGTCTCAGCTTTAATATTAGCTAATATTAAAGGTGAGGCAGCATCCGTGGCGATCTGCCAAAAATTAAGAGTAACTGAGCAACCATATGAACAGGCCAGAATAATTGAAAAATCCTATGAAGCACTAGGTAGAGATAGTTTGGGTGGGAAACCAGTCAAGCCCCAACTAACAGAAAGTCCTGAAAAGGTCTTTATTAAAAACACTCTCATTACTCCCAAAAAGAAGTGGGAGAATACTAAACAAAGTTCTAAAGAGAAGCGTTCTCAGTCCCGAGGAAGGTCTCTTCAAAAGGAGCACTCTGAAAAGAGATATAACCTCAGGAACAGGGATAATTTGAAAAAACCTGATAGATATCAAGATACTGATACACGTTCCTCTCGTACCTTTCAGACTTACTGACAGAAATCGGAAAGAAGAGGACGGTCAGATCACAAGGAAGAACGCGTGTAGTCCAAAGACGATCAAGATGGTACAAAAAATATGAAAACCCAATTCTCCAAAAAGGAGGTAGCAGGTTTAAAATTCAGACATGCCGAGGATCTTGAGGACACAACTCAAGAATGGGAGTGGGCCCAGACAAGGCTGGACAGCGCAGCAGAAGTCACCATAGCTCGCAAGATCTGGAAGGATCATCTGGAGACAGTGGACTTGAATGAGTACATCCAAGTTAAAACTGCCGATACCAGGGTTAGTGTACCCCATAAGGTCTTTGAAGTAACGCTCCGGATGGAGGGGGACATAACTAGGAAAATAAGAGCACTCTTTTGGGAGAAGCTCTCTAAGGTTTGTGACATTCTTCTAGCTGAAAAAGACTGGCCACCCAAATTTGTCAGGAAGTGCCCACATGGTGAAGACATCATTATGCCAGCCTTCTCCAATCATATTCCAATTCACTTAAAATACACCTATGCCAGAAAATGGGCTGTAGCCCAGACTCCAGCATTATATAAAAATCATGTGGATGGGATGAGGATTCCCCTCACCATAAAATCCAGTTAAAGGCACAACGAACTGCACAGAGTCAGTACTCAGTAAAGCAAGAAGCTAAAAAACAGGTCAGGGAGATATTAGACCAACTTGAATATACAGGGGTGATTGAAACACGCACCTCGTTAATGAACAATCTTTTGTTTCCTGTCTCCAAACCTGACAATACGTATCGTCTAGTTTTGGACTACAGACATTTAAACTCATGTTGCAAAACCTTTGCAGTACAAAAATGCACACAGTGCTGCACTTATGAATAACATTGTGCGTAAAAAATATAAAACCACATTAGATATTTCTACAGGTTTCTTCTGTCAAAACATTGCACCTGAAAGCAGGTACTTGACCGCTTTCTCAATTATGGGGATACAGGGTCACTTCGGTCGTCTCCCCCAGGGATTCAAGAACAGCCCAGGGTTATTTTCAGCTAGAGTAACAGAGTTACTACAAACGTTTGATGATGAGGCATTATCTTATGTCAATGACATCTATCTAACAGACAATGACTTGAACAGGCACTTGAACAGAGTAAATACCATTATACTTGGATTTGCCTCTGAAGGGTATAAATTTAACTTCAAGAAATCAAGAATTGCCCACCTCAACGTCCTTTTTCTAGGATACGAGTTATCAAGTGAACGCAAAAGCCTGGCAGCCAACTTTTTAGAAAAATGTGCACAGCTTCAACCTCCAAAAACGCTGAAAAACTTACAGTCAATTCTAGGTTTCCTAAATTTCTGAAGAACTTACATTCAAAATTATGCAGAAAGGGTTAAACCTCTCTCCAAATTAATAAAACCTAATTTTAAAACTACTTATTGGATTCAAAAACACACAGAAATTTTGCGTTCAGTGCAAACAGACATTTTAGCAAACAAAACATTTAGGGCCAAATGTATCATAGTTCCGTTTTGCGAATTCTAAATAGCGAATTTTAAGGAATCGCTATTTAGAAATCGCAAAACGGTATGTATGAAAAAAAAAAATTTTTTGCGATTCCCTAATCTTCATTATTTGCAAATTCGCAAGTTGCGAATTCGGAAATAAGGAATAATTACCTATTCATTCCTATGGGCCAGGAGGCCCACAGGAATGAATGTGAAATGCATTTCATTTTGCGAATCGCAATTTGTGGATTCGCAGAATGAGATTGATTTCAAGGGTGCAGGGGTGTCTCAAGGACACCCTGCTGCACCCCTAAAATCAGCATGTGTGTGCATATGGCGCACATACATGCCCTATGGGCATGTATGTGCGTCACATGCAACTTTTAAAAATGCCAATTAGTGTATTTTGAAAAGAAATCGCAATTTACCACCAACTGAAAGTTGGTGGTAAATTACGATTTCCTAAGCTGAATTCGCTACAGTAAAATGCTTCATACATAGCATTTAAGGAATCGCAAAATTGCGATTCCTTAAATGATTTAGCAAAATAAGGAATCAGAAGTATTTGCGATTCCTTAAGATGCTATTTTTTGATACATTTCAATTAATGCAAAACAGCCTTTTGCGATTCGCAAAGGCCGAAATTCGGCGAATTTCGGCCTTTGCGAATCAAAAAAGGCTTGATACATATGGCCCTTACAGACATGCATAAACATACGCAACCTTGTAATCAAAATAATCCCAGGAAGATGCAGATTCACGTACTTAACCTTTAACACCTTCAGCGCGGCGCAAATTCTCGCGCTGTGCTGAAGGTTCTAATGAGCCAACGGGCTCATGACGGAACAGTTCCGTCATGGGCACAGCTCAACCGATGCTCATGACGGAACCGTTCCGTCATGAGCATCGAAGGGGCTAATGAAGGTGAAAAAGTACCAATTGCTTATAAATCACACTTGTACACACAAGCTGGAATGAAATTCTCTTCTGCAGCATAAGAGACTGAGAGAGTCCTCGCACCAGGGAAAGCACATAATGGTCATTACTCCTGTACCTGCCTTAGAGGCAGTGACAAAAGCAAGCATTCCGAATGCAAAGGCTTTAGATCCAAGATGGATACAATGGGTTAACTCTCTTGCTGCAACAGACGTAGAATATGTCTTTGACCCCTGCTTGAAAACAAAAGAATTTCTACAATACGAACAAGAATGTCCTCCGCCCACTAAGATTCTGCCTTTAGAACAGTACGAAAATATAATTTATATAGATGGATCAGCACAGTCCGCAATTGGGGGTAAAGAAGCTTATAGTGCTGCGTGTGCAATAGTTAAAGGTCGCTGGTGCGATGATAAATACCGACCTACGGTCACAAAAACACCATCTCTCGGAGAATTTACAGCTCAGCAAGCTGAACTACAAGCATTCAAGATGGTGCTTGAAAATACCGATCGCAAATTCCCCACACTCATAGTGTGTGATTCGTATTACTGTGTTCAATATTACAATGAATACTTGCAGAACTGGATTGAAAACGTTTCAACAATGCAAAAGGTGGCACAATCAAGCATAAGTTGCTTTAGGAACAAGTAGTTCAATTACAGAAAGAACTACGAAATACTCACGTGAGCCATACACTGAGTCATCAGCGTGATGGCGTTCACATTGCAGGCAAATCATTGGCTGATGAAGCCGCGAAGGCAGCTTTGCAAATGGCTTCTGTAGCTGCAATCACTCGTTCTAAAACAAAAATAGAGAGCGAAATAATACAGGCTGTCACCGCTTCCAACAAAGACAGCGGTAAAACATTACCAAAAGGCTTTCCACTCAAATTCTCGTATATAACTGATGCAAATAATGTTCCTTTTGCTCGAATCCCTGGAGTGGAGGATAGAGTAATTCCAAACATGGAACATAGATTAGGACTGATCTTAGCAGCACATAAAGGGCTTGCCTCTGCACACTCAGGTGTTTCCGCTACAGTATCATTGTTAAAACAGAGATACTGGTGGACGCGCATGAGGAAAAAGACCAGAAACTATGTTTTGGAATGTGAAATCTGCCAAAAGATGAAGGTTTCAACAGTGAAACGCCCGGCGCAGACGCCCCTTTTAATTTCAGATAAACCATTAGCATGCGTTTACCTGGACCACTGTGGTCCCTTACAGAGGGATGGTAACTACAAATATATCATGGTCACAGTGGATTCATGCTCAAGATTCATTTGCTGACGCCCAAACTGTTATTGGTAGTCTTTATCGGCACATACGCAGTCGGCACGCTTCATTCTGACCAGGGTCCTGCGTTTAGCTCCAAAGCTTACAAAGAGGCCATGGTCAATCTGGGCATTATATTGCGGTATTCTAGTCCATTCAATCCTGAGGGAAATTCTGTACAGGAGAGAAAAACTGGGACATCTATAACAGCTAGGGTATTAGGCTCAGGTGACGGGTGCATCAAACATCTTATAAATGTCCAACGTAGTCTAAATAATCTGCCAAGAAGTTCTCTGGGTGGAATCACTCCATTTGACATCCTTTTTAGTACTAGAATGATTGTCCAGGACCTTGATCGTCACAGTTCATTGGTAGAACAAAAACCTTTTCATATCAAAGACCGTTTGGCTGTTTTGTAGGACTTAAATGAAACAAGGAGAAGTCAAAGCAACACATTACAGAAGCCAACGATCACTGAAGGAGAACCACCCATCCCAGAAAGGCCTGTCTGGATTCCAAAGACTGGGGATCTAGTCAGAGAAAAGATCGTGGGTAAGAAGGAAGTAGGGCCTTTTTACAGAAAACCAGTACCTGTGCTAGCAATCCACGGATCAAGAACAGTGTTACTGCCGCCCCTTGCTGGAAGAAAGGAGAACAGGTTTGTATCCATCGACCTGGTAAAACCACACCATGTGGCCAATAATAAGTAGCAGGCCCAGTGGACTCCAAAGATGTAGCAGACGGCCAAATCTTGCAACTATCCAAGAGGTTCAAACTAAGAGACTGATCACCTTTAAAGGAATCTGCAGTGCGAAAAGAAGGACTAAGCAATAAAACCATGGAACTTGTGTCTCTTGAGACCCAAATAACAGTTCGTCTAGAAACACCTGTCTACACTGATGTAACATCTGACTATACTAATATGACAAGGGATCCAGTAGTTCCAGTGATTTCGAGTAATCCTGATGCAATACCTACGATTGACAGAACTGCATCTGGCTATTTCATTAACTTTGATACGTTTTCCGAGGATCCCAGTGAGCCTGAAACTACACCAGCAAAGAAAACTTTTAAATATCAAGTAACAGAACTTTTTCATCAATTTGAAAAAACTTATCTGGTTTCACCATGGGTTGAACTTTAGATTGTGGTAGGCGTCCTATTTCTCCTTCTTTGGCTAATTCTTGTATTAAGTTTGGGAATGATGATAAATGGAAGATATAGTAAAATGAAAACAGCAAGTAAGAATATCAACTTACTCCTCAAGCCACACAAATCATCTCATCAGTGAACATCACAGCCATTCCTATACCAGATGGTATAGCATGGGACAAAACTGATGAGCTGTGAAGATTCCACATCAATTTAAGGATTTCATGAGTGACTGTGTTTCACCTAGCACATTTTCTGATAATTGGGACTTTGAGACTGTTAATAATATGATAAAACAACAGTTGATGGACAGAATGCAGAACAATGTCATACATTCACCCGAATACAGAGATCTGGGCCTAAATCCATCGTTTCACCATGCCATTCCAGTTTGAACCCAGCCATATGCAAATCAGTCTGGACCCTGTGCCCCATGGGAACAGTCCAGCCCGAACTGCCAAGCCAGGTCCTCCCTGGACTGGAAACAAGCATCCAAGGACAGATTTCAGGCTTTCAGCCCTCATCAGCCTGGATAGCTTGATTCCAGTGGCATGGAGAGCACGGGACTCACGCCTGAGCATACTCGTCCCACTCGGGGTGACAAATGCAAAAACAACAGTTGATGGACAGAATGCAGAACAATGTCATACATTCACCCCAGTACAGAGATCTGGGCCTATATCCATCGTTTTTTTGCTCACCATGCCATTCCAGTTTGAACCCAGCCATATGCAAATCAGTCTTGAGCCCGTGCCCCATGGGAACAGTCCAGCCTGAACTGCCAAGCCAGGTCCTCCCTGGGCTGGAGACAAGCATACAAGGACCGGTTTCAGGCTTTCAGCCCTCATCAGCCTGGATAGATTGATTCCAGTGGCATGGAGAGCAAGGGACTCACGTCTGAGCATACCCGTCCCACTCGGGTGACAAATTCAAAAACAACAGTTGATGGACAGAATGCAGAACAATGTCATACATTCACCTCAGTACAGAGATCTGGGCCTAAATCCATATTTTTTTTGCTCACCATGCCATTCCAGTTTGAACCCAGCCATATGCAAATCAGTCTTGACCCTGTGCCCCATGGGAACAGTCCAGCCCGAACTGCCAAGCCAGGTCCTCCCTGGACTGGAAACAAGCATCCAAGGACCGGTTTCAGACTTTCATCCCTCATCAGCCTAAATAGCTTGATTCCAGTGGCATGGAGAGCAAGGGACTCACGTCAGAGCATACCCATCCCACTCGGGTGACAAATGCAAAAACAACAGTTGATGGACAGAATGCAGAACAATGTCATACATTCACCCCAGTACAGAGATTTGGGCCTAAATCCATAGTTTTTTTGCTCACCATGCCATTCCAGTTTGAACCCAGCCATATGCAAATCAATCTTGACCCTGTGCCCCATGGGAACAGTCCAGCCGGAACTGCCAAGCCAGGTCCTCCCTGGACTGGAAACAAGAATCCAAGGACCAGTTTCAGGCTTTCAGCCCTCATCAGCCTGGATAGCTTGATTCAGTGGCATGGAGAGCACGGGACTTACGTCTGAGCATACCTGTCCCACTCGGGGTGACAAATGCGAAAACAACAGTTGATGGACAGAATGCAGAACAATGTCATACATTCACCCCAGTACGGAGATTTGGGCCTAAATCCATCATTTTTTTGCTCACCATGCCATTCCAGTTTGAGCCCAGCCATATGCAAATCAGTCTTGACCCTGTGCCCTATGGGAACAGTCCAGCCCGAAGTGCCAAGCCAGGTCCTCCCTGGACTGGAAACAAGCATCCAAGGACCGGTTTCAGGCTTTCATCCCTCATCAGCCTAAATAGCTTGTTTCCAGTGGCATGTAGGGCACAGGACTTACGTCTGAGCATACCTGTCCCACTCTGGGTGACAAATGTAAAAACAACATTTGATGGACAGAATGTAGAACAATGTCATACATTCACCCCAGTACAGAGATCCAGGCCTAAATCCATTGTTTTTTTGCTCACCATGCCATTCCAGTTTGAACCCAGCCATATGCAAATCAATCTTGACCCTGTGCCCCATAGGAACAGTCCAGCCCGAACTGCCAAGTCAGGTCCTCCCTGTACTGGAAACAAGAATCCAAGGACCAGTTTCAGGCTTTCAGCCCTCATCAACCTGGATATCTTGATTCCAGTGGCATGGAGAGCACGGGACTTACGTCTGAGCATACCTGTCCCACTCGGGGTGACAAATGCGAAAACAACAGTTGATGGACAGAATGCAGAACAATGTCATACATTCACCCCAGTGCAGAGATATGGGCCTAAATCCCTCATTTTTTTGCTCACCATGCCATTCCAGTTTGAACCCATTCAGAAAAGGGGGTGGTGATGAACAGAGTGTCTGAATTAAGCAGACCACTCTTACCCAGTCCAAAGATCAGGGCTTGATCCATCACCGTTATTTATCTCACTGCACCATCCCAGCTCAGAACCTGACTATATGCAAATCAGTCTGTCACTGGCCCAGTGCATCATGGGAACAGGGCAGACTAAACTACCAAGCCAATTCTTCACCAGAAAGGAGACAAGCTACCGGGGACTGGTTTCTGGCATTTCAGCCGTCTTCGGCCCGGCTTGCTTGAATCCTGATGGTGCAGTGAGAAAGGGACTCATGTCTGAGTATACCCTGCCACACCTATAGTGGCCAAAATCGATTCAGAAAAGGGGGTGGTGATGAACAGAGTGTCTGAATTAAGCAGACCACTCTTACCCAGTCCAAAGATCAGGGCTTGATCCATCACCGTTATTTATCTCACTGCACCATCCCAGCTCAGAACCTGACTATATGCAAATCAGTCTGTCCCTGGCCCAGTGCATCATGGGAACAGGGCAGACTAAACTACCAAGCCAATTTTTCACCAGAAAGGAGACAAGCTACCGGGGACCGGTTTCTGGCATTTCAGCCGTCTTCGGCCCGGCTTGCTTGAATCCTGATGGTGCAGTGAGAAAGGGACTCATGTCTGAGTATACCCTGCCACACCTATAGTGGCCAAAATCGATTCAGAAAAGGGGGTGGTGATGAACAGAGTGTCTGAATTAAGCAGACCACTCTTACCCAGTCCAAAGATCAGGGCTTGATCCATCACCGTTATTTATCTCACTGCACCATCCCAGCTCAGAACCTGACTATATGCAAATCAGTCTGTCCCTGGCCCAGTGCATCATGGGAACAGGGCAGACTAAACTACCAAGCCAATTCTTCACCAGAAAGGAGACAAGCTACCGGGGACCAGTTTGAACCCAGACATATGCAAATCAGTCTTGACCCTGTGCCCTATGCAAACAGTCCAGCCCGAAGTGCCAAGCCAGGTCCTCTCTGGACTGGAAACAAGCATCCAAGGACCAGTTTCAGGCTTTCAGCCCTCATCAGCCTGGATAGCTTGATTCTAGTGGCATGGAGATCACGGGGACTCACGTCTGAGCATACCCGTCCCACTCGGGGTGACAAATGCAAAAACAACAGTTGATGGACAGAATGCAGAACAATGTCATACATTCACCCCAGTACAGAGATATGGGCCTAAATCCATAGTTTTTTTGCTCACCATGCCATTCCAGTTAGAACCCAGCCGTATGAAAATCAGTCTTGACCCTGTGCCCCATGGGAACAGTCCAGCCCAAACTGCCAAGCCAGGTCCTCCCTGGACTGGAAACAGGCATCCAAGGATCGGTTTCAGGCTTTCAGCCCTCATCAGCCTGGATAGCTTGATTCCAGTGGCATGGAGAGCACGGGACTCACGTCTGAGCATACCCGTCTCACTCGGGGTGACAAATGCAAAAACACCAGTTGATGGACGGAATGCAGAACAATTTTGTACATTCACCCCAGTACAGCGATCTGGGCCTAAATCCATTGTTTTTTTGCTCACCATGCCATTCCAGTTTGAACCCAGCCATATGCAAATCAGTCCTGACCCTGTGCCCCATTGGAACAGTCCAGCCCGAACTGCCGAGCCAGGTCCTCCCTGCACTGGAAACAAGCATCCAAGGACCGGTTTTAGGCTTTCAGCCCTCATCAGCCTGGATAGCTTGATTCCTGTGGCATGCGGAGCACAGGACTCACGTCTGAGCATACCTGTTCCACTCGGGGTGACAAATGCAAAAACAACAGTTGATGGATAGAAGACGGCTGTAATGCTAGAAACTGGTCCTAGGAAGCTTGAATCCGGTCCAGGGAAGGAATGGCTTGGCAGTTCGGGCTCGACTATTCTCATGAGGCACAGGGTCAGACTGATTTGCATATGGCCATGTCTGAACTGGGGTGGCAGAGTGGGCTAAAGAACAGTGATGGATTAAACCCAGATCTGTTGACTGGGTTTGAGTGTTTGATTGGTTCAGATGCTCCGTCCATCACCACCCCCTTTTGTACCGCTTTGTTTGCCATAAGTTGGCAGGGTATGCGAGACGTGAGTCCCTTGCTCACTTTGCCACTGGATTCAAGCAAGCCTGGCTAAAGACGGCTTGAATGCTAGAAACCGGTCCTTGGAAGCTTGAATCCAGTCCAGGGAAGGCATGGCTTGGCAGTTCGGGCTGGACTGTTCCCATGAGGCACAGGGTCAGACTGATTTGCATATGACCATGTCTGAACTGGGGTGGCAGAGTGCGCTAAAGTACGGTGATGGATTAAACCCAGATCTGTTGACTGGGTGTGAGGGTTTGATTGGTTCAGATGCTCCGTCCATCACCACCCCCTTTTGTACCGTTAACATGATGTCAGACTTAGAGATGGTTGTAAAATTTACAAAAAATGAATACTTAGAAGGTTCATCAGATTATGAACAAATGTACTGTTATAATCACTATGGTCATCATGTTTTGCACAAATCTGCAAACCCTAGAAATGTTTATACTTTTAATCAATGGGAACACTGTCCAATGCCACCAAAGGGTAGCTCAAAAACATTCTATGATAAATTTCCATACTTCTCAGGTTCTAATATCTCAAATCCGGAAGCATTTTACTTTAAAAATGTTATCAAGACAGGAATGAAAAGTATGTTGACTAACACTAAGCAAATTTATTCTGCTGCCTTTTATGCCCAGCTGTCCTCATTAGTTCAACTTAGCAATATTCGTAATTGAAAACTGACCCCAGAGGAGTTCACTAATATGCAGAATATTGTATGGTTAACAACATTGCTAAGTTGAAATGACGCATTTTGTGAGCGTTTTCTAAATGTATCATTGTCATACTAGCTGACTAATTTCGACCACTGTATGAGTGAGTTTGGAGTTTGGTTTTCTTTTTGCCAATGCTTCACAAAAAACAAATGTTTTCACGGGGCATAAGTGGGTTTATAAATTATATGCACTTTTAGAGCAAACCATTTCATAGTCAATGTATACTTTAATTGGTAAGCGCTTTATAGTCTTTTTCTGTGTTTTGTGTATTGTAGATTCTGCATCATTCACCAAATACAGGGGACACATGAAGAAGTCCCTATGCACCAATTACATTCAAGTTTGTAATTGTTATTATTTTTATCCCACCTTTTTCATTACCAGTGACGCCTTAGCGTGCGCCACCAACAAGGTGAGGTCTTTCTTGGTCCTGATGAATGCTGAGCTGAATCTTGGCTCAAGATAGCAGAAACATGTCGACCTATTTTTGTACATTTAATTTGTATAGGACATTCTGGTTCAAACTAATTTCCTCTATGTCCGTCTTTTTTCACTGTTTTTAACAGAGTCAGAGCTACCCCTTCATTAAAAAGGTTTGGGGAGTAGCCCATACTCCTTTTAAATCACTTTCCTATCACTGTTGGATATAATTTTCCAAATAAGAACCCAATGAAGACAACTGGCAACCGACTTTCAGTTGGTGCCTGAGGGTTCTTTTTCTGTGCACCTATAACCCACTTCAGTATTGTCTTTTTTGGGTCTTTTACTTGGGCCTAGTAGGTAGTTATCTCTTTAATTCATGATTACGCTACCTCTTACCTGTCCCTTTTTTCTGTACTTTGACCTTTCTAGTCACCCTTCTGTTGATTGGTATATGTTTATGCGGTTGTCAGAAATTAATCCCTTCTTGTTTATTCAAGAACGTTTCTAGTGACCTCTGAGCTAGCTGGCACTCACAATTAAGTTTAATATATTTGATAGAGACCTAGTAAACATAAGTCCTACGTCAAATTTATAGGATATATTATTCCAATGCGCAGAGCCTATTGGGAATATAGGAACTACACTACATGGTAAGTCAAGATAGAGCAGTAGATTCCGGACCTTTACCCCCTAGGACTTAACTTTCCACCATACCGGAATGCCTGCTCCAATCTCTCTCTCTCACTCCCTGGGAACCAAGTGGCCGGGGCAACAAAGTGATCAAGGGCTGCAGCAGAGGGTGACAGCAGAGCTGAGAATTGATAAAGTTCTTGCTGATGTTGTAAACAATATTAATACATCGTCATCTCGTATTTATGCTGTAGAAAATATTGTATCATCAGTAATTAATATTGCACAAACAAAAGTGACTACCCTGTATCATGGTCAGAAGCAACTTAGATCAGTTAGCAGTTTAGCTGGACACTGCAAACCCTTAAGGATGGAGATATTCCCTGGCGTTACCCAAATTCTAGTGCATTGTTCTTAGCCGTTATATTTGACACACAAATAACAATCAATGGCTATGAAAGATGCTTGTTACACCATGCTACATATAGAGAAACTTGAACAACTTCCCTTCACTGTAGTGGAAACTCATTCGGTGGTATGGTTAATTCACAGAACTTTCTCATTGCCCATCTTGATGTTTCAGTTCACTGCCTGCATGATACACTTCCTCGTCTGTAGATATGAACTCCATGGGAGCAACTCCATACATGAGTTATGGTCCCTGCCCTTTACTTACCATTGTCTATGAGCAGCGGGAGAGGTTTTTCTTACAGGGGAAGGGGGCGATTCTACTGCTGGTCATTACCTTGTGTGTCAACAAGTAAAAATTCATGGAAAAATGTTTCTGCCCCCAATCTGGCTTGTTATTTGAAATGAACTCCTGTTCTTGCAATTATTCCCACTCTTACATTGCTTTTGAAGAGCAGTTATCTCATTCTTAATAATCAGGACTGCTGCAGTCTTCGGGCAGGAATCCCATATGTAGTGTCTATGTTCCAGTCCACATTGGATGATTGCATAGATAGTGCATAGATGATTCTCTCAGAAAATAGGTAGTGCCTGCATGATTCTCTGAGTATCTAGCAACTAAATTGGTGGTTCCATATCTACATACTGAGTGCCTGTGTATTCACATGACTACATTGCTATTATCAGGTTGATTGGATAAACACATGGGTGTTGCCTGTGTAGTTCAATGAGTGCATAATTAGTGCCTGCTTGATTGTAAGAGTGCATGTGTAGTGCCTGGGTGATTGAAGAAGTCTAGATATCAAACTTGATATATAATCGTATACATGGCTCTCTTAGAACATATGTTGATCTGTTACTCAGCATGCACGTGCATCAGTACGTTTCTGCAAACAACAATTATCACATTTACAAACCACAAAACCTTTTCTTAATGGGATACCTACATCATTTTGCACATATTTCTTGTGTCTTTAAGACATATATTCAACATTTCTGAAAGAAAAGTTACACACTAACTGAAGCTAGAACAAGAGCCCCCAAGAGACATTCTGCACGATTTACCTTCCTCAATTTAAAACTTAGCATGTTTAAAAAAATACACCACCCTCACCATACACATGACATATTCACCAGCCTTAAAAAACATAAATATAATATACACATATATGTGATATCATACTAGATATACACCCTCAGGCTATCTTTAATTTCAATATATAGTTCTCTGTGCCTTTAGGTAAACTCTAGAGTCTCTTTGTACATATAACTATCTTCAACTACAAAAAACATGTTGCACCATCTAAGTATATGCAAACTGGTCATATAAGTTGAAAAACATATTGACATACACTTCTTAATACATACTTAACAAGTAGTACTACTTTATAATTCATGTACAGATGCAGCACATTTTCTTATCTTTTATTTCTGACTATACTACCTTTGTTTAACAATGTGACTAAAACTACCACAACTCCCAGAATGCAAATAATATAGATGTAGCTATTCTGCACATAATGACATATAAAACATTGTAATTTTAGAAGGCATTGCTCATGGTAATTTTCAACAGTACAAACATCGTAAACACATACCCGCTGCAAGAGACTGTTCATTTGGTATATATATTTTTTCATAACCCTGTGATATTCTTTTTAACCAAACTCCCATATACATCTTCCTTCCTAATCAACATTTTTTAGATAATTTAAAAGTTATATACATACTAGTGAATTGAGTACATAGATTATATTGTTGTTTTTGCTCTTTCTGGATAATATTGACACTGTTAAGATGTGTAAAAGCTAAGCACAAGAATGGTACACCACTCTCAAAAGCAACTATAAAATGGCAACCTCTTCAACTTTCCACTCTATGATCATAAGAAAGGCAGCAAATTAAATAATGTCTTTCATGTGCATCTCCACTTGTGAATGGTTAGCCTCTGTTAACCCTTCCCTCTGTTTCAAAACGAGGTTTCTGTTTCTGCTTGATTGCAACGTTTTCACAATCATCGCAAAATATTCTCAAAAAATAACGGGAGTCTAAACCGATATTTAGCTTTCATTTTTGAAAATTTAAATACTGAACAACAGTTTATTACATAGTCCTGAGTTGGAAATTAAAGGTGGCTATTACTTGAATTGTATATGAGAAATAACAACCTAGGCAATTACATATCTTGTCTACACAATGTAAGATAGGGGAATCAAAACATTAACAATTAAGATTCTGCTTTTTATTGTCACAATTTAAATTTGAAAAGAGACACATTGTAAAATACATACATCATTAGAAAAGAATTGTGTCTATAAACAATATAGAACAAATCAGATACAATCTTATCAAAACCGAAATCACAAGACTGTCAGGAAAATGAAAAAACAACAACATTTGTGGCACAACAGTAAATTCGACGCGCGTTTCGGCGAACCAGCGCCTTCATCAGGAAAAGCCACTTATAACCTAAGAAAAAATGTATAATGAAATACATTTATTAAACATTTAATATCTAATTAAATCATATTAAAATTCTCAAAAAAATAAGAGAAGCAGATCCAAACAGATAAGTTGTAACAACCACAGAACTCATGATTAAAAAACTTAAAGTCCATATACTTTCATTCCCCTGAAAATGGACAAGAAAGACATAAAAAGTCAAGTCTAAAGAAAAAGGTTTGTTTCAGTGCTCATTTTAGACAATAACTGTATATAATATTAGAAGTCCACATCACTGACCGCTAGTTACACGGATTGTAACCTATCTAAATGGTGATAAAACATAATACTTACATAAAAGACACTTTTGACAATGAAGTAAGAATGTATCAACATATTTTTCTTATTGATATGATGTTTAGTTTATCTGGAAAGAAATGGTGGATACAATGTTAAAGGATTTAACTCATGAAGAAAACTGTAATTAGTAACAGGGGCTGCCTAATTATCTCTTATTACTTACAGAAGATTCTTGGTATGTTTTTTTCTTAAATCTTGTTACTCAGTTCTAAGAGAAGGCTTGTTTGCAATCGCGATGTTGAATGAGAAAAATCACCGACTGGGTTAATTATTCTTGTATTCTTTTTCTAAATAGAAAAACATAATATCCATGATATTGGTATTTCGATAGGTCTTCAGTTGGTAGATATTACTCAAACTAACATTTAATAAAAGATTATATATATCCAAACCCATTGAAAAAACATCTCATAATCACCAAAAACGCACTTAGTTATATGCGCCAAGAAAGGATTTGAACTATCTCAAATCAGAGGGATAAAACAATCAGAATAATAAGCCAGGGATCTCAATTATAGAGAAATTCCAACATATTGAATCCACAAGAATAAAAGATTAAAGATCAGAAAAGTGCTACCTCGTTCTGAAAAATGCTACAAGTTACTTAAATTGTGTCATAACTACTCAACTTTTAAAAATTAAAAAAAATTCTGTCTCTTTAGCACCGTTCTCCCCCAATACACTTTTAGCTCAGGGTACCTAGCAAACCAGTGGAACCAGCAGGTCACAAGTTCACAGCACAATCTGGGAGGAACGTGCTACTTCCAAATAAGATACAGCAGGTGTAGTTTACTCCACAAATTCAAAAGCATATTGATGTCTGTATTACATTTCTTTTTATTAAACAACATCCAATAATAGGACTTGTTGCTGAGGCATCCAACAAGCTGCTAAGTTTATTCTCTTTCATGCTGACAGCATCCAATGAACTATACCATTTAAAAACAAAAAGCACCTCCACTTTAACTGATTTTCATTTGGAAAACTGCCCCATTCAGTTTCCGCCTTTTCCTAACTGCTATTGGCCCTTCACTTCAAAATGCTTAGAGTGTGGATTGTGAGCCACTGCTATGTCTATTGGGCTAAAGAGGCTGCAGAATAGAGAGTTATTGACAGGGACTTGAATTTGCCAAATGTCGAGATTACTTGGTTTGTCCAGAGAGGGTTAAAGTTTTATCACCTGCTGGCTTTGGTTAAATCCATTGTGGATTTCCAAGCTCCTCTCCTCATGATTGTGCACTGTGGTGGCAATGACCTAGATACATTGACTGAGGTGGAGCTGGAAATCCTAATGAAGGAAACCTTTGCAAAACTGATGTTGCTTTCCCCTCACACTGTCTTGGTGTACTCTAATATATGCAAAATACAGAAAGGGAAGTGGTCAAATCAATTCTGTCCACAGATTGACAAAGCCAGGAAATATGTTAATAAACTGTTTCTGCTTTCCTCAGAGACCATAACATGGGTTGTATCTATAACAACAATCTGCATTTTGACATGCATGGAATTTATAGAAATGATGGAGTGAACTGTACAGACAGAGGTAGCATGGTGTTTCTAAGTAACCTGAAACTCTGCATCCGGTCTTATGTGTAGCTGTCATATACACACAATCAACACAAAGGCTCTTGGCAGAGACACCCTAAAACCCCAAATAGTGGTAGTTTTCTTTAACCCCTTCCATGCTCATGACGAGCTCAGCTCGTCATGAGGCACAGTTGAGCTGTGCTGATGACGAGCTGAGCTCGTCATGAATATAGCAGAATGGCAATTTCAAGCACAGGGGAAAAATAACCACAGCAGCGATGTGGTTAAAAAGATCCTTTTTTTCAGGTTTTGCGGATCTTTGCAATGACGTAGCGATGGTTGCAGATAAATCACAAGAATGGAAAGCAAAAGAAGACATTCAACGTCCATCAGCACTTTGAAAAATAATAAGTAAATAATCTATTCTAACCCCTTAAGTGCTGCGCACGTTCACCGGCCGACGGCACCACTAACTCCGTAGTGCTGCCGTCGGCCGTCGAACGTTCGAACTGCACCTGCGCAATGGAACGTCTAGCACTGCAGCTGGACGTTCCATAGCAGCTATGAGGTTAAACATAGACCTACAAATATTACTACATACATGTTTCTTTAAAAACATGTTTGAACTCATATTTTGATACTAAGTTTCTTTAAAAAGACCTATCTTCCATTTTTGTGGTTATTCAGGGAATCACGAGGATGCCATTAACGGTGACACTCGCGCCTTTTCCATAATGTGAAAAACACATATAAGCCCACATATTACAGTGTTTTGCACACTGGGGTTTTATTACTTTACACTTGAAATTCACCTTTTTCTAGTGTCTTTCTAGAACAACCATCTCTAAAACCTATTTTAGGTTTTCATGGTGAGGCAGGAGATTGCGATGACGTTGTGAGCCCCACGGATACGCTGTGAAAGTTGAAAGCAAAAGCAGGAATTCAGTAGCAACCCCCACCACATTCAAAAATGATAATTATAGAAAAAATTCCAACCATCACAATAGATAACTCACTAGCAAAATAATGATTCACTGATTTGAAAAAAAAGAAATTCCAGCATTTTTAGTGATGACATCGGTAGTCGTGGTGTCCCCACGATCGAACACGGGGGTGTGCTGGCAGTCACGTTGTCATTGCCAATATCACATGCATTTCAATAAATACATTTTAGCCACATAACTTGAGTCACTGCCACTCAGATTTAAAAAAACATGGGGTCAGAGTAACTCCACCCTGGCCCCTTATGCTGGCTTTCGCACAAATATTTTCAGATCATGAGTGATGTAATGACGTCATCAGCTGTGCATTGCAGGCGCGCAAGTTATAGTGAGTCCAGCTAACTATAATGTGGGAATTTCAATGGTTTTATGTCAGTAAAATTTCCAGCTAACTATAACTGTTGTGAAACCCATGTGTTTTTCAGTGAATTTAATAGGTTTTTTAAATGCTAATTCCTAACTATAACTGGTGTGAAACCTGTGGTTTTTTCAGTGAATTTCATCAGTTTTTTAAATGCTAATTTCTAACTATAACTGGTGTGAAACCTATGTTTTTTTCAGTGAATTTCATAGGTTTTTTCAAATGCTAATTCCTAACTATAACTGATGTGAAACCTATGTTTTTTTCAGTGAATTTCATAGGTTTTTTAATAGCAAATTTCTATAGCTATGAAATATAATATTTTTTTAATGAATCCTATATTGTACATTTATGTAATACTATTTTTTATATGTATATTCTTCATTTTAAATTTTTACATTTTTTTGCCCTGGAGCGCTCCTGGTGCGCGTCCCGGTGAGCGCACTGGTAAGCGCAGTCTTGCGGCGCGCCCAGGGCGCGTACCGGTGAGCGTCCCGTTAGCGCTATTGCCTCGAACGAAAACAACATTGTGATGTATCGCGTAGCCGCGTCTGCGTGATACGCACGGCGTAAGCGCACCCGGAAACATACACGCGCATATGAATGCGCTACGTAAGCGCTGCCAGGTGCGCAACGGGGCGCGTAGCGTAAGCGCGTCGGGTCATGTGACCTGCAAATAATACTTTTCATTGGTTCAGAACAGTTTTGGTTTCCAAATGATGAAAGCCCGGCTCATGTGACCTGAAAATAACACTTTTCATTGATTCAGAACAGTTTTGCTTTCCAAATGATGAAAGCCCCCACCTTTTTTCCTCATTCTCACCTTATTCTTTGAGTGAGGAAGACCTGCTTCTATTGATAGAGAAATAGCTACAGTAGCAGCAGCAGCTGGAGCATCTGCACCACCACCACCACCACCACCACCACAAGGACCACCACAACATCACATTGGTGGTGAAGAAGAAGAGGAGGAGGAGGAGGAGGAGGAGGAGGAGGAGAGAAGGCAGTTCCTGCGTGAAGACAATCCCCCATATAAACCTAAGGAGCACTTTATATGGGAGTTTTTTAAAATCCCAAGGGGTTTCAAAAAAGTTAATGCTGCAAAGGTGACCTGTCTCATCTGTGGCGCTGAACTTTCCAGGGGGAACCCTGCAAAAAAATATAAATTTGGGAATCACACAATGCTATGCCACATGTAACGAAAGCACCCCAATAACTATTCTGCAGCAGAGGTCAGAGAACTTACCAGAAACCCTCACCAATCTTCTCCGAGCACCTCTAAACAACCCACTCCATCGGGTCCTGAAACTAGAGAGATGGTCCCATGCATCCAACGCCAGTTTGGAGACTACAAGATTACTTGTATATTTTGTGGGACTACCATTTCTTATGGGGAGCGGAGCATCAAACTTATAAACCGTGCTGGAGACAACCACCGGTGCCGAAATAAGCCTTAATTTTTCCTGTTTTTTTTTGCTCCAGTTGAGCTGTTTACAATTCCCTGTTTTTTGTTTGTCCCCATAAAAAATACAAAACAAATGTAAAACTGTTCATAAAACCCCAAAAAAGTATAAAATGTTCCAAAAAACAAAAAAAATATAAAACAACAAAAAGAAGAAAAAAACAGTTCTTTTTAGAACTACCTCCAATTTATAAAAAAAGGCTAAATTTTTTTAAAACTCTTTCTTTCTTCTTTCCCATGGTACGCTCCCCGGTCCGCTCCCCGGTGCGCTTACCGGGCGCTCCCCCCGCGCAAATCTAAAACAAAATTTTTTTTTTTGCTCCGCTGGGCCCTTTTATGGCCCCCACATCAAACCTAGGGGGTCAGGGGGGTCTATCCTGCCCCCTTTTGGTCATTTCCCCCTTTGTTTTTGCCACCTCTTGTGTCTCGATCCTACCGAGACACAAGATGGCGGCCGCTCCGACTGTTTGGAATGTTTACAGACACCCGAGAGCCAATCAGGTTTCCGTACGCGAACTCGCGTAGCGCACTGGAGCGCGCCCTGGTGTGCGTACCGGGGCGCGCTTATAGATATATATTTTTTTGAACCTGTATTACTCAAAATCCACTGGAACACATATCTTAAGACATAGCAAAGGCACATCTGGCTACCAGTCCCTACAATTTTGACAAGTTTGGTGGAAATCCATTCAGCCGTTCGGGCTAAAAGTGAGGTTGACCGCCCTATGGAAATTAACATGGGGAAAACACGTTTTGGGATCCCCCTTTTATCTCGGCCCTCGCTTGACGAATCCCTCCCAAACTTTCAGGGAAGGACCGGAGTGCCGCCAGACATTTTTGAGGAAATTTTCAGGCAGATTCCTCAACCGGTGCCAAAGTTATTCACAATAGAATGTTGCGATTTCCCAATTCAAAATAATCCTAACTATAACTACCTACTGGCGACCGCCAGTAGGTAATATATATATCATATTTTTAAAGATGTATGTATATAGTAATATGTGTAGGGTAATGATCCGAATGGATTTTTTTAAATATTGTTTTTGATGTGTTAGTGGTCATTGAATTGTCTGCTTTTGTTTTCTGTTTTTACCACATCACTGTGGGTATCGCGACATCGTCATGAATATAAACAATCTAAAGAAAAAAAATCACTGAAGAAAATTCAAGCTTATAAAGAAACTCTTATAGAGCCATTTCAGATTGAAAGTGCAATTTAAAACGTTACAATTCGGTAAAAAAAATCATAGGTTACATGAACTTTATAGTTGCAAAATAAAATTTCAAAAACCTTACAAATTCTCTGTAAAAACCAAAGGTTCCAAGGACATTATAGTGAGGATTTAACATTTAAAAACCTTTAAACCTTTAAAATTCACCAAAAAAACAAAGGTTACAGGGTTGTTATAGTAAGGAAATGGGCATCTAAAAAAACATAGAAATGCAGTAAAAAAAACAAAGGCTACATGGACATTATAGTTAGTTAGTTCTGTTAAATTGATAGTGATGTTGTGCCTTCATTAGTATTGTACCCCTGGTGTGCCCCCCCCGCTCCCCACTTCCCGCCGCTGCCCCCTCGCGGCCCACCCCCCTTTTCCTTTCTGTACCCCTATTGGCTGCCCCGCTCCCGCCACCCAGCTGCTCCTCCCTCCCACTTTGCCTCATATGGAGCCTGTGCATACGCGCAGCGTTCAAGTGCAGTGGGTGCGCCGAAGGCGTGCCAAAGGCAAGCCGTCTATGCCCGTCCGCGCCTGGACCGCGCCCAGCTCCAGCACCCCTGGTCCTCGACAATGACAGCGCACCCGACGAACTTACGGCGCCACCACTTTCCACGCACTCAACGCTCGCGGATTTTGCAGATTTTCGGTAAATTCGCAATCCACGAACGCTCGCGAATTTACCGAAAATCCGCAAATTCGCACGCAGCGGATTTTTTTTTTTTGGTGATACAATTTTGCAGCGTGCGGTGTAAGTTCGCAATTGCGAACATGTAGGTGCAGCGGGCAGAAACAATCTTGCACTCGCGAAATTAAAAAAAATTGCAATTCTGCACAAAAAATCTACTAGCAAGCAGCATAGACCTTCTGAAAATGATGATTTTTATCAGAATAACTCCTCAGGTTGACATTTGCCTGCACCTTTTTGGGATTTGAGGCCTTTTGATTTTCTTTGGATAACTTTTGGATTAGAAATCAACTTTCTCATATAAGATTGTTTGGGGCATTACAGTTGCTGTAATGCTGTTCTGCAGAAAAACGAGTTTTGCAATAGTAAAAGCATTCAGCGGGTTCAAAAGTTCAAACTCATCATTAGTAACCATTCCCTGTACTGCTTCCTGACAAGGGCCCCTTCAGAGTTCAGTTGCTAGTTGCAACAATTGTATGACCCTGCTCTGACCCTCACAGCAGGCTCATAGAATAGCTACAAGTAGGCCACAAAGGTCCTGGAAAAAAAAATTGCACTGCAACAGAAAGCAAATTACAGATAGGGAAGCAGGTGCCAGACTGGAATTTTAAAACAGTGACACATTAATAAATCAACCCCAAATTAATTCATGTCAGTTGAAGGAGGCAGGTGTGCTTGCTTTTTCCCCCCATAATCTACAGTGATGATGAACCAGAGTGTGGCATGGGTGAAACAGAGGGTGGCAGGGGTGAAACAGAGGGTGGCAGGGATGAAACAGAGGGTGCTGGGAACCTGTAATGATGAACCAGACGTAGAAATAACATAATTGTGACCGTTGCGAGCCGACATGTAAGTTCGCAATTTGAACTGGTACAAAACCCTCGCGAACTGGCAGAAATCCTTGCGAACTGGCAGAAATCCTTGCGAACACAAAAAAAAAGAAAAATCCGCAAATTCGCGAAAATTCGCGGATTTTGCGGATTGCGAGTTCGCAAATTTGCAAAATTCGCGAACGCCAGATTCGCAAAATTCGCCCATGCTTACCGAGCCACCCCAAAACGCACCCAAGGACCCTTCTCCTGCCAAGCCTGCAAATTCTCCTGCCTCCGAACCTGCACCGCACTTGCCAAGCCGAGCACCAGCAACAACCACCTCAAGTGCATCCTGCTCAACACCCGCTCCGTCCACAGGCACGCCGTCGAACTCTGGAACCTCCTCGACACAACATCACCAGACGTCGCCTTCCTCACAGAAACCTGAATGAATGCCTCCTCAGCCCCCGACATCGCCATAGCCATCCCGTAGGGCTACAAGATCACCCAAAGAGACCGCGTCAACCAAACCGGAGAAGACATCGCCATCGTCCACAGAAACACCATCCGCATCACCACCAACTCCGACGACACCCTCACCGCCGCCGAGCACCTTCACTTCCAGATACACACCGACCCCAAGATCACCCTCGGAGGCACTCTCATCTACAGACACCCGGGACCACGCACACAATTCAGCGAAGCCATCGCAGACTTCATCAGTCCACACGCCCTCACCTCCACAGACTACATCCTCCTAGGGGACCTCAACTTCCACCTGAAGAACAACTAGGACTGCAACACCGCTGCCCTGCTGGACAACCTCGCCAACCTCCGACTCAAGCAACTGGTGAACACCCCCACCCACTACGCCGGCCACACATTTGACTCCATCTTCAGCCACTCCACCAGACTACACTGGACAGATCACAGCTGCATCCACTTCAACTTCAGGAGAACCACGACCCACCACCACCCGCAACAGGTTCCCCAGAGAAGCTGAAGCAAGATCACCGCCGACCAGCTCACCACCTCCCTCAGCCAGAACCCTCCCACCAACACGACGGACCCCAACGAAGCAGCCCGCAACCTCACACAGTGGCTCACCAACTGCCCCGATGACCGCCCACCACTGAAGAATCCTCCCAGCAGACCCAGCAGCAAGAAAGCCTTGTGGTTCACCAACGACCTCAAAAACTCCAAGAAAACCTGCCGCACCCTCAAGAAAACCTAGCGCCACGACCAGACAGTGGAACACATGACAGGCCTCAAGAACGCCACCCGCAAACACCACCAGCTGATCCGGACCACCAAGAATACAGCATTCAAAGAATGACTGGACAATAACACCCACAACCGCAAGGAACTCTTCAGCATCGTTAAAGAGCTCTCCAACCCCAGCGCCTGCAATAACGACATCACACCCTCTCAAGACCTCTGCAACGCACCCGCCTCGTTCTTCTACAGCTTCGGCGCACAGACCATGCACCCAACCACGAACCAACGCCCCCCACCACCACCCTCTGCGCCTGGACCCCTGTCAGCACCGAAGACACCACCCGCCTGATAAACACCATCCACTCAGGCTTCCCTACCGACCCCTGCCCACACCACATCTTCAACAAAGCCGACTCCATCATCGCACCTCAGCTCTGGAACATCATCAACAGCTCCTTCGCATCCGCCACCTTCCTGGAGAGCTGGAAACACGCCGAGCTAAACGCCCTCCTGAAGAAACCCACCGCGGACCCCACGGACCTCAAGAACTTTCGCCCCATCTCGCTCCTCCCCTTTCCAGCCAAAGTCATCGAGAAGACCATCAACAGACAACTCTCCGCCTTCCTCGAGACCAACGGATCCCTCGACCCCTCTCAGTCCCGTTTCCGAGCAAACCGCTGCACCGAGACCGCCCTCATGGCAGCCACCGACGACATCAGGTCCCTGCTCGACAACAGGGAAACTGCTGCCCTTATCCTCCTGGACCTCTCAGCAGCCTTCGACACCGTATGCCACTGCACCCTGATACAGCGCTTCAGCAACACCGGTATCCAAGGAGCGGCACTGGAGTGGATCATCTCATTCCTCGCCGGAAGAACCCAGAGAGTCCGCCTCCCCCGTTCCGATCCACGGCCACTGAACTGCGGCGTTCCACAAGGATCCTCCCTCAGCCTTACCCTTTTCAACGTCTACATGAGCCCTCTCGCAAACATCGCTCGCCAACACAACCTCAACATCGTCTCCTACGCCGACGACACCCAGCTGATCCTCTCCCTCACCAAAGACCCCGCCACCGCCAAAGCCAACCTCCAGGAAGGAATGAAAGGCGTCGCAGAATGGATGAAGATCAGCCGTCTGAAACTGAACTCAGACAAGACGGAAGTCCTCATCCTCGGACCATCTCCCTCTGCCTGGGACGACTCCTGGTGGCCCCCTGCCCTGGGCATCGCACCCAAACCAACAGACCACGCCCGCAACCTAGGCTTCATCCTGGACTCCTCCCTCACGATGACCAAGCAATTGAATGCCGTCTCGTCATCCTGCTTCAACACCCTGCGCATGCTCCAAAAGATCTTCCGATGGATCCCCACAGAAACCAGGAAGACGGTCACCCAGGCCCTCGTCACCAGCCGTCTGGACTACGGGAACACCCTCTATGCTGGAACCACAGCCAAACTCTAGAATAGACTCCAGCGCATTCAGAATGCCTCAGCATGACTCATCCTGGACATCCCTTGCCGCAGCCACATCTCTGCCCACCTGAAAGACCTGCACTGGCTCCTCGTCAACAAGATGATCAAGTTCAGACTCCTCACACACGCACACAAGGCTCTCCATGACATGGGCCCGAAGTACCTCAACAGCCGCCTCACATTCTACACACCCACCCGCCAGCTCCGATCCGCCAGCCTCGCCCTCGCCTCCGTCCCACGCTTTCGGAAGTCAACCTGCAGATTTTCTCTGGTTTTCTATGAGTGAAATGTCAGTCTGATTATAGCGTCCCTGTAACCTCTGTTTTTTCCACTGATATATATATTCATATATATATATATATATATATACATATATATATTCACTGAAAAAACCATAGGTTATAGACCATATATAGTTAGGAATTTGCATTTACAAAACCTTGAAAATTCACTGAAAAAACCATAGGTTAGAGACCATATATAGTTAGCTGGACATTTTATTGACAAAAAACCAATGAAATTCCATATATAGTTAGTTGCACTAACTATATATCGCGCACCCGCAATCCACTGCTGATGATGTCACATATTACATCATTCATGACATGGTCAGTGACATCACTGATGACATCACTGATGACATCTCAAATGACATCACTGATGACATCACTGATGACATCTCAAATGACATCACTGATGACATCATCTAGTGTCTGTGTGTTTTTGTAAAGTTTAAATATGTTTTACATATTGAAGAATGAGTGGATGTATGGAAGACTGAGTGTGTGTGTGGCTGGCTGGGAGGTGTGTGACTCTGTGCATATCAATGTGTACTTGTATCAGTGATTGTATAAGAGAGTAAGTATGTGTTAGTATATGTGTGAAAAGTATGGTGTTCTGTGTTTAACTGTATAGATGAGGAAATCGAAGTGTGATTGATTCTTCACAGGACTGACTAGGTGTATGAGTGCATATGATAGTGTTGTAATAAGGAGTGACTGTATGTATGAGTGATTGTATGGGTGAATGAGTGAATGTGTGTGTAGACGTAGGAATCAGTGAGTGCGTATGTAGTAACTGGTATTGGTGTGTCATGATGTCATCAGTGATGTCATTTGAGATGTCATCAGTGATGTCATTTGAGATGTCATCAGTGATGTCATCAGTGATGTCACTGAAGTATGGTGTTCTGTGTTTAACTGTATAGATGAGGAAATGGAAGTGTGATTGATTCTTTACAGGACTGACTAGGTGTGTGAGTAACTCCATGGATGAGTGGCAGTGTGTGAGTGTCTGCATAGGTGTATGAGTGCATATGATAGTGTAATAATGAGTGACTGTATGTATGAGTGATTGTATGGGTGAATGAGTGAATGTGTGTGTAGACGTAGGAATCAGTGAGTGCGTATGTAGTAACTGGTATTGGTGTGTCATGATGTCATCACTGATGTCATTTGAGATGTCATCAGTGATGTCATCAGTGATGTCACTGACCATGTCATGAATGATGTAATATGTGACATCATCAGCAGTGGATTGCGGGTGCGCGATATATAGTTAGTGCAACTAACTATATATGGAATTTCATTGGTTTTTTGTCAATAAAATGTCCAGCTAACTATATATGGTCTCTAACCTATGGTTTTTTCAGTGAATTTTCAAGGTTTTGTAAATGCAAATTCCTAACTATATATGGTCTATAACCTATGGTTTTTTCAGTGAATTTCATTGGTTTTTTAAAAGCTAATATCTATAGCTGTAAAATATATTCTTTATTACGTGACGTATCACGTAGCCACGTGAGACGCCTCATGACGCGTCGCATAACCGTGACGTATCGGTTCTGCAGCGCAAACAAAACCCGTAACGTAAGCGTGCCGGAGCACGCTTACAGATATATATATTTTTTTTAACCTTAATTAGACAAAATCCACACGTGCACATATCTTGAGGCCTTGCAAAGGCACATCAAACAAACAGTCCCTACAATTTTGCCAAGTTTGCTGGAAATCTATTCCCTTAATTTTTTTTTTACTGTTTCTCTTGGTTTTCCCCTTGTTACGCTTACCGGGACGCTACCCGGTACGCGAACCGGACGCTCCAAAAACACAAGATGGCGGACTCCCGTTACGCTGCCGGTTAGCTGCCCGGTTCGCGTACCGGGAAGCGCCTCTACTGCGAAAAATCGCGGGGGACTTTAATATCCCCCTCATAAATCCTAGGGGGTCAGGAGGGGTTTACCTTGCCCCCTTTCCTTCATTTCCCCCTTCTTTTTTCACCACATCTTGTCTCTCGAACCTACCGAGAGACAAGATGGCGGCCGCTCCGGACTGTTTACAATGTTGACAGCTACGCTGCCGGTTAGCTGCCCGGTTAGCTGCCCGGTGAGCTGCCCGGTTCGCGTACCGGGACGCGCCTCTACGGCGTAAAATCGCAAAATTTTTTGCCCCGCGGGGCACTTTAATATCCCCCTCATCAATCCTAGGGGGTCAGGAGTGGTCTACCTTGCCCCCTTTCCTTCATTTCCCCCTTCGTTTTTCACCACATCTTGTCTCTCGATCGTACCGAGAGACAAGATGGCGGCCGCTCCGGTTTGTTTAGAATGTTGACAGACACCGGAGAGCCAATCAGATTCGCTTCGCGAAGTTCCGTTACGCGTCAGGTACGCGAACCGGGGCGCTAACCGGAGCGCTGTCACAGATATATATATTTTTTTAAACGTTAATTTCTCAAAATCCACTGGAGCACATATATTGAGACATAGCAAAGGCACGTCGGGCAAACCATATCTACAATTTTGCCAAGTTTCATGTAAATCTATTCAGCCGTTCGAGCTAAAAGTGAGTCCAACCGCCCTATGGAAAAATGAATGGGAAAAACGCGTTTTGGGACCCCCCTTTGTTCTCGGCCCCCCCTTGACGAAACCCCACCAAATTTTCAGGGGCTGCTCAGAAAAAAATGTGCCATTTTCCTGAAAATTTCAGCCAATTCCGTCCACAAACGCCAAAGTTATTAGACATAGAATTTTCAGAAATCCCATAGAGAAAAAATCCTAACTATATATACCCACTGGCTATCGCCAGTAGGTAATATACATATATAAACATATGTAATCTGCATATCTATATAAATATAAATGCATGCATACATATACATATATGCATACATATGCATGTTATTTACATGAAAGTTTTAAAAACACTAATAAAAGCAAAGCTAAAAAGCCACCTCATTACAAACAGAATGGCTTTAACTTAAACGAGGGCGAGATCTATTGCATTTTCAATGCTTGTTTACTTTGGTTCTATCAAGAAGGCATTCAGATGTGTCACACATTTGCCATAAATTCTGAATGTTAGCACTCTAGTTGCTCATTAGATCACTGTAGTAAAGCTAGTGCTCACCAGGGAAGTCTGCTGCTAATCATGGTTTGCAGCCATTTTCCCGCATTTTTTATCCCGCAGACTTTCAGTCCGCATACCATTATCCCGCAAGGTCATTGAGCTCGCATACCATTATCCCGCATTTTTTCAAAACGCATGTGCATTTATCGCGCATGCCTTTACAAAGAATTACGTTTTAAAGGCATGTATGGTAAATGCATTTGCGTTGTGAAAACCACGATGACGAGAGAGGTAAGTGGGTTTGTGTTAATTTTTTCGTGGGTTAGTGATTGTGTAGTGTAGTGTAGTGTTGTGTAGTGTAGTGTTGTGTTAGTGTAGTGTAGAGTTGTGGTGGTTGTTTAGTGTAGGGTCATGCTGGGGGTAGTGTTTTAGGGTTTAGGGTTGTGTTGTAGTGTTTGCGTAGTGTAGGGTCATGCTGGGGGTAGTGTTTTAGGGTTCATGGTAGTGTTGTAGTGTTTGCGTAGTGTAGGGTCATGCTGGGGGTAGTGTTTTAGGGTTTAGGGTTGTGTTGTAGTGTTTGCGTAGTGTAGGGTCATGCTGGGGCTAGTGTTTTAGGGTTTAGGGTAGTGTTGTAGTGTTTGCGTAGTGTAGGGTCATGCTGGGGGTAGTGTTTTAGGGTTTTGGGTAGTGTTGTAGTGTTTGCGTAGTGTAGGGTCATGCTGGGGTGTAGTATTTTAGGGTTTAGGGTAGTGTTGTAGTGTTTGCGTAGTGTAGGGTCATGCTGGGTGTAGTGTTTTAGGGTTTTGGGTAGTGTTGTAGTGTTTGCGTAGTGTAGGGTCATGCTGGGTGTAGTGTTTTAGGGTTTTGGGTAGTGTTGTAGTGTTTGCGTAGTGTAGGGTCATGCTGGGGTGTAGTGTTTTAGGGTTTTGGGTAGTGTTGTAGTGTTTGCGTAGTGTAGGGTCATGCTGGGGGGTAGTGTTTTAGGGTTTTGGGTAGTGTTGTAGTGTTTGCGTAGTGTAGGGTCATGCTGGGGGTAGTGTTTTAGGGTTTTGGGTAGTGTTGTAGTGTTTGCGTAGTGTAGGGTCATGCTGAGGGTAGTGTTTTAGGGTTTAGGGTAGTGTTGTAGTGTTTGCGTAGTGTAGGGTCATGCTGGGGGTAGTGTTTTAGGGTTTAGGGTAGTGTTGTAGTGTTTGCGTAGTGTAGGGTCATGCTGGGGGTAGTGTTTTAGGGTTTAGGGTAGTGTTGTAGTGTTTGCGTAGTGTAGGGTCATGCTGGGGTGTAGTGTTTTAGGGTTTAGGGTAGTGTTGTAGTGTTTGCGTAGTGTAGGGTCATGCTGGGGTGTAGTGTTTTAGGGTTTTGGGTAGTGTTGTAGTGTTTGCGTAGTGTAGGGTCATGCTGGGGGTAGTGTTTTAGGGTTTAGGGTAGTGTTGTAGTGTTTGCGTAGTGTAGGGTCATGCTGGGGTGTAGTGTTTTAGGGTTTTGGGTAGTGTTGTAGTGTTTGCGTAGTGTAGGGTCATGCTGTGGGTAGTGTTTTAGGATTTAGGGTAGTGTTGTAGTGTTTGCGTAGTGTAGGGTCATGCTGGGGGTAGTGTTTTAGGGTTTTGGGTAGTGTTGTAGTGTTTGCGTAGTGTAGGGTCATGCTGGGGGGTAGTGTTTTAGGGTTTTGGGTAGTGTTGTAGTGTTTGCGTAGTGTAGGGTCATGCTGAGGGTAGTGTTTTAGGGTTTAGGGTAGTGTTGTAGTGTTTGCGTAGTGTAGGGTCATGCTGGGGGTAGTGTTTTAGGGTTTAGGGTAGTGTTGTAGTGTTTGCGTAGTGTAGGGTCATGCTGGGGGTGGTGTTTTAGGGTTTAGGGTAGTGTTGTAGTGTTTGCGTAGTGTAGGGTCATGCTGGGGGTAGTGTTTTAGGGTTTAGGGTAGTGTTGTAGTGTTTGCGTAGTGTAGGATCATGCTGGGGTAGTGTTTTAGGGTTTAGGGTAGTGTTGTAGTGTTTGCGTAGTGTAGGGTCATGCTGGGGTGTAGTGTTTTAGGGTTTTGGGTAGTGTTGTAGTGTTTGCGTAGTGTAGGGTCATGCTGGGGGTAGTGTTTTAGGGTTTAGGGTAGTGTTGTAGTGTTTGCGTAGTGTAGGGTCATGCTGGGGTGTAGTGTTGTAGGGTTTTGGGTAGTGTTGTAGTGTTTGCGTAGTGTAGGGTCATGCTGGGGGTAGTGTTTTAGGATTTAGGTTAGTGTTGTAGTGTTTGCGTAGTGTAGGGTCATGCTGGGGGTAGTGTTTTAGGGTTTAGGGTTGTGTTGTAGTGTTTGCGTAGTGTAGGGTCATGCTGGGGGTAGTGTTTTAGGGTTTAGGGTTGTGTTGTAGTGTTTGTGTAGTGTAGGGTCATGCTGGGGGTAGTGTTTTAGGGTTTAGGGTAGTGTTGTAGTGTTTGCGTAGTGTAGGGTCATGCTGGGGTGTAGTGTTTTAGGGTTTTGGGTAGTGTTGTAGTGTTTGCGTAGTGTAGGGTCATGCTGGGGGTAGTGTTTTAGGGTTTAGGGTAGTGTTGTAGTGTTTGTGTAGTGTAGGGTCATGCTGGGGGTAGTGTTTTAGGGTTTAGGGTAGTGTTGTAGTGTTTGTGTAGTGTAGGGTCATGCTGGGGGTACTGTTTTAGGGTTTAGGGTAGTGTTGTAGTGTTTCTGTAGTGTAGGGTCATGCTGGGGGTAGTGTTTTAGGGTTTAGGGTAGTGTTGTACTGTTTGTGTAGTGTAGGGTCATGCTGGGGGTAGTGTTTTAGGGTTTAGGGTAGTTTAGTTGTTTAGTGTATGCTAAAGGCATATTCGTTCTAAAAGTTTTCGTTATTTTAATTTGCGGCCTAATAGTACATGCGGGATTTTTTTTGCGGACTGATGGTATGCGGGATTTCGTCATATATTCGCTAATCATACTTTCTATGGCAAAATGAACCCCCTCATTTTGTTCCTTTTTAAATTAAATGTTTTAAGAGTTACCACTTTATTCCAATCAAGATGGCTTCAGGTGTGCCATACCTTTGTAATAAGTAGGACTGTTAGCACTCTAGTTGTTCTTTAGAACACTCTGGGACAATCTGTCATTGGGCTATAGTTGGGCTACATCTGGCTGATATTTGGGCTACATTTGGTTTTTTGTCTCTGGTGGCCATCTTTGGGCTACATTGGGCTACATTGGGCTACATTGGGCTACATTTGGGCTCCAACATATATATAGCCCAATGTAGCCCAATTTATATTTTTCAAAGTTAATTTTCGTAAAAACCACTGGAGCCTATATCTTGAGACATAGCAAAGGCACATCGGGCTACCAGTCCCTACAATTTTGCCAAGTTTGGTGTAAATCCATTCAGCCGTTCAGGCTAAAAGTGAGGCCAACCGCCCTATGGAAAATTGC
This sequence comes from Lissotriton vulgaris, assembly GCF_964263255.1. Taxonomy (NCBI): domain Eukaryota; kingdom Metazoa; phylum Chordata; class Amphibia; order Caudata; family Salamandridae; genus Lissotriton; species Lissotriton vulgaris. Next base: position 776,001,611 of record NC_141694.1, read on the forward strand.
ATGGGAAAAACACGTTTTGGGACCCCCCTTTTTTCTCGGCCCCCCCTTGACGAAAACCCCCCAAATTTTCAGGGGCTGCTCAGAAACAAAATGTTCCATTTTCCTGAAAAGTTCA